>NC_139326.1:5323463-6631797 GCF_056507025.1 Lutjanus erythropterus
ACCAGGGTCAAAATTATTAGCCCCCTTTGAAGAAAATCTTAAATTTCATAGGGGGCTAATAATTTTGTCCTCAACTGTATACTAAAAAATAATATTTCATTCCCTTTTCAAATGAAATCGGATGTTCGATCAGATGTTACTGTACTATAAATACTGATAAAATCCTACAGAAGGACGTCAAATTAAAGGAAAAAACAACAAAGCTTTATCTTTAAAAAATGTGGTGACAGTCTGTAAGTTGACTTGGCATCCAAAACAACCTGTGACTTTTTTTATGTTTTTATCTAAACAGTGAACTATTCAGTCGGGTAAGCGATTTATTGTGAAAATCATGCAACTGCAATTCCCAGCAGTTTCAAGCACTTTTTAAAATCTTGAACACTACATTAAAAAGTGTTTGCAAGGAATTCCAGCACCTGTACGAACCTTAGTAGGAGAAACTAAGGTGGCTGCAAAACACACAAACAACACAACAGGTTGTATGTAGAGCCAGTGTTTGGTTTGTCCGCTCTGGGCTACTGTAGAAACACAGCAGTTCAACATGGCAGCCTCAGAGAAAGAGGATCCTCTGTAGATATAAACAGCTCATTCTAAGGTACTAAAAACACAATGATTCTTACTTTCACACTTTCTTACTTATGAATATTTCATTTCTTTTCTACATATTCAGCCTTTAAATCCTCATAAATCCTCCACATTGGACCTTTACGTGCTCTGTGATAGATATGTGACTCGACATTTCACTGGATGATGTACAGAACATCATTGCAAATGTGAAACAGGTTATTTGCCTGACAGGAAACAAAAGTAGTATGTAAACCTCACCTGGGACTTTACACTGCGCCCTGGTCACCAGCCTATTTTCCTAACCACTAGACCATACGAGCCCCTTATGTGTCATGCCAATCTGAGGCTACAAGTCAGGACAGCCAGAGGTCACTGAAATCCATATGTAGGGCGCACAATTTGAGAGCTCTGAAGAAGAAGACGATTTGCTTCCCTCTATGCACTTTTGGAGTCTGCAAATGTTTACTTTGATGCCAAAGAATCTCAGTGGTACTTAGCCACTTGGCTCCAAACACAATAACACTGCAGATGCTGAATATATTCACTAAGTGAGCAATCAGTTGCAAAGTGGGCTGAAAATTACACTTATCCCCCCCATGATGATATGCATAGAGAAATAAGTCAGAGAGCAAGAGAAGGAGCAGAGGGGCAGAGGGGGAGAAGTGGTATCACCTGATCCGTCTTATCTTAAAAAGCGGCGGGATGTGTCACCTCAACTCTTCAGAAAAAGAGATAGAACCCTCCTGGCACATTTTTATATGAAAGATTTCTGTGAAATGATTGCTAATCTATGCAAAAAAGCAATCAGTGACTCATTCATAATGCATGAGCAACGAGATACCAATTTTGCAACGCTTTCGGATTATTAGATGTTATCGTGAATGCAGCAGATGAAATATGAACACTCCTACCTGTCCTATTGTAATTACATGACTGCAGTGGTCGAGTGGGAGTGGAGGAGAACGTGAAGAAAGAAACAGACAGACAGACAAACAGACAGACATGCAGCTAGAGCATCCATTACTATCTGACTGCAGATAGCTCTAGATGGGAATATTTGTTTCTAACAGCTTTATGTATCCATTTGTGCCATGATTTATCAACCTAAAAGCTGTGGTTTTAAGTACATCTGGCTGACATTTTAATGGTCCATCAATCACACGGTGTCATGTGATAACAGTTTGAGATCATCCTCCTCCTCCCAGAGCCTGTGAGAAAAAAAAAAAAAGAAAGAAAGAAAAAACTGAATCCAATAAATTGGCTGCAATCCCAGGGAAATGATGAGAACCTATTTCTAATTCAAAGCAAGTTCAAAGTATGAATGTTAGATAAGCTGCTTCTCAAATTAATGCAAATCAAATTTCATTTAGGATATTTTTGTTCTATATAGACCCTAATGCACTGAATATATTTCTGGGCCAGTTTTGAAACTGTAGTTTAAAGCCTAAAAAAAAAAAAAAAAGAAAATCACAATCCCTGTTTGGATTAGTGGCTTCAGATTAATGCAGCAATGTATTATCAAAGTGGAATGTGTTTCTTGTGCAGGAGACATAAATGCATAACCTGCACACCATAAATAAAAAGAAAGAATTACATTTTTTCTGTTAAAAGGATCTTTTTAGGGGAGGGTTGTCCTTACCCAATCAAGGATCTATAGGTGCCTTTTCTCTTGGTAAACATTAGGGGTAGAGGCAGAAAAATTGCCTAAACACATTAGCTAACACTAGCCAGCAAGTTTTGTTGGTTGTTTTTCTAAAACAAAGGCTGAATAAAATATAGAAGACCAGAAAATACACGTTTTTCTGAACATGAGCAGTGACTGACTCTTCAGGACTGTGAGTGTAATGCAAGTACACACACAGTCAATGGATGGATGATCTTTCTACAGTTGCCACAGGGTCGGTCGATTGGATGAATATATCGACAACTGGCTGATTCAATCGCCGTTTCTTTTTGGGGACAAATTTTTGTGTTTTTATTGTGCTAATTTAAGAACTTGCAGAGTGATGCTCTGTTGCTGTTGGCGGGAGGACGGTGCACTGAGCCATGGAGGACAAGTGAGAGTAAAGCAGCCTGCAGAGTCAAAGTGTTTTCACATCTAACGTGGTGAATTAAGGATTTATGTCGACCAAACCAGTGTTGGTGGTTGTTGGAACAGCTGGGCAAGACTTAACAAGGCAATTAAAGCTCATCTTAGTTTGCTAAAAGAGAGAGAGACTTGAATTCAAAAAGTTATTTGTTGTATTTTTCTGTTTAATGAGGAAAATAGATGTTAATTTTTTAATCCACTTCTGACAAGTGGGAGAGAAAATCAGAACAACCTGTTGCTGCTGGTCATTGCTCTGTGTCTCCATGTCATGTTTATTAACTGAGGCACAGACGTGGTGCGAGACAAAGACCCCTTTAGACCCAGCAACAATATCATCGCCCAACGTGATGATTCACTTGTCATATGACAATTTTGTAGACATCGCCAAATCCTAGCTGGTTGCAATAAAATTTCCATTTTGAGCCATTATTAGTTTGATTCCGGTATTACTACTTTGTGTTTGGCTCCAGTTTTTCCTTAATTTTGCCTCCAGCTAACACTGTGATCATGACATTATTATAACATCTAGAGGGCATCATATGCTGCACACAAATGTGCCCACTGAGGCAAACTGTAATTTGTGATATTGGGCTATAAAAATTCAAGCTGAACTGATTTTGGATACCAAAAAATGAAAAATACTGCCAAAACTCCTAATTTATCCCCAAATACTGAACAATATCTCATAAGATCTGTTTATTTTAACAAAAACATCCAAACATTCAGATTTAGAAGTGATGAACTTTGACCTTCACAGTCTGATCAGGGCATCTCCGACACAACCTCACGTTCAACCAGTCTCTTATGACACAGACTAGGTGAATAAGGCCGTCTCTCTTCTTCCTTCTTCTGTTTAAACATTTAAAATATACACAGAGAAGCCCGACTTTTTTAACTCCAGTGTTAACGTGTCTGGTTTGCACCTGGAAGCCTTGTGAGAAGCGCTGACAGATTTCATACTTTTACATTCTGGGCAACTTCGACACAAGGGATTTGCTCTTAAAACGGAGAACAGCAAGGATGAAGGGTGGTATAAAAATCAATGAGGCTTTTCAAAGGCAACAAGAAAAACCAGCGCCTTAGCCTGCAATTAAACAAGAGCGCTCCTGGCACTGAGGAATGACAGTGTTGTTGCAGGTGCCCTCGACTTCACAGAATCAATTACTGGATCGATACGAAGACATGATACAATTCCATGATGGAAAATGGGACGTGGACTGGGAGTCGCTCTGTGTCATGTGTTTCAGGTGTTTACAATAATACAGCTCAAGCAGGTCTATACACCGAGGGCCCGTTTCATAAACATGAGTGAAGCCCAGTTCTAGACCAAACACATCCCCCCCGGTGGAAACCTCATCTGAGATGTTTTGTCTAAAGGTGGAGAGTTAAGGACAAGAAAGTAAAGAAGAAAAAAACATTTCTGCATTTTAATTTGTCCAATACTTTGGTTTGGACATCAACCTCAACTGTCCTTTGTGTCTACTGCTAATTAGGAAATGTTAGTATGCTAACATGCTAAGCTAACACAATGAATTTTATACCTGCTAAACATTAGCATGTTAGCATTGTAATTTTACAGTGTGAGTTTGCATGCTGACATTAGCATTTAGCTCAAAGGACTGCTGTGTACACCCTCACACAACCGCTAACGTCTTGGTTTTTTTTTGTGATTAATTAGATAGAATTTTACTCTTTGGGTCTCTAAAAAAGTTTTATTGAAACATGGGGGAAAAATCATTATGCATAAGTGGTAAACGTGCAGCTAATGATGAGGGTTATTGCAGTTTCTTTGATTTTTTGCTTATGATTCTGCTCCACAACATTCTTATGTAAAAAATACATAAGAGAATATGATATTTTTTTACAAAATGATGGAGTGTATGAATTGTAGGGGTGTCACGATTCTCTGGATCCTCCATTTAGTAAATTTGACAACTTGATTTTCTCAGTTTAAAGTTTTTTACTTTATACTGACAGCGACACCATATTTAAACGAGTCTTGATTTACAAAGATCAACAGATCATTGTTTTTCTCCCCAGACAAGAGTCATTTAAATTTTCAAATCCTTCTTTAAAAAGATGGCGGCCAGTAAACCCCGCTGTGTCATCTTTAAGGTGTTGGGGTTTTTTTCTTTGGATATGCACCAGATGCCGCAGGTACGCCTCTTCAATTTGATTTTGATTTAATATTGTGACACCCCTAATGAAATGTGTGGCAAAACCAAAAAGTTAAAAAAATTAGGGGTCCCCAGTAGAGACAGTAGCTTCATCACTTGCTTTAAAAAAAAAGGTTGGAAACTCCATGAATAAGGCGTTAAATTAGTGCACGATGTTGGCTAAAACAATTCAATGTCCCTCCATAAAACCGAATCCCCAAAGCTCTTTGACATCACCCTTGCACCCCGCTGTTTTAATTGGACCCCTGCTATCAACACCGTCCGCCACCCGCCCCCCCCCCACAACTTACCGAAAGGGCAAACACCCCCGGGAGGATCATCCAGCCCATCATGACTGAGGGGAGCTCATGATGCCGATGTTGCCTCTGTCAGAGGATGGTGCCGCAAATCTTTCCCGCTGTGGACAACTGCGCCTCTCCTTTCAACACAAATATCATGACATAAATTATAATACATAGACACGTCATTTTCTTTAATGCATTGTGTTGCAGAGGCCTTCATATGTAAATGTAAATGCTAACTGTAGGAAGTCCTATACTGACTCCCTGTTAGTAAAACCAGTGGCCAGCAGCAACATGATATCTTGTCAGTCAGGTCTAATTCTGTATTCAAACTTAATGGCTCCTGACAAGCATTTCACCCGTCGACTGAGAGACCAGAGGGAATGTGCCACAGTGAGCATGACCACTCAGCAAATTCACATTTAACATTTCATTCCTCCTGCTTGGACAGAATGAATTATACATCCTTGATTCTCCCACATTGATCCGTGCAGACAAAACTCCCTAAACGTTAAATGTTAAATGATTTGTACGTCTCTCCTTCCTCACCGCTGGGACGCCACGCTGTTTTCACCGTATCTCTCTCGATTCTGACATTCTCCCTCTATCCTTGACCCCCTTTCTTCACTCCCTCTGTTATCTGAAATAATCTCAGGGCCTCTTTAGATTCTATTCATCAGAGCAGAAAGAAGCAGGCGCTGACATTGATAAAAAAAAAAAAAAAAAAAAAAAAAAAAAATACCATCTGTGCCTTGCAGGGGTAAAAGAAGTGAGAGAGAATGAGACGGAAAAGAAAGAGAGGGGCTTCAAATGAAACAGGCC
Source organism: Lutjanus erythropterus (assembly GCF_056507025.1). Classification (NCBI taxonomy): domain Eukaryota; kingdom Metazoa; phylum Chordata; class Actinopteri; order Lutjaniformes; family Lutjanidae; genus Lutjanus; species Lutjanus erythropterus. Next base: position 5,329,400 of record NC_139326.1, read on the forward strand.
CTGTTGTCTCCCTCTTGTCCCCCCTCGTCAATGCCATTTCAATTGAAAAGCGCAGTGGTAATTAAATTCCAGCAGGGGTTAGGGGCAACTGTGTGGCGCACTGACGGGGGGCTGCCCTGACATAAAGATGACACAATTCAAGAGGACAGAGGGGGCCAGGCGGAAAAGGAGGGAGGGTGACAAATGTTGTTTATTCACGTACACTGCCAGATTCGTACTACTCAATCTTCATGACATTTAAAAAATAGAAAATGAAATGGATATTCAGACTCAACCGAATCCCACAATGACCTTTTCCCCAAATCAGGGATATTCTAAACAGATCCGTCTTCTGTATCTGCGGCATGTGCAGAATATTTTTGTAAATGCTTAGGAGGGATGAGCAATTAGGTGGAGAAGTATTTGGGAAAAGCTGGTGTGTGTGTGTGTGCATATGTGTCAGCACAAATGTGTGAGTCACAGAAGGACGCTGGTTGTTGTTGATTCACATTATAGTGGCGCTAATCCAGAGGCTCCAGAGAGGCCACACACTCCTGCTGTCCCCCTCTCCCCATCCTCTATTAGCACAACAACACACAGCCAGTTAGTCTTTAACCGAGCAAATCAACAGTGCGTGGCTCTACATTACTTTTATATTATTATATTTTATATTATTCTGAGGGAGATTTCAAATGAATAAACCACAGAAAATTCTTTGGTTTCAGTTTCACTTTGCATTTAAACACTTTTATGTTAAAAACAGAGCACAATAAAAGAGTGTTGCAGCTTCAAAGTCGCACACATCTGTCTGTATAATCATAATCATGAAATATTTACATTATATTATAATTAGTAGATCTAAAGAAAATAACTTGCTGACTATCCTGATAATCAATCAATCGTTTGTAACCAAAAATGACAAACATTTGCAAACATCCGCTTCTCTTTGCCGTTTATGACAGTTAATGAAGAGTCTTTGAAGTCTGGACTGTTAATTTGGCGAAAGAAGCAATTTAAAGATGTCGCTTTCAGCTCTGGGTAATTGTGACGAGTGTTTGTCACATTTTCTGACATTTAATAGTCAGTCTGCACAATATAGTAAAAAAAAAAAAAAAAACATCATATAGGATATCTGTTTTAACAGATAGTGGCATGTGTAGTGGAAATTTTTGCATCATGATTTTCATTTTCACTGAAAAAGAAAAACTATTAAAATCGCGATGATGTAACAAATATGTTTTCTTACATCTGGAGAAGTTTAATAGTCCAGGGCATCTCTGCAGCACTACAGTACTTCATTATAATGCTGATTTCTCACATATCTTTCCTTTTAAATAAAAAAAAGCGCAGCCTCTGCAATTTAGATATTGCACTTGAACATATTGTGATTCAGCTAATACTTCAAATAATCATGCAGCCCTAATTTTTTTCTTCTTTTTCCTTTTTTTAACCAAACTGTAGCTGATATCACATAAAATATCAGATAAAACTATTTGGTTTCAGCTTCATTTTGCACTTAAACGCGTTCATGTCAGAAGTAGAGCACAATAAAAGAGCATTGAAACAATAAAGCATCATACGTCTGTCTGTATAATGATGATTATGAGAGTGAAGTTTAGAGCTCAGCTGATATACTGTCTGACTGATACTGCCATCAGTTATCAGCCTCTAGGTATATTTGATCCCTTTTCTCAGTTCAGGTAAAATACATTTTGCTCTATTTGTGTTGTTTTCTAATTTTGAAGATGAAGTTTATTGCTAAGCTGCAAAAAACCTGCCTCATTATATGTCTTTGTCACAGGTGTTTTTGAGGGATCATTAGAATAAACAAACTATTCTACATTCTGTATATTATATTCTGTATAAAGACCTTTGGCTTAAATTTCAATATCAACTGTTTTTCACCCTGTAATATTGGTATCAGTGCCAAAAGTCCAGTAAGTAAAGTATTATATTCTATCCAAATTACAGCTGCAATGATTAGTCAACTATCGATTCAACCAACAATCAACAGAATACTAATCAGCTGTTTTGATTTTCTCTGTTTTATATCATATTAAACTGAATATCTTTGGGTTTTTGGACAAAACAAAAAATTTAAAGACATCACTTTGGATTCTAAAGAACAGGGATGAACATTTTTTCACATTTTTTTCTGATATTTCATCAGGGTTCCTTCACCTTTCCCAAAGTCAAATTAAAGCACTTTCCAAGAATTTTCAAGATACATTTTCAAGCTTTTCGCGGAACCTCACAGCTGTGGTAAACTACATATTTATATACAGGAACTCAAAATGATGATTTCACTTCTTCATCGTGATGTAATTCTTCAGATGGGTGAGAAATTAAAGGAAACAAAGTTTCATTTTTCAAAATGTTTGACTTCTTTGTAAGTAGACTCGGCATCCTATACAATATCCCACTTGTTTAATTTTTTTTTTTTTAATCGAAACCGCAACCTTTTCAGTCAGACAGCAATTTATTATGAAAGTAACAGATTTGCAATTTCAAGATGTTTCAAGCAGTTATCATCAAAAATCGAGCAACTTCCAAATGTTGGAAGCACTACATTAAAATCCAAGGGTTTCCAGAGATTTCCTGTTTTATAGCTCAAATGATTAATCAATTAATAAAATAATACATAATAAAAATAATTGTTTGACACAGTCACTTTCATAAACCTCTCTGCAGTAATGTGAGGACTAAAAAAGACAAATTGTGAGTAATAATCCCTGGGTTTTGTTAAATAATCAAAAAACAAAATTTAATTTATCAAACTTTTCTTACATTATCATCCTCTGTGCAATTAATTCTACAAATTGCCACTCTCATTCTAGAGGTTATCCAACAGTCATGCCAGGCGTGAGCAATTAATGATGCTCATTTAATCCATTAAGATAGGTTGCCCCCCCCCCCCCCTTTAAACATTTGGATGAAACTATAAATTAATTCTGCCAGAGCTTTACTTACACATTAATCAATTTATCCAAGCCTCTTACCATAAATCCTGTTTCATAAAAAGCACATGTGCAACTCTGATGCCATCTAGTGGACAAAGCGCACAGTACATGTAGAAAATTGTACCCTTGAGTATGTTTGACAAGCAAACACTCTACGGGAGGCTTCACCAAAAAAATTAAATCCTCTTCATTTTGCCAGTAATTTGTTCCAGACACAGTTGTCTTGTTGTTAGCTTGAAAATGATTCAGTCAGTTAAGTCTATAATTAACACTTCAGGGAGCTCTGTCCAGGTCTGCTTGGTGTGAAATGGTCCCCAGCTGAGCATCAAAACAACAGAAATACAAACAGTACGTCAGTCCTCTTTTTCAGCCACAGTCGCACGTTCGGTCTCAGTAACGGTTTAAAACCTCCAGAATTTCCTCCTTAACAGAGAGGGGAGAGTGCTGCTGGACGCCCGGCCCGCCGATACTCGTTTCCCAGCAGTCAAAGCCGCAGTCTTTCAAGTCCTGCCCTGTCGTCTGGACAACGGAGGAGTCGGTTTCTACAAAATTAACAAGTCATAATAAAGTCATGTCAGGGTGGGCTACAGCTAAACATAAAAATTCACTGACAGTAGAAAAACATAAAAACCTCATCAGTTATTTCAACAAGTCAATCTGCAACACTATATTAAAAAAAATTCCACACTAGTATTTATTCTAGGAACGTTTCAGAACTAACAAACAAGAGCAGCTTTGTTTGAATCGAAGAATCAACTTATTTGACTAGAAAATAATCAAAAGTCTTGATACTTCATTATTATTAAATTAATCGCTAACTATTTTGGTAATTGATTCATCAGTTTAACAAATTTTTATGAAAAAAAAGAAGAAGAAAGTCAAAAGTCTCTTCTTAAATTTTTCTTTACTCCTCTCTGACAGTAAACTGAATTTCTTTTGGCTTTTGGGCAAAACAAGACATGTGAAGACAACAAACAATAATCTATATTTTCCCCCATTTTCTGACATTTTTTTCAACCAAACAACCAATAAATTGATTGAGATAATAATTAATCAACAGATTAATAATGAAACAAATTGTTAGTTGCAGCTCTAATATTGTTAAGATGCAAACTGGTACAAGGATCTGAAGTTCCCTTAATTGACTGAGTTTCTGTGCAGAGTTCACTGCCCATCATACTCAGGCTGTGAAAAATAATCAATAATTAGGTAGATTACATATTAAAAGACCATTTTTATCTCTATATTATTTTTTCAATAGAAACATCTGGCAGGCCGAATCGAACCCTGTGGCGAGTGAGAACTTTGGGCAGCCTTCAGTTCGGTTTAGCCTGTATTGTCCTGACTGAAATTTGGTTTGCAGTAAAACCAGAAAAAAAACCTGTTCACTGACTTTTTCAGTACCAGCACTATATGCAGGTTGTTAATGTAAAAAAACAGAAAGATTTGGGACTTTATTTAGGACTTTTTTTCCTCTCATTGAGCATCATTTTAATATGAGTGAAGTTTAAAATTCTGCTATCATGACAACCCTACTGGAAAAGTTCAGCTGTATTTGAATCATTCCAAATTTACCTCAACTTGTCTTTTCAAATTCAGTCAACTTAAAATTTTAAGGCAACTCAGACACTAACTTCTTTGAGTTAAAACAGATGTTGAATCTGTGTGATCCTACCAAACATCTGAGAAAATCATTGAGAGGACACACACAGATGAAGACGTCTGCTATGAAAACAAATAAAGAGCATTTTGGAAATCTATTTAGAGGACTCTGAACTTATTAAAATTCAGTCTGCTACAGGCTATATACATAAACAAAGACTGAAGACTCGCAGGTTCTTGTTTGTTTGTTTTGTTAAAGAGAGGATGACTCAAAGTTTCCTCATAACCGATTGCACAGCGGTACCCAGCCGCACGCCGAGGCCCTCTCATCATTTCCTGCCACTCAAATCCATGTTTCAGAGGGGAAGAGCGAGCGAGCGTTTGAGGGAAACACAACAACATTTGTTGTCAGCAGGAGTCCTGACAGTTTGGCTCATCAAACTTCTCTCATCAAATTGAATTCATTATGTGTGGGACAAGGACAGACGGGACAGAAACAAGAGACCAGGGCTTCATAGCGCTAACAAAATGCAATCAAGGAGTTTTATGTTCTATATAAATCTTTCTGTAATTGCTGGTTAACATATAGACAACATTTATTGAGTTGCAATTCATAAACCAGCCAACAGACCAGATTTTACCAGATAATGTCCACATCTGAAGTGATCATTCAGAGCAGTGAGCACCAGATGTACCAGTGTTTCTTGCAGAGCTTTCTAAATTCTGCAGGGCAGAGATTAAAGGTGGGGTAGGCAGCTTATTTTTGGCATCACTGTGCAACAGTTCTATGAGAGTTAAGTCATTCAAGTGGTCTCCTGAGCTGTTTCATTCTTTAAAAAATCCAGAGAGAGGCATAAGAATTAAATTATATAACAAAACATCTTACAGCGAGCCAACAAACTGACTGTTTATCAAACTAAAAGCTCTGAAACATGTTTTGGTTGACTTTAAAACAATTCAAATTCATTAGGTTAAAAACAAACATTTAAAAAGTAGTTTTTTTGTTTGTTTTGTATTGTTTTGTCTTTGTTGTTACTGTCTTGTGTTTGTTTGCTTGTTTTTTGTTTAGTTTGTGTTTTGTCGTTTGGTCTCACCTCGCTAAATATGATGTGTCGTTAAAAGAGTAGGCATTATAAGCTGTAGCTTCAGCCTACACCTCTTTTTGGACTAAGCTGGTGTATAAGTTATGTTAAATTACTTTATTGTGATGTTTTTGCCTGCCTTACCTTACCTTTAAGTAGAAAGACACCATCAAATAGTTTTGAGGGATACCTTCCTTTTCTGATCTGCTGACACAAATCATTTGATTTCAGCACAAAGTCAGCAAATATTAATTTCAATCTAATCTCTAAAAATGGCCTGTAGGTATATTGTTCATTTTCAGTTTGCCTCTTGATGCAATTGGACGGACCTACAACCAATGAGACTGATGAAACGCATGACAAAGTTGGTAAACTGAACTTAACAAATCCTGTCGGAAGTGCGCCAAACATCTTTCGTACCAACAAAAGCTTGAATATTGACGTGATGGTGCATTCAACAGAAACAAGTCAACATTAGCGGCAGCCATCTTGGCTGTTTAAAAATGCCAATAGCAGCAAATAAGTTCACACTCTTCCATACAATCATTTTATCAAACCCGTCCATTTTTAGACAGTTGTGATTGGCCCGATGAAATCCAGGACGAGTGGAAATCTGTCTGAAGGAGAAATCAACGTATCTGACGTAGCAAATCAAACGTTCGTCTGGTAGATTACTAGCTGCATGCAGAAGAATATTACAGTCAGTTCATTTATGATAGATACAAATTAAAATTGTGTTATCACCTCCCTTATAAATAGTCACGTCTGTGAGCGTCACAGAGTCTGTGTTTGTGGATTAAAAATGCTCATGCTCTCTAACTGACAGAACATTTGTCTCCACATGATATCTGGTTCAAAAAGTCTTTGTATGTTTATGAAAAGATGGCTGCTTGTTAACCAGAAATTAGGACAGTGGCTCTGTTATACTGCCATTACCTTAGATACTGGGACTAAAAGGAGGCCTATTATTATCTTTCTGTGCCTTAGAAAGTCCATGCAGGTGTTATGGGATACAGAGCCTGCATAAAGTCAGATTCTGTTCCTGTTATCTAACTACAGTCCAGTGCATGTTGCAACATGTTGTCGATCTCTGACTGTCAATTCTGAATCACAGCAGGAGAAGTTGTTGCTAAGATGTTTGTTCACTGTAGACTTAATAACTTGTGATATCAGACAATCGGAGATGTCGACACCTGCCGGTCATCTGGGGATTTCTAAATGCACGGAAGTTGCTAGAATGGCGGCAAGAACAGCCACTAATAACCCTTCATTTGTGCTGGACATGATGCTCTCCTCTCTAATTATTTCTACCCAATGAAAACTGGGAGACTGTCCTCAGTCTCGGCTGAGCGAAGCGTGCAGAGACCGACTGTGGGGCCTCATTTTTCAGCAGGCTTGATTAGGGCAACCTTGCTGTTTTGAAGGTCCTGCAACAGCCGCCTCTCACTCAAAGTCAAATCTGCCAAAACACGGCTCACTGTAACCTCTTCAGGCCTCGAAAAACTAAGTCTGACTGGAAGGAGGTGATATTCTAAAATATCTTCCCAAAAGGCGCCATTTTGTCTCGACAGGCTAATAGTAGTTTTAATCTTTCTTGCAGTTGTATTTTTATATTCTCGTTCTCTGTACTGTATTGTATTTTGTTTGTATCTGTATCTCTGCTTCACTCGCTCTCTCTCGAGTGTTTTTACCTGTTCAGGTGTGGTCTGCTGTACACGTGTTGAATTAGGTCACTGCCTTAATTGTCTAATACATAAGTGATTTGCGGTTAATGAGAAATGTGTCAACAATTATATTGTAGTAAAATAAAATACTCTAAAGGCAGTGTTTGTTTTGGTGGTATGACCTTTTTTTTAACTTTTGAGCAGATAAAGTTCAAAAATGTTCCTTTGTTCTTTATGCAAACATTTCAAATGCACACAGTTATGATTTATGGAAGCCCAGAACTGCCCAAATCAAAAACAAATAATGAAATCAATTAGACTTGCACCAATTTCAACTTTCTTAGCTGATTCCGATTTCCGATTTTTGAGGGGTCTGAACTACCGATTCCGATTTTGGCCGGTTCCGATTTTCAGTCTTTCTAAGAACTGTAATTGACAGCATTCACAAACATTTTTGCAACTTTTCTTGTAAATATGTTCATAATAAGACACTGACTATTAAATATTCATTTAATACTTTCTCCAAAATCATCCAGATTACAACCAGGCCTTATTATAATTTTATATTAAGATTATGAATTGGGTGAACGTGATCTCGCGAGATCATCTCGCGGGATTTCGCGGGACGCGATTTCACGTGATCTCCTGTGGAAACGGATGTAAACAAACCGGAGACTAACGCCGTGCAACAGTTTGAAGTAAAACTTTGCCATGAGAAAAACAAACACAGAAGTTAAACGTGTCTGGATGAGAAAATGTTTGAGGAGACACATCAACACAGGATGTTTATTCTTCAGCCAGAACAGGAGGTGAGATTTTAACTGTCCCTCTGTGAACAGCAGTCTGCTGCTAGCTTGCTAGCATTAGCCTGAAGTGCGAGAGAGTTTACGGCTGTTTTGCGACATTGTCAGCTGCTCTGTCTCGTTGTAGACTGTCTTCTCTTTATCCTGTTCTTGGAATCTGTCTCTGACACCAGCTTCAAGCAGACGTGTCTGAGTGTGTAGCTGTTATCAGCGCTGTGTTGACGTCACGGTCAGTTTGTCTGCTGCGCGTATGACGTGACCATCGTGCAGAACATGTGTGTGACAATGACGGGCACAGAACCGGATTTGTGACGCTGACCGGCCGGTCACCGGTCAAGGCCAGTCACGTGAAAACCGGCCCGATTCCGAGCATTGCCGATTAATCGGTGCAAGTCTAAAATCAATAAATAAATACCCATGCCATTACATGCAGAAAAAATAGGGATCTGTTTGAATTCATTTTTTTATATACCTCCCATTTTAATTTTATATTTTATTTATTAATTTAGTTATTTTAAATTCCCCTTTGCATTTTCCTCTATTTATTTCCCAAAACCTATGGATTTCTGTATTTTCCTTTTACATGTCTTTATGCCTCTGCTTCATTATACAAATGAGGGGGCTATCAGTATTTAATCTATTTATTAGACATTAGAGTGCAGAGATAGATGGAAATAAAAAAAAACAATAAAGACAAAGTAAATAAATAGGTAAAGGTAAATAAATACTGAAGCAAATTAATACAGAAATATCAATTCATACTACATTTTCTAAATACATTTAATATTATTTTTGGTGCATTTAATGGCATATTTATTGAGTCATTTATTTATTTTTGATTTCAGCAGTTTCACTTCTCCATAATGTGGCGCACACAGAAGAGGATTTGGTGAACGGTACCTGGTCTGAGAAGGGTGATGCCACAGCCTCCTCCCCCGGCGCCTGTTAGCTTGCTGTGGAGCCCTCTGGCCAACGTGACCCGGCACAGTGTGTCGAGGGCAGGGTGTCCCACCCCCATCACATTCAGGTGGTGCTGGTTAATGTCAATGAGCTCCTATAAATGATACGGCACAGCATGTTGTTACTACCCGTTGGTACGGCAGACAACTAGAGGAAAATATATTTTAGATTAAAAAGTAACTATGGCATTACTATTTCCAGCAGTAAAGTCACAATGACATGTTTATAATGCATCATGCTTCCATGTTTTGTACCTCCAGAATGTTGTAGTGCTCTCCTGTGATGGGCTCACTGGTCATCTCTGACAGGACTTTCTCACAAGTGCAGGAAATGGCATTAACTGAGTCCAGCACCGGGGTCATGATGGAGGGAAACTACAGGAGAGGAAGACAAAAAAACATCACTAGTGTGGGCCTGTCAGCATAACTACTTTTGCTGGACAAATATATATTGTCCCAAAAATAATTGTGATAAGTGGGAATGTGAAAAAAATATTAAAATATCCTAACTAAATAAAACAAGTCCAGTGTGCCAGATTTACAGGGATTTATGGGCAGAATGTGGCAGGAATGGAGCATAATGTTCATGAGTTTTCATGAGTGTATAATCACCTGGAAATAAGTATTGGTGTGTTTTCGTTAACCCAAAATGCTCCCTTATAAAACCAAGTCCATCTAGGCTTGGGCCCAACCAATACTGGATTTCTGGGGCCAATGCTGATGCCAACATTGGGAAGTAAAAAATTCCAGTATTGATATATCAGCTAATATTTTTTATACCGAATATAATGCAGTAAACAACCAATATTTTTAATAAATCTAAACATCTCTAAATGACAAAAGCTGTCTAATACCTATATATGCAAACAAACATAAAAAAATCAATAAAAAAGTTTTAATCTGGGTGTAAACTGGACAACACATATGATACCAATATAGACCAATAGAGCTGTGATAGGACAATATCAGGCGAATAATATTGGTCAATCAGTCAGGAGCTAATTTGGACTAATTCCTCCAAACCTTCTAGCTGAGATCATGCAGGTGTGTGTGTGTGTGTGTGTGTGTGTGTGTGTGTGTGTGTGTGTGTGTGTGTGTGTGTTGCCAGAGCCCCGACCACAATGCAAACTGCAAAACAGAGAGCAGACGACGAGAGAACAGAAGTAGCGCCATCAGAACTGACAGTCTAATGGTAGGGGAAACCCTGCTGTTTATTCTGGCATCGTGTTGACTAAAGTGTCGGCGACATACTTATGTAAACAAACATGCATCTAAACACAGTACAATAACGAGGTCATGTCCATATATTGTACATTAAATTTGTCACCTAATTACGGTTTCAGGCCTACACGCTCAGATTTCTGCACAAAGTCATTACTGCAGATTATCTATAAAACAATAACTTAATACAGACTGTAAAATGTCTTACGTTTGAAAACTCCTCACAGTTTTCTGATGGAGACGCTGTATGCATCTACAGATTGTAAAATGGCAGGTTTGACTTCGGTTGTGCTCCAGCCTGATCACAACACTGCCACAACACCATCCAGGCCTATCTGTGTGTGTGAGGCAGAAATCTGCACACCTGCTGGTGTCACCAAGGCAACAGCACACAGGGGTGCTGGCTAAGAGTTTAATTTCAATATTTTATGAAGGCACTCAACGGCAGGCTCTGGAGTATCTGCCATGCAAAAGCACCGCCTATTATATTAATTACAGTGTCGGCAAGTAACACACGGGGGAGGAAGAAACCATTTAGTACCTTGTTAATCTTGTCCTTCACCCTGGCAACAAGTACCTTGGTGCTACGTGGTACTTTGGTGTTAGTGAGGAGGATTCTTAATAGTGGCACCCTGGAAGTAAAGCAGACGGATCAGAGAGTTCATGCAGGTGTATTATTCCCTTTTAATTTGACGATATTTGTTTTCTGTGAAAGAAAAATGATTTTATTAACTGTGTGCTTCTTTTAATCAAATTAAAAATGGTTAATCGGCGTCAGTACCTGTTCAGTGGTATTATCCTCCCGGCCAAGAATCTCAGCATGCCACCTACACACAGGGAAATATGAATCATTAAAAAGATAATAATCAAACTGTAATGAACAGTGGTGGTACAAGGCTTCAGTGATGCCATTAAAGGACGCTCCGCGTCCACAGAGACAAATGGATGTGCCGTATGCTGGATTATTGCAGACCTCACCCCATGTTCCCACAGCATTGTCCACTCCTGAAGGATTACCGTGGATGATCATCTCCCCCTGGAAAGCCCAGCTGTTGATCTGCTCCAGGTCCTCCTGACACCACCTGCAATTATTCAGAAACCCTCTCAGACCGAGCCTCTAATTACCTCTTCATCTCCTGAACAAACACTCGTACATGGGAGGAACACACAGCTGTATGTTCAATAAATGATTGTGCAAATGTTCGTGATGAAGCGATCATCACAGGATTTGTAGCATGATACAGTACAGCAATATCCCACCGGCAAAATATCTGAACATTATTTATTTAGTTAGTTTTTACATTTTTAGACAGAATTCCTGCCCATTAGTGCCAAGCTATCAGGACCGCCTGCTCTCGTTCACTTCAAGGTTTCATACGAATCTTAGAAAAAGAGCATTCATGTGCTTGAAATCAGCTCCAAAAACTTGCAGAATCCAATATATTCACTCTCTCAGGAAATGTGCCTGAATAATAAACTTACTGGACAGTATACAGTACATATGAACTACAAGCTCGCCACGATATACTTTCCACAGCACATTTATTCTGTACATGGACCTACTGCTCTATGAAGGCATTCTTAAACAAGGTTAATAACAGAATCAGTGTATGTAGCATGTGATAGCTAGCCTTCTAGCAATTCAAGGCAGATGCTATCACCACAAAAAATGAAAAAATCCTGCAAAATTAACTGACGTAACATCATGAAATGCACACAACGAACTTCAAGAACTTCTCAAGTAGCTCTGCTGAGCAGGCTCAAACTGTCTTTGTCTCTTCCTCCAGGAGCGCCATGCTGTCTCGAGGAGGTGCGGGCTTCAGTTAAGCACAGTTAAGAGTCCCGTCCAATGTGCTGCGGCCACTCCTGTGGAGCAATGAGGTCACTCGCTGGCTTTGCCTTTCAAGCAGTGAAATGGGAAGGTGCAGTATTTTAATAAAAATGGAATATTTCTGAGAAAGTTTTTATGTGTTATGTCGTCTTTTCTCGCTTTGTGTAGGTTGTTTTGTGTTGATTTGTGCAATATAATTCTGCAGAAATTTTCAAAAACAAACAGCAACTTAAAAAAAGGAGTTGAAATAATCATCAAAGCTCCTAAAAGACAGTATCTGTTGCACTGCATGCTACTCTTTTGGATTGCACTAAACTGTAAAGGCATTCATGTTATAATGTTGACCCTTGGACTGTGTGAAATGGCTGAAAAATTTCAGTGGCTATCAATAATAAATAATCTATTTTAAATCAATATCAGCAGAGGAAAAAAGGTTTAAAAGCTGAATTTAACAACTTCATTTTGAATTTGATCACGTTATTTTGATTTTAATGACTTTATTTATCAAGGGACACAGGTGACCGCCATACCGGCGAGCTGACCTCTCCTTTTTTAATTAACAGTTTCCTCACAGCGTGCACTCATTTTCTCTCTCCACACTATTCCTGGACATATTCATTATGTGCTTCCAAGGCAATTTACATTAAAGTGAAACTACTGAATGTTTTATTGAACTTTTTTTTAAATTGCTATTGATGAAGTGTCTGTTGCTGGTACATGATTACTGTTTTATTGCCTAGTTGACCCCGAACCACGCATACGTTTTTCTATTTGAGAAACATAATGTTGTGATTCAAGGTCTTGGTAAGACTGTTTACACGGTATGGAAAGTGTAAGAAATAAAATCACCTCTGTGATCCCTTTTTAGAGTTTATTCATCAGGCCTAATGATTCTGTCTACACACAACGGTGGTCTACACAAGCTGCATTCAAAGAGTCCGTCCTTCGGTATAATGTAGTTACCTGGCAGTGTGATCCCACTCTTTGAGAGGAGCGGGGATGGCTCCTTTTGCACAGAGCAGAGCTGCAGCTAAACACACAGAGTAGGCAGCACTTGACCCGAGTCCTGCTCCAGTCGGCAGCTCCGACCGCACAGACACCGACACGCTGGGAAGCTCGCTGAGAAAAGAAACAGAAAAACTGAGCTCAACACTTAGATACAGAATCTTTGACTTCTGACTGTTATTAAGAGATGACTGCAGATGACTGATGATTAAGAAAGTAAAGGTTTTATTGCAAAGGACATAGGAATTTGTAACCAAAACTGCCTATGAGCATTACTATTTAGAATTAAGAATAGTCAGATCATGCATTTTTTTAAAGCATGAAGTAAATCATGCATTATATTCCCTTCTTTAAAATCACATTACCTGGTGCAGTTACAGTATATACATTAACTTTATGGAGTGTGTAATAAATAGTAATCCATACACGTCCATAGGCAGCAGAAACTGGCTTGACATTGCTGTCAATGTCTGTCAGAGGAGCTGCTTTTGGGCCAACAGGAGAATACTCTAAACTAATTGTCCGGCTCTGCTCTCGAGGGAAAGACACATCCAGACTTGTTAAAGGCTGCAGTGTGGCCCAGTGCCAGACTCTCATTAGTGGCCATGCTGTCAGAACCCATCACCTCTCTCAGACACGGCAGCACCATGTCAGCACCGATTAAACCTCCCGACAACCTGCAGCTCTAATGTTCCTGAGCATCTTCCCTGTTCACAGCTGCCGCAGTCGCTAAAACTAACATCCGGCCTCTCTGTCTGTCTCTCTCTTTACTATCTTCATTTCAAGGTGGAGGGATTTTTTTTCCGGATGCTGTGAAAATGGTCCTCAACACATCTTCATTAATAGTGAGTATATTTTTGCAAGTAAAGCATTTCCAAAAGAGCTGGAAGGAGTTCTGAGTTTTAGTTTTGTTCACATTTACAACATTTACTTGACAAGAGCTGAACAATTCAGTATCACTTAATTTCAATGAGGACATCTTAATGTAAGCTTCTGCAGTGGTCACAATGCAAAGGATAATATAGAATAAGCCAATTAGCCCCAGCATGATACACTACAGTACACATGACAGTAGTACACCATGCTGCATATGATAAATAACATAAATCCAATTAATTTAATTTGAACTGGCTTGTAGCTCAAACACAAGCACACAAATTCAGGTCTGACAGGCTGCAGATTTCACACAAGACAGAGGTGTTATGTCACTGTAGGACAGAGCTGGTCCTGACCTCCATGGGACCCTAAGGAAAATTCTGCTAAGGGGACCTCCTAACTTACTGAAAAGCTTTGTAAATTATTTGCCACACAGTCACATCTGACACCCCAGTGCTCCAACTGCAGACATTAACATAAATAAGTCATTTTAGAAAATATGAAATGTAGAAAATACTAAAACACAACACTGAGCTGTGGGTCTGCTGCCTGGTAATTAGTCAGTTAATTGATTTTAAATTCATCATTTAACCAATTGTCATTCAGTCCAGATTTACATCAAGTACTGAACTTATTTTGTAATTTACCTTTATTCTACATTATGCTTCTACACCACATTTCAGATGCAAATACTGTAGTTTTTAATCCACAAAGCTGAAAAAAGGCTGTTTTCTGACTTTTAAGAGATACATGGTTCTCACGGGACAGTGATGCTACAAACATTTGATGGTCTTATAGACCATGATGCATTGCTGTAGATTAAATTAGCCATAGTGGCCTATAAAGTAGCTAAAATGAGCTCAACCATAAACATCAGTACAGCAGTAAACAGCAGAAACATTAATGCGATAATATTAATCCAGAAACATCAGACATAATAAAACTGACAGGGAACATTTAACTGAACATGAATACTTTTACTTTAAGTACATTTATCTGATATTATTTATATACTTTTACTTCAGTAAGGTTTTGTGCATGCAGGACTTTTACTTGTAGTTAAGTATTTTTATAGTGTGATATTAGTACTTTTTTTTAAGTAGTGAATCTGAATACTTTTTTTCTCCCCTGGTCACCTCTGAGGAGTCACATCATGTCCATATATTGTCTGGACTGCGGGAAAGTGTGCATGCACACAAGAACACATGTTCACGTGTGACACGGTTATCTTCTCTGAACAACAGATTATAAACGCTGCTACACACTACAGCATGTAGCGCTGGAAAAAAAACATTCTGGCTTGTTTGTATTTCTTTAAATCAATCACTCATCTTAGGCAGTGCTTAACTCAGGATGGAGCTACGGTGCCCCTGCAGAATACTCTACAACAGGGGTGACTTTGGCATGTGGGGAGAGAAGCCCTGATATTAAAACATCTATATCACCCCATAAAAGCTAATCACTTATAGCTTGTTTATGTTAATTCTGTTAGCTACCAGGTTAGACTAACTTGGATCCCTGCAGCGGGTCGGATACCCAATGGGTGAGCCAAAAAAATATTGTGTAACAGGTAAATAATACATCTACATAAATTCACAGGTGCAGGCATGGGTTAAAATTAAATAAATGCTGGCAGGCAGCAGGCACGAACCATAATATAACACCTACAATGCAATGTTTTTCCCCTGCGGCATGAAATGAAAATGACTGCACAGTGTTTTTAACTCTTTGTCACAAATACAACCAGGAGCTTTTAAAAAAGGAGGTGGTTTCTTAGCTGTTGCTGCTCTTACTATTCTTGTGTTACTACAGCTCTGCAACTGGACCTGGTCTCCGCTTTTCCACAGCGTCAAAAATAAATATCTGTGTAATGTGTTGAGTGAGTTTTTTGACCATCTGAGCCAACTAGCTGCAATAATAAAATGTTCAAAAGAGCAGTAGTGTTATCTCACCCTGGTCCAAACAGCGAGAGGTAGATGTAGAGGAAGGATAAAATAGCCATGTTGCAGGTCTCCAAGTTTCCATTGGCTACACCAACAAATTCACGCAGTCTCCTCACAAGTTCAGCATCCAGACCTTTAACTTCCTCCTTCTTACCTGTTAACATGAGTGACAAGACACAGCAACCATCAAAATCCCAAAAATGATATGACAACAGCACAAACTTTGATCTGTAGTTGTATGAAAAAGATACACACTGTATGTTAGTGCAGTGTATATGATGAGAAATACTGCAAAATGTAGCAATTTGCATATGATGTTATATGCTAAATGTATCAACACTGAAATAGACGCATGATGCAGATGCAATATTTAAGAATTACATCTGTAGGTGTAGGTGAAGGTGTGGCTCTGTTTCTAGGTGCTAATGCTCCACAGTGTTGTATCATCTCTTACCACAGTAATAAGGAATAAGCCGCCTCAGTTCAGACAGATCCCAGCAGATAAATGTGCCAATATCTGGGAGGTTGATACAAACTTTTCCATTATTGGTAGCTTTCAACCGTAGATACGTTCTCAGGTTCAAACTCACAGCAAGAGCCACCTGTGGGACAGAACACAGTGTGATTAAATGGACAGATCTATCCAAGTTTCAGTCTATTTAGTGTGTTCATATTTTACATCACTTCAAATAGTTTTCCATGAATTAGATTGATAGATTGTTATCTATTGTCTGTTTTTTTATTTTCCAGGTTATTATTGGCAGTGGTGGAAAGTAACAGAGTACTTTTACTTTAATTTAATCAGAATTTTGCACTTTTTGCTCCACTGTATTTGTTTGACAGCTTTACTTATAAGCTACTTTTCATGTTACAATTATTCATACCTCTTCTGTCCAGTGAAACCACGTCTCTTCGAGTGTGTTTAATTTTGAATGCTTGTGATGTGAAAGTTCTCCTACATCTTAAGCTAAATACACTCTCTAAAAACTCTCTTAGATTAGCTGGAAAAGGCATTAGAAAGGCTCAGCTTTTGTTGGATACAAGTAAGGGGGGATCCAAGGGAAAAAGTTGTGAACCACTGATATAGAATATGATGTATTGCTGTAGATTAAACTACCCAACAGTATATAAAGTGGTTAAAATTAACTTTGAACATTTACAAAGGCAAAATGCAACATGAACATTAATGTAGCAGTCACATTAATGAAAAGCATCAGATCTGATAGGAAAACACTAACAGGGACCATTTCATTGTACAATGAGTAACTTTTCACACTATAAGTACATGTTACATACTTTTACTTAACTGTTTTTAAAGCAGGAATTTAAGTTGTGCTGGAGTATTTTCACTGTCATATTAATACTTTTACTTAAATAAAAGACCTGAATACTTCTTCCAACACTGATTGGTTTATTATTTTTGCGGACAGGCGCATCCACCTTCACTTTTAACTCTTAAACACAGTAAATTATCACCTCTGCACTTTCAGATTACCTTTCCGTGCACAACTGCGTGCTCTCCGTGGAGGATCGCCTTCCCTGGAGCAGACACAAGGATGTCCATTACTTCCATTTCTGTACCAGTTACCAGAGTACAAAAACGTGTCGAGCAGGGATGTGCAGCTGGACAGCCTTCAAGCTAAACTTGTCGCTGACGGTGTTAATATTAGCTAGCTTAGCCACCTTTAGTGGCTGTTAATCCTCTGAGACGACAACAACCAGCCGACACCTCTGCACTACAGCTCTGCTCCTCTTTTCATTAAGACTCGACAAAAATAAAAAGTTTAAAACAGCTTTTTCCTTTTTTACTCAAAGTAGAAGAAGTTCTTCTGTGCACTGGCTCTTCTCAACATGCTGTGAACGAATCATGTTAAAAACACAGCTGTCTCACAGGAGGCAGGACCAACAGAGGCATGGTTTCCGGTATCCAATCAGCGCCGTAGCTCGTTGAACAGATATTCTTTTGTCCAATCAGCGTCCCGCACTCTTTCTCCACACGGTGAGTTGACCAATCGCGCGATGAAAACGAAACGCCCATGAACTACGGACACCACGAAAGGACAAAAATCATAACTCACTATCGTTCTTGCTAGCAGCTATCTGCCAGAGTTAATATGGCATCGTTTGTTATCAAACCTGCTCACCTCCGCTGTTTTGTAAGGACAGGCAGGCTCATAAGTGGGCAGCGGGCAAGAACACCATTGTGTTCATACAGAAGGTAGTTATATTTGTCTGTTCTTTGTCAAAGTGGATGTTCAAAATGTTGAGCTAATGTTCGTGACATTCATGTAACTGTCTATGTAATATAGCAGTGGGCTAACTAGGTAGCTAACTGTTACCACATCAGATTAATATATGCATCACAAACAGAAAACGTAGTAATAGTCTGTTTAGACACAACTCCTCCTGTCAAGCTGTTTTTGGATTACAGATCTGAAAATATAAAACTGGAGTCAGTTTAGTATTTTAATAAGAAATATTGGCTGTTACCAACTACAGCTGCAATGATAAGTCGATTAATCCATTAGTTGATGACAGAAAATGAATTTCCAACTGTTTTTGATAATAACCGTCATTTTTCATGTAAAAATGTAAAATGTTCCAGCTTGTTCAATGTGAGGATTTGCTGCTTTTCTTTATCATTTATGGAAGTAAATGAAGAGTCTCTGGAAAACATGACTTTGGAATGTTGACATTTTATCGACTAAACAATTAATCGTAAAAAATAATAGGCAGATTAATTGATAATGAAAGTGATGGCTGGTTGCAGCTCTATTATCAACAAAAGCAGCAAGGTCTGTCATGACAAACTGTCCTGAGTTTTTTTTGTTTGTTTTTTGCAAATTCATACCTTATCTGTGTTGTATGATCATTTCAAGATAATTTAAGATAATTCTAAAATTTAAAAAAAGCTATTACACTGTATAAAACAAATCTTATTAGCTAAATTATTTATATTGAGCTGGAGCTTTTGTTTTTTAAAAACTGGAACTTTAAAAACCCAGTGAAAAAAATAACACATTATTATACTGTGAATATGTGTTAATAGTCATCTGTTGGTTTGTATCAATAAGTCCTTCTTTTATCTTTCTGTGTTCCTGTTTCGAAAGTTATGCCACTGAAGGAGACAACAGGACTCCCAAAATATACACCAAAACTGGAGACAAAGGTTGTTTTTTTAATTAATCAACAGGGAAAGCAATACATGTCACAGTAAGCAGTTCTTACAGAAGCTGACCAGTTTCTTGCTGTATGTCGTAAAGGTTTCTCAAGCACATTTACAGGAGAAAGGAGGCCAAAGGAAGATCATATTTTCGAAGCCTTGGGAAATACAGATGAGCTGTCATCAGCCATAGGGTAAACTTTCTACTATTTAAAAGTCACAGTTCAGTGTTGAGTCCGTTTCTTGTTTCTGTTGTTCTGGTTGTTTTATTTCTCCTTTTATATCTTGTTGTTCACTCATTTTTTTTATTGATTGATGCTCTCCCCTTTGCTGCTGTAATACTGCAAATCCTCCTGCTGTGGGATTAATACAGGATTATTTTATCTCATTTTACTTTTTCTATAATCTGCCTCGCCTGAAGTGACCACGTTCAATTGTACCTTACAGCTTGGCCAGAGAATTTTGCCTCGACCAAGGACACACATTCACATATCAGCTGGACAAGGTTTGATTTTCATGTTGCATTTATTAACCGCCTTCATTGCAGACATTTTACACCAGCCAGAAATAAGATTTCTGAAATTATTATGCTTGTTTAAATTTCAGATACAGTGCATATTACAAGATGCCGGTTCCAATATTGCCACCCCTCAATCATCTGCAAGAGAAAGTCACATAAGTATGCATTTGCTTGCTGGTCTCTAGTGCAGTAAAATATTGTATTTCATGTGCTTGAAGATCTCTGAAGTTTTTTTCTGTTTTGCTGTTCTTAGAGAGAACAAAATTTACTGCTTCACCAATTGCAGACCTGGAAACTTGGATTGATAAATTTACAGAAGAACTCCCTCCACTGACCAACTTCATTTTACCTGTAAGAACATTTGTGCATCTGTAAGACACCAAGTTCTTATGGTTTTGTCCTTTTGCACTAACACTCATGCTTCATGTGTCACAGTCTGGAGGGAAGAGCAGTGCCGCTTTGCACTTAGCTCGGACAGTGTGTCGGAGAGCAGAACGCAGGTCAGTTGCAGCTTGTTCCTTTCCTTGAACAAGGTAAAAATACCATCTTTTATCTTGCTTTTCTAACAGCTTGTTCTTGTTGCAGTGTTGCTCCAATTGTGCGGTCAGGGGAGGCAGATCCAGATGTTGCTAAGTTTTTGAACAGGTCGGTCCAGTGCTTCAGAAAGTTTATATAAGAACATGGTTTCTCTTTTACAAATCTGATAAAAATTCCCAACATTTTCACTCAGATTGAGCGACTACCTGTTCACCGTGGCCAGATATGCAGCCATGAAAGAAGGCAACGAGGAGAAGATCTACAAAAGACCCGAATGACCAGATTATCACAAGGACAAAAGTATAATTTGTTGGTGATGAAGATATTTAATTTTTATTGTAAATATGCTTATTAATAAATATGAATGAGGTCCAGTGAGATGTGTTTTTTTCTTCTTGACAGTTGGCACATTCCCACTTTTGAGAAGCAGCAGGAGTATCGATTAGGAATGTACTGCTGTGTACACGGCCAGCAACAAAACATGTTTTAACCACCTAAAAAAGGACCATCTTAAAAAAGACAAACAATCAAAAAAAAAAAAACAATGTCACTTTAAGTGTATTCTATATTTAGAATATTTTCACAGCTTTTTCTGACAGGAAACACCATTAAATACTGCTCTCTTCAAAGCAACTGGACTCCTTTAGCAAAAATAGTAATTTTATCTCATAGAACACAGGAGTTGCTGCTGGTCTCCTACACAATAACACAAGGATTGAGGCATCGGTAGGTCAGCAACTCCTGTGTTCTGTTCTTCATTCTGAACTTGGCAGTGGAATCTGGTGGCCGGTTTCCTTTGTGAATGCTTTGACAGGAGTCCCACAGTCTCAGACTTTGAAAATCCCTGTTCTAAATGTGGCATACTTAAACCAATATTGACTGTTATGGTCTAAAATATGTTTTGCTGCTAACCCTGTCCACAACAGTACCTTGTTAAGCTTCCATGCTGGTGCTTCTCTCTGCTTCTCCAAACTGAGGGCGTACCAACCACCATCTATTGCAGGTAAGATACTGACTATGGATACCTTATACAGCCCCACTTCAAATAGTCCAAATTATCCCTTTAATTTTACACAGGTAGTGTTTCATCAAACACATATTTAGTTGAGTTAAAATACAGTTTCAGTGCTGCAGCAAAGAGAAACTTTAACTCTTTTCCTTGTTAGTTTTACAGAGACTGAACAACTACCCTGCAGGTTGCTCTTCCTCTGTAGAGATGGCTGCACCCCAGCAGGTTTTGTTCTCATTTATCTTTAATACACCAACAATACACTTTCATGTCAGGACTGTTCAGGACTGAGGGGGGCACTCAGATTTCTTCCATCATGGCTCTGTTATCACCCTCCCACACAGTCACAGGATCTGGCACCAGCCCTGGCTCTTCTGGGACAGGGTGCTGGCCCATGTCATTAGAGACAGATTGCGGTCTTCATAGGGCGGATAACGCAGATAGGTTACACACTCAAACCGTGTGCTTCTTAGCAGGCATGATTTCCTGTGAGAGAAGGTGTCGAAGCTGTGGCGGCCGTGGTAGGAACCCATTCCACTGGCACCTGGTTTAAAAAAAAAAACATATAGGTTATATTATTCCACTGCTGTGTTTCATATAATTTTTACTTTGATGACACCGACTTACCAACTCCACCGAAAGGCAGAGCCACCATCAGGCTCTGCAGGACGCTGTCATTGGAGCAGAAGCTTCCACTAGATGTCTCATTCATTAGCCTTGAGATGACCTGTCAGAAAGGCCCACACGTGATCAGAGTACACACTGCTGCACCAGGCTTATACAATAAACACAGAGGGTAACTTAGATATTTTTCAACCTGGACCTTATTTTCCTATGACTCTGTGTCTAAGTGACTAATAGGAGTAACCAATTTCGACATAATTCTTACGAGCAACTGCCGACTCTCAAAGTACGTCCACTAAAAGTGATCGTTTTTGCCTGGAAGGCTCAGATCAAGTATCTGGCAACATTATGGAAAGGATCCCTGCAGAGAGAGCTTTTTATAAAGGAGTAAGATCTTTTTGGTTTAACCAGAAACAGATGCCATATCACTCTTGTCAAAGCAACCATACTCCATTCACAGAAACAGTGATGTTACCTCTCTGACGTACTGCTGCGTCGATCAGTTTTTAACCCCTTAAAAACACCAAAAGTCAAACAATAACAGAAATAAACGAACCGGTCGAGGCAGCGGTAGACCAGAGAGGTAAAATTACATCTTGTCAGCGGAGACTGCTGCTTTATAAAGAGCAATGTGACAGCTGTTTCATATCTTAGTCAGATTTTAACTGTGATCATAGTAGCCAAAATAATTTATGAAAAGGATATTATCGCAATTGTTTGAAAAACAAAATGCTGTAAGTCAAAGTCTACTCTAGCTTTGTTTATTGCGAGTTTTTTGGCAAATGAATTACTCAAAATGTGAGTGTAAGTATGACTATCATGAGCATTATTAACATGATATTAACATTTCATTATTAATCGTCAATACTGGTATATGGTGACATCCTACTCTGTACTAATCCTTTCCATGATAACACTTAAAATAACAGACTGAGCCTGTTAGTGAAAAAAAAACAAACACTTTAAGTGGACGTACTTTGACAGTGTGCAGTTTCCCATAAGGATTCTGTAGCAACTCTGCCACCTGCAGCACATTCCCTCAATATAGGATCAGTTTCAAAAGTCGTTGTTCTATTTGTTACTTAGACACAAAATCACGGGAAAATAAGGTCCAGGTTGAAAAATGCCAAAGTTACCCTTCCATCTCTCATGTACCTTGCTGTTGCTGGAATACGCATACACACAGAGAGGTTTCTCTTGCTTGTTAATGAAAGCAATTGCCTCATCCATATTGTTTACAGTCAGAACAGGAAGAACTGGGCCAAAAACATCCTGTTGCATGATGGGATCTTGTTCCGCTACATCTGTCAAAATTGTTGGGGCTTCAGACAGGAAAAAAAAGTTAACAACAACATTAAATCAAAGGCATATGACGCAGTTGTTCAGAGATTCTCAGAGAAGATACTTACCGATATATTTCTCTGCTTCTATCACCTGCCCACCCACAGCCACCTTGCCAGATCTCCACAGCAGGTCTCTGGTACGGTTGAAGAGCTCTAGATTGACCATGCGGCCATAGCTGCGGGACTCCCTGGGGTCAGAACCATAAAACTGCATCAGGCAGCACTTCAGGGCCTGCACCAGCCGCGCTTTGACGTCCACGTGGCACAGGACGTAGTCGGGAGCCACCAAGCTCTGTCCGGCGTTGTGAAAACGCGCCCAAACGATGCGCTGCGCCGTCGTGGCAATCTCGCAGTGTTGGTCCACGTAACACGGGTTCTTACCACCCAAAATCAGGGTGATGGGTGTGAGTGTGCGAGCAGCAGCCTGAGCAATCCTGCTTCCGTCCTCTCTGTTTCCTATGCAGTGACAGACATCCTTAATACCCTAAGAATAATTCAGTAAATGTCACAACATGGTTTTATAGCTAACTTTATCTTTACCCGTAAAGAAGACATGGTCAAATTTAAGCTCCACAACTTCAGGCAAGTCATTCATGCCTGCAAGAATCACATGGAAGCACTCCTTTGAGGAAAACAAGAATTTTAGATCAGATCATTACATTTTTACCGTAGCATTGCAGATCCATCCTGTCAATCAATACACAGAGCAAACTGCAAAAATATAGTTTGTGCATCAGCTTTGAGTTGGTTTTGAATAACAAAAGGTTGGTGTTGCCATCCTCCCAGACATGCCCATATCAAACCACTTCAAACCCTCATGTCTCATTAAAACTGCTCACAATTGTCCACTTAACAAGCATGCAGACCAAATGTCCTCTTAATTAGATTCATAAAAATGAGTCATCAGTCTCATATTATTGGAACAGAAAATCCAGTACCCTCTATTCCATCAAAGTACATACTAAGCATTAACTCAGCCACTCAGTAATGTGTGCTGTGTGTGAATATATTGCTTCATAACCCCTATCATGACACATACACAGCCGTACATGTAATTTTACTCACATTGTCCAAGTAGAAGGGGATGAGACGGTGAAGAAGCTCCGCCGTGTGAGCGGTGCACACAGAGGGGCTGATGATTGCACAGTTTCCTACACAGATTAATAAAATATCATTAGTAAGCCTGTGTGAGGAGAAATAACACCATTACTATTAATTAAACTGATTAAATTAGTGTTTTGAGTGTCTGCACCTGCTGCGATGGCCCCTACCAGCGGCACCAGGCTCATTTGGATGGGACTACACCAGGTCCCCATGATGAACACCACCCCCAGCGGCTCACTGACCACCACACACTCATCCAACGAGGTGGACTACGTACACCAATCAGACAAGCTCAAAATAAAGTTACAAGTGAAACAGAATGTGGGCATCAGTTTGCATGCTGACTAACAGAAAGAAAAAGACAGCAGCCCACTTCATTCTTACAAAAAGGGCACGACAACTTAAGGTTTAATCTGCTTTGGCGGCACAATACATTTCTTTGTAGAAGCCAGACGGAATGTTCTCTCCAAAAAGGTTGTGCAAGTCATGAATAATCCCAATAATATTATGAAGATGTTTTTAGGGAAAAAAAAAGGGGTTTTCCAAACACAAAAGTCTCACCAGGTTTCTCTCCACGTGCTGCGGCTGCATCCACTTCTTCAGGTTGCTGATGGCATAAAGAGCCTCGTTCTTGACGAGAATCAGTTCTGACACAACTGTCTCAAACCGTGGCTGGTTAAAAAAAAAAGAATGAAGAAAAAAGGGCCAAGAAATAACTCTTTGGACCATAAAGTCAACTTGCACTTCACAGTTTCATGGTTTGAACAAACCAAACTCACCTTATGAAGGTCCCTTCCAAGAGCATCCACAAAATCACACTCATGTTCCTCCAGCATCCGCACCACCGCCTCCAGCTGACCCAGTCTGAAGCCCTCCTTCAGGGTGCGTCCAGCTTGAAAGGCAACTCTCGCCCTCTTCAGCAGGTCCACACACTCCAGGGGGTACGTCTTCAAACACGGCTCCCCCAGCCTGGTCCTGAAACAGCAACCACGTCACTTGTTTTCACACCACAGGGCAAGAAAACACACAACCACAGCCAAAGCTCATCACTGTACCTCCTGCATGTTAACCGGCCGTTCCTCTGACAAGCACTGCACGCCTTCATTTTTACACTCATGTTAACTCCACTCAAGAATCCACCACCACTGGCCTTCCTGAATGGAGTTAGTGTGCAGTTAAGCCTTTGCACCAGTTAACTAAAAGCCCCACTGGCTGGGAGGATAGTGAAAAGCCTAAGAAGTCCAGCCAATCAGGTGATGCACGTAAACCAACAAAGCTGGAATCAATAGAGGACAGTAGACGTGTCTAATTCAGGACTGCAGTTAACAATTATTTTCATCACTGATTAATAGTTTTGCTCATCACAAAGTGACGTCTTCAGATTGCTTCTTTTGTCCAACCAACACCCCAAAACCCAAAGACTCTTCATTTACTGTGGTAAATGACAAAGAAAAGCAGCAAATCATTTCATTTAAGAAGCCGGAACCAGCAAATATTTGGCAGATTTGCTTGAAAAATGACAAACTAATTTTCTTTTGATTGATTAATCCATTAATCACTGCAGCTCTAGTATAAATTTACTGTCCCCAGTAACTTGCACACATAAACACACATATTGTTCTGATTACCTTATTGCCAAAAATCTTTTCACATTACTGCAAACTGAATCTGTTAACATTACCTTTAGGGGTGCATGAAACATATCAGGGCAGATAATGGGGAATATATGATTATTTATAATTCCAATAATGAAATTATAGCCAATAAATATCAGCTGTAGTTATGCCTGATTACAGATTATGTCACAGCATTTACAGCACCAGCAAAAGTTTGGATGCACTTTGATTTAAATGAATGGTTAGATATGTCCAAACATTTGACTGGTACTGCATTATGAATTTTTAGTAGGCAAAATATTCTAGGCCTATAAAAGACAATATGTGCGTTTTTAAAATGTACTTTCCTAGAAAAATTAAATTAAACTTATTCATCTTTGCTCACCACGTTACCCACAAGTGTGCATAAACTACAAGTTACATTAAAAAATACAAAAATGTTTAATTATCCGTTATCCTTTCGGTATCCTACCTTCGCAGCGCCTTGAACCACCGGGCTGGAGAGGGACTCGGCGGACCGCTCATGGTTGCTCTGCAGGTTCAGGTCGCAGCCCACGTTGCTGCAACTGGTGTGGTGGGAAAATCCTCACAACAGCGGCGTTCACGTCGCATGAGGAGCCACACGGTGCAGTGACCCGGGACAGAGCTGAGACTGAGTCAGAGTGCGCATTTTACACCATAATCCGCCACGCACGTTATCCGGGAAAACCAGACAATGAGGTTTTATGTGACATTCAGTCCCGCAGGCTCCTGTTAGTGTGTTAACTGTGTTTCCTATCAATAGAGCAACACTGCAGTCTCATGTGCAGCTCCTCTGTGGTGTTGCAGGCAGGCCTCCACCCACACTAAGCAGCTGTTTGGAATAAACTCTTTATGTATATGTTAAAAGGGATAGTTCGGAATATTTGAAGTGGGACTGTATGAGGTACTAATAGAGTGTATTTTCTACAGCAGTGGTTTTCAATTTTTTTGCGCCCAAGTTCACCAAGCAGCTGGACAAAATCTCAAGGCAAACCTGTAATCATATCCCCAAATACAGGTGGGAATCAAGTCAAGGTGTTTAATATGCCACACTAATAATTCTCACGAGTTGGTAAGCAGTGGAAACTGGGGTTCGCTTTGAAGGAGTTTTTTTTCTGGGGTATAGAATTTACTTCTGTACTGGGAATTTTAAAAATTCCTTCATATGTTCTTGTATTGTTGTATATTGCAATAATAATGTATGGTTGTCATAATCCCAAGGCGCACCTGAGAACCACTGATCTACAGTAGATGCCGTAATGGAAGCTAAGTAATGTACTGCGGTGGACGGGTGCAGCAAAACGTATTTTAACCATTAAAAAAAGGCCTTTAAAAGGTCAGTTTACTTTGCAGAACATAGGAGTTGTCCGAATCTGAACTAACCCTTTAAAACACCAAAGTCACAAAATAACCCAAACAAACTAACCGATCGAGGCAGCGGTAGAACAGCAACTCTTGTGCTCTGCAAAGTAAAATTATTTTGTAATTATTTTGTTTTTGTCAAAGGAGCCTGGTTGCTTTGGAGAAAGCAATATAATACAGTCATATAACTTAAGTTTCCCAGCAAAGTAAAGCAGTGAAAATATTTAAAAAAAACTGGTATTGAATTCTTTTAGGTGTTTTAAATGTGTTTTGCAGCTAACCCTGTCTACAGCAGTACATTACTATTGACAAGTCCCTCAAACAACCCCACTTCAAAAAAATCTGAACTATCCCTTTAAGAATTGAGTCAGCCAGTGTTTTGAGAGGGAAAAAACACTCCTTGTGTTGTGAATGATTTAAAGTAAATGATTTATATAATACCGGTGTACATGATTTAACATTACAGGAGGAAAAGTATCTTACACATGGACAAATCTTACATTTTTTTTACAACACACTCCACACTGTAGTGCAGCCAGTTTCAAAGACACTTCAAAAAGAGATGGAAACTTTCACATGAAGGGTGGGAACATTTCCAGGATCACTTTTATTATTATTTTTTGCACTAAAAGGGTGGATATTCAAAGTCAGCATCAGCAGTCCACTGGTACATTTAAAGCCTATAGCCTACTCTTGACATCATTTAAAACAGATGAGCGACCTCATCAGACGAGACAGACAAGCTTGTGAGGTATCTTTCATCCCTCTAGCACACACGAACACACACACATACAGTGTAATGTGTCGTTGTGTAAATCCATTCACCTGTTTCCACTTCTTACTTGAATAAAATAAAGGGTCAGTTCACCCCAAAATCAAAAATTTTCCCTCTTAATTCTAGTGTTATTTATCCATCTAGATAGTTGTGGCGTGAGCTGCAGAGTTTGGGCGATAGAGAGGCATAGAGATGTCTGACTTTTCTCAAATATAATGGAACATCGATGGCACTGCTTGTGGTGCTCAAAGCGCCAAAAAAAGACATTTTTAAAAAACCTAACAACAACGTCTCTTTCCAGGAATCATGATCCGATTACTCAAGATAATCCATAGATCTTATTTTCTTTCTACCAGGCTACACCTTCCAACCACATCACTGCCTAGAAGGAAGCGTGCATCTACTCATGCAGGAGAGGCTCGAGCTCTTAACAGTGCAGAGTGAACTGTAACATTAGCACCACTAAGCTAGTCAGTGCTGTGATACAGTTGGTAGGTGAGGTTCAGCATAATGAAAATAGTTTCTAAAGAAAAAAGAAAGTCCGACTGAATGGAGTCATATGAGAAAACGATCTCACTTCTCACCTCAGTAAACAGTTTCCTAATGAGTTTAAGGTCTCAAGCGCTAAGTTCAAGTCTTCTAACATACATTTAAAATAAAACAAACAATAAAGCAGGGTATGATTTAGGGTGATTGATCAGTCATTCTCAGTAAGTAACTAGACCATGCTGACAAATATGGATCAAGATTCGGTCACTACATTGCCTATTTCTTGATTAAAATGTTTTCAGAAACATATTTTAGTGACGTTTTAGTCATAATATGAGAAAGACTATAACTTAACAGACAAAATTTAGTTAAATTTAAATAAACTAAATTAAACTTAAAGATCACAACACGGCAGGTCACCATGATCTCCTTCTGCACTGACCAAGTCGCATCACGTCACCCACCAGCGTCACACTCTCTGTACTGCACATGCCCCGGCTACATAAAAACAAAATGGCAACCCCTATAATCCCAAACTCAGGGGGTGACATAGGGTGACATAACGGTCCAATAATTCTACTGTATATCAGATTTCTGAAAAGAGACATTGCTGTTGAGTTTTTCAAATGTATTTTGTTTGTGCACCACCTCGTTCCATTATATTAGAGAGAAGGCAGACATCTCTACAACAAAAATCTCTGAAACTCTGCAATTCACACCAAAACAATCTAGACGGCTAAACAGCACCACAGGTAAGAGTCGCAGGTATTTTTGATTTAGGGGGTGAACTACTCCTTTAAAAAGGAGGTGAGCTGATCCTCCGGACTGATTTGTCAAATTTGAAACAGTTTAATCTCATTAGTAGACTGCGGGTTAATTTAACACAACCAGTGTTACTTATATATACTATACACATATATATATATAATGGTTGCATTTTAATTGTAGTCACTTTTTTGTTATTTTCACACAAGTTAATGGCCATGAGGTTACTAGTTAGAAACATGGCAATACTGACCAGTATCTTCTATAGCTTGTGTTACTTATTAACAAAACTCATTCATGACAGAAAACTTTTTTTTTTTTTGCATAATAAAGAACTTGGAAAAGATTTGATATTTTCTTTTAACCTTTTCTTTGAAAGTTGCAGGCCTTGAAAACATCTCTTCATTTACTTTATGATGTAACTGAACCCTGTGTAAAGTAATATTTAGGCTTATAAGGTAACATTCACCCTCATGTCCCTTCTCCCAACAGCCAGAGAGATGTGCAACGTTTCCATCTGAGGGAACATCAGATCAAGCAGTCACATTTGGTTGACGAACCGGTCCATGACATCATGTTAAGAGGTTTTTGAACCTCAGATACTTTTCCGCATGGCTTAAAAAGTCCACAGAGATCAGAGGGCACTGTAGGAAAACCCTCCTCGGCTTTTGTTGAAGTTGTAGTGGTAGTAGAGTGGTTCTGCGCTTTTTTTTTGTTAGTCAGAGCAGAGAATAAGTCCAGTTACGTACTGTAGCCCCCGTTTCTATGGCTTGTTTCCGATATACGTGGTTATTGGTTACAGTCTGACATGTGAGAGCAAAGGGGGGGGGTGGCTTATATGAGGCACTCAGCGTTATTCAAAGGTGTAGTGAGAAATCTTCAGGTTTACTAGTATTAAGTACAAAGACTAACATCATTGATTTACTCTGCTCTTCATTTCTTTTTCTGGAGTGGAGGTCAAGCACAGATGTGTGACAATGAACAGCTGCGTCTGCTTTACTGGGCAGATACAAATGAGTGACAAAACACTTCCAGTTTTACAGCAAGGACATCTTTTCTAATCAAACAAGAGCAGGATTAGATTTTTTTTTTGTCGTGTCAGGAAGGCAGATGTTAGATTTCCAAATGTAGTGAGTAGATAAAAACAAAAAAAAAGCCAGCAGGCCAACGTCTCTTTCAGGTGACTGCAGTGTCTTTTAAACGTGGAGAAATGGGAGCGGGGTCAAAATGATTCTCCTCAAAAATGGGACGTAATGTAATAAAACGCAGGATCTCTGTTGTGAGCCGCTCCTTCTTCATGGAGGTTGAACATAACACATTGATTTGTCTTCCATTTATAAAAGATGCATTATGTTCAGCAAAACATTTTAAGACTCGGCTGAAAGTTGCTTGGATAATGGAGTCCGAGCTTGTAAGTGTATTAACAATGCATCGCTTGGTTTCACTCGAGTGAGTCGACCATGTGTCTAATGGCTTGCATTGCATCTGTATTGCTTACCAGTTCGCATAAAATGGGAGTGTTAGATCCGAGAGTGATTCTGTTAGGCCTGAGAAACAGAGATCTAGCCACCGTGTATCCGTATTTCATCAAGTTAAATACACAACATATTGAATTCTGGGAGATGCTAAAAATTGGATTGTGCTGCAGAAACAGCATCCCCTTTGATCTGAGGGCTGGAGCAGAGCTCATCCAGTTTTTGAAAAAGAGACAAAAGGAGAGTTTGTAGATCCTTTGTGATGCCTCTTTCATGTGACAGGCTCCAGTCCAGGTTGGCCGAGCGTCCTGCTTGGTTCAGGCTGCTTGACACAACCCTCCTGTGAGGATTGTCCTGATGCGGTGGAGTTAGGAGAGCTCGAAGCCTGTGTTCATGCTGATAGCGTAGCGCAGCTTGTCGCGCAGGATGCTCTTCTTGCTGTAGTTGGGCAGCTTGAGCAGGTTGAAGCACGTTGATGAAGTGGGAAGCCGACCACCAGGTTCCTTCTTGCGGATGGTGAAAAAGCCCCTTAGAACACTGCCAAGGGTGTCTCCAGTGTCCTGGACACAGGAAATGCTCTGTTAGTGCAAACCTAAGACAAAGATCTACACATAGACACTATAAAACAAACATAACTTAAAGGCAGCATCGATTTCCTCCTTCATTATTCTTACCTGATCATCGGAAACTTCCACACAACGGATGGAGAAAGGTGGTTTGAGGTAGGCAAAACCTAGAAGAGGCGGCCTCGAGCAGCTGGTAACAAACTGTAAAAACACATTTGAGAGACAATAAATGAGACACTGATTACATTTACCTGCACATGGATTTCCACTATTATTCTGGATCTGATACAGGTCATGTAAACAGTATATTCCATTTGGATATTCTGAACTTAGAATATGCGCCTCACGCGGGGTTTTTAAGGCAGTGACAACACACGGCCTCTTGTCTGTTTATTGTCAGTTCTGTGTGTTGTCCACATTTCTAGTGAGGAGGAGACAAACATCTACTTTTAAATATTATGAAAGACCAGGTTTTTGAATACACTCAATTATCGCAATGGCAACCTTTTCAAGGTGGTTAAACAAAGCAAGAGGGAAAGAAAGAAGAAAGAGGGGGGCTGTGGTCACACGGCTGAACAAGTCTGCCACCGGGAGAAAATCTAGGGCTAACCCCTGAAAGACGAAGATGCGAATCATCAGTCGGAGACCACTCAGTCAATTGAAATCACCATAAGCCAACTAATTGTGACAGAAGCGGAGAACAAGATAGAAATGGAGTAGAGGCTGTCAACCCCCACAGCGCACCACTTAGCCTGCAGGGCAGGTTAGTGGCTAATAGTACTGCAGCAGCCCAGCAGGAGAGACGCTCTGTGGTGTGCTGGGATTTTATACCTGAACTATGAGCAGGAGAACGAACATCTTTTGGTGCTGAGTTGAAAAAAGTTGGGAAAATGAATCAAGCTGCTCCATCTGTACATCTGTTTTCTTATAACTGGAGTATGCATGGCTGCATGTAAGCAGGAATATTAAAAGTAGTTTATTTTCATTAGCGATGAAAACAGCTTAGTAGGAATATTGCGGGGGTTTTTTTCAGAATAAGGCAAAAACCAGAGTATTCTGTGCATTTAAACATAGTCACTGATAATCCACCTTGCATCACAGATTTAAAGTTTTTGGCTGTGTCAGTTACAAACAAACAATAATTTACTTTAAGGAACATGGCCCTCTCTTCAGCGTTGAAGTCACTGGACAGGATGTCCCACAGCCAGATGATGACACGATGGCTGCTGTGAAAACCTCCATAGTAGACGGTGTGTTTCCTGAGAAAGAGAGAGGAAGACAACAGGGATGAGCATCTCTGTGCACACGAAGCAAAGATGAAGGAAAAGAAAACTTCCGATACAATGAGGTGATGGCACAGCAAGTAAAGAAGACGTCTCAAATGTCACACACTTCAGGTCGTCCAGATCAATCTCGGCGTTGTCTCCCGAGACGAGACGCTGAACCTCAGGCGTGGAGAACATGTGCAGCCACTCTGGGTTAATGATGCTGCGGAAGCCCCGGATGAAAGCTGCCGTTTGCTCCTTAATTTGCGTGTGCATCCGGAAGTGAGCCATGAGGTGGATGTAGCTGATCCTGCGGAAACGGTCGAGGAGGACAGTGATTTCCATCAGCAAAAGGAGAACATTTTACGCTTAAAATAAATGATATGAATTTACATACTTGTTCTCATTTGTGACTGGCATGGTTTTCCCCCCAGGTATCAACTCATGGCAGACGAGCTGTAAGGGAACGTACAAAGCAGCTGTATGAATATTTCATGTATTTAACTACACTGTATCATATCATCTGCATTTTCCATCCTTACCTGCCCCATAACATCCTCATCATAGGACAGCGTCAGTCCAAGATCCCCTACGTCTCCATCATAGCGCTGAAAAAACAAATCAAAAGAAGGACATTAGATAGAGATTCAAATGTGACAAATTAGTAATTTATGTACGTCTATCTGACCTTGATGGAGGTGAGGTTCTTGTAGAACTCAGAGTCCAGTGAGGGCAGCTCATCGATGGAGCTGTAGAAAGTGCTGTGGTGGTGACCCAAGACTTGACTGAGGAAGAAGGAGGCGAAAGGGACGTCCACAACAATTCCCTGAGTACGCAGAAGTTAGAGTTGAAGAATACCTGAAACACCAGTGTTCACAGCAGAGAGCAACAACAGGGAGGACAAATATACCTCGTACACGGCTTTCCCGAGCATCTTCCCGACAAACTCAAACAGCTGCAGATGGTTCTCATGGATGTACGACGTGGGCGAAGGATACAGACGTTCATTTCCACTTGTAGTCTACAAAAAATAAATGTTTCATGCAGAACGGTCAAATCAATGTCAGCATCAGATGTGTGGAGACATAAAAAATGGATTTCCATTTGCCTGACTTACCTTGAACAGGTTGAGAGCAGGATTGAACACTTTCTTAATGATCTCCTCCAGAAACTCTTTGAACACACCGTCCTGATCAATACCAGCCTCGTCTACTCCCAGATCATTGACAAACTTCACACGAATGACGCCTTTTATAGAATTTGCTGGCAACCGGCGAAGCTGGTCATATCCATCCTTAGAAGAGGGGAAAAGTGTTTTTATGGAACAGCTGATGCAGCAGTATGACACTAAATCTACCTGATGTGTTGACTCCGTACCTCCAACATACGTGAGCGACGGATGGTAATGTGGGTGACGTGTGGCGAAGCAGAGCTCGTCTCTATCAATCCTAAATTTTCTTTCTCCTTTGTGACAATGTTCCTGAACAGCAGCACCCTCTAAAATGAGACAGAGAGTGATTATACAGCTGAAAAGGAAAATGACACTCTTTATGACACACTACACAGACTTTCTCAAAAAACAAAAAAAAATAAAATAATGTACTGACTCGTGTAAAAACTAGAAAACATCAGTCAGTAGAGTGCAGATCTCTGCCAGGCAACCAGAAGGAATCCCTGTGTAATCGGCAATGTTTTTATTAGTAACTGTGATTTAATTACATATTTTTTCTCAGTAATTTTAACATTTAAGTGCACACTGTGTAAGTTCTGCCACTAGTCACACATCAAAACAATAACAAAAGATGTAGCTGAAGTTGCGTGCGATTACGGGAATTGTTTTCTTCATTGTTTTAATTTTTATTCATGTTACATTTAATCACGTTTGCAAAATTACTTAGTTACTCTCTGTGTTTTCCTGGAAGTTATAGCAACTAGCAGCTCCTAGGAAATGCACTGTCTTGAATAAATTATATTTTCTCTGGGTTTGAAAACATCTGGGATATTGTAAGTGCACAACCAAGCAAAATATATAACGTAGATGACATTGTTTATAGACATCTCAGTGCAGAAATGTTATATCTTCTAGCTTTGATGACATGTAACATGTAACTAGTTACTCCCCAACATTGCGAGTAGGTAAGCCTTGTTTTAGTCCAGCAGGTGTTGATGAGTTGCTGCCCCTACTGGCCGGTTAAGAGGAGTCAGCAGTCAATATAGGTTATATATAGGTTTTTCAAAAACTGTGAATCATCGCAACCACAATACATTCAAAAATGTGCACAAACCAGTTTAGGCTGATGGGTCCAGTAGTATCAGAGATTATTATTATCTCCATTAGATATAAATCATCATCTGTAACCTCCTAGAGGTGTGTGGTGGTGTCTGAATCTGCACAGACCCTGCACTCTGTCTGTATTCTCTTATTTTCTCATATTTTGCTGGGTTCAAAATGCTTTTGAGCATCAGCCACTACAGCATGCAGGTTTTCAGGTTGGGACTCCATGAAAACGTAGTAACCAACACTTCCAGCACTGTCTCTGTCTCTCTCCTTTGCTCTCTGTCTGTGAGAGCTGCAGAGAGAGGTACACACACATGCAGGCAGAGCAGACTGAGGACGCAGCGGCAGGACAGGGACTGCTTGTGTTGCATTTAAGCAAAATCTGGCAATGTACAGAGTTGTGAGCGTGTTTATTTGTGCTTAAATGTTTTATTTCTTGGATTCACTGCTTTGTTCACAGTGACACCACTTTATTTCTTCATTCACTTTGTATTTCTCTTAACTAATACTGCAGTTTGCAAACAGCAACGTCTAATCCTGCACATTCTACCTTTAAATTAAAGGATCCTGTTTACTCACGTTTTTATGTGGAATGACATGTGGGATGTACTGCAGTAACAGCTGGGCTCTTTTCTTGCCTTTCTCCAGCTCTTGGAACAACAGGCTGGGCTTCAGGTCCCTGAATGCAACACAGAGATGTAAAGGTGAGGTTTTAAATGTAATGAGTCTACAAACAGAAGGATGATGTGTTTAGGACATCAACAGCTCTTCAGTGATGGTATTTACTTGCGCAGCCAGTGGTCGTCAGGGGTGAATCTTCGCCTGCAGTCCCGCTCGTAAAGCACCATCAACCAGCCATGAACACTGTGGAACAACTCCAGCTTCTCTCCTTTTGCATTTTCTGTTTAATACAACAAATAAAATATCTTTTTCAACACAAATATACATTTTCAATTAGGTGTCATCATCATAAAAAATACAATGAGGCCACACACTCACCTAAAATGCCATCCCATATCATCTTGTACACAAAGGTGTTCAGAAATGAGGAGATAGTGATGAGTTCCTCGATTTTAAAAGATGTTTGTTCCTCATAGACTTCAATGTCATCCAGGATTCTGTAACATGAAAACAGCGTGTCATAAAATGTCGCTGCCACATTGGGCATTTTACACACATCACAATAAAAATGAGAGAAATTACGTGATGAGGTGCCGTGAGCAGTCACAGAAAAGCATGAGCATCGCCAGGAGCTGCTTGGACTCCTCGGTGTCATTGTTCAGACACTCCATGAAGAGTTTGAGGCCTCCCTGAGGACCGAGCTCACAGATGAAGGCCCAAAGTTTGGGCAAAAGGTCATCAAGATGTGTCAGACCTGCAGAAAAACAGAGAATGTCCAGTGACATATTCCATGATACTGCATGTTTGCAATATATATAAAAAAAGGTAAGATTCTGGTACTGACCGGTGAGTATCTGGAGTCGAATTTGTGTTAGTGTAGACAGGGCAGTCTGGTAGAGCACACAGATGCTGCAGACTTTCTGAACTTCGGCCGAGTCAACTCGCTTCCCTCCGACCGGTTTCAGGATGTTCCGGACAGAAGCCGACTTCTGAAATGCTCGCTTGAAGAGGTCTGTCAAAACAAAGACACACCAGGGATGCAGAGAACCTTCAAGAACCTCCAAACATTTTTAAGATCAACAGATTGTACTGAATAGTTGGGGTTTACAACTCACTTTTAACTGGTAGATTGTTTTGGGATGTGCTGGGTTGTGGGGGCGGGGGAGTGGGCTCCTGGCTCTCCAGTTTTTTTGAGAGGACGTCGTTGAAGAGCGTCCGGATGACAGAAACACCCCACAGGTGCTGAAGCTGTTTAGTGACCAGCGGCATTGACTCATTCAGGCTGCAGAGGACAGGAGGCAGAGGGGCAACATAATTAACCTTAAAACTACAAAATACAAAAATTCACATACAAAACCCAAAAGTCCACAAATCTCTTGCAAAAGCAAACACTGCATTCAATGCAACAATGCTGTGTCTTCTCAAAATGAAATTTTGTCTTCAGCGTTCTCAATGTCAGTGTTTTCCCTTTGAACACAAAAAAATTTTATCAGTGAAGATTGTGGGAGAAAACAGTCATATATTCAAGGCCACGATGCACAAAACAATATTTAAATGCCAACATTTCTGCATGACAGTCTTCTTCGGGGTACTGAAGGACAAAGCAGCTCAAGAGACATTAAAAGACTACAAGTGTGACACTATCTTCTCTTTTCCATGGTCTGCACCTCTCCAACACTGGTGTGCCTTCCCTCCCTCCAATCCCTCAATCCAGACTGTGATCAAATGTAGAGAACTGTGTGCAGTGTTTTGCAAAAAAGTGCATTTTAGAACTGCAAAACGAGTGAAAAGCAGTATTTATACAGAATTGGTGTAAGATAAGACCCATGAGTTTCAGGTTTTTGTCACTGTGCCTCAAATTCCAGTGTTGGTGTGTAAACAATTAAGAAAAACTGTAATATTCAGTCGACTTGGGCAACAAATTTTAAGCTATAGCTCTTCCTCGGGATGGTCCAGGCAGCTTGATCAAATCTATAAAACCACCTCTGTGTGTTCTTTGTCTTTAAAGCACCACTGATTTAAATGTTAACCAAAATGTTTACTTCTGCATGCAAAAATGGCATATTTTGAGTCTACTTGGAACCCCTTCTCTATGCAGTTCATGAATATTAAGCTGTCTAATTCATTCAAGCAAATATAAAACATTTCACTGACCCGTAGTCTACAGTCTGGGAGAACCAGCCCAGGACAGGGTGCCAGTGGGTGAGGTTGGACTTCTTTTGGGATACATATCGCTGACAGTAGGACAACATGTCTGTCAGGTCCTTTACAAAATGGTTGGCCTCCTCCTCAAGGATTTTCTCACTGAGGTAGCCCAAGTGAATCAGGTTGCCTATCAAACGTGAGAAAGATGCAGTCAATAACAAAACTCAACAGTCCAGAGGACACGTGACGATTCTCTCGTCCAAACACAACTAGATAGCATCAATGAAAGCGCATGTTCATCCAAAATATTGTACCAAGTAAGCAGAGTGTGTGACTCCCCTCAAGACACACACAGATATCCAAACACTGTTCTTCCCGGCTGAGGAACAGAATGAACTTCCGCAGCAGGTCATGTGTCTGGATGGACGCCATACACTGTCAAGACAGAGCAGATGTTAAAACCTGCCCACTAATAGCTCACTTTATTACATACAATGCCAATATGCAGCAACAATATGTGATATATGACGGGTCTTTTACCTCTGGAGTTAGGACACTGAGGTGGGATACGACGGCTGGAACTGACATGATGTGAATGAGGAATGATCGTAGCAGGTTATCAGAGAAGTGAGCAGCAATGACTGGCCTGAAAAACATGAGATTTAGTTAAAGGGATGGCCTACAAATAAAAATACAAACAAGGCAAACTCAATATAAGAGAATTACATATAACATGCTACATATGACAGGAGAGAACATTTTTTAACAGTTACAACCATCAACTGACAGTTCCCAGCTCACCTTAATGACAAAGTGAAGACAGCTGTCAGAGTGCCTTTGGAGAGAGACGGTTTAGAGCGAGCCAAGCCATTGGTCAGCAAGATCTAAACAAGAAGAGTTAAGATGACATACAATGTGTTTGTGCATTTGTATTAAAATGACAGCTGCCACTGAAGACAAAAAATAGATGTCATGTTTTCACTGTATCTCTTGATAAAATTGAAAAGCGTGAGCTGTAATGCTGCACCTGCAGTATTGAATAGAATCCCTTTTGATTGAGATGGCCCATGATATTTTCACAAATCCTCATCAAAGCGGGTCTGAGAGCTTCTCCTAAAGTAATGAGGATGAAATATTATGCTTTGTCTTTGCAGAAAGCATGTCACGCAATAACAAGTGATATGTTTATAGTAAGAACCTCGGCGTGACTTGAGACTTACCCTTCCCTCTGACTATCCTCCAGGTTGACGTGTCTGTGAAGGTCACCAGCATGGTGAGGTACAGCGTTACCAGCTTATTGTCCTGAAGGATGTCAGGCTGCAAAACAGACAATGATATGTACATTTTAAGTCATAAAATAAACAGAAAAAAAATCCTCAGCTTCAAATCGAGACTAACCTTTAAGTTTTTCAGTCGCTGACAGCAGATCCAAAGCACGTCTTTGATCTGTTTCAGCCAGGGGATGGTGAGGTCTTTGGAGAGAGCCAAGGAAACATACCAGACCTGAGGGCCAAACACAAGAACAGCCACTGAGACAAAAATCACATTTAAAACATGTTTGATATGTCAGGGGGTACAAACATATGCACACTCACTTTAGGTTCATTTTCAACCTCCATGCTGGCAAGGATAGCACGACAGAGCTTCTCGAACCTCTGTGTAATGTACAAAATTACAAATTAGTCATCTGAGTCACACAACCCAAGACAAGTGTTTAAACTACTGCTCTTATTTTTAAAACGGCGTCAACAGTCTCTTAAAGCAGGGATGTCAAACTATATTTCATCCAGGGCCAGATTCCTATTAAGGCCGTCCTCAAAGAGCCACTTGAATCTACTTTCACATTTACCATGGATTTATCACATTACATAACTGTTTCTGCATTCAGTTATTACTGCTTTCAGTAATAACTGAATAATTAATAACTTGCTCTAAAAGCATAAGTCTAGGAAAAATGATGGCAAGCGTACGTTCAATTGTACAACTATGACATAAATTATTTAAAAAATTAAAGTAAATTAAGTCAGAATAATAAGGGTTGTTTCAGCCTACAAGCAAAGCTTAAAATCCAAAATGTATTCACTTAAAAATTAAATGACGGCATTTTGATAGGCTGCTACTATTAATATTACAAGTCACAACCACTTGGCTAGTGTGCCACTGCTGGGAAAGGCGATATGATACTGAGATGTTATCTAGTGTAAAGTAGCAGCAGGCATCTACCAGCTGGGTGCCTTCAATCGGTGGACAACAACATTGTGATGCATTCTGGGACATTTATGGACATCATACTTCTGTAATGCAGCAACGAATTGCATTGCGCAAATTATATTTTTTTGCAAGCTCTTGCATGCCACATCAAATAAGGTTGCGGGTCAGATTCGGCCCGTTGGCTTTGAGTTTGACATGCGTGCTCTAAAGTCTCCACGAGAGTAATCAGAATAAAAATATATGCAAGCATAGAGAACTGTATGAAAAACAGACAATAGAAATAATAAGTATGTAAAAATATGTACATTATACTACCATATAAAACAATATATAAAGAAAAACAGAAAATAAGAAATGTGTGAAAATATAAAATAATTATTACAGACAATAATGCTGAAAAATGGGGTCTGTAAATACAAGTGTTGCTAAGTGTGTTGAAAGCAAGAATATTACAAATAGTATTAATATTATAAATCAGAGTATTAGTTGAAATGCACAGTTTAAATGCAGTATTTATACCAGAGTAGTGCATAGTGGAATATGACTGCACAAATTATTGTAACGATAAGTCAGTATTGCACAATTGAAGATATTATGGGGCCATAGCAGCTGATGGGGTGAAATAAGTCCAAGGGCCAGTCTGTGTATTCAGAGCATCTGACACTCCATGGGAGGAGTTGAGAAGACTGATGGCCACAGGCAGGAATGACTTCCACACGTGGGAAGGACAAACAAGTAACAGAAACAACATTATTATGAAAGTGAACGCACTTTACTACTTGTGTACTCACCATCTTATCCTCTTCACGATATATGAATAATAATTTCCGAGCAATTTTGAAAATAGACAGTGCATTTCTTTTTGTTGTCCCAGTTTCAGAGGCTTGAAAATAGTCATCAACTTCTTTCCTGGTGAGCCAGAAAAAAAAACATTATTAGGTTAATGGCAAACATACTGAACACAGAACAT
The DNA here is from genome assembly GCF_056507025.1 of Lutjanus erythropterus. Lineage (NCBI taxonomy): Eukaryota > Metazoa > Chordata > Actinopteri > Lutjaniformes > Lutjanidae > Lutjanus > Lutjanus erythropterus. The sequence continues at coordinate 5,370,184 of NC_139326.1, forward strand.
ATCAAACTGCGGGTGATTAGTTAATTTATTACAACTAGTATCATTATTATTTTGTTCAGCCTTTATTTAACCAGGGAACTTTGACTGAGATCAAAAATGTCTTTTGCAAGGGAGACCTGGCCAAAAACAGCAGCGTCAAACGAACAAACAGACAATCACATAAATTAGAATAACATTAAAACAAATCAAAACAGTTGCACACAGAAAACCTGGAGTCAATAGAGTTCACCAGAGCTTTAAACCTGTTCAAAGTTTCTAGGTTTTGAAGATTAAAATCAGTCTGTGAAACATGCATTAGGGGCCAAAAACCTAAAAGCTTTCTTTCCCAGTTTCTAGTTCAGACTTTTTGAGAACAACGACAACAAGGGAGATCAAATCATTTTTGTGACTAATACACAATGGTGAGAAAGAGGAACACAGTTTGTAAAGAATCTCAGTACCCCATGATAAATGTCATCCAGCATGTGAAGACAATAAGCAGAGGCATTCATGTGCAACACATCACCTTAATCAGACAGGTAGACTCCAAGAAGCAAGACTGGTTTCTACAGCAAAATCCTAATAAGAGCTTCAGTAACACAGTAGTAGTAACACACAGTGTAACTCACTGAATGTGTGTCTTAGAAGACAAATTATCGTCAATTAAGAACCCTAGTTATTTAAAAATAGATTCCAATACAATTTGTTGACCATTTCTTATAACAGTTTTCTCAGACAATGCTGATCTTGCTGTTTTTAAGTGTTAAAGAACATAAGTTTTGTGTTTATTTTCTGTATTTTGTTGCAGCTGCAGTTGACAAATCTGTTCTTGAACTCAATCAAAAGCATGCTGACAATACTCAGAAGCCTGAGCAGGAAGATGACAGTGTCTTCAGTGTGGAAATGAAAGGGTGATGACATCTACAATAAGTGAAATTGGAGACTACCTTATTTGCTTCTGGAGTCTGCAGCGACAGAGGAATCTCCTGACCAAAGCTTGGATGTTGGTTGCTGCTTTCTCCTTGTCCTTCTGTCCTTTTCTCTCCTCCCTGGCCTGCCTGGCTTTGTCCAGGAACTCGGACTTGGAGCTTTGAGGTACAGTAAACATTGTGCACCCTGGGAGAGAAGGGTGTAACCCGCTGTGTAAAACTATAAACTGATACATGTGCTGAATACATTTTAACAGTGGCTTCAGAGCAAATATCTGTGCTATATGCACATGAGCATCCTAACAACTGCACATCATCACATTATTCTGGGTGAGCATAACAGTGAACTTACCTGCAATATTCCTCAAATGAAGATTTTTGTTTCTGGCCTTTAGGCTCACCTGGCGCTATAGCTCCTCAGTCATTTGGTTGTCCTTGAGATCCAAGCAGGAGGAAAGCCAAACGAAAGATGAACACTAACTTGCCATCTCTGGAGCAGCGGGCGATACAGTAGCTAAAGACGGAGCTGGGATAGTTAGCACACAGGGCTAGTTCGCCGCTTATCGGCTTGATACAGCCTCAGTGGGAATCTTTTCGCGTTAATTTAGCGATATGTATCATCATTGTGGAGTTAGGTTTGCTCTTGAATCAATGACAGCCTCAAAAGTACCGGGAACATACCGTTTCCAAATGTAAACAATGAGAGGAGATCCGTACATTGACTGCAGCCATTAATCCCCCTGTGTCGCATTAAATGATTCCGGGTAGTGTTTGTCTAAATATTTAAATCTTTACATGAGAATATTTGAAGATCGATGGTCTGAAATATGCCAAAATATCTCTGTTGGTGTTGTAACGACAGCAACTTTGTTTCTGGTCGTGGATAAAGCTTTCGTCTGGTGTGTTGGGCGGGTGGTGTGGGGACTGTAATCACTGTTACTCCTTCAACGGCGGAAATGTGCAGGCTACAGCTAATGTAATTAAAGCTATTTTCGTAAAAGTGTGAACTAAAAGTGAACGGAAATAAAGTGTGCTGAAGTGAGGTGCGACCTTATTAGTTATGTTTCATTTCACTACATCTTGAGCACTCTTTAACACTCATTAAACGTTGAACAAACTAATGGCTCGGGAACCCTAGATTTGCAAGACTCTCGCGAGATTCATGCACGTTGTTTCTATATTGTGCACGTTAAACAAACTAATTATGTCTTTTATAATGTGAAATAGGTGTGGATAGATTCATCTTAGGTTAAAAAGACGTGTTTATGGTTTGGAAAATACCATGCATTTAGTTTAAAATGATCACTCTCGCGAGATCCTTCGCGGGTCTGTGGTTCCCTTCCAATCACGACCAAAATAATGTTGACTGTCCCTTTAAACGGAGGAGCACTGAAACGTTGACGTCATTTTTATAACTGCGCAGTAGTGTTGGACAGGAAGGAAGTGGGTGTTAGCTGACTGACGTTAGCAAGCTACGATTAATAAGTCCGCTGCGGGTTCTATGGTAAATATCATCATGTTTTATCAAAACCCAATTACAAATATCTTATTGACGTTATCTAGAGAAAACTGTGTAATAGTCAGTGTCAAAATATGTGTGTCTTCTGTAATAATATAGGTAACTTTAGTTAATGCTAACTAGCCAGCTAGCTCATTGGCCGTGCTGACTAAAATTAAATTACTACTTAGCTTAGCTACTGGATTGATGGACATGGTTCAGTGTTTCTAGCTACTTCATTACACAGCGGGTAAAAGGTCGTACAGACGTAATAACGCGTATTACTAGTGCTGTGAAAAGCGATCAAACAGAAAAGTTTGTATTAACGCCACTGTCTGTGAATGGGCTCTGCCCTACTTTTCTTAGCTTTATCATTACAGCCGGGAATCTGAGAACTTCTAAGGTTTTACTAATAGTATGAAAGACCACAGAACATTGACAATATTGGTTTTGGTTGTGTTTTTTGTTTTTGTTGTTGACATTTTGTAAACACACCTTTGTTTCCATGAAGAGTATACTTTTCATTGCAGCTGTTTTTTTCAAGATCTATTTGTATATTTTGCTAAGTAGGTTTTCATAGGGCTGGGCATTTTATCAATATTACATCAATACTGTGATATCTTTGTTTCGTGATATGGCATCAGTGTTGTCTTTTCCTGGTTTTAAAGGCTGCATTACAGTAAGTTGATGTAATTTTCTGAACTTACCAACTATAATTATACCAACAAGAAATTGATCCCACTAACGGCGTAGTAAAAGCCTGCTATAGCGTTTTTGTTTGAGCTATCAACCTACATTGTTGTTCTAAAATGACTGAAAACACGTTCCTTCATCACAATGATAATGGACAGTAATTAATTCTGATTCAGTCTAACATACACTAGCCCATCCCCCCTAAGTACTCCAATTAACTACTTAATATTAAAATTAAATTCTGTATTTGTAGCCTGATTTGAGAATTGCATGTGTAATAACAAGAAATGGCCTTGGGCCTACGTGCCACAAACAGATGAGGGAAGTCAGGAAATAGTGAGAAAATGAAAAATAAAAAATATCACCAGCCTTCTCAGTAAAAAGGGGTGTATCGACTTAACATTTAGCTAAGTGTTAATAATCTTACCTTTTCCATGCTGTGCCTTAAACCAACTTATCCCAGTGACATGCCAGCCCCGGTCTGGTTTCCCTTAATGTTTTCTCTTGTTCTGTCGCAGGAAGAGATGTCAGGAGAAAGTGTGGTGAGCTCGGCAGTGCCGGCAGCTACAACCCGGACTACATCCTTCAAGGGCTCCAGCCCCAGCTCTAAATATGTGAAGTTAAATGTGGGTGGGGCACTCTACTATACTACAATGCAGACACTAACCAAACAGGACACAATGCTCAAAGCCATGTTCAGTGGCAGGATGGAGGTCCTCACAGACAGTGAAGGTGAGCTGTTGGTGAAAATGTTATATAATTATATGCAGGGTTTATGTCATCCCTGCACTGGCCTGATCTTTTACCAACTAATGTTTCATATTTTCATATCCACAGGTTGGATCTTGATTGATCGCTGTGGGAAACATTTTGGAACAATCCTTAACTACCTTCGAGACGGGGCAGTGCCGCTCCCAGACAGCCGACGGGAAACAGAGGAACTGCTCGCTGAAGCCAAGTATTACCTTGTCCAAGGTCTCGCTGATGAGTGTACGGCTGCCTTGCAGGTACCATCACCACAGAGGACTTTCAGTTAGACAGGGCAATGTATTGATACTTCATTTATCATCAACATTTTGCCAAGTCATATGTCCTTGAAATAATTTCTGAAATTCTTAAGCATTCCACCTAAAAATTGAAGTTTTAATTAAATTGAAGTCTAATTTGTGTGACCAACTTTGTCAAGATACTTTTTTCTTTTACCATACTGTATCTTTCACCCTAATATTCATAGTGGATAGGTCTCATAGGTTTGTTTACTTAAAGAAAATCTAAAAGGACATTTATCTGTTTATTTTGAATATTAAAAATTGATTCATGAAGAAATGCAATGTAAAGTTAAAATTCAAAATCTGATACCTTTTAATGTTCTTTTTCAACTGTTATGAAGGACATATAATCTGGGTGAAAATCATTTTAATCTGCTTAAAAAAGTCTCAGCTTTTCATGGTGACAGTTGGTAACTAAAACAATGAGCCGTAGTGATTGTAGGGGTGGGGGTTGCTTTTCATTCACTGTCTTTGCCGCTCTGCTCCACAAGGTGGCATCCACCTTTTGCAGGTGGATCTTTTTTTAAATGAAAAAACAATGTTCATTTTTTTTCCTCCAGAACAAAGAAACCTATGAACCCCTTTGTAAAGTGCCTCTGATGACCTCATCTAAGGAAGAGCAGAAGCTTATTGCAACCTCAAATAAGGTAGGTTACGTTTTTTATGTTAAATTTCTGCTGTTCAATATAAAGAGAAATTTGTTATCAATATTTTTCTTTCAAAATACAAATTTATTTGTCTTCACAGCCTACTGTCAAACTGCTGTATAACAGAAGCAACAACAAATATTCATATACCAGGTGAGTCCTCTTTAACTGATATCAGGATCTAGTATGTTTAATTAAAAAAGGATGGAACAAGTTGCCTTAATAAATGACGGTCTTGTAACTCTTTTTTCCCCCCTCAGCAATTCTGATGACAACATGCTGAAAAATATTGAGCTGTTTGACAAACTGTCATTGCGGTTCAACGGTCGGGTCCTCTTCATCAAAGATGTGATTGGAGATGAGATCTGTTGTTGGTCATTTTACGGCCAGGGACGCAAGATTGCTGAAGTGTGCTGCACCTCCATTGTTTATGCCACAGAAAAGAAGCAGACAAAGGTACACATTTGTTCTGTGCTCGTTCTGGAGAGTTCTTTGCATCTTTGTGAGCTTAGAGCGCTGGTTCCCAACCTTATGATCACTAAAGCCTCACAGGGGTTATGCTTCCTTCTTGATTTTAAAGTTTAAAGCAAAGTTTTTCTCAAATATAGGAGAGGCCTATATCGCAACATTTCATTCATATCTGTGAAATAAACCAAATGAAAATGTTATTTTTTAACTTCAGATTATTGTTTAATTTCCGGGGAAAAATATCTCAGGATAAGGACGCAATGAAGACTTTGACATAAAATTGATTAGTTGTTTGGTCTATAAAATGTCAGAAAGTGGTGAAAAATGTTGATCAGTGTTACACAAAGCTCAAGATAATGTCCTCAAATGTCTTGTTTTGTCCACAACCCAAAGATATTCAGTTGACTGTCTCAAAGGAGTAAAGAAATCAGAAAAAAAATCACATTTAAGGCAGTAAGACAGAGGAATCTGTGAAAAAAAAAAAACCTCAAACCAATTCAGCCATTTCAAAATAGTTGACGATTAATTTAATACAGACAGATTTATATGGAAACTTACTAAGAAATATCAGGCAAACTCATCTCTCATGCACTATTCACATGGAATAATCTGCAGAAAATTTATCTAAATTGCTCATTTAGGCAAGGCAAGGCAAGGCAAGGCAATTTTATTTATATAGCACCATTCATACACAAGGCAATTCAAGGTGCTTTACAGAACTTGAAAATGCATTAAATTAGAAACAATAAAAGAACATTAAAATTGCATTTGAGATAATTAAAAACAAAGCTAAAAGCAGGACAATAAATAGTTTAAAACATTACAGAAATGCATATAAAGAAAGAAGCAAACATAAAACAAAAGCGACAGCAGACAAATATAAAAACAATAGCTACAGATTATCCTAAAAATATGTAACGTATCCACTTCACTGGTAGGCTGCAGTAAACAGTAATGTTTTAAGACCTGATTTAAATAAGCCGACAGTTTCAGCTGACCTCAGGTGTTCTGGAAGTTTGTTCCACAGGTGGGGAGCATAGAAACTAAAGGCTGCTTCACCTTGTTTGGTTCTGATCCTGGGAACACTGAGTAAACCTGTTCCAGATGATCTGAGGGGTCTTGGTCCTTCATAACGTATAAGCAAGTCAGAGATATATTTAACAGATTTCCTGCAGGCACTGTGTCAATATTTGGATTGACTGTACAGTTTATCACTTGTTGTGTACTGTTACTATCTTGCGTTGAATATAATGATACATAAAATTTGTCGCCTAGTCAGGGGTCATCAGTTTAGAAAAAGATTCCTGAAAGAAAAAAGTTAGGAACTACTGAATAGAGCTGCAGTATGTTGTTGAAATATCTTTCTAATCTCTTGTGTAACACTCTGCTTCCCTCCCAGGTGGAATTCCCCGAGGCTCGAATCTATGAGGAGACCCTCAACATCCTCCTGTATGAGTCCCACGATGGGAGAGGTCCAGACAATGCCCTGCTGGAGGCCACAGGCGGCGCTGCAGGGCGATCTCATCACCTGGATGAAGACGAGGAGCGGGAACGAATCGAGCGAGTCCGTAGGATTCACGTCAAGCGACCTGACGACCGCACACACCACCACCAGTGACCTTTTCTCCCTCCACCCGTCGGCCTGTGTCTCTGACCCTGGACAGTCTTTGCACCACGCTTGTGCCTTACATCACCTAACGCCTCTCTGTCTCACTCTCACTCTTCTTTTACCAGCTTTTTCCTCCAGGAGACTACCATTACTATGATGAGTGTCATACAACAGTGTGTAGTGGTGAAGTGATTTTGTGAGTGTTTGTGTGTCCACTTGTCGTCTTTGTTGTGTGGTCTGACAGGCTGTAGTAGTGTTTTGTTCTGTTTGTTGGTCCTGATAACTTCTATCACTGTTTTCTGCTAGCGTGCAGAAGCCCATAGACATGGGTGTTTGTATTCAGCACTGCAAGTGACCACAGTTTTACCAGAGTGTGTGGAGAGAAAAAAGAATATAGTATTGTTGGTATAAATCTTGTTATCTGAGGTGTACAGGATTTGGTCACACTTTATTTTACAATACACTGATAGGATGTAACAAGCTGTAATATATTTTGTAAATAAGACAAAAAGTAGAAATAATAAGTACTTTATTAGAGGTATTTTCCCAGGAGACCCTTGTTTTTCATTGCCCTCTCCAGGTTTCCTTCTGGGCTCACAGTTTTCCCATATTCCTCCCAATTTTCACTTTTTTTCTTTTTTGTTATCATAACCTGTTTCTGGCACTGTATTGCACATATCAGCCCTTCAGCTCTAAAAGACTACTGTTTCCACCTGGTCAAAATTACAGCTATACCAAATGCTGCTTCCATTAATGCGTGTCAGTTATAGGTCATCTGCAGGCATCTGTTTGCCGAAAAAATATGAAAATGTCTATCACATGATCACATATTTGCTACTTGAGACACGCCTTCTTTGGCTGGGTCCATACAGTTGGCAGAGTAAACAAGACTGATGACTGCTTCTTTGATCAAGTCACATAATCAGTTTACAGTATTACAGTCAGTCTGTGCAGTCATACATATTCCTCTGCCTCTGTATTTTTGGCCTTTACTTGGTAGATCCGGTTCACATTGTTTTTAAAAGGGGAGGTATCATATATGTGATTTAAGTTTACTGTGCAGTTATGTTATAATGTGGCCCAAATTACCCTAACTACACTAAAGTCTAATAAGGGTCTTATACTGTCTAATAAAGAACATATTTATAGTTTTTGTCTAATTTCACACAAAGTACAGCTTGTTATGTCTTATCAGTGCACTGTAAAATAAAGTGTGACCTATAATTTTTGCTTCTCCTTACCACGGTTCTGACGCTTCCACTGTAAGCTCGCCAGTGGATTAAGTGGGGCCACATGGTGGCACTGTTTTACTCTTAGAAGATGTTACCCAGGCTATTTTGTAGCCTGCAGATAATAGCAGTTAAACCTTTTTTTAAATTTAATTTTTTTTTTGATACTGTTAAGATATCACAGGTGGATGCAACATTTCACTGTAGTGCTTCTGCCACATTTAGTTTTAACATTTATGCATTTCCCCTCCACTTCACTAAATGATCATTATTTTCAGTGGAGGGAACTTGAGCTGTGACCTGAGGTGTTAAATGTACCGGGGTGATTGAATGATGGATGCTGAGGTTGAAGTGAATGACTGTAACCGGAGACCTCCCTGGCAGGAAGGGAATCCTGTCTACAAGCTTTTAACAGGGAGGGAAATTAGAGCTGTCCTTCATCGCCACATTCATCAGAGAATGTACCGTTTGCACACGATAGGTTTGAGTTGAAATATGTCTAACAATCACAGTACTTGTAGGTCTCTTGTACAGAAGTGAACATATATGTATGTTTTATATTTATACATACTTTATCACAAATAAATTTCTACAAACATTCTTTTGTTCTGGTTTTAATTCACATATTCCCGCATCATCAGTCATCGTACAAAATTATGATACATATGGCTTCATTTTCAGAAAATTACACATTATTTGAAGCAGTTTATGAGTAATATTGTGTGTTTTGTACATTAAAACTACTACAAGGAGTTTTCAACAGTTTGACTTTATTACTGATGCCTCTTTATGACCTATATAAGTAAACAACACCATCCATGAGAAAGATTGTCTATTTCTTAGGTTATTTTTAAAGCCTGCCATCGGGTCGGATTCTCCATGAAATCAGATGAACCAAGCCTGTTTTATAATGAGTTAAAAAGAATTAGAAGGATTTTAATTTCCATAATCGTGTTTTTCACGTCACATTTTGTGGTTATGGCAGTGGAAACACGACTGCTTTTGTCCACATGGGCCTCCAAAATAAAAACGGAATATGAAAAGTTCCTTGTAGTAGCTTTAAAAATAGTCCAGTGTGACCCTTTGATAAATACAGAATCATGTTAAAACTTTTAATGTCTCTGGTGTTGAAAGAAGTACTCCGGCCTTTTAATTAAAAGTAACAATACCACAGTGTAGAAAATACTTATGTAAAAGTACAAAAGTATTAAGTTAAAAATACACTTAAAGTACCAAAAGTAAAAGTAATTATGCAGAATGGCCTGTTTCGAATAATATATATCATTGTTTACACTTTAATGTACTGACTGGTAAAGATGGAGACACACACATACATCATAAGTTTTGTTGGTCATATAGTCTAAATCCTCAACAAAACAAGTGAGTAATGTTTCAAAAAGTACTATATTTGCTGCTGTAATGTAGTAGAGGTTAAAAAAAAAAGTAGATATGATAGTACTGTACTCGAGTAAACGTACTTAGTTACTTTCCAGAGAGTTTAATATTCTTTGGTGGAAAAATAAAAATATCACTGACTGGTATCAGGGTTTCACAGGTCCTTCAAAAGTCTAAAATCCCAAAATCTAAATTTTAGGTCAAAGTATGAATTTGACAGATCTTAAAAACTGAATTATGAAGTTAAAGTTACTTTTACAAAGCTGGTTTTAACTTCAGTCTTGCTTTTAAATGTGTTTGGGGCAAAATATTGTATTGATTGATTGTGGTGTATCTAAAAAAACAAAACACTAATGCAAGCTATGCATATGCTTCTGTTTTTTGACAGCGTGGATGTGAAATAAGGTCTTAAGTTACATTCACAGGAGTTTTAAAATGTCTGAAACCTGCAGAAACCCTGAGTATCTGTAGATGAAATGCATGTTGCTGTAGAACAAAACCAGGTTCCTGAAGTGCTGCTGTTTGTGCTCAGGTGTGTTTTCTGTGGACATGTTGATCTCTCCTTAGGGGTCTCCTGATGAAATATGCAGGGGCTTCTTGTGTGTCTTCTCAACCCCACGCATGTTACCGTGTCCGAGCTCGAGTGGCAACCTGCAGAGACAAACAGCTTGATTCGTGCTGTAGCTGGGGGCAGATTCATTTTTAGCACACTCTTCATCATAACACCGATCTCACCACCATGAGGTGTCCGTTCTTGGCCTTGTACGCCATCGGTTCCTGTCCAGTGCCGAAATCCACCGCGCTCTCTTTACCTGCCTGGATTTCAATCTTGATGCTGACAGTCAACATAAACACGCACATATACAAGTGTTTTAGACTGACGAAGGATGAAATGATTCGACCAGCCTCTTCAATCCGTTCTCAGACTCAGACTCACCTGCCCTGAACCACCTTGACTGCATTCTGTTTGTTAGCAATGACACACAGTTTGGTCAAAAACTCAAACAGGTGGTCGCACTGCATTACAAGGTCCCCCTGAAACAATCAAAATCATATGCAATCATACGGATGGAACCTACATCACAAAATTAGGTATGTTTTTTTAAAAGAAACTTAATTAACACTTGCTACGAAGTTCTTCATAAGACACCTAAATGCATCTAAAAGGCTTTATATAACTCTTTAGGAATGTTTATAATCATGCATGACAACTTATAACAAGGTTTATGAAGTATTTTATGTCATGGGCATAATGTTCAGTGTTCACAATGCTTTAACAACCTCAATGCCAAAGTGACAACGGTGTTACAAAGAAGAATATGAGTCCTGGGTTCCACATTAGAACTACCATAACAAATTCTGAGCTTTTGAAGTGGAATAATGTCTTATAAACATCACATAAAGCACACTTGTCACATTGGCATGTTGTTACAAAGCATTATGAAGGCTGAACTCATATTACGGTACATCCGCTGCTTTTGGCACTTTTAAACGTTGTTATGTATCTAAGTTGTCATGCATGATTATAAATATTTCTAAAGAGTTTTATAAAGCATTATAATGTGTTATGAATGTGCATACAGTGCATTCCAGACATGGCCTTCACAGAAAGTGTGAAACCTCTACATGAAAATCTGCATAATTCATCAATTTATTCAACATCTATGCTTCTTTTCAATAATATTCACTAAAGTAAAGCAGGTTTAACACTTAAGAAAGTTCTGTTGTTATTAAGTAAGTCAGTCTTAGACTTATAAATAAATCTGGATAAAACTGTGGTTCTAAACACAGTGAAAAGAGACATGACATAAAAACATTTATGATGATTCAGTTTGTTCCTCCAAATCTGATCATTTACAGTTTTTTCAGTGTCATATTTGTCACCTAAGTTTAAATATGTGCTGCACATCATACATCCACATACCTTCTGTTTAGGGTCCTCACATGTTATGTGGAATACAATGATGCTATCAGTCAAGTTACTGACCGAAATACCTGCAGCGATTAGATTACAGACACATTATAAAAAAAAAAAACATCCGTACTGGCAGGTGAAATATATATGATCATGTTGTCCTGACCTTTGAGGGAGGTGTACAGCACCCTCTGTTTGATCTTGGCTTCTTCAATCACATATGCAGCTGTCTGGGTGAGGATGAGCTGCCGTGGCCTCGGTTTGAAACCATTCCTGTCGTATTTAATTACCGGGACGCTGTACTGCAGGAACACAGAACACAATGTGTGCACAGTGAGCTGTGTTTGATGTGTTGCTGTATTTCTTCTGGGTGTAATGACATTTTATTACCTTAATGTGCTCATTGCGAATCATCTGGAGAACCCTCATGTTAATGTCTTGGTCACCTAAATATATTAAACGATATTAAAAACAAAACGATTGTCCAAAAGAAAAAATGTCACTGTGTGAACATATCTGATACTTACTGATTCTGGTGTCCACAAAGGGTTGAGCGACACTCTGGGGATAACTTTCTTTTTTACCCTTGAAGATGGAGCTGGTAACAGCCTTCAGTTGAAACTGAAGGGACGAAACATACAAAGTTTATCACTACAGAAAGAACACAGGATGATTCATTAGACTGGGTTTCAGCAACAAATATTAATTTAATTGCAAATTAATTTGTTTAAAATGAGAATATCAAAATTAAAAATTAATCAGAGCCCTATTTTAAAAACTAATCTCCACTTATTTAGTAATAATAATGTATCTAAATTAATATTTTTTATTAGTTTAATTTAATCAGTATGGAGATGCTTGCTTACCAAATATAAATAAATATGAGTGCTGTTGGGTCCCAGTAAGTACATAAGAAAGTAAAACCAATAGAAGATTAAAAATGGACAACAGCACAAGGAAAAAGAGATGCCCTGATAACAACTGGCCGACTGTTTAAACTGATCAAATGGAGTGAAAGAAAGAAGAGACACATCATCCAAAACAGGCAGCTATTTTAAAACATTAAACCTCTTGAGTGAAAGTTTAAAGTTAATATTGGATCACATTTTACCAGAGGTTAGGGTTAATCGTTCTATTAATCTTTCAAACTAGATTTTTAAAAAATGCTGTAACATAATTTAAAGCTGCTTAATTTAAAGTTAAACTGTGATTTAAACAGGTTTAAAAATGAATCCTTGCTGGTGCAACCCGACCCCAGTCTGAGAAAATGTTTTTTCACGTGTGTCACCTGTGCTTTCCTCTGCGGTGTGATTCCTCTCACATACTTCCGCACCATGAGACGGTAGTGAAGCTTACGCAGCAGCTCTGACGTCTGGCAAGAACAGGAAATGTGCACAGAGTCAAACTACAGCGTTTATTTAATCTGTTCAACAATGAAGCTGATTAACGGTTGTACCTCTGCACACACGGCTGGTGGATTTTCCCAGGTTGTTTTGTCCAAAACCGTCTTTGGCAGTTTGCCTTTAAGCCTGTTCAAGTAATTCTGTCTCACAAAGGCCAGGTACTCTGAGTTATCTGTGGATTTGGCTTGCCCTCTGGTCATGTAACCTTTGATAAATCTAAAATTTATTGCAAAATAGTGTATAAGTGAAAATGACAATAACCTTGACATGAGGAATGTAGTGGTATATGATGTTCTTTCTTACTTCTTGATGACTTTTACAGCCCAGGCTCTCTTCTCTCTCTCCTTCCTCGCCTGAACTCCTCTCCAACAAGTTTCAATCTTAGTGGCTGAGGATGTAAAAAAATATATATAACAGAGGGTGTGTAATTTTCCTTAACTCCCATAACAGAACTGCATATTACATGTCTGCATCATATGTTTTGGCATTTACCAGCTTCTTTCTGTTTTTTGAATTCTCCCTTTGCTCTGTATCCTTTGTATTTGGCCTGGAGCCTCGTTGCTGCAGATTCAGAGCGTGATATTAAATCAGTGTGCGACTAGTAATGGCTGAAAATTGATAACAGAACAAAACAGTTGATTTGCACTCACCCAGTTCATGTTTACATTTCTCATAAGCATCCTCTGTGGCGTAAAGTGTCCTCGGATGACGGATAAATATTTTGGTGCTATAAATGTAAAAATGTTTGTGGTTATTCCTGGCTTAAAGGGACAGTTCACAACAACTACTATATCTCTGTAACAAAAACACACAATGAACCATTTATCCATATATAGGCACGTAGACGGCAGTTAATTTTCTAGCATGTAGTGCAGCCTATGATGCTGCATCACGTTTTCTCCACTAGTATGAAAATCTAGGGGACTCTTAAACATGTCTTGTCCACTGGAAGCACTCCTACGAGGGAGGTTTTTGTTTGCGGTCATGTTTTGTTCATGGCAGGACACCCCAGAGGGCATTTTATTGTATTTTCTACCCTGGAGGAGCACCTCAGAGGACACTTTCTCATGTTTTGTCCACTGGAAGGGCACCCTGGAAAACACCGTATCACATTTCATCTACCACAGGGTCATCCAAGAGGGCGCTTGGAGGCACCAGAGGAGCCGATACCCCACCCTCAAATCCACCAGTGGGTGAGAGGTTACAGTGAAGAAGCACGCCATTACATCCCACAGCGTCATAAACACAACCTTCTCGTCCACGAGTGTTATTGCGTTGCTTATGGGGCTGATTAACAGTCCAGTGTTGCTCATGTATGTCTTGTTGTTCGCTGGTGTTGGCCTGTAATACTAATTCATGGTACTAATCCCTCCTAAATCCTCAGAAATTAATGTACTTTGAAATGAATGGTTGAGAAAATTTGAAAGGCCAGTTTCTCTGTGTTCCACAATGGGAGGTAAACATGCAATGAGCATAACTATAATGTGATGTTGTATATGCATATGATGGACCCAAGGAAGACTGTCATGGCCATCAGCTAACGGGGAAATAAATAAGTACACAAAAAATAGCAATATGCATTTTTGATTTGGGGTTGAACTGTCCCTTTAAATCGCATTTGCTGTGCTGTATTTAGGAAGCTCCGTTCTCACCGTCCCATTTTGTACTCATTTGGCAAGTAGCCCAGATGTTGAACCAGCACTTCCACTCCATCAGCAGGCACTCCTCTCCAGTGGGGCCAGGTGGCCGGGCACAGGGGTTTATATCTGTAGGATGCAGCAAACAACCCACTCAGCAAGTTTTGAATGTGCTGGAGAGGATCTACTCAAACTGAGGCTCTTAATTTGAAAATCAAGCTTAAGACCCAGGCTCTGTGGCCCTTCGTACCTCTTTAAGAAGACCTCATATTTGCGTCTGTATGCAAAGCCAGCTCGTCTGACTCTGAGGTGCTCCATCAGGCCCAGGTACTTCACCTGGTGTCTGATCAGCGCCTCATCAAACTGACCTGTATTTGTGCGCAAGAGAAGATTCAGTTCAAACAACTTCCTCCTGTTGTTTAAATATCTGCATGTGCCTTCTATCACTGGTCAGTACCTGGCTGCTTGGACTCGTTGGACTTCAGACAGCGTATGTACCAGGCCTCTTTAGCCATGAGGATCTCTGTCAGCTTCAGCAGGCTGCTCTTAAATTGGGTCGCCACCTACAGACACAACACGAGGGTCATAATCCCCAACAGTTCATCTGTCAGACGCATATGGCTTAATGATGACATGGTCAGACTGCCACTGACAGGGATAACATGACTTGTCTTTGTCTCGGTGGTCACTTTATCTAGACCACTTACTAATTTGTTTCTTCTATAATCTCTGCATCATACCACCTATTCAAATGGCGGCCTGTCTGCAGAATTTGGCCCTTTCGTGACCTCAGTGTGGCCCTTTGGTCATCTTTAAATATGATTTAATTATTTAATTTTATTTAATTTTATTTAAATGAGAGGATAATTAGTCCACTATTTGTGTTGTAAAGCACAGGGACACTACTCAGCCAGGGGAACGCCAACAAAAAAAGAAATGAGGGTTACACTTATATCATATTTGGATGGAGATCCAAAGACGGAAAAGTATTTAAAAATACTGAAATTACTGATGCTACAATTTCCCCTTGCACTCATATTAAAAAACTGGTTTATACACGTCAGTTCAGTGGTTTACAGGAGACATGCAGTACAGTTCATGTGCAAAGGGAAATTCTTAATGCTTAGATGCATATGGGAATCAAAATGACCTGGGAGGTTCATTTTCTTGCAGTGTTTTTGTAATTAAAACAAGTTTTACCAAAAAGATAACATGTTAAAGTTTATGTTCCTAGTTGCCAGTATGTAGTTGATTAGTGCCAATCTGGCAATCAAAAATATTTTTAAAGTTAAGTATACAAAAGGACACTTTATGTGATATTTAAATAATTTTGTTTTAACACAATTATGCCAAAATAGTGATGATTTTAATTATCTTATGAAGCAAAAAAGTGGTACCACTGTGGTTAAGAAAAGTTTAAAGGTGTTAAACCTCCATTTGGATCTCTTAGAACTTTTATGAGTAATAAACATTTGTCAGATTTTAGATTTTACTACTTATGTCCACTAAAAAGGCATTTTTGATGGCATCATGTTCAGGTGATTTTCAGTACTCTCCCTTCATACAATTCCTGCAGACTTTTTCTCTTTAAGAAAACACTGAGGACACAAAATCCTTTGTGTGAGTTTGACCCACACTTTGACTCAATCTTCTGTGTTGCTACAGTCCTTTCTTCAGTACATATATATATATATATATATATATATATACATATATATATATATATATATATATATATATATATATATATATATATTATGTGCACAGTAATGTGTTTGGGGACAGTCTGTGCTGGTTTGTATTGTGTGATCTCCTAATTGTAGATGGAGCTGTTCTGATTCGTCTGCCTGCTTTTTGTTCACAATATATAACACCAGGTCTGTTAGTGACACAGCTGATGGACATGGCGGGTCAAACATGGTGAGTACTCACAGTTTCTGGTCTTCGCCTGCATTCTGGATCCACTGCGGAGAAGCACTCTCTGACTATGGCGTTTTTAGACTGTGAAATCAGCTGGGAGACGGTGGGATAACACACATAACACACAGATTATCTACAGCATTTCCCCTGTGGACAGGTGGATGTGGAGTTAAACTTAAGTTTTTCTAATAACATTGTTAATTACTGCTTAGCAATAATTGAATTGAAAAGATCTACGAATATGATTCATTTTGGAACAAAAAACAAATAATAATGCTTTGTACCGCATAATACAGACTTACATCTTTTATGTTTCTGTATAATAGGTCATTGTTTTTGTCCAGGAAACCTAAAACATCACAAAAAAAAAGTCAGTTAGTCAGTTGAAGAAAAAAAAACGCAAAACGGTTTAGATGTTTGAGTAACAGGGCCTGACATTGTGGTTTCTTTTACCCACAACACAGTAGGTGACCTCCCCGGCATAATGCAACAGACGGAAATCTCCCCTCTCCAGAGTCTTACGTGTCATTTTGTCAGCCAGTTTGTGCCTGCAGTCAAAGAGGTGGAGAGAGACAGAGGGATGAAGAGTGAGAGGCTTTTACAGACCGATCCTAATCCTCCGTCTCTATCGGCTCACTGTCGGCTCGCTCACAACACGCCAGCCGCCGCAGCGTTGGTGAATGGAGTTTAGTGTTGAGAAGAAGCTTTGAATTACATAATATCGTTTAGACGTAGCGTGTATTTAATTAAAACAAATGTGATGTAATTTCAAAGAAACAAAACACACTTTTAGATACTCTGTAGGTGTGTATGCTAAGTTAAGGTTAGGTGTTGCCTCACGTGACAAAGTGAGGGTGATTTCCCATCTTTTCTTCCAGTCTCTCCAGGAAGGTGAGATCTGTGGCGTCTCCTGGCCTGAGACACTCCTCATCCTGCAGGATTATCATTAACACATGATCTTACTTCAGCTTCACTCTGTTATATTCCAGTATATATTCTATTCCGGTAAATACACACCAGTATTGATATGATTCCTCTGTGTTTCTCCTCAACCAGGTCACAGATGATCTTGTTGTTAAAGAACTGAACCGGCTCCCACTGGGGAAAAAATGATAAAACGAATTCTATTCAACACCATTCGATATGAACACACTCCGATTCATTCAGTTTTTGTTTTGGGTTTCTAAGATCACCTCGATATCCTCTGCTTCATATTCGTCCTGCTCAGCCTTCAGTGTCAGCTGGATAAAAAGCTGCTGCAGCTTCTCGTTGCAGTAGTTTATGCAGAACTGCTCAAAACTGAGAACATGGGTCAAGACGAACAGGTCAAACTCAGCAAAAGTAATCAACACACAATTATTCACAAATTAGCAGTTTTCCCAATGAGATTCATGAAGTTTTAAGCGTATTAAGAAAACTGGGTAACGCTTTATTTAGAGGAGTATATACTGCATATGTATATAAGACTGACATGACACCATCATAATAATCATAATAATCATCATTTCACATCATTGAGTCTTTATGAATGTTTGTGACATTCAATCATGTCATTTTTAATGCAAAGTTAACATTGTTTGAGATGTCTTTGTTATAGGAACTTAACATTATAAATACTGATTCCCATAAGATCATCATAATGGTGTCATGAATATTTTCTTTGACTTCACCTACAGTAATGCATTTTGGAATTGTCATAAAGATATCATAACGTGTGATTAAGTGTTATTACATTAAGTGTTAATCACATCTGGACTGTACTGTAGTCTGTCGTAAAACTGGCCTAATAGCATGTAATGACATTGTTACAATAAGTCCAAATGGTACCAAGAGGATTATTCATGACACGGTTACAAAAGCATTTGACAGTGTAATAACACTTAATGACATTTTTATGACAAGTCCAAAATATGCAACTTTAGTTGGGGTCAAGGAAATTATTCATGAAACCATTATAAAAGTGTCTTAAAGTGTAATAATGCTTAATGACATCTGTAATCCAAATTGTATCACTGTAGTTGAGATCATGGAAAATATTCATGACACACTTATAATGGTCTCATTACAGCCAATGTCAAAACCAACCACATATAACAGTGTTATGTAATGTTAAAACATAAAGCTAAACTTTTCTTTAATGTCAAGTTGTCATAACAAAGAGACTGTTGGCTTGATTAATGTCAAGTTGTCATAATGAAGACCTCTCAAACAATGTCAACTTTGCATTAAAAATGACATGATTGACTAAACGACCCTTAATTACAGGTGTTATGACATGATTGTGACAGTTTCATGTCAGTCTTGTGCACAACCTTTCAAATAAAGTGTTACCAAAACTGCTATAAAACAGCCTTCATCAGGGTATCAGTAGCACAGGGTAAGACTGGGAAATATTTCTGCCTACCTGTTGACATAGAACACCTCAAATCCATATATGTCCAAAAGTCCTATGACAGTCTTCCTAGTAGAGTCCTGATGAAAGTATAGAGTCAATAAATTCTCATTGTCACTGTCTGGGATATATCATTTGTCCAACAGTCTTCTCTGTCCTCACCTTGTTCTCCATGGACTCGTTGATCCTGTTGACCAGCCAGGTGAAGGTCTGTCCATAGATGGCTTTGGCCAGGGCATCTCTGGCATAGATGGCATGATCAGTTGTGAATGGGCTGAGGACCTTTACAGTGAGACGAAATCAAAGTTTCAAACATGACATGGAAAACATAACTGTGTTGTGTGTGTTGCTTTGAGAGGGTGTAAATCAGCAGAGAGGTGTGCCTCAAGGCTCTACTTTAGGACCACTTGTTTTCTCTGTTTCAATTAATGGTCTAAGAGCTATATGCAGATGATACTGCTCTATGCGCACATTTTGTTAACCCTTGAAAACAAGATGATGCATCTCAAGGGGTTTATCCTGAGATAATACATTTCTTGAAGGACAAACAGAACCTTAACATAAATAAAGGACAGTTTAACATGCATGCACCTGATCTTTTCTGGCTTCAATCTTCCTGTATGTCAGTCCCTCTTGAAGACTGTGAGCATCAACTCCAAGTAGCTGCAAGGAGAAATAACAAACATGAGTCCATTCTCTGATGATCTTTAATAATCCTGGATATCTAAAAACTTTTTATTTGTATTTTCTTACATTTGAGACCCAGCGCAGCTCTGCATTGTTGTTCAGGCCAGCATGGCCTTTACTGTCGGAGTCAAACTTTATATTCCCCAAGTGGAGAACGCTCGCAACAATCCCAAACAGGTGCTGCACAGAATGAAAATTTGTGAGGCAATGCAAAACAAGTTGGAAGAGTGACTGGCTTAAATCAGAGAGTCAGCATTCAACTTACATTAGTGTTAACCTCATCAAAGTTGATGATTTGCAGGGCGTTTTTGACAGTTTTCCAGTCATTTCTGTCATTAATGGAAGACACAATGGCACACTCTCCCTACCAGGAACAGCAAAAATCATCATCAGATTGTTAAAATTTACTACTGTCTCATGAATATTAATTGAACATAAATATTTTATTAAAACTGGGTCGCCCAGTGATACATACTTGGGTTAGATAGTTATAATGCTGGGCATCTCTCTCCAGGCCCAGCTGGCGCAGTAGGTCCTCCTCTCCTCCCTCCACGAGCTGGTAGAAGATGTGAAAGTTTCTCTCCCCGTGATTCTGATGCACCACCCTCGACTTCTCCAGCAGGTAGTTCAGGATATGGCCTCCGACAGCATCCCCCTATAGGCATCATCATCCTAAGACAGCAGCTCTACAACTTGCAGAAAAAACACAGCCTACTGTATGGTCCAGCAGACGGATTTTAAAAAGATCTTCTTAGGATCAGATATCATCTGCTGTTTTTGAACTTGATCTTTGAACTCTAAAATGATCCTTTATAGGCTTTTTAAGGCTTCTTATTTAATTTTACAAATGAACTCAGCTTTACAACTACACATTTTATTGTTTAAATGTGCATCTGTCCCTTGATTCTTACCTGGCTGTCAAACTGAATGTCCATATACTTCCCAAACCGACTTGAGTTGTCATTTTTCAGTGTTTTGGCATTACCGAAAGCCTGTAGGGGAAACACATTGTCATACAAACCGATTAATGTTAGCATGACCTGCCTTTTAGTATGCCATTACAGTGCTATACAATAAGTAACCAGCAAACCTCGAGGACAGGGTTGGACATGAGCATTTTGTCCCTGACAGAGTTCAGTAGTGTGGTGCTCGGACAGCTGACAGCGTAATACTGCAGGATCTTCTTGGAGGCTTCTGTCTTCCCTGCTCCGCTCTCACCAGAGATGAGGATGAAGTGATTGTTGAACTCCGTCAGCATGGTTTGGTAGGCGTTGTCCGCCAAGGCGTAGCTGTAGGGAAGTGCACAGACATCTCTCCCTTCAGTAGAGGAATGTGAAAACACCTCTCTAGTAACAAACTTTGGAAGTCAGTATAGTCAAGGTCAGACATTTTAAGTGACATAAAGTTAAGAAAAACACATTTTCGAGTGGAGGGGATCTTTAAGTCAGGTGTGCAAATGCTCAGAGACGCTCACATGTGTGGTGGAAGCTCAAAAAAGTTGACACCCATGTAGAGCTCCATGTGTTTCTTATTGTAGATGTCCAGCTCTTTGTAGGGATTGACAGACACCAACAACGTGCCGATGTAGGTCTAAAAGAAAGAGTTAAAATGATCAAAGTAGTTGTTAACGTGCATTCGTTGACAGCAGGGTTGAAAAAGTCCTCAGCCACACTCACGTAGATGAGATCTTTGCTGAAGCGTTTCTTGAGGTTGCTGAGGAAGGCCGCATCTGTGGTCTCATCCAGAAGGACGAAATCCTGGATTCCAACCCGGTCCCTGGCAGTCAGGGCGCCCTCCATGTCCAGCTGACCCTGTGCAACAAGTTAGATCAACCATAAGGCAAATGCACAAAGAGTCCGCATTCCTGGTAGATCATATGATTTATGATTAGGTTATTAAGGTTATGTTATTGGACTGGTACGATATCTACCAGGATGTTACCTGGTTAATTATTTTATTTCACTAATTTTATCTTAAGTTAGAAATAGATTGCTGACTGTTGTATTGTTTTGTTGTAACTGTACATACATAGGGCAAGTATTTATTACCTAAGACAATTTTTTTTGCATCTATTTAGGTCATGGCTGGCTGCTATTATTATTCAATAACAGGTAGTTTTTTACAAGTCGTGATATTACTGTTTTTTAATATTGTAATAAATGACATATCACTGACATTTTATGATGGTTTATTGTATCATTAGTTTCTGGTATTGTGACATCCCTATTAATAAACAATTATAACCAAGTTATAACAGTTTTCATGCACTGATCTGGCAAGATGCAGTCACAGCTTAGTACTAATTATGAGTGACGAACATGTGTAACTGGTCAAAGGGAGCCTTACTGTAGAGTGTAAAATGGTGCATGCTGAAAATGTCAAGGTAAACAATATTGCCTAAACCTTAGTGTATGAATCTGGTTATTTAATATGTTAATTATGTTAATTTGATATGCCAAATGAAACTTTTTGGCTATTAAGATATGCTGACGGTGGTTAAATCCTAGTAAATTATTAACAAATATGTGACAATCTGACAGGTAGAAATGCTGGCTGACAGAGAAGACAAAGTAACCCAAGTAAGCGAAGAGATCTGAGGCTTAACAGTACAGATAAATGTGAGCTCACTACTTGGCAAGCAACAGGTCACTGACACTGTTGCCCTTTCTGTCTAAAACATACCTTGATAAACTGGTTTTAATAACACATTTTAGAAATGTTGTCCTCTGCCAGTACTTATTTGTACATTTTATATATTTTCTGCTTGTGTTTTTTGTCTGTATCATTCTGTATGTGCTTTTTTGCACCACTGTCTGTGGGCTGTTTGGGTCAAAAACAAATGTATTATTATTACTAATGTGTTGTGACAGCTTAATAATGGTTTATAAAGTGTTAATAACCTAATTAATATCCTAATTGCATACATTTATAAATCATTTACTTTGGTAAAGTGGTACCTATAATTGAGTTTGTTTAATGACTTTATAAATTACCGTCTTTATCAGTTAGATTAATTCTAAATTTTAGAGGAGGCACACTGCCAAAGCAACAATAACATGTGTAACACATTTTGCATGCATAACAATGATATTCCAAATTCTCAGCCATGTATTTTGACAAATGCGGCTGGATGAATGAATGTTTAAATAAATGGCTCCGTGGGGGAGGACGGAGCTGGAAAAAAGCACCAGAAAAAGCACAAACATGGTCCCTGTTAGTTCTATTGAAATAAGAGGTCTAGAGGTCCTATGTGTCTTTGAAGCGGAGCTCTGTGATTGTGCAGACGAACAGACAGAAGCTAATGATCGCTACACAGCACACAGGGACCTTGGCTGGCAGCCCGAAGTTCACTAGAGCTGACGCACCAACCAAACACAACACACTGTGCAAATGGACTCGGGGAGCCCAAAACAGCGGCACATTTAAGAGGCATAGTGGGAAAAATTCCACCAATCTGTTTTGCATTCTCAGCACCAACACTTAGACCAAAGGTTTTCACAGCTTTTGTTGGTTTTGTATTTTTTTTCTCTCTCCTTTGGAAGCAGAAGTCCTTTGATTCTCAACTCTCTCTGTAAAAACATTAAAAAAGATAATCCATTGGATCTAATTGACACAAAGCCCTCCATCCCCCCTCCTCGCCTGCCTCTATCCTCCGCCTATGGCCCTCATTTCTTCTGAGAAAGGCCAAGTGTTTTTGTCCTGTAAATACCACGGAGCAGAGACAAAAAAGACGTCTTTAAAATGCAGTCTACAATCCATTACACAAATTCCCCCTGCATATCCATTCAGTAATTATTCATTAGAAAACATTTAACGTCACAGTGAATTTCACACTAGGCAGTCGAAACACAATAGAGGAGATTTGGCCTATTTTGGGGTGAGGAGTTGGGGAGGGGTTGGCTGTACAGAGGAAGGGTGAAGGCGAAGGAGGGGGGAGGAGGGGAGCAGTATTTGTCTGATCTGAGAACCTCTGAAACGGGGCCGTCTTGAGACAACGGGACAGACTAAATAGTGCAGTAACGGTCTGTGCCCCGCTGCTTGCTGTGACACTCATTTAGTGTGCCCCGAGGGCGAACAATAGAGGCTTGTTCTTAGCAATCCTGTGCTGTAATTTGGACTTCATTACTTTGCTCACACGGGGCCCCATGGAAGGATAGAGGAGGCTAGTCAGATGAGAGTGTTTTTTTCCACCTGTCAGCCCCGCACCCCCAATGCTCTCACCCCTCTCCTCAACAATACCCCTCACCCCGTGTCCCCACCAATAACCCTCACCCGACCCCCTTCCCATAGCCGCCCCCCCATCACCACCACAGCTCCCCTCCCTCCCAGCCACCCACTTTAAGCCAATGAGACAGGTGAACAATATCATTGAAGGAACCCTTTTTTGGACGTCAGAATCAATCTGGCGATGTGATGGTAGTGGTGCTGGTGTGGGGTATCTGTGACACCCCCTTTCTTCATGGGAACAAACTTCTCTCAGGGCAGCACAAGCAGACAATATGCTGGGACAGCGTGACTTAGGGATCTGCCATACAGTATTACAAGTAATAACATGGACAGATAAGCTCCTGTCAAGAGGAGGATTAATGAATGCAGCGGTGATAATAATGCTAATGTTTTAGGCTTTCATTCAGCACACTGACAAAATCTGAAGCTTTGTTGTTTTCCATTCAGGGCTCCTTTGGTGTCCTGCAGGTATTTCTTTTTAAGAAAGCTGTCTGCAGCATGCACAAGTGTTTCTAAAGACACGGAGCTGGAAAGGCTCTACATTGAATGGGCGTTCTCGGTCCAGGAGGGCAAGAAAGGCTCAGTTGAAGAAAGCAAGAGGTTGGACCAAGTCTTTGTTTTGCAAGTCACAAATAAGTCCTAAGTCAAGTCCCAAGTTCCTAAACTTTGAGTTTTAAGTCTTGAATAAGTCATAATGTGCTCTTCGCCAAATGTAACAGATTAGGGTTGGGCAATGTCTACGAAAGGAGACAATGTCCACAATGAAACATCATGATGTGCAATGATATCATTGGTGGGTCTAAAAGGGTCTTTGTTTCTGCACCAATGGTAAACACGACATGAAGACACAAACAGCTCAACAGCTTCTTTTTATTTTCTCCCCCACGTGTCAAAAGCAGAACTTCAGCAGCAACACAATGGCAACTCCAAGGGGACAAACTACCTGAAATACAGAAGGTACAATGGTAGATGGCTCAGTGGTTGATGACTGTCAGCCATTGTGATGGATGATGGCATCAACCACGGGCCCAACTCAACAACAGGACCTCAACTTCCTGCAAAGAGCAAACTGTCGAACAAAGTTAGAAGTTGTTGGGTTTCCATCTGAAATTTTTCACCAACATGTTTTGCATACTACTATGTTTTTTTGTTGACCACTGCATAGTTTTTATACGTGAACAAAATAATCTTTGGTACAATTTCTCCAAGTGGTGCTCAGTAACAATTGGTTCTAACAAAGTGTGGATCTGGAGATTGTGGGATTTCTAAGTTCCGCCCCTTTTGGAGCCTAAGTCAACGTTCTCCTTCCCTGTTTCCTGGACTTAGATATGCAATGTGCTTGGCTTGTCCATGTTGAAAAGTATGTTGCACCTAACAAAAAGGGTCGGGACCTATGGAGGGTCAACAGAGATGTCAAAGGACTGATGTTAGTTGATTTGGGAAATTGATTCATGACACATTTTTTAGATAACATGCATTTTAATCCTTGGGCTTAGGGGAAGATATCGATTAGGTTTTCAAATCAAAAGGCCAGTCTAAGTGAAGTCGTGAGTCATTGGTGTCAAGTTGAGTTGCAATTCTTTTTTGAATTTGTCAAGTCGATGCTTTGTCAAGAAAACATCTGTCTGTACAAAAAAAAGTTCTCCTCCTGCACATGTTATCTGTAGCTTTATATAATACAAATCAAGTGGGCTGCATTGTAATTCTAGTTATAATTAAACAGCTCAATCTGATGCACAGCGGAAAGAATGATTATATAATGAGTCCACTAAGCCATTGTCAGATCAGGTAAATTGCCTTGCTACCTCAGAGCACATCCAATTGTATTTTAATTAAGAGATGGTCCCTCATCTTGGTCTAGAGTGTCACTGTTGCCTGAGACAGAGTGACCTCATTTGTGTTAGAAGTAGCTTTAGAGAGGGAAGGAGGGAGGGGGAAGCTGCTGCTAAGATTGCAATTTACCAACCAAGTAACGGGAAAGTTTATCTCCCTCTTAAAAGAGGATTTTGTCTAATTATCTCATGCCTTCGGTAATGTGTCCTCTTAACCCAGAAGGTACTCATAAGTCACGACAACACTGTTTACTACATTTGGTTCAGCTCAGGTTATACTGAGCGGGAACCTATTTCCCCGAAAGCATCTTAAAGCAGTAGTTCAGTATTTTTGGAAATAGGCTCATGCACTTTCTGGCAGAAAGATAAGAAGATGGATAATGATCCCATATCTGACCATTAAATGTGAAACTACAGTAAGCAGCACCATTCTTAGTATGTTATTAGTACCATACCCATTACATTATCAAGGTGTAACAGGCTAAGGAGACAACTGACAAATGTCAAACTGAATCACTGTAATCACGAGAAGTCCTTGAGCATAAAGACATGAAAGTTCACTAAAAATATTTGGCTGATGGGTCCAGTAGTATGCGAGATTACATATGTGGACAGATACATACACACAGAGACACACGACCGAACCAGTGATTGATGATTAAATAGATCCATGGTGTGTTGAGATTGCTTTGGCCATATGTGACCCAGAGATATATGTACTAGAGGTGTGGACTCAAGTCACATGATTAAACTCAAGTCAGACTCAAGCCACAAATTTGGTGACTTTAGTATCCACTTGACACAATCAAAAAAGACTTGCAGTGCGACGGGGATGTTAGCACCAATGACTCGTGACCTCACCTGTACTTCTGCCTTTTGACATAAAAATGCTCCCTGAAGCCCAAAGATTAAAAAGTACGCTATTTAAAAAGTGCATCATAAACCAATTCAATATCCTGAATAAACTCGTGCTAACACTATTCATTCCCAACAAGTCGACCCTTAATTCTGCAGATCCACTTTGTTTGAATCAATCGATAGCGTGGTGAGAACCACAAAGAACTTAGATTACGCTACATTGCTGAGCTCCAGTTGGAAAAAAATTATACCAAAGATAATTTCATTTGTGTACAAATACTACGAGGGGTCAACAAAAAACAAAGTGTAGTATGCAAAACGTGGTACAAAAATTACAAATTGGGCTAGCTGTTTTCCCCTGTTTACATTCTTTGTGCTAAGCTAAGCTAGCCTGCTGCTGTCTGTAGCTTCATATTCAACTGGGCATTGATCTCATTTAACTCTCATCTAAAGTGTATTTCCCAAAATGTCAAACCTTTCTTTTTTGAGGTGACAATCAGTCATCTTAGCACACGGACTTGTGAAGAGACCAAGATCATCTTTTTCTTTAGATGCCTTCAGACAAAAACACCACCCACAGAACAAATTCGCACTGAACTGTCAAACCTTCTGCACCAACTCTGAAACTCTTTGACAGCGCCGACTGCACAGAATATAGCATATAGGTGAACAAAAGAGAACACACTACATTTTTTTTTTTTTTTGTTGCAACACAAAAGAAAACTCAAACCTGCATTTCTGAAGATGTATTATTCTCCTGTCAGATGTCAAACTGGGAAAAAAAAATCTCTTCTCTCCAGAGAGGTTAGACAAGAAGAGCGTGTCCTCCTGTGTCTGCTTGCATGGAGACAATCAGTGACCCTGTAAACACTGGATTGTTGACAGTTAGTTGGCAAAAGTCCAGCTTGTGAAATACTAATAAAAAAGCACATTTACTGTCCTCTCTGCTGGTTTGTCTAGAAGCTCATTCATCCAGTGTGCTGTGGTAGTGGCGCTGGTGGTGGTGCTTGGAGGCCTGTGTGCACCAACTACTGCTCCTCCACACCATCCTGACCCAGGCGCAGGGCACTGTGGGCCGGGTGCTTAATCATTCATGCCGTGGGAGGTGGAGGGACAGAGAGATCTTATTCAGTGCTTACCTGGGTATCTACTGCTCTACTGAGTGTAACCTAACGATACAGAAACAAGATCCAAACCACACCAATCCAACCATCCCCCTTCACCTGTCTCCTTCTTCTCTCGTTCTCCTTCTCTCTGCCTCTCTAAGCTCCATTACATCACTACCAACAGCTAAAAAAGACCCCAGTCTCCCTGCTGGCACACTGTAGGTCTGGTTACTGATCTTTGATTAGATGGATACATTACAGCTAATCACTAACTGCTTTATTTCGCAGTGTAACAATGCTGGTCAGAGACGCACCATTGTGTTGAGAAGCAGTCTGAGCTGCCAGTGCTCAGTGCTTGTGTGAAATGATGCCCAAATGCAATTACCTCATTTTTTGCTTGGGTGAAAACAATTATCAGACACCCTTCCTGTGACGGCATTCAAATATCACAAGTGTGAGTAATATTGGGGGCATTTTGTACGTTTATATTACAGAGTTGACAGTGCAGAGATGAAAGATAGAAAGATGGGGAGTGACAACAGGCAGCAGAGGTCCCTGGACAGACTTAAACCCACAGACCACCAGGGTGTCCCTTAAGTCTATAATCTGCCTTCTACTTCAATTTGAACTTTATTTTACCCTTGGGAAAATTTTCCCTGCAGCCAGGTGAAGCACACAGAGACCCGAACATAAAAACACAATACATGAAACATAAAATACCAGTGATCCAAAACGGAAAAAAATGGACAACTATGTGTGCACATACAAGGAATTTTTCTCATTGCTTTCAATGTCCTTACACAGCAATACATAAAAAAAAGTTCATAAAAAGCACCAATGACCAACAGCAAAAAGGTTCCAGATTCAGATCCTGGACAACCTCCATTTTTATACAAGTCTGCTCTTTCTTGTGACATAAGAGGAAGCTCACACAAATGTCAACTTTAAGTGCTTTATTGGCAAAAGTACAAATTAGCATAAACATCAAGAAAAACGAGGAAATCAGCGAGATCAGTAGTGTCAGGAGTGTACGGATGAGTGTAACATGAAGCGTGTGCAAAAACTGAGGATGAAAAAATAATGGGCATGTTGAGAGTTGGCACGGTGAAAGATCCTCAGCCACCTTAAATGCAGGTGAGCCGAGTCTCCTCTGATGACCCTGGCCCTCGCTCCACCTACGTACAGCCTGGAGCATAAAAAGGCACACAGCAAAACAGGGGACGACCTCAGGGTGGTCACAAGATTTTAGCAGGTATTTGGTGATGAACCAAATGGTAGCATCACAAATGTCAACATGTCGTGGCATCACCAAAGTCATTAAGGATTTATCCTCTAGAAACAATTCACATCTGTACAATAGTTGCAGAGATATTTAAGTCTGGACCAAAGAATAGTCAGTCCTGCTGAGACTGGCAGGACTGACGTGAAAAATTCCCCACTGGCCCAAAAAGCATTTTCCCCCATAATCTATGTCCTGTATCCCCATGATCTTTCTCAGAGCCTAACCAAATGTTTTTTTTGCCTATCTAACCTAAGCAGGTCTTAACCACAGCGTTGCCACATTATAAAACATAATAAATATGTTAATTATGGATAATAAAGAACCAACACGTATAAATCTTGCGACATTTCTGCCACATTCTGCCAGTAAATCCCTGTAAATCTTCCACACTGGACCTATAAACTCATCAATTATTGCTTTCAGCTAGATGCTCAATAACTTGCTGACTCATGTGTGGAAACTGTTCAGCCTGGATGTTGTTTTAAGGTTGTTCATATCTACTAACAATAAGACATAAATGTATATATTGCTATTTAATGGGGGATTTGGTGCTGCAGTTTCAATTTCTTGTGAATATTTTAAGAATAAGAACCTACACTCAGCTTTCTGTTGTGTACATAAATGACTTTGCCTTAAAGTGGCTGCACCTTGTGTGTCGAGACTGTGTAAATGTGTTTACTTCTGTAACCTGGTAACCACCATTAGAAAACACACACCCTCCAACGGTACCACAGGTGTCCATTTTCTCTGCTCTGGTGACCTAAATGTGAAAAAAAAAAGAAAGAAAGATCAGGTTTCACCCAATTAATGGAGTGATTAATGTTTGGAGGGGTCTCAGTCAAATGTCTATGATGGGTGACCACTTGAGTTTTGGACATATTTGAATTATTCGCTCTCCACTCCAGAAAAGTTGTCAAGGTTACCTCTGCCGTCGCCCCACCTCTCCCCCGGCCCAGCGGCCCAGCAATGCTTGTCCAATCTTAACAAGCTTTGTGCTACCCACTGGGCTCTGATTCAGCACGAGACCCGGCAAATCCAATTACACAGGAGTCAGAGAGGTTGATTTTCCCATTATAGATTCCATGCTGAGAATGAGAGCTGATGATAACACTCACATCACACCACTACTGCCCCCTCTTCTCTGGTCTCTCCTTCTTATTTTGTCTCCATTTCACTGTTTCCCTCCCTCTCTTCCTATCTAATTCCTCTTTTCCCAAAGACCTCCTTTCTTCCCCCTGTCCCTTTCTTTGGATCTCTCCTTCTTTCATAGTCCATTATTCTAATTTTTCAGAGCAGCGTAACGAAGCCTGGGCCCCGTCATCATTTCAGGACCAAAATGCTGGGTCAGTGAGGTTACTTCATACCCCACATTGGACATTTTTCCACAGAGATGGGAATTAACTAAGTACAAATATTTCATTAATGTACTTGTGCATTTCTTTTCCTGAAAACTTTTACTTCCTACATTCTAACACAAGTATCTGTACTTTATACTCCTTAAAATATCAAAACTTGTTGTGTCATAAAAAGACCTAACAAGATAAAAGTGACATAACAAGATGAAAACAACGTACAAATACATAACAAGACAAAACCTGCATAAAAAGATGAAAGCCCTGTAAAAGACATAACAAGATGAAAATGAAATCAGAAGAAAATGACTGAAAGACACGCGAAAAATTATGGAAAAGGTGTAACAAGGCAAAAACGACATATCAACACATAAGGCGAAAATGAAAAAGATGCAACAAAAAAATATGACATAACAAGATGAAAATTACATAAAAGATGTAACAAGATGAAAACAACAATACATAAGACGAAGTAAGACGACGATGTAACAAGATAAAAATGACATCAGACGAAAAGACAAGACAAAAACGGTGTAAAAGATGAATACGACGTAACAAAATTAAAATGTGCAACAATTCATAACAAGACTTTAAGAAGGCCTTAACAAAACAAAAACATGGAAAAATGTAACAAGACAAAAGCGATGTAAAAGATGTAACAGACAGAGAGGGAGACTCAGCAGCAGAATAAAAGGTGAGGTTCAGTTTCTTTGCACAGAAGTAGTCAGTATCCTTTACTTTCTCACTTTTATGTGAGTTAAGACGTTGAATCAGTACTTCTACTTTTACCAGTCTTCTACTTGAGTACTTTTGCCACCCACATAACATCATTAAGTCCCTCTTGTGATAGTGAAACTTTAATTTGCCCCATTTTTAAGCGCTGTACCTTTAAATATTTCATTTCATTACACATGATTTGACAGTTCTCTTCACACAATACCCGTTTACACACCAGGAATAAAATATCACTCAACTTGGCTAACCTCTGAAAGGTCATTGCAAAAACTAAATGCACAGTAATTCAGACAACTTGACTTAAAAGTGTCTGAGTGCCATCCTTAGGGGACGTCGTGTGCCTGCTGTGACACATAAAAAAGTTCCTGAGGGCTCTTTTGGAAATGAGGCTCTTTTACACTCAATCGGCTGTGAAAGAGAAGAGGACTTTTGCTCCATCTTTTACCCTTTAGGGCGCAGAAGAGGACTGACCTCGCCTCCGACCAGGGGCTTCGGTGTTGACACAGGTCACTCAAAGGTCAACACCACTGACCTCTCTAAACCTCCAAGATGGGGTTTTCTGTGATCCTGCGGGACAATGGGATTGTGAAGTACTGCGGGCTGTCCGGAGAAGTTGTCTGCCGTGTAGGAGACACAATGGTATGATGGGATCTGCAGGGGCAACACTGACCAACACTGACCAGCACTCTGTCAGTGTGTAAAACATCAGCTACTAAACCTGAGGCAAACTGATGACTGAAGGTGAAAACCCAAGGTCAGGAGGGGAAAGTAATATTCTGATCCTTTACTACTGGTCATCGATAATTTTTGCACAGCTCATGTTTAATAAGTACTATATTTCATTGTGTTTATTATTACTTGAGTTATCTTGCTTATACCTGTTTTGAAGAAGAGGAAGAAGAAGAAGAAGAAGAAGTTGTTATTTACACACACATGCACAAACTGCATCATTTGAGACTACATACATGCAGTGCAGCGGTAACTCTGCAGCATGTTGAGCTCATTCTTGTTAAAGGGTCATCTCACCTAATCACAAAAACACATTTACACAATCCTAATGGTAACTAGCCATCCACATTGTTTTTGGTTTCTGGCTTTGAAGTCTCCATTATACAGAAATCGGCCGCCACAATCATAAAACCTCAATGAGAGCTAAAGTATAGACCTAAATGAGACATTTTGTTGCAGGAGAAAAAAAAAAGGTGTAAATAATAATAAAATTAATTATGGCTGAACTCGTGCGGCCTCACACCTGTGTTTTTCCTGCTATCGCAAGTCAAATGTCTGCTGTGAAAAAACAAAAATCTGCCAGTGGTTCTCTGCAAAAGCTGCGGACAGCGAGGTCTGTGAAGTGCTGCTGATTAGGGCAAACATGTTTTCTTTCATATGAAGAACAAGATTTGTAGTTCTGGGCATCTCTGCAGCACCACCATACTTATAACTCTGTTTTCTCACACATTTGTCCTTTTTACAAAAAACTGCAATTTGAATATTGCACTTGGCTATATTGAGATTTCGATTCGATTGCGGTGAATTGTGCAGCCCTACTACTGACTTTGGCAAATGTAATTTTGCAATGTGTTCAGCAGCACATGTTCACTTGCATTGTACAGATGCAATACTACAAATATAAAAAAAAATACTGCGACAGATCAGGGTGCAAAAGTGAATGTTTACTTTTTACCTGCCACTCACCAGCCAGGTGTATTTATATGTATTGTTTGTTCTTTTGTGTGTCCATCATTTAGGTGAATTGAGCCTTTAATTCAGCTGCCTGGAAGTCATTATGCAGCACACAAGTTTGTTATATCATAACTACAACAGTGTTTAGCTGCACTTACAACATGCAAGTATCACACTTGAAAATTCCCTGCGAACATCAAAGATGTGAAGGATACCCATGTGCATTATGTAACATGAAATAAACACCTCACTGCTGATGTTGTTGTGAAATTTAATCATCGTTTCCCTCTGTGGAGGTGTAACTACACTGAAACCTGTTGTCAGTCGTCTGTGATTGACTGACTGACCTTTGACAGGGCAACCTGAGGCCTGACGGTCTGCACACTCTGCTCCGTCCAACCTGAAGCTCCAGGGAGAAAACAAAGTCTCTGGCAGGACACCGATGCTGCGCCTTGGCTAAGCGCGGCTGACAGCAGCTTCCTCTGTGTGGCCAGAGGGTCACTCTGGGTGACGTGTTGTTCTGGGGGACACTGTGTCTCTGCCTGCAGAGGAGATTAGAGGGGTGAGCTGACCTCGTTCTCAGAGGGCCTGATGTGTTTTGAGTAAACACTTGGTGCAAGACAAAAACACTGGCTACAAACACAGGCCAGCCCTCAGGCGGTGATCCCATTGTTTCCCCATTACTCCAGAACAGGCATGAGAAGGGAGAGCCGTCACTCTGTGTTCCTGAGCTGCAGGGAGTCCCCGTGCTCGCTCCTGAATGCATCGCACACGGCCAGGTCAAGCTCCCAGAGCGGCCCACAGGTCACTGCCATTAACTTGATACTTGTCACTACCTGGACATAAATAAATATTTTTCCATGTGGGGCAGCTATAGAGCTGTCCTGGCCTGTCCTCTAATTATGGGGTTGGCTGTTTGAACACCAGCTCCTCCTATTCACATGTCAAAGGGGGCTTTTAGCCCCAAATTGCTCCTGATGGTCAGGCCATGGGTGTGTGTGTGTGTGTGTGTGAGTGTGTGAATGAGGATGTGCAGGATTTAGCTTTTTTTTTTGCCATTTTCACTTGCTCCCATAGTTTCATTTCAAAGAATGCCTAAGAACATTGCAACGTGTGTCACAATTTTTTAGAAAAGCTACAGTGAAACCAGGCATTTTAGGCTGCATAATCCTGGAAGGGCTGTATTAACTGCAGCCATTCACCTTTTAATAACACTATTCTCTACTAGACAGTGTAATGTAGGCCTATGTCTGTTTTATGAGCTGCTGACGTCCTGTTAGAGTTAGAGTTACGTTACCTTCACCTACAAACTTTGTGATTTTTCATCCTTAAGTGACTTATTTCACTTTTCAAAGTTAGCTTGGTTCATATTGGTAATAGTTTTTACCGTTTGCTTTGTATTATTTTTGAGCCTTTTGATAATCACATCAGTATCTTAGATGACCATTAGTTATGCTAGCTGGCTAGTTAGGTAGTGTTAACAAAATCAAACTCACCAAAAACATCTTGGCTCGTCTTTCCACCGTTCCAACAATCACCAGCTATAGTTTGGTTGAAATAAAAACCTTAACTCATGTATTTCGAACAAGTAACCAGAGCTGATGATTGTTGGAACAGTCGAAACTCAAGCATAGAACTTGAGACACACTAGAGTTTGATTTTTGTTTCTGTCAAGTTTGAATGAAGATGATCATGCTATAGCTAATGTGGTTAACGATTATCTAAGACCACATCAAGCTTAGTGTGAAAAGCGAAGGAACTAACTAAAGGATGAAAAGTCCCTCAGTTTGTAGGCGAAGATAACGGTATTGTAGCATTGACAGGAAGTAAAGAGACGTGCAGCTCATAAAAGTGATACACATCACACTTGACTGTGCAAGTAGAGAATTATGCTGATATTTATAAGTGCACAGGGACCTTTCAGTAAAACTATTAGTATAGATACCAGTTTCAGAAGCTCATAATGTTGTTTTTCCATTGCGTAAAAATCATGAAATATAGCAAGTAGCCCCCAAACTCTGCAACAAGTTGCCTCCCCATGTTAGGCTGACCTCTACACTGCCTGTGTTAAAATCCAGTCTTAAAACACTTTTCACATTTCACATTCTTTGGATTTTAACTCACAGTGAGAGTTGCCTTTCTATACTGTTGTCCTTTTGTCTTTTAAACTAGTCGTTGTTTTAATTGTGTTGCTCTTGTGGTTTTGCTTTTTATGGTCTGTGTGTTTTTATTGTGTTGTTTAATGGTTTTGCTTTTTATGGTCCTTATGTTTTTACTGCGTTGTTTTTATAGTTTTTGCTACATGTGACTGAACCTTGTGACTTGCCAGCAACGCAAGATGCAAAGTTTAAATCAAAATTGCAAAGATGGCTACACAACAGAATTACATTAAGCTGGAAATGAATGTAAGACATGACTTACAGAGTCCAGACAGCTGCTGCCTGAACTAACATCAGCTGCAAAACACTGCAGAACTGTGTAATGTGATGTTATCTAATCCAACAAATCTGCATTTACAAAGGTGAATAGCAGTAAAAATACAATGGAAAAATTGAGAAGTGTTTTCCTCACCCTGGTTCTTGCGTGTTTTAGATGTTTTCCTTCTCCAGCACACCTGATTTAAATGAACAAATCGTTATCAGGCGTCTGCAGAGTCCCGATGAGCTGATCATTTAAGGTGTGACTGAAGAGCAGAGCAGCGCGCCTCCAGGACCAGGATACTCTTGGTATTTTAATCTGGAGCAATGCCTCATATTTTATAAACTGAAATGTGCGTAAAATCTTAACTTCAAAATAAACTAACTAGGTTTTTATGAAATGATCATGGGCGTAAATTTCAATATTTAGAAGGCATTTATTTTGATGAACTGCTTTCCTGAGAGCCTTACTGCATTTTGTATTACATTATATTGTGTGTTCTCATCTGGTGCTGGAATTTTGTGTTTTCCTTTATTAAAATAATGTTGGTGCAGAAAAATCAGAATGCAGGAAATCAAAATCTACACCTATGGGTAAAGTTACTACTCTCAGTCTTATACTATTATATTATTGTATCATTAATATTGATGTATTAGTATGTAAGAAGTAGTTTAATGTCTTTGTGGTCAAGATTGAGCTACTTTTAACTGCTTCATCTACCTAATCTGTAACAATGGATCATATTTTATAAATTGATCATGTGATTATAAGTAAAATCTTGATTTTAAAACTAACTAGCTCCTTAATAATAACAGTGAAGTGAAAAGTAGCACAGTTCTTGAGTTAAAAAAGCCAAATGATATTCTGTTTACCATCACAATAAGACAAAACACAGCAAATCCTCACAAATGAAGTGTTGGGTTTAAATGAAATTATTGATTGATGAGAAAAACAGCCACAGATTTTTTTCTATCAATTGGCTAATCGGCTCTAAGATGTTTCTGTTTTTTATCCAACAACAGCAGCTGGCTCTTATCCAGATTAATTTATGAATGAACTGTTCCAAGGACACTTTAGCCGACATTTATATTCAGGAGTCATCTCAGATTGTATCATCATCATTATCAGAATCAGAATCAGAATCGAGGTTAATTGCCAAGAAGTTTTCAGGAATTTCTTGTGCATAGCAATAAAATAGTAAGAGCAAATATAGATAAACATGAAAGCAACTATTGCATCATCATGATGATCATTATCATCATGATCATCATCATCATCATCACCCACTCCTGACCTACAGTCTCTGTACCCCCACAGCGTCTCCCTGCCTGTTTCCAGCTCGTAACCCCGCGGGCTTTAGGACCTCCAGGCTCTGCTCTGTGAGGATGCTCTTGTTTTTTGGCCGTTACGTTCATGCATGTAATCATTGATTGTGCCTATTGTGACAGGCCGATTTACCATCTGTAGGGTCCCATGGGGCTGATATACTGCTGTCACTGAAGTCTCCCTGCAGACTTGAAGGAATTCCCCTTTAATTTCCGGCCGCAAATTTTTAATCTCCAACAGGTTTCACATTTAAATCTGATATTAAAAAAAGACCACACCTGCAGCGCAGACGTTTTCGCTCACGTCACCCACCACAGAAAGAGCTTCGTCGTTCTTGAATCGAAATGTAATGCAGTTTAAAGTGAGATACATTATTTGGAGGATCAGTTTTTAAACTTATCGTTAATTAAATAATAGTGAAACGTAACTTTGTCTTTGTTGCGGAGCCCCTGAAGCCACATGAGGGTCCTTGAATGAACAAATACTAATTCATTTTTCTCAGAAATTACGAAAGAAGCAATTAAACAAATAAATATGAAGGCTGATAGCTGCATTTTCACATTACGCGTCGTTTTTCATACAAATTTAACGTCAAATCCTTCCTCTTGGACCTATACGCGTGAGGAAAAAGTCTGTCTCCTAAAAAATTAAATAAAAATTGCAGCCCATTTCCTATATATGGACAATAAACTGTATTTTTTTTCTCTTCGTGTATAAATTGTGTAAAATTGAGTGAAATGCGTATTTAAGGTGAAAGCCGGCAGTTGGAAGTGCTTTTTTACCCCCACAATCCAGGTTGAATGACTAGGTGGTGACACAGTATTTTCTCATTTTCTGGACTGCTGAGTGCACTGTAATGCTTTCTTTTTTCTGAAGTGGACCTGGCTGCTCTGTAGACGAGTGTGTGTGAGCTTTTGCCGCCTCCTGCCTGCATGCTGCAGCCCACCCGGCCCCCTGCCTGCCTGCCCTCCTCCTTGCGCGCCTCCCCGGCTCTTTTTCCCACTGCTGAGAAGAGCAGGACGCGGCCACAGCGGCGGGAAGCAAATTATCTACAAGCACTTCCCTTAAAAAAAAAAAGTTCACACTCACATACACAGATGCCACCACAAGTAGCGACTCACATACCGTCTTAGAGCTGATCGAGGAAGCTGACTGGGAATAACCTGACAAGAGCAAAATGGATACTTAATGTTTATTCTTGTTTTTTTTTTTTTTTTTTGTTTAATTCAGGTGTTTTTCTTGTTGCTTTTAGTTTGGGACAACTATTTTAAAATAATCAACATTTTTTTATTGTAATCTAAACATCTTTAAAGGGATTTAGGCCTGAACTCTTGCATTTTCTGTTTTATTAAGACGCACAAGGCGCACTGGAGGATCAAGCGCACAGGACGGTGTAACATCCTTTAAATACATCTTATCTCTTTATTAATGATTCAGTAAGAGGACTACAATGTCTGGGTGGAGTATGACCTGACTTTTAATGCAACAAACTTGTGTTTGGCTGCTGCTGGATGCAGTGGAGGAGCGCACCACCGCACCGTGACGCACCAAAACTGAGAGAAAAATAAATAAAATCTCAACCTCGCTGCTTCTTCTGCACTTGCTCTGTGTGGAAGTGTGCATGTGTGTGTGTGTGTGTGTGTGTGAATGTTGTTGGGACTGTTAACGCAGCAGCTGTCAAACTCATGGGATCCTCCTGCCCCTCGGGCGACTGGGAGCTCTGCTGAAGTCTCCACTGCGCATGTCCGAGCGCTGGACAGCTCCAGAGAGGGAAATTTAAAAACGGTTTTTTGGAGAATCAAGTGCAACACAGTGAAATACAGTACAGGGGCTCCCGACCGGCTCACACATCCTTCAATATCATCCAAAACAGGTGAGTTTTTCATGATTTACCTCTCTTTGCATCACAGTTTTTGTCAGGTTGTTGTTTTTTTATGAAACTAATGACATTTTAATGTTTTTTAAGACTTTAATCATAATTCCTCTGAAGGCATGCTAAATGATAAACCTTTTAAACCAGAGTTAATGAGACCAAACTGTTATGTAAACATGTGAACTGAATGCTTGTTGAATGCAAACTATATTACTCTATTTTATATGTTTTATAGATATATATAAAATTCAATTAGTGAGAGTTAAAGGGATCAAAAACAATTGAAACAATAACTTGGACTTATGTTACAACAAAGGCATTCTGATGCTAAATAGAAAGTGTGTTTACTATTATTAATTCATTTCTGAATTTGTTTATTCTTATGTTAAATGATCATTTTAACACCTTCAATTTAAGGGTAAAATATCTGCTTTTAATCAAGCAGCTATGTTTTCAGAAATAATTATTAATTTTGCAATAATTTCTTCTACGTAGCTTGTGTATTTCAGTTTGAAGGCTCACTCATGGGCAGAAAAGTGTATTAATATCATTTATTTCACTGCAGAGGCACCACATATCCCAGGAAATGATAGAAGGTGGAATTACATCCAGGATGTCAGGAATAATTGAGAATGCTGGGCATCATCCGTCTCCACAGGACTACAGGTAGGATTTCTGATTTTTATATATATGCAGCGTCTAAAAAGTTTTTTTATTTTTTGTTGCATGTTGTCAAAATCACTCAGGCTCAAATCTGAGACGCCTCAACAGATGAAAGGAATATTTTCTATTAATCAAACCTTTAAGGTGTTTTCACAAATGGTCGTGGAACAAACTGTCTAACCCCAGTATGTTTCATCTAAAGGTAGATGGACAGCTCTTTTTGTGCATGGGGGGGTTTCATGAAAAAAGGAGAGAGAGAAAAAAAATCCTGAAGAATAAATGATTTTCAGTCTGAATGGATCTGTCAGAAACCATCAGCTCTGTTTACACTCCCGCTGTCGGCACACGGAGAGCCTGAGCCTCTTGGCCTGCCGGCTCAGGGGGAGACGGGGCGCTCTGGGTCACCAGTATGCACAAGTGGCTCCCAATTAGAAAAAGGAGGGAGGGAGGGAGGGGAGGGGAGGGAGGGCAAGGAGGAGGAGGTGCAATATTTAGTGTTGTTGAACCTCTGGGAAGGCTCGGATGATACATGGAGACACCAGCTCTACATGTTGTGCATCAGTGAACAATTTCTATGCTGCTGGTGGAGAGACAGAGAGAGGAGGGGAGGTGGGAAGGACCCCCCCCCCACCCCAGTGTATCATCTATTCTTTAGTTTATATCAGTTAAAAAAAAATAGGTTTTACTAAAAAAAAGTGTCCAGACTGTCTTAAACATTTAAGTTAAGTAATTTTGGAATGACTCCAAACAAATAAAAAAAAAATCAGTCAAATAAACTTGATATTAATTCAGCTGAACTTGAGAAAACATAGTTAATAAGCTCAAGAGATGAAGTTGAACTGACAACTCCTCAGTCACACTGACACACATTACAAACAAATGTGATTTCCTTTTACATTTTCTCAGTTTGAAAAGTCAGTTTTTCATTTCACACAAAGAGCTCGCAGCTGCAGCTGCTCCTGCTGGAGTTACATTGTTTAAGTACTGGCACAAAGACAAAATGTAAAACTGCTCCCACTGAATTTATTAAAATTGAAGTGTTAAGGGGGCTGAATTCAGTGCCAACCTTCACCAGAGCTTGCAGTGTTTTAATTATTTTTAGCAACCACGTCTTATTTTAAAGTGTATTAGAGACACACAGAAAGTTCTCATTGTGTTTTTTCTTCCAACTATAAAAAAGAAGGGTCTCAAGGGAGTTTTAACTCTCATGCAATGCATGCTGGGAAGTCTGCTAATATGTTGATCATATTTCCTTAGATTCAACTCATCATTTAAGTCAAAAAGAGGTCAATTTAAAAGAATTTGTATTTAAGAGTTAAGTGTTCTTAAAAGAAATGGTAGAAATATTAAGTTTAATCAACTTAAATGAATAAAACTTGTATATTTGCGACGATATTGTAATACATCATGAAGAAATTTAGTGGAATCAACTTATCTGATGTCATTAATTCAACAAATAGACCTCCAGTTAGAAAAACATGTTTATGAGGTCTGAAGTGTTCTGAAAATAAACTTTAATTAACTTAAACAAATAAAATGTGTATATTAACACCCATTCTATAAAGCATAAAACAGTAATTTAGTAGAATCAGTAGAGAGTCAGTAGTAGAATTATCTTTTCTCATGAACTCATCATAAATATTTAGGTTTCATAATGTCAAGGTAATTCAACTTAAAATGTCTGGTTTTCTGAGTTGTTCTGGCTTCAAGTCTTTTAATTTCAGTGATGTGTTGAATAAAGTCCCTGCTGTGAGTTCAACTTAAATTTCAAAAGAAAATTAGAAAACCTTTTAACCAAAGTTCAGTCAACTTACATTTTTAAGGAACTTCTGTTTTTGAGTTGAATTATTCACGGTGCAGCTACAACAAATATTGTACATAGTTCTGCTTCAGGTTGAGTGTGTATTTTTTGTGCTTTTTGTACAAAATACAAGATAATAAATAGGGGTAAAAGTCTCTATCTTTGCAGGGCTTTCATTCAATCAGTCAGAGCCTTTCAGATTAAGCTTGAGCGTTATTTCTTAATTTTATCAGAAATGAAAGAAAGCAAACTTGATTAAACTTCAAAGCTCCAGCTGTGATGCCTTGCAGGGTGTTGGACTTCACAATACCACCTGCTTTCAAAAGGACAATCACTCCAAATCATTTCCTGGCGCATGCAAGGTGTTTGAGGACATGTGCTGCTGATTCCTGGCTGCAGTGATGTCACTTAATTCAGACGGCAGACACACAGTCCTGACCTCAAACTACATTTGCACCCCCTCTGGCCCCGAGGCTTCGTTGATTTCCCCATTCAGGGAGGGGTGACGGTGGTGGTGGTGGAGGGGGATGTTGTTGGGAGAGGCAGTGGGGAGGATAGAGGCTGGAAAGGGACAGGGAAGCAGATGGCATCCTATTTGTCCCTCTTATGTGAGGGCTGTCATTCCAACAGATTAATGCAAGGGTCGGGTAAAGAAAAGAAACGACAGAGACAATCAAGGAAGGGTCTGGGGAAGACAATGGAGCCACGTGCCACTGGGCAGATTTGTCGTTTGGGACACAATAGGTGATCATTTTTCAATAGACAAGGCCAACTGTTGCAGGCAACATGTGCTGCTGTCCCATGTTTCAAACGATCTCATGCGTTGTTTACTTATGATTCAGCCAATGGTTAAGGCGAGAGCGTGGTCACCTGACACAGGGTTGATTTTTTTATTAGGAGATTAGGTGTGTGTGTGTGTGTGTATGAGGAGGGGTGGTGGTGGTGGTTGGGGGGGGGGGGGGGGGGGGGGTTAATCGTACACTGTCCACAGACACACAAAGTAACTGAATAGTATGTGTTGTCATAGCGACCCCAATTACGAAACCCTTGCACAGAAAAGTGTGTGTGTGTGTGTGTGCGTGCGGAGAAGACTGGAGAGGATTCAAGAGGATTCCTCTCTTTTCTTTCTTTCTCTTTTGAGGCTCGCCACATAAAAGACGTGATGACTGAAGGCTGATTGGTACTGGCAGCGCACTGGTTAAACAGGAATCCTGCTTTTAATCCAGGTTATAGCAAATAAATTAAAAAAATATATGTTGAAAAATATTCTTCTTATATATAAAACTTAAATTTTGAATTATTTCCTTTTTTTCAAATTTGTATTTATTCAAGCTGCAACAATTATTTGATTATTTGATTAGTTGTCATCTATTAAATTGATTGCAAAACCTCTGGCCTGGTGTGATCAATCCATCTTGATTTTTCTGGTGTAAGTTGCAGAGTTTCTCTCCAATAAAATGGGATTAAATGGCAGTTGGCTTCTGTAGCTCAAAACGGCAAAAAAAAATGTGAAAAGTTCAACACCAGTGTCTCTTTCCAAATTTTTCAAAAGGGAAATTCTTTCTAGTAGAAAAGAAAGTAGTTCCGGTAGATTCATCTGCAGAAAGAAAGTAGTTCCTACATGAAACTGCTCACAGCACGGTCACGCCTGGTGTTGAATTTTTTTCACTATTTTCTGATATTTTATGGATCAAGGAACTAATCATTTAATTGAGAAAATGATCGGGAGTTGTAGCATTAGTATTCATCACCCACAAAGCAGAGAACTAAGAACTAAAAGATCACTTGTAGAAAAAAAAACAATCTGAACAGATGATTTCCTCTGAATGGAAAGCTTGTTTAACTCCCTCATTGTTGATTAAAACTGCCACTGCTAAATAACACTTGTAGTTAATCTCCTTATGGTAAATCCTGGATGGCATGGCTAATACGAGGCTTCACTGAGCAGCTTTCATCTCTGTTTCCCCACATTCACTCTCATTACAGTGGGTTTGACTTTGAAGGACAAAATGTTCTATCAAGTGTTCAGATTTAAATTCCACTTCTGCTCTTCGTGTCTAAACTGACAGTCGTGTTAACCCCCCCCCCCCTCCTCCTCCTCTTTCTCCCTCGAAGGCTTCTGACCACGGACCCCTCCCAGCTGAGGGAGGAGGACCTCCCTGGGGACCTGCAGTCTCTGTCATGGCTC
Organism: Lutjanus erythropterus; assembly: GCF_056507025.1. Lineage (NCBI taxonomy): Eukaryota > Metazoa > Chordata > Actinopteri > Lutjaniformes > Lutjanidae > Lutjanus > Lutjanus erythropterus. Next base: position 5,412,978 of record NC_139326.1, read on the forward strand.
ACCTCCGTGGATGTGCCCCGACTACAGCAGATGGCTGATAGCCGAGGCCACAGTAACGGGCCCTCCCAGGGCAGCTTGCTGGAGCAACAGACAGGTGAGGGCGACAGTGCGGGGAGGGGACGGTGCAACATTCAAAAACTGCAGCATCTCTCTGATTGGATGAATCGGGACTGATGGATTCTGATGGATTTCTGGCCCCTGCAGATATGAGCACACTTTTATGAGGCTATCCTGAAAGACAAAGACCAGTGAAAATACAATACACTAATAACTGTTCTATACTGAAAACACAGGGACAGTTAACGTCCGGGCTTAATCCATCTGATCCACAAAGACAGCTGATTGTCCGGTCTCATTCCCAGGTTGTCAAACACTGACATTTCAGGAATGAGACCCAACAAAAAAAATATCTTAACCAGCTATGATTGGCCAAAGTCTCCCGTCACGGTCTAGATTTTCTAAAGCCTGAAAACAGAGCCGAGAGGAGAAGCAGAAGTCTAGTTCTCTCTCAGACCACTTAAATTTCATTATTATGGAATATTTGCCCAATGGCACCAAAAATAAACTGCCTACCCCAGCTTCAAAGGACCAATCCACAGACCTTATACTAAGCAGCTGAATTGTAGATGCATCATTCTGTTTTTAATGAGAGATCACTGCTTAGCTTCTTATATATGGTATTTTGTGGTGCTATGAGCATCACAAACCAATCATTCTTACACCCCAAGCTACAGCCAACACCTTCAAATCTATATCACAACATAAATACCTGGATGAAGTTTTTCGGTGAACCTTTAGTCTAACAACAGTCCGGCCGCTCCTTCTCACAGCTCAGCTGAGCAACATGACGATGACAGCGGGTCAAGGCTCCATGCTCCACCTGCAGAGCAACATGCAGCACAGCCCTCTGGGAATCAGCATCATCAACACCCACAGCGGAAGCGTGAGTTTTAGCACTGGTCTGTTCGCTTTGTGTTTTATGACGCAACTTGACTGTCAAATATAATGATGTATGTATTTTACAGATGTCTCCATTCTCCATGAATGGGCTGCCCTCTCCAGGATACCAGTGCCCTACCTCAGTCTACCAGCCTACACCCCAGCAGGTGTACTCTCTCACCCAAACCGGACAACAGGTACCAAACTCTTAACTCAAAAAGAGCCTGATTTGATCAACACTAAAAGTATAGTCCTTTGACCAGTGGTGGAAAGTACTGTACTTAAGTACTGGGCCTGTACTATTTATTCTGTACTCTTGTACTCTCACAATAATTAATGACGATGCTCATTATTCTCTCTTTTGTTCTTGTAGTGTTCAACGGGTGGGCTTTATAGCAATGTCTCTTTCAACAACCAAAGTCTCTTCACACAACCTCGCCTGGCTCCGCAAGACCAGGAGCTGCAGCCCAAGTCTTTCCCCAAACCAATCTATTCCTACAGGTCAGAGCTGGCTTATTTAGCTGACAAAAATATTATCTGCTGAATTTCCTTTGAACTACATTCTAATAATGATTTGCATTGGATTTGTCTGTTGTTTTTTCTTTTTTTTCCACAGCTGTTTGATTGCCATGGCTCTGAAGAACAGCAAAACTGGCAGCCTCCCAGTCAGTGAGATCTATAGCTTTATGAAGGAACACTTTCCTTATTTCAAGGTATGACATTAATATTACAGACTAAAAGAGAAAGTGCACATAGGTAAAGAATGTGACTGATTATGTGCTACTTGTCTCCCTGCAGACTGCACCTGACGGATGGAAGAACTCAGTCAGACACAATCTGTCCTTAAACAAATGCTTTGAGAAAGTGGAGAACAAGACGAGCAGCTCGTCCCGTAAGGGCTGTCTGTGGGCGCTGAACCCTGCCAAAATTGACAAGATGGAGGAAGAGATGCAGAAGTGGAAACGCAAGGACCTCCCAGCCATCCGCCGCAGCATGGCTAACCCCGGTCAGAAATTAATTTTGTTAAATGTAAAAGGTCTGCTGTCTATGGACACCCACGTCTGCCAATGTGATGAAAAAAAAAGATCATGTAAGTCATTATAATGAAAAACTTTCCCAAAATAATGACTTACTTTCTCAAAATAGTAAGTTATTATTTTAGGAAATTTTCCCTTTTTTGACTTACAGGATTTTTTTCAGTAATTTTGGCAGTAATGACCTTCCATATCAGCCCAACTAAGCAAGGAGTCACCAAAAAATCTGTCCACGTCATCAGTCTGATAATCTGTCTTCTTCCCTGCAGATGAGTTGGACAAACTGATCACAGACCGTCCAGAGAACTGCAGACGTAAGGCTTTAGAGCCCGGCATGACCCGGCTGCCGGGCTGTCCCACCGGCCTCCCGCTGCCCGTCTCGGCCCAGATGCAGCCTCAGCCGATCGTCACGCTGTCCCTGCCCTGCTTACCCATGCACCAACACCACCAGCTTCAGGCCCAGCTCCAGGCTCAGGCCCGCCTGGCCCCCATGTCCCCCGCCCCGGCCCAGACCCCTCCCCTCCACACGGTCCCCGACCTTTCCCACAGTCCACTCACCCAGCAGTCCAGCAAGCCTCCAGACGATTTCTACGTTGTGCACGGTGACACACACACAGAGGTGGACGCACTGGACCCTAGCATCATGGACTTTGCCCTTCAAGGTAAATACATTTATAAAAGGGTCAGCCATGTTTTTTGTTTGCCAGTTTGCTGGGGGTCCCAACCCTCACTGGGCAACCAAAGTTTTCACAGGCCATGTGGCCTTCTTGATTTTAAAGGGAGTAAATTATCCTTAAAAATATATACTGCCTCATATATCTCAGCGCTTCATTCATTTCTGTTGAGGAAACTAAATCAAATGGTTATTCTAAAAGTTTAGATTATTATTTAAGAGAGGATAAGGGCATGATGAAGACCTCACAAACTACAGAACAGCCTCATCTTGCATTTTTAATATTAGAGCTAATAGAGTAATGACTAATTATCACTGAACTTGACTATTTATCAAAAAGGGAGCCTATAAAATAGGGATGTAACAATACCAAAAATTCAAGGTAAAATAATACCACAATATGATATTTAGACTTGACATGAAGTCATAAATCTGATGTATGGAACATTTTTTGTTTGCATAAAATGTATTCTTCTGCTTTTTTGTTCTTTAATGAAATAAAAGTGACCAGTCATAAAGTAGGCTTTGTGCAAAAAATTGGCCTAGTAAAAAAATTTTTTTTAATGCATACTGTGGGGATGCAAACTACTGAATATTGCAATATCACAAAAAAGTTTTTTACTAGGCCTCAGGCTTTTTTCTTAAGGGGACTGAGGCGCACTGTGTGAGATACATGAAGTGTTGTTGCATCAGTCCACTAACCTCTCTGTCTCTCTGCTCAGGTAATCTGTGGGAGGAAATGAAGGACGACAGCTTTAACCTGGACGCTTTGGGTACCTTCAGTAACTCCCCCCTCCGACTATCAGACTGTGACTTGGGATCAGCCAGCCTCCCTCCCGCCTCCACCGGAGCCAACCTGCCACTGTCGGACGTGCAAGTGACGGGCCTGTACACCTCCTACGCCTCCCAGGATCCCCTGTCCTCCCAGTACATGGTCACACCAGCCAACAGCAAGCCCATCGTCCTGTTATAGAGCAGCTCAACTGTCCCTAACTGATTTACTCAACCATCTGTGGATATCTGTGGACGTCATCTGAGGTCAAACGCTGCGTTTCTTGTGTGCTCCTTCAGTCAGCTGGAACCTACTTGGAGAAGGATGTTTTAAAAATCATCTCACAGGAACTCAAACTGCTGATAAATAAAGAAATGGCTGTGAGAAAAAGTATGTAAGACTTAAAGTATCTAGCTTTGCCAAGCAAAGACTCAAAGCCTGTATGAGTACAAAGACTCTATGTGGAGATGTTGTACGTGTAACTTAGCGTCCACCAGTTTTTTCTACTGTTCACTCTGCGTTTTAAAGCCCTCCCATCCTGTACTGTAGCCCCCCTCAGTCTCTTGTCTGTTGTATTGTGCTAGACATTATTGCTGTGATGTTTTATTTATATTTATAAAAGGCAGCTGGAGAAGGTGATGACTCTATCAATCTTTTTGCTGTATATATTTGAATGTTTCAAATTGCTATCGCCACAGAAAAGCTTTCTTTCGACTTGTATTTGCCCAAAATGCCGACGTGTGCCAACACTTTGAGTAATTACACATTATTCTTTTTACACACTGTGATTAACGTGTCTCAAAGTCAGATGTATATTATGTTCATTAACTTGATCATAATAAAAATCAAAATGGGTAAATAAAAGAAGTTTCTTTTGCCAAAAAATATCTCAACGACATTTATTAACAAACAGTCCTTGGCAGGATACAACAGAGTGTCTATACATTCGAATGAAACGTCATGGCTGATTTTTTTAAGGCAAATGAAGACGTTACCTGGGGGTCCACTTTGGCGATTATTGTCCAACCTGAGTCTTAAGAATTACTGCATTATATCAGAGATAAACCAACAAAAATTAAGAAAGAAATGCTCAGAAATTTCACATACAGTGTCACAGTCTCTCCCGTCATTCATAACATTGTCTTGTCATTGTCAAAACACTACAGCATAAACACACATACAGACTGAAAGTGTCAACACAAAAGAGAAAATTCTTAAATTCAAGATAACTGTCTTCACAAAAGTTTTGAGTTTTGAATCAAACTCAAACTCTTAAATTTTCCCAGCCTATAATCTTTTGTTAAGATGACTTACTTTTTTCTTAAAGAAGAAAATTAACAAACAAACAAAAACTTCTTAATCTTAGAATTTAATTTGAGTTTTAGAGACAAAAAACTGTTGAGTACATTCATTACATACTGGTGCCTCTATGTGACCTACATAAGTTAACAAGTGGTAATACAAGTGTAGTAGCTTTAATGTGAAAGTGAATAACTGTTAATAACCTAATAATTTCAAGTGCAAAAATTTAATTTTAAGAACTCAAGTAATGAAAACTTGGACTCACTGTGAGCAGTCTTTAAAATGCTGACTTTTTGGGCGTCTAAAACTCAAAGATTCAAGTTTATCTAAAGAAGAAAAGTAAATAATATCAACATAGGATTACTGGTTGGCAGAACTTGTTTTAGTTTATTTCAAACATAAGAGCTTGAGTTTGACTTAAAATTCAAAAGTTTAGTTAGTTGTCTTGTAATTCTGAGTTTTTGCAGCTTTTTAATTTTTTTTTTTTTTTTAACAGTGAATGAAAAGATGAACGACTGAGTCGAACATCAACAGTGAAATGACAACTACACTTATGATACTGCTTATTAGAAAAAATCTGCATTATAATACTGGTAAAAATTCATAATTTTAGTCAATGCAGATATGAACCAGAATTGACTGGTTTCATAATTTTCTGGCTCAATTTTTTTTTGTTTGTTTGTTTTATTTTGAAAATTGATCAAAGAATCGATCAGCTGTCTGAGCTACATTCAAAAATGAACACAACATTTTTTATTTATTTAATACCGCTAACTTAATGTGAAAAACAGCACCTCATTATGAAGTCTCCCACTTCAACCTGCATAGGTCTGCCTTAACAGACTGCACAGAGCTTATTAAGGCTAATTTAACACTGATGCATCTTTATGTACAAATACAGCCATGTGAAATGTGCGTCACAGTCAGAGTTTGTGAACCTGAAAAGCTCCTGGACCGAACAGCTGAAATGACTAATTGATACCTGACAAATGTAAAAGACAAACCCTTCGTCTGTCAGCAGTGGAACGGATTATGACGCCATTTGACGGCAAACTTTATGACAGACAGAACGCTGCATTGGTGATCACTGAGGAGTTAAGTCACTTTGTGCATGTGCTTTTCTTTAGCTTTTCCACCTCTTTAACTACGAAGTACAATCAACACGGACAGAGCTTTTAGTTCGTTACTGTTAATAAAACCTGACGAAGCCCGTCTTAAAGCTTAACTGGTGCTGGTGCTGTCCATAGTTGCGAGCAGATGCGAGAGCTTAGCCCTCTGGGACGGGGTGATGTTCTGGCTCATGTGGATGATGCAGTCCATTGCTACTTCAGGGTTGGCCTGCACCAGGCTGGAACACAGGAGAAAAAAAATTATAACACAAGCTCAGCTATTAAACATACCAGAATTAATTATTTAAACAGAGAAAAACAAGGTATAAACAAGGTATAAAAGTAATAAAGTAGTATAACTAGTAATGTAAGTTATTATTTTGGGTCAAGCCCCATAGACATACATAATAAAATGGCTAATTTTAGAGCAGAAATAAACATGTTTAAAGGGGGTGAATCTTTATAAAACTCATCCACTAACTAAGTCTTAAAATTATGCATAATTAAGGCCGTGCCAACTTTGACAGGACTTTTTGGATTAGCCGGGAAGCTAGCCGAGTCAGGCCATCACACTGAGCTTCACAGTGGCTCTTCAGAAACCTATGGGTGACGTTACAGAGACAATGTCTATGTTTTATACAATCTATAGACATGCCTTTTTGGCACTGACAAGATTACAGTAGTGAAAATGAGCCCATATTTGTGGTTAATAAAATTTGCATGGCTGTGGCTGCACACCTGCGGATGTGTTTCAAAGTGTTTTCTCTTTTCAGGTAGTTGATGTTCTCTCGGATGGCTGATCGAGCGCCTTCCTCCTTGGACAAATGTTTCTCAAGCCACTCAACTACTGCTTGGTTATTATCCCAGAGGTAGGCCTGGAAAGGAAGATGGAAGCACCTTTAAATTTCTGATCAGTTTTAACAATGAAGTGACCAAAAACACAAACAAACACATGATTTGTGAGGCCCCAGACACAAAGTGGCACTGGATGGATTAGACATGCAACAACTACAATCTATCTTGCAGTCTTAAGTATGTAATTTTTGATCATTGATGATTTTAGCTCAATGTGACCAATCAGGTTCACTACTTTTATATATTTTAGATACACAGTCACGGTGTTTACATTACATGTAGTGAATCTGCAGACATGTTAGTCTGTGACTGCCACAACATACCTTGACTGTCCCCTCCGTTTCTACAAACCAGCGTCGCAGCATGGACTGCATGTGTCCGTCACTGAGGTCTTTGTTGGCCTGCAGGATCTCACACTTCACCACCTGCTCCAACAGGAGGCGACGCAGACGCCAGTAGAAGAAGGTCCGCACGTTCTTCCATTCCAAAATATCCTATCGAGTATCAAAAGGCAGACTGAGACACGGTATTTTTATGTATTTATTTACCTCATTATTTTTTGTTTCATTGGCTTCTTGCCTATGACTCTTAATTAATCCATGAACCCTCTACAATCAGATGAGACTGAGACATTCTGTTCTTATTTTTATTCTCCGATACGCCTAAGGAGAGGAGAGGGGAGAAGGTGAGGGGGTTGTCATTCTTGAAAATATGAATCATAGACATATTTACTTTTCTTTTTTACTCTTAGATTCTGTTTTTGTACCTACATCTCAAGCAATAAAAATACTTTATAGCAGAGTATTAAAGGGCACAGTACAATAAAATTTAAAAGCACAAAGCTCTAAACACAGTAAGTAAGTTCATTTTGTGTCAGTTATAACATCAGAGTGTTTATGAAGTGCTCACTCACAGTTATGACACCCTTCTCCTGCATCCTGCCTGGGGTGTCATGGAGCTCTACAAACTGCACTGCCACCTGGTGGTAGATGGGCAGCTGGAACTCCTCCCGTGCTTTGAGCTGTGACTCCAGCTCTCTGCGCTGTTTGTCTGACAGCACCGGGGAAGCTGATGGAAACAGGAGACTTGTTATGAAATCCAGCCGTACCGGAATTAAAAAGGAAAATAAATGCAGGTAGTGGCGTGCGTTGAGAAATAAATAGCCTTTACCAAGCTGATCAGCCAGACCACTGTAGACTGAATCAAGTCTTCTCATGGTCTTCAGCAGGTCCTTCCTCCTGAATTTGATCTCCACTGTTCCCTCAGCCTCCAGAACACCACCTCTGAACATAGACACAGCAACAGCACAACAAAAAAATTACATCAAGTGGCTGTCAATATCATTGTGTGTTGAATTTGTCTCTTTACGGACTTTCAAGATAGAAGACAGGGGCAAGGGGTTTGAGTGAGAGGTTGGAAGGGATGTTTGATGAGGAAAAAAGAAAAATGGAAAGGAAAAAATGTTTATTTTTAAATTGTATGACTTGCCCCTGTCCTTCAACAAAAAGATTAATAGAAAAAACAAACAAAAAAAAAGATTCATGTACCTGCTCTCCTTGTCTGCATAGAGCTCCATACACAGTGGGTTGATGGTGGGATCTATCACCACCCATGAGCCTCCTCTCAGCTCAGCTTGTGGTGGGATGTACACCAGCACCGGCTGATGGAAACCACGCAGGGCGTCCACGATGTAGGCCCCAAACTTCAGTATCTGGTCATACATATCTGGGAGAGAAATGGACACAAACAGTATTTTTTTTTTTTTAATTTAATAACATAAGCTCATACATGCAATGCAGTCTTTCTGCAAAGTTCAGCATCGATCTTGTACCCTTCATTCCACCAGAGAAGCCCCGCCAGTTGGCGAACACCATGAGAGGCAGACGTTCACGGTTGAAGTCACAGATCGCCTGAGCAGTTTTAAAGGCTGAATCTGGAAACCACACCTGGCCGGCCTGCTGCAGAACCTGACATCACCACACAAACGCAGGGACAGATGTCAATGATTAGCAATTAAACACATTATTCCTGATCATGGAATAAACTTTACGCATACTGGAAAAGCATCTTTCTTTGTTTTTTGAAGGCTTTCGGGAAGCAATGGGATCCTGACCTGCTCATAGGTGTTCTTGGAGCAACTAGCTGCCTCACTTTAGCTTACAAGTATGAAAAAATGTCTGTTTTGTTTTGAGGGCAATTGTAAAAATATTAATTTTGTGAGTGTGGGAACCGGACTCAGTGGATGGGAGGAACAGCAAACACACTTTATCTGGAGAGACTGAGATTTTATAATTAAGACAGACAAGGTGTGTTTTTCAAGGTAAGGAGTAATGTGCTGTTTCCAATGTAAAGCACCTTACTGTGTGTTCATTTTTTCTGTTTTACCATCTCTCTCTCTCTACTTTTATTGTAGATTCATACTATGTTCTCATATATTAAATATATATATATATCATATATTAAAAAACATGGACAGAGATGAAAAACTGTTTAAATCATAAATACGGGGTGAAATTTACTCACTCTAGATTCTGAGTCCAGGTTTGCTGGATCTGCTGGGACTGTGAACTCAACTGTGCGTGTTTCAACAGCGATGACACCGAGGGGGATTCCTCCTAACCTGTTTTCATTCAATAGGTGTCAATAAAAAAAACACACATACTTCATGACTGCATACATCGAGTGTTAAGAGATTTACCGTGCTCTGCCCACGACCACTGTCTGAGCCCAGGACTCCATGATCTCCATGAAAGAGCCGTGATCAAAGAATCCACTCTGCCAGGCGCCTTTCACCGCTACAGACACAAATTCAGACAAAGGGGAACTTCAGCAGGCTGATGACTGAAATACAACATGATCAGACTTTAAATCAGGTCTTGACACTCACTGGGGTGAGGCCTCCCAGCCAGCATCCAGTGGGGGTCATACGGTGCTTTTGTAGGAACATATTCTATCTCTCTGTCCACTGGATCTGTAGTTGATATAACGGGCACAGGAGAGAATTTGTTCTGTAAACAGAAGAAGAACTAAAGTTAGTGATCTGAGGTTTTGTTCATTTACTTTTATAGACCTGAAAACACCAAACTACATGAATGCTGACGCATTCAGCCAAACCTTTGGCATATAGGAGAGCCACTGTAGGATAGTAAAGACACCCTCAAAGTCATCTGGCACTGTGGTGTGTGTGACTCCATTATTGTGCATGATCTGGATCCCTCCCAGCTGGTTGTTGGAAGTGTAGACCTCTCTGCCCAAAACCTGCACAGGAATAAAGACTTCAGTGACAAGAGCCAGGGACTTTTTTTTTTTTTTTTCACTTACCACAAAACCACAAAATGGGACCGTTTGCATCAGCCTGCAACATTTTATTTAATACTGAAGTGAAACCAACAAACCTTGTTCAGAGCCCCTGCTCCAGTCAGGATAATGTGAGAGTTTTCCACCTGAATCACTCTCTGTCCCAAACGGACCAGATAGGCTCCGATTCCGATGGCGCGACACGTCACCTGCAAGAGCAAAAACGACTCGGTAAAAACATCCCAGAGGTTCATATGACCTCTTGTTCCTCAGAGAAATCAGGTCCGCATTCTCACCATACTGATTGTAATAATTTCCTCATAGGCCTGAGAAGATTCTCCAGCGATCATGCCGGAACCTCGCAGGTTCTCAACCCCAAGACCGTCATCCTTGCCGATGATGTCGGTGATGATGTACCTGTAAGAGACCGGCACAAGCAAGCTAAGCAATGTGCTGCTATGAACTAAGTCAGCAACTAAACATATTTTATCAATTTAAGTATATGCTATATTTAGAACATCTTCACCACTTTACTTTGCCGTCAGACAGCGTTCTCTAAAAGGAAACCTCTGTTATATAAGCCAAATAACGCTCTCTCCAAACCATAATTTTACCTTGCAGAACACAGGAGTTGCTGGTCTACTGTTGCCTTGATCTGTTATTTTGTTTGTGTCATTGCGTGACCGTCAAACTATCCTTTTAAAACACAAAAGTCACACAATTAGATGATAAACCAGCCATATTTGACTTATATAATGGTGACTTGCTGTCAGAAAAAGGCTTTCTGCCAGCAAATTAAAGTGGTAAAAACATTCAAAATCCAGCGCACGGTTAAACTGATATGGATTTTTTTAGGTGGGCCTTTTAAGGGGCTAAATCTTTTCTTGCTGCCCCTGACCACAGCAGTACATTGCTTCCATGTTGATGCTCCTCTCTGTTTCTGCAAACTATACCTTTAAGGGTGCCAAATATTTCAGTTAGCTGTACCTGGACTCTCCACCTTCCTCTACATGGTGACAGTGAACAGCGTTGGTGGAGCTGATACGTGTGTAGTCTTGTGGTGTCAGGTACAGGTACTTGAAACCCTACAGAGAAATACAGTAAATAACTCATACTAGGAAAGAAATATCAAACTGCACATACATATTTCAACAGTATTCCCTGTGGTCATTTCCTCGACTGCAGTTTAATGCAAATATTATGAGAAACACATGTCTGAAGTCACCTTGTAGGGGTCAGCAGGGTCGATCCAGGCCACCTGGAACATGTGTTTGAGCTCTTCGGCGAGGCCAATTCGCGCGCCGCTGTTGGCTGCGATGTAAATGCGGGGGATGCCCTCAGCCCGAGCCAACTCAGACGCCCTGAGGAAGAGCTCGTCCTCTTGAGGACCAAATGAGCCGATCATGTGAGTGATGTCGTTGCAGATGACGATGATGTCTCTGCCCTCTGGGTACTCTGGAGTCTTCATCTTCATCCTGAAGGCAACCATTCCCACCTGACAAGGAAATGTTTCAGCAGTTATCAGTACCATCAGAATTAGAAATCATGAACTGACATGAATGTTATTAAAAGTGCCCTACATCGTTGTCTCCGGGCAGACGGTTCATCTGCACGAGTCGACCTTGAGGGTCCAGAACCAGCTCGGTGCACATCAGCACGTCTTTAGGATGTTTGTCCCCTGAACCCCACAGCTTGAACAGAGCCTGCAGCAAGATTTTCAGTCAGACATCATGGGAAGCACAAAAAAAAAAGAAATAAACCCAATTCATGGACGTAGCAGTACCTGTCTGAACATCTCAGGGAAGTCATAGACGTATGTCGTCCCCAGAGTTTGAGCCTGGAAACGCTTCGCCTGTAGCAGGTCTTTGGTCACATAGGGAGTATTGATCAACATCCCGTGCAGAGGACCCGGTTTATCCCCATAAGACTGAAACATGATCTGAACAGGGAAAGAAGACGACATTTAATAACATTTAACTTTGATAAAAAAAAACAAAAAAAATGTTTCATATAAAGAGCGAACAACAGATTATGTTTTAATATTTACAACCACTTTTTATGCCAACAGCACTGACCTTCTAATCACCTTTATTTCTAAAAAGCTACTAGCAATGGTGGCCTGGTAGCTCAGTTGTCAGAGCATTTGCTCCATGTACAGAGGCTCTGAGTCGGTTCGACTTCTGTCTACAGCCTTTTTCTGCATGTCATCTCCCAACTCACTCTCACTCCTCCTTTCCTGTCTTCACTTTGCCTGTCCAATCTAAAATAAATCCATAAAAAACCCACAAAATCTATTCGACAAAAGCTACTAGCGACAATGTGTGCAGCTTATTCAGACAATCAGGGAAAAGGAAAGAAATATATTCAAATATATTACTATTGTAATTAATTTCCATCATGAGTCCACAGTTCTCCTGCCAACAATGTGGGGGTCTCTCAGAGTCCTTTTGCGCTTTCCCTCCAGATCTCTGGATATTCTAATAGTTAGTTTGATATTTTCTCCCCTTTGTGGATTTTTTTTCACTTTTTTACTTGAAATAAATGATGTCCCTGTAGCGAGTTTATGATTAGTTGGCAAAAAATGTCTATCTATCTTTTTCATGGCTGAAGGTGATCTCTCCCTCGTTGCAACTGACTCATTACGGCAGACCACCCACACTGTTATAATCTGTCAAAATAATAACTTACTACACAGTTTACTTTTATAATTTCATAAAGTGTTTGAAGAAGGCTGCTTCACTCTGCTGTCCTCACCTGTCCAGAACTCAGGTCAGTGACCTCCTTGTACAGGCTGATGTCCAAGTAATAGCCAGACTCATTAGTGAGAAACAGGCGGACAGGAATGGCGTTCCCAGTTGGTGTCAGACGGATGTTGATCTTCAGCTCAGCCTGCAAAACTCGCAGCTTCCACAGACGGCTGCCGTAGCGCATCACCATGGAGCGAACAGACTCCTCTATCTGAGGGTCCCATGAAGAGAAAAAGGATGTTAAAGACCACAGAGAAATAAATCTGGTAGATATACACAAGTGTGAACAGAAGTCTGCACAGACAGACAGAAATAATGTGCTGCACACTGACTTTAGATGGATCCATAATGACAGTGGGGACGAAGTTGAGGAAGATGTGGTTGCAGTCTGTGCGGACGCTGGTATTACTGAAGGCCACCTCCAACTCATCCATGGCCTCCAACAGAAGACGCTCTCCCTCATTTTGAAGGTATTCAAAGGATGCTTCCTGATAGTGAATAACAAGAGTTTTAAATACTGAAATACAATCACCACTAACCAAATACTACCGAAAGTTTCTTTAATCAGACAGTTACAGATTTACACACTAAAAGTGAATGCAAAGAGCATCAAAACCTTAACTTTTGTAACCATGCCTTAAACAAACGCACCAAACATGCAAACAGATTTCTTTCTTTGCACTTTGTTTGCAATTCTGCAACTGGGAAAACACTTACATTAAAAATGCAAAACATACGTGAAAATGGCAAACATGCACAAACCAATTAAAAAAAAACTTAAGCATTTGACCTTAGGAAAACGGTCTAAAAAACAGAACAAGTACAAATTATGTCTACTTTTCTAAAGAATCAATAAGATGTACTTTCCAGTTGCTCTGCTTACTTTTGTAATGAGATCTGAGTGGCGAATGATAGCTCGTATGAAGAAGCGGTAGTCTGTGACTTCGGCACCCTCCTGCACACGAGCGGCACCGAGGTAGAGGTGCATCTTGTGGTTGGCACAGGGAACGGCCGTCAGGTCGAAGTTTCTCATGCGGTTGAGCTCCAGCTGAAAGGCTAAAGCTGGTTCCAGGTTACGGTAAATACGATCCTCCTGGAACTGAGGAGAGGCACAGATCGGAGGGGTCATCATCTCATCTCGTCAGGGAGGAGCATATCAGCTCTGTAACTAACTGAAATCTGACTATCAATTCTACACTTACAGATTGTATTAAGTTCTCTGAAGAAAAACTTACCCCATCTCTCGCTCTGAAAGTAAAGAACTTGGGAAATTCTCTCTGTTAAAATTAAATAACAATAATAATTAGATACTAAGCAAATGTATATTTCAGTTATATTTGCAGCTTTACGGGTCAAAATTAGAGCAGCTATGGTTACATGTAACAAAATCATATTGTAGTAAGCAAGGAAAATGCTCAACAATGTGTCCATTATCAGGAATTAATGATACTGATTTAGAGAGCTTTGGTCAAAAACAATGAAGAGTAAAGAGCCATTCATAGCCTCATTAAGTTCTTCAAAAAATAACATATATATGAATATATACATATGATACAGTGAGCCTGATGAAAATGGCGAATTTTATTGTTGATTTACCTTCTGTGCAATCAAAAACGTGATTCTCCTGATTCCATACTCAAAGAGGACAGCCCTCTGTAAAAAAAAAATACACAATTTCAATTCAATAAAAACAATATCTCATATTAATAAGAATCAGACATGTTAAAGTTTTAGTTTGGATTAGTTAATTTGGGCTTGTATGAGGTACTTAAACACAGTCAGTGTATTACCTACAGTAGATGGTGGTCGACATGCCTCCATTTTTGAGAAACAGACAGGAGGACTGACAGGAAAATTTATTTTAGCCACTAAAAAAAAGGTCCACCTTAAAAAAAAATTGTATTAGTTTAAGTGTGCGCTATATTTAGAATATTTTCATGGCTTTATCTTGCTGTCAGACAGCTTTTTCTGACAGGAAACCACTGTTATGTAAGTCAAACATCACTCTCTCCAAACCAACCAAACTCCATTGACGAAATCAGTAATTTTACCTCACAGAACACAGGAGGCGCTGGTCTACTCTGGCTTCTAGCTTGGAAAAGGCTGGCTGATGGCAAGATTAAGCAGTGAAAATATTCTGAATTTAGCAGACACTTAAACTGTCTTAGGTGGACTTTCCAAACTGGGGGAGTGTCGACCGCCATCTACTGTAGTCAACACAGACATGGAAAACTGCCTAATACAACCCTGCATAAAAATAATCTGAACTATCCCTTTAAGAAGAATCAGTCACAAGTTAGGAAACTAGATGAGGCAGCTGACCTTCGACTGGGCAAATGCAGTGAAGTCTGTCACCAAGGCATCGTCATCTTCTGTGTCTGCTGTTTTTATGGACACATTAATTATGTGGATCGGGTTCTCCCTCGTGTTCTGTAGAGGACGGAAGAGAAATCAGTGGTGACAGAAACATGGATGATAAATACCTTTTTGTTGACCATCACACACCCACAGTGCTCACCTTGAAGTTCTCCTCCTCATACAGACTGGAGCAGGACTCTGAGTACGGACCACTCTCCAGGAGTGGTTCTGCAAAGCTGGAGAGAACTTCATCAAAGTTCCTGCAAAAGAAAAAGAAAAACATCCACAAATCTTTGGCATAAATAAATACAAGAAAGTTTCACTTTTTGCTGCTCCCCCCCTATTCATGTTCCTGTGCATGCTGGTGCTCTAGATAATAGAGTGTTCTCTATTGTTTATTATTCTTGTTATTATTTTGTATTTTTTTTAAATATATTTATTTATTTGTTTTGACTGTCTTACAGAATCAGTCACCCAATCAAAATGTGCCTTTATAGTGAACACAGGAAAAAGGAAAATTATCATGATGTTAAAAGTGACCTTTTGAAGTCATCAAAACACTGAAGAGCCACCATGGCGCCCATGCGCTGGCAGGGTGGAGCCAAGGCTCCGTCCAGGAGGAGGTCACTGCCCTGTCGCCTCATTTTAAACTGGCCTGTTCCACTTACTGGCACAGGAACCCTGAAAATGAGACACACACACACACACACACACACACAAACACACACACAGTGACAGGACAGGACCACTGAATGATCACATAGAGGCAGGTTTGCTTTAACAACAAAACACTTAACAGCCAAAAGTACAAGAGCGATTAAAGCAAGTCTGGATGTTCTTATCCACCGTCATGTCCAATTATGTTCACATACAGTCGATCGGTACATTATATATGTATTGAGCTGAAGGGGATTATGAATTATTGTTGTCAAGAGCAATTATTACAATATCTGATTGAGAGTTGCAAACCAAGAGAATACAGGCTCCCCAATTGGTGGCAGTCAAGAAAATCACAGGCATTCAGTTTTTAAGAGGAACAAACAAAAGATGAACCTCTCAAAAAGCTCAGTATTGTTTTACCAGATGAGAGAAGCAACAAAATAAAAAAGGGAGAAGCTCAGCTACAAAGTGGACTTGTTAGAGGAGTCCTGAAGCATTCGACATGCATTGCTGTGAGACATACACACGATCAGGTGGTCTGGCTGGTTGGGGAGGAGCTTTCTCTACCTGTTCAGAGTAGGGCTGCTCCCTCTGAAATAAGATGATTAACAGGTGAATATCAGCAGTGGATGATCAAAGTGTACCTCTACCTCGAGGCATTATGATGATTAGATTAAAAAAAAAAAAAGCACTTTAAAAGAAGCTATGCACATTCACATTAATGTCTGGTAGGTAAAATCATTCTGCATTAAAAGTTAAAGCCATAAAGCAGTTACAGCAGCAGTTTACAGGCCGCTCTGCACCTGCACCACTGGGTACAGGATAACCATTTTGTCATTTCATCTTCATTGATCTATCAGGCCAATATCATGTTTTGGAAGTGGTCTGATTCACCAGCAATCCAGTAATAAGACAACAATGTGTTTAACAGTGTCCAGGGTATTTTACCTGTTCGGATGTGACGACGGCAGCATGAACTGGAAGTCCACAGCGCAAGTTCCATCCTGCAGCTGGTGATGCTGGATGCTATTTAGCTCATAGGCGATGTAAGCTCTGCGCACATACACCTGCAAGTCAAGACACTTCCATGAAAGCGCAGAACAAATACGCCCTGGCTCATAAACGGCCTATCACATCCCTTGATAATGGAGCGTGGTACAAATGACACCTGCTGTTCAGGTGCACCATCAGAAAATGAGTGCAGAGGATGAGGAAGTCATTAATAAAAAGGACAAGTCAGCAGGCTGCTATTTTATTCCTTTTTTTCAAAGTGCATTAATTTTATTACCTGTGTGCACTGATAAATAATATGTATAAAGTTAAAGCAATGTGGTTAAATTTAAAATTAAATGGGGTAACACTTTATATTAAGGCACTTATAAGCATTAGTTAATAGCCTTATATCATAAAGATGCTTATTAACACAGGTGCATTAGATGTATACATCCTGATCCACTGTGCTCCCATGTAATGTGTTCGTCTACATGCCATGCTGAGTTTTTTTTTTCCCTCTATCCCTTAGAGTCTATGATCTGCTTGTATCTATCTTCACTGTCATGTTTGCTGCATGGTTTGTATTGCATCCTGTTCTCAAAAATCCAGTGAAAAAAACATGCATAAGAGGGAAACTTCTGAGTGTAAATCCACTGTTCATACCTCCAAAGCAGCCATGCAGACAACTTGATTGGAGTGATAGAAGAAATTGGGCAAAACATCAAAAATGGAAGTTTCAGAAAGGATGAGTTTCTGTAACAAATAACAAAAAAATATTATTCATTCGATATTCCAGCTCCTAAAAATATTTGCTGATAATACAATTACTTCACACGAAACTAACCTTCAAGTTTTCTGGACAAAACTGGTGGCCGTACATGTCGATGGCTGACAGGAAGATGGACTCCACCTGGTTGTGCCTCAGTTCATATGATGGTAAATGGGAGGCGATCAAGACCTAAGACACATTAACAAGGATGATATTCTGCATGACTTCTTGAAATTTTACAAATGATACATTGCTAAGCTTGAGGTATCCTGTCTGCCAGCCACCTTGATTAAGCAATATATTCAAAACAGACAGAAAAAGAGCAGAACGGTGTTTAGGACGCCGGCAGACTCGGATGTTACCTGTCTGGCTCTCAAAGCCACCTTTGAGTTCTCCATCTTGCTGAGCTGCGTGAGCTCGTTCAGAATGACCATCAACTCATCTGCTAGCGTGGGATCCCGTCCACACAGCTGGTCCTGCACAGTGCACAAAGTGTATTTTACTAAAACTGAAAAGAGTAATTCTGGTATTTTTAAATCTGGACCATATTTCCCAATTTTTTTGTGT
The DNA here is from genome assembly GCF_056507025.1 of Lutjanus erythropterus. NCBI lineage: Eukaryota > Metazoa > Chordata > Actinopteri > Lutjaniformes > Lutjanidae > Lutjanus > Lutjanus erythropterus. The sequence continues at coordinate 5,431,053 of NC_139326.1, forward strand.
CTAGGTGAGTAGGGAGAGTGCTGCTAAAATGTAATCCTCATGGGCAACTGCACACCATCAATGTGCGTTCAGTAAAAGTGCCTGTTTTTAACACCGACAGATTAAGATTGCTATTCTGACAACATTATGGGAAAGATTCCTGCACAAATAAACTGATAGATATGTTCTGTTTAACCAGAAACAGCCGCTTTACTGCTCTCACCAAAACAGTAATCATCATCATCTTCATTCAAACTTGACAGAAACCAAATAAAATCCACAAAAAATGTTTGTGTTTCTCTTTCCACTGGTCCAAAGTTCCGAAGTTGGAAGATTGTTTAATTTATACATGCAAGTGTTGAGGTTGATGAACGCCTTACTATGAGCATCGTGACCAGGATGTTCTTCTTGGAGACCTGAGCGTGAGAGAAGATGTATTCGAGCACAGGACTCATGTCAGGTTTGTGCTGCTCTCTCAGGTTGATGACACATTTGTCATAGTGAGCTGTTTGTGAAAAACAAACCACAGTTCAGATTAAATGAGAACTGTAGATGAGGGCTTTTCTTTTAAGTTCAATGTATCACTGTCACCTTGCTGAAACTGCATCTCCACTTGCAGGTACCGCTTCAAAAGTTCGAGAACCACAGACTTCATATAACCACGGATTCCACTGCGGTACCTGAAGAAGACATATTGAAACACAGGTCATTAAATGCAATACCAATATTGTTCTATATGTTCTGTTTTAATGCTGCACAAGACAAAAAAACAGACCTCTGTACCAGCTGAACGATACTCTGAGTGTTCATGAAGAACACCTCTCGGTCAGCCTTCCTCTGCAGGGTCGCTGCATGGCTATCGAGAACATTTGCAATCTGGAACACAAAGGTAAACATCATCATATAATACTGATGTACAGTGACCATTTGTCTTGAAAGGTATCTGTCATGCTACTGTGCATCTCTCACCCTTTGGCTGGGGAACTGGCAGAGGACAGAGGTGATGTTGCTTGCGTACTGGGCCATGATTTTACGTATGTCTTTCTCCACACCAGGAGGAATTCGACCCGCCACACTCGTCATGATCTCCTGGAGTTCCAACAGCGGCAGCGAGGGGTCCCTTAAAGTCTTCATCAGGGTCGCCACCCACTGTTTCAGCTGCAGACGTGATCATGCACATATAATTAATGAAACTGATGATTTCATTTAAGAATATCTAGCAGCAGAAAGTCTGTGTTGTACCTTGGTGCTGAAGTAAGGCTCTTCAAGGCAGTAACCATCCATTACTTTACCCAAGTTTTCCAGCACGCTGTGAAACACCTGGTGAAGCTTTTCCCCGACAATGGGCAGTGGCTGCTGGGGTGGCAGAGCGGCCGTGTTGAGCTCCACCTACGACAGGAGAGGGAAGAAATTCAAATTAATATTACCTGAAATTACCAAAAGCACAGCTAACACTTGGGACACAGAATATAATCTGCTCACAACACGGTCCATGGATTATTTTAAATAACTGGGTCATGGTTTCTGTAAAAAGACATTGCTTTTGAGTTTTTCAAATGTATTTTTTTTGGAACTTTGAGCGCTGCAAACTGAGTGCCATCTAGTCCCGTTACATTGGAGAGAGGCCAGACATCTCTACAGCTGATTTCTTTAAAACTTTCGACTCGCACCAAAAAAATCTAGACAGATAAACAGCACTACAGGCCAGGAGGGAAATATTTAATTTTGATAATAGGGTGAACTGTCCGTTTATAATTCAAGTGGTTTGAGACTTCTGCTTCTCCTCTTGGAAAATCTAGCTCATGATGTAAGACTTTGGCCAATCACAGGCTAGTAAGATAGATAATTGTTGAGTCTCATTATTATATTATACTATTATCATTATATTATTTGGTGACCTGTGAATGAGAGTGAACAATCAACCATATTTCTCAACAATTGCATTCTGCACCTTTAAGAGAACAGTTTATGCACTTGTGATTGTCCACTGACTTACTCGATGTATACTGCTGGGGTCATCCAGGTCTATATGTGCCATAACACAGCCCGGCTCCAGGACTGCTCCAGGTCTCTTGACAAAATGAATGCAACCGGACTGCTGCACAGTCAACGTCATCACCATCTTCATCACCTGACACCGCCGCACAAACAGCCAGTCAATAAAAATACAAATAGACACAGCGTGACAGACGACTGAAGAGATAAATCTGACCGAAACTGTCACATTCACCTCAATCTCTGCATAGGTCTCCCCTGCACAGACATGACCTCCATCCTCGGTCAAGTACTGCAGCAGTTTACCGGCAGACGGCGACCTCAGCACCGTGGGATCCTTCTCTTTCTCAAATACACAAGTCTTGTTGCCAACGGTGATGCGGTAGCTGAGGGGGGTGAAATCATTCAGAAAAAATGAGTAACACAAACAAACAGCTGAACCCATATAAACAGATTCAAGAGCGCTTGCCTGTCCACTTCCTCCTTCATGTAGGTGGTGTGGCTGCTGCCATCATAGGACAGCAGGAGGCCGCCATCGCTCAGCCTGTGGACGTCTATCTCGATATTGGAGCCGTTCATTATGACGACATAAGTTGTTGGGGATTGCCGAGCGACCTGCAGGCAGCAGCGGTGATAATTTATTGATTAAAAAAGGTTCAACAAGAGTGAAACAAGGAATATGTGGAGGGAATAAAGCAGATACCTTGAGGCAGTACTTGACTCCTTCATATATGAGATCCACGTTGACAGAGTTGAGGAGACTGGCTGCAGGCAGGACTTGGCCTCTGTAGATGCAGCAGATCGGGTTTTTATTATAAGTCTATATAAACATACACTAAGAATTGTAGTGAGTCGTTAAAGGGATAGTTTGGATTTTTTTAAGTGGGGTTGCATGAGGTACTGACTATTTCAAATGTATCTCACACAACCACACTTCAAAAAATAAGAAATGTTCCTGTAATAAGAAGGGACTGTACGACTGACCTTTCCAGTGAATGTAGGAAGTCAGACATGCTCTTCTGGAAGCTCGCATCAGCGACATGCAAGGCCCCACAAACAATCCCCAGCATGGTATCTGGTCTCTCCGCCTGCAGGAAGAGAATGTGGCTTCATAACACAAAGACACTACACGCTTATTCAGTGACCTGGTCAAGCAGCAGGCCGTCTGACGATTTATGGCAGAGGGTCGTCAGTTTCCCACCTGCACTTTCTCTGCAATGAGATGATCCAACCAGCCGGTGTCGATGTCATTATTTCTGAAGCTTTCTGTCTCCAATAACTTAATGAGGTATTCAACTGTTGTCCTGAAGTCACCTCTGATGGAGAGCTCCTTCATAGCCACCACCATGTTCCTGAAGCACGACGTAGATAAACACGTTTTAACTTCAAATTATTATATAACTTGTTGTTGTTCATTTTGGTATAAGGAAGCTTTATGAGGCTTACGAAATGGCTTCTTCACGGTTCTCGCCCCAGGAGAAACAGTGTCCAAACTGGGAGTCTGCAAATTCATGGAGGCCACCAGTGGCTCCCACGCTGAAATAACCCCAGACATTTTTACTGCTGCGGAAGTTCAGCTCCTGCACGGTGCCTGAGCTGGGCTTGAAACCCTGTGACAGAGGATGATGAGTCAGTGGCGCCAAATTAAACGTACGTGACAAAACGCTGTGTTTGGTGCACTGATGAAATGGAGCTCTACCTCATCAGGGTTCTCACTGGTAATCCGAGCAGCTATGACGTGCCCTCTTGGACTCGGCAGGCACTCTGGAGTCTCAAAGTTAATGACGGTGTCGTCCCACGGAGCTTCTCCATAAAGAAGACGAATGTCCTTAATTCTATGAAGCGGGACGCCCATTGCAATCTGTCAGAGATAAAACACTGAGTTAAAATGGAAGGGTTGGATCTCTGGCTGTAGCTAGCTGTGGTATAAATCTTCTTCCTGTCCACTGACAGAAGTTTACCTGAAGCTGTGCAGCTGGCAGGTTTACATCTCCGATCATTTCTGTGCAGGGATGTTCCACCTGGAGACGAGGATTCAGCTCCAAGAAATGGAAACTTCCATCTTCAGAGAACAGATACTCCACAGTACCTGCACTCACGTAGCCCACCATCTTGGCCAGTCGCACAGCATACTGGGACCAACAGAGGAGAAAAACGTAAAATGTCTTAAACTTCAAATAAATCAGTAAGTACCAAAATTTGTCATGACATGAGATCGTGCAAAATTCACAAATGATAAACGTACAAATCCATGAAGCTGATTAGGAGATACAGAGTATTCGCATTTGCAGGTGAAATGCAATGTGCTTTAACTTGCTTGGTTAACACTCCTGTACATACAAATACATCCAGCAGCATAAACTGACCCGTTCCATTTGCTCTAATGTCGAAGGAGCAGCTATGGTGGCCGGAGCCTCCTCTATGATCTTCTGGTGCCTCCTTTGGATGGAGCAATCTCGTCCAAACAGAGAGATGGCGTTTCCATACTCGTCAGCCAGTATCTGAACCTCAAGGTGTCTCGCATGCTGAGCCAGCTGCATGATGAAGATAGGCGAGCCAGGCACCTCTGTCTGAACCTAAACTCAAGAAAAAAACAAAACAAAACATGCTAGCAGTAAGATCTACGTCAAATTCAACTGCATAAAGTGGTGTCTAAACCACAAATAAATCAAGTATTAGGTTGTGAAATTTGGTAACACAAACCTGTCTAAAGAAACCTGGAAAATCCTCAGAACTTTCTACTTTCCGGATTCCCTTTCCACCTCCACCCTCAGAGGCCTTGATGACAACTGGATAACCAATTCTCTCGGCCCCCTGCAAAGAAACACCACATTAAATACAGGTTAGCAAAAGATACCTGATTGAAGGGAATCATTTTAGGAAAAACCCTAAACATGCTTACTGCCAGGCCTTCATCTACATCCTGAACACAGCCCTGTGTGTAGACCTCTGGAGGAACACTAATTACATGGCCCAGTCTTTGGTCCTCTTCAGGCCACTCCACCCTCAGACCTGGAGCAACATGACATGCAAGGATCGAACATCAAAACACTGGATTCACTCTGTACAGATGTGCAGATAGGAACTAATTAAGCTAGTACCAAGTTACATTGAAACTTCTCCAGGCAAATGATACCTGCATTTAATCCTTTTTGTATCCAGATCTAAAAAAGATGACTTATTTGTATGATATTACTTGTTCAGCATCAAATTTTTTGATAGTATGGCCCATGGTATCTGATAAAAAAAGGTCAAACTGTGAATACTGTCGATTACCTCAGGAAAGATAATTGGTTACCAGGTTAATTTAATCAACTTTTTGTGTTAAAATTTTGCTTGGATTTTGGTGGCCTGTCCAGTTGGCATTAAATGAAGCAGGGATGCAACTAATCATTATCAGTTAACCTGCCAATTATTTTCATGATTAATCAATTAATCATTTAGTCTATAGAATGCCAAAATGTAAAAAAATACTCATCAATTGTTCTCATAAATGGCAAACAAAACAGCAAACCTTTACATTTAAACAGCCAGAACCAGCAAATGTTTGACATTTTTGAATGAATGAAATGATTATCAGATTATCAAAATAGCTGGCAACTATTTTTTCTTGATTGACTAATTGATTTAATCGATTAGCCATTGCAGCTCATAATTTTTCCAATCATACTCAGCCCTATCACAGAGTCTACATCCCGTGTCTACAGTACGGTTTGTGTTACTGTACATTATGTGAACTGAGACAACGTGGGAGGTGAAGCATCACCTGATCCGCTCCACGGCAGTGTGGGAATGTTGGCACTCTGAGCCACAATGGAGGAAGCCACCTTATCTCCCAGAGCCCACATGGCCTTGCTGGACGGCCCTGAGAGAAGATCAGTCAGTTAGTAATAACGTCTGACATGAGCGCAAATAAATCAAACAAAAATAACGTGGTTTCACACTTGACTTTTTACCTAAGAATGATATTCCTGCTTTGTTTAACAGCTCAGGGAGTTTGGGATTTTCTGAGGCGTGACCCCATCCAGCCCACACAGCCTGTTAACAGTGATACACACACACACACACAGACACACACACAATCATTTATCACAGTTTTCTTATTAACAGACAGAACACTGCTGTTTTGATAAATGGTAAAGAATACCTGCACTGGGATTCTTTTAGCAATGTCTACTATCAGCTCTACGTTGGCGTAGTTGTTGTTGTTGGGTCCACCGGTGACAGGAACATAATGGTCTGCCATTTTAATGTATTCTGTGAGGGAAAAGAGAAACTTAAAACAATTTTTTCAGGACAAAGGTTCAGGAAATCGCTCTCTGTGGCACTTCACAACAGCTGACTTACAGTTTTTCTCACTCAGATAACTGCTTTGTGATAACTGCTGGGTAATAAACAAATGATAAGTAAAAGCTCACAATGACCTGCATTAGCTTTCAAGTCTTCAGGGGTCACCATGACCACAAAACGAATGGTCCGCTCATTACGAAACATTTCGTAGGACCAGCGACGGATAGAGCGGATACATTTGACCGCAGCTATACCGTTGTTAGCTATCAGCACCTGTGACAGAAACAGAAAGTGGCTGTGTAGCTTTGAGAAAAGAAAGAAACTGGGAAATGTTGCAATGACATTAAGCAATGAAAAGCAGAGATTCAAAAATACAGGAAGGGACTTTCATTCTTACTTTTTCAATGACACGGTTGCCACCAAACCGGGTGACAAACTCAGCTGGAGAGGCCACAGTGAAGTCCCTCTGTAGATCCATCTTTCTGTGTTCACGTCCTTTTCTCACCAAGTGAAGACCAGACATGCTAGGCCTGCAGTGGAAATAAAACTCGTGGTTAGATGTCTCGTCCAGCAACACAGCAAAACATAATCACCCGGGTGTGTTCTGCTGCAACACGTATTAAATAATCTGCAGGCTGCAGATCATCCTCTAAGATTTCATGACCAGAACAGAAAAAAAACTACAGACTACAGTGCTTCTCTTGTTTTAAAAAAATAATAAACCTCTGTTTATTGGAATTCAGAGTTCATAAATCACAGAATCATCATATCAAATAATTCCAGTATAATCACCATCCTCACCTCACCTCACCAAATATCTCTCACTACGCAAGCAGCTTTTAGAATCGCTTCATTCACCAGTCAGACACACAAAGGTAATCTATTAAATGGCTGATCAATTTTGAACATTAACTGGCTATCTGGCCAGTTGATAAAACAATTCATTGTTAACCCTGACCCCCACTTCCCTAGCGGCCCTCCAAGATGACCAAAACAGTGACATAATGTACAAATAGAAACATACAATAACCTCATTGGATGGTAGGGCTGCACAATTAATCACATTATCTAAATCGCAATATGGCAAAGTGCAATATCCAAATTGCAAAACACTGTTATAATGGAGTACTGTAGTGCTGCAGATATGTCCCAGCCTTCTCCAGTTGGAAGAACGGATCTCAACAAATGTCACATCATCACGATTTTATTTTATCACTTATTATTTTATTTTTAAGCAAAACATGCTCTACAGTGCTTCTCTGCAGACATGATGGTAAAAAGCCACACAGAGGCGCAGTGTGAGTCAGGGACTGTGACTGACGGCCCTGAAAATCAAAAACTCAAGTCAAAGTTCAGACAGCATGTGGACCAGCCCATTTATTTCTGACCTTATCTTCAAAATTGCACGTAACCACAGTGCTCTTCACAGAAAAGTGCAATCTCAACAAACTACAGAAATTAGACCCACGCTATCACTCTGAATGTACCTTTTTTATCGGATGTTCACCCCAACAGCAGAGGCAATAAAAGGTAAATGTATTATCAGCACAATGCATTCATACAAGCTGTACCTTCTGTACCCAATCAGGCTACAGGGTTGTTTGCAAGAGATACATTACTGACTTTTAAAACATATATTCAAAAACTGACAGATTATTAACTATCAAGGACACTGATAAACAGTATCTGGAACAGATTTAATTTGCAGTAAAAATTAAAATCTTTTCAACATTTTCTGCCACTTTATACTCCATACATCTCCACTTTGTTACATTTATTTGATAACTTCCTTTGCACTGAACACTAACAGATTATTCTACAGTGTAGTACAGTTTGTCATGATTCCAGAGTTTTAAACATTGATACAGGACTAGTTTAGAAAAATGATACTCGATACATCTTTTGATACCACGTCTAAGAAGAAAAATGTCTCATGCACACAAGCTAAGTCTTTCTTTTTTTTTATTACCAGCCTGCACACAGGGCTGGTGGAGAAAAAGTCAATGAACTGTGTGGTTTTGCTGCGAGCCAAATTTCAGGCAGGACAGTAAAGACTGAACTGAACTGACCTGAGGTGTTTGATACTTTCAATACTAAAATAATTATTATTGTATCATTATAAACACCTTGTACTGAAAAAAGTATTGAAGTATCTATACTTTTACCCACTTTACATAGTCAGTGATAGTAATTATTAGGGCTAAAAATAATATCACAATATGTTTTTTTTTTTACCATATTGGGCAGCCCTTGTAATAATAATTATGGTTTTGACTATTTATTGGCTTGCTTTTAGCTCTTAAATGCAATTTTAATGTTTGGTTTTATTTTAATGTATTTTCATGCTCTTATAAAACACTTTGAACTGTCTTGTGTCTGAATGGTGCTCTTTGCTTACTCTAACAATCAATAATGAGGTCTATTTGCAATAACATATGCCGCTTTCCTGTCAAAGTCAATGTAATCATCTAATCATATAAAAACAGCTAAATTGGTTGGTAAATTTTGTAATCACAAGCTCCATTTTAATGTTACAAAAGTGCATAATCTCATCTGCTTTACTGTTTGATTACAGTACAGATTCTTGCCAGATTAAAACGGGAATTTGCGTTTAAAACTGAAACTGTAAAAATTGAGCTTTACTGACGTGCTAATCTTATTGTCTGAAATCCTCTATAACCTAAATACCAGCAGCATTACAACACACAAAACACAATACACTTTAAACACTGTTTACATTAAGACAAGAACCGCAGGGCAACTTTTTCCTGTTCTGCAAGACACAATTTGAGTAAAAACTGCCAAGAAACCTTAGGTAGTTCTACGTACCATGATTATTAGCATTCCAAAGTCTCTCCTGCTTCATAGAAATTCTGTCTCACGTTAAGATATCACTGACCAACACCTGTGCTGCACCGGTGAGCTATACTCTGAAGGTAGGGTGCAGTCTGAGCCGATATGAACTTTAAACTTAACTCCTCTATTGTGCTGTTCACTCAGGAACAGACATACAGATTGCACTCTTGTTATTGAGCAAGTTTTTGATAACCTTAACCGGTGTCATGCACTCCTGATCCACTTTCTGATCTTTTTCCAGGACATAAGGCACGAGAGGGCAGACGGACTTCACTGAACAAACAATGGGAGTCTATTCATAAACATGACTTAGTGACTAAGAGGAGCATTTGTGCTAAAACAGGCTTAGCTTACTGTACTGCTTCATAAGGAAAAATATTCTTTCTGGTCTGTTTTACACTTCTTAAACTCCTCCAGAGGGTAAACACATTATTGTGGGAGTGTTTTTTTTTTCAATTTCCTCAAACTTACATGTGCCAAGACATACTCTGTTCAGTTACATAACGACAGTATGAACACATGAGTGAGCCTTCCAGCTCACAAATGTCTGCAGAAGTTGCTCCAGTGTCTGTTCTACTTTTAACATTTCTGCACATTCCCATTTATTTCTGCTGCTGAAAGCATGTGATAACTGCCCACAAAATAAACACAGCAGCAAAAGCATCAAATTACAGAGATCGGTATTCAAATTTTAATGGCTCTTACCCTCTGAGATATGGGAATAAGCCATTTCCCTCCATTGTGGAGCAGACATTGCCGTCCCACGTGCCTTTATAGCGAGACTAAGTTTTAAAATCTAAGACCAACACAAAGAGAGCTCTACAAAATGTTCCTCTCCGGCGCTTCCTCCCCTCTCCCCTCCCACATGTGCAGCAAAATAATCCAGAAATCTCCTGCGAGAGATCACAGACTGTTCCTCGCAAATATACACAGAGCAGAGACAAGGCCACCAGTGGGACAAAAGTGGTCATTTTGCTCCATTCTTAAAAGAAAGCAACTAGATTTATTTTCTTTTGCATTTTCTTCTGCTGCAAAACTATTCATCTGAACTGCAGGAAGATGCTTCTAAAGTTTAGATTTATGAAAGAAAAATGACCTACCTTTCTCCACTTCATGATGCTTCACACAGGTCACACTAGCCCACACAGCTTAATGCATTTGGATAATCAATCAAAGCTTGTCAAGTGGAACACGTAGCTGGCTGCTCCAAGCAACCCCTGTGACCCACGATCACATCATAAACCACCCCCGGGTACAAAAATAACTCTCCACTATGCAGAGTGTAAAAAAAAGTTAAAAATAAAAAATCAGTGGGGGATTTCAAAGTGTTTTTTGTTCCCTGTGTTATGACCTAGAGTCACCGCACTTCTCAAAGTCATTTGGTTCACGGGCTCCTGTTCCAATAATAGAACCGGCGGGGTGTTTGGCATGCAACAATAACACAGGTCAACTCGATGCAGTCAGGTGATAACGCACAGCGTGTGGAGACAGGACAAGTAGGAGCGAAATGACACATCAACAGCAAGGCTGCACAAAACAACTCTCTTTATACTCAGATGAATATTTGGCAAGCGTGAGATGCTTCCATGATGTCACATGCCGGAGTTGCAACTTCCAGACAACGCTTTCACCTGTGTGGAATCGCATGATGGCAGTGATGAAAACAAGCCTGACCCCAGACAGTTAATATTAAAGAGATAGTTTGCATTTTTGAAATAGGGTTGTTTGAGGTACTTATCAATAGTCAGTGTATTAGCTACAGCTGATGGCAGTCGGCATGGTCCCATTTTGAAGAGGCAGCAGGAGTACCACGGTAGTGTAACTGTACCCCATATTTCAAGTATTTTCAACACTTTACTGTACTGTACTGATGGAAGAAAAAATGCCATTTTATAAGCCAGATATCACTCTCTCCAAGCAACCAGACTCTAGAGGCTAAATCAGTCATTTTACTTTGCACAGCACACAAGTCTATGGTCTACAGCTGCTTTGATTGGTTAGTTTGTTTGTGTTAATGTGTGACTAGTGTTTTGAAGGGTTAGTTGAAGTCACACAATAACAGAAACTAACTGATTGTGGCAGTTGTAGACCAACGGCTCCTGCGTTCTGCAAAGTAAAATGACTGATTTTGCCAAAGGACTTCAGTTACTTTGGAGAGAGCCATATTAGGCTTTTAAAATGGTCTTTTTCCCATCAGAAAAGGCCGTCTGATGACAGAGCAAAGCAGTGAAAATATTCTAAGTGTAGTGAAAACACAAACTAATATTGATTTTTCAGGTTGCTAAAATCCATTTTGTTGGTGAACCTGTCCACAGCAGTTCATTGCTTAGCTTCCAAGCCGGTGGCTCTCTCTGCTGGATGGACTGATGTACCTCACTCAACCCCACATCAGAACATACAAACTATCTCCTTAAATTCACTTAAGAAGAAACAGGATGTTCCTCGATGCTTGTGGAGCTGGACTGTGGTGCTGCAGAGGACGTCTGCTATTTCTCTAGCTTCATGTGTGACTTAGTCCCACTCCTTATACTTTAGCCACGCAGGCCAAATGGCTGTATGTGTTTATGACTGCATGCCCACATGAATGCATGCACATACATACACTGCAATAGCTGGTCTTAGCTGGTTGTTTTTAGGTGGGGCTATTTTTAGATGGCTAAAATATGTTTCGTTGCTGACTCTGTCCACAGCACTACATCGCTTAGCCTCTGTGTTGCTCTGTATCTCCAAACTTGGGGCATGTCGACCACCATCAATAGATACCTCTTACAACCACACATAAAAAATCTCCAACTGTCCCTTTAAATTGAACTTAAGAGAAACAAGGCCTTACTTGATGCTTGTGGAGGAGCTGGACTCGTGCACTGCGGAGGATTTCTGCTGGGTTGAAGATTTCTGGGTGGACGTCTGTGGCTGAGATGCTCCGCTTGGAGGTTCGGTGACCAGAGTTTCATCGTCTGAAGAGTTGTCCTCCGACGCACCGAGGATGAACTTGAGGCGTTCTCTCGCCTCGGGCCCTGATCTGAGCATTGGCATGTTGGGTTTGGCAGGTTTCTGGGTGGTCTGTCGCAAGTTCTCTGGAGTGACCTCGGAGGACGCCTGCAGAGCGTCAGTGTCCACTGTTTTGACGTCGGAGACACCACTCATCTGAGGTTTGTTATCCTCATTGTGTTGTGAGGTAGAAGGAAGCACCGACAGGGAATGTTCACCCGGATGAGGGGATTTTGTGGCGGGCCTGTCCTCCTCGGCTGCAGACGGACCACAGCCAGGTGGAGATTCCTCTCCTTTCACGGGCATCGCCACTGTCTTGGTATTAATCCTCCACAGTAGCAACAATATCCATAGGATTAATCCCAAAACTGCAAGAGGGAGCATTCACAGGCATCCTCTTGAGACTGCAACAACAGAACAGAGCCAACATTAGAATTCATACAAACATCATAATGACTACAGTTGCAAATTGTAAGTATTGTCTTCAATCAGTTATTGGTAGCATTAACAATAAATTAACTGATTGATTATTATTTAAAAATTGTGAAGGGAAGGTGAGTTGAGCGGTATTCAGTTGGTTGCAATCTACAACCTCACCGCTAGATGCCACTAAATCCTACACACTGGTCCTTTAACGCTATGTAGCATTGCTGTCTGTTAACTATTCTAGTCTGAAGACATTTCTCTTGAGGTGATCAGAGGTCAAAAGCACTTTCAGGACAGGGCCATGCTGGGTAATTTGAGATAAGACCTGTGGGTTACGCTCAACTTCAAAAGACAGGAGAGAAACCATTCTATTTCCATACCAGCTCAATCCTAACAGAACAAAGCTGTACTGACAAGTGTGTTTTCTATTAAGTAAATCAATTAAAATCACGTTACGAGCAATCGCTAAACTTTACACAGCCATACGCACCGTCTCATTGACTTTCTGTCCTATAAGTCAATAAATGTATAAATATTTAAATGTAGTTCACTATGCCTGCAGTCTGACAGGCTACATTCCCCAGCCAGCGTCCAGTGAACATACTGTCTGTGACAGCTGACACGAGAGCTGAGTGTAGCTGCTTCATTTGGGCTAAAGGTCACCAACACTGAGGGAATGAAGGGTGAGGAAGAGGAGGAGGCACAAACAGCACTCATGAGCATCTGCAGGCATGAAAATAAAGACAGAAATATGAAAGATGTGTATGTTATCCATGTAAAACAAATAGGGACTCCTTGTCATAGAGTCTGTATTCTTAATAAAAATTCATATTTTAATATTCAGTCATTTGTCCACTGAAGCCACTTTGAATTTGACAGAGGCAAAGAACAGATTCAGGCATTGCTTCCTCAGATTAAATTCAGATATTTAAGGAATTTCTTAATTGAAAAAAATTATCTATTTATTCCATTTCATATGTCATAACCAGTTTTTAAATCTCTTTAAAAGTTTATTTTAGATGCTACTGGTAGTTCCAGTGCTGCTAATTTAAATTAAAAGTTAGTTACTCCACTATAAATTTAAAGTGTGATATAGTGTTGACTCAAGCTCCATGCTGACCTCAACAGACTGTCAAATGTACACAAAATATCACAGATAAACGTGGCTTATCAACTGCAAACAGAACTAAACGCATGCCGATGTATTCTTTCTTTCTGACACAAAAATACATCAACTTATGTGATAAAATTAAGACTAAAAGAGGTTAAAACAAAGCAGGATGTCTAAAATTAAGTAAAATTTAACTGAAAATTCGCACCATGTTCTACATGTCAACCAAACAGGAACACTGACCTGCTTTTACGATCAGACATGAGGTCTGTTTGTGTCGGCAAGATGAATAAGGTTTAAATAGTTATAGTGAATTTGTAAAATTGAAATTTGAAAAGCGTGCAATTTACACTCACCACTACAGATGACGGACATCACTGCTCAGTCGTTGTTGTTGCCAGGCAAGCTAACTTGCTAGCTGACAGCCAAACCCCAGTTTATTTTTCATAACTTTAAATACAACTCAGAGTAAACTACTTTCTTCACTTTCTCTTTATCTCCAACGACACCTCAAACTCCGTCCAAAGTGAACCGCACCGCTGCTAAAGGTTTTATTTTAATCATTTTCATGACAGCAGCAGCAAATGTCAAAGCCACCTACCACCACACCACTCTCTCTCGAACCCCCACCGACCGCCCAACACCTCCTCCTTGCTCCGATAGTAAACATGTGAGGGGAGGGACGGGGGGGTTCAGGCTCCGCCCAAGGAGCAAAGAACACCAAGATCGTCTAATAAAAAGATATTTCAGTCTGTGGCTAAAAACGCGGTTAAAATGCGCTCCTTAAGAACTGGACTACGTTCACGCCAGTATAATAATAATAATAATTTTCGTGATTAAATTTCACCATATTTTATTTACATTTTCATATACTTACATTACTTCCCTGTATAGGAATAATTGTACAGAGTGGTATTAATAATTTTACTCAAGTAAAGTCTCTAAATACTTAATTCATCAATGCCCAGCATTCATCTGCTTCGCTCTGCCTTGGTTGTTAAAGACCTCACAGACTCAGAATATTTGGTTCGAGTGATTCATCTTGTTCAATAAACGATCCTTGTCCTTCCGCTGCCCTCGCGGGATCTGCAGGAACGCGCCAAAATAAGAAAACACCAGCCGTCGTGTCAGTGACGGTGACAGAGAAACTAGAGGATAAACCTTTGAAATAACTTTAAAATTATTCTCAAATGCCCGTTCACCGACGGACTCATTAAAACTAAGTGGAAATTTAATTTATTTGTCCGCGTTGTTGGCGGCAGACCACAGAAAATGGTTCTGCAAAACAGTGGAAGATACAGAGCGGACCGAGGACAAGGTGGAGGAGATCAGGAAAACCAGTGAGTTTCTCTTTACCCCAGTCTGCTAACATACTGTTAATAACGCTTCTTAAACTGGTCTAATCCAACTGTTGTGCTCGCTTGAACCAGGGACGATGGCTCCTCGATGTCCGCCCTCAAGCGTCTGGAGCGCAGCCAGTTCACCGACGAGATGGACGCTCGCTTCGGCTTCGAGAGGATGAAGGAGCCGGGGGAGAAGACCGGCTGGCTCATCAACATGCATCCTGTAAGACGAACAGTCTCATGTTAGATATTTTTAAATGTCTGCAGGAGACAATGTGTTCATATTATGTGAAACCACCAACAGTCATCCCTACAACACTGTTTACTATGTTAAGTAAATTATCTATATAGAAGTATTTGGTCAAAAATATTGTGATATTTGATTTTGTACATTTCACCTAGCCTACATACAGTACAAGTAAGAATAAATTAAAATAAGATATACAATATAATATTAAAATATAACAATAGACTAGATAAATAGGCATGCACAGCAAGGAATTATGTAAAAGCACATTTTTTTTTAAAGTTTGATTTTATGAAAGAGGACACAGCTCTGACTTGCCTGATATCCACTGACAGGTCATTCTGGAGCTCATGTGAAATTAAGCAGTCATAATATACTCAGGGGCCAGTCCCATCTGGGCCTTGAAAGTGATAATAAAAATCCTAAAATCCTAGATTCTTAACTGCACAGGTAGCCAGTGTAATGAAGAGAAAATCAGTGTTATGTGTGCTCTTCAGTTAGTACCAGTGAGCAGTCTAGCAGTCGCATTTCGAAGATTTCAGTACGTCGAGGTGACACTGGTGGAGGATGAACCAAGCTGTTGTGAGATGTGATTAAATGTAGCGTCTGGGCCAATGAGAATTATTCATATGCTCCTTTTGTTTTTGTAGACCGAGATCCTGGATGAAGACAAGAGGATGATCAGTGCTGTGGACTATTATTTCATACAGGAAGATGGAAACAGGTTTAAGGTGTGTTTGAAGTGGTAAGGTGCTGAAAGAGAGAGGAGAGGAGCTGTCAGCCTTACAACCTGCAAACAGTAATTTTTACATAATAAAACATAAAAATGTATTTCTATTGTTCTAACATATCCTGATGTTTCTTCTGTCTGTAGGTGGCCCTGCCCTTTAAGCCATATTTTTACATTGCCACTAAAAAGGTAAGTCTGGCTGATAAATAATGTTGATATCAAAACAAAGAAACATCATGTGTAATTAATATTCAGTGCACATTATATTTTAATATACATGGTTATCTTAGGCAGTAACATGTTTTAGATACAATTTTATTAATTCATGAAAAATACATTGGGTAATGCTGCAGATTTCAGAACCTTTCTGCTATTTAAGGGAGAACATGATCCAGTATGTCAGAAATGACATAAATCTATATATATATAATCTATTATTCTATACATTATAACATAAAATATATTTAAATCTAGCCAGTAACAGTTTCAGATTAAACTGAGGATGGGAGAAACGTGTTTACATGTAGAAAAGACCATGGTGGTTACAGCAGGATGCATGAGAGTTAAGGCCTGAATGTACTGCCAAGTAGACGGAGAGCTTTGGACATTATGGACCGATAATAGTTCTAGTAAAAGTTCTGATAATAGGAACCAGAACCTTCAGGTTCTTACATCGTTCCACAGCAGCCGCGCTGACGATGGCAAAGATAATTGGACTGATTGATCGGTCACTAGTTAATGCGTCATGTGAACATTTTCAACAACATTTTCCTTAAATACATGTTTATTTCCAGAGCTGCGAGAGAGAAGTCATCTCATACTTGTCAAAAAAGTTCCAAGGAAAGGTGGCAAAGCTGGACATTGTGCCAAAAGAGGACCTAGACCTGGTGAGTGATTTATTTTTAGAGCCCTTTCAGACCCTTTAAGTGTTTCATATCACACAACAAAAAGAAGCCAAATTGAAGTAAGCTGATTTTATCACCATATCTACATTAAAAAAAACAACAAACCAACGTGTTATTGTTTTGTTTGTTCTACAACAACACTAATAAGGGAGATCTCTGGGTGTGGGAGTGTGTATGTGTGAAAGTATCTCTGAAAACCCTTGAAAATGAGATGGTTTATCTTTTTAATAAAGTAGGAATGTTAATCTTCGCTTGCTTGTTCTCTCCAGCCGAACCATCTGGTTGGACTGAAGAGAAACTACATCAGGCTGTCATTCAACACTGTGGACGACCTCATCAAGGTCAAGCGTGAGATCTCTCCGGCGGTACGCAAGAACAGAGAGAGGGAGCAGTCCAATGACGCCTACACCTCCATGTTATCAAGGTACCTCCAAACCACCAATCTTATTCATTTCTGAAAAGGTTTATCCAGTTATTTCCAGTTTAATGTTGATCTGTTGACACCTGTGTTGACTCCTGCAGCGCCTTATCAGGTGGAAATGTGACCTCAGCAGATGAAGACGGGATGTTAAAGAGTATTTCAGATCAATTGGACAACATAGTGGACATGAGAGAGTATGATGTGCCCTACCATGTGCGATTGTCCATTGACCTAAAGATCCACGTGGTAAATATTGATTTATGTCATCTTAATATTTAAAAAATCCTCTAACGCACACGTGTTGGCTCTTCTAATATTTACTGTTTTTGCTCCTCAGGCTCATTGGTATAATGTTCGATACCGAGGCAGCGCTTTCCCTCCAGAGATCGTACGGAGAGATGATCTTGTGGAGCGACCAGTATGAGGATTTTATTGATTATGTTGCAACATGAGATCTGTTATTTGCCAGTGACTCCAGTAACTCATCGTTTCTTGTTCTTTTTAGGATCCTGTTGTTCTGGCTTTTGACATAGAGACCACCAAACTGCCGCTGAAGTTCCCAGACGCAGAGACCGACCAGATTATGATGATCTCCTACATGATCGATGGACAGGTGAGTTTTTTTTTTGCATTCACACATTTATCATGTGTATTATTCTGTTAATAATACATGTGTCCGTTTCTGAACTTTTCTGTTTCCTTTAAAGGGGTTTCTAATCACAAACAGAGAGATCGTCTCTGAGAACATTGAGGACTTTGAGTTCACTCCCAAACCAGAATACGAAGGGCCCTTCACAGTTTTTAACGAGGATGATGAGGTACGTGGCCGCATAACTGTCAATATACTACAGTGTGAATGAAAACTGTGAGTGCTTAACGTGCATTTAGGGATGGGAATCGAGAGCTGCTTCCAAATTGTCGATCTATCGGAATGATGAAAATGAATGCTGTACAAATATTCTCTCATTTCTTCCCTTGTAGATGACAGACTTGCTGCTAAACAAAGCTTGTGCACATCTGACTCATATTTATGCCTTTTTCCCACTTGGAGATAATCAGTAGATGATTTGAGGGAGGATGCTCTCCGTCGCTCTCCGTCGCTCTCCTTCGTTCTCCATCGCTCTCCATTGCTCTAGTAGCAGAGACAGTGCAGGGACAGAGTGTTTGTTTAGTTGAATATGTTAGTCTGGTCTTCCTGACTAATTGAAGTTACTGTGCTGCAGACAGATTTATAATTGCAACCCACCATCCTGTAAGTTTTGTCTTTTGTCTTAATATTCTCTAAACCAGTGATTCCCAAAGCGAAAGTGAATGACCCCTGCAGGTGGGCCTTCATGGCAGAGGTCATTAAAAATAAATCATTTTCAATTCTTAAATTTGGGAACAGCTGCTCTAAACTATATAGGATATTTAAAAAAAAAATACACAGCGGTCATTCATGAGTCTGTTCACAAGCTGCGGGAGAACAAAACAAACCAGGACTTTGGAGGTAATTAAACAGTTGTACTGCTGCTGAAAAACTGTGGAGGCCTGTTTTTTCCACACAGAAAATGAATCAAGCATCAATAAGGAATAAGCAGAATCAGTACTGGCTCTGGTATCAACAAGATCTTATTGATTCCCATCCTTAAATGCAATGCTCTGTGGTTGCATCAGTGTAATGACGTGCTGACTTGACTTGGCTGCAGGCGGCTCTCATTCAGAGGTGGTTCGATCACGTCCAAGAAACCAAACCGAACATCTTTGTGACCTACAACGGAGATTTCTTTGACTGGTGAGCTGTTGCTCTTTCTCAAACATTGTGTTTATTATGTTTCTCACATACTAAGACGTTGTGCTACGGGTTGTAACGATCAATCCATCTGGAGTGATCTATCAATTCCCCAAGCCAATATCATCAGTTAAAAGTGAAAATATTGATCCGTATCATCTTTAAGATGCACCTTTATTTTGGAATCCCTAACCTATGTCTGTGAATGTTTTTATTGAGCTGAAGTTTTTACTTTTATCAAATTTACAATTATTTATGCATCGTTTTTTCCCCTTATGGACAACAGCAAAAAACTTGATTTACACCCCTAACGTTTCCCTTTCACCTCTGCCTTTGTTTCCACTCTCTCCAGGCCTTTCGTTGAGACTCGAGCTGCTCTCCATGGACTGAGCATGCACAGGGAGATTGGTTTCCAGAAGGACAGCCAGGGAGAGTACAAGTCCAGCCAAGCCATCCACATGGACTGTTTAAGGTGAGCACACCTCTGATGACACTGTTGGAATAAGTCCAGTGTGGTTTGTGTAAACGTACACTTGAGGGTTAAGGGCTAATTTTAGATTAATTAATTTCTAATGTGCTTCCAACCTGTTCCTCCTCCTCTGTGTCAGGTGGGTAAAGAGAGACAGCTACCTGCCGGTGGGAAGTCATAATCTGAAGGCAGCAGCAAAGGCTAAATTGGGCTACGACCCAGTGGAGCTGGACCCAGAGGAGATGTGCCGCATGGCAACTGAGGAGCCACAGGTACAGAAATGGACCTCTTTGGTTTTTACATCTCAGAAAATAAAGAATTCTTCTTAATTTTGTTGTCTTTTCTCTCTTTTTCTGTTAGACTTTAGCCACCTACTCTGTGTCCGATGCTGTTGCCACATATTACCTATACATGAAATATGTCCACCCCTTCATCTTCGCCCTGTGCACCATCATCCCCATGGAGCCTGATGAGGTTTGTCTATTGTCTGCCTTTGTAGGGTCTCAAAAAACAAAACAAACATGCATTGTGATAATTATTCGTTTCTTTTCCTGCCCTGTCCGTCTGTCACCAGGTGCTGCGTAAAGGTTCAGGAACTCTGTGTGAAGCTCTGCTCATGGTTCAGGCCTTCCACGCGAACATCATCTTCCCCAACAAGCAGGAGCAGGTCTTCAACAAGCTGACAGATGACGGCCACGTCATGGACTCAGAAACCTACGTGGGCGGCCACGTGGAGGCGCTGGAGTCAGGAGTGTTCCGCAGCGACATCCCCTGCCGCTTCAAAATGGTACGTCTCACTTCAACTCATGGCTTGTTCTTTGTTTTGCAAGTTTTTTTTGCGTGTTTTTAATGTGATAGTTTGGCGTGGTGTGTTGACAGAATCCAGCTGCATTTGACTTCCTGCTGCGAAGAGTTGAGAGGACAATGCGTCACGCCATCGAGGAGGAAGAGAAAATCCCTTTGGAGCAAGTCATCAACTTTAATGAGGTGTGTTGATTTTTCATTTTTACCTCTTTTACCTTCTTTTTGTTGTGTCTCCAATTTGCTTTATTTGGAAAGGTCGTCACAACTACTGATTGTCCTCACATTTAGGAAGCAAATGTTTGACTTTTTTGCTTGAAAAATGACTGAAATTATTAATTGATTTATTGAAATAGTTGGCAGTTTTTTTTTCTTTTGAAGGGCTAATTGTAGCAGCTCTGTCCTCAACTCATAAACCATAAAACCTCCCCTGTTATTTCAGGTTTGCGATGAGATCAAAAAGAAGCTCACCTCCCTGAAAGAGGTTCCAAACAGGATCGAATGCCCCCTCATCTACCATCTGGACGTTGGGGCGATGTACCCCAATATCATCCTCACCAACCGCCTGCAGGTGAAAGAGAAATCACAAGAAAATTGTACGATATAAACCGTAGAAAAGCATAGATTTCAACACTTTTATTTTCTGCATTTACAGCCGTCTGCTATGGTTGATGAAGCCACTTGTGCTGCCTGTGACTTTAACAAGCCTGGTGCCCTGTGTCAGAGGAGGATGACCTGGCAATGGAGAGGAGAGATCAGTAAGTTGATGTTTTATTAATCATGTTCTCGCCAACATGGCTTCTATGTTTGATTTTTTTTTTTCACACCTTCCCGTGTGTCTGCAGTGCCCGCCAGCCGCAGTGAGTTCCACCGCATCCAGCAGCAGCTTGAGTCTGAGAAGTTTCCCCCATTTTTCCCCAACGGTCCGCCGCGGGCCTTCCACACTCTCACCAGAGAGGAGCAGGCCAAACATGAGAAGAAACGTCTTGCAGGTAGTTGCTCTCTTGGATGTTGTTTGAAGTGTTCTGAATAACTGGTTGCCAAAGCATCGTTTGACCTGTCTTCTCTTTGTCTCAGACTACTGTAAGAAGGCCTACAAGAAGACTCACATCACCAGACTGGAGGAGCGAGTCACCACCATCTGTCAGAGGGAAAACTCCTTCTACGTTGACACCGTGAGAGCTTTCAGAGATCGGCGTTACGAATTTAAAGGACTCCACAAGGTTTGTTTTGGTCTTAAAGTCTAAAATACAGTAATCTGTGTTTTAGGCCTTAAAAATTTTCATCCTTGTATTTTACACTATTTCCAGATTTTTTCTATGTTCTGTACTTTTGCTTTAAGGTGTGGAAGAAGAAACTGTCGGCAGCTCAGGACAACGGAGACGCCGCTGAGGTGAAGCGCTGCAAAAACATGGAGATCTTGTACGACTCTCTTCAGCTGGCTCACAAGTGTATCCTCAACTCTTTCTACGGTTACGTCATGAGGAAAGGGTAGGAGTCGGCTCCAGTTTTTAATCATGCAAGTCATTAATGATCCTCTTGCGTGTGGCTCATGAAATCGGTGATGAACCTGATGTTGTCTGCTCTGTCCTCGTGTCTCCATCAGGGCACGCTGGTACTCCATGGAGATGGCTGGCATCGTGTGCTACACTGGAGCCAACATCATTACTCAAGCCAGAGAGCTCATCGAACAAATAGGGTGAGCTTCATGATGATACCAAATTACAGAAATTATCTTTTCTCTCAGTGCAACATCAGCTACAGGACGGAGCTGGTGGCGATTCACCGCCTCATTTAACAACGCTTCATCAGCAGATTCTTGCCAACATTTGAGTTTCAGACCAGTTCCTTCAGTTTAGGTTTTATCTTATCTTACTTTCTTTTGTTCCTACATCATGTATTGTAGTATGGAGGACCACAAGCATCACAGGAATAGTAATAATGCATTTTATTTATTAATATCTGATATAATTAGAATAAGCATTGATAAATAAAAGTGTAATTTTTAATCAATACATAAATAAATACAGAAAATTGCAAAGTAATTAATTATTTGATATTTTAATGAACAAAAGTAAAAAGCAGAATTTACAAATTAAATATGAATCCATTAATAAAAAGTTCAAATTAAAAGAGATTTACAAAAATAACAACATGGTCCATAAACACTAGGGTTTAATCCCAGGATATGAGATTCCCAGGAAATTCCATTTCCTGTTTCCCAGTAAATTCGATGACAGGAAACGGGGAAAATATTTTATTTATTTATCTTTTTTAAACACAGAACATATTAAAATATATTCAGAAAAACGTAGGCCGTCAGTTTAATGTCATAAAACATGCAGGAGGTGTGTGTGTGCGTGCTGTGCACTGGTTAAACACAACACAGCCTCTTAATTAACACAATTATGATTAATGTGTTAATGATGTTTATTAATTATTAATGATTAAAAAGCACATGCTCAGAGTCTGACCTCGTGGGACTGCACCTCTATTGTAGGTTGGACGCTAACACCTTTTGACTCGTCATATTCATTCTGTTGCAGAATGACATCTTGTGATTGCATTAAATCAGTCGGCTCACTGAATTCATCTGTTGCAGGTAGTCTGTACCTGTAGCCTCGACTCGCGTGAGCAGAGCAGCTGTAAAATAATTAGTTTCATGGAATGGCTTAGAAAACATCAAGTGACCTGCTTTAATGAATTTCGTTACTTGATGTAATAAAGATTTATAAAATATCACTTATCACTTAGGTAAATATCACAAAAATCACAGATAATAAACTTGGCATTTCATAACGCTGACAGTTGCAGTCGAGCGGCAAATAAAACAAAGTTCAAGCTGGATGCAAAGCTTTTATTTATTCTAATGTTGATGGACATAAATTGTCTTGATAATGATCGAAATAATACACAAAAAAGATCAGGTTAGGAAAACATGTGTAGTATATATATAGTTAGTTAGCTTTACTACTAACTGCTTTATTTAGTAGCAGATATTGCTTAAATTGTATGTAAGGGTTATAGTTCTGTAACTGAAGCAACTGAATCAACGTGTTCCTGTCTGATGAAATGTACTCAGGCAAAATCCTGAGAACCTAACTAATATGTGAGTTGAAAAATAATGCATATATTACTTTTCAATGTCACTCTCAGGAGGCCCCTCGAGTTGGACACTGACGGTATCTGGTGTGTCCTCCCCAACACCTTCCCTGAGAACTTTGTGGTGAAAACCAGCAATGAGAAGAAGCCCAAAGTGACCATCTCGTACCCAGGGGCCATGCTGAACATCATGGTGAAGGAGGGGTTCACCAACGACCAGTACCACGAGCTGGTCGACCCCGCGTCGCTCACGTACAACATCAGGTCGGAGAACAGCATCTTCTTTGAGGTGGACGGACCGTACCTCGCCATGATCCTGCCCGCTTCAAAGGAGGAGGGGAAGAAGCTAAAGAAAAGGTAACACGGTGGTGGATTAAAGACTTATTCACTTGTTGGATTTGTTACCAACACTGATGAATGGGTTCATATTAAAATGTACAATGATCAGGATGATAATTTACGGCCTCCCTGTTGCTCTCAGGTACGCTGTGTTCAATGAGGACGGATCTCTGGCTGAGCTGAAGGGTTTTGAGGTGAAGAGAAGAGGAGAGTTGCAGCTCATCAAGATCTTTCAGTCGTCAGTGTTTGAAGCTTTCCTCAAAGGCACCACTCTGGAGGAGGTGTACGCCTCTGTGGCCAAAGTGGCTGACTACTGGCTGGATGTTCTGTACAGCAAGGTACAAGTCTGTCATCAGATGGTGTTGGAATGTAACTAACAGTTATTTTCAATATAGATTCATCTTTCAGTCATCTTCTTGTTTAGTTGTTTCGTTTCTTTGGTCCATAAAATGGTTTGGAAAGGGTGAAAAATAGAGGATTTAGACTTTTTTGTCTTTAAAAAATCTAAATAATTGGCAATTAATTTTAATTTATTGATTGTTGCATCTCTAAAATAATGTAAAACAGCATTCTAGTATTAAAAGATACTTACATTATGCTTTCAGACATGTTTTGAGTAACTTGGATTAATAATAAAATAGGATTTGCAGAGCAGAAAAAAGGTTAAAAAAGAAATTCTTCACAAAAAGCTGATTGATTTATTTAACTGGTTTTCCAGGCTGCCAACATGCCAGACGCGGAGCTGTTTGAGCTGATCTCAGAGAATCGTTCGATGTCCAGAAAGTTGGAGGACTACGGCGAGCAGAAGTCCACGTCCATCAGCACAGCTAAGAGACTGGCCGAGTTCCTGGGGGACCAGATGGTAAAAGATGCAGGTCTGAGCTGTCGCTACGTCATCTCCCGAAAACCAGAGGGTTCGCCTGTCACAGAGAGGTGAGAGAGCAACTCTGATCATGTATGTGTAAAACTCTGGGACAGCGGAGAGGTCAGATCAAGGCCAACGGGAACCTCCACTGGGCCAAATTTGTTTTTCTTTTTTTATGATGGAAATAACACCAAATATCAATTTATTCAGAGATCACTGGGGACCTTTGTGCAACACTGTTTTAAAACCTCATTGCCTGAGAAACTCTCGGATGCAGGTGCCACTGCTATCAGAGTCAATTTAACCAAATATATTAACTAAATATTAAATATTATTTTTTTCTCCAACACTCTGGAGTCAGAAATAAAAATGTCGGACAAGTAAGAGTACTTCATGGTGTGCTAATGTTGTGCAAAGGTCATGCATTAAATGGCTTATTTTTATGCAATAGTGCAGCTTATTAAGTCATCCTTTGCTCTGCATATTCAAGAAAACAAAATGAAAACATGTAAACAAAAATTTGAATGCAAATATAAATTGCAGACCACCAGTTGCACTGATGGCATGAATGTGCCATCCCAAGGACCTCAGCTGTTTAGGCTGAAAAAAATTCTAACTCTGCACTTCATGCAGTGATTTGTCAGGGGCGTGGAGCTGAGAAAGTAAGCAGGGTTTAAACCTCTCAAGCTCGCTGTTTTCATTTCTTTTGTGGCTTTTCTAGTATGCAAAATAAATGAATGTTCTAGAGGAATTATTAATATAAAGCATTTGTTGTTATGCACCTTTTTATGATCAATCACACACAAACCCCCTGTGTTGGCCAACCTTTCACCCCACCTTCACATGAGACCAGAAGAGCTATAAACAATCATAACCAGGCCTTCAGCACTTAAAAATTTACTACTGTTCAGGTTGCTACACATAAAAGCCATCTCCCTTCATCCCCTCTTTTTCCATCTATGTTGACACTGTTAGTCGTGAACTACTAACTAAAACTACACTGCCATGATGACAGATTTTCTGGTGTCAGCAGGATAAAATAAAAATGATGCCATTACAGTGTTAAATGTCTGGAGGCACTTTGTAATATAACCAGAAGTAAAAGCCTGACTGATGTGTGTTTCTCTCCATCAGAGCCATTCCTCTGGCCATCTTCCAGGCTGAGGCCAGCGTCAAGAAACATTTCCTTCGTAAGTGGCTGAAGATGCCCAGCCTGCATGACTTGGACATCCGCTCTGTGAGTTTTTAAGCAAACATCTTATGCACTTGGATGTGAGCTGTTGGCTTTCAGCGTGCTCCCTCTGACTTTTAAATTTCTGTTTGCAGATTCTTGATTGGAGTTATTACATCGAGAGGCTGGGTAGCGCGATCCAGAAAATCATCACCATCCCTGCAGCTCTTCAACAGGTAAATATTTAACATTTCATTGGTCTTTCGTTCCTATCTAAAGTTGATTTACAGAGGAAGCTTCTTCTCCTCATCATCAGGTGAAGAATCCGGTACCCAGAGTTAGGCATCCTGACTGGCTTCACAAGAAACTCCTGGAGAAAAATGACATCTACAAACAGAAGAAAATCAGTGAGCTGTTCACCAGCGAGGGCAAGAGACAGGTTTGTTCACCAGCAGAGAAAGTTTCCTCTGCCCACCCTGCTTTGTTCTTTTCTAAATGGCCTCTTCAGGGAATAAAGTTCACTGCTGCCATGAGAGATTTTCTTTTTTGCCTCAATCTCTGCCTCGTCTCTCTCAGGTGGCCCATCAGCCTCTTGAAGCTGGTCAGGCTGCAGACATAGAGGACTTTGGGATGCCGCCCAGACCTCTGCAGCCGGCCATCCTCATCAGCACCAAGAGGAAGCGAGCTTCTCAGGGAGAGGACAGCCAGGTGGAGTCTCAGGATGTGGAGCTCACTCAGTCCTGGAGAGAGATCCTGGGGCCTCCTCCGCCTTCGGGAAAGACGCGGGTAAGCTAGCAGCAACAAGCTTTTCAGGCAATTAAGATGGCACAGACATTTCACAGGATTTACTGGAGAAATATTACAAAGCTTTCAAAAAAAAAAAAACATTTCTGTGTGCAGGAGGAGCGTCTGGTGTGGCTGCGTTACCATAAGAAGAAGTGGGAGCTGCAGCTGAGGCAGAGGAAGGAGAGAAAGAAGAGGAGGAGGATGCTGGACGGTGAAGCTCAACCTGTAGGGGGAGGAGTGATCAGAGGCGGCCCCGTCACCGGCCTGGGAAGCTTCCTCCGCAGAACGGCGCGCAGCATCCTGGACATGCCGTGGCAAATTGTGCAGGTGAGGCAAAGTCATCTTCATTATTATCTTTTTTTAAACGACAACAACAAACATATAAAGGAGGTTACAGTCCATGTTGCAGGGAAATCACATGTTGCAAGAGACTAATAATGGAAGAAAAATCATATCCAAGATAATTCAGACAAGGCTGCCAGACTTTATAGGACTGATCTGCTTTGGTTTGTAGAATACTTGTAAGATATTCAAAAGGGACCAGCTCAAATATAACTTTACACTAACTATTAACAGAAGGTCTTCATCGCTATTCCATCATAGTAATATATTTTTTGTAGCAGCGAAAGTAAGATCACATTGTCACAAGCGAATATCCAACATTCCTGGCAGATACTCAGGATTGTTAGTTATTGGGGTGAACGTGGAAGTTAATTTGAACCTCTCCTCCAGACAACGGACTGACTTAAAATCATCTAATCTCGTCTCATGTGATGTCCTGTTTCCTGCTCAGATTGCAGAGACGAGTCACCCCGGTCTGTACAAGTTGTGGGCTGTGATTGGAAACGACCTCCACTGCATGAAGCTCAACATCCCTCGCGTTTTCTACGTCAACCAGAAAGTCCCAAAACAGGAGGAGGGAGCCACATACAAAAAGGCACGCCACAGAACAATGCATTGCTGTTACTATAAATGGTGTAAAAGCATGTGTTTTCTTAGTAAATTAACCACATACATTTTTAAGATAATAATTTAACTGTTGGCTGCAGGTGAATCGCATGCTGCCTCGCTCCAACATGGTGTACTACCTTTATGAGTACTGCGTGCCAGAGGACATGTACCAGGAGCACATCAATGAGATCAACGCTGACCTCTCCGCCCCGGACATCGAAGGGGTTTATGAAACACAGGTATTGTATAACTTCACCAATGATGCTCCTTGATTTTTTTTATTGATTTAAAAAAAAATCAGCATTAACATGATATCTTTCAGGTCCCGTTGCTGTTTCGTGCTCTGGTGCAGCTCGGATGCGTCTGTATGGTCAACAAACATGTTGTGAGGGATATGGCCGGCAGGGAGGCCGACACCTTTGACCTGGAGCACCTGGAGATGAGGTCTCTGGCCCAGTTCAGCTACCTGGAACCTGGTAAGACCCGTCTGAGACGCAGGTCTTCTGAAATGATGGGGGCTGTTGTAGCTCTGGGCAATTGCAATTAATTATTATAACATTAATGTTGATAACAATGATAAAGTTCAGACATTTTTTACTTGATCACGCAGTAAAAATAAACGTCACAACAGCTGTTTTATTGCTGCCTGTTTGCATGAGGGCGGGGATGAGCTCCTCCAAACACAAAGTGGCCTGCAGCGACACAGAACCCACCACAGTAGAGGGAATAAAACAGATTTTAGGATCTATTTTACTGACAATACTCATTATCCATAACTGCAACTAAAGGGAGAAAATATGCTTAATTTATCAAACACATGTTGAACAAGCAGAACACAAACTTGTAGAAGTGTGATTTCTTCAGCTACTCCATCTGCAATAAACACAACACGTTTTCCATCACCCAAAACCTTCACCCATAATTTTATTAAGTTACAAGGCAAGCAAACATGAATCTGTTTTGCTAAGGAAGATAACACATATTTGCTATGTTAAATTTTTACATTTAGATATTCTTTAATCAAAATATTTTTCAAACATGCTATGTTTGCATAGTTAAATGTTTATGGTATTCTGTTTTTATAAAACTATACAAACTATAGTCTTTTTAAATTTAACTAATGTACCCTCTGGTTTATTCAAGCTATTCAGGATATTCTTCAAACTGCCAGCATTATCAAATTATATATTGTGGTAAATAACAGTATTGATCAATATGGAAAATATTATTGTGATCAGCCCATTTACTTTCCCTCTAACATAATATTTGGCCTGATATCTTTGGATCCTGCTCATGAACTTTGTTATATATGTAAGAAGTTTTACGTCACTGTGTTATGACTGTGTTATGTTTCCTGTCTCCTCAGGGAGTGTTCGTCACATGTACCTGTATCATCACAGTCAGGGTCACAAGGCTCTGTTCGGCCTGTTCATCCCCTCTCAACGCAAAGCCAGCATCTTTGTCCTGGACACAGTAAGAACAATACAACTCTTCCATTTCTTTCTCTGCCAGTGTGTCGGTGTGTTAGTTAGTTCAAGTTTATGAAATTTATTTATATCAGGACCATGTTCAAAATACATTAATATAAAAAAAAGAGAAGAGATCCTTCACCATCTTTAGCTTACTAGATAATCTGAATCTGTAGTCACAGGGGAGATGAAAGGAAACAATAAGACACAGATTAAAACCCATCATCTCCACACCCTATAACATATTTCAAAGGAAAAATCACAGAGCAAAGCTCTTCAACAGTGGCAGAGCAGCAGTGTGGATTATTTTATGCACTAAACAAACATCAGAGGACAAAATTAAGTTGTCAAAGCTTAACACTTTGAAATTAACCAGTATAACTGTTGTGATTTTCTGTCCAAGACTTTCAGATGATGAGCATTTTAACTTAATTATCAGGTGTGGGTTTTTTTTTTGTTTTTTATATTCTACTGATGTATCCCATCCCAGAACAGTTCTTAAGGTGTGTCTTTATTTTCTCTCCTCAGGTCAGAAGCAACCAGATGCCCAACCTGAGTAACCTCTACACGGCTGAGCGCACGGCTCTCCTGGAGAAGACGACAGAGGAGCTCCTCCCTCCAGAGAAACACAACTTTGAGGTCCGAGCTGAAAACGACGTGAAGGCTATTTACCGCGCACTGCAGCGCATTCTGCTAAACTACAAGGTAAAATACTACTGGAGCTTTTCAAAAAAAAAAATTTCCTTTCAGATGATTGCGTACACAGACATCAGTAATTAAGCCTCTGTTTTGTGTGTTGCTGTTTACAGGAGGAGCGTCGCGGGCCCACCCTCATCGCCATGCAGTCAAACTGGGAGCTGCGACGGTTGGCGGCAGGGATGCCGGTGCTCGAGGAGTTTCCGGTCGTTCCAGTGCATGTGGTTGATGAGATCAGCTATAACGTGCTGGACTGGCAACGCCACGGCGCCCGGCGCATGATCCGCCACTACCTCAACCTGGACAGCTGCCTGTCACAGGCGTTTGACATGGCTAGGTACGAACCGCACACTCCTCGCTCTGAAGATTTCATATTCCCACTACAAAATGCTTCATAATTTAGGGATATGAAGCATTTTAAATAATGTAGGAAATTACATCATAATAAGAAAAGTGTTGAGAAATAATATGTTCATGTTTCAACATTTAGAAATCGTTTGGACCACTATGTTTTGTGTTTATTTAGTACAGTTTGAAGAAAAAAATGTGGCACAAATTTAGATCAATTATTATGTTTTATTGACTTGCATAGCATTTTAACTTAGATTGTGCAGATTTTAGAGATATTAAGCATTTGAAAATACTTCAAGAAATAACATCTCAGTTTGCAAAAATATTGATGTAGTCACTGGCTGACCATTTCTGTTCTGTTCTGTTCTGAGTCAAAGCCCTCTACCATCTCGCTGTGATGCTCAATTTGTCACTGTTGTGCATTTTGTTAGTACTTGTTATTGATGGCATTCAGATTTAGCTTCAAGAAACATTTCAACTTTTAAAAAATGTCTCTCGTTTTCAGGTATTACCACTTACCTGTGGGGAACTTGCCTCAGGATGTGTCCATCTTTGGCTCAGACTTGTTCCTGGCGAGACATCTACGGAAACACAACCACCTGCTGTGGCTTTCACCCACGGCCAGGCCCGACCTCGGAGGAAAAGAGGCCGACGACAGTCGTCTAGTCATGGAAAGTGATGACAGGTGCTCCGTGGAGATCAATGCTCAAGGGTGTTATTCCACAGGTACACACACATCAGGAACAAATTTTGTCTTCACCCGAGAAAGATCATAAAGCAACTGTATGTTTTTGTGCATTTATATCTGTATTAATTGATGTTCCTACTTCTGTTTCTGTCAGTGTGCGTGGAGCTGGATCTGCAGAGCCTGGCAGTGAACACGATCCTCCAGTCACAGCATGTCAATGATATGGAGGGCGGAGCTAGTCTGGGTGTCAGTTTTGATGTGATCCAGCAGGCCTCGTTGGAGGACATGATGTCTGGAAATCAGGGCACCAGCTCTCTCGCGAGCTATGATGAGACTGCTCTGTGCTCCAACACCTTCAGGTGTGTAAACATCATGGCTGTTTGTACTTCTCGTTGTTCTTAATTGTTAGGAAGCTTGTCGCGTTGTTTTTTTGTGTTTTGCTCACCTTATTGTTTGCTGTGTGTTGTATGATCAGGATCTTGAAGAGCATGGTGGTCGGATGGGTCAGAGAGATCACACAGTACCACAACGTGTACGCAGACAATCAGGTGATGCACTTCTACCGCTGGCTGCGCTCCCCCAGCTCTCTGCTCTATGACCCCGCACTGCACCGCACCCTGCACAACATGATGAAGAAGGTCTTCTTACAGTGAGTGGCACGTCATCCTCCACGCCGCAAAGAACATGCATCTCATTGATTTAGTCACATATTTAGTCTGAAAAGCTTTTGTTTTGATATAATGGTAAAATCTCCCATTTAGTGTGGAACAAGCTATCTATATTCCCGTATACGAACAGGTTATCAGCCTCTCCAGGGACTTTTTCCAGTGCTAATACTTTTTTTTTGTACTTAAAAGTGTGTGAACAGATTGTAACGTAACTTGACTTTTCGGTTGCCTATAACAGGTTATGGAGTGATGTCTATGTAAAGGACTCGAGACACTTTGTCCAGGAAAATCCAAAGGATATGATGTTTATGTGTGCTTGCGGGTGTCTTGCCTTTCTATAGCTCCACTAAACCACGACAGTATGCAACACTAGCTAGTGTTTGCTTAGAACTGGAGTCTGCTAACATCACAAATGACTGATACCCAGCCTAACACCAGCACCACAAAGTCCAAGCTAACATTCCTGCAAAGCACATGGAATATATATTGTTTTTTTTGGCTGGATAATTTTAGCTAACGTTAGCTTACTTGAACAAATTGTTAGCTAGCTAACAAATCAAAATACTGTCTGATTTTAGTGAACAATAACTGATGTAACGGGAAAAGGCAAATGTGTATCACTAACAATTGCTTTCTACCGGACAAGTGCGATGCAAGGTCGCTGACTAGCTAAGTGTGTCCTAAGCTAAGCTAAGGTTAGCCAGCTAGCTGTAACTTAGCTAACATGGCATGGATGTGGCATCAGTTGCTTCCTAAAAGGGTTGCACATTTTTTTTGTCATTTTCATTTTAACTTTCCCTACTCAACAAATGACTCTGCCAAACAACATAACAAGGCAGACCAAACCAAATTGTGAGGTCCAGGAAATTGTTACGCAAAACATACAATATTGAATAATACATTTTAATGGGTTAAAGTTTGGAGATTAATGATGATTAATGATTAACATCTCTACCTCATAACATTACCTGATGAAGTAATTTGCCAACGATAAGCTAGTTAGAATCATGGAGCCAATGGTCCAAATAAAAGGAAAATTAAAAGATGGTAACCACCATTTTGGCCAGTGGCCAAGATGATGAGCTTGAAATTCCACGTGGTACCTTTAATCTCTGATCATAATGTTTTCATCTTTTTTTTCTTGCATTGATATATCCCCACTTTTTAACATACCTAACAGCTGCAGTGTCCTCTTCTTCTAAAAATCCTTCTCTCCTTCTGCTGTCAGGTTGATCTCAGAGTTCAAACGTCTCGGCTCCACTGTGGTGTACGGAAACTTCAACAGGATCATCTTGTGCACTAAAAAACGGAGGATAGAGGACGCCATCGGCTACGTAGAGTACATCACCAACAGGTCAGACACTTAACCCTCTGCAGGTTACACCTGTACAGAGAGTGTCCACAGCACGCCTTTGCATCGTAAAGTCAGCACTCCATTCATGCAATTTAATATTAATAATATTTTTAATAAACACATAATTATGGACAAACTTCATACTTGCATCCACACGTGAAAAATATAAATGTATCTGTATGTATTTATATTTTTAACTGTATCTGAACAGACTGCTGAGCCAGTAAAAGTGTTTGTGTCTGTCGTCAGTGGTTTGAAGTAAGAGCCAGAACACTAAAATCAGAAGGACGAAAACAACACAATTGCCCATTAGAGCAGATAGATGTTAGCCTGAGATGGTGTTGCGGTCTCCATCATGGGAAGTGAATTCTATAAAGCAAACTTTAAAAGAGGACAGCTGCCTATTAGACTAATGGAAGGAAAAATATCTACAGTGAAATGACACCAATATATCAATATTGTAACCTGGAACAAAATATTTTATGTCAGTGGTCAGTGTAATGTTGTTAGCACCATATTCTCTGCAGCTTTTCTGAACTTTGACAAGTTCTGCTTTTAACTGTTTGGTCAATATTTCTAATGACCATCTTCTTCTTTTGAAAGCACACCAGTCATTAACCAAAATGTCACATTATTAATATCAATGTATTTGATCAAAATACAGATCTTTGTTGGGTTTTTTTTCAGTCTCTCCTGTCGTATTGTAAGTAGAAAACTAAATGACCCTCTTAACTGTTTCTCCTGCAGCATCCACTCCAGAGAAATCTTTCACTCTTTGTCCATCTCCTTCTCCCGATGCTGGGAGTTCCTGCTGTGGATGGATCCGGCCAATTATGGCGGCGTGAAGGGCAAACTGCCCTCCAGCATCTTGTACGGAGAGGTAAGTGCAACTTTTGTCACAGTATTTTAGAGTTGCATTATTATATTGATTAATACTGAGATCACTTCATTAAGCTCACTCACTAGCTCCAGCTGGTCCACACACTTTTTCCACATCCTTATGCAAATCTGCTGTTTGTTTCATAATTGTCTTTATGTCCCATTTCCTTATCTTCTTGAAAATCTTAAGGTCATCTCTGACTTCTGTAATTTCTGTAATTAGTCCTCCTGCAAACAACTGTTGCATCTCTCTTTTGTCTGTCATGACAGACACCACCTTTGACTCTTTTCTTCTTTTGGCTTTGGTTTGTTAGACTTTGTTGCTCCTGAGCAAAGATTCAGTTTTCTTTCTCATTTTCACCTTTTTTTACCATTATTTTGGGGCTTAGTGTGGGAGATTTATCACACTGTGGCTGCCGTTCTCCCCCCACAAAGAACCCAGAGACATTAAATCACCTTCTTCTAACATATGATAACTAACGGTTGAAGAGATTCAAGACATGGAAAGAATCAAAGATTGAATCTGTCTGATTATTCATTGATTTTAGGGACATATCTATGGACATTCCTGCTAATGTACAAATCTTTGCCTCAAAATAATACCGATCATCATTCACAGTGCATCTCCCAGAAGCTACATATAAACAAATTTTACCAAAATCTTTTACACAAAATGAAATCAACAGAGCTGCTTTCACTTTCACATTGTTCTGAGTTGAACATGTAACAATTAAAGTTATATATATTCCATCATTTTTTTATAGGCTCCACAGCAAGTCTGTTTTTGATTGAAGTCTTGTCAAGCTGCACAGAGCAGATCGAGCCGGACAGGAAGTCAGACACAGAAACAGCACAGAGAATGCAGTCAGTTTTCAAAATAAAAGACTCCAGATCATAAAAACAGACAAAAAAGAAGCTATCTAAATACATACCCTATTTACCCACAGTACAAAAATCAAGGAAAAATCAGCAAATCAACAAAATTTGAGCAAGTCAGTAAAATCAGGTGGGCGAGACTATATCTGATATTGAATATATCAAAATGCATCAAAGACATGATGAATCGAGGTGTTAGTTGTGTCGCTTTGTGGCTTAGATACAAGTCAAATGTGCTTTTTGTAGTTTTTCTGACTAGCTCCTTGCCTTCTCCTCCAGACTTTTTGTGCATCTGCTCTCTGTTGTATATCACCCTTCTACTCTGAACAGCAGCTGCAGGAAATTTTGTGCGGTCTGCCGCTGCAGGCTGTTAATTTAGGAAGTGCTTGATTTGAGTCTTTAAACTTCAGTATTGCAGTTGATCGTGTTCATTTCTTTGTGGGAAGCTAAAATCGTGATCCAGATTAATATTTGATTGATTGTGCAGCCCTACAGGATATTTGTATTTGTCAGTAGCAGAATAAAACAAACACAAACTCATGGCTCCCGTGGCCCATTTTCAGGAAGGCGCCAAACAGAAGAAAAAGAGGCAAGAGGAGGGAGACGAGGAGGGCAGTGAGGATGAAAACGAGGAGGAAGCTGAGGAAGACGATGGTGATGGAGAGACGGACGACGTGGAGGAGCTGATTGAGAGCAACTGGAACATCATGCAGTACCTGCCCCAAACTGCGTCCTGTCAGAAATACTTCCTCATGATTGTCTCTGGTAAAAATATATAATATCAGCACACAAGCAAATTTGTTTTGGGTTTTTTTTCTTTCTACCAACTCTAACACACACTTTCCACACCAGCCTACATCGCAGCAGTATATCACAGCATGAAAGAGGAGCTGAGACGTAACACTCCTGGGGCAACGCCAATTAAGAGACGTGGAGGCAGCCAGGCTTCCCAGCAGGCAGTGGGGGACTTGAGTGCTCTTCCTGGTAAGACGGTGTTTGGGAAGCTGCTTCAGTTACTAACAACTTCCCTCGTGTGTGTGTTAGGAACTTTACATTACACTCATTAGAGTCGCCACAGGCTCGTGTCTGTTACACTTAAACCTGTGATTGGGAGCCGTTAATTGTATTTGGATAGATTTCCTCTCAGATGTGATGTATTCTTTAAAACTCTCTCCCACAGGAATGATCTCCTTCTCTCAGGAATATGTGTCCAGCGAGCTGACGCAGAACTTTTTCACCATCACTCAAAAGATCCAGAAGAAGGTGACGGGCACCAGGAGCGTGATGCAGCCCTCAGAGATGTTCCCCGTCCTGCCCGGATCCCACCTGCCACTCAACAACCCAGCACTGGAGTTCATCAAATACGTCTGCCAGGTATATCACCAAGTCTAACTACTTCACTCACTTTATCAGATATATTTCAAACTCAGGCTACAGGACTCATTTTTGCACACTGTACATGCAGGTCAGATGATCTTTGTTTGCAATTGATATATTCATGTACAAAGCCATTCTAAGCAGATTACCCATGATCCCAGTTTGTATCTGTACATAATACCCACAATTTTAGATTCAACAATAAGCATGGCTTAAAGGTGCCACCTGTGCAGACTGAGTTGGGAAAAATGAGTCTCATATTACACTCCTTCAAACCAGAGCTATTTGAACTCTCTTGTGATGCATGTACTTTAGTCTTTTCCACTGTACTACCGTAATTTCTGGACTATAGAGCGCACCTGATTATAAGCCTCATCCAGTACATTTTTAAAGGAAAAACCATTTTGTACATACATAAGCCGCACCTGTCTATAAGCCGCATGTGCCCACATTGAAACATGAGATATTTACAAAGAAAGACGGTACACAGAAAGAGTTTTCAAAGTTTTAATAATATACCTTAGCTTTTCTTTTCAAACAGTGCCTGTGACGCGGCAGTAACACAGCAGCAATACGGTAGTAACACAGCACTAAAAGGGCTGGTTAAAAAAACATACCGGTAAAAGTCACTGAGACGCGGCAGTAACATAGCAGCAACACGGTAGCACAGCGAAGTTACATTAAACTTGCGTCTTCCTCGACACATATATTCCACCTGTCTCACTCTTACCTTTTCTGCTCGAGCGCCCCTGGCGGCCGTTAGAAAAAATGCATAAATTAGCCGCATCATTACATAAGCCGCAGGGTTGAAAGCGTGTGACAAAAGTCGCGGCTTATAGTCCGGAAATTACGGTATT
Source organism: Lutjanus erythropterus (assembly GCF_056507025.1). NCBI lineage: Eukaryota > Metazoa > Chordata > Actinopteri > Lutjaniformes > Lutjanidae > Lutjanus > Lutjanus erythropterus. The sequence goes on from NC_139326.1 coordinate 5,467,817, forward strand.
TGTAATGTCTTTTCTTGTAACTTTGCTGCCCTCTTGGCCACTTAACTAAAAGACTTTATCTCAACTGTTTTTAATCTGGTTAAATAAAGGGTAAATTTAAAAACTGCATTTTTTTAATAAAGGTAAAGTGCATCACCACATATCATTATAAATGAAGCATTGTGGCGCTACAGAGATGCTCCAGCCTACAAATCATATTCTCCAGATGTAAAGGAAACATGCTTGTCTGGTACAGACCCCAGCAAAAACCCCATCCTTTTTATGTTTTTCAGTGAAAAAGAAATGGCAGCATCTGTCAAAATAATCATAACATGATTATTTTGGCATATAGTTCAGCCCTAATACCAGGTTACAAAGATCTTTTCATATGTTGCATGTTTTTCCTCTTCTCACACTGTACAAGTTAACACAATTTATTGTTTTGATGCTTAATTGTATAGCAGGGTTTAAGCCTGGTTAGAGCCACTATCCCTACTGTCACTATAAAAGGTCCTTAATAAGTTGTAAAAAGTCTAAAATCTAATAATCTGATTTTTTTTAGGCCTTAAATTGTCTTAGACCCAGTATAGGGACAAATGTGTAGCATAAACCAGTGCCACACGTTACAGCAGTTTTAGCCTAAGCTAATTTGCAATGTTCGTCCCTTCATGGGCCTTTAGAATATATAAAACTCAACAACAAACACATAAGAGACACTACAAAACTTCAAGTCAATCATAAATATGTACATTAAAAACACAAAAATCAGAACTCAACAATAAAAAAACTGTCGGAACAATATAAGACACAAACTATGGTACAATAAAGCAGCAGCTTAAAGCCGAGGCACCAACAATTCCATCTTTTGTCCGTTCAGGTCCTTTCGCTGGATGCTAACATAGTGAACCAGGTGAATAAGCTGAAGAGAGACCTCCTGCGTCTCGTGGATGTTGGAGAGTTTTCCGAGGATGCCCACTTCCGTGACCCGTGTAACTCCTACATCCTGCCAGAGGTCATCTGCCACCACTGCAACTTCTGTCGTGACCTCGACCTCTGCAAGGACCCGTCTGTGGCGCAGGTGAGAGGAGAAACGTTATTATAACACTGTTATAACACTCTTTGTACCTGTTTATTAAACTGTGTCAAGGTCCAGTCTAACAAACTATTTTCTTTTCCTCAGGACGGGTCTGTTTTGCCTCAGTGGTTCTGCTCCAACTGCCAGGCTCAGTATGAGACTGAATCCATAGAGATGTGTCTGGTGGAAGCACTGCAGAAGAAACTGATGAGCTACACGCTGCAGGACCTGGTGAGGAAGAAATGCTGAGTTTTTTTTAAAAATATACTGAAGAGCTAAAACTCCCTAATAAAATAGCGTTTTTGCAGGTGTCTAGTGGTTAATACAAATTACAGGGTTCTCGCACGTCCTGGAAAACAGTTGGCCAATTTTCCAGTTATCGACAACACATGGAAAATGAGAGGAAAATGTGAAATGCCTTGGAAAATCTTTGTCATCATCTTTGTGTTTTCAACACTGTCCCACTTCGTTTAACTGACTAGGCTGTTTATCAGAGTGTCCCCAAAATGGAAAACACTGGCATCTGAAAGAAATAAGAAAAAAAGAGATTCATCTCATAAATTATTATGAGATAAATTTAATACATTTTAAGTACATAGCACTTGCCAAGCATAGAACACAGTATGAGGAGGTATTAGGAGTAGTATAACTATTAGATAGTGTTTGCATCATAATTTCTAAGCGTGTAAGAGATGATTTCATAGATAAGTTAAGATTATTGGATCCATGTCTATCGCAACAGCTAGATCACTGCTGAAAATGTCCTGGAAAATAATTTCTAGAAAAGAGTGGAAACCCTGATATATCATAAAGTGTAATGTTTTTGTTAAGGGTTTGCACAAAGTTTTAAAAGTTTGGAAAATGTTGAATTTTAACTTGAAGTTTAAGTTTTCAAGAGTAAGAATGTGCCTGAATTTGAATATACTCCTTTACTCATGTAAACCAAAAATCTTTTCAAATTTGAAATGAAACGATCCTGTTATCATTTGTTATTCATAGCTCGATAAAAACCTTGAATTAATCCCTTAATATGTAAATTAGCAAGCGTTAAATAATCAGAACATATGAAAGTTAATATGAACAGCTGCTATAATAAACAAAGTGATAATTTACATTCATTGCTCTGGGTATAAAGAAATTAAGTAAATTTATTTTTCACAGTTGCATTTATAGTAACAATTTAGATGTGAGGGTAAAAGTTTTATGAGTCTGGACATTTTAGTTTAGTTTAGGTACCTTGGAAGTGCTTGAATTTTACTTTTAAAGCTGTCGTCCTCTCTCTCTCTCTCCATGTTTCCTGTTTTTATTTCTGCTGTAATTATCAGAAAAGGCAAAAAGCCAAAAGTAATCTTAAAAAAGAACAAACAATGTCCAAACATGCAACACTGTTTTGCTTGATTTACACGCTGCCTCACTGATTAAAAACACTGTGTGCTTTTTAGGTGTGTACAAAATGTAAAGGAGTGAAAGAAGCGAACATGCCGCTCTACTGCAAATGTGCTGGAAACTTTGACCTCACCTTCGCAGCCAAGGTTTCTACTCACAGATACATCATTCAGTTTACTGATGAAACCGTATGATATTTGACATCGTTCTTACTGGTATTTTTTTTCCCTTTTTCTTCCCTTTAAAGAGCTTCTCTGAGCAGATCACAGTGTTTCGGAACATAGCGTCTCACTACAACATGAGCTTCCTGGAGGAGACCATCGACTGGCTGCTTGTTATGAGCCCGCACATCAGTCAGACCGCTCACTAAATGTCACATCCGCCACAGAGCTCCCACACTCCCTCAGCTGCATCTCTGGCGATGACTTTTCAATCTGGGAAACACTCAGTTCTGAAACCTTCCCAGTTTATGCACTTGTTCATCAGCTGTGACAATTCCTGTTTGATGGAGAGGCAGGTTAGAAGAGGAATATGTGGACTGTAGATATGTTTGAATTCTTGACCATGTCATAAAATTGTGTGTCAATTTCAGATTTTGACTGTTAATAAATAAATTTTCGAGTGTTTTAACTGTGTCTTTTACTGTTCAGTTATTTTACCGGGTGCTGTATAATGACACCACTTCCGCCACGAAGGAAGAAACATAAACATCCTGATTGTCGTCTCCTCTGGAGACCTTCATTAATCAGCAGTCACGTTTCGTCTGAGCTTCCTCCCCACTTGGCTGCTAATGCGTCCACTGTGGTTTGTGCACAGCTTGTGACGTGAACTGTTCTGTGAACTCTGTGAAAAACATTAAATGTTTCTGATGCTGCTTTATTAGAAGTTGCATAATCAATAACTGTCAAGTGAAGATAATTTTGTTCCTTTTCCATTTTTGTTCTTCATATTTGAAGAATTACTGGGCAACTCTGAAGTGAGTTTGTGTGTGTGTGTGTGTGTGTGTGTGTGTGTGTGTGTGTGTGTGTGTGTGTGTGTGTGTGTGTGTGTGTCATTGTGGCTAAATGTGGTCCTGGACACCTACTGGAGCAGGAACTACCACTGAGGCCTTTTTGAGTGTTTTGCCAGTTGCTTATATATATTTGAACAGATGTTGTCAAAGCGATATCATCACAACTGTGCAAGATACAGTCACAAAACTTTACAGATGTGCAGCTGAGATCAAACTGAAGCCCACGGTCAAAGATAGGGGTGGTCTGATCTATGAGTACTGAGTATTAATATATTAATATTAATCATGGCCAAACGTGGTCCTGGAGACACCTGCTGTAGCAAAAACTACCACAGAGGCAGATTTGAGTAGTCTGCTGGGTGTTTATATGCCTATGAACAGATTTTTTTCAATGCAATAGCATCACAGCTGTGTTAGATGCAGTTACTAAACTTTACAGATGTGTGGCTGAGATCAGAATGAAGGCTGAGTTCGAAGATGGGTTCGGTCCGAGCCATGAGCACTGAGTAGCACTCGCGAATTGCAAAGATGGTTGTTACTGTTACTGAATGTGTACAAATCATTTGGTGGTTAGTGATTACTGTGAGCAAGTCTGTATCACAACGGTCTTAACCCATGCACCTCCACCACTTTAACCTCATTGCCCCATAGATGACTCACAGCCTGCTGATGGGTGCCTCCTAGACGAGTGATCACATTTCAGACTCTGATGTGAGGCTCAATTAGATTGGCTCCTTCGAGCTTCCCACTGACACATACTGTACATGTACAGTACAAATGAAGGAATGAGAGCACTTTAAAGTCTTTTCAATCATTTGCTTCTCAAAACATCTTAGATCAGGCACTTCTTGAGGCTTGCAGTGAAATGGATTAACATAAGTAGCACCCTTTTAACATAGAATTTTCAGCTCTTTACATGCCATAAACACACTATTACCACCCTGACGTGTCACCGTCCATTGAGCTCCTCCATCCATCATGACAGATATCGACCCATTTGACTTGAATCTTAAGTCTTTCTTCACCACTGACATTTGTATTGCCCTCAGGCGTCCAGATGGATTCACACTTCCCTACAATCTAGTTAGAGAAACCTTTTTATGGGAAATGTCGGTGTTATTTGATTACAGCTCATCGCTCTCCTCCTTGTGCATCTCCTGGCCATTTCCTCCTGTATCCCCTCATAAGGCTGAACACATCAGGTTGAAAGACAAAGGAAAGTGAATCAGAATATTTAGATTCTTCAAACATCGTGTTCAGTTTTAATGCAGGTTTATACGAGAATGTTTCATGATATACTCTCATAATGTTTGTGTCTGAAACTTGAATCAATAGACGACTTTTTATTGACAATACATTGACAAATGGGCATAGTTTGTATGGTTTGCTCAAATTTGTTTCTGTTCTGAAACTGAGGAAAAACACACGTTTAAATGGTCTTACTGCCTTCTGAAGTCACGTCAGGCGAAAGAGAGATTGCATTGTCATACAGTTGGGGTCCATCAAGGTTTGAGATGATATATGAACTGAATCCACCGCCCAGACTTTGAGAGAGCCAACAGTCTTTCAGAAAATCCTCTCTGTCAGTCACTGTGGTCGTCAGTTTATATTCCCACTAAAATCAGCTTAGCAACCACTGGCAGTCAATAAGTGAGCAGCTGCAGACACCTGAGAAACCCCTCAGAGTTGCTATCGTTTTGTTTGCCACGGTCAGCCGACGGAGGAGAGTCCACGGTCTTGGCCAGCGAGGACTGAGGCAACTGTGATGACGCTACAGCGGTACGCCCTCTGACACGTCTGAATCGTTCGAGCCGTATCTGTTGATGTAGCTGAGCTCTGTGGAAACGGGCACCGTGGGCTCCTTGATAACCTGCGGAGGAAAGATAATTTTCACTTAGAGAGCAGTACTGGAATTGCATAAATTGTTAAAAAGCTGAGACTCTTGGGGATTCAGTGAGCCCAGTTACATTCATGGTTGCCAATTCAGTGTTGCAAGACTATTTTTTAAATTTGACTTCACTGTATAAAATGACCTGCTGTGACCTCTAGGATAGAAAGCCTTGTGAAACTTCACAACCACAAACCCAGACACCTAGAGCATTCAGAGGATGCATGGTTTTCTGAGGTACATTGACAATCAGGGGGGTCCACAGATCCAGAGATCCAGAGAACAGATGCGCTCAACATCCAATCACCAATGGAATTCTTACAGAAATCCCAAAATGTCAGTTTTTAAAGCCAAATCACAGCATAAACTCTTCTGTGGTGTTCTTCAAGGTCTTGGTGTCTTAATGTGGGATTTTGGAAGAATTTTAATGACCATTTTTATATCAGTTTGTGAGTCATTGTACACCAAATATATGCAATAAATGTTACCAACCCAAAAGTTGCTGCAACAACTTATGAGGTATGATATCACCACTTGAATAGGTGCTCAAAGAAACCACAATAGTTTTTACAGATTTATGACCAGAACAACTTGACACAGTGCTGAGCTGCATCTCCAGCTTTCAGATGATGTGTGGCACATCTGTGTGGCAAATACTGATGACCTGTTTCCAGAGGTGTAGTGCTGTTTGTACCAAAGTGACACTTAAATTGTTGTTTTGCCGCCTACGGTGACAAGTTTGCATACATCATTCACCTACAACTTGGCACAGAATCAAATGTTAGACTGATTTCATGAATAGTTTCGTCATGTTGAGAATATTACATGTCAATTAGTCTGCATGAGCGTTCTCTCTCGCTCCCTCTCTCTGATGTGACTGTGAGTCTGCATTACACTTTTCTCATCAATTAAATGTCAATATCTTGTCTCCCACTGGGAGTATTAGCAGCGTGCAGAATGCATACCATCTATAGAAAACAACTGAAAAAAATGATACTTCTCACGGCAAAAACTGTGCACTGTCATGTTGATTGTGCAAATTACGAATATTCTTTTTCTTCCCTTGGAGAAAAAGTGGCAGAGCATCATTTCCAGTGCACTCAAGCAGCACTACACCTGTGACGATTTACCTTTAAACATCACCTGCCCCCCCTCTAACGTGACAAAGCTGGGTCTATGTCAGGGAGGGAAGGATTGAGTGTGCAGTTGACTATGTGATGCCTTTTACTCACCTCATCAAACTTTCTCTCACTGTAGACTTCATTCTTGTCAATAAACGTCAGCATGATCCAGTCACAAATAATGGTGCACTGGAGGATTAAAATAAAAAGAAGGGAAACCGTTTGTGGTGGAAAGAGTGATAGCTTCTGCTTCAAAGGGTCAAGATAAGACAGGAATGTAAATAGTTACTCACAATCCCAACTGAAGTCATAGCGGTCACTGTGCTGATGATGGTTGGGATGGGACTGAATTTACCAGCCTGAGAAAGAAATGCAAATAATATAATGATAGGAACCACAACGAGCTGAAAGGAAATGATGGAGTATCCACTTACATGTCCATGAACGATGACATCCAGACGGATGCCATAGGCCTTGATGAGTGTCCGAGACTCCACCCCGTCCTTACTGTAATATTTGGCAAACCTGGACAATTGGAACCACAAGAATAAAAGCAAGGAAAGTGACCACAAGCCAAAGTGACAAAAAGTTTAAAATACTGATCAGAAAAGTCAGTAGTTCATGATGGAGCTCACCTATAATAGTAACCAGAGCTGGCTTGATCTTTTCGCAGATCAAGACGACGGAAGGAATATGTAGGTTTACAGTTTGAAGGATCGATGTCCAGGTTGCACTTCCAGTTGATGAAAACCCCGATCACTCCTCCCTGAGCAAAAACAGCAGCAATACTACACCGTCACAAAATATGTGCTGCTCAGAATGAGATATATGGACATAATAACCTGTCTTTTTCATTTTTTCCACATTTAAATCAGAAATCTCCATGAATAAAAACATTAGCACAGTTTGTGGTGCAGAAATCATACTCACAGTCCTGCAGAGTTCACTGAAATTCTCCCTGGCTTGATCTGCGATGTAGCCCAGGCGGAAGTTTGGACAGTAAGGCTCTTTCTCCGCGTGATAATGACACTTATTTAGGTATTTCTGCATGTCACGCTTGTTTGAAGCATCTTTAATGTTTCCCCTGCCAAAGACGAGAACAGGAGTATCAGTATCTCTGAATCTCTGCAGCTCTTCTAATGCCTGAAGCATTAATTTGCCCTCAGTGTGTGTGTGCATGTGTGTGTGTAGATGTACTCTACCTCAGCACTTTAAATTTGGGGAAGTGGATAGAGTTCCTGATAAACACTGTGAAATTGATGGCCTCCACTAATGCTGGCTCTCTGTTGAAGACACCAAATTGTCAGTTAGTTTCAGTCAAACATTCTGTTGCTAGTAGTTAGTAATATTTTGTCAGATCTGTGACAAAGCATTAAACCATGGGGCCTAGTTTTTTATTACATATTTTGCACCTTAGCATTGCCTATCCACCCAAAACTACAAAAACTGGACTTAAACTCTGAACACTCCTGTAAAAAGGCCTGGTGTGCCAACATAACATCTTTGCATATTTTGTTTAAATTCAGGGTGATCAAAAACTCTATCTGTCTTACCGTACAACGGCGTACTCCTCAATAGGACACCAAGTCTGGATCTCACAGGTTTTGAAGGTGTGGTTGTAGTACTGAACACATCTGCCGGTCCTTCTGCCTGAAAGAAAGTGTTCAAAAAATATTTTAAAAACTGCAGCAAATACAGATCAACCAAGCTTGAAGTAAGGTAGTGTGAGGAACAAAAGCAGTACCGTGGCCGTCAAAGTCGACCTCTCCCTCGACACAGTCAGAGTCTGTCGTACAGTTGGCATTCGCAACTTTGAAATACTGAAGTGAAATAATACAGATGCTCGGTCATGGGAGAAGTGCGGTGTCTAACTGCATACATGCTGCTGTTTTTGTCATGAAGGCTTTTGTTGACCTCTCACCTCAGCGCAGGTTCCTTGCTTCTGATCGTACGTAACTTCTCGTCTCAGTATCGTACTGATCACATCACCGCCCTTTGAGGGAAATACCACAAAAACACCACAGTTTAACAGAGGAGTTAAGATACTGGATGATATTCATGAGGGGGGCACTGTTAGGTCTTTTAACAGTCTAAAGCCTATTATTTTTCCATGGTGGGCCACATGAGAAATTGATCAGGCTGTCGTGGGCCAGACACAAATGATATAAGACAGGCTAATATTTTGTTGGCAATGTCCAAAACTTTATTTTTTACAGTGTACCATGAATGCTGCATACAGGTTGCAATGATAGTAGCAGTAGAAAAACAATATAAACAACATAGATGTGCAAAAGTGAGTGAATAAAGTTAGAGTTTAATATAAAAGATTCAGTTCATTATCATTAGTAATGAACACAGCACTGACCCCTTTCAAAATAAAGGTCTGATAACAGTTTAATGGTAAGCAAAATGCTACTGACTGTCTTTGCTAGATTTTTAATTTTTGGTATTTCCATGAGGACCTTGCAGGCCACATGAAACCTTTCAGTGGGCCGCATCCAGCCCCCGGGCCATATTTTTCCCAGGCCTGGTCTAAATCTGGCAGGCAGATCTCAAAGAAAGTCAGATTCAAGCACTCTAGAATAATTTCAAGGTTTTCCAGCACTTTACAGCTGTATTAAAAACACATTTATATACATATACTCAAAGTATTTTTCTCACTTCTTTGTCACATTAAATCAGATGTTTTTGTGCTAAAAATAATCAAAAGTATGTTTCATGAGAGCGTTATACAGATGGGTGACAAATTAAAGAAAACACAACAAAGTTTCATGTTTCAGAACATGTATTCAGACTTTAAAAATCTGCTTCGCTAATCTAGTCAGTAACCTAATCTAGGTATCAATATTAAAGTAACGTAACTTGATTACTTTGCATTACTATTGGATTACTTTTAACATCAGCAGTTTGGCTGTGTGGCAGACATTAGCAGTCGGTCCTTCCTGTAAAAGTTTCTTTAAATTTATGATGAGACAAGATAATGATGAAATCTCCACCTCATGGCAGCTTTTTTTCAAAACATAATGAGTTGGCAACTATCAGATTAGCTGGTTTCACTCAGACCACAGTGACTCATGAGACTCTTTAAATGTTCGCACGGCATGTGGTAGTTATTGTTCTTTATTTTAAAATCTATGTTAAAATTGTAATCCTGCTAATAATCCACTGTTTTACTAAATATAACTGTAGTCTGATTGCATTTCATTTTTTTGTAAGTAACGTTGATGCACAAGACATCAAGGTGGTAATTAGCATCTGGTTTATCCAGAGATGTAAAATGCTCTTCTGTCCTCATCTAGTTGTGTTAGTTGATGCTTCACTTCTTTAGAATCTTAATCACTTGGATGCAGAGTGGATTAAAAAATTGCTCGTGCTGGGTTGGAAAGTAATTTTGTGTGAGTGGACGGCCTCTGATGTTCCTGTTGTGGTCTAACCAGCTTTATTATCTGGCAGAATAAAGTAGACCTTCATATGCTGAAATGGAATAATGGGGAAACCTGATGGAAGCTCGACTCATCCTTAAATTCTCTTGCCCTCCATCTTATTGTGTGCCATGTTTTTAAGTTGTTTGCTACTATTTAGGTTTTATTTTTTCCCTTTCTCATTTTCTTCAATGCATTATTATTTAAAGGGGTTGTTCTTACTGTTTTATCTTTGCATTTTATTGCCGTCTACATTGAGTACGCTGTATGTAGCATCTTTAAAGATACTGAAAATAACTTTACATCTAAAACAGAAAAAGTCAGCAGGGTTTGAGTAATGCTGACAAAGTATAAGAGGTGAGACTTACTTGACTGTACTGAAGCATTTGTTGTGGACTCACCTCTGATGGTCGAGCGTACTCCGCAGTGTCCAAGATATCATCTCCATGCACTGCTGTGCCTTTCATGAGCGTGTAAACTGAGCTCTCTGGACGAGTTTCACTCTCCTGGTAGGCTTTCTGACTTATGAAGACATACCTTCAGGATGATAGAACCAGACAGACCCAATATCACATTTTCTTTCATGATGTCAATTTATATTGCAGGTGTCACGTTACCTTGGATCTGCTCAGCACTCTTCGCTGAAGCCAAGAGAAGGAAAAAAGATGACGCACCTCAGTCATAAAACTCAAGACATCTAATCTGAGAAATAGTTGAGGATTAGAAAACAATAAAAAAAATCAAAGTGTGAGTACTGTTCTCCTCAGCTCATATTACATGTCTAATAATAAACGGAGAGACTCAACCACAGTTCTTGACATCAATTATGTTTCCATCAATTATGCTGTTTATTTGTCTCCAGTTAATTGGAAATGAGAAGCATTTCCTCTCCATAATTTATGGGTTTGAGAATTTAAAGTCACAGTGCATTTTTTCCTTATACACTGTTTTTAAACACAAAAACATTGCTGCAAAACACATTTTTATACTTCACTGTTATTCCTAAAAGAAGCATTAAAACAAACACATGATACATCAAGAAAGTGAAATTACCAGAACCTTTCACTTTTAACACATTTGTGGCCATGCAAATACACAAACATGAAGCTTACCAGATGAAATAGGTGATCACAAGAAACTGCACAGCTCTGTAAATGACTCCAAGAGTTCTGTTTTTAACCACCATCACCTTCGGTGTCTCATAGTCCCAGAAACCAAGAAAATACTCCTTTATAAACTCACGCAGCCCCATGATGAACTTTTCACACATCCTGAGATTTCCTTGTAAAATCAAATTTTTTTCTAGCTTTTTGTGTCTCTCACTATTTTTCGTTCTCACTCTCTGCTCCTGCTCTGCTCCAATCTGCATCTCTCTCAAGCATCATCTGGCACCAACGGCCAGGGAGGGGGATGAAGAAAAGGGGGTGGGGCTCTGATATGGTTGAATCATGTATTTTATTATGAGTTTATTCTGATGACTTTACAAGCTTTACGATGTTTCTAATTAATCTGAAATAAGTGCATACAGTTTTGCACAGGAATTTATTTTATTTAGACATTTGTAAATCTTTGCATCTTGTTTTTAATAGGTTGAAAATGTTTTATGACATTGTTGTCTTGTTTTAAGTGAATATTATGTATTTATATTTTTTTGTTTCATATTTTATTTTATTGTATACATATATTATATACGGGTGAAGATGGAAAATAAAGATGAAAATGTATATACTAAATTGTAGTTGTTAATGAAAACTAGATTTTAAAAAAAGACTGCAATAAATTAAAAAAAACTTATTTTGGAGGCATTGGTGCCATAGAAATAGTATATATCTATTATTTGTCTATGGTTAGCGCAGACACACAAATATAGCCTGGATGGTGTAGATATATGCGGCATGTCTAAGGTTTGTGTGCATTAATATACAACAAAAATTTGTCGAGCAAACGCGAGACAGCCAGCTTTGTTTTTGTTTGTTTGCTTTTTTTGTTTTTTATTCAGGCGCACAAACGGCTAACCCCTCATTTGGGTCCTCGCCCGCCTCCTCCGCGCATGTCAGACGACACGTGCATCGGCTGCTGCTGTTGGTAGCTGGTAGCGAGCGTCTCGTTCGCCTTTGGACTTAATCTGTAGATAGTTAAAATTTCCTAAACTTGTGTGAAGGGTCACATATCGTTTGTAAATGGGAGGTCTTCAAAAGAAGAAGGTAAGTGTTTATATCGCGCTAATGTCAGGCTGAGGCACGTTAACTACCATCGCAACATGGTTAGCTCGTTAGCTAAATCAGCTAGCTAAAGATTGTTTTTATTAAACGGTGGTATCTGTTGGGCGCAGATTAGCATTTGACATCCAAGTATTTAGTTAGCCTGACTATAAATTACGTTATCTTGTTTGTGGGAGTTCAATTTGATCGTCTGTGCTTGTTTTCTAGTATGAGAGGGGCTCTGCCACCAACTACATCACCAGAAACAAAGCTCGCAAGAAGTTGCAGCTGAGCCTCCCAGACTTCAGGTAACGTTATGTAACAGAGTTTGACTTTTCACATACAGTTTTGTATCATAGTGTCTGATTTATGCCATAGTTTAGCTATACACATTTAGCTATGATGGTTCAGGTTTTCTTGAAATTGTTTTAGAGAGGTGATAATTCAAGTGTATGGTTTGTATCGTAGCACTTTGGGGCTACATGCTGATGTATTTTATTGCTTTTCACTTTGCTGTGTTGCTGACAAACTACCAACACCACTTAGTATAAGACAGTTCAATTCATCAGCAGTACAAACTGCAGACTAGTGTGTTTTCACACCTGTTGTGCTGCTCAGTTGGTCCAGATAAAAATAAATAAATTATACCGTGTTGCATTTTAGTTCTGGTCTGGTTCCTGTTCACACAGAGTTTTTACAAATGAACAAGGGGAAGTAAACACAAAGTTTTACAGACTGACAGGTACTTCATTGATTGGATAGTTCAGTCAGTTATCATACTACATCATCCAGACCTACATTGGAAAATCAAATTTCGGTAGTTTATGCAGCACCTAAATGCTTTTAATACATATATTTATGCTGTTTGGTGTCATTTTAAGCATTAGGCTAGTAGTATAATTAGACTGCAAGTTGACCCCACATTCTGTCAGTCTTCTTGAACAGATTTCACTATCTGCAGATGAATTTATAAGTAGTTTAGCTTTTGAAATAATCAGAAGTAATCTAAAATCACTTACCTGCTATCATAAAATGTAAATCCTGTGGCTGTTTTGTTTGCTTTCAGATTACAAGCAAACTGCACCAGAGACCTTTTGAGTGGTCTTGTTTGTTTTTTTTTGTTTTTTTTTTAATCCACATCAGGCTTCAGTTGACAGCTTTCAGACTAGCCCACTAACCAGGCAAATGCATACAGGTCTGTTTTAACAATACAGGTTATGTGTGAAAGCACCCAGAATTCTGTTAACATTTTTTAAAATAATTTGGTCCATAAGGTGTCGGAAACAAGTACATATCTAAACTTTTGAGGAATCTCTTGTTTTGTGGGACCAACAGTCAAAAAAAAGTATATTCAGATCAAAATTATATAAACCAGTGAAAAGCAAGCAGGCAGGCAAGCACGACACACACAAACAACAGCCATGTCACTGATTTTTCTCTGATTTTCAGGCGACTATGCATCCTTAAAGGCATCTACCCTCATGAGCCCAAGCACAAGAAGAAGGTCAACAAGGGCTCCACAGCACCGAGGACCTTCTACCTGGTCAAAGACATCCGCTTTCTGCTGCATGAGCCAATCGTTGCCAAGTTCAGAGACTACAAGGTACCACTGACATATTTTTTTCTGTCAAGTTCAACACAGCGTATGAACATGCTTATAAGAAAGAGTTTAATTTTAACGAACTGTAATTTGTTCCTTGTTGGTGGAAATTCTTGTTTCTCTGGTATTTTCTCCATTGATGATTTAAAATGTGAACACTGTCTCATTGTCAAAATGTTTCATCTCAACAGGTATTTGTACGCAAACTTAAGAAGGCTTATGCAAAAACAGAGTATTCCGCCGTAGAGAGACTGAGGGAAAACAAGCCGGCCTACAAATTGGACCACATCATCAAAGAAAGGTGAGACACTGTTATTCTCCACACTGAACATAGGAGGGCGTTGTTGAGCTTAACTGACAGATTCTGTGTCAAGTCAAATTAGAGAGAATCAGCTGAAATGAGTTGGGTAACTGCAAATTGTGGGAAACTGTTTGTGAAAAAAAGAATCTATAATGTTTTTAAGAGATTTTAAAATACTAATCAACTTATTTTATTGTTTATAAAATTAAAAAAAAATTGTTGTTTTTATATTGTATCAAGCTGTGTTGCCTCACTGGTTTACCTTTGTGTGACAGGTTCCCCACCTTCATCGACGCTCTCCGTGATATCGATGACGCCCTCTGCATGTGCTTCCTCTTCTCCACCTTCGCCCGAACAGGAAAATGTCACGTCCAGACAATCCAGCTGTGCAGACGCCTCACCGTGGAGTGGATGAACTATGTGATTGCATCTCGTGCTCTCAGAAAGGTGCCAGTTTACATCACACAGCAACCATCTTTGTTTGTCTGATATAAACAAAATGTGGGGGTTCATTGACCTGTTCTGTAATTATGCTTCTCTGGTCCCGACAGGTTTTCATCTCCATCAAGGGACTATATTACCAAGCTGAGGTGATGGGACAGCCCATTACATGGCTGGTGCCATATCAGTTCGCTCATGATGTAAGTGAATAATGAATTGCAGTTCAGTGTTCGTGCTAATAATATGCAGTTATTTTTTCACTATTATGGGATTGAACTGAAGGGTGACAGCTCTGTCAGCATTTGGACTCAATCATGGCTTTGATTAGACTTCAGGCAAACCACATTTGTTTCTGAAATTAGATCAGGCTGTCTGCAATGTTATTAGCAAGTGATCAGATCGGATTTATGTGTCCAGACATCACCAACCTATCCCCATGCTGTGGTAATGACGTAGTTGTCAGCAATATTATTATAATAATACTGATATTTGTAATACATGAGCTGGTGATGTGGCTTCCACATATGGAAGCATTAGAAATGGAGATCCATCGCCCTTGTTGATGTCACCGATAGTTGACAGTCACAGGCCACTGAGCCCTCTACCACTGTAACATCATGATTTAAAAGTGCCTTAGAACTAATGAATATGTGCAGTATTTAAAGAAATGTCAACCAGAGTGCAAAAATGAAGAATTAAAATTATTACAATAGCACCATGTGCCTGATTTACTAATGTGTAAACAGTATAATCTGAATGCAATCCTGTGTTGTATGACAATAATAAATTACCTTGATGCTGCTCTGCTAGTTGCAGCATGGATTCAGTCCAGCTGCTCGGATGCTCTTCCGTCACTCTGCATTTGATGTTGGTTTGTTTCCAATTGGAAAATGCCAATATTGTATTTCATGTTTGTGATTATTATAGGTGTGTGGTTTGTTTTTTTTAATGTCCAGCCTGTCTAAAGTCAGTCTGGATATGTCAAAAAAACAGATTTGTGCTGGCAGTCACAACAAGGCTGTAAAGTCAGCAGTGTTGTTGTCAAACCCAAGAAAATTTTCGGTAGTGTAAGCTGATTTTGCAGTGTTACTCTTTTGCATAAATTACATTAAAAGTAGCTCACTGACTGCTCCAGGGATTATAAATAACTATAAATGTTTGCACTCAGGGTCATTTATTTTACCATTGAGACTCAGTTTAATTCTGGTTTTTGCTCTTTCAGCACCCAACAGATGTCGACTACAGAGTAATGGCAACTTTCACAGAGTTTTACACCACTCTCCTGGGCTTCGTCAACTTCAGACTGTACCATTCCCTCAACCTGCTCTACCCACCAAAGGTATCCAGTACTCATCACAAGATTAAAATGGCTGTGTTGTATTTTAGACAAATTAGATTAGATTTATGGCTGTTTGGTCACCTGTTGGCACATCTGGACGGTGTTAATGCCTTCCCTCTTTTTGCAGCTGGACATTAAAACCGAGGCAGAGCTGAAGAAAGAGGATGAGGAAGACTACGCCATGAACTCAGAAAGCTACCTGGAGGTGAGGCTCTTTAAAGGATCCATTAAACCGTTTAATCTTACCTGTAGTGGTCTCTAATCACACAAAATGTAAAAATGTCCATGCTAAAAAGTAATGCACCAGAAATATAAGCTTGCACATGTTGACTGGGCACCGGAGTGCAAATATTGATTGATTTATTTAGTGGTCAGATTCTTCTGTATCAGCACCCCTGCTGTGCTGATGCAATGGCCTAATTGAAAAGATTTTTTTCCTCTCACTGCATCTGGTGGTTTATTTCTATTCCGGTACAAGATAGAGCAGACATTAAACTTGATGCAAAGCAGGCCTTCTTCATGCATAAAGGCATCGTTAATAGCAATGGAAAAAACAGGAGTAAACTAATATTAGAATGTAGGGTACCACACGTCTTTCTGGACATTATCAAAGTTATAACTTAAACTTGTGTTTAAGGTCACGGAAAAATTATTTGTTATTCAAAGTAATGATGTGCAGTTGTGCCTATAAATAATAAAAGTGGGGATTGTTGTTCTAATATGTGGTTTTTGGCTTTGCAGAAACTCTCAGCTCTGAGTGCCAGTCTGGCGCGGGTGGTTTCTACTGCAGAGGAGGAGGAGGCTCAACTCGACCAGTTTCCTGTTGAGGATGTAAGAAAGCCAGTTCCCTAAATATGATTGACTGTATCTTGTCTACACTTACAATAAAACTTTGATATCATAGTCAGGATACTGAAAAATGTCGTGCGGAAAAACAGCAGCTGATAAACTAATTGGTCTCTGAGGGCGGAGGTGAGAGGTCGCATGTCTTTGTCAGAGGAGTTGAACCTTTTTGAGGTGTGAGACTGGGGGATTACAGCTTCATATTAGTTGCTAGGGACAATATATTTCTCGCCTTGGGATGCTTGTTGGTCCAGCTATTTTGAGGTTCTCATCTGTGGGCCCTGTTCCACCAAGGGACTTTTCAGGAGCTCAAAAACTTTACCTGGATTTCAACAATATGAGCCCAGGTCCAGTTTTGGCTCTTGGGTTGACAAAAATAGTCTGTCTGGACTCAGCTTTTTAATATCTCAGGAAATATCAGGGTGCAGTGCTGATCCTCCCTGATTTGGTCAAACACAAGTCTTAAAACTGCTGCAACATGTACAAAAGTATGAGATATTTTCTGTTAATGCTTTTCTTCAGGAGGACATGGAAAAGATGGAGGCGAGGGAAAAGGAACAGAAACAACTGGAAGCTCAGAAAAAGATTTTTGAGGGGCTCAAGTTCTTCCTCAACAGAGAAGTGCCCAGAGAGTCGTTGGCTTTTGTCATCAGGTGAGTGAGAGCTGCTGAAAACATACAGGACATTTTTACAAGCTAAATTAGACAGAAAGAAAAATGTGTGTACACCTCTAACCTGTTCTGTGTTGTGTCTCTTTTTGCTGCCTTTCAGATGTTTTGGTGGTGAGGTGTCCTGGGACAAGTCGGTTTGCATTGGCAGCACATACGAGGTGACAGATGAGACCATCACACACCATATTGTTGACAGACCCAGCATCGACAAACAGTACATCAACAGGTAAAGAAATGTTGTCATTTTCATTATATTTAACACTCTTCCACTTTGCAAACACATAAAACTCATGGGGTTTTTATTCTAAGTGCATGTATATTATATTTCTGAATCCTGAAAACAGGAAGTCTGCTGATTGACTGTGCTCCTGTCTACTCATATATCACCATATCCTCCACAAAGCCTCCTTTCAGAGTCGTCTTTCCGCTCTCTCGTCTCAAAGCAACCCTTCTTCATCATGTTTAACAGACCCTGTCCTCTTTCTTTATCATGCTCTGCATTTTCAAAGATTCACGTCACTTCCGTCATGCCTGCAAACTCCTCCATAAATTTAATTAGGACAGATGAAATATCCTAACCAATATAATTAAGATATGCAGTCATGATTTCATGTCAGATCAGAGAAATAAACGTGTCATAGGAGGTTATCTCTGTTTGTTTTAGGTACTACATCCAGCCGCAGTGGGTGTATGATTGTGTCAATGCCAAAATCCGCCTGCCTGTAGAGGACTACTTCCTTGGAGTGTCTCTGCCCCCCCACCTCTCTCCCTTCGTGGACGAGAAGGAGGGAGACTACGTGCCCCCCGAGAAACTAAAGATCATGGCCTTACAACGAGGAGAAAAACCTGGTACGGACACACTTTCATGCAGTGCAGGCAACGTCATTGGCTCACAGTGATTATAATTTGGATGTCAGTGTATTTACGCCACAATCAGTGGTCATGCCTTGATTACACACAGGTGATTGCTATTTAATTATGTGCCTTCTAAAAATATGTATATGTATGTATATGCACCAGCAATAAAGTGCATCATAGTAGGTGAATAGATGTGTAATCTGTTATGATTTATTTGATATGATGATTATTTTAGGTAGCTGTGTTTCTGTACACTTTATAGAACAAGTATTGCCGTAAAGAGGTTGATGGAAACAAAATTAGAAAAACACAGCTTGTGTTGTTGACAAATCAAATATGAAGCCTGAATGGGATCCATAATTTTTATAGGCTATGAAAATTCAGAGATCATACACATAATTTACGTATTTTATTCCATTATAGCCCAAGAACAGGAGGAAGAGGATGAGGAGGAGGAGGAGGAGGAAGAAGACGACGACGAGGAGGAAGAGGAGGAAGATGACAACGATGATGATGATGATGATGAGGAGGAAGAGGCAGAGGAGAAGAATCTTAAGAAAATAGAGGAACAGAGATCCCAGGACAAGGTAAGAGACGTCTGAACCCTTTTCATTTCTTGCCGTCAGTCTTTTTCCTGTTTCTACAATCCGGTGGAACTTTTATCAACTCATCTGTCGTCTTTTTAGTCTCTGCAAGTCAAAGTAACGCCTGGGAAGGTGAAGGTAGAGAATGCAGCACGCTTGGAGCAGGAGGAGAAGGCAGAGGAGAAACGTCTGGCCATCATGATGATGAAGAAAAAGGAGAAGTACCTCTACGACAAGATCATGTTCGGGAAGAAGAGGAAAATCCGAGAGGTGTGTTTCTCCACGTTATCGATTGAATATGGATTCAGGAGTAGATAAGGCTGTTAGTGCAAATAACATTCTTTCATTTTTAACACTGGAGCCTTTATTTTCAGTGTCAGGCGTCTTATCTTGAGCTGGGAATGTTTTAACAGTATTGTGTGTAGCTGCTGTTGTGTGTAGAGTTTCAAGCCCAGCGATGAACCATGGAGTTCACTGACCTCTGAAATGCCTTAACTGCATTCAACATTCATCCACTCTCCTCTTACAGGCGAACAAGCTGGCTGCCAAGAGGAAGGCCCACGATGATGCTGAAAAAGCAAAGAAGAAAAAGGCCAGAAAATGACTCTTATGATGATGTATTTGTCAGACTGACTTTAAGGTGCATTACAGGTTGACATGTCATAAAGCCTGAGAGTGCATTAGAGAGCTCTGTGAGTGAGTTACATGCTCCGTAACCTGGGTGCATTTATCGCTCTGTAATTTCACCATGAAATGCAGGATGTGGAACAATTGTGTAATTATTGATGTAAAAGTGACTGCTTGCCTTTGTTTGTATGAATAGTTCTACATTACACACAATATTTCTTCCTGTTTTAAGATCTGTATTTGAAACGGTCTGTATTTTAAAATAAACACACAGCATATTAAGCATTTTTTTTTTCTTGTGATCTTGCAGTAATTAAATTAATTTGGGGTTTCTTGCTGTGTATTTCAGCATGTTCTAGAAGAATTAATTATGCTTCAAGCAAACTTAATCTTGTAAGTAGCAAATGAGTTGTCCATGGGTGCTGTCACTTCCCAAAGTGCTTTCCAGTTGAGGTGGATACATTAGAATCTCCCTCAGTACAGGTACATGATAAAAGGAATATTAGCAAAAAGGCAATAATAATTTGAGCAATGTAACTAAGTACATTTACTCATGTGTTGCACTTATTCTGAAAAACTTTATACTTCTGTAATTAACTTGGAAATCTATGAATTATGAGAAAGGCAAAATTATGGGATGAAAGGTTGAAATTATGAAAAAGTCAGTTATATAACTTTTTTTAATCTCATAATTAGGACTTACCATGAGGATATTTTTTCTTTCACTGGCAGAAATGGATTGAAAGTGACAGATAGTGAAAATAAAAGGCCTATAATTGGGCCTTGGGGGATTCCATATTTAATTGGAGCAGGAGATGGAAGAGCTGAATTGAGGAAAGCATTCTTGCTTTTAGGTAGGAAGTAAATCATTCTAACGCAGAGCCCTGCAGAAGACCCACAAGTGCACATCTGTGCAGAAGGCAGAGGCTGAGGTCACCATCCTGTCTTCAGTGATTTATCCGCACACGGGCAGTGGGTGTTGATGACGAAGGAGCATGAGCCCCTCTGCCCTCCTGAAGATGCTGCTGTGATCGTGGTGGGCCGAAGGCCAGGCCAGTCATGCCCCGCTCTCCTCAATCTCTCCATTCAGCTTGTGACACTCCCTGCCCCCTCTCACCCTGATCTGCATTCCACGCATGCCCGCCCAGTCCGGGTCTCAGCCTGGCACTCTGGGTGCCTGCGGGCCAAGGCGCGCCCTGCTCAACAAAAGCAGCAGTGTCGTGCCTGAGCGTGACGAGTGTGGGATGAGCAGCACGAATCCAGTGCGCCTTTCATGCACCAGGGTCACAGTGTGGTGAGACACAGAGCGCTCAACGTACTGTAATGGATGAAGCGTTATGACCACATATTGCTGCATCCTGGCTTGCAGAGCCAAATGGACTGTCTCCCATGGTTCAATGTTCATTTCATTCTCTATTGAATTGTCTGTTGTCTTGCACACAAGATTGAATTGAAAGTGGCAGGTCCACAAGCACAAAATACCACGTTTATTGTGCATCATAACTCACAGCTCACACAATTAAGATACTGAGAGCTTTTTTATGAAAGCCCATTTCCATCTCTGTGATGAAAAAAGATCATGCAACTTATGAAAATGGGAAACCCTCTCAAAAAATAACTTTGTATCCGAACATAATTGTTTGTATCTGAAAATAATGGGTTGGCATGTGGTAATAATGAATAAATAATTTATCTAAAAAAAGTGAATTAGCATCTGATAATAATGACTTAGTTGCTAAAATGATGAGTTAATATCTCACAATAATGAAGCAGTATCTCAAAGTAATGACTTAGTCTCAACCCCCCTGCAATTTGCAGGACACCTATGTGAGGATGCTGTTGGTGGATTACAGTTCAGCATTCAACACCATAGTGCCCTCCAGGCTCGTCAGTAAGTTAAAGGATCTGAGGTCTGAACAGAACACTGTGTGACTGGATCCTGGACTTTCTGATGGAACGCCCCCACATGGTGAGAATGGACAACTGTACCTCTTAATCACTGACCCTCAGCACAGGGGTCCCACAGGGCTGTGTTCTCAGCCCCCTCCCACACACCCTCTTCACCCACAACTGTGTGGCAACAAAGGCTTCGAACACCTTTGCGAAGTTTGCAGACGACAACAGCAATTATGAGGATGATCTCCCCCCGTCACCATCAACAGAACAGCTGTGCAGAGGGTGGACACCCTTAAGTACCAACATCCACAAGGATCAGGCCCAGCCTACACCCACGCTGTAGTCAGGAAGGCCCAGAAGAGACGATACAAACTTAGGCACAGAAGGACCTTTGGGCTGAAGCCACAGATCCTCAGGGACTTCAACCAGGGCACCGCAGAGAGCCTTCTGACAGGCTGCTTCACCACCGTGTATGCCAACTTCACATGCATGGACCGTAAGGTGCTGGGGAGGGCGGTTCGCACAGCACAGCACATCAGCGGGCGCGAGCTGCCCAGCCTGCAGGAACTGTACACCCAACGGTGCCTCAGGACGTCCCTGAGGGTCATAAAGGACGGCTCACACCCTGACAACAGCCTGTTCTCCATCCTGCCCGCAGTTTTTTTCCCCCAGGCCAAAAAAACAATAATGTTCAATATGCAACCTTCACTGCTTCTATATTTGTTTGCACATTATTAAGTCTTTGCACTGAGTCCTACTTATACTTCTGAGTATTTTTACATTATAATTTGTTAATACACATTTTACTTTATTTTATACTATTATTTATATTTATCTTATTATTATTATGTATTTTGTTACTTAACCTACCTGCCTTTTTAACTTACTCTTCAATACAGCTTCCCAAATTAAGTTTTTCACACAATTGTACTTAATAACCAGTGTGACACTAAACATCTTGAAAATCTTGAATCTTGAAAATAATGACTTTGTATCTCGAAAAAATTAGAATCTCTCCAAAATAATGACCTGGATACTGACTCTAAGTCATATGTAAGTTATTATTTTAAGAATGTTTCTCATTATAATGACTTACAGGATGTTTTTTTATCGCATTGGCAGAAATAGGTTAGTGTAGATTTTAGTGCAAACACTGGAGAAAACAATTGAGAAAACGATTGGTCCTTTATAAATGGAAAAATACTAGCTCGAGCACATGCACTCCATTGTTGGATGACAGCCCGGGCTGTGCAGGTCGCTCAGTTTGTTTAATTAATTGCCGTTTCCATGTGCAAATTTTAATAACAGTCCTGTGTATGTTCTCCGCCTACAGCATGTGTAGACACCAGTGCTAAATAAGCATTTCAAACAATACAGACAGAGCAGTCCTGATCAAGTGGTACAATCACAGCCTTTGTGCTTTGGCTTTCTGCATTTGTTCTTTTTATGCTGTTTTCCACCCCTCCTATCAGCTTGCAGCTCAGACTCCAGTGTCCACACTCAATAGCCCTCTGTATGTAGACACAGAAAAGGGACTATACAGCCTCTCTCCCCCCTCCCTCCCTCTCCCTATCTCCCTCCCTCCCTCATTTTTTTTTTTAACTCTCACTGACAAGTGTACGTCCCCTGACAGAGAGCATGACGTCAGAGGTGGCTAGATGAGCCTCCCTGCAGTGCTTTATTCAGCGAGATCACTTTTGGAATTGAAAGTTGAGGTGGGGGGCGGGTGGAGGCAGGTAGCCCGAGGCATCAGGTGTGCATTGGGAGAGAAAGAGGAGAAGAGGAGCAGCAACCAGATGAATGAGCTCCATGGCACTGGACATGTGATAAGGGGAGCGCGGAACTGTGCTGCCGGGTCTATAACAGCATGTGTATGTCAAGATCAGACATAAGAACAGCTGCAGGAGGGAAATCGACTTGTGTTAGTCATCTGGAACTGGATGCAAAGGAAGAGGGAGACAATGCAGCTGGATAAGAAGCACGTCCAGTAGTTTATCATTGGATTCATGTATGAAGGTAAGAGAAATTGCAATTTTTCTCTCCAAAATTATCTTATTTTGTGTTTTCTTAATATTAATAACAGTCTTATTTATATATTAGATGATAGCTGAGACATTATTATACTTACCAACACCTTCAGATGTGTAATCACATATCAATATAGCCCTAAACTCAGTCATGTTTGCAGTACTATTGAGCCTTGAGTTCCTATTATACAAGAACAATAAATAAATCTGTCTTCAGTTTCGTTTGAAGCCATACAAAAGTCAGAGTAAACATTTACAGAATAAATGTGGGCTGTAATATTGTAGGAACTCCTAATCTCTCATAGGTGAGAAAGCATTTCACTTCTACTAATATACATCCCACACAAGGGCATACTTTGACATAATGTGGCAGTTATTTTGGGGGGAAGTTTAAGCAAACAATTATATCAACACTATTGCAGGCAGTGGGAGAGAAATTTTCAGTTAATTGTCAGGCTGAACTGTTCCACCTTCTCCCCGAATGTCTCCCATCACAGTGGCTTCGGACAGCGGACAGAAAGCTCTCTCACATGCCTACATAATAGCCCCTTCATGCCGTCCAGACAAAGAGCAGAAAAGGCCATTTTAGCCGTGTTTGGAGAGCAATGTTTGAACAATGCTCAGATGATAAGACTGAACCTAACCTGACCAGTTCATAACACTGAGGCACACATAGTAACTCAAGCCAACACATGGAGTCTGAAGTCATCAGTCTCAAAGCTGGATGAAGGACAAAACTGAATAATAAATGATTCACTGGACACCAAAAAAGGACACCATACTTAAGACTAGACTGGGACTTTCAAAACGGTGTCACAATTCATCATGGGTTCATTAAACATCACGATCACGGATGAAAGTACCGTAACTTTATCTCTAACAGAAAAGGAGGGACTCAGAATCAGAAATGACATCAACATACATACAAAGTCTATGTTGGTGTGAGTTGCAGAGTTTTGGAGATATCAGCTGTAGAGATGTCTGTTTTCTCTCCAGTGTAATGAGACTAAATGGCACTTAAAAAATTCAAAACCAGTGTCTTTTTCCAAAATTCATGACCTGGTTACTTGAGATAATCCACACACCTTGTTGTGAGCAGTTTCATGTAGGGACTACTTTCTTTCTAGTAGAAAATAAAGTACTTCCGGTAGATTCTACTGCAGAAATAAAATAATTTCTGCAAGAAACCACTCACAGCAAGGAGTGCAGACTATCTTGAGTAACCGGGTTGTGATTGTTTTTTGGAGACACTGGTTTTGAATTTTTCAAGCATATTTTTTTCTGCTGCTTTGAACAAGCTGAGTGCTGTCAACCTGTTACACTCGATTTCCATATTCAGAGAATCAATCAACTTGGTGGAGTGAAGATCTGGACGCGGGCAAACTGTGTGGATGAAAATGGAAAATGCCCCCAAACATCATATCAGATGATGGGAAAAACACCAACTCCAAACACAGATGGAAAAAAAATGGAAAACTGTTTGATTCTGAAATTGAATTCTTTATCTCAGATTTCTGACTTTGTCCTCTAAATGTACACAAACGTTGACAAACCAATAATACTGAACAAAATTTCTCATCCCAGGCGGTAATAAAGATGAAATCAGCAACTTATCCAAAAAATCTACTGCATTGTCACATACTGATAACATAAAAAAAAAAAAAAAAAAAAAAACACGTGTTAATAAAATATTTGTCATGTTTGATATGTGCTTTCAAAGACATCAAACAGTATTAGTGCATCCAGGAAGCAGTCACGTTATATACAATTTAATGATGTGACTACAGGTGGTAGCATCTGCTCCATGTGATGCAGAGGTGATTCACCTTCAAAGATGTCTTAACACCTGCATGTAGAGCTGCAACTAATGGCTATTTTCCATATCAATTAATCTTTTTTTTTTTTATGATTAATCATTTAGTCTTCAAACTGATTCTTTTGTCACAAGAAACAGTCCAAAACTCAAAGGCTCTTAATTCAAAATCATCACTGACAAAGAAAAGCAGCAAATCCTCACATTTAAAAGATGGAACCAGCAAATATTTGACATTTTCTACTTGAAAAAGAAATGATTAATCTATTAAAATAGTTGGCAACTAATTTTCTTTCGATCAGCTAATTGATTAATTGACCAATCCTTGCAAATCTATCCGTATGTCACTGTCAGTGATGGAAATATAAAAACATCTATATACTGTATTTAAGTGCAACTTTGAGGCAATTCTTCAGAGGGAAATGTTGTCTTTTACTACACTACATTATTTGGCCACTATAATTACCGGTTACAATGCTAATTATGAAAATCAAAAATACAACACATTAGGTTAAACAAGTCGTTCCTAACCTTACTGCCTTGTGACTCAGAAAAAATAGCGTCTAGTTCCACTAAAGAGACATTTCCCCTCTAAATATCTGAGATTGTTTCATTTTTTTCATGTTTTTTTGAAGTGGTAGTGTAAACAGGTGTTTCTAATGACATGTAGTAATTAAGGTTCTGTTACATTCAGGTCAAACAGAGTCAGAGTGCCGCTATTGTGCATGTCAGCTAATTGGAAAGGCTCTGCTACACTAAATGGAACGTGACCTTAATCTTAAATAATTTACAAGCAATTTTACTGCAGAACAAGCACTTTTTCTTTTGATACTTTAAGTATATTTTGTTGATTAACATTTTGTTGACAATACTTTTATGTAAGTGGGATGTTGGATGCAGAACTATGATGTATTTTAGTGTTTTTATTTCTATTTGAGTAAAAGATTGATTTCGCTCTCTTCTTTGCTGCAAAGGTACATTGTCCATCACAGTTTGTAGTAACCAGAAGTCCAGAAGTGTTTTTATTTGATAGGAAGAGAGGAGTAAATTCTGCTCATCATGGATAAAAATAAGTAAATACAAGTAAAAATTCAGAGCACTTTCTTTGAGACATTCAGCCATTTTTACATCATTTATTGAAAATAAATAATAATGGTTGTTTGAATAATGCAAGGACAGCTGAAGACAAGCTTGACCTATGTAATGTATCTATACAGTACATCTCTCTTTGTATTGTGGTCACATTAGGTCATACAATGCTGCAAATTCCAGGTGGTAGATGTCACCTTGTTTCTTGTGTTGCTGAGTCAGCAGGTGGCTCGTCTTACCGTAGTTCGCTGGGGTGGGGGGGTGCAATATCACTTTCCACTTTAATGCATTATTTATCTGATGGGGCTGTGGAGAAACACAGTGTTGGTCATTTCAAGTCACAAAGTATGTCATTTTGTAGCTCACCGTACAATTTTAACCACACCCTGTGTTTAAAATGTTTATGAAACCAGAAACTGTCAGAAACACCTAGAATGAACCTCCCAGTGGGTAAATATTCTTCAGCACCTTAAATTATGGTCCACCTGATGACGACAGGACTGTACTCTGCTCAAGAAATTACAGTTTTAGGAGCTGCCATTACTGGATCACTTTAAGTTGTTTTACCCAAATAATTGGGTGAATGACAGCATCACATACAAAAACAACTTTAATTCTTCCTTTTCCTCTCCGTCACAGTATTTTTTTTGAACAACAGCAAAACAGAATTTTACGGAAGCCAATTTCCACCAATGTGATGACAAAAAAGATCCTGTAAGTCATTATAAGGAGAAGGCCTCTCAAAAATAATGATGTATCATCTCAAAACAGTGAGTTAGTATCTAGAAATACTGAGGTAGTATCTCAAAATTCGGGCGGCACAGTTATTTTCATTGTTGATTAATCTGTCATTATTTTTCTCAGTTAATCAATTAGTTAATTTCAAACACTGCTGTCACTTTTGTATGGAGCTATAAAGCATTATTATGCTGAATTTGTCTTGTATCTATCATGCTGCCATGATGATGATGATGATGATGATGTTCTGTGTTTTCGTCAAGGTGGTCCTTGATGGTCCTTGGTCCTCGATTCTGCCGGACCATGGCGGGCAAGCAAGGCAGGCAGTGGAGGTCCATGTGCAAAGGCCTGGTCCTGGGTACCCTCCTGACCAGCTGCATGATCCTGCTTTACTGCCTCTCCACTCCACAGATGCACTTCAGCCTGCCTGAGTAAGACTCATCACACTGGTGTGCATGTAATCTGTGGAAAGCATAATGTAAAGCTGGGATATCTCAGTACCAGCACTGGAGCTAAGCAATGTACTGCTGTGGACATGGTCAACAGCAAAATATATTTTAGCCACCAAAAAAAAAAATTCAGTCTAAGTGTACACTATATTTAAAATATTTTCACTACCTTCTAATGCCATCAGACAGCCTTTTACATAATTCCTCATCTACCGCTGCCTCAAACTGTTACTTTGTTCCTGTTATTTTGTGACTTTTGTGTTTTAAAAGGTTTGTTTCCAGTCAGACAGCAAGGTAAAGTGGTGAAAATATTCTAAATATAGCATACATTTTAACTGACAGTTGGTACAGTATTGGCTCCATGTACTGAAGTTGTTCTCTGCAGCATCCATGGGTTCCAGTGGCCCTTTTGTCGCATGTCATCCCCCGACTCTCTCTCCTCCTTTCCTGTGCTTACTTCAGCTGTACTATCAAATTAAAGGGGTAAAGTTCTGACTTGCCAGTTAAAATTGAATGCACCATAACACATGAGAACTGCAACGAGCATCCTGTCTGCATGTGTCAAGTCATGTACTTCATCCTATATGATCAGACAAAGTTTTTATATCACATCGATACTTTGGTCTATATGTTTTTTCATGTTCATTCAGCACTGACTGTAGGTAACACACTGACTATGAACAGAGCCTCATACCATCCCACTTACTGGGGGGAAATTTTATCACCATTATCAGCACATTTTTCATTTGGTTGTTTTTCTTGTTTTCCTGTCTGTAGGGTTCCAGTGCCTTACTCATGTGCCCACCGCCCGTCCCAGATCCACCCGAAACCAACCACAAACAGCTCACAGCAAACTACTGGACAGACCTGCACTCCTAAAGTGGACATCATGTTCATGAAGACCCACAAAACAGCCAGCAGCACCTTCCTCAACATCCTTTTCCGCTTCGGAGAGAAACACCGGCTCAAATTTGCCTTCCCCGACAGCAGAAATGACTTCTTCTATCCCTCTCTTTTCCAGCGCTCCCAGGTTAAAGACTACAGACCTGGAATGTGCTTCAACGTTATCTGTAATCACATGCGCTTCAATGCACCCGAGGTGGCCAAGCTGCTACCTATGGACACCTCCTACATCACTATCCTGCGAGACCCCGCAGAGCTTTTTGAGTCGTCCTTCCACTACTTTGGCCGTCTGGTGCCTTTTACCTGGAAGATACCAGGCGATGACAAGCTGACGGAGTTTCTACGTGACCCCCGTTACTACTTTGATCCAGAGGGCTTCAACTCTTTCTACCTCAAGAATCTGCTGTTCTTCGACTTTGGGCAGGACAACACTCTGGAGCTGGATGATCCGCGGGTGGACGAGGGAATCAAGTTCATCACGGACCGCTTTCAGCTGGTCATGTTGGTGGAATACTTCGAGGAATCACTCATCCTGCTCAAGGATGCCCTCTGCTGGGAGATGGACGACTTGCTCTTCTTCAAGCTCAACGCCCGCAAGGGATCCACGGTGTCCAAACTGACCCCTGAGCTGAGGGCCAGGGCTCTCGAGTGGAACGCTCTCGACTGGAAGCTATACCAGATTTTCAACCAGACTTTTTGGAGGAAAGTAGACGCATACGGACGTCGGCGGATGGCTGTGGATGTGGCAGAGCTCAGGAGAAGGAATGCGGAGATGGCATCCATCTGCATCGAAGGGGGTCACGCTGTAGAAGCTGGCAGCATCCAGGAGACGGCCATGCAGCCCTGGCAGCCCATCGGAGAGAAGTCCATCATGGGCTACAACCTGAAGAAGAATGTGGACAAGGCACATCGGAAGTTGTGCCGTAAGATGTTGATGCCAGAGCTTCAGTACCTGACAGAGCTTGGGGTTAACCTGTGGATCACCAAGCTGTGGGGCCATGTCCGAGACATCATCAACTGGTGACTAGGCATGTGAGCAAGAGGGGCCAATTCAGCTCTGACTGACTGTATTAAGAGAAGAGGAGTCTGATTGTGTGGCTGTTAGAGTGAAAGGTTAAAGCGATTGTTTGGATTATTTGATGTGGGATTATACGAGATATGTCTTGACTAGTCAGTGTATTAGCTGCAGTAAATGGCGGTCGGCACACTCTCACGACACGAGCACAGAAGCTATGAACTGCTGTGGACAAGGTCAGCAACAGATGGTATTTTAGCCACTTAAAAAATAATCAACATCCATTTAAGTGTGTGCTATATTTAGAATATTTTCACTGCTTTAGTTTGCGGTCACACAGCCTTGTCCAATGGGAAAATGACACAAATTTCGCCCCATCCAAACAAACCACACTCCACAGGTGTAATCAGCAATTTTATCATGTGGAGTACAGGAGTTGTTGGTCTACCACTGCCTCGATCTGTAAGTTTGTGTGACTTTGTCCCACTTTAACACAAACAAACAAATAGTTTTGCAACAGTAGACCAGAAACTCCTGTGTTCTGTGAGGTAAAATTACAGATTTTGCCTATGGAGTTGATTTTTGTGTTTTATGACAGTAGTTTCCTGTTGGAAAAGGCTGTCTGACAGCAGAATAAAGCAGTGAGATTATTCTAAATATAGAATACACTTAAACTGATTTTTTAAATTTTTCTGGATAGGTCTTTTTTATGTGACTAAATTACTTTTTTTGCATCAGTACAATGCTGAGCTTCTAACCAAGGACTCCTGTGTATGTAGGTAGCTATTTATTTATATCTGTAGAGAAATTTCAGTCGCAGCTTCCTCCACTCCAAACTGGGGCGCACTGAGCGCCACGTACTGTAGGTCGTACGCTGACTATTTAGAAGTCCATGTCAAATAATCTGAACTATCCCTTTAAATAATTTTGTCACATTTCAATCTTATGACCTCCCTCATTTCGTTGAAATGTATTCACATCGACTTGTTTGCGTTTCATATGATTGTGCACTATAATGTATCCAATGGTGCTTTAGAAATAAATATTGTAGACTTCACAATCTACAAATACTGAACCAGTTTACCACACGCAGATGAGACTTAGTATTGTTCTCTATGTTCGCGAGTCAATTTCCAAGAATTTAAATGTTTTTACTGTCATATGTGAGCTAATGAGTGAACAGTGAAGTTCAGGATTAATTTGTATAAGCCCTTTAATGCAATAAAGACAAAAATGTTGCCATTCCTGCCAATTTTTTAAGGTTGTTTGAACACAGAATGAATAAATGGCACTTCCCCTCAAGCTAAATATTCTCTTTGAATTCTACCCCCCCCCGAAGTTGAAATACTTTATTCCTAAGAGACTGAAGCCAACTAAGGGCTTAAATACAGATGTGAAAATAGTGAATGTAAGTATTACATCCCACTTTGTTGTGTGTGGAGGACAAAATCAGATATCATTTTAAAAAACATACAGTGAGCAAATACAGGCCTTTTTAATGGCAGGCATTTTCACTTGCCAGGAATGACACAGACGCAACTAATCACATTAATGATCGCTCGTTCCGGGACCCCAGAACTGGTACATCTAAATCACATCACTTCTCCGGCAGTGACATGTCAAAATGTCATGAAAAAGGTCTGATATATAATATGCATGATATGCAATAATTTAAAATTTGAGCACAGCACTATGCAATCAAGAAGAAAAATCATTTCCTTACACGTTTACTTTCCTTGTCAGTTTTTATAGCACATGATATATTGATGAGTTTTCTGCTAGGCATATATGATATTACATTTTCACTTCTACAGAGCAGTAACAGCATTCCCCCTTGCCAGGCGTTCTGGCAGGCACATTGATGATATGGTGGGACTTTGTTGCATCGTGAGCCAAAAATAAAATTCATTGTCAGCCAAGTGAGGTAAATCCTGTCTAGAAAGGCACTACGACAATGACTAACAGTGTTTAACACCACCTACATGTGTTTACACAGCTTTGTAATCTTAGCCTGCAGATGTAAAGGGAATTAAACTGAGAAAGACATTACCTGTTTATGCACTGCATCCCTCATTTATTGTTCTTCTTTTCTTACATTTGTTTATTCTGTCATTTTATGTATTAAATATTTTGTGTTTTGCATGTAATGGAATCAGTTATCAGTTCATCAATATGTAATTTATTGGTTTTGTCCTCCACACACCTGCCCATTTTTCCTGGCAATGTTTGATAATCTTTTTATCCTCAAAATAAAGTGAAAATTACATGTAATATTGTATGTATTAAATGTACTGTCTGATTCATAAAATTGACAGCTTCCTCTCCATGTGACTGTTTCATCCTTACTTCTGTAAGCAAGTGATTTATTGTGCATGAACACATACAACATCCTAGCATCTTTGAATAGGCTGAAATAATATGTCATCTCATAAAAATATGGACAAAGACAACCTGCTATTTCCAACCAGTGTTGGAGATGCAGTTTGAGATGCAGATAATACACCAAACACCAAAATGGCAAAGATGGATTAATGGGTCAGCTGACCTGTTAATTAATTACAGTTGTGAAAATAAAACATGATAAAGTCCAAGGAGGGGTAGTATTTCTTACAAAAACTGTATAAACACAACAATTAAATACTGTTTGGACATGAAGATATATTACATTCTTTATTTATTGGTATGCTAATTCAAGTCCAAGACTGCATAATTTCAGAAGAAAACTTTATTTCAGTGTATATATGTATATATATAAAACATATAAATATAGAGAAGGTGTATGCAGTAGATGGTCATTGTCAGCAATGAACACCCCAATAAAAATCTAATCTTTTCACAACATTTTGACTCATCATAAAATGAAAATCACAGTTGTTACAAATAAGCCATGACAGTGTTATGGCTCATCTTTAACATTCATGAATTTTATTATAAACACCTGTGTTTTTCCAAATGTGCCAAATGCAGATTTCTGTGTGCCCTTACAGGAGTTTTGACTGATTTGTTCGAGCTTCTTCACAGCACCTGTCATAGCAGGAAAGACACAGATGGACCTAATAATGTTAGTCAGCTCAGTTATGAAATAGGTTGCACACATTTTTGGAGGTTTGAGAGCTTGGAAAGGGAGTCAGAAAGTAAACACTCTTCTTTACCCATGAATCAGGTACAAACAACCCAATATGAAATCTGAAAATCTTCTTAAGCCCACCCAAACCTTTAATCACAACTCTGATCAACACACTGGACTTATCGTACCAAGGAAGAATAACACATAATTTAAATTCCACGGTTTTGTTTTATTAGTTCTGATTACTATTTCACATTAATAACTATAACATTAATCATACATAGATGATGGTACTTTCAAACGTCTAAAATTGAAACTTAAAAACGTTTTAGTTATTTCTTTTACATTTCACCAACCACTGGGCTGCAGCCCACACTTTGGGAGTCACTTATTTATAATATCCTGATAATACACAATATAAAGAATATACTAGAATACATTATAAATATCCTGAAATGTTAAATACAGTGGTGGACAAAGTACTCAACCCCAGTACTTGAGTCAAAGTATAGATACTCCGCGTCAAATATTACTCAACTACAAGTGAAAGTTGCTCAGTCAAAATTTTACTTGAGTTAAAGTACTAGAGTTCTTGCTTTTAAAAATACTTAAGTATTCAAAAGTACAAATTACAAAGTACATATTCTAATATCAGTGCATGCTGTATTGTTTTCATGATGCATTTACAGAAGCTTGTAACTCTCTGAAACCATCTAATGATGCACTGACCTGCTTGTAGAACCACTCTGCTACACAAAGCCTATAGAAACACCTATTAAAACTTCAGCATAGAAATACAATCAAAAACAAAAAGGACAGTTATTGTCATTTTCTGATGTAACTGTATTAAAATCACATCATAAAATTAGATTGAAGATAACTGTAAGGAGTTCTCCAAGTCTGTTAAGATTTCTTTCTGGCTTCAGAGGCAGTATATACATTAATTATGTGGTATGTTTCACCCCAATAAAAACAATCCAACTTTAAAAGCTACCTGGAATAATTAATAATTATAACACCATCTTGAGATTTCATTTTGTCTTTCTCCTGCCATTACCGCTTTTTGTCTGAATGAAAGAGGGAGAGCTTGCTTGTTCTTGTTACAGAGTGTGCCTGGATGACGAATTTCCACTTTTACATCAATCCCATTTGAGAGGAGCTACTGTGATCGGTTTCCTTTTGTGAGGAACACAGCATGTGACCAAGTGCATTTTAGAAAAGAAAAAACACCAACAGCTGACTTCAATGTAAAGTAACAACAACCTTCCTAGAGATGTAGTGGAGTCAAAAGTACAATAAAGTACATAACTTTCCAAAAAAACAAATACTCAAGTAAAGTACAGATAGATAAAAAAAATGTACTTAAGTACAGTACTCAAGTAAATGTACTTCACTACTGTCCACCACTGGTTAAATATAAACATACTTTATACATTAGACAAGTGTGCAAAGTTTTTTTTTTAATGCAATGAGCTATAGTAGTAAGTGAAAAAAAATGGTAAATTTATGACCCTTCATTAATGCCTCTCTTACATTTATAACATTTAAAAACATTATACTAACAGTATACACTTTATATACTGCCTATGAGGGTTAAATGGCCAAGTTAAATCCTGTTTTTTTACATACAGGAAGTGAAGTACTCAGCAGTGTCGGCTCGGGGGCGTGGTCGGCCGATTCTTTAATGACAGCACCCGTGTTTTGTTAGTTTAGCGTTAGTTTTCGTGACTAATGCTTTCAGATGCGTACTTATTCACTAAGTATATATACGAGCTCAAGTATTTCACCATATCAGGCGGATATTTTAGTGTATTAGTATTAGGATTAATTCGTTAAATTTCGTTCGCTGTAACTGTTTGCTGTTTGTTTTGTAGCTTAGCAGCTGCTGCACAAAGCTAACGCTAGCTAGCTAGGCTAGCTATGCGGCTAGTGTAAGTTTTTAGCATCGCTTGTTGCTAAACTGTTAGTCGGGGAAGATCATAATCCTCTAATGTAAATAAAGAGGATATAAGCTTCGTGTGCACAGGTCATACAGGTGTCAGAAACATTAGGAGGACTGACTTTAACGATGGCGTTCACTGAGGACGTCCCTGCAGATGAGTGGCCCTGAGAAATGATTCAGCTGGATGAGTTAGCAACAAAATGTCCTGCAAATCAACTAAAGTGGCCCCGAGTGTTGATTTCGACCACAGTTGCTCGGACAGTGTGGAATATCTGACGCTCAACTTTGGCCCTTTTGAGACCGTTCATCGCTGGAGAAGACTCCCACCTTGTGATGAGTTTGTTGGTGCAAGGTAACGTGTTGACAGATGAGTAGCTGCAGCTTTTCCTGACTTCACTGAACATGTCTGCATGTCCTTAATTCACCGTTATTGCCGTTTGCTGTCTTTAGGCGCAGCAAGCACACTGTTGTGGCATACAGGGATGCCATTTATGTGTTTGGAGGGGACAATGGGTGAGTAGTACTGGACACTGACTGGCATTTTTTCTTTATACACATTGCACACTACATCAGTGATCTCCTTTTTTTTTGTCTCAGCTAATGACCCCTTACAAAACAGAAAATATACCAGGGATCCTCTCATGTATATAGAGATTCCACTATTAGTGCTGTGCAAGTGCAATATATTGGTAGTGCGAGGTATGAATATCATGGTATTAGATTAATGTCATCTTAGATTTTGGATATAATTATATTTTGATATGGCATACATGTTTTGTTTTCTTGGTTTTTATAGGCTGAGTTACAGTACAGTGATATCAGACTGTTCTAGCTGTTCTATTATTTGTCTCAAGTCCCATGTCTTTCCACAGTGCAAGTGATTATTTATCTTAAAAATAATTGTGTTAATTAGGGCCCAAGTGATAATGGATTTTTTAAGGAGTAATAAAAATTGCAATATCAGTGTATGGGCCGATATGCTTTAAACAGAGTATAATTTACTGAATATTGAATAAACTGACCCCTCAAAAGTGTTTAGCACTTAGGACAAATATATGACAGGATATTTTACAGTCTAACATAAAGTGTATTGTCTAAAATTACACCAGGGCACTAAAACAGTAAACTTTAACCGGTGTCTTTAATGTATGTAATAATAACTATAAATAAAATGAAACACAAATATTAAAAATGAATTGAAAAAAGGATCAAATACGCATAAATTGCTGCCTATGTAGCTAAGAAATAAAAACAATGTACATTATTTTCCGCTGAAAAAGTTTTCATATAGGCACATATCTTACAACATATGTGCTGATACTGTGATAGGCCGATATTGGGCCGATAATATTGGTCAACTGATATATTGGTCGGGCTCTAGTGTTAATATTTCATGAATGCGCCAATAGTCATCTTTAAATAATGTCACAATATTGATTTTGTCCATATCGGCCCAGCCCTGCTGGTTTGGGAGGTTAATGTGGAGCAATTCATTATATTCTATAAGATCACAGTATGTTTGCACAATTTGAGAATCAATTGATTTTAGAGAAAATGTGTGATCAAGATATATATGGTATGTCGAGGCATAGCCTAAAAATATCAAGATATTACTTTTAAGCCATATCACCCAGCTCTATCCAAAATTAAATGGGGATGTGTGAGTGACGCATGCTCGAAGTAAAATATTGCTCCCTGAACTATGAAGCCTTTTGTAAAATAAATAAATAATTCAATAGATATTTTTTATTTGAGAACCACTGCACTACATCACATGCATTTTAAATTTTTTCTGTCACCTAATAGGAAGAACATGTTGAATGACTTGCTCCGCTTTGATGTGAAGGACTGCTCATGGTGTCGGTAAGATTACATCAGTGCAACATAAATGAGCAAATAAAATAATTGTAGACATGTAATATGATTTATATGATATATACATGATGTATATGATGTTCTCTACAGAGCCTTCACCACTGGAACTCCACCTGCTCCCAGATATCACCATTCAGCTGTTGTCTATGGCAGCAGCATGTTTGTTTTTGGTAAGGTTTTCAAGCTTATGTTCTTCACAATCAAACGTCATTTTTTTTGTACTCAGTTTAAACTCAGGTGATATTGATGCTATAATTCTTTTTTTGTGAAATGAATTGTTTGCTATAATGCTTGATTTAATATGTTTCAGGTGGCTACACTGGAGACATCTACTCAAACTCAAACCTGAAAAACAAAAATGACCTTTTTGAGTACAAATTTGCAACAGGACAGTGGACTGAATGGAAAGTGGAGGGGAGGTAATGTATTTACAATGTTTAATTTGTGTTTCTACAATAGATTTTTATATCAGCCATTTCAAAGCATGTAGAAACTCAGCCAGTAGGATATCAGGATTCAGTCTTTCTGTCTGTCTTTCAGCTTGCCAGTGGCTCGGTCTGCACATGGGGCCACAGTCTATAGTGATAAACTGTGGATATTTGCTGGCTATGATGGGAATGCCAGGTATGCTTGACTTTTCTTTGCCTTTGCCAGAGTTGACAGGTTTTTTTTTGTATGTAATATTGACCTTTTTACCCCCCATTTTCAGGCTGAATGACATGTGGACCATCAGTCTGCAGGATCGAGAACATGCATGTTGGGAGGAGGTCAGTATAATAAATTTCATTATGCTACAACCAGAAGAGCACTGACAGTAGAACACAACACTGAACTGTAGGTGATGACGTCTCTGTCTCTGCCTTTGTGTCCATCAGATCGATCAGAGTGGTGAGATTCCTCCATCTTGCTGTAACTTCCCAGTAGCTGTGTGCAGGGACAAGATGTTCGTGTTTTCTGGTCAGAGTGGAGCCAAAATCACCAACAACCTCTTCCAGTTTGAGTTCAAGGGTCACATGTGAGTGCAGCCTTTGCTTGTGCCGAAGACTTCAGTCAGTCACCCTGTAGCTGTCAGCGATACATGGGACTAATCCTTACTCCATTTTTTTGCAGGTGGACACGCATCCCGACCGAACACTTACTGCGGGGCTCCCCTCCGCCTCCACAGAGACGTTATGGCCACACTATGGTCGCCTTTGACCGCCACCTGTACGTGTTTGGAGGAGCTGCTGACAACACTCTGCCCAACGAGCTGCACTGCTACGATGTGGACTCTCAGACCTGGGAGGTGATCCACCCCAGCCTGGACAGCGAGGTATGAACTTAATGCATTCACAAAGAACTGTGTCAGTGCACAGTGGAAGTGGTTAAATGTCACAGATGTGTTTTGTAGACATTAAAAAAACAAGAACACGTTGGTCCTGAGTTACCACCACTACACAGGGTTTTTGTGGGTCCTTAAAAAGTCTAAAATGCATTTATCTGGGCACATTTTGGACCTCTTGAACTTACTGGAAAGGTGGACTAGAAAAGGTGCATGCTGTGTGCAAAACCTGCCTCACAAAAGTGAAATACTTCAGTAGCGTTACTGCAACAAGTTTGAGGAGGATGTTAGCTGCTTTCACCCTAAGCTAATGTCTGCACCCATAAAGAATACAGCAAGCCAAGCTAATCAGCCAAGAATTGAGGAAGTGCTGTCAGTTTTGCCATCTCTGTCTGAGAGAGGAAAGAGAATCCCCTAATCTGTGGCAGTTTTCATAGATAAGGAGGTGAGACGAATCATACATGTAACTAACACACAGATCCAGGTACTTTGAAGATGCAGCTTCTTATGTTATAGACTTGTTGTTGTTGTTGTCAGCAATATAGGAAATTCAGGATGAGATACATTGATGCATCGAGAATCATTTGAGTTGTTGGCAGTACTTGGCAACAAAATCAGTGCTGATCACAATAATATGGATGCTCCTTTAGTTCCATCCTGGATATCCATGTAATCACATTTGTTGATAAATCCTTAAATACATATTTTGAAACCATGCTTTTGAACAATGTCCTTACACTTTCTTAAATACAAAAGCTGAATTTCCTCTGTGCTTGCCTCCTTAGATGCCAAGTGGGAGACTCTTCCATGCTGCTGCTGTAATTCAAGATGCTATGTACATCTTTGGAGGAACTGTGGACAATAACGTGCGCAGCGGGGAGATGTACAGATTCCAGGTTAGTATCAAACACATTCATCGCTGAAATATGCAAGCACTCGCTCTAAATACTTCGCATCATTTGGACACTGGTCAAAAGCCTTTCATGTCTGTAGAAAATATATGAACTTGAACCATAAAGCTTGTTTTGAGAGTTGTTTTAATAGTCAAGTAAAATCTAATTTTATCCTTGTTGCAGTTTTCCTGCTACCCAAAGTGTACTCTCCACGAGGACTATGGCAAACTGTGGGAGAATCGTCAGTTCTGTGACGTGGAGTTTATTCTGGGCGAGGTGGGTTTTCGTGGTCTGAATGTGATACTGCTGATTAAAATTACAACATGATTTTTCCATCTGTTTGACTCCTTGTTGTGTTGTTTACAGAGGGAGGAGAGAGTCTTGGGGCACATTGCCATAGTGACTGCAAGATGTCAGTGGCTGCGGAAGAAAATCCTGCAGGCTTGGGATAGGCAGCGACAGGTCAGAGCCATGCAGTACAAGTACACTTCATTTCCTCTGAGACAAGGAAGATGATCATTGTTGTTATAAGATATTTATACACGTGAAACAAAATCATGCAAATGCATCTGTAATTAATTTTACTCAACTCTCACATTGACTGGAAGACCAGGAACAAACAGTAACACGAAAAGAAGAAGTCATGATACTAATATTGTGTTGAGATAATCCCAGCTCCTCTGTCATCAGTCACATTTCTAGAGCTGACACACAGGCTTCACAGCTTTGAAACTTCTACCATTGCCACAGTAATCAACATCCAAATCAATATTCAAATACTGCTCAAATTATTATTTTTTGCTTTTTTAGAAGAGAAGAACAAGACATTGCATTGGCTGCACTGAAAAAGAGGCAAACGATTGATAAAGAATGAGAAATGAGGCTTCTAATGGTGCTTAATTGGTTTCAGAATCAGGCATGTGCCCATGAAACAATTTTATACAATAAAACTAAACTGAAATAAGTAAATCCACTGTAGCAACTAACTGAAACTAAACTGAATAGAAAACAAAAATTAGAAACAAAATAAAAAATGAATAAAAAAATACAAAAACTTGAATAACATTAATAACATAACATTGACAACCACGTTTAATCAACTCTGTTGATTCTACGCACAGATTGAAGCTGCAAACAGTGTAAGAAACACCAGACATTATATAAAAAAATAGCTGTAACAGTAAGAGATCACTGCTGGAATGTTAAACAAAGCGTTACATACTGAAGTGTTGCATAATCTGTGTGCAGAAGACCAAACACGAGAGCAGCGAGGAGAGCGACGAAGGGGCAGCTGGTGGCCCGAGGGATATCCCAGCAGGCCACAGGCCATCGGGAACACAGCCGCTGCTAGAGGTAGCCATCAGGGAAGCGGAGGCCCAGCCTTTTGAAGTCTTAATGCAGTTCCTCTACACGGACAAGATCCAGTACCCACGCAGAGGTACCACTTCCTAATGGTCTTTAGATTGTGACTGCAGAAATCCCCATGTAAGACCAGCAAAACTGACAAGTTGCTCTTTCTTTGCTTGTCTCTGTAGGTCATGTCCAGGATGTTCTTCTAATCATGGATGTGTACAAACTAGCTCTTAGTTTTAAGCTTTCCCGCCTGGAGCAGCTGTGTGTGCAGTACATCGAGGCATCTGTTGACCTGCAGAATGTTCT
Organism: Lutjanus erythropterus; assembly: GCF_056507025.1. Classification (NCBI taxonomy): domain Eukaryota; kingdom Metazoa; phylum Chordata; class Actinopteri; order Lutjaniformes; family Lutjanidae; genus Lutjanus; species Lutjanus erythropterus. The sequence goes on from NC_139326.1 coordinate 5,507,852, forward strand.
TAGTGTTTGTGAAAATGCCAACAAGCTGCAACTGGACCAGCTAAAGGTACATGTGGATAACTGAAGAGGACCAACATCAGTGTCAAATCTCACTTTTACTGCCCTCTAGTGGCTGAAGTTCAGGGTGCCATCTAAGCCTCTGCAACTTTGTGTTACTTTATGTACATAATTGCAGTGCTGAAACTGAATGAATGGAAAAAAAAAATAAAGCTTAATAAAAAGAAAAGAGCAAGAAATATCATATAGGTATATAAAAACTATATTATCAAAAAAAAAAGAAGTAAACCAGTCATTAATAGCACCAAGTCTGTTGCAGCACCACAGAGAAATGAGCTTTTATGCTAACAATTTTTTTCTTTAGGAACATTGCCTTAATTTTGTGGTGAAGGAGTCGCACTTCAACCAGGTGATCATGACGAAGGAGTTCGAGCATCTGTCCACTCCGTTGATTGTAGAGATAGTACGACGAAAGCAGCAGCCTCCTCCCAGGTTGTACTCAGACCAGCCTGTGGACATCGGGACCTCCCTGGTCCAGGACATGAAGGCTTACCTGGAGGGAGGCGGCCTGGAGTTCTGTGACATTATCCTGCTGCTGGACGGACATCCGCGACCTGCTCATAAAGCCATACTGGCAGCTCGGTCCAGGTAAAGACTACGCAGATTTTATGATCTGCTTTTAAACACATGGCGGTCAGCACACCCCCAGTTTGGGGAGGCGGCAGGAGTAACAGTGTACGAAGCTAAGCAATGTTCTGCTGTGAAGAGGGACAGCAGGAAAATGCATTTTAGCCACCCCAAAAAATCTATATCAGTTTAAGTGTACACTATATTTAGAATATTTCCACTGCTTTACTGTTCTGTTAAGAAACCACTGTTGCTTGGATTTGCTGGTTTACTGCTGCCTCGCTCTGTTAGTTCGTGTTATTGTGTGACTTTGGTGTCACAGAAGGTTAGTTCATATTCACTGAAGTCTCACAATAGTGCAAACTAACAGATTGAGGCAGCAATAGACCAGCAACTTTTGTGGTCTGCGAGGTAAAATGATGTTGACGTGATGATGTTTTTGCCAAAAGAGTCTAATTGAGTGATAACAGCGGTGTCCTGTGGGAAAAGTCTGTGTGACAGCAAGGCCCCACTTCAAATAATCTGAAATATCCCTTTAACTCAATGAAAATTAGACAGTTTTAAGGCATTTTCAGAAATGTGCTGTCTACTTTATACTTTATTTTATTTATTTTATACCTCAGTTTAAATGTAGGTCTCTTTTTTACTTGTATAGAGTAGAAGATTAGAATGAAAACCAGTGAACATCAAGAAATGTATTTTGTATCATATGAGAATGATTTCGGGAGGTGATTAAATTTTCTTACCATTGTACTTGTTTCATTTCAGCTCAGTGATATATCTGACACTTTTTAAAGTTTGCATTTCTACTCCCCAGCTACTTTGAGGCGATGTTTCGCTCCTTCATGCCCGAGGACGGTCAGGTTAACATCTCCATCGGTGAGATGGTTCCAAGTAAGCAGGCCTTTGAGTCAATGCTGCGTTATATCTACTACGGTGACGTCAACATGCCTCCAGAGGATTCCCTGTATCCTTTTCAAATTCACACTGCTTTATATTCATTCACCAGATGAAAAGTCTTTCCCCGGCAGAGCACGCTAAAAAGACATTGGCTTAATAAACATTTTTGCAAATTTAATGAAAAGAAATTATGAACGAGGCCACGTCCTTTGATGAAGGCAGCCCCTGAAATGGGACACAGCTTCTGCTCCTCTCAGCCACTGATCCAGAAAATAAGTGGTAGAGTTAAGGTGGAATAAGAGAGTCATAATGCAGCTGAGAGGCGCATCAATCAAGACAAACACACTCAAAACAGTTATGTTTAGGCATATGCCTTGAGCTTGAGATAGATATATATATGAGACATTTGTAAATGGTTCTATGTTAGAATAAGAGGTGTTTAAGGTTAAGTAAAGGTTTGACAAGGTTAAGATTATAGTAAAAATAATTTAAGTGGGATCCATGAAAACACTACAGTCAGCATCTAGTGGACATTATTGTAACCACATCATAATGGGTTTCTTTTCAGGTATTGTGGTCACAAAGTACTAATAGTACTGTGTTTATTTGACAAGATTAAAACATGTATTTCATTTTGGCTTTTTATTATAATGTAGCACAGAAATAAGTTACTTCCTTGACCTGCCATAACCAGCTATCTGTTTGCTGCTCCATATTACTACGGGTTTTCAAACAACAGGCTGCAGGCTTACTGTAAGCAGAATCTGGAGATGAATGTCACTGTGGAGAATGTCTTGCAGGTATTTATGTTTTTACCCGGGGGGGAGTAGTGACCTAATTTGTCCCATACTCGGAAGACATTTTTGTATGCTGCATGAATCATTTGTCCCCTCAATATTTCGCCCCCCTTCTCCTCTTCAGATTCTGGAGGCGGCTGATAAGACCCAGGCTCTGGACATGAAGAAGCACTGCCTGCACATTATTGTCCACCAGTTCATTAAGGTGGGTGGGCTGGTATCCGGAGCCCTGGGGGTTTGCTGCCCACTCGCTGCAGCTGAGCTAACCCTGTAGGCTCGTCTTCTCTGCATGAGACTGACACCTTTTGGCCTCCCGGTGGATCACCCTCCATCTTGTGTGTAGAGTGGAGACTGTTTACAGGCCGGCCGGCTGTACAAGCACCTCATCTCATAACGAAGAGGGTCAAAGTGCCACTCTGATTATTGTTTGTTATTCAAAGACGCAGTGAAGCGCTCAATTCTCACCCTCCTTCACTGGAGTGCTGTTGTTTCTGTTAAACTTCTTCCTGTTTATTTTAATTTGTCATGCATGGGCGATCAAGTGCTGCTTATTCCTCATTTTACTTGATTCATTGTCTTAATTTACAGCTCATTTTTTTCTTTTTTTTGCTCTCCTCCCCTCCCAAAGGTCTCCAAGCTCCCCAACCTGCGGTCTCTCAGCCAGCTGCTGCTTTTGGACATCATTGAGTCTCTAGCTACACACATATCAGACAAACAGTGCGCTGAGATGGGCTCCGACATTTAGGATGACGCCGAGAGCCTCACAGAAGCCATACATCTCTGCTCCGCCTACTTCTAGTCATTCCCTCGTCCCCAACGCACAGTACTTTTCTTTATGTTGGACCTGGCATGTCTCCACCCCCCTTTATCGATGCAGTATCAATTTTTTCTCGTCTCAATGAGGAGTTAAATCAGTGAAGAAACCAGATTCTAGCTCAGTTACAACTGTTAAATGGTCCAAAAATTCCCTTTTTATATTAAGTTTGTCATTTATTTATTTTGATTACACAAAAGAAAAGTTTTATTTTGCTCAGTATTGCTGCTGCATTTATGATAGATATGCAGCGGACTGTAATAATCCATACTTGTGACACTATAGAAATATTCAAGTGTCGTGTTTTAAGTTATCTGCTCAGATACTTAATCAAAGTATACTATAAGGTGGATTATTTATCTAAATCTGTATTCATCACGTTATTGTATTATTCTCATCTCTGACACAGTTAACACGTCTGGATTTAAATGTTGCAAGGAATCAAAATCATGATATGATGAAAATAATCAGAATGTATGTCTGTCTTGAAGCTATTTGTTTTGTTTCATGTTAGTCATTGGCACACATATTTGTAAAACTTATCACCTCTTACCATTACTAACAGATGAGCTCTCTTTATATAGCAACGTGTATTTAGTGACATCAGTATGCTGTTATTAAATATTTACCCACGTGGGTTTCATGTATTTAAAGCCTTAATAAATCTTATACAAAATAAGTCATTTTGTCCTGAGTATTCACTCCACTCTGGACTTTTGTGCCTTTTTTTAGGGCTGAACTCTTTATACCCACACTATCTCATTCTCTTAGAGCTTCCATTGCGCCTTTTTAGCTGTCTGAGTAAACAACCTAATTATGCAATTAAAGGTTTTGCACAATCATCTTTTGGCAGTTATCCATAAACGTTAAAATGTGCTAAAAGTTGCATGAGCGTTTCTGTAAAAGCAGGTTTGACTAGAGATGCAGCGATTAATCGATTAGTTGATAGAACATTAGTCGCAAAACTGTTTTTGATTAATTGTTTCAGTCATATTTCAAGCAACAAATACAAAATTGCAATGGCTGTGACCAGCCATTGATAAACGTGCATGCATGCATCTACATGTGTGTGCATTCACACATACACAAATACACAATGACTTGACTGATGTGGTTTAAGTATAAAGACTGGGACTAAGTCACAACAGTGGAAAAAGGAAATTTCTGCTAAGTTCAATGACACCTGCTGCAAGGCTGTGTCACCTGTATTTACACCTGGTATTAAAATATGATCTGTTGCGTTTACACCTACATAAGATCAAAACATAATGTAAGCCAGAATACCTTCAGATGTGGTCAGGCTGGTCTGAATTCTTCTGATTGCATTGGTTGCCTCCCACAAGAGTCTACGACTAACTGTCCATTAGTTTGGCCGTGGAACATGAATCTATTTAAAAGTTACGCACCTTTTACTTACAGGCCACTCCCACTGCCTCGTCCCCTTTTTGCCAGTTGTCATGAACAGTCAATCAGCTGTCCTTTGACTCACGACGAACCTGTCCACTAAATCTTGTTCGAGTCTGTGAATCCATTTGGAGATTAGGCCCCGTTTTGAGATGGTCCACTCTCATTGCCACGTGCCCTTTTAGCCAATTGGCATGAACATAAACTCACTCCTTCAAACGCTTGACCTCTATGCCTGATTTCAGCATCCTTGGGTGAAAACTGTAAGGAAAATGTAAGGATTTGCTGCTTTTCTTTTTCTTAAATGATAGTAATTGAAGAGTTTTTGTGTTTTTCGACTGTTGGTTGGTCAAAAGAAATAATTTGGAGATGTCTCTTTGGACTCTTTTTTACAATTTATAAACTACTCATTTTTAAATTAATTAGCAGATTAATCCATAATGAAAATAATTATGAGTTGCAGCCCTGTCATTGGGCCCTGTTGTGGTTACCAGACTGTGCCATCATAAATCTGATGGACCCACTGACCTAATATATCTGTTAAATCCTACACTCAGCCAAGCAAACAGCAGATACTCTGCAGCCTGACCCAGCCTTATTTCTACATTGCATCAGCCGAGGCTGAACTATATCGTTGCTGGCTCCACTGGCGTGATTGGCAGTCTTATCTAAATGCCACGGTCTGCTCAGTCATCCAGCCAGTATCCCTGCTTTGTGATATTTATGATAGCTTGAATTAAAACTGGATTCCTCAAAATAAGCAACTTAAAGATTTATGTTTTAAAAACCAGCGCTGATGCCGTTCATTCCAAAAGTCTTGGAAGAAACAAATATTTTTAGATTGAACACCAGCACGGATCTCAGATTCCTACACAGACCCTTACCACAAACTGAGGCCAATGTAACCTATACACCATGTGAAAAAACCTGAAGGTTAAAGTCTTGACCTTTTATTGAATTAGCTGCGTCCTTCAGAGGTTTCAGTTTGCACAGATCTATGGATGATAAAGTCAAACAATGCTCCTTGGTTTGAGAGAGTGAATTTCTTCAGTGTCTGCAAAGTTCTGCATTTGCAAAGATTTTAATATACTCGAGTGAGCTAAATGATATTTTAATCCTATTATATAAATTGCAGTGTCTTACAACTTAAAACACTTATTTTACAGAAGTCTAGACAGCCAGGCCAACCTTAAACATTCAAACTGCATTTCATTTATTTCAAGTGAGTGTACAATAACCAGCAACAATGATAGGTTGTAGTATTTTTCATAACTCCAATCCCTTCCCTCAACCTTCATACGCCGAAAACACACAGACAAACATGCAAAAGTGCAAAAGCAAACAAACAAAAAATATGCTATACTGAAGTATATTTTTGGCACTAAAGCAAAGGAAAAACAGTCACAGAGTTGTAAGGATCAATAGCTTAATATGACCATGATTTATGGTGTAATTATATCCATAAAGCCTCACAGCCAGAAAATGTCCAAATCCATTATTGATCCAAGTAAAAAGTAGTTTCCAAGTAAGAAAATTATAGGAGCCGAAGTTCTTTCAGTTAAATGGTAAAAGTTTAGATATTTGGTCCAAAGCTGCATTAGATATGATTTGAATAAGATGGTTGAGTTGTTTTATTTTGAAGTTATATGGTAAAAATTGTTGATAGGACTGAGAAAAAAAGGTTGACCTAAATGCAGAGGAACAAGACTGAATTTTCTGTTCGCTGCCAGTTGTACTGCAAGATCTGTAAAACTCTCAGTGGAATTCACAAAGTGTTGGACTCTTTTGGACTCTGTTGTAAGAACCGTTGCAGTGAGCACAAAGTGCTATTCATAGTCCAGATACTTGAGACACTTGGCAATCAAAAGCGCCTCTTTGGATGTCCTTAGAGTGTAAATGTCTTAACTGAAGTCTCACCAGTGACATCAGTAAAACAAATCATCTGAAATAATTACAACTTTGAAGATGGGCTGAATTTCGCAGCCCCACAGCTGTTTGATTCTCCCTCTTTTTTTTGCTTGTGTACCCCCCATGTCCAGCTTGCTCATGTTTCATCCATTTAAGTCCACTTGTGTGTGCACACAGCCCAGAATCCCACTGGAGATATCTGGTTTCATCTAAAAACAGAGTTCATTGTTCACTGAGATGATATTGAACACTGAAACAAAACAGTATGTCTGTTGTCGTGCTGCAATCCTGGATTATCTCCCATTTTTCAGGTGCGTTTTATTAAGGGGGCTGAATGAGTGGGCTGGCCGGGTTGGTCCTGCTACATTAGCAGGTGGGACGGGCTACTGAGCCATTCTGGATCTGGAACCTGTTACCTGCACACTTGAGGCAGGAATCACAGCACGGCAGAGGCAAAACATGGTTTTTCTAACACCTAAAATCATGCAGAGGACTGCACTCTTTGTGACGTTTGGTGGTTTGGTGACCTCTGGGATCACAGCCTTCCTTCCATTCTGGAAGACGATGAACTCTGATCTGAACGAAGTGGAGAACTGGTTCTCCGGACTGTGGCACATGTGTCTCTACACAGAGGAGGTGGGGATCCAGTGTAAGGCCTATGACTCCATCCTGGGACTGCCGATGGACCTGCAGATCTCTAGGGTGCTGGTGTCGGTGTCTATAGGCTCTGGAGGCTTGGCTCTGGTGGCCGTCTTCCCAGGACTGGAGGGAGTTGAGATGTGCGTGGGGCAGCCTGGCCTGAAGAGACGGCTCCTTATCCTCGGCGGGGTGCTGTCCTGGGTGTCAGGGCTCACCACTCTGGTTCCGGTCTCTATTGTGGCCTACACGACTCTGGTGGACTTCTGGGACGAGGGTTTTCCTGATGTGATGCCACGCTGGGAGTACGGAGAGGCGATGTTCTCCGGCTGGTTTGGAGGTTTGGCTCTGGTCATCGGAGGGACGCTATTCTTTGTAGCTGTGTGCATGGGGGACTTCGACCAGAGGCCACCGAGCGTCCCGAACAGCCCGCAGGTGAAACACAGGACAAAGCAGTACCTGAAGACAGAGGTGTTGTAAACTGTCCAATGTGTCAGCTGCACATTCATATACTTCATATGGAGACTGCCAGCTGGTGGACTTGAGAGATGAGACAGTGAAATGACTTGTGAAATACTTCTGTGGCACTATTTGTGTGACAATGTCAAGAATAATATTTCAGACTCAAGCAGCATGAAAAGCAAACATGGTTTCTGTTTTATTTGTTCTTCTCAATTTAAATTGTTACAGAAAGTATTAATAGAGACATTTTCCTAATCAACTTTTCATTAACTATTAATGTAATGTGAGTTAATAAGCAGCTGCAGTAGATTTTATTCCTATGGAGTGGGTTGCTCTAACAATTGTCAATTTAATCTGAGTTTAGATGTAATCAGAGTTTAGCAAAACTGGATTTAAAATGAGTATTTCTTAAGAAAGATGTTACATTATTTGCTAACTAGCTAAAAAATTCTATTGTATGTTATTGTATCAAATGGGCTCATCTCGTAAACACAATAATTTGAACGCACCATCATGATTACTTATGATTACTACCATTTTGAAAGTTAATCCTCCTTAAATGTAAGTTTAAACTGAAATTTAATGGTTTGGTGCAACAGAATTAGCTTTAGAGCAAAAACTGAACTGATGTTAAAGAGAGTCTAATCTTCAGCTAGTTTAAAGGCTTCATGCAACATAAATTAAAGTTAAACCATGATTTAATGGGGCTTAAAATATTCCTTTTTGGTGCAGCCCCAATAAGAAGCAAAGAAAGCAATGTTTTTCATTTATACACTGTAAAAATAAAGGTTTCAGGAGTTTTAGAGTTTTTAACTCTTCATTTACATATGTGAACGTATTTGTGATTCAGAGCTGTGTTTGTTGTGAATTCTTTTGATGATTTTAGTTTGAGGAATAAAACTTGGATAAGCCCACTGTTGCTTGTAAATAAATGCCCTATATGCAAAAAAAGAAATTATCTTGAGCACAAAATTTTGTTTAAAATATTGCAAAAACAAGAATAACCTTGGAAAAAGTACATAAAGACATGCAGCAGTACACTAAGTAAATAGCTACTCTCCGGTCCCATGCACAGGTCTGTAGTTTACTAATTAGGAACCCTAAATAAGCATGAAAATGTCCGACATTAGTTGTCCAGGGTCTCTGAGCCCACTGCCAGGGCAGGAGTGAATAGTTGCATTCCAGCACTGCAGTTCCTCTGTGTTAAATTTCGTTTCGGGGAGGGACTTGGCACCGTCAGCTCCTCTTATTGGCTCCAGTGTACTGCTGTACATTGTGATGATTAGACCTGATTTGGGCTTTTTTTTTTGTCAGTTTACTGGCTGTCACAACAAATCACAAAATGATACAAAATAAATTGAGTCCAGTTTGTGTTACATAAAACTGTGTGTAGATCTTGTTCATTTCCTTAACTGACAATTTGTTTTGATCTAATTACCCCGTCTGCTTGAATCCACCCTGATAGCAGCTGACATTAATATTTTGTCAGTCTCTGATTTGATAGTTCAGTCCATGAATGATTCATTCACATCTCTTGCCTCTGTTAATCTGGGTTTTTGGATGCTGCAGCTGTCTGGCCCCTGCAGAAAGAAGAGAGTCCCCCTCTGTAATTCAATTAAACTGAGTGATGTATCAGTGATGTAAGGTTGCTGCCCCCGACACCGCTCACCCCTCCTCCCACTCAAACATGCTTTTACATATGCTTGAACACATGCAGAGAGCAACACAAACACCCGGACACTGGAGGACATGTGCCCTTGTCAGCTGCTGGTAGGAAGACGGTAGAAATGTCTAGAAAGTTTTCATTTGCACACATTAGCATTCTGTTAGTGCTGCATCCTGATGATCATCCTGCATGTGTCAGTGCTGTCATCGTTTCCATAGGAATGAGTCTGAGATTATCAGGTGAACGACCTTGTCCCCGCAGGTACGCTCTTACAAATAAGGGTTCCAAAAGGGTTCTTCCTGAGGGGCTGAGGCTCTACCCAGAACCATTTAGTTCTGAAGAACCCTTTTAGGAAGAAATTGTTCCATCAAGGGTTCTTTGTACCAAAATAGGGAACAACAATTCCCTGTAGAAACCCCTGAGTGTGTTCTAGATAAAACAATTGGAATATAAATGGGTTCTCAGTAGAATGCCCTAGGTGGGTACTAGATAACACCCTTTGAATATAAAGGGGTTCCCAGGAGAGTGCCTTAGGTGGGTTCTAGATAAAACACTTGGGCTATAATATGGATCCTGGGAGAATCCCCCAGGTGGGTTCTACATAAAACCCTTGGAATATAAAAGAGTTCTTGGGAGAATGCCCTAGGTGGGTTCTAGAACAAACCCTCAGAATATAAAAGGGTTCTTCGGAGAGTGCCCTCGGTGATTTCTAGATAAAAACCTGGATAAGTGCTTGTTAGCAGCTTTAGAAGGTGGAAAGATTCTGGACAGAATCCCAGCAAGGGTTCCTGAATTCCTTGAAGAATTCTTTCATCCAGGATCTTTATACCATAATATAAATGGGTTCTCAGTAGAACCCCTTGGGTGGGTTCTAGATAAAACCCTTGAAATATAAAAGGGTTCTCAGTAGATTTCCCTGAATGGGTTCTAGATGAAACATTTGGAATATAAAAGGGTTCTCAGGGGAATGCTCCAGGTGGATTCCAGATAAAACCTTTGGTTTATAAAAGGGTGGGTGAAACGTTTCACAGATAGTTCTAGGTATAATCCTTTATGTTTCAAATAGAACAGGAACCAAAAAAGTTTCTCCTACTGGGACAAGCCAAAGAACCCTTTATGGTTCTAGTTAGCACCTTTATTTCTAAAAGTGTATTTAAAGGGGAGGCTCGGTTGCTCCCACAGTGGGAGCATGTAAGGAATGGAAATATGTTGGGAGCTCATTTCTATAAGACTCAGTATACCTTTATAATCCTGCTCCACCAGACCCCCCCTGACTGAAACTGGGATTTACTGCACCAACTGCACTTTCACTCTTTCTCCTCCTGCTGCACAAACACACACTGTAAGAGCTGTTTTATTGTCTCAAGTGTAGTTTTTACATGTCTTCTGGTGGTCAGTACAGATAGGTAAGTTTTAACAATAGCTGCAGCAGCACATACACATGCAGTACAATGCATGCACAGCACAGCGTGATAAGTGGGCAGTCAGACCAGGCAGTGCAGTGGGGAGGGCAGCAAGTGTTTGATCAGGCTTAACTGGCAAGTCAGGTCCTTTGACATCTGAAGGCGAGGCTGAAAGGGTCTGTAAAAGCAAGAGAAAGAGAGAGTGTGTGTGTGCTTAAGTGCGTGTGTGTGTGTGTGTGTGTTTCTGAAAGAGAAAGAGGAGGGGGTGGGAGGACGAGAGCAGGGAACGGTGAGAATTCATGCTGTGTTAGCATCCCCTCAGCAACTCCATCAATACTGCATACAGCTGAGAAACTGGCAAAGGTCCTCCTGTGCTGCATTTGCAGGCTCGGCCAGGGAAAAGAGAGCAACTCCCACGACCGGTCGGCTCAGTCTGCTGCTGCTGCTGCTGCTGCTGCTGGAGAGGGGGGCTCTGTGAGGGGCACACACACACACACACACACACACACACACACACACACACACACACACACACACACACACACACACACTCACAGACACACAGACACACACACACACTCATACACACACTCACTCACTCACACTAGAGCCTCTGCTGCATCAAGAGGCAGAAGAGGAGAGTGGAGGAGGGTACAGAGGGACACACAGACTGGGAATACTCCAGTGGACAGAGCCAATCCCTGAGAGGGGACAGGAGGATTGTTGAGGAGACTCATGTGCTAATATGCTTCCGTGCTCCGCAGGGGGAAGCTGAGCACCAGGGAGTTTGACAGGATCTCTGTGCACCTGCTCCATGCACAGTGGTAAGCTGATTTATTCCTTTTACAGTCAGAGAAACATAGCTCATCTTTATTAGCTCCCAATATGACATGTCTGTGTGATGCTTTATGCAAAATTATTAGATTCTGCCTGTATTTATGCACTATGAATTCATACAGGACTTGTATGGAAGTTGGTCCAGGGACTCAGATACCAGCTCTGGAGAACCATGAACTGTGCTGCAGTATATAAAACTGAACTCATAGCAGAAAAACACAGAGCTACAGTACATAAAAGATTTTGATTTATGCTGCTAAGAGCAGATCAAACACTCACCTACGTGGCTGATAGAGTTTTTAATAGTTCAAACATCAGTAACTCACACAGTACATCTCACACTCTATTTGTTTCTATTGGTTTTCATTGCTGCTTATGTGCATGTGTTTGTTTGTGTGTGTGCATGCTGAGAAACTGGTCAATAGCAGAACTGTTATATGGAAGCACAGCTGCTCTGTGGGGTGTACACCCCTCTGTAGACCACAATTCTAGTTTTCCATGACATCATGGAGAGGTTATCGCTCAAAGCAGCAGCAAAAATGACCTGATAGAAGTTGGTGGTGCCATTGTTGACCAGCTAGAATCCAGCACACAGGATGTAAAGTTTGGGTCGACTTTTTCAAGGAAAAATGGTTTAAGAAATGTAAGGTTTTTCTCCTTCCAGCACCAGTCATAATCTTTGTTTTCTAGAGCCACATGGCATCTACGTAGGTTTGTTTGAATTCCTTTAAAAGCTTAACTATATGACCTGTGTCGCCTGGGTTAGACTTTAGACATTATATTCTGTATGTTTCAGTTTTTCCAATATTTCTTTCCAGCCCAGAAACCCCCTGATTGCACCCCGACCTACCACAAAGGATAACCTGATAATAATGACAACATTTCATATAGCACTTTTAACACACAATGGCTCTGGCAGAGAAAACAAGAGCGGGAAACCTAGGAGGCAGTATAACAACAGAAAGCCAAAACATTATAAGGCCAAGCAAAACCAAGAGAAAATTATGTTATTAAGACAAATCTGCTAGTATAGGTTGACAAATACAGCAGTAAAGGTATAAAATACTAATGAGATTTGGTATAAAAATAGTAATAATAATACACTGTATTTATAAAGACCTAAAGCACCTACAGACAGTGATGCAAAACAACAATATTAGACATAAAAGCACAGAAAAAAAGCAAAATATAAAAGCAAAAAATAAGTGTATAAAAAGTAGATTACAAAAAAAGGAAATCCTTTTCAGATTATATGCACACTTAGTTTAGACAGTGTTTTGGATCTTTTTAAGCTCTTGTCAGCTCCTCTGATCTTGGATGAAACATGGTAATAATAACCATGGCCATTTATCTACAAGCAAACAAGACAAACATCCATACAAACTTGGTGTGAATGAACTTGCTCGCAATGTCTGATTGTGTCACATAGCAGAGCTTCTTAACAGGGATTGTGGTCAACCGTAATCCACTCTTTATTCTTTTATAGTTAACACACGTAGGCAATGGAGTAAATAGAAGTCAGTCAAAAGCTTCTTGGCATCTTGAGGGACATCCTGTTGACCCAACTGATGGAGTTGCATAAATTTAACTTCAAACATGGCCTGAAACAAAAGAAGAAATGCTACAAAGACCAAAGATTAAAACAATTTCACCCACTTGTCCCTCACATCGAAGGCTTCCTTAAGCTGATGGTAAACACAATAGATAACCACTGAGAGCCTGGTGAGAGAGCACTTTTGCTCAACAGCCTGTTTACGCAATCAGAGGACGGTTCCTCGGGCTTATCTTGTTATTTCACAAACTGGGAGGACGTGCAGCCTTGTGCAGAGGTGTGGTTAAATTAAGACTGTTGTGGAGCTCTTGTCTTTTATCAGCTGAGGATCAGAGTCCTAATCGTTAACTACAGGCCGACATACCTGCCAAGCAAGTGTGTGAATAAAACAGAGACCACTAGTTTGGATTGTTGAAACCAGCAGCTCTTCTTTTATTCAGGTCCTGTGAGTCCAGGTCCAAGACGCTCTGTACAGTGATATGTAATTAACAGTTTTTACTACATATGAATGTTACAGTGTCTGTTCCCCTGCAGCTGATAGTATTCCAGATGTTCCAATGCAGAGAAATCCAGACTTTGTTAAAGGTAATGGTGCGTTTCCTGTTAGCCATTGCTAACTAGTTGTTTGAAACTTCCAGGAAAACACAGGATACATCAGAGAGTGAGGAAGGAAGTTGGTGAAGGTGACTAAACCTTAATATTACCTCATCCATCAATATGACTTCCGCTTGAGTCCAGTTTTAGATTTTCATCAGCTACGGTGGCTGTTTAACAATAAAGACAAGAACTCCCATGATACCATGCAACTTCATCAAACTACGTCTTTTCTTATTGTTTTAATAGCAGCAGAAGTTACATATTATACATTTCAGTTGAGATAAGAAGAGTCTAAGACAGGATTTTCCCAATCTGCTATAACAGAATCAAATCCTAATCAACTTTAAGAATCTTGTCTTATCTGACTTCCTAAATATGCAATGCAACCTAGTTTAGCAACTTCAACTGACAGTATTTTTCTCACCTCGCAGAGCTAAACCATTTTGTAATAGTTGTTTTTTAAACATAGAGAAATATACATTCAAATATACAAAAAAAGATGTTCTTTTGGGGAAATTGACAATAATGTTAACTTAGGAGAATAAAAGAAAAAGAGTGGGCTGAGATAGCAGACACAGTCACAATCAATGAGCAGCCATATGATTAAATAAGTTAGTGAACACTACCGTTAACTACTGTTACCTACAACTACGGTAATTTACTCTCAGCAAACGCTACCATTAGCTACTGTTAATTAGTAAGTTAGCTACCACTACAGGTGGGGAAGTGAAAATTAGGACAGCTTATGTACGATTTTTGGAGGTTAATACATATTTATACTCTTCATATCTTAAGTTACGATAGGCTGCTCATCTGTCTGTTTTTTTCCTAAATCATGACCCTAATTACCAAACTTTAAAAAAAAAGCAAATCAGGAGATTTCTGTAAAACAGCCCCAGGCTTGTTTCGGGCTCGGAAGAGGGTTATTTCTAGAGTGTTCATCTTTAAATCAGTAAGATCACTGTTTGATGTTATAGAATAAGTTCTGAATGATGGGCGCCGGCCACACAGTCTCACTCACAGTCAGTTTATAGACTGCGAGTGAGTTATAGACCAGGAGCAGCGTTTTGCTAATTCTCCCCTGCAACATTCCTGTAACAGGTATTACATTTGTAGGGAAGTGAGTGAAACTGACAGCTTGTTTGCAGGCAGGATTATTAGCACTGCTTGGGGACAGGCCCAACAGTGAGAGAGCGGGATCTGCGTCATATGTTGTGAGGACCAAATCTGCTTAACCTACTTTAGTTTTGCACAAAATATCTTGGGCTTTCTGGAACTCCAGGATGGCAGCTCATTGCGATCCAATTTGTTGTTCATCAAAATTTCAGTGGTGACAAATTATTAACAGGGCGACATGTGAGAGAGAAGTCTTCACAGACAGCCTCTCTTTAGGGGAAGTGATTTGATATGATGCTCTCCGTATTTAGAGAAACACACGCCATCAAAGGCTCTGCTGTGTTAGCACGGCTGTTAACTGAAGAAGGAAAATGTAAATGTTTGGCACAGATGCATAGTGCAGGAATACACAACAAAATGAGGCTTTTCCACTTGTCAGAGAGGCAATTTGGAAAATCTGACGTGATATTAGAGCCAAAAATCATCACCAGCTTAAATTTATTTTTGTACACTATTTTTCACTTGATGTTACCCCCAGCAACAGTGGAATATAGTAGTGCAATATAGTATAATACAACTTTACTAATCACACTTGTTATACACCATGAAACACAGTAAAAAAAACAAAACAAATCATGACACAAGGTAGTAAAATGTGGAATAGACTCTATAAATAATACCAACAAATAAATGTGCTAAGCACAATAAAAAGATCATTTAAAGCTTATACCAACAATGGTTGAAAAAAACACAGCAGAGTATTTACAATAGTAGCAGGATTTCAGACGAAATGTATGATTTGGAAGCACATGTCCAGAAGAAGCCAAGACACTTTCTGCTTTCTAGAGAATTTGTTGGTTGCAAAAAAGCGTTAGACCTCTTCTTGTCACTCTGATGATCTTCGAAGAGATTCTAACAACGCTGTTCAGGCTGTCTCTGTCTTCCACAGTGAGGCTGTGAAACCAGCAGATAAAGAGAAAACTCAGGAGACTGTCAGTGAAAAATGACAAATGATCACTGGAATTTAGTTTGCAGAGAAGTGGATTCTCTGTTGTTCACAACAGCATCAGTGTTGACATTAAATTAAAGTTGGTATTTTTAGATCCAGTGGAAAAAATTCTTCATCACACATAAAGAAAAACCTACATTCACAATCCTACTTCATTAAAAGTACAGATGTATTAGTAGCAACAAATACTGAAATTATCACAAGCAAAACTACTGGCTCTGTATTTCTGAAAAATGTCCCCTGTGGCAGATTATTGCATATGACATTATTAGACTGTTAATATCGATGCATCAAACAAATGAGCTACCACTACACTGTTAGTGAACACTGCTGTTAATTACTATGGGTTGGACCTCTTCAAGTTCCATAATAACTTTTTTTAGTATACTTTTAAACATACTGTAATTCATGTGGTCTGAGAGAAAACTAGACTTCAGCTCCTCCTCTTGGCTCTTTAGAAAATCTGGTCTGTGACAGGAGACTTTGGAGAATCACAGGTCGGTGAGATAGTTGATTGTTGAGTCTCATTACTGAAATGACCCAAAATTGCTAAACCCAGCTCTAAATGAACCCATCTGAGAGGTTAGAAGGTGAATGTTTTTTTAATGAAAAGTATAATAAGGGGCCCCAATAACACGCTGCTATTTGTTAGAGGTCAGAGGCCAAAATGGTTTGGAATTATTGCATTAATTTTTGACAATACGTTGACATTATTACATTTTTTTAAATCTGCAAAGTAACTAAAGCTGTCAAATAAATGTGGTGGAGAAAATAGTTCAATATTTTCCCCTAAAATGTAGTGGAATAGAAATATGAAGTTGCGAAGAATTAGTATGAGTACAAGTACAGCACCGTACTCGAGTAAATTTATTTTGTTACTTTCACGACCTGCAAACAACCACATAGTTTTGGGTACAGTTGCTCAATCTCAGCTGCAGAGTTGTGGCCAGTCAGAGGAGATCTTTCCATTTCTCGTTTGTTCTCAGGAACTTTTTCTCAGCAGTGGTCCATTCAACGCTGCACACTTTTTTTTTCTGAAGTTCAAGGACATTAAGATGTGCTCAGAATATCAAGCAGTCCCTTTGGTTGTACCTCAAAAGGATAATTCGGTGATGGATTGCACCATGTTGGGTGATACACCTGCCATCCTGCATCAGATTCATAGCAGCCAGCGAGCCTGTGAGTCACTAACTACAGTATGTGTGGGTGAAATACCAGAGCTGGCACAAGTGCGAGGGCAACGTGGCAACAAAAAACACAAGGGGGATTTTGAAACTCAAGGGGCCCCTGCTTCCCTTTAAAGAGCAGTGTGACGAGAAAGTTAATAGGTGTCGGAGTGCTGTTAATATTTAACAGTTTCCATGCAATATGCATGAACAAAGGTAACAGTGTGTGTGGAAATGTTCCTAATTAACACAATTGCTTCCTTTTAACAAGCACTAACATGTTGTAGAGACACAAACACAGAAAATAATCTGTCTAGCTTTTGTAGTCTAACCCCGACTCCTTCAGACACTTTTAGTGATAAACACAAACACAGTCAGTGACTTTGACTGATTATAAGACACAAGGCCATAAAAAACAAGGAGACACTTTGGAGGACAAATGTTTTGTCTATTCGAAAGACAAAGTGGTAAATGAAAAACTAAAATTTGAAACTGAAAGCAGTCAAAACACTTTCTTTGAAGAAGTGTGAATAACCTTGTTATGACACCTGTCGTGTACATGGAGTCTTTATGAATGTTAATGATGTTTATGTCATTAAATGTCATTCAGTCAATTTTGTCATTTTTAATGCAAAGTTGAAATTGTTTGAGATGTCTGTGACATGCTTATGACAAGCTTACATTAATCAACCCAATCATGCTTTTGTTATGACATGACATTAAGAAGACACAATTGTCTTTGCTATGACCATTTGACAGTAACCAAGACATGTCTTTGTCATGACAACTCTATATTAATCAAGCCAGTAATGTCTTTGTTATGACAACCTGACATTAACCAAGACAAAAATGTCCTTGTTATGACAACTTGACATTCACCAAGCCAATAATATCTCTGTTATAACAACCTGACATTATTACAATGGTCTCATGAAGGCCAGTGTCAAAACCAATCACATATGACAGTTTAATGTCATGTTATAACATAAATCTTAACTGTTTCTTTATGTCTGATAATGTCAAGTTGTCATAACAAAGACATCTCAAACAATGTCAACTTTGAATCAAAAATAGCAAAACCGATAAAACTGCACTTAATGATAACATTCATATACATTCATAAAAACTTCTTTATGCTCATGACAAGTGTCATGACAGAGTTATGACAGCCTAATGACAGTCTTATGCAGAGTTCTTCAAAAATGTTCCCAACAATTCTTTGAAATATCTTTAAAATCATCGGAACAACAGATAAGCCATGTTATAAGAGCGATTAAGAAACGTCTTATGTAAACCAGTGCGACTGACACACATCTGTCTGGTGTGTGTGTGTGTGTATCTGTGTGTGTGTGCATGCATGTGTGTGTGTGTGTGTTGTTGATGATGTCTCTCTCTGTGTCCATGCAGGTTATGTGGAGGAGCTGACGTGTGCGATGGCCAGCCTGGACCTGCAGGTTCTCACACACACAGTTCTGTGTCATCGTTACCTCCCGACCAAGCAGCCCAGCCCGAGGATCTGACCGCGCCTCCCTCGCCAGCCTCCCTCTCCCCCCCTCCCTCCCTCTCTCCCCTGGGTGTCCCTCAATCCCGGGCCCACCATGGGAGGATGCTTCTCCAAACCCAAACCAGGTGACCAACATGCTTCGCTCTCTCATGAGAGTCAGGCCAGTAGTTTTCTGCAACCCCACTGACAAAACCAAAACATAACTTCCTTGGTAATAAGGATATTTCCTCTTATCAATATGAATCATTCATAATAAAAACATAATCAAAGTGATGTTTACATGAGACAAAGGTCTGTTTGTCCAGTATCTTGTTCTCAAAACATAATTTCACTGCATGACTTTGTATCTCAGAAATTACTTCATAAGAGTGCAAGTGCAATTAGATAAAAGGATGTAAAGGCACTGATTAACACTAGAGAAATGTACATAAGGAAAAAAATCCATTATCACATTATTATTCAACTAAAAAGCCAATAAATTATAATACAATATTGAATTACTGCCCCACTTTGCAGTGTTGTGTGCAGCTAAATTCAATGTAGATTAAAGTTTCAGTCTCATGAATATTTAATGTAAACTATAAAGAATTTTAAAGGCCTCAGCATGGTTCAAAAAAATCGCTTCTATTAGAAATATTTCCCGCTGTTAATGTATTTTAAAGTGAAGCAATTTACATGTATTAATCACTTTGTGTTGCCAGTGTGTGAATGGATTGTAACCTAAAAAAATTGAGACCTTCCCTGACTTTCTCAATTGCCTGTAACAGCCTGTAGACTGATTTATATGTAAAGAACTAAAATGACAGAGCCTTGCCTCTCCTCAGCTCCTCTACAATGGCAACAGTGAGCAACTCTAGCTAACTGTTCTGTCTCCTGTATGTCATGTCACTCTTTTGACCGATGCTCAGATGTTCGCACGTGTCAGCGGGCTGCGAACACAAGCAGCAGGATTCTGACTGCACTTCACTTCGCTAGCAGAGGGGGGAGGGGGGGGGGGGGGTAAAAATACAACATAGCACCTTTAAAAAAACAGTCCATGTAGCAGTGTAATATTTATTAATTGATAATAGAAAAACTGATTCTGCTTATGAGTCCAATAAAGGGAAGAGACACTGTCCAGCAATCGTTTTTACAATGTTAGTGAATTTATACACGTGTTTTAATATTGCACTGTTTCCGTCCAGAGACCAGTTATTTTTGTGGTAAAAATATATACTGTATATTTCAGAACAGTTTGTTCAGTTCGAATCCTTTTCAAAACTACCTACAGCCTCCAAATCCTGTTATACATGTCCTCTCATATCCAGCCTCCTCTGTTTGCACTATAGTGTTTCATGTGGGAGGAATTTTAATGCTCTCTGTGGCATCTTTGGTCAAGAGGATTACATACTGAGACGTGAATACCCAAATATGACACTGCGAGTGCATCCATTTCAGTGTTAGCATGGCTAGCAGATTAGCCATCGTGCTTCATTGCATGAGGAACTCGTTTGCAGCTTTGAGATCAAATCATCAAATCTGCTCTGACTGAGCAGAGGCTGCTGATTGTCAGGCCTCTGAGGACTAATTAGTCAGTGTCTTTCACAGTGTGACAACAATCGATGACAACCCATCTTAACCGCAGTAACTATTAAAGCCGTCTTTCACACAGTGGGAAGGTTTTAGACAGATTGTCTTTATATTTTATAGCTTCACAGAAAGAATCTTGTGTTGCTGAAAAGCCACGGGGAAGGCAGTGAAAAGCTTGTTTGCACAATTGGAGTCCATATTTTTCTTTGTTTTAACCATATTGGCACTCATTTCTGGAGGAGTTTATCAGAACTTAACTGATTAGAAAACAAAGCAAACATTATATAAAAGCTAATTATCATAAATCACAACTTTTTTTGTTTGACTAGTGATATTTTAGAGGCAGCATATCCAGTTCGAAGTTGACTAACAACAGTTTCATAGTAGTTTAAAGATCAGCACCACTCAAAAAATATATTTTCTTATGTTTTTATGCCCTAAAATGTCTGATCTTGACTATATTGACTTGTATCTGTGCAAAGTTTGTCACCAAATTCCTACTGAAGATGGAGATGTCAAACATACTCAGAGCAAAGTTTTGGTACGTAAATAAATTCAAAAGCCAATCACTGTGATGCAGGAAAATATACATGAAACCTGGTGAACACAGCATGAGGCAGGATCCAGAATTTCTTATTGAAGGAGAAAGAGTACTAAGGGTGTTTTTTTATCTAAAACTTTTTATATTAAGGCAGCCAGATTTCTAAAATGAAACAGAACATTCACAGTTTGTTGGTCAGTAAATCATTCAAATATCTAATGTTATTATGACATACAAAAGGGGACTAAATTGATAAAATGGGGTACTAACTAAGTTACTTTCTACAGATGTTTGTGATGATGTTGTGGATTCACTTGACACTTAACTTGACACTAAGTTTGCTCAAAACTAGCACAAGCAAGTAGCCTAGTTAGTAGAAGAAGAATGATATGACGCTGCTATAGCGAGCAAAGAATAAAAAAATGAGGAACATTTCAAAGCCACCAAAAACTTGAGCTGTCTGTGGAAAATAGGTACGTCTGGTCACCCTATTTTATGTCGCAAAACCATGTTTAAGCTACTACAAGGAACTTGCATATTTTTGAGGTCACTGTGGATGAAAGCAGTAGTGTTTGCTTTGCCATAACCACAAAATATAATGTCAAAAATAAACTACTACAAAACATGTCTTGAGGGGATCTTCAATATGAGTATCCGCCCCATTAAAGTATCAAAATAAAGCTGAGCTCTGGACCAGTTGTGAGGATTGTGACCATCTATGGGTGTGCGAGGAGAGAGATTCACCGGTGAGTACTGGAACTAAAGTTGTTACAGAATTTGTGGTTAAATCAGGGAGCAACATTGCAGCATTAGGAAACCAGACCATCAGGTATCTAGTTACAAAAAAGTTCTTGGATAAAAAAAACTCAAAGTGCAGGTCTGAGGTCCTGGTTTATAGGATAAAAGTGTTGTCTGGAAGCATAATGATTATAAAACCACCTTATTCTGATGCCCAAAATTGAAGTGTGGAGCATAAACTACCTCTCAGTATACAGTGTATATATATATATATATATATATATATATATATATATATATATATATATATTGAAGTGTAAGTGGGAGTAAGTTGGCACCATAACAGGATGTATGAGGGAGGGAGTTGGAGGAGTTTGTCATCTGCATCAACATGACAACATCAACAAGAAAGGTTACGATCACTGAAATTATACATAAGGCTCTAAAAGCTCTGCGTTCACTGACAACTAAACAAAATATCCGTGTTAAAGCTGCAAACACGGACAAGATCAAAATAAAAACGCCACAGAAAACACTTAAGTAAACGTTTTAAACCAGTTAACTTTTCAGTTCTAATCAAATGAAGCATCAGTGCGGTGATTTAGCAGCAGACATCCAGAGATTCTCTTCAGCGGTGGAAAAGCTTTCTCTTTCTTTTCTCCTGCGATTGCACTCACTATTATGATTTTCCATTGATTTTAATTAAGGCTTGCTCAGCGGGAGAAAATTCCAGCCAGATTACTGTGTAAGAACCGGATGATCAGCACATTTTTCCAGCCGAACAGATAAAGCCTGCTGCAGTGCAAAAAAGAGTTACACAACCATTTCTTAATGTTCAGAAATATAAACCTTACAGCGGCGCATCGCATGTCATCAAAGTAAAACTGAATGTCTCCCAAAAGACAGATTATTATACTTTACTATGTTAGAGCCCGTTTTCTTAATTATCTCTTTAGGAAAGCACCAAACTGAAAATGTACACAAAACACAGCTGGTTTAAGCTCTACTTCAGTGTTATTATGACAGTTTTCCTTGATGGATATTTATGGCATTTTTATCCTGTCAAAACTATATTTTCAGGATTAGCAAGTTAATTCAGACATAGACAGATTGACAGGAATGAAGAGTGATGTGCTTGTGAATTTTTCATACCATATCCCTGGTGAAGAAATAAAAAGAAAAGAAAAGAAAAAGAAAGACAAGGTTACCATACACACTTGTCCCTTCACCTGCTTCCTGCTCTCATTTGTTTCAGTTGTGGAGATGTCAGACTCAATTTGCCCCAGAGTTGTGGACGTCTCCTTTAGCTGAAAGGCAAATTACTCTTCCAAAGCGATAAAGAAGGATAGCAATAAAATCATATATACAGGAATAACAGTGCAATCCACTGGTGATTGGTAGCATCAATAATCTGCCAATAGTACTTAAACAGATTTCTATTTGAAAGCTTTACAGCATCATTTTTCGGCTCTATGTGATTGCGCCGCTGCGTGTGTTCAGTCATGCATCCTCAGATATTTTCTAAGTGAGACGTGTCTGTGTTGTGCAGTTGAAGTTAAAGTGGAACTCTCTCTCCTGGAAAAAGAAAAAGAGATGGACGGGCTGTCACCTAATGGCAAAGCGAGTCCCTTTGCTGACTGCAGACCTAACGGGGCCCTGGGACACGGCTCTGATGACGACTCCACCCCGCTACCCCTCTACCACAAACCACGGGACTACGTGGAGGCCTCCGTCTGCCATGTTAAAGATCTAGAGAACGGACAGTAAGAACATGAAAAACAGAACCTTTTGTTTTCTCAACACACCTAGCACACATACTCATGCACACATGTATGTGAAGGTAAATATTGTTAATTATTATGATGCACATCACACAAATGTGGTGCAATGCACAAATCAGACATTCTAAAAATATGTTTGCATTAATTGCTAAATGCATTAAGTTAATAGTGAGCCACTTGTTACCTGCAGCTCTTCATCTAACAGCTCACTGTGGCTGCTCCTTCTTGCTCCATTGCTCCCTGCAGTATTTCAAACTGATCTGCTGCCAAAAAAGACCGTTGTCTTGTTTTGCAGACCATCTTTGATCAATAGTGGTCATGCTGAGTTCACTGACAAAAGCGTCACATTTCCTGTGAGTACTTCGTAATAAAAGTTGACTCATGTTTCGCCAGTTGAATACTTTTAATGTGAAGCTGCAGCAGTCGGAAATGTTTGGCTTGCATTGGCAGCAATCTCAGAACCCACTGGCTACGTCTGTAGGTACACAGGACCACAGGACAGCAAAACTACATGGTTAGGTTTTGGCACAACTTCTGTGGGTTTAGAGACAAAAAATACTTGGGTAAATTTAGGAAAAGTTTGTGGTTTGGCAATCCAGGATGTTATTTCAGGGGGTGTGTCATGTACTCTGTGTGGAGCGAATATCGTCTCAGACACCCAGTCTGGTCATACCAGAACAAGTAAAGCTGTATCAACAAAACCTCCAAGTGTATTAAATTGAGCAATTGTTAATTTTATTGCTAATGGATTCAACTTTTAATTTGTAGGAGACAGACTGTGTCATTTCTTCTGTCAAAAGTTACGTAGTCTAATAATAAGATCTCTGGTGTTCATACAGAAAACATGATGGATGTTATTAATGATACTAACTAAGGTCCTGTTCCATTTAGTGTAGCAGAGCCTCACCAGTGAGCCAACATGCAAACAGCAGCACTTTGTAGTATCACTGATAACCTCACCTGTGTTTACTCTGTTATTTTATGTCAAAATGGCTGCTGCTGTGTCTGTTGTAGTCCTGATGTTGTAGTCCTTGATTTAAAGAAACAAACAGTTATGAATGCAGTCACACTCCTTTTTGTTTTTGTGTGTGTGTTTGACAGGATGCGAGAGGTTGACTTGGGAAGCGGCAGAGCTTTGTTGATAAAAGAGCACGGGGAGTTCTCAGCCATGGGCCACAAGTGTCCACACTACGGAGCACCGCTGGTCAAAGGTGAGCATTATATATATTTTCAGGTATGATTTTAACCTGCTTAATAATGCATAATGTCACACACTTCTTGTCATTTCCTGTCCTTCCAGGCGTGCTGTCAAAAGGACACGTGCGCTGTCCCTGGCATGGTGCATGTTTTAACATTGCGACAGGAGATATCGAGGACTTCCCCGGGCTGGACAGCCTGCCGACCTTCCAGGTGACCTTCCCCGCTGCTGCTGTCTCTTAACACATTCCCTGCCTTATCATGTCTCTAAGCACCATCAAAAAGTGTACACATCGCTCATGTCTGTTTGCTCCAGGTCAGAGTTGAAAAGGACAAGGTGATCATTCGAGCAAACAAGCAGGTAACGAGAAGAGGAATGTGGAGAATTTGTGCAGGAAAATAAAGGGACCTCCTGATTGATCTGACACCTTTATTTTAAACATTCCCAGGCTCTTCAGTCACAGAAAAGGTCAAAGCCCATGGCCCGATGCTCAGCAGTCATTAACTCCAGCACAGGCTTCAGCCATGTTCTCATCATCGGCTCAGGTCAGTGTGTTTTTGTCTCTATTTCTTCCAGCTGAATCATTTGATCGGTTTCTAAAAGATATTCCTTCACATTCATCCTCTTTTATCCCTGCAGGTCCAGCAGGTCTGGTGTGTGCAGAGACGCTGAGGCAAGAAGGCTTCACGGATCGCATCGTCATGTGCACCATGGACAGACATCCTCCATATGACAGGCCTAAACTGAGTAAGGTTTGTACACACAGACCCCGACCACATAAACTCAGAGACAGGACTGACTTTGCCAAGAAAGTTACGTAACAGACTGCAGCGCTACTGTGTTGGTCAGTGGTGCTAAAACAGGAGCTCTCTGGGGAAACAGCTGCACTTCTAAACAACAACGAAGATTGTGACAAAGAGAGTGACTTGTGCAGAAGTAAACAGACATAACTGAATCAAAGAGGATGTGATTTTTCATTGACATGAAAAGTGTGAAAAATATTATTATTAAGTGGGCGCTTGCATTTATCCAAACTCTCTCAACAATGCAGTAGATTGTGTGTGTTTGCATGACCAGCAGGGCTGCCACCATCTGGTGTTAGAAAAATACTTAAGTGAAGGTACAAAGTACTTGTCTCAAAAACTACTCAGAGTATTAGGTACATGGTCCCATAATGTCATGGTAAATAGGTGGTAATTACCAAGTAATACATTTGAAATTCTTAGAAATTACCCCCAAATTTTGTTGTTAATTATGTGTTAATTAGGAAGTACCATTTTCATGTAGTGGGTGGTGATCACAAAGTAACATATTAAATTTGCAGTTAATTTCAAATAAAGTTCAAATATGTGAAATGGTAATTACCACCTACTTGCATAAAAGCAATACTTACAAATTATCACATACTTATCATGAAATCTGGGGGTAATTAAATTCAGAGAAATTTCAAATATGTTGCTTTGTAATTAGCACTTATTTACCATGAAATAATGGGACCTTTATTATGAAGCGTTTTTTTCATTTTTAACAGTTGATGTTTAACACATTATCAATAGAAAACATTCTTTTTGTCTTTTTTTTTTCTCATTTTAAATTTTAGTTTTCCTAATCATCACGTCTCCATCAGACAAAACAATGTTGACCGAGGTGCTGTTACTGCCATCTCTAGACTATAGATTAATTAAATTAATTAAATATTCATTAGTTTTTTGGTCATATGTCTTGTCTTGTTTGCCATCAGATGCCCTTACTGGTTACAAAAATGCAGATGAAAGATTTGGACATTAATTCAAGTTGTACTCAGTACTCAATTATGATTTTGAAAGTAACTAGATTACATGGAGTAAATTAATACTTAAGTACAAGCAAAAGTACAGACTTGAAAACCTACTCATCAAAGTACAAGTACCCAGAAAGCTACTTAATGACAGTAACTTGAGTATTTATAATTAGTTACTTTCACCCTGATTATATTGTTGTAAAGCCGCCTGATTGTTTGTAATGTTTAAAATAAATAACGTTGTTTAAATTGAAAAGTCTGGACTTTGCATCTGGCAGTTGTGGTGTCATTGCAGTAGGTGCTTCACCATCTGTTTAATGGCAGAGATTTGCACTCCACTGAGTGACTTCTTCTTCTAGTTTTGTTTGTTAACTGATGTCCTCTGATGGACTAACTTGTTGACCTTCAGTCCTTAGAGAGCACAGCAGAGCAGCTGAGGTTGCGCTCCATGGATTTCCTCCAGGATCACGACATTGAACTGCTCACAGAGAAAGAGGTGAGAGGTGGAGACCCCAGGATCTGATAATGGCTACTGATGAATCACCTCATTAATTAGATTGTTCTTTATACTACGTTCTTATTACTACGATGTTTGCTTTAGGTTGTGGCGATAGATGTGAAAACACGATCTGTGACCTTTGAAGACGGCTTGAGGTTGGAGTACAGGAAACTCTTCATCGCTACAGGAAGCAAGTGAGGGAACACTTTTATTACACGGGACAACTAATCAGCCGACATTTTCAATTTATGATCTGACTGCTTCCATTTCCTGCTTGACAGACCAAAACCAATGAACTACAAAGGCAAAGACATCAGGAACGTGTTTCATCTGCGGACACCTGAGGACGCCAACAGCGTAGCGAGGCTCGCCAACAACAAAAACGCCGTGATTGTGGGAACATCATTTGTTGGTGAGAAAAACACCTGAAAGTGAGCTAGCATAATACAGTGGTAACTAAGTATTTTTACTCAAGTATTGTGCTTTAGTACAAATTTAAGGTACTTTTACTTAACTTGAATATTTTATTTCTTCTCATGCCAATTTATAATTCTTGTCCACTATAATTCAAAGGGAAATATTTTGATTTTTCTCCACAATAATTATTTGACAGGGTTAGTTACATTACAAATTAAGGTTTTTGCACACAGAACATATTAAAATGTACAAGTACACCTGAAACAAGTATTTGAAGAATAAAAAAAACACAAGATCTTCACAAATGTGTGAATTTGCTGCTTTTCTTTTTAATTATTCTAATTATTTTAATTTATTTTTCATAATATGTATTTTGTATTATTTATTGGTTGGTTGGTTATCGGTTCTTGGTTATTGGTTATTGGTTCTGACAGCATTTATTTTATTATTTATAATAATAATAAGATATGAAAATAATCATTAATTGCATCACTATGCAAAATAGAGTAGATTCTGCTCCCCCTCAGCCAACTACTAACAGTATAACCCTTTATATTTTTTCAGTATATTTTCCTGATTATACTTTAATACTTTTACCCAAGGAACATTTTCAATGCAGGACTTGTCTAACATGTTTTTTTACAGTGTGGTATTAAGATTCAAGAGCATTCAAGATGACTTCATTTGTCCTCAGGGAAATCTGTGTTGGAGATAAAGGTTGCCCCATTAAAAAACACACAAAAAACAATGATAGTGCAGTAACATAAAGTGCATCGCACAGACAAGTGCAGACATTAAGTGCATTCAAATTTTCTCTGAGTGTGAGGAAGAGTATAACATATTTATCTTCGTTACCTGCAACAGCATCTCTCACATGATTAATCACATGTATTAACAGCCAATCAGAGACAAGGATTTACTCCACATCTTTAAAAAATCCTTACATTTCACTTTGTGATTATTCTGCATAAAACAAATGTGACCTTTTTTTTTTATTTGTGTGAAATCCTCAATATATCCTGCAATTAACATGTGAAAGTAAAAACAATCTAATATACAGTATTAAAATATATGAATATATAGATTGGAAGCAAATAAAAATTACTTAAATTAAAAATTACTTAGATACTTCTGGAGCTCTTTTACATTTAAAGAGTGATTTTAAGTTATACAAAATTGATAAATAAATGTTTTTATTCTTCAATTTGTAAACAGGACTACTTTTAACCTCCACACATAATTTAACTGTTAGTAGTTTGATAAATACAAACTCTGTCGACTGCAAAAGCTATAATTTATGATTCACATCATTTTTTCACCCCTCATGCCCTTCATCATGCTTTCTTTTTCTATTCATTTATTCTTTTTTTCTCTCCATTTGTCACCAGTCTGCATCATTTTGCATCAACTTCGACATGTATTAACTGTATGCGGGTTATTTGTTGTTCTGCAGGCATGGAGGTGGCTGCAGCTCTAACTGACAAGGCCCACTCTGTCTCTGTCATCGGGATCGAGTCTGTACCCTTCAAAAAAGCTCTCGGGGAGAAAGTAGGGAAAGCCATAATGAAGGTAGGGACACGCTCTGGGGAAATCAAGCCTTTCAGAACATGAAGCACCTCCAGAATACTGTCATCATCATTATTCTCTAAGGGAAGGAGAAGAAAAAAAAACCTTACTAGTTAAAATGCAAATCACACTTTTCTGGTCAATACCACAGTAACCACTGAGAGAGCAGAAATCCTCTCATTATCCAGCAGATGCATGCAGATGTTTTCACATGGTTACTGTGTGTGTGTGTGTGTGTGTGTGTGTGTGTGTGTGTGTGTGTGTGTGTGTGTGTGTGTGTGTGGCGTGTTTTGTCTTTGCAGCTGTTTGAGGCAAACAGGGTGAAGTTCTACATGCTGAACGAGGTGTCGGAGATGATTGGCCATCATGGACAGGTATTCAGAAAGTGAGAGAAACAGCATGACATGAAGCTCAGCAGCACCATCCTCTCCTCATTTAATCCACGATGAAGACGAGTCAGATAAGACACACGAGGATATTAACTGAAATTAAAGCTTATCTGGAGCGTGTCAACTTTAAAGCCCCTGAAAAATTAAAGTAAATGGATAAATGAGGACACTTAGAAAAGACATCCCAAATTTTTTATTCATTAAAAATTCATCAGGTGTGTGTGGGTGTAGTTTGATCAGATTTGATTGACAATGCAAAGAAACACAGAATGATCACAATGAGATTCATAACAACTACAAAGAGACCCACACTGACCATATACAGACACACAATGACCACAGAGAGACTTAACATAACAACAGAGACACAAATGACCATAAAGAGGAGCAAAACAACCACAAAGAGACACAAAATGACCACAAGAGATACACATGACCACAAAGATACATAGCACAAGTACAAAGAGACACAAGATGATAACAAAAGAGGTAAAACAACCACAAAGAGACACAACATAATGATAGAGACACAAAACTATCACAAAGAAACACACAATGACCACAAAGAGACACAAAATGACAACACAGACACAAATTACTATAAAAAGCCGCTAAACAACCACAAAGAGACATAAAATAATGTCAGAGACACAAAAGCACTACGAACAGAGACAGAAGAACTACAAAGAGACACAAAAACAAACAAAAACAAAATGACCACAAAGAGACAGAAAGAACTACAAAGACTATGGACTAAGAATTTTGTAGTTCTTAAGAACTACAAAGACACCCTATATGGCCACAAAAAGATACAAAATGACTACAACATGATGTACAGCAACAACAAAAAGTGGAAAAACAGCCACAAAGTCTGTGTATCTTGCTCCTGTGTAGGAGAGATGGTGGGGCCTTTACAGGTGTGTGAACAGGGTCTGTTGTCTCATGTAGGGGTGACAGAAAAAAACTTTTAGGGGCTTTAAAATCTTTAATTTGTGTTCATCAGCTCATAGAATGAAAAGAAGTGTGAAAGGTGTTAATGCATCATGATACAGTCTCTAACACATGAACACCTGAACATTTTGTTTTTCCTGTTCCACAGCTCAAAGAGGTGGTGCTGAAGAGTGGAAAAGTCCTGCGGGCAGACGTGTGTGTCATTGGAGCAGGTGATGTCGAAGATCTCAAATGTAGCTTCTTCATTACCTAAAGTGACATATAATCACAGCAGACGATGAAACTCCCCTTTGACATCTTTTGAAATGTGTCCTGTCGCGCAGGAAGCGTTCCTGCAACAGGCTTCCTGAAACAGAGCGGCATCCACATGGACTCCAAGGGCTTCATCACAGTCAACAAGGTATTCTACTAAACCTGAAGCGTGACTGAAAGAGCTCTGAACAGTTTTTATTAATTTACTGCTCTAAACTTTCTCCCAGATGATGCAGACGAATGCTGACGGGGTCTTCGCTGGAGGAGACGTGGTGATTTTTCCTTTCCCACCGCGCAACAACAAGAAGGTGAACATCCCTCACTGGCAAATGGCTCATGTACACGGTGAGTGAGTTACAGCTTCATACTTACATGCTGCATATCTAAGGCTGTTCGTTCCAATATGCATACTACCATACTACTTAGTACACCATGAATAAAGGTACACGTAGTATACGTAGTATGCAAGCATGCTTTTCTGGCTATTCTGATCCACACTCCTTTGTGATGGGTGTGTAAGTGTGTTAGATGGCCAAAGTTCAAGGCACCATGATATGAGGAAGTAGTATGTCCTGATTGTATGCATACTACACACAGTATGAGATTTGGAATACAGGGTAGATTTAGGTAGGGGAGGTATTATTTGTTCATCACTTCACTATCTTAGGGAAAAAAAGCGCCTGATAAATAAACTTAGCTGTTCCTAGAGACAGTTTCCAACAGACTGGTACCTAGACTACTTGCATGTTTAGAGAATGGTTGTCTAATTTTAATGTTTAATGTCTGGATGGATTAAGGGAAAAGGAATAGTTCACTCAAAATGCATAATGATGTAGTTTTCTCACCCTATAGTCTGTGAACCAGTACTGATTCTGTGGCTAATGTTAATTTCATTGTCATCTTTACTAGGGCTGAACAATTTTTTAAAAATATCTAATTCTGATTGTTTTGAATGATATTGCAATTGTGATATGATTTGCGATATTAAAGGTAATGATAATTTGTACATCATTATTCTTATTTTGATTGGAAAACATGTTAAAATGACTGTGGTGTCAGTTTTTTTGCAGGAATCTGTACCAAATTAAGTTTCTTTTTTTTAAGTCTGCAGAATCTGATGTGTAGGACAGGACATCTCAGCCTCATTCATTCATTCATTTAGGACACCTTTCACAAATACTGCACCTCCTGCAATTTGAAAACTGCAGAAAGCCATGCTGCAGTTTTGATAAAATGTTGATTAATTGTGCAGCCCTAATCCTTACTCCCGAATGCAGCACAAAGTAAGTGACAAAGTACACATACTATTGGCCCATTTTGGGGTGAACTATATATGCAAGTGCAGTGTCACCGAGTATGCAGGGTGTTTATCTTTTGCTGGATGTGCTGCTATAAAAAAAAAAATGGAGCATACCCTCCTCTCCAGGCCCCACTAGACAACAGTGGTTATAAGTTACTGTGATGATGATTCACAAGCTTAAAGACAAGCATGTAAATACTGTTTTGTTTCCAACCTTATTGACAGGAAGGGTGGCAGCTCTCAGCATGATGGGCAGAGCCACCGAGATCAAAACTGTGCCTTACTTCTGGTCGGCCATGTTTGGGAAGACCATCCGCTATGCAGGTAGGCACGGGTCTTCAATCTGTCTCTAGTTTAAAGAGTGTTTGCTTTAGCCTGACATTTTATCAGTTTCATGACGCCAGAGGTGGAATGTAACTTACTTATAACTTTGAGGATTTTGTGCTTCACTATGCACACAAAAGGTTTATTTCCCTCAACTTTACTCACAAAATTATTAAAATTCATGTTAAGATAATCCATCCACCTGACAGGGTGACATGTAAAGATGCTGATTAAACAGCAGGATTATATTTTCTCCGCCTCTGATTGGCTTATCCTGATAACCAATCACTCTTCATGCCTAAAACCTAACCAGCCCAACCAATGAAGGCGAAGCGCTCGCCAATCTGTGAACAAAATTTGAGAGAATTAAATCTTTTGTGTGCACATAAGAAGTTTCAGATCATCTTCTACTGCTCATGATTTTGCTCATAATACTTACTGTACTTGTACTCGAGTAGGGGACAGGATTTTTACTTGTAACAGAGTATTTTTACACAGCAGTACCATTACTTTTACTGAGGTAAAGGACTTGAGTTCTTCTTCCACCGCTATATGAGGCAGACATGCTGTAAGAGAAATATCAGAGGACGTCAGTGGAGTTACTACACTGCCATCTAGCTGTAAAAATAAAAAATAAAGACCTCAGACTGAGAACTGTTTTTGTTTTTGCCGCTGACAAATACACACACATATATAAATAACTTTGTATTTTTGAAGGTTATGGTGATGGATTTGATGATGTCATTATACAAGGAGATCTGGATGAACTGAGGTTTGTGGCGTTTTACACCAGGTACGTTTCATTTTGCATTAGAAAATGTAAATCAGATGAATATTTGGTAGGAACCTGTATTTATGAGCTGATTTTACTGTTAAATTGTGCCTCCTGGTCTCATTAAACAGCACTTTGTCGTTGTATTTTTTCTCCTCTGGTCCATCTATAGGAGTGAGGAGGTGGTGGCTGTTGCCAGCATGAACTATGATCCCATTGTATCCCGAGTGGCAGAGGTCTTAGGGTCTGGAAAGACGATTAAGAAACGAGATGTGGAGTAAGTCTCCTTCCCAGGCTTAAACCTGGTCACGGTTACAATAGCTGTTATGTTCTGTAGGTTTCTCAGGTTTTACTGTGAAGAAAAACACGGCAAATGTTATTATCACTCTGACAGAAAACACATCGAGTCGAAGAACTTGTGACTTCAATCACATGCAAAGTATTATACAAGCCAAACTAGTTGGCTTATTGAAACTACACGTCAGAGTACTTCAGAAAAATAACACCAATTATCTTACTCTCCTTAATTAATACAGTGACACTGTAATTAAACAATTAATATGTTTTATGTTATTATAATGACAATAAATAATAATATTTAACAAGGTAAATATTGTTATACCAAGAAATGTGATTCATTTTTTTTGTTGTAGTAACATTAAAATCTCTTGAAGAACTTTTAATGTTATGTAATATTAGATAATGTGAAACTGATCCATTTTTCTTTTTTCTGGCATGCCAGCAATGTGCTTTAGAAATTAATTTCTGCCTGTAGATACTTTTACATTTTTGCATGTTTAGCTGACACTGACTAAAAGACTCTAAGCTACACTAGAAAATAACTGCAATTAATTAATTTCCCCTAGAATCAAATTACTTTCCAAGAACATTTCAAAATAACTGACATGTCTGTTGCTTCATTATTAAATATGTAAGTTATTAACAAACTCTGGGACTTGTGAAATGAAGTGTTGCCATGATGCTGTTAGTTACTGCATGTATTTCTGTCTGTTTTTGGTCTGATTTGACTGTTGTGTTCCTCACGTCTCTCATGTCTTTCATTTCTAACAATGCAAACTCAAAATTTGAAGGATGTTAGCACGGCTTGGCAAGTATGGACAAATCTGAGCTTTTTTTCTATTTTCCATTTCACTCATATTGACCATGTGTAGGCGAGACGTCAGCTTCATCAGCGATTTGACAAACACGTGAATGTGTCTCACAGGTGGGTTTTTTTTTTTTTTTCTTTGTTGTTTTTGCAGGACCGGAGACATTTCTTGGTTGATCGACAAAGGCTCTCAATGATCTGAAGGTCACGAGGACAGACCCGCAGTCCACCTCAATATGGACACTTATGGTGCTGAGACACTGAGCAGCTATCCTGGTCTGGACACACACTTTCACACACACACTCACACTGGGGAGAGGACTGTGGAGACACACTTCCCCGAGGACGACGCTTCCGTTCCTGAGAGACACTTTGACGTGACAAATGGAGCCACTGACGGCCTGAACATACTGAATCACTGTGTTGGCAGGTCTTTTACGACGACGTTTCGCAACAAAGCAATACTGGATTCAGCCTTGGCGCTGCTGCAAGATGTATCTACCTGTACACTTTGTTTATAAGAAGCCAGGGACGGGCATTGGCATTTTGTTTTTGTACAAATAACATTGTATATAGCTATAATCCTGAATGCACTGTAACAAAATAAGAGCAGACAATTTGAACTGAATTTTTCTAAGTTTTAAATAACAGATTTGGTTGTATGCTCGCATACAGGCCTTAGATCTGCATGGAATAATTTACTATAATAGGAGTTTAAAAATAAATAAATAAGCCCCTAAACTAAACAAGAGTTTTTTATTTAGATGCATCAGCAAACAAAGCTTAAATCTGCTAAAAACAAACTGCATAATCACTTGCAGCAGAACCCCGAATGCAGCTTTAACACAAACACACACACATGCAGCTTTAATTCGTAATAAATGACTATTCCTAGCGTTACAACATACCTCTTTGTATTGGTTGCCTTGCTAGTAGATTGCACAAATGAAATTCTAATCAGACTAGTGCTTGCACAATAGATTCATGTATTTTCTAACACATAGATATCACCCCTTTAGACAAATCCTACAGTAGCTTAAGGTTATTTTTGATAGCCGTCACCTCCATTGGGATATTCTTTGTTACTAACTCAGGGAACTGAGGTTTGTGGCCTGGTCTTACTGGGGTTACTGGTCCTTTTGCAAGCAGAAATGAAATTGTTGCTTTAATATTTTTCTTTTTGTCCCAGTTATTGTAATTGCACCGGTTCTCTCCTTTTCATTCAGAGCTGCTTGTAATGGGTGTGAAGACCGAGAGGGGTAGAAAGTGGATGATTGATTACATCCCAGTGTGTTGATGATCCCAAAGTACTTGAGCCCTGACTGGCACACACACAGCGTCCACGCAGCGGTTTAAAAAGCATTGTTGTTCCTACAGAGAAGCCTGGAATGGCATTTTTATAACTAAACTTTGAAATAAAAGTCTTCCAACAATAACTACTACTGTTTTACACAGTGTTTCCTTCATGTTGCTCCACTTGTGTTTGCACTCTTCACTGTTTTTGAGGAACAGATCACCCCAAAATCCAAAATATGTTCTTTTATTTTTATTGGACAACAAGGTGTCACTGTGCGGAAGGAAGAGTGCATCTACTCATGGGTAAGAGGCTCATGCTTGTGTCAGCACAGGATGTAAACATCAACAGCATCCTCCTCGGCTCATCCATGAGTAGACGTGCGCTTTGTTCTGCATGGCGATGCGGTTGGTGGGGGTGCAAAGAAAACAGTTCCTACATGAAACTGCTCATATCAAGGTCTTTGGTTTACCTGGAGTAGTTTGGTTATGATTTTCTGTAAAGAGACATTGCTGTTGAGTTAAAATGTAGGTTTTTTTGCACTTTGAGTGCCACAAGCTGAGTGCAATTTACTCCCTCAACTCAACCAAAACAATCTAGATGGATAAATAGCACCACAGGCCAGTAGAGAAATATGTATGGATGTATATGTACTGATTTTGCCGCTTTAACCAGTAAACAGTAAATCACCAGTAGAGCAGAATCGGTAGAAAATCTTTAATAATTTTCGAGAAAGAGACAGAGCATAGTTTGCAGCTTTTTGACAAATTTCATTCTTTGAGTCGGGATTACTAAAAAAACATCTCCAGATGAATCTAGTTGAGTCTCCGTTTCATACAATAAAAACAATTTTTGGAAAAAGTACACAGAGTAGATAATGTACCACACATTGTATAAATGAAATATCTCATAAAACAAAAGATTTTCCCTAATGAGGAGGACACCTGGGAGGCATCTAACACACACAAAACAAACCGACAGTGTTCACAATAATATTGCAAACAGCCCGTAGAGTTTATTCTACATTATTTGGGTAAAGAGCACCTCAAAGACTAATAATAAATACATCTACAAACACTGGAGTGAAGGCAATTAACGGTGATAGTCATAAAACTAGATCTTTTGGACAACATGAAAGGTTCAGTGCTAACCAGGAGATACACACAGACGTTAATGCTCACCAGTTTTACTATACCGTTGTATTACAGTGCCAGAATCACAGGTCTGGACCGTGGTTTCTGTAAATACTATCAGATGATAATGATTTACATATGAACATGTCTGGCGGCTGTACAACTCACACAACAAAACACGTCTAATAGAAGGACAGAGACTCTTTGGAGGCAGCAGACAGCTCACAGCTCTTACTGGTACGAAAATATCAGATAAAATGTCCGACTTTAATGCCCGAGTGTTATCACAGCATCGGTTGTTGTAACATTGCAAACAGGACATTCTGGTATTTCATAAAGACTTCAGTTGGGTGCATTGAGATCTGAGGACCATGACAACGTGAGGACAGGCTTCACAGAGGACATCTGTACAAAAAAAATGTGTTTGCTGGCAGAAAACAGCTGCAAATTACTCAGTAAGAAATTAAGAAAAAGTCCATTTGTAAACAAAAAAAATCTATTCACATTATGAAATTTGCTTTCAAGAGATCACAGCTTATCCTGTACTATAAAGGCACTTTTTAATTTTAATCTAAGATCTTGAGATGATAAATGCTGGCAGCGATTTCTGCTACACCTGCCCGACTGAGAGGAGAAAAACCTGATTGTTTGCTGGATGATTTCCTGTTTAGAAAGTCCTGCTGATTCCTGCTGACGTACTGTGGCACGTGAGCCGCTTTTCACGAAACCCCTGCAGCGACACGCCGACACACGTGTGAACCGTCTTCACTTCGCCTGGGGTCAGAGGTCATATTCTGCTGCACACTGCTGGAGGTACCAGTCATACAACTTCGCCTGTGGAGCAAAACTGACTGGTGAGATTCACAAATCTGATGTTTCAAATCCGACAAATTAAAATGTTGATGGGGTCTATAAATAAGTATAAAAAGCAAGAATATTATAATATTTATATGGTTATGGTTGGCTTTTTTTCCTAATGTCTACGGCTGCAACTTAATATTTTCATAGTTGATTAATTGGTAAAAACTTTAAATCAGTGTTTCCTAAAGCCCAAGATGACGTCCTCAAATGTCTCATTTTACTCACAACCCAAAGATGCTCAGTTCAGTGTCACAGAAACCACAAAATATTCACATTTTAGAAGCTAAAATCAGAGAATTTTGACTTTTTTTACTTAAAAAAATTCTCAAGCCAATTAATCAATTATCAAAACAGTTGGCAATGTATTTAATAATGGATTAATAACTGATTAACCGATTCATCGTTGCAGCGCTGTACATGGTGTGGCATGTAATCCAGTGCTACCCTTTATAGCGTTTACAGTAAGCAGCAAAGTTGCGCTCCATGAATCCAAAACAGTAGACCTTTTTCATGACAGCCATGAAATAGCAGGGTAAACACAAGTGTCACTTAAGATACTAATTAAGGTCCTGTTCCATTAAGTTTATCAGAGCCACATGCACAACAGCGTCACCCTGACTCTGTTTGACCTGAATGGAAAGAAACTTTAATTAGTATCATGGGTATTTACCCGACTATTTAATTTCAAAATGGCTGCTGTGTAAAGGGCCTAGGAAGTGAAAGACACTAAAAGAGTCGAGTTATAACTTTTCTCAGAGTGTTTGTCACACCCGAGGATACATTCTGTATTATGGAACGATTCCACGTAATACTGCTGCAGCTTTAACTTCTGATATAATGGCACAAAACAGAAAACTAACCTTCTTAGTTTTGACGACGTCCTGGATGTAATCACTGTACTCTGCCATCGCTCGCTTCTCCTTCTTCGTCAGAGTCTTATTCCCTCGGCTGAGAAGGAAGAACGTCATAACAGTGTTCACTCACAATTTCAGTAATCACTTCCTCTGTGTGTGTGTGTGTGTGTGTGTGTGTGTGTGTGTGTGTGTGTGTGTGTGTGTGAGAGAGAGAGAGAGAAACTGTGTATATGATGGAAGAAAACACACACCCTCTTCGACAAAACAGAACAAGCTCTCTAAGAAACCACATGGGCTGAATGCGTGTAGGTCTGCAATTTATTTTCCTTAGCCATAAATCTGACCATCATTTTCTCAAAGAAAATCAGAAAACACTGAACAATGTCTTGTTCTGTCTCATTGACTGTAAATAAAGATAAACATAGGATCTTCGATTCCTTCCGCTGCACAAAACTGAAGTCAAAATATCTCTGATACATTTGGAGGCAGAGTCTGTGCATAAGTGACCAGAACTGGAGCTACAGTATCGAGTTTCCACCTGCACACCTGGCCGACTCAGTCACAAACAGGGCTCAGCTGTCAATCATGACATGAAATCCCATTGACATTTACTTTGAACATTTTAGGTGAACGCAGCATTTGTTTTGGTCTGAGGGCTGGAGCAGAAATAAATGTCGTATACGGCGCCTTTAAGCGACTACATGTGTGCAGACTTTTGTATTGTATACTTGTAGCACTTACCCTGCAAAATACTTTGCTAGGAAAAGCAGGAGGTAGCAAAAAGCTCCAAAAACGATCACAAACACAACTTGTCCATCTTCTGGTATCCAGTCCCATAAATACAACACTACTCCCTGTGAGACACACGTTGAACAGACACTCAGAGAACCAAGCTTGAGAAAAATACAGAACGAAACTACATTTTATTGCAGTGTTACAATGTTATCAAATATCACCGGCGTGACTCTCTGGACTTACTGTTAAGATGGAGACGAACCGAGCCGTCCCTTCACCCAGCAGCTCCTCCAGCTGCTCTTTGGAGATGGTGTTCACAATGAAACTGAGAATGAAGAGGGTAGGAAGGACAATACCCAGAGCGCCGCACAGGAACGAGTGCAGACGGACGCTTTTGTTGTAGGTCACATCAGCCCTGCGGAAATCTGGTTTTAATATCACATTTTCTGCAGCGGGTAATATCTGCCAACTCTTATCTCCTCCGTATACACATGATAAGGTTTATTTGCTCAAAGATGCCACACATTCTGCATCAGGATAAATTAGCTTTAGAAAAAATAAAAACTCGAACCTGTCCTTCTCTAGTTTGCTGCTGATGGTGGAACAAATGAGGTCGCAGTCTTTCTCCAGCTGGTCCAAAGTCTTCTGAACGGCCTGGTTGATGGTCTTCTCGATGGTCTGACACACCCCATCGATCTGGTTCACGCACCGGCTCGGCTGGACAAAACAAAAAAGCTCGTAAGCGCATCGATTTTGGATCTATGCAAACAAACACAGCTGGGATGGCCTGGAAACTTCCACAACAAACCATAAGGGTGTTTTGACAGACAGCCGTGAGCATTTTAGCAGGAAGTGAAGCTGCACTCGCTCAGCGAAAATAAATTGGAAGTCTGGAGGGATGCACAAATCTACAGTGCAGTACGGAGTGCAGCTTCGCGGTTGTAGATCACAGGATGGTGCGGCCGTAACTCAGGACTCGGGGGCTGCTGTTGTCAAAGGTGGCTGATCAGAGGCCATGGTTTACAACCCCTGCACCCCCTTCCCACAGAGTGGATAAGTCTCTCAGTCACCATATTGCAAAATGAATCATCCTTCTCCGGCCATCAAGAGCCACCAGGAAAAACCTGGAGTGGAGAATTTACATTCAAGGAAAATCAATGGCTGTTCATCCCAAAGGATAGCAGAGATATTTAAATCCAGACTGAAGATCAGACCTGGATCTGCTGAAGGAAAACACCAGACCAGAAACAGCTCCAATCTGGTGACGGGGAAATACTGGATGATTTAGAGCTAGTAGGAGACAGTTATTGTTGTTTTTACTTTGCAAGAATGAAGGTTAAATCTAAAAACATGTAGAGCAATGTGGAAATGCTTTAAATCTGCATTCTTTCTCATGGCCAGCAGGGGGCAACTCTACTGGTTTCAAAAAGAAAGTAACTCCTATGACAAAATTAACCTTGTGCTCTTTTTATTTATGACCTCAGTAAACAGTTTCCCTATGTTTCAAGTCTTCTTCGATACAGCATGATGTTTATTAGGAGGACAGGATAATGCAAATAAAACACAATGAAAACAAAGAGTGATTCTGGACTCCTGTGGGGATTTAAAAGGTGAAACTGATTTTGCTAGCCTGATTTCCTCAGGCAGGCTGTCCCAGAGTACAGGCGCCCTTACAGCAAAGGCACAGTCACCTTTAGTCCTGAGTCTGGACTGTGGAACAACTAAAAGGGCTTTGCAGGCTGTGTTATGACTCATAAAAGGTTGCAGTGGTCAGCAGTCTAGCTAGGGGCTAGACCATTTAGTTTAGTTTATCTCTAAAAGTAATCAATCAAATTTTAAAATCAATTCAACCTTATTGGCCAGTGCGACTGTGCTAAAACCAGGGTGATGAGGTTTTTATGTTTTGTACCCGTTTAAATTCTAGCCGCAGCGTTTTGAACAACCTGGAGACGTGAGGCTCATTTTTGACTGAAGCAGGTACAGAGTGAGTTGCAGTAGTCTGAACCAGATGAAATTAAAGCATGAATTATCTTCTGTAAAGCAGCAGGAGATAAAAATGACTGCGCTGACAGATTCTCTTTTTGTTGACTGGCATTCACAGGAACAGAAAACAAAGTCTAACCTTCTGAGGGTTGGGGATGTATATTGTCGGCATCTCAAAACCACACTTGTTGAGACCTGGACGGCGACACAGTTCCTGGACTATCTGCATCATCACCCTCTGCAGAAATAAACCATTTTAATTTAGTAATTTTTCTTAGATTTAACATTTTGGATTTTTAAAAAAAAAAAGGCAAATATGGAGTGGACTGACCTGTCTGTCTGTTTCGTTCCCAGCTTCGTCTGCCTTGCTGAGGTAGAACAACAGCTTGTCTCCACATTTCTCACTCAGCTTCTCCACAATGTTGAGTGTGCGTTTGCAGAGCGCCTGACCCATCGGGTCGAAGAACACAAACACCAGGTCGGCCTGTTCCCCTGCACAAGAAAACAAAACATCCATCAGAGGAACACGACAGTTTTAGACTCGATAGTTAAAGGGAACATTTAGCACTTTTCCTGGTGATGTCCAGTCAGTGTTGAGGGTAAAAATAAAGCAATAAATGACTGAGAGTTCTGCTACAAAATCTGTTGTTCTTGTCACGTTCTTGTCATTGGTGTTAAGGAAGAGCTACATGCTATAAATTATGAATTGATAAACAAAAATCCCCTGTGGAGTTCCTCAAGGGTCCGTTCCCGCCTTCCACTTTCACGCAGATGACACACAACTCTACATAACAGTGTCACCACATGACTGCAGTCCCCGACGTTTGCTGAACAGCTGAATTGAATAAGTGGATGTGCCAGATTTTTCAACAACTGAACACAGAAGTTTTTGGCCCCAAAGAAGATTAAAAGTCAGTGCTCAGCTTCAATCCATGACACTAAAACTTAAAAATGAAGCCAGAGATCTCGGTGACTCAGACTCAGTCACATGAAGACAATGGGCCTCATGCAAGAACAACTTGGTATTATTATCAGATTCAGCAAACACTCAGATAACTGTGTAAATGATTCGTCTGTGCACATTTGAGTGCATGAGGCTTGTAAATTAGCAGAGTTAACGCCCCAGTAACACCATATAAGGCTACACTTCCTGCCCCATATGTCAGGCATCAAGGAGCAAAAAGAACTTTCTGAATTCAGATTTTTTTAAGTTCTGCTTTCAGAGAACCATAAAGGTCAGCAAGCAAACTAATGACATGTACTGTTACAGACTAACGCCCATGACAAATTTTCCTAAATCACTCGAACACACCACTGAAGAACAAATCTGTTCATACGAGTGATTCTTGCATGAAGCCCAATTACAACATGACCCTACTACCACCTTAAAAACATAGCAAGAATGACAGGTTTTCTACCTAAACGAGATTGAGAAAAACGTTTATTTTCAGCAGGTTGGATTCTTGTAACGGTGTCTTCACAGGTCTGAATAAAAAAATCAGTCAGACATCTGCAGCTCGTCAAGAAAGTGTCGCACATTAGACTGGTGCTTAAATCACTGCACTGACTCCCTGTGTGTCATATGACAGATTTTAAAATCCTATTACTTGTCTATAAAGCACTAAATGATCTCGGGCCCAAACACATCTCTGATCTACTCGTAGGTTGCGAGGCGCCCAGGTCCCTCAGGTCATCTGGAACAGGTTTACTCTGTTTTCAGGATCAAAACCAAACAAGGTGAAGCAGCTTTTCGTTTCTGCGCTCCCAACCTGTGAAAACAAGCTTCCTGAATATCTGTGGTCTGCTTAAAATGTTGGCTCGTTTGAAACTTAAAGGTACAGTTCACCCCAAGATCAAAATTCTTTTTTCTCTCACTATTTAGTTTTGATGCGAGTTGCCAAGTTTTGGAGATATTGGGACTAAATGTTACTCAGTTTGTGGTGCTCTTTCCAAGAATCGTGACACGGCTAGTCAAGATAATCCACAGACCTTGCTGTGAAAAGTTTCATGTGGCAGTTCTACGAGAAAGCCGGTAGTTCAGGTTGATTCTACAGCAGAAAGAGAATAGTTCCTACATATGAATCTGCTCATAACTGAGTCATGAGTTCTATAAAGTGACAGTTTCTGGCACTTTAGTAAATAAATACAAATGCTGGTCTCTCCGTATTGATAGGGTAAGCAAGCCATTTCTTTATAATGGGACTAAATGGCACTCAGCCCTGTTTTCTTGGAATGTACAGCACTAGGAAAATCTGCTTTCAGGTGAAGGTGCCCTGCATACCTTGAATTTACTTCAAAAGACCTTTAAGATGTCCTCATTGGTGCTGCTGAGAAATTTCCAGGGTTTAACTGCTGATTTGACTGATTGCAATGGCTACTGCTGTAAAAAAAAAAAAAAAAAAAATCAGTTGCTCTTATTATTTATTTATCACAGCCAATTTCTGCACCTTTACCTATTAACACTAACATTAATGTTACATTAATGTTAATTTTTACATCTTGTTTTAGCCATGTATTCTTCCTGCTACCACCAAGCTTTCTTAATGATTTTAATTGTGTGTTTTCTAATTGTTTGTCATTATCACTGACAGTTCTCCCTCAGTGTGTGCTAAGGATTTAATTAAATAAATGATTATTGGGATGAACTGTCACTTTTCTCTAATGATTTAACTATTTGTCGGCCTGCTTTTGCCTTTTCCTATGGTCTCTTAAATGCAACTTCAATGCTTTTTTTTGCATCTTGGTCCATGTAGGCACTGCTGGACTCAGCTTTCTTGGACTTCAACTGGCCACATTTAACATCAACACTGACATCTGCATGAAAAGTGCAGTATTTCCCTTTTAACTTGCCAAGGACATACCCAACCAGATGATGGCGCTGTTGACATCGAAAGGGTAGACCATGTCCCCGTCCACCAAACCCGGCGTGTCCACAAACGTCACCAGGCTGAACTTCTTCTGCTTGGAGGTGGAGATCTCAGCGGTCAGATAGTCCATAACACCTGGAATATACAAACACCATGTGTGTGTGCAGGTGCTTCCTTCAGGAGAAATTCATCGTAACAGAGACGATAAATAAAAAGTCGAGTCCCCGCAGGACGCTGTCACCTCTGTCTACATTATTATGTGCGACTGAGAGCCGCAGTGCAGTCAATACTTGGAAACCTGAGGGAGGCCAGTGATATTACAGATCAAGAGACAGTGCCAATGTTTTGTGCAAGACGAAATAACTGTGCATTTGTAGCTGAGCTGCAAAACTGTGCAGGATGGTCTGAAAAAAAGATGTAAGTCAGCTGTTTACAAGCATTAACACAAGAAGAAGAAGAAGAAGAAGAAGAAGAAAGAGAAGAAGAAGAAGAACAAGAAGAAGAAGAAGAAGAAGAAGAAGACATTCAGCGGCCACACCCTCACACATAAAACTTCATTTCTGACACCTGAAAACACTCGTTAGTGTTCCGGTTTTTTCTCACCACGCCCTCTGTGGAGCGGTCTGGTTGTCATGGTTACACACAACAGCTCTTCAACTGGCAGCTTTAGCGTGGGGCGTGGGACATAAAGCTAGCCAGTGAAGAACGACTGTGAGGCAACGCACTGAGAGGTTACGATACTCCGACACAACCACCAACGCATGGAGCGACCCCTGCCCGCCCGCCCGCCTCCCTCCTCACAAAAAAACCCTCCGACTCTGAGCTCCAGAACAGGATCACTGTTTAGACACACCACACACACACACACACACACACACACACACAGAAACACACACTCAGGCCCGGGATGACACTGAGGCTGTTTCATAGGAGGAGGCAGGTGT
Source organism: Lutjanus erythropterus (assembly GCF_056507025.1). Taxonomy (NCBI): domain Eukaryota; kingdom Metazoa; phylum Chordata; class Actinopteri; order Lutjaniformes; family Lutjanidae; genus Lutjanus; species Lutjanus erythropterus. The sequence goes on from NC_139326.1 coordinate 5,552,103, forward strand.
TAACAGGCAGCACAAATCACATCGTTGTGCTGCAGCGAGGAGCAGGACCGCTGCTGCTGTGGCACATTTGCATTCCCTTATGTTTCTCTTACATCAGCAAGGACACAATATCAGTGAATCTGCCTCCAATCACACGTCTCAGAAGTGTTTTCCCACGGCCTCGCAATTATCGTTTCGTCAAAGGTGACAAGAAAACATTAGTTTACATATAAATGCAAATATTATCCAGTGGCTTCATGTCAGATCTCTATAAGGCTTCTGTTCGATACTTCACTTCAGTCATGGCTGCTCAAAACATACACATGCAGGCCATACAATTACTTTCTTTATTGATTAATCTGTCAATCATTTTCTCGATTAATCAATTAGTTGTTTGGTTCGTGTCAGAAAAATATCAGAAAATGTTGATCACAAAGCCAAAGCCCACGATGACGTGCTCAAATGTCTTGTTTTCTCCATAGCTAAGGATATTTAATCATTAATCACCAATAATAATTTAACTGATTAAAAACTGATAATTGATCAATAGTATAGAAATAGCTGTAACTGCGACTTCTTTGACTTAATTTTTTGCAGTGTCATTTGCTGAATAGGAAAACTTAAAATCAGACTGAAAAAAGTTAATTGAGTAAAAAGAATAAAATGAGACAAAAACGTGTGTATTTTATGTATCAATAATTAATCGAATAATCAATCCCCAGTGCGTTCAACTATCAATTAAGTTAATGCACGAAATTTATAACATTATCCACAACCCAAAGTTATTCGGTTTACTGTTTACAAAATAATTTAAGATTAATTAAATAGTTGACAAATAACAGATCAATCAATTACGTAACAATTGATTGAATAATTGATTAGGTGTCACCTCTTAAATTAATCACTTAGCTTCGCGTCTTAGCTTCTTAAACAAGAAAACTTTCTGTTTGTTATTTACTCCTCTATGACAGTAAACTTTAAATGTCTCTGGGTTTTAGTAAGACATCTGAGGGCATCATCTTGAACTTTGGGAAACAGTGATCAACATTTTTACCTTTTTCTGACATTTTATGGACCAAACAGCTAATCGATAAATTGAGAAAATGATCGAGAGAGTAAATGATAATGAAAATAATCATTAGTTGCAGCCTTAATATCGAGCTACTTGGTCAAAAATACTGTGCTATTTCAGTTTTTCCAGCCCGTGTATATTGACATTGTCGTAAAAACGCATAATAACCTAAAAATATAAGACATTATTTATAAGCCATGTTGCTCAGCAGTATTATATCTGCAGATATTATCAAGTATCATCACATTAGCTCTCTATCAGGCTGCTGGTCTATACTACACATGTCTGCATCTTTACACTAATAAAAAGAGAAAAGTAGCAATTATGCAGGTCCATGTTGAAAATAAGTGAATCAAATAGCCTTGAGTTACAACAATTAATTACAATTAATTTTAATTAAATTGCAGTAAATTACAACTACAATCATTTCTTAGAGAAAAAAAAATCAAAATGCTGTATTTCAGCTTGTTAAATGTGAATGTTTTCTAGTTTCTTTGAGAGTTAACTGAATATCTTTGGGTTATGGACAAAGTGACGTTTGAAGACGTCACCTTGAGCTTTGAGAAATGAAAATCTACTATCATGGTAAAGCCTAAAAATAGCAAGGTATCATTTATAAACCATATTGCCCAGCCCGAATATATGCTAGGGCTGCAGATTTTGTGCATCCTCCTTAACTGATAGTTGAAATTGTTAACAATCGATTAACACTTTAACACATTACACACATTAAAACTGCACATTTTTTTCTCCAGTTTTCTTTATATTTTTTTCATCTGAAATTCCTTCCTTATTCAGCAAATACCCCACCAGACAAAACAATATCAAATGAGGTGCATTTTTAAATGGTTAAATTCTTAACAGCGATTAATCAATTAATGATTAATCATCATCATGCAGACATTATCAAGTAGCTTCCCGTTAGATCTCTGTAAGCCTGTGGATCTATACCTCATTTAGTCAGGATTGTTCAAAACAAACACCTGCATGCATCTTTGCAAAACTACAGACAGAAAAATATCAATTATGTAAGTCTATTTGAAAATAAGCGAATCAAACAGCCTCGATACAGACATATTCATCCAGTCTAGTTAAAGAAAGTCCTCTAAGTCCCCTGAAAGGTGAAAAGGAAACGAGAGCGATACTCGCCGATGGGTGCTAAGTTCCTCAAGTGACTGTAACTGAGAAGGCTGCACTGGAGATCCTGTGCACGAGGAAAAGGGCAAAGGCTGCAATAATGCTGCATCGACTAAAAGACTAAAAAAGAACTTGTTGGACTAAAGAGGACGAACAAGCCACAGTGCAAATACGTGTAAAGAAAACAAGCAAACAACACAGCCTAAAATCTTAAATCTGAGTCATCTGACGTGTGACGAGAACGGCCAATTCCCATGCAGCACGTAGTCACAACTCCTGACAACAGGTTGATGAGACAGAGACAGACACACAGAGTTAAACATCCTTCATGTGAGTCTAAAACAACATCAAAGTGTCTCCAAGCAGATCCCAGAGGAGATCAAACTGTACAATCAGCAGCAGCTGCTCCCACATAAGGATATATGGTGCTTTTTTTCTGATGAGTCATCCTCAGTCGCCGTGTGACAGGTAAACAAATGCCTGATAAAGAGTATTTCCAGAGGCGGCGACGGAGCTGAAATGAAAAGGCTGCTTGTGTTCCAGCAGCAGATCATCGCTGGCGTCGCAGGCCTGCAGAGCTGTTGCTGCTGTGCCGTCTCTAATGGCTGTGACATTTCTCAGCAGCTCCTCCTGACTCCACTGCACTGCTGTCGATGGGGCGTGTGACTCACACGCCATACCGTGAGCGCTCCAGTCCGCACCCAGTGAACCCTCACTCCTCTACACGCTCACACATACATTACTGCCCTCCCCTCCCCTCCCCTCCACGCCGATGCTCCCACTCAGACAGGCAGGCACACCCAGACTTTCTGCACGACCACCTCAACATCCAGAAGCTTCAGACCACTGCTGCTGACGCACACACAGCCGATTATCTTAACACAATGTGTCGCTAATTATGTCTCAACTCACATTACTCAGGAACGAACAGCCCAGATGTAACAAGAACGGAGCAGGAGTCTGATTTGTAAAGAAAACTCGATACGTCAAAGCTGTGACTCAGCGTTGAGTCATCATCAAGGTGAAGCACCTGAACTACTCGACCTCAAATCACAAAAGATAAGCCTGACCTGTGAGAACCACAATCACATAAATAACTCATGGTTACATGATGCACAAACAGAGAGAATTTATGTCCAAGCTCTGGATGAAATGTTGTTTCATATCGAGTTCATTTGAAAAAGCAAAACTCAACTTTTGATCTTGAGTCTGCAAATTAAACTTGGAATAACTTTAACTGCACAAAATGTTCTGCCACTAGGGGTCTCTCTCACATTCAAACAATAATAAAAGATGCAGTTTGATGATGTTGTGAAGTAGGATCATTGTTTTCCTCGCAGTTAAACAACCACCACTGCAGACGACATCTATCTGACATGACTCAGGCAGAAATCATGTTCATAGATGAGATTAAAGTTTATTCACTTTAAATTTAGCCTCATTTGTCAACTCACTCTTGGACGTATCCATGTTTTCCCAAAAGTTATAGCAACTAGCTGCAATAAATGTGCGAATTACTCTGAGCTTGACCACTGCTGGAAATATTTAGCATAATGTAAGCTCACAATTCAACAAAATATAAAGCATGTCTAGTGTTTTTAGACATTATAATAAATAAATGTTACATATTACAGCATTAAATTGAGTTTGATTTCACTCAAATAGCAAAACTCAACTTTTGAACTTGACTTCAACAGCTTCTCTTAGCTGGGCAATATATCTATTATATCGATACTGTGATATGATTCTACACATAATCTCAGAATTTGGATATCGTTATATCGTGATATGGCATAAGTGTCATCTTTTCCTGGTTTGAAAGGCTGCACTACTGCACTATTTGCTTTACCGACTCCCTAAAAACATGGTATTTCATCCAGAAGCAGGGTCTTATGTCCTGCGTCACGCAGAACGTGCCTAATGCATGTTCTCGTTGGCTTGCGTTGGGTTGTATAGTCACTTTTTCATCACTTTGTCATGAATAGAAAGTTGTGACCTCAGAGCTAACAGTAAAACTTCTAGTCCACAATGTTGTGAACACGACGTGAAGGGCGCATTCACGGGCGTAAAAAAAAAAAAAAACGTAAACACGACCCCATTTGAACGCACCATTACACACCTCACGCCTAACTGACCCTTCCTAAATCCCATCCCTTTTTGCTCTGTGCTCTGATGACAGCTAAGCAAACTTTGCACCTCAGTCAACTTTCTCCTTTTCTGGTAAAAGTGGCACATAGCGTTGCATCCTAAATTAGCTAATCTTAGCCCAATGCTGGCTAGCTAACTAGCTAATGACTGATGTAGAATAATCTGCTAGTGTTTTGCTAATTTTATCTTAAGATGAGAATATATGACACTTTTACATATCCCCATATTTTAACTATCTTTAAAAATTAGGGAGCAGGAAAGGAGACGGTTAACTGAGGACCTGCTACCTTTTTTTTTTTTTTTAGATTTTTACTCCTTGTGCTTCTGGCGCGGCTGCAAACTCAACTAGACTTCTGCAGATTTTCAAATAACTTCTGCCTGACTGATGAATAATTCTGAAATCGACCATCATGACACATTAGACTGGAAATATGTGTGTTAAAATATATTGACATTTAGATGGACTAAATTACATACAGCAACAAAAATCTACACAGATGGGGGTTCTGTATTCTGACATCAATGTCGGTCAGTATCTTCCGGCCTAAATGTGCTTACAAGGCAGACTATCGATGTCCATGTACGTAGCTGTCAGAGCAAATATACACATTATAGAGAAATGGGAACAGCACAGTCTGTATGCTTTCATATTTGACATGCATCAGATAAACTGATCTCATCTTGTATGTGTGCATGTCCTGCAAAAACACGCCCATCCAGATGGAATACCAATTTCACAGGGAGTCCTTCACCCACTTAGTTTTTATATCCACGTTGCTGATGATTATTTATCAGAAATGTCATCGTGTCAATAGTCATCCCAGCAACTAATCGATAAATATCAAGGTCAAAAATATTGTGATATTTGATTTTGTCCTCATCGGCCAGCCCCGGTCGGAAATATTCACGGGCCACACAACAGCGCTATCTTAAACCTCAAAGGAGCCGATCTCTGTGTGCAGCTCATGATTACATTCATCTCCTGTTCACTCCTCCTGCTGTTCCAGCACATTTTAACACTTTATCCTCTCTGTTTGCTTTTTGATGTTTTTCATCATGACGCCAGCATAGGAAAATAAAGTCAATAAAAAAAACACATAAAAATCACATGTATTTCTCCAGTGCGCACACTACAAAGGTGCTATTAATTAGGACTTTTAGGCATTATGGTCAGAGTTAATGAGAATGTGTTGTGCTCTCAGACTGCAGTGCTGATCTTATCATCACAAAAGGAGGAGATATTTGATGCTGGTTTCAGTATCAAAGAGATGCAAAGCCACTAGATTTAAGTGATTATCCTCACAAGGATCGCATGAATAAAACATTTAGTAAACTCTTCTATTATGTGAGATGTTGAGAATGACATTGAATGTGACGCATCACATTAGAAACGGAGCAAAATCTGCATGCGGACACAAAATCTTTGCATAATGATTAATTTAGGAAGATTCAGTAAAGGATAAGTACAGCAGGGAGGCATGGAGTTTCAATATCACTACATTTTCAGCACAAAAATGGGAAATAGTTAAATTAGTGCACTTTTTCGAAAGCCGTTATGAGTTACAGACGCTGAAACAAGAGGAAAAGGCTTACCTTTGAACTCGAGGAGGGGTCGAAAGTGAGGGTAGAGATGCAGCGTTGCATTTCCCTGTGAAAGAGTTAAAAAGACAGTGTGAGAAATAACTTGATGAGACATACATGAATCTGCAGTTTGCTACGACAGAGTCCTCTCTCTTCTCAGCACTTCGCACTCAAGTCGGACACCAGCTGCTGTGCTGCAGCTCGGTGCGTTCGCTTTAAGCTTTTCCCGCACATAGAGGAGATAATCCTTCACTCTGCAGTCCTGCACTGCAAATATATTATTCATCTTCATCACCTTCACCACAGCAGGATGTGAACAGAGAGGCAGAGGAAGAGGATAAGAGGAGATGGAGAGACAGGTGTCTCCCGAGCCTGTTTATATGCTGCAAAGATGCCTGTCTGTGTGTGTGTGTGTGTGTGTGTGTGTGTGTGTGTGTGTGTGTGTGTGTGTGTGTGTACAACAGAGCCGCTCATTGGAGCAGCATGCAGAATGAGAAATCACCACTGACAGAGGGAGTGCCCTCCATACAAGCTGACATCAAACATATCGCTTCATCAACCTTTACGACTGTCTGCAGCTTCAGTTCTCATTACTGAGAGGAAATGTCTGAATATGAAATACTGATGGTTAAACGAACTAAAAAGGACTTTTAAACTGGTTATGAAACGCTCTCAATTTAATACTGATGCCTCTATCTGGACGAAAGTACTGAAGCCAACGAGACCATCAGTGAGAAAATGGGCTATTTCTATATCGAGTGGTGAGAACCAGGTGCCATTCTGGGTGAAAATTAGAGATATATATCAAATGAAAGCCCTTGATGAGCCCTTTCTACAGAAAAAAAGATCACACATTTCTACATGCTACACCAAGCCAGAGTAAGAAATCAAAAAACAAAAAAACACTGAACATGCTGAACTATTTGGGGCCAAAGGAGCAAAAGTGCATCTATTAGAATAGAGGGACCTGCAGGCACAGGACACAGAGAGTACAGGAACAGAAAGACACAGGGAAACAAACCTGCAGGTATCTCATTTCAGATCAATCTGAAACTTCCAGAATCTCTATGAATCTGTATGCTGCACTTGCTGTTTATAATTATATTACTGTGAATATATATTTTCAATTATTGTAATTGTTTTAACAAATTACATTCCATGAACTAATATGATAGATGGATTTTTTTTATATCATATGTTATAGTCTAAGAAAGGATTTTTTTTTCGTAATTTCATCACATACACACTTTTGTCAGATTGTTTATCCAATAATATTGGTTCCAAAATCAAAATAAGTAGCAATATGCAGCTGCTGCACGTATAAAAATGAGCACAGCAGTGCAAATAGCAAGTTCAAACCATGTACTGTTTATTTAATAGGTTGAAATACTGTTTAATATATGATTTATGGTTGAAGCGAGTTGTTTACCCCTGCCCCCTTCTCCCCAGACACTGCAGAGACAGGCAGGCTGCAGGAGCTCTGCAGGAGCTCTGCAGGATGCTCGTGAATTTGAGTTCAGTGACTGCCTGTCTCACTGCCTTAACATACTGTTCAATTTAACATTTATAAACATCTGCTCGTTCTAAAAGATTATTAATGATTTCTCACGACTCATAAAGAGACACCTACTCAGTCAGAGAAAATTCTGCATTAATTTGAACTCTGATTCATGTGAAACGGACATACAAAACAATTATTTTGGTCCTGACACGCTTCTTTGATCTCAGATCAAAGTAATTTTATGATTTATTACAGTAAATATATTACAGATGTCTCCTTTAAGTATGTTGTCATCCACATGTTAAAGAACTTAAAATGTTAAAGATTAATTTAATAAACACAGTCGGGACAAACTATTGTAATTTTTTTGTTTTGGTTCTCCTGTAACTTTGGTCAAATGTCACTTACACCCCTCTGGCTTTCCATCAGATCATAAACAGTAAACTGAGTCTGTCTGTGTCAGAGCTGGAAGTGTTCGCCGTTCTTACCGTCAGTGATTCTCTTTTACGTCCACTTGTGACGAATGTGAAGCCCTGCGTTTCAATGGCGACGCCGGCTTTCTGTATGTGCTCTTCAGCGTACCTAAAATAAAAGCGACATGCATCAAAGACTATTCTGATCTTTTCAGTGCACAGGATCTAAAACAACGGTGGCTCGTTCACTGTAGGGCTGCAACTAACAATTATCAGATTTTTACATTTGACATTCTAGTTTATTATGAGTTTAGAGTCCAAAGTACTTAACAGTCCGAAGATAATTTCCAACACCAGTCCCTTGATGAGCTAACTAATCATTAACAGTTTAATTTTAAATGTCAAAAAACAGTGAATATGCCCATAATTAATCCCCAGTGCACAAAGCAACCAACAGTTAAAAACCCAAAGACATTCAATAAATCATCTTAGTAAAAACTTTAGAAGGGAATTGTCATCACATATAATTCTTTATTCTTTTTTCCCCATATTGTTTCTTCGTGTATTTCTTTGTTTTACTGGAGTGTTGTTTACTGATTGGTTAGTTTTTCTGCTCATTGTGTGTTTATTATTTTAATTTCTTTTGGCATTTTCCGAAATTATTATAAACTTAAACTTTATCTCTTGACCTCTGCTGACACATCTCTTATTTTTTCATTATCTGGATTTTATGCAGTTTTATGCATGCAAATAAAATAAAATGATTTCACACAAACACATCTGAGAGGCTGGAAAAAGGGAGTGTTTGGCATTTTTCCTTGAATGATCTAATTGTTATCAATTAATCTATTGATTGTTGAATTATTTCAGCACTAATTCTAATAAACTAGCCTGATGTTTGTGTAGAAAGCCAGTTTATTCGGAGTTGGAGATGGGAAGAACCTGTGATCACATTTGAATTATGACGCCAGGAGGCGATTTAAAATATACAGACAGCTACATAAAACACACCTCTAGTTTACTCTCGTCTCTTCAAACCCAACATTTCTCCGTCAGCATGAATGTGACAACTATTAAGATTAACATCTGCAACATTTGCATAAGATGAGAGTATAACAGGCTGTTAAATCTCATGCAAATGATGTGAATCACAACAGTGAAAACTAGTTTTTCCTCTCTGGGAGAATCCCAGTTGTTTCCCTGCAAATGCAGTCAAGTTATTGATTAAAACATTTTAACAGCTGCTCTGGAAGAATATAGAGAGTCTAATGGTATCTAATATTTCCATTTCTGTTTACTCTCCCTTGCACGGCAACAGTTTCATGATAAACACCAACCCACAGCCCCGGGGAGGTGAGATCAGTGACGGTTAGCATGACAAACATCTGAGCTCTTTATACACGTTCAAAACAAATTCCTGAACCAGCTGAGTGAGACATTTCTTCTCCAACAGAGAGTTTAACAATGCCTCAACAAAACACCAGGGCTGTGCAATATCAGGGCTGCATTGAACAATTATTTTCATTATTAATCTGTAGATCAATTTCTTGTTGTTTGGTCCATAAAATGTCAGAAAATGGTGAATAAAAAGCATGGATTATTTAGGTAGTTGACTAGATAACTTAAGATATGACATTTGCAGATTCAGCTTTCAGTTATCTTCAAAATTTGGTTTTCTTTTCAGCATAGACAAGCGAAGCACACTGCACAGGAAGCAGGAAAGGAGGAAGTTGACCGAGGTTTCAGAAAGGGGTGGGATTTAGGAAGGGTCAATTACATGGGATGTGATAAATGATTTTTCTCAGAATTAGTCTGAAAGAGTAAAAAAGAATCAAATAAGGAAACTAAGGTTACTATTTTCTCCCCTTTTGCTTTGATTCTGCACATAGCTTTTACAAAAACACTCAGCTGACATGAAGAATAATAACCTAGACAAACTTGACCTAATCGTCTTTGCTCTGTCGACACTGAAAATCCTACAAATAACCACATCCTGCACGATCTTCAAACCTCAGAACACTTTTTAAAAGTCATGTGTGAGGATGATATTTCTGTGTCACTTGTTATAAACCCTGATCCACACGTGCAGCGGAGCATGTGACGGTCAGGCAGCCGAGCGCTACAGCAGATCATCCCTGTAACAATAAGATGTATTACCAGTTAATGAAGGAGCTCTTCCCTGCAGAGTGGTTGCCCATTATCATCACAATGATCTTCTTTCTGGGAGGCAGGAGCCGCACTCCGAGGCTGCTGGCAATCTTCACCAGGCCTGAAAACACGCGTACACACACACGCACACACACACACACACACACAAACGCCCACATACACACACAGTCAGCAGGTAACAATTAAAGTGGCATCATCACAATTTAATGCTTCAAATCAGCCGTGAAATAAAATACAAATACAGGAACAAAACCGCAGAAAGAACTCCAATACACGAGTCATTTCAAAACTTCAGTAAAAACAACTTTACCTATGTGCATAGTTTACCTATGTGCATGGTAATAGACAAGCAGTTTAAGAAAAATGTATGTGTTCCAATTAAGTTCAGACAATCTCAGCCTAAATGCATATATTTCTTATTCATAAAATATCTAACATGTATATACATTTTCAATAACACGCATCAAAATAGTATAAGCTGATGCAGAAATTGCAGTAAAAATGGTGACGTCTTTCCAGCATCTATTGATCAGGCCTGTTGAGATGATTCAAGCTGCACAATCTGGAAAAACAGTCACACTGTGATCATTTTCACTGAAATTGCGATTGTGAACGTGACACAATTCATGGCAATGGTCATTTTTGCATTACAGTTTTCATTTTTACTAAAAAAAAAATAGAAGTTAAATATATATATATATATATTAAAAACCATGCTGAAGTGATATTTGTTGGGGTCTGTACCAAACAATTATGTTTTCTTTCATCTGAAGCAGGATTATTAGCCCAGGGAATCTCTGCAGCACTGCAGTACGTCCCTGCAATGCTGTTGTTCTCACACATTTATCCTTTTTCAAAAAATTTTGATTTGGATATTGCACTTGGCCATCAGATAAGATAAGATATTCCTTTATTAGTGTTATGGCACTAAAGAGGATAGAAGAAGAAGAAGAAGCACCAATAAAAAATATAAGAATAAAATACAAAAATATAAGCAAGAGGAAATATAACAAAACAAAAATAGGAACAATATAAACAGGGGAAATATAAAATAGGAACAGTATATACAATATAAGGAGACTCAGCAGCATTCATCTTGCACACAGAATGATGATAATACACCTGATTATTGCACACAGAAATTAAAATTCACCTGAGTGAAATACTGATTTTGCAATTGATATCACAATTTCAATACTGTGTATTATTAAAAAAAAGTTTGGAAAAGAATGGGACACTATAATCGTAAACACATAGTATCAAACCAGGATCAATATTTCAGTATTTCTGACAACCTTAACCAGCCAATTTAACGATACAGGATTTATTTTACTCCCTATAATCCTAAATCTGACACTGCTTGAAAAACAAAACACTTAATCATCAAAATAGTTGCCACCTACTTTTCTTTTGATTTACTAATTGATTATAGAGCTGCAACGATTAATCCATTATCAATGCATTATTAAATTAATCGCCAATTATTTTTGATAATCCGTTTAAGTAATTATTTAAGAAAAAAGTCAACATTTTCTGATTTGAGCTTCTTGATGAGCTTCTTAAATGTGAATTTTTTTGGTTTCTTTAAACTTCTTTGACAATAAACTGAATATCTTTTAGGCTGTGAGTAAAATAAGACATATGAGGAAGTCATCTTCGGCTTTGGAAAACACTGATTGACATTTTTCACAATTTTCTTTCATAATTGACCGAAAATAATCGTTAGTTGCAGCCATAATTGATTAATCAACTAATGATTGTTGCAGCTCTACTGCAAAATCTATTTAAACTACTCCCTGTAGTTCACTAATCCCCAGCAACTGTAGGCTCATAACAAAGACAGCAGTATAGTAAGTATAGTGAGGCCCCTCCCTCCCTTTAAGTGCAAAGTCTGCACACACACAAAGTGACCCAGCCACACAGTAGAACAGGATTATTGTTGAAGACAGTGTTCAGCCTCATGGATTCACCAAACCTCCTGAGATGAACAGTTTATTTCTGCAGGAGCAGTGAGCTGACAGTCAGTTACAGGCTGCAGCCCTGCAGCCCTGCAGAGGATCCTCACTGTTCAATGTCAGGAGTTTGACACTGACGGACAGCTGCTGCTCACCAACGACTACTTTGTATATTAAACCAGCAGCTTTCCACTTTTAACTTCACCACGAACTTCACACCAAGTCCTGCTAAACCCATAAGTTACATAACAGCACAACTCTGCGCGTGTCTGCTTTACGGACTGAGCTGTTGACGTTGACTGTTTGATTGATCGGGTTATCGATTATTTACCGTTTTCGCTGTCGACATACAGACTGTGGCATTCTTTGAGGATCCTCTCACTCGGTGTGGTGATCGCAGACTCCAGAGGGTTTGCCACAGACCGGGGCTTCCTGCCCGACATTATGATCGCCAGCAGCCACCAGCCGCCTCGGTTTCCTAAATCACAGGGGGAAGAGTTTCGGTGTTGCACCGACGCTCTGCTGCGCGGATGAAGCGCCCCCGTGCGGACAAACACTGACACGACACCAGGGACCAAGACCTGGACCTTTCATATCTGAGCCTGCAGGAGTTTGATCTACTTTTACAGAATTTAACTCGACCTTTGGACCTGAAAATTGCTGGCTGGAAAATGTCCCACTCAGGCCCCTGAAGACCTGCAGAACAACTGCACATGCAAATGTGTTTGTTGTATAAACAACAGCACAACATAGACTGTAATGTGAGAATAAATCATACATACCTCTTGACGCTTTCTAGTCTACTACTTGACTTATTTCACCCCAGTCAGCCGCTAATTATTATTTATCATTTACATCTTCAGCCTGTGCAATACTGATTTCAATAATAGGCCTATACAGTTATTTTTTGCATTAATTCAACTGTGCAATGCTCTGTGCAACGATAATAACAATAATAAAACAATAATAATAGGATTGTGCAATACTAATATTTATATATACTATTCTTGCATCTTACCCCATTTATTTCATTTTTATCACTGATCACGTTTATGTACACTATCGTATATAGTGTAGTGTTGGCATTTTTACACATCTGTTAATTTCAATTTTAGTATTAATAAAATATTTCTGATTCTGATTTGTCTTGTTGTGAGGCCCAGCAGCATCTAGTTTTAATGCAATATTTATATAGAGCTATTCTCAGTTTTCGTACGACACATAGCCTATTCTTAAATAATTTAGTTTTGAATGATGCATTACATTCAAGCTAACATGGAGCCAACAGCTAATTTTCTCTCTTCTTATCCGTCTTCTAGTAGAATAATTCATGTCATTTATAAGCAGTTTGTAAGAATACTCCAAAAGTTAAGGTCCTGCTTTGAAGACGTGAAATAAATAAAAGTACAATAGAACTATGAGTGCAATTTATTCATTTATTTGGACGGAGAGCTTCAAATTGTGAATCACATGCTGTTCCCTATGATTCACAGTCACGAGTGTTTCTTTTATCTGCAGAGCAGATCCAGGATCTGTCTGAGGGTGACATAATCTCCACACTGTCTGCTGCTAACAAAAAAATAAAACTGGCCGGAACATTATCAGGGAATAACATCGATATATAACATGAACATAATATGCTTTAGTTATATAATGAGGTGCATTTTCACTTGAAGGCTCAAACAGCCAAACGTAAGGCAATTCTCACATTCTTGCAGGATTAAAAGTTTTTGGCTGATAAACAACTCGATTGTTTGAATCTTGTGCAGAGCAGCGCGCCTTCAAAGAACCTTGTAGGACTGTTATCAACATGACGTAGAACTGCTGATGCTGAAAATGTTCTTGTTGTTCTTCTATCAGACCTGAAGTTATTCAACCCACGTCACAATGTTATGGACTAATGTTAAAAAAGGAAATGTTAAACAGAAAAACATGTTAATGTTTTAAAGACTTACAAATCAGTTTTATTAATTTGGTTTCAAAGCACTTTAAAGAGCAATTAATTATTTGATAACAACTTGTTATTGTAGATCCTGTTCCAGTAATAACAATATATTATACAAAGCATTATTTTATCTTACTAAAAATAATTTTTCTAGGCTGTTGTGTGAATCTTAGTGTATTTTTTAGTGCTGATCAGAATCTTTTCTCACACATGAATCAAAAACACTCTCTCCAATCGAGAAAACATGATGCGGCGTACTAGTCTTTGCTTTTAAAATGGTGAAATCCTGGTGTAGTGCCCTCTATGGTGTTCTTCCAGTGGGGAATAATTTGATGCAGCATACTAATCAGAGCCAATTGAGAAAATGGGATTGCACTAATCTTTGCTTTAAAGATGCAGAAAACATGATGCAGTGAACTAATCGGCACCCTTAAAATGGAGAAAATGTCATGCAGTGCACTGATTGATGTTCTTTCAGAGTGTTATAGTGTACTAAATTGTGCCCTTAAAACTGAGAAAACAAGATGCACTGTACTAAATGGTGGCCTTAAAATGGAGAAAACATGATGCGGTGCACTAATTGTTCCCCTTGAAATGGATAAAAGTGCAGAAAACATGGTGCTGTACCATATAAGCTGCATACAACAGTTAGTATTTCCCTTTTTTCCCTACACAGACTTTTAGAAGTTAAATTTGAGTCATGCCCTTTTCTTTTCTCGTTCCTGCCCCTCAGATAAATCAGTACCCCATTCTATTCATGCAGACAACAAAGGGTCAATACAGTATTATTTCTGTATTTGGGTCAGCAAGCGCCCCCCTTCCCAACAGACCAAAGCCTCAGCACCGTGCAGGAATGTAGTTTAAGAAGTCTCCCCCCCTCGGAGCTGAGATCATATGCTGCACCTTCCAAAAGGCGGCTTTAATGTAAGATCTTCAGCTGAAGTGGAACATCCATTATAAACGCTTCATTCAGGCATCACTTCACAGCAGCTCCCAAAATGAGCTCAAATCAGGGACTTGTGCAATCAAAGAAAGAGGTAAGTTAAAATCAGCCATCTCTGATAATTTTACGAACCATTTAATACCTGAAAAGGTTACAATAGAAGTGTAATTCTTTTTAACCAGTTTAATGTGAATATGTTGTCCTTTTACCACTGGGAGGACCTGTGATGAGATCTTTTGCTGCAAGGTGTTTGCCTGGAAGTTTTTTTTTTTTTTTTTTGTTTTTGTAGGTTTGAGGTTTATTTTTTATCTTTTATCTGTGGTTAGATTTATTAGATGGTGTATCCATCACTCGATTTAATAGTGCACAATTCAGGGTGAAGTGGAGAAATGTGAGCAATGTGACCAGTTCTTAGTAAGGCACGCTTTAAAGGATTTACAGGTTTTAACTCATTTTTTTACTGGTTGCTAAATCATTTTAGATAATAGTTAATAAAAAGATATTTAAATTCTTTGTAGATCCTTTGAAAGTCTTTAATGAGATCAAATTTTGCGGTTAGTGCTGATCCTTTGCATTTGTCAATAATGCAGCTGTAAATACTGGTGATCCATCAAAGCTTATTGTTTCCTCACAGTTTAATCATTCATCATGTACTTTGTCATAAATGTTAATAATCTGCTCATAAATTCTGCAGATATTATGCAAACTTTTCCCAGCAGGTGCATTTGAGGAGTCCTCATGATGAAAAATATAAAATAAGTGTCCTGCTGGAGGAGGATATACACCATGCAGCCTCAACCTGGCAACCCAAAACTTGCTCTTATTAATGGCCTCTGATTTATAAAGCTTTAGTGAGTGACATCTGAGTATTCAAATTCCAACTTATAAATCCTGTAATAAAGCCTTGAAATGGTGCAATTTGTTCCACATTGCAGAAATAAAGAATACGTTGAGTGTTAAGCTGTATTTTATAACTTTTGACCATCCCTACTTAATACGTTTGTTCTCTTTTTGTTAAGATTTTTTTGTTGAGAGGTACTCACTTTACAGAGTAACTGCAATACATAACATATGTAAACATTGCCAATCGTGGATGAAAAATAGATTTAAAAGAAAAGGCAAGACAAGATAAGACAACAAGACAACTTGTCTACAGAAAAAAATGGCAGTTTCTGAAGAGGTTCGTGTAGATGCTGTGATCGCATCAGCTAGATTAGAACTGGACAGTATTTCACTGTTGAAAGAACTAAGGACAACTTCCCGGATGGTTCTGTGTAACAAACCATCTGGCTTGTCAGGTTACCTATATATTTTTCTTATATCAAAAGATGACTAGTGTATTTCAAGTTGTCTGTCAGTTATGAACATAAATGTGAACAAAGTTGCATTTGGCCCAGGTCTCCCCTACTCACTGAACACTAGTCTACAGCCACTCCCTACCACCTTCATGTGCTGTTTGTAAAGCTCTGGTTCTGTTATATCAATATGCAATCAGAATTATTCAGTGTTTTTTTTATATATATATATATTTTTTTTTTTTTTTTTCAGGAAATAATGTTAGTATTACCCACAACGTCTGTGGCCTCAGATGTCCCTTCCCTCTGACTTTTGGAGAAACCTGAACTGAATCTCGAGTTTTGATGCAATTATGTGCGTGAAACCATGATAAACACGGATTAATGTGGCCGATTCTCCTCAGCCAAGCAGTCACAACAGATCACTTGTATAATCCTGAGAATAAACTCATCCTCCTGCAATATAAGTGTCCTGTTGCTCTGCAAACTGCTCTCACATGTAGAGGGATACTGGACACACAGTGCTGGACGATACTGTGAGCAAAACACCAGCGACAAAATGTCAAAAGAGTTTATGGATGAATTTGAACCTCTGCTTGTTAAAGAAACCAAAGATAGAAGGCGGTCAAAGGTAGGAGAGTTTGACAAAGAACTGGATGTGTGGGACGCTGCTTTCCATTCATGTTTGTTTGTTTGTTATCTGTCTGTTTTGTTGCAGTTTCCAAACAGATCTCTCCTGCTGGCTGTGTGTGCTGCGTGTATAGGAGGAACCTTTCAGTATGGATATAATATATCAGTCATCAATGCACCCACAACGGTAATAATAACCCTACTGTCACTGTTAATACCAGCTATAATAATTTTAATCGATGCTAAGAAGGACAGAAAATATGCTCTATGTTAAAGTGGTATAATAGAACATCAGTACAGTATTATGCAGACTATTTTGTACCCACGTTACAAGCTTAATCTACTTAGATTTACTTGAGTAAAAGTACTAATACCACACTGTAAAAAAGAAAAGTCAATATAAAGTCCTACTTTGAAAATGTCAGCGTGTCGCTCTGATCAGTGATCAGCGTCGGACTGATACCGTCGGGGCATCCCCACATAACATCTTAATCTGAAAACTAATAACTAGTAACTAAAGATGTCAGATAAAAGCAGTTGGGTTAAAGGTACAACACTGCAAAAAAAAAACTATTTGTTTTAACTTTAAAAAGTCAGTGTTTGTACTGCCTTAAAATTTTAAGTTGAATTTGATGAGACAAGTTGAGGTATTTTTTTAGTGATTCAAAACAAATTTTTCTAGTCAAATAAACTTGATATTAGATTATTTGTTTTTATTTCACTTGCTGAATATGCATGTTGTGTCTTCCTTCTTGTATCTCCAGTATGTGCACGAATTCATCAACGTGACCTGGAGGGAGCGTTACCAAACAGAAATATCAGACAATGTCCTCACCCTGTTGTGGTCCACTATCGTGTCCATATTCACCATAGGAGGACTTATAGGAGCAACAATTGGTGGGACATTATCTGTGAAGCTGGGGAGGTGTGGACAAAAAAAAAGAAAGCTGGCAAAATGATCCTATTTTCCTTATTACGTTTCAGTTGTTAAGTTGTTATGTAATGTTGGTTTTCCAGGAAAGGGACACTGCTGGCCAATAATGTAACTGCATTAACAGCTGCTCTGCTGATGGGTCTGAGTTACCCGACAGGATTATTTGAATTACTCATCGTTGGACGTCTACTCACTGGACTAAATGCAGGTAAGTAATTGAGAAACACATTTAAAGACATCCCAGTGAAACACACCTTTGTATTATGCATAAAACCATCTTGAAAAATGTTTGAAATGTGGCTTTAATTGTGTTTTATTTTCACAGGCATTGGAATTTGTGTTCAGCCTCTGTATCTGGGGGAAATTGCTCCAACTTCACTTCGCGGTGCCATGGGAATGGGAACCTCTGTTTTCATCACTGTTGGGATCTTGGCTGGGCAAGTGGCTGGTCTCAGGTAAATTCTGGAAAAATTTGACTTTGACAATTCACCCCAAAACTAAAAATACATATGTTTCTTCTTACCTGTAGTGCTATTTATCCATCTAGATTGTTTTGGTGTGTGTGTGGGGGGGCAATCAGGAAATAATGTTTTATTTCTCTGATTGACTGGTTTTCTCGCTACCAGCTCTCCGTCACTATATTCAGAAAGCTCAAGCAACCATGGGACTTTCATTCAGAAGACTGGGGTTTGTGTCCCGCGTGAGACCAGAATGTTAATAAAAGTTGTAAGATACATAAAGTTACATGACTTTTATCACACGACTTTTGTGTTGTAAGTAGCTTCACTGACATGTTATATTGTTTTATCCTAAAACTAAGTAGTTTCTTGTGTCTAAATCTAACCAGCTGCAACCAGACTGACAGATCGATGGTATGTGACGAGTCAGGATGAGAACATGTTGGATCACTGGCTGGTGATTGTAAGCCACAGCGTGACATCGGGTTGTGTTTCCCCAGAAGTTGACTTGGTTTCCATGCCTTTGCATTTCTATTGGCGTCCCCTGCAGCCCGCTCACTTCCACTGCCAAAACACACTACTGCAATTCAAACTGATGAGGTGAGGTGTCTGGTATTTTTGTGCCAACGCCTGAATCTCTCTGAATGTGGCCTGAATGGCGTATTCCTCGGCTGTATGAGTCTGTCAAAGCACCGAGTTAGTGGTGTATACAACTGCTTACAACTCAGAGTAACAGGGACATGTGGTGCTTTGAGCACCACAAGCCGAGTGCCATCTGGTTGTATTATATTTGAGAAAAGGCAGAAATCTCAACGGCTGATGTCTCCAAAACTCAAACCTGAAGTTGCACATCACACCACGACTATCCACATGCATAACTAGCACTGCAGATAAAAGGACAACATGTATTTTTGATTTAGGGTGAACTGTTACTTTAACATCACACAGTATCTTCACAAGATTGAATGGGTTTATTCCATGATTTTGATCTCTGTATGATTTCACAGAGAGCTCCTGGGTAAAGAACAGCACTGGCCCCTTCTGCTCTCCACCACATGTATCCCAGCATTCCTGCAGCTCCTCATCCTGCCCTGGTTTCCAGAGAGTCCACGTTTCCTGCTCATCGACAGAGGAGATGATGAGGGATGTAAGAAAGGTAAAAAGTTTCTGCAACTGCTGCACTTCAGTTTCACAACCGGTGTGACTTTATTTGTGCCCTGCAAAGATTGAGTTTGTGCACATGACAGCGTAGTTTAAAAACTTTCAAGACTCCCTGCATCAGGAATCACAAGAGCCAAAGACATTCTGTCTTCAAGGCTGTGAGTTCAAGCATGTGACTGATCACACTCCGGTTGCACCACAATGAAGTGATAGGAAAGTGATTTAAATGCAGAAAACCTTTTGACAAGATTCTGAAAAACAGACCCTGTAGCCTGGTCAGATGAGAAGAACTGTGCGTTCATGTGAAGCGATCTACAATCACCACGTTTGTCATGTGCTTCCCTGTCTGCAGCCCTGAAGCAGCTGCATGGTCCTGACTGTGATCAGGAGTGGGAGGATATCGAGAAGGAGAGGAATAATTTAATGGGTTTCAAGGCCAAGAAACCCTGGGAGCTGTTAGCTGATCGTAGTATCCGCTGGCAGCTTGTCACCATCCTGCTGCTCAACACTGCACAACAGCTCAACGGCATCAATGCTGTATGTTATCCTCTTATATTCTTTGTCCTGCCGTCTCTCACAAGGTTCTCATTGGCAACTTTAAGACTAAAAAAACGCCACTAAACATTACTAAAAGATTTGTTTGTCTATTTTTCTTATAGATTTATTTCTACGCAGATTACTTGTTCAGACAGTCTGGTATTCCCGTTGATAAAATACCGTATGTGACAGTTGGAACTGGAGCCTGTGAATGTGTCACGGCTTTAACGTGTGTAAGTATGAGTTTTATTTACATTTTATTTTTTATGTGGATTACTTCAGTGATCTTACAATTCTGTAGAAAAAAGATAAATAAGGTGAGGCGCACAACAACAGACAAGACCTTTCTAATAAAGACTTTGACTAAAGCAAAGGTGTTGGTTGTTTCTACACATAAGGACAGGGTGTCCTCCCTCTGCAAATTTTGAGCACTTAATTTCCTGCATTCCAATGAATTTTTCACGCAGGAAAATATTTATGCAAAGGAAAACCAATTCAAAATGTAATGATATATAATGCAGTAAGGTTGTCTTGCATTCTGCTGATCAACTTCTAACATTTCTTATGCAACACAATCATATAAATTCATGGGCCCTGTAAATTCCAAATGTCCCACACTGTCCACAAATCACATGCTGACTTTCTTTTTACTGTCATGCAGGGACATGCGGTACGAAAACATAAAGTGAAATCTCGCGGAGCAGGATTTTACAGAATTAAACTGCTGTTATGCCGTGAAATGTCAGAGTAAATTTCAAAGAAAATGTTTTCCTGCAGAGTCTCTTTGGTCTCGTGACATACTGTGTGTCTCACAGGGTCTGCTCATTGAATGTCTGGGAAGGAAAGCGCTCATCACAGGAGGATACACACTGATGAGCATCTGCTGCATTTTATTCACGCTGACGCTCACTTTTCAGGTAATTGTCCCCAGGCATTGTTGTTATATCATACACATGATCATCGATAACACTTCTACTCATGTGTGACTGTCTTTCTCTCAGGACTCTAGCCCAGTGATTCCATACTTGAGCATGGCGTGTGTATTTGCTTTTATCCTGAGTTTTGGCCTAGGACCAGGTAACTGACTACATAAGTAACTATGAAGTATTTTCTCGACAGCAGCAGCAGATACAGCTAACAGTGATGTGTTTTCATGTGTCTTCTCCTGTGAAGGTGGCGTGACTAACATCTTGACTACTGAACTATTCACGCAAACTGCCCGCCCTGCAGCGTACATGATCGCAGGGTCGGTGAACTGGCTCAGCTTCTTCTTAATCGGCCTGGTCTTCCCTTTTATTGTGGTAGGTGTCCAAATGAATAACTCATAAACCCTGTCTCCTCCATGTTAACAGACGGGACATGGGCCAAACAAAAACATCTCAGTATGCTTCAAGTAAATCTTTTTCCCAAAGATGGTTTCTGTATTTTAGGTAGATCTCATCACGCTGATGTATGTAAGTGTTTGTTTTTCTGATCAGTTTGGGTTTAATGCCCCACATGGGGCAGACACGTGCAGAAAGTTAAGCTGGAATTTCTAATTAGAATGATTTTAATCAGATTTAAGCAATACTGTTCATTTAAACATAGCTAGTATTTGGTGACCTGGGAATGTGACTCAACCAATTAATGTAAATAAAGATGGACAACACATTTCCACTTCTTACCAAGGTGCAAAATTTAAGCCAAAATATCCTGGGTATGAGTGCTACTATCTTGCGCTGGTGACGTCATTTCAAGCCAGAGTCTGCAGAGTAGTGACCAGCATTTGAGCTGCAGTTTCCAGTTCCCGCGCACACAGCCAACTGGGAGCAAAGCTCAGCTGTCAATCATGGCATAAAACCCTTTTTTAAATAATCAAATAACTAATTAAAATCAAGCTGATCAAAAAATAACACTTGAACAAACATCTGTGTGATAAGAACTCCCTAAAATGACTGAAATCATTTTTGGGAAAATATATTTGACATGTACTTTGGCGTTTTAGTTTGGTCCATGTCCCATCGATTAACATCTGGAGGCTGAATTTAAGACTTGTTCTGTAGCCTTCTGCCAGTTTGGCGTCTCTTTTGGGGAATCTGTCCACTTCTAGTCCACAATCAACCGTCTTTCCCCAGAATCGTTTCTTCCACCTTTAATCATAACAAAGTAAAACATGTCTGGGGAACTTTAAACGTCTGACTCACTTATATGTTATATTGTTGTTTATTTGCACAGCTCGGGCTGCAGCAGTACTGTTTCCTGGTGTTCTTGTTCATCTGCTCCTCAATGGCGATATACATTTACCTCATCATTCCTGAAACCAAGAACAAAACCTTCCTGGAAATCCAGAATGAGTTCCGGTCCTCCAACAACAAAATGGCGTGCCGTGCCGATGGAGCAGGGACGACGCTGTTATCGACTTCTATATGAGATAAAAACCACGACTCGGGAGTCGAGCATGTTGAGCTTTTTAATATTTATAATGTAACAAACAAATTGTGGTGCTTTGCTTGAACTTCTGTGTAGTCATAATTACATTTTGTTTGTTTACCTACAAACATGAAGTGAAGTCATTGCAATTTGTATTATGTAATGTTACATTTGGTATAAATTAATGTTGGTTGTACAACTCCTCATTTTTAATTTTTCAATAAAGATCCATTTGTGAAAACCAATGTGAACTTTTTATGCCATTTTAGGCCGCCTTGTATTTCAGCTTTGGAGAACAAAGGGTTCATTGAGGAGTGTGTCCTGCATGTATTTACAGTGCTGGAAAGAGTGTAAGAAGTATTTATATTTGGCCTTAATACCACTGCAATAAAGTAAACAAATTAGTTATTATTATTATTGATATAATAAGTTACTTTTTGCCTCTCTAAAAAGCAGTAATGTAGTTTAAGAAGTCTCCCCCCCTCGGAGCTGAGATCATATGCTGCACCTTCCAAAAGGCGGCTTTAATGTAAGATCTTCAGCTGAAGTGGAACATCCATTATAAACGCTTCATTCAGGCATCACTTCACAGCAGCTCCCAAAATGAGCTCAAATCAGGGACCTGTGCAATCAAAGAAAGAGGTGAGTTAAAATCAACCATCTCTGATAATTTTACAAACCATTTAATACCTGAGAAGGTTACAATAGAAGTGTAATTCTTTTTAACCAGTTTAATGTGAATATGTCTTCCTTTTACCACTGGGAGGACCTGTGATGAGATCTTTTGCTGCAAGGTGTTTGCCTGGAAGTTTTTTTTTTTTTTTGTAGGTTTGAGGTTTATTTTTTATCTTTTATCTGTGGTTATATTTATTAGATGGTGTATCCGTCACTCGATTTAATAGTGCACAATTCAAAAAGTGAAGAGGAGAAATGTGAGCAATGTGACCGGGTCTTAGTAAGGCACGCTTTAAAGGATTAACAGGTTTTAACTAGTTTTTTCCTGGTTACTAAATCATTTTAGATAAAAGATAATAAATTGATATTTACCTGCTTTGTAGATTGTTTGAAAGTCTTTAATGAGAGCATATTTTGGGGTTCTTAGTCATGAAAAAACCTTTTGGTTAGTGCTGATCCTTTGCATTTGTCAATAATGCAGCTGTAAATACTGGTGATCCATCAAAGCTTATTGTTTTCTCACAGTTTAGTCATTCTTCATGTTCTTTGTCATAAATGTTAATAATCAGTTCATAATGCCTCAGATACTATGCAAACTTTTCCCAGCAGGTGCATTTGAGGAGTCCTCATGATGAAAAATATAAAATAGAATTGCAATGTTGTGCAGTTGTAAGACACAACCTAAAGTGATGACATGTACTCTGCACATGCTCAGTAGGGCTCTCTCGAGGTGATTACAACGCACTCTCTGCTGTAACACTGTGGGTTAACATACAAGTCACTTGAAATGCCGCTGCAAAAAGACATGAATGGGTGCCATCCACATCTGTATGAGTGGTGACAATGGGGCAATTGTAACACTCTGTGTACATTAAATCCAATATTACAGTCTTGTCCTTATCAGTGAAAATATATGAGTTGTATTATTAATTAGTGCACATATATTGAACCTGCAAAGTAGCTGGATTTGCAAGATTACAAGACATCTATCTTGCCGGGCTTCAAGTTATCAGTTTGTCTACTGGCAGCTGTCATGGACTCTGCTGGAGCTTCTTAGCCCCAGCCTCCTGCTGCTCCTCCTGCTCACACCCCTCTGCTCATCCTCCAGTCAGCCCCTGCCAGCTTTGCCCGCCAGTATTCTGTCCACACCCCAGTGCACTCCCCCTGCATTGACTGTCAGCCAATCTGTGACCAGCCTGCTCAGCCACCACACACCTGTTTCATATCTGCTCATTCTCCCCTCAGTATTTATACCAGTCAGTTTGCCCCTGTTGTTTGCCAGATTGTTGTTTGTGCTCATGCCCGCTTCGTATCATGCCTGTTTTCTTTTTTTGCCTTCTGGATTTATGACCTGTGCCTGTTTACCTAGTTTGTGTTTTTGCCTGTTGCCTCTGTACCTCTGCCTGATCTCTTTGATTTTTGGTTTTGATTCCTGCTACGGACTGTACTCTGTTCCACTGAGAAGACCTATTAAATTTTCAGTTTTTGCCTTATTTTTACCTCTGCCTTGTGATTCTGTGTGTGGATTCACTCTGGTTTGTGACAGGCAGCTATGGGTATGTTTTTTTTTTCTTTTTTTTTGTGGAGACTTGTCTACAGAAAAAAATGGCGGCTTCCGTAGAGGTTCTGTAGATACTGTGATCGCATCATTTACATTAGAACTGGAGAGTATTTAGAGTTTTGATGCAATTATGTGCGTGAAACTAAGATAAACACGGACTCACGTGGCCGATTCTCCTCAGCCAAGCAGTCACAACAGATCACTTGTATAATCCTGAGAATAAACACATCCTCCTGCAATATAAGTGTCCTGTTGCTCTGCAAACTGCTCTCACATGTAGAGGGATACTGGACACACAGTGCTGGACGATACTGTGAGCAAAACACCAGCGACAAAATGTCAAAAGAGTTTATGGATGAATCTGAACCTCTGCTTGTTAAAGAAACCAAAGATAGAAGGCGGTCAAAGGTAGGAGAGTTTGACAAAGAACTGGATGTGTGGGACGCTGCTTTCCATTCATGTTTGTTTGTTTGTTATGTGTCTGTTTTGTTGCAGTTTCCAAACAGATCTCTCCTGCTGGCTGTGTGTGCTGCGTGTATAGGAGGAGCCTTTCAGAATGGATATAACATATCAGTCATCAATGCACCCACAACGGTAATAATAACCCTACTGTCACTGTTAATACCAGCTATAATAATTTTAATCGATGCTAAGAAGGACAGAAAATATGCTCTATGTTAAAGTGGTATAATAGAACATCAGTACAGTATTATGCAGACTATTTTGTACCCATGTTACAAGCTTAATCTATTCAGATTTACTTGAGTAAAAGTACTAATACCACACTGTCAAAAAGAAAAGTCTATACAAAGTCCTACTTTGAAAATGTCAAGTAAAAGTATGTAAGTATGATCAGGGAAATCATGGCAGAAAAATGTTATTCTATTATATATTATTATACTATTAAATCATTATTGCTCATGCATTAATAGCTCTTTTAACTATTTAATGACTGAATTCATCTACTGATTCTTCAATAGTGAGAAATGCAATCACAGCCTTTAAATTATTCCATTTATTGTGATTTCAGACAAGAAAAAGCTGCAGATCTTCACGTTCGAGAGGCTGAATCCAGGAAACACTTTTGTGTAGTTTAATATTTTACAGTGCATCATATATTTAAAAATAATTCAGAAAATTAGAGACGGTTCGATACCAATTTTTCATGTCCGACTCTGCAACCTTGAGTAAGCTGTTAATAACGCCTCTGTAGGGATGCACTTTGATTAACGTAGCCATCTTAAAAGCATCATGTTCAAAACAAATATTCAACTATCCTAAAGGAAGAAATACATTGTCAATACCATGATTCAGTTATATAATACTGCTGCTCATTTAATTTAAAGTTTTCACACATTAAAAATAACTAAATTGTGTAAATGCATAAGCTGCTGTTGGCTGTTTTGCTTTCTTCTTCCTTGCAGTAACTCCACTCAGCTGATATGATGACAGGGCTGCTGACAGGTCTCACTTGCCTTCAAGCTCCTGCTCACATGACACATCGTCAGTGTTACTCGTGACACATCTGTCTTTACAGCGTGTCACTCTGATCAGTGATCAGCGTCGGACAGATACCGGCCGGGGCATCCCCACATAACATCTTAATCTGAAAACTAACTAGTAACTAAAGATGTCAGATAAAAGCAGTTGGGTTAAAGGTACAACACTGCAAAAAAAAACTATTTGTTTTAACTTTAAAAAGTCAGTGTTTGTACTGCCTTAAAATTTTAAGTTGACTGAATTTGAAGAGACAAGTTGAGGTATTTTGTTAGTGATTGAAAAAAAAAACTTTTCTAGTCAAATAAACTTGATATTAGATTATTTGTTTTTATTTCACTTGCTGAATATGCATGTTGTGTCTTCCTTCTTGTATCTCCAGTATGTGCAAGAATTCATCAGCGTGACCTGGAGGGAGCGTTACCAAACAGAAATATCAGACAATGTCCTCACCCTGTTGTGGTCCACTATCGTGTCCATATTCACCATAGGAGGACTTATAGGAACAATAATCGGTGGGACATTATCTGTGAAGCTGGGGAGGTGTGGACAAAAAGAAAGAAAGAAAAAAAAAGCTGGCAAAATGATCCTATTTTCCTTATCACGTTTCAGTTATTAAGTTGTTATGTAATGTTGGTTTTTCAGGAAAGGGACACTGCTGGCCAATAATGTAACTGCAATAATAGCTGCTCTGCTGATGGGTCTGAGTTACCCGACAGGATTATATGAATTACTCATCGTTGGACGTCTTCTCATTGGACTAAATGCAGGTAAGTAATTCGGAAACACATTTAAAGACATCCCAGTGAAACACACCTTTGTATTATGCATAAAACCATCTTGATAAATGTTTGAAATGTGGCTTTAATTGTGTTTTATTTTCACAGGCATTGGAATTTGTGTTCAGCCTCTGTATCTGGGAGAAATTGCTCCAACTTCACTTCGCGGTGCCATGGGAATGGGAACCTCTGTTTTCATCACTGTTGGGATCTTGGCTGGACAAGTGGCTGGTCTCAAGTAAATTCTGGAAATATGTGACTTTGACAATTCACCCCAAAACTAAAAATACATATTTTTCCTTCTTACCTGTAGTGCTATTTATCCATCTAGATTGTTTTGGTGTGAGTTCCCTAGTAGGTATGAGAACACGTTGGATCACTGGCTAGTGATTGTAAGCCACAGCGTGACATCGGGTTGTGTTTCCCCAGAAGTTGACTTGTTTTCAGTGCCTCTGCATTTCTATTGGCGTCCCCTGCAGCCCGCTCACTTCCACTGCCAAAACACACTACTGCAATTCAAACTGATGAGGTGAGGTGTCTGGTATTTTTGTGCTAATGCCTGAATTCCTCGGCTGTGTAAATGTGTAATACCACTGAACTAGTGGTGTAGTTTGGTAGAAAAAAAATAGTTCCTATATGCATCTGCTTACAACTCAGAGTAGCAGGGACATGTGGTGCTTTGAGCACCACAAGCTGAGTGCCATCTGGTTGTATTATATTTGAGAAAAGGCAGACATCTCAACGGCTGATGTCTCCAAAACTCAAACCTGAAGTTGCACATCACACCACAACTATCCACATGCATAACTGGCACTGCAGATAAAAGGACAACATGTATTTTTGGTTTAGGGTGAACTGTTACTTTAACATCACACAGTATCTTCACAAGATTGAATGGGTTTATTCCATGATTTTGATCTCTGTGTGATTTCACAGAGAGCTCCTGGGTAAAGAACAGCACTGGCCCCTTCTGCTCTCCACCACATGTATCCCAGCATTCCTGCAGCTCCTCATCCTGCCCTGGTTCCCAGAGAGTCCACGTTTCCTGCTCATCGACAGAGGAGATGATGAGGGATGTAAGAAAGGTAAAAAGTTGCTGCAACTGCTGCACTTCAGTTTCACAACGATCTACAATCGCCACGTTTGTCATGTGCTTCCCTGTCTGCAGCCCTGAAGCAGCTGCATGGTCCTGACTGTGATCAGGAGTGGGAGGATATCAAGAAGGAGAGGAATAATTTAATGGGTATCAAGGCCATGAAACCCTGGGAGCTGTTAGCTGATCGTAGTATCCGCTGGCAGCTTGTCACCACCCTGCTGCTCAACATTGCACAACAGCTCAACGGCATCAATGCTGTATGTTATCCTCTTATATTCTTTGTCCTGCCGTCTCTCACAAGGTTCTCATTGGCAACTTTAAGACTAAAAAACGCCACTAAACATTACTAAAAGATTTGTTTGTCTATTTTTCTTATAGATTTATTTCTACGCAGATTACTTGTTCAGACAGTCTGGTATTCCCGTTGATAAAATACCGTATGTGACAGTTGGAACTGGAGCCTGTGAATGTGTCACGGCTTTAACGTGTGTAAGTATGAGTTTTATTTACATTTTATTTTTTTATGTGGATTACTTCAGTGGATCTTACAATTCTGCAGAAAAAAGATAAATAAGGTGAGGTGCACAACAACAGACAAGACCTTTCTAATAAAGACTTTGACTAAAGCAAAGGTGTTGGTTGTTTCTACACATGAGGACAGGGTGTCCTCCCTCTGCAAATTTTGAGCACTTCATTTCCTGCATTCCAATGAATTTTTCACGCAGGAAAATATTTATGCAAAGGAAAACCAATTCAAATTGTAATGAAATATAATGCAGTAAGGTTGTCTTGCAATCTGCTGATCAACTTCTAACATTTCTTATGCAACACAATCATATAAATTCATGGGCCCTGTAAATTCCAAATGTCCCACACTGTCCACAAATCACATGCTGACTTTCTTTTTACTGTCATGCAGGGACATGCGGTACGAAAACATAAAGTGAAATCTCGCGGAGCAGGATTTTACAGAATTAAACTGCTGTTATGCCGTGAAATGTCAGAGTAAATTTCAAAGAAAATGTTTTCCTGCAGAGTCTCTTTGGTCTCGTGACATACTGTGTGTCTCACAGGGTCTGCTCATTGAATGTCTGGGAAGGAAAGCGCTCATCACAGGAGGATACACACTGATGAGCATCTGCTGCATTTTATTCACGCTGACGCTCACTTTTCAGGTAATTGTCCCCAGGCATTGTTGTTATATCATACACATGATCATCGATAACACTTCTACTCGTGTGTGACTGTCTTTCTCTCAGGACTCTAGCCCAGTGATTCCATACTTGAGCATGGCGTGTGTATTTGCTTTTATCCTGAGTTTTGGCCTAGGACCAGGTAACTGACTACATAAGTAACTATGAAGTATTTTCTCGCCAGCAGCAGCAGATACAGCCAACAGTGATGTGTTTTCATGTGTCTTCTCCTGTGAAGGTGGCGTGACTAACATCTTGACCACTGAACTATTCACGCAAACTGCACGCCCTGCAGCGTACATGATCACAGGGTCGGTGAACTGGCTCAGCTTCTTCTTAATCGGCCTGGGCTTCCCTTTTATTGTGGTAGGTGTCCAAATGATTTAACATGGCAACATATCTTACTTTTCAAATGTTTTATCATTATCTGATACATTTCAAAATAGAGATCCCCACCAGTCAAAATATGTCTTGTATTTATATTCCCTGAAATGTCTGACCTTGATGTTACTGACATAATTCTGTGAAGTTAAAGAAACCTGAAACTTCCAGCGTAGAGAGGACTCGTCAGTGAGGAGAGCAAGAGCATTCGCTGTGTCAGACACTGCTAGTTACATGCTAACAAGCAACATCCATCTGCGCAGTAGTGACCAGCATTTGAGCTGCGGTTTCCAGTTCCCGCCCACACAGCCAACTGGGAGCAAAGCTCAGCTGTCAATCATGGCATAAAACCCTTTTTTAAATAATCAAATAACTAATTAAAATCAAGCTGATCAAAAAATAACACTTGAACAAACATCTGTGTGATAAAAACTCCCTAAAATGACTGAAATCATCTTTGGGAAAATATATTTGACGTGTACTTTGACGTTTTAGTTTGGTCCATGTCCCATCGATTAACATTTGGAGGCTGAATTTAAGACTTGTTCTGTAGCCTTCTGCCAGTTTGGCGTCTCTTTTGGGGAATCTGTCCACTTCTAGTCCACAATCAACCGTCTTTCCCCAGAATTGCTCCTTCCACCTTTAATCATAACAAAGTAAAACATGTCTGGGGGGAACTTTAAACATCTGACTCACTTATATGTTATATTGTTGTTTATTTGCACAGCTCGGGCTGCAGCAGTACTGTTTCCTGGTGTTCTTGGTCATCTGCTCCTCAATGGCGATATACATTTACCTCATCATTCCTGAAACCAAGAACAAAACCTTCCTGGAAATCCAGAATGAGTTCCAGTCCTCCAACTACAAAATGGCGTGCCGTGCCGATGGAGCAGGGACGACGCTGTTATCGACTTCTATATGAGATAAAAACCACGACTTGGGAGTCGAGCTTTTTAATATTTATAATGTAACAAACAAATTGTGGTGCTTTGCTTGAACTTCTGTGTAGTCATAATTACATTTTGTTTGTTTACCTACAAACATGAAGTGAAGTCATTGCAATCTGTAATATGTAATGTTACATTTGGTATAAATTAATGTTGGTTGTACAACTCCTCATTTTTAATTTTTCAATAAAGATCCATATGTGAAAAAGGTTTCCTAACCAATGTGAACTTTTTATGCCATTTTAGGCCGCCTTGTATTTCAGCTTTGGAGAACAAAGGGTTCATTGAGGAGTGTGTCCTGCATGTATTTACAGTGCTGGAAAGAGTGTAAGAAGTATTTTTACTTGGCCTTAATACCACTGCAATAAAGTAAATAAATTAGTTATTATTAATATTGATATAATAAGTTACTTTTTGCCTCTCTAAAAAGCACTAATATAACTTTATTTGTTACTTGGTATCAAAATTAACTACTTATATTATTTATTATATTACTTAATTCCATGATTTTGTTAAATACCCAATCCTAATCCTAAAGTCTGTAATTTCTGTATAGCAGACTGCTGCAATGAATAACAGACCATTGCTATGGAGGCAGTTCTGATCACAGTCGTTGTAGAAGCAATAAAATCATTTTTAAAATGATAGAATTTCACTATCATGACCTGCTCACTGTACTTTGTCCCTCGCATAACCTACACGTCAAAAAGTAACATAGCAACTCAGAGTTACTTGGATTAGTAACTGTAATATAATTACTGTTTTGAAAATTGTAAGGCTGTCAGACTTTTTAATACTTTTCAAAATGGAATTTAATGTTAATGTGCAATGTATAATGAAACTAAACATGAAATGTGAAAATATAGGTGAACTCTTTTGATTAAATCCATGAATTTTCTGTTCTTACTTACATGTTTGCCTGCTCCAAATCAAGGACAGTATATAATCAAATATCTATATGAGTGGAAGTAAAATTGCCTTTGGCAAGTGAGCAAAGAGGGACACTTAGTTACAGTAATTTTACTGAGTGGTATTTTGCTCAAATTGCCAACTCATATAATCAGATTAACTTCAGAATTAATTGGCTGGGATGAAAAGTGGGATCAATTTCTTTCTTTCACTGAAATTCCTTTCTTTGCTGGCTAGAAGAACATTCCTGTATGCTTTGTGGTGAGCAAAATGAAGTGAGAAGAACTGTGCCTACTGTATTTATGAGGGGTTTTTTTTTAATTAGTTTTTTGACCAAATGTAAATACTGAATATGCTAATGCAAATATATATATACAGTATTTTCAGTTTTTAATGTTTTGTAGTCCAGTGTATCATAATACAAATTCCAAAACAACACAATGTAATTAATATTCCATAAATAACTAATCAAGGATAATATACAACATTTTTCATTCACAAAAGTAGAATCACAAATTTATAAAATGTGATTTTGTATATCTCTTAATATTTTTATATAATGTATTATTTTATGTATTTTAACTATACCCCTTCTATAATGTCCGTTTGTTTGCAGGTCTAGTCGAGGGAATTTACACGTTTTTAAAATATTTCTCCAGTCTATTCCTTTATTTTTGCTCCAGTCCAGCAGGTGGCGCTACCGCGTGTGTAGACTGACTCGGCTCACCATAGTTGTAACTCTAAGGACAGACGAAGAAGAAGTAGGCTCCTCCCATTCAAAATGGCGACCTAGAGGCTCGTCCACGCTCGTTTGTTGACATATATTTAAAAACCAAACTTACGCTACATTAGTGGAAGTACAACCAGTAAAACCATGTCGAGACTCATCGTTAAAAACCTCCCTAACGGGGTAAGTAACCCGCCCGGATGTCAGCAGATCGTAACAGTCGCATTTTGTTTCAGACCACCTGATAATGTAATCTAACTAACTGTATGTTGTGTTCAGATGAAGGAGGAGAGGTTCAGGTCCATGTTCGCTGCCTTTGGCACCGTGACAGACTGCTCTCTGAAGTTCACCAAGGACGGAAAGTTCCGAAAGTTTGGCTTCGTGGGGTTTAAAACCGAGGAAGATGCGAACAGAGCTCTGAAACATTTCGACAGGAGCTTCGTGGACACGTCCAGAGTGACGGTATAACTTCTCCACTGACTCAAACCAAGCATGTTGTTGACTTTACTGTTGTTTTTTTCCGTGTGTGAACCCACGATTTGTCATCTGTTCCAGGTGGAGATGTGTAAGGCCTTTGGAGACCCCACTAAAGCCAGAGCCTGGAGCAAACACACCCAGAGCTCAGGCCCGGACAAACCCTCCACTCCTGCAGATACTGACAGCAAGAAGGTACCTGCAGACATCAAATAACTGGAATTTTACATCCACAATTCCATCCCAAATCCTACTAAAAGAGTTACTCTGACAAAATATTAACTCATTTTTCTTACTGCCTGGATAACCACAGTATGTTAAATTGTCTTAGTGGAGAACAATGCAGTTAAGTTTTGCAGCACTGTCTCATATAGGTAGAATTAGTAGGATTTGTCCGAGCTGTTTATAAATGCACCAGAAGAACAGTGAGAAAACTTCTAGTATGCCTGAAATAGGGTGACGAGGTGTCCCCCTTTATGTCAGACTGCATTGCATTCTTATTCCTTGTCCCACGATGCATATATTGAGGCAATGTCCCCCATTTTGATTGGCTCTAACTTTCAAAACTCAATCAAAACTGCAGGACAGACTCTCCTCTAAAACCTGTATTTTATCCACTGACTGTGACGAAAGCAGGAAAGGCTGTTTGATGTGCACACATGTGGATCAAGTGCAGGTTAACTTGTCAAATTGAAAGTCACCACAAAGTCACAAGCTCTGCACATTTAAGCAGAGTATGATGCAAACTATCCTAAAGAAAAGGACACTCAGTCACAACAGAGACTGGGAAACTACTTTTATTGTCTGTTGTGTTACTGAATCAAGCAGTGGGTGAATAATGTTACAAAGTAAGGGCATTTTTGTCTTTGGAAAATGCTGCTAGTTGCACCTTAAAAAAACTGTATGTTTTTGTTTTTGTCCCCAGAAAAAGAAAGAGAAAAAGGAAACCAAGAGCACACTGGAAAATGTGAGTAAATGTCAGTCAGCAGCTATATTTGTCTGCTATTCAATGTTAATTATAAAAGGGTATGAGTAAGATGGAACCAGCTGTTTATTTCACCTCAATGCTTGGTACCAACCAAAACATGCAGAGTTAATACAGTGTATTGATATTATTTTACTTTTTTCTTTCTGTGACGCTTTAATCGTTGGGTATGTACTTGCTGTGTTTGTCAGCTGGAAGAGGACCAGAGCTTCAAGGAGTTTCTGTCAGTGCATCAGAATCGAAGTCAAGCACCAACCTGGGCGAACGACAGCGTGCAGCAAACGCCCGATCCTGACGGTGTGAAGAAAAAAACTCAGAGCAAGAACAAGCCTGACTCAGATGACTACCTCAACTTTGATTCAGAACAGTCAGAGGAGGAGGAGGAGGAGGAGGAGGTGGAGGAAGAAGAAGAACATGATGAAGATGAAGGTTGGTAATGGTGCTCACTTCTTAGTGTAAGTAAAACAAAGATGAGTCCAAATTTAGGGGCTGGGTCCTCCTTATAGATGATGTGTCATTGAAATTCTGTATTTTAATTTGACATTTTTATTTAATGGCACAGCCCACTAGATGGCGCTCTTAAGCCCAATTGTAGCCTGTGGTTGACAGTAGCTGAGCTTATGTATGCATTTAGCATTAACCAGCTACACTATCTGTCAGTTATTCACAATTTGTTTGTTTAACCTCTTTGCGAGCGCCAATATAATGAAACTTTCCTCTGGTTACTGCAAGTATTTAACTTTTTCTGGCATTTTAGGGCATCTCTTTAGTACTAAACCAGCAAAGTTTACAATCTCATTTAAGGGAGAGCAGTTTGCCTCCTGGTAGGGCTGCAGAATTAATTGATATATTATTAAAAATGCAACATGGCTAAGTGCACTGTCTAAATCACAGAAGCTGCAATTGATACAGGAAAAATGTGACAAGACAGCATTATAATAAAGTAGTGCTGCAGGTCTACAAATCTTGTTCTCCAAATGTTAATAAACAGGTTTGTTTGGTACAGACCCTAACAAGTGATCATTCACATTAATTGTGAATCAAATCGGAATCACAATATCTGTCAAAACAATCACAATACGATTTTTTGGGGGGTATATTACGCAGCCCTACTTCCAGGTCTTTTCAGCGGTTTACGTTCACTGGTCACGTCTGTGGAGGGTGCAGCCCCTGAATTCGAACACAGATGATGAATATAACATTAAAAAAAACTTAATTCACAATATTAATGAGACCAAGATCATCAATGGACATAATGAAATAAATATATATAGATAATTTTATAATAACAATAGAATATACCACCATTGTAAAATAAAATATTCATACAAATATATTTAATAAAATACAATAAATAATCAATGATGTGTTGTTGCTTTCAGGTGCCACTAAAGAAGCTTTGAAGTCTGGTTTATCAGACATGGACTATCTGCGTTCAAAGGTGGTAAAGACAGATGACACCATGGAGGTGAGTGAAGATGAGGACGATGGTGAAGGGGGCGAAGATGAAGATGAAGAAGAGGATCGCGGTCCTGTACAGCACACAGACAGCGCCTATGAGAGCGGTGAAAGAGAAAACGCATCAACGACCAAAACCTCAGTTTCCTCTGAGGAAAAGAAGAAAGGCAAAGCAAAGAAAACTGCCGATCAAGAGGTGGCTGTTCGAACAAATCTACATGTTAGATATTACCATCCAATACAGTGTTTGTTTTTTTAGTTTGTGTTGGTTTACAACCGCGTGTGTTTGTTGCAGACGGAGCCGGTGACGGAGTTCACGGTGAAGCTGAGAGGAGTCCCGTTCACTGTGAAAGAGGTGAGAGGACAAGAGCTTCCTGATTTGAGACATTCCACTTTAAAATCATTGACACTGACATATTTTTCTATGTAACACCAACAGCAACAAATTCGAGAGTTCATGACCCCGCTGAAGCCGGCAGCTATCAGGATTGGGAGGAACGAAAGCGGAAATAGAACAGGTGTGTCACTGTTAACATTTTAATGTACTTTAGTGCTTTTTCTCAGCGAAATGTGCTCAGACAAGATTTGATAGTTATACTGAATACCTGGTGGGTAGATAGTTGCCAATCTGTAATGTATGTGTCTATATAGGCCCATGTATCAGCACAGTTGTGTGTGTGTGTGTGTGTGTGTGTGTGTGTGTGTGTGTGTGTGTGTGTGTGTGTGTGTGTGTGTTTCAGGTTACGTATATGTGGACTTGCACTCAGACGAACAGGTGGAAAAGGCCTTGAAGAAGAATAAAGACTACATAGGTGAGAAATCTTGTATCCTAGGATTTATTTCCTGTTTGCCATGGTATCCAAAGAGGTATTGAGTATTTTTTTTTGTACTAATATTGTATTGAAGTTTAAAATCCTTGTATTGTGACAGCTCTAATCGTGATACGTGTCTTCATCACCTGACCCTCGGTGTGTGATCAGGTCAGCCGGCTAATCGTCTTCTGCCTCTGTTTTCAGGCGGCCGTTACATTGAGGTCTTCCGTGTGGACGCCTCTCGGGGCAAAGGCAAGAGAGACAGGAAGGACAAAGAAATTGACAGAAACTTCACGAGGAAGCTGAAGGAGGACGAGGAGGAGGAAGATGTTGCGGAGTCGGGCCGCCTGTTCGTCAGAAACCTTCCTTACACCTGCACCGAGGAAGAGATCAAAGAGCTGTTTGCGAAACACGGTGAATTAAAAAAAACTGTACCTGCAAAAAATAAACTCGCTCTCGTCTGAGTTTATAATAATTATAGATTTGCATTTGTCTTTGCAGGTCCTATATCTGAGGTGCTCTTCCCTATTGACAATCTAACCAAGAAGCCCAAAGGATTTGCTTTCATAACCTACATGATACCAGAGAATGCTGTGACAGCTCTGGCTCAGCTGGACGGACACATATTTCAGGTATGTGAGCTCCTCCTTTAGGTTTCTGTCTTTCCACACCACAGAAACAGGACCTGTGATTGCTTCTGGATTCAGTCGTACAACAGACGAGGTTGAGGCTGATCGGAAACATTCATTCTCTGGTCCTTTCAGGGCAGGATGCTTCACCTGCTTCCCTCCACAGTGAAGAAGGAAAAGGCCGACTCTTCAGACGCCGGTGGTCCTGGCTCTTCATCTTACAAACGGCAAAAAGATGCTAAAAGTAAAGCTGCAAGTTCCAGGTATATATAATCATATTAACCCTCAACTTCTGTGTTTGGGAATGAATGAATTAATCAGTAATTTTATTTTTGTGTTCAATTCCATGACTCGTACCTCATATCACTTATTAACTGTAAGTTTCCTTCTAGCTCTCACAACTGGAACACCCTGTTTCTGGGCACAAGTGCAGTGGCAGATGCCATTGCTGAAAAATACAACACCACAAAAAGCCAAGTCCTGGACCACGTGAGTAACACTGCATCCTGATCGTCTACATTAATGCGCCCCACGGCATGATTCTCACCTGCTTCAGATACCCCAGAGACGATGCAATACACTTTAAGTCCAGTTTAAGTAACAGATCCATGAGTTAGAGGGTTTAGCAGACACCAAAACATTGCATAGACCGATTATTCAGTCTGATATTCTGGCATTTTGAGATAATCAGTATTGGCTGGTGCCTGCGCTCACAAGGCTGATAAACAGTTATGTCTGCGAACAC
Organism: Lutjanus erythropterus; assembly: GCF_056507025.1. Taxonomy (NCBI): domain Eukaryota; kingdom Metazoa; phylum Chordata; class Actinopteri; order Lutjaniformes; family Lutjanidae; genus Lutjanus; species Lutjanus erythropterus. Next base: position 5,589,238 of record NC_139326.1, read on the forward strand.
AACGGCAAGCAGCCTTGTCAGTGTGGTTGATGTGGAACAATGTCAGCAATAACCCTTGTGAGTTTTTGGGAAGGAGGTGAAAAAGTTTGTTTTGAGCTCTGTGCTATAACTCACGTGCATCCTGCTGTAAACGTTTGACTAAATGTCCTCATCACCATCATCTTTTCTAAATGTTAACATGTTTCTCCCATCCTAAATGACAGAAAATCTAATCTTAAACTGTCACTGGCTTTAGTTAACTAGATGTTATGTTATAATGTATAGAATAATGCAGATGACTTTAATCTGTGTAAGACTATACTGTGCATGAAATAATGGAATTAGACGTGATCTCTCTTTGCTCTGGAAAGTCATCATGGCGGCAATATTCTGTCCTTCATTGCATTGATCGTGAGGTACTCGAAATATGGCATTCATGTTAAAAAATTATCCACCAGCAGTGTGTGTTTGCTTGTATTTTATTGGCCAATGCGGCACCTTGCTGAATGACTTCACATTATTTTCCAGCGAGGTTCCACTTTTGTCACACTTTGTTTTTTCGCTGTGCACCGACACTGAGCCAACGCAGCGCTCCCATTCGAATGAATGACAGGGCTGTTGTCTTTTTTCATCTGTTGGAGCCACATCAACATGTGGATCATTATGAGCAGCAGTGCACAGTTTAAATTTCTCTTTACATCATTGTGCTGCAGGAGTCAAAAGGAAGCGTTGCAGTGAGGATGGCTCTGGGAGAGACACAGATCGTTCAGGAGACTCGGCAGTTTCTGATAGACAACGGCGTCAGTTTGGATTCCTTTAGCCAGGTATGATTAATATAAACTCCCAGTTTTCTCTTTGCTTAACTGTCCAAAAAGAATTTACCGTGCATGAAATCCTGGTCTAAGCTTCTCTCTCTCACATGTGTTCTTTCCTGTCGGTGTGCAGGCGGCGGCAGCGAGGAGCACAACTGTGATCCTGGTGAAAAACCTTCCAGCTGGAGTGACGGCGTCAGAGTTGGAGGAGCTCTTCTCACCTCACGGCTCTCTGGGGCGAGTGCTGCTGCCGCCGTCAGGACTCACCGCCGTCGTTGAGTTCCTTGAGCCAACCGAGGCAAAACGAGCCTTCACTCGGCTCGCTTACAGCAAGGTGTGTAAAGCTTTTTACCAGCAAAACCAGCACGTGCAACATATTTTTTAGGAAAGTGATGTTGAAGACTTGTACTTATCTCTCAACACTCTAGTTTCAACATGTTCCTCTGTATTTGGAGTGGGCACCTGTGGGGGTGTTTGTGGCAGCCAAGCCAGAACCAGGTACGATCCCTCTAACGATCTTTTTCAAGTTTTTTAGTATTTTTAGACATAAGTAGATTCCTTTTAAATAATCAGGATATCTTTTCATTCTGTAAACAAGTGGTAGAAAAGCAGGAAGGAATGAAAAAAGAGGAAAAGAAAGAGGAAGTTGAAGAAGAAGAAGAAGAGGAGGAAGAAGAGGAAGCAGCTCCCGGTTCCACACTTTTCATTAAGAATCTTAATTTCAGCACCACAGAGGAGAAGCTACAGGAGGTAGATTAATTCATAAATAAAACCTTCAGTTAAATTGTAATACTAAATGAAAGTCTAATCACAGCACAGTGTTTGAGATGTTTGATTGTGTTTTCTTCATTTGTTGCAGACTTTCTCCAAATGTGGGAAGGTCAAGTCCTGCTCCATCTCCAAGAAGAAAGATAAAACAGGTACTTTACATTAAAATGAGGATCTTTCATGTCCCTTAATTACAAATGTAGAGTTATAAATATGCGAAGAACACATTCTGTCAGAGGGAATATATCTGTAGTCTGTGTGTGTTTTCTCAGGCTTTGCAAGAGATGTTGGTTCACAACCACTTTACACTGTTGGTTTGATTTCCAGGCAAGCTGTTGTCCATGGGCTACGGTTTCGTCCAGTATCAGACAGCAGAAGCGGCACAGAAAGCCCTGAGGCAGCTACAGGTATGATGCGGAAAATCTGCGTTCGGTCAGTCTTCACTTTGATGAATCAAAGGACAGACTCGATGAGCCCGAGTTGCCACGATTAAAGCTGTCAGCAGAGAATTTAGTATGTCCTCTGTCATACAGGCTGTGGGTGACCCTCATCAATGCGTCTCTCAGTTTATTATTTGTTAGGAGGTCTGGAACCATAACAAGGCCCATCTTATCTGTTCCTCCAGGCACCCTGAAGCCGCTCACATAAGTTTGCAAAGTGTGAAGGCCCTCTTAGGCCAACTAACCGAAAAATGCAGAGATTCAGACGTCCCTTTATGATCAGAAATTTCTCCCACACGTTACACATCCATTCCCCGTTGAAATTCTCAGCAGCTTTTCTCTTCGGCCTGGTTCTCGGCTGATGTGTGTTCTTTGTCTCCACCCTCCTCCAGCACTGTACTGTGGATGATCACCAGTTAGAGCTGAAAATTTCTGAGAGAGCCACAAGGTAAGATCTGCATTTTCGTGAACTTATGTATTGAATAATAATAAGTTAAGTGTACACTATATTTAGAATATTTTCACTATTTTACCTCACCATCAGACAGTGTTATGTAAGCCAGATATTCCTCCCTCCAAAACCAACTAGACTCCTTTTGCAGAAACAGTAACTTTATGTTGCAGAACACAGGAGTTGCTGGTCTATTGCTGCCTTGATCAGTCAGTTTGTGTTATTGTTTGACTTCTGTAATGTGAATCATGCATCTGCATGAGCATCAAGCATCAAACTGGCAGCATCAGCTGAAATGTGCATGAAAATATCACTTATTGGTAAATGTTGACTGGAAGTCCTTCTCCGCGGTGTGCAGGACTACTGAGGTGTCACGAAAGAAGAAGCAACTTGAGAAGAAACAGACGGGATCCAAGATCCTCGTCCGCAACGTCCCCTTCCAAGCCACTGTCAGGGAAATACGGGAACTCTTCTGGTAATCATCACATATATAACTGTTTTTAATTCACATCATGTTTTGAGAAAATTTTGAGCAAGTTTGGAGTAATAACACTATGATTTTTCATTCTATCTTTTCAGTACATTTGGAGAGCTGAAGACAGTCCGTCTTCCAAAGAAAGCAGCTGGTTCAGGGAATCACAGAGGCTTTGGCTTCATCGACTTCCTCACCAAGCAGGATGCTAAGGTTCGTATATTGTGTAAGCTTTCATAGGAAATTTACTGTCCTCTTGTGATTTAATATTGTGGTTTGCAGAGGATCGCAGATTCATGATCGTAATTGCTATGCCGGTGTTTCCTCTGCAGAAAGCGTTTGCTGCACTGTGCCACAGCACCCATCTGTACGGGAGACGCCTCGTGCTGGAGTGGGCTGATGCTGAGGACACTGTGGAGACACTGAGACGGAAAACAGCCGAACATTTTCATGGTAAATCCACGATCATTTGTTTGCAGAAACATCAAGAAATTATAACAACTGAGCTGTTTATTAATTCATCTCTTCGGTGATATTTATTCTCCGTATCAGTTGCCGCCAAGAAGCAGCGAAAGTCAGAGGTGATGGAGGGAATTCTGGAGACGATGGAAACAGACGGGGTGGAGGAAAACTGAGCTGTCTCTGTTGAAGGCTCAACATAACTCTGATTAGTGCTCCTGTGTTTCAATGTATGAAAAGGACTGTGACAACAAAAGGACCTGAGTGACACGTGAAGACGGAGCAAATTCTAATGAATTTACCAGCTGGTTGAAGTTTTGTTTAACTTTGAAGACCTCTGGATTTCTAACATTGCATAATGTTTTGTATAGAATAAAATGTCAGACTGATGTCAACTTTTATATAAAATTTTATTTTATGCTTTGAAAGCTGTACGTTTTATGTCTCATCTGTGTTTTAGGGCTACAACTAAGGATTATTGTCATCAATTAATCTGGTGATTGTTTTCTAGAATGGGGCTCTGCAACCTGCGGCTCTGTAGCTCCTCTCCAATGGCTCCCTGTGACTTTGGCAAAAAAATATATGGAAATTAACAGTGTTTTTTTTTTTGAGTTTCTAAAACTGAAAGATTCAGGTTTATCTAAATAAGAATAGTAAATTATCTCAACTGAGGATCATAGGTCAGCAAAACTTTATGAAGTGTTTGCATTGGGCTCAAAACTCACTTTTTTTTACAGTGTTAAATGATTCTTATATTTGCCAACTGTAAAAATATGTAGCCTACAAGTTAATACTTAGTCAGCTAAAATGTGCATTGTTGCCTGTGTCTATGGCTTGGAGTCTTTTCCTCTAAATTTTGATGGTGACTAATCTTCTTGAGTCTCTATAAGCTGGCCGTGGATGCCAAATAAATGAAAAGTCTTCAGAGAGAATTTAATAGTTGCAGCTTCAGACAGATTTTTTTTTTCGTTTAATTTTTTGACCAAAAATGTCTCTTTTTATCGAAGAGGTTGTAGACCCCAGGTCTAGAAAATGGTGAAAATGATGAGTGTAACAGATGACATCTTCAAATGTCTTGTTTTGTCTACAAATATATTCAGTTTGTCCTAGAGATATGAAGGAACCAGAAATATTCACATTTGAGAAGCTGAAATCAAACAATCTTAACCTTTTTCCTTAAATGATGACTCAAACCGATTAATTGATTATCAAAATAGCTGGCGATTAATTTACTAGTTAACAACCCAGTTGATGTTGCAGTTTTAGTGTGTTTGACTGAAATAAGAAAACACTAAAGCAGCACAGTAACTGGAGTTAGTCTTTTATTTTGAAAGGACGCTCCCTGTCACGTGACCAGGCAGCCGCGGTGTCGTCATGTGACTACTTCATGTAAACATGGCGTCCAGGCGAAGCAAGACGTCTGCAGCTGGAGGTGTTTTAATGGTTTTAAACGTTTTATCAGTTTTACTCGCTGTGTGTTTTTTGTGTTCGTGTGTTGGAGCTGAAATAAAAACCGCGGTTATCGACAAAGAGAGCGGACAGCTGTCTGTCATCGAGGGCTTCAGAGAGGATTTTGTGGCTTGGGGAAACTTCACTGATGACATTAAAACATCAGGGTGAGTTCACTGCAGGGTTTGAGTCTGTTCACTGGATGGCTTAGTTATGTTTTCATTATTTTTTTTTAACAGATATACACACCTGTATTTTATGTATATTCCAGGCCTGACCAGGCTTTATTCTTTACATTCTTTATCTCCTTCTGTTAAGTTTTGTTTTGTTCTTAGCTTGTGTGTCTGTTACTGTACGGGAAACAATTTGAGCCAAATTAATGAGAAAAAAGATCCAAAGTCATCATGAGAAACTTGAAATAAAAAATAAGTTAGTATTTAAAAATAATCAGAAACTTTCTCAAAATAAAGACACTATCTCAGAATAATTAAATACTATTTAAATATAATTATGCAGTATCTCAAAATAATAAGTGGTCTTCTCAAAATTTGTATTTAAAAATAATGACAAATAATAATAAAGCCAATTCTGATTCATAGTGAACATGTCAGTTGCTTGTTTTGTCTGACCAGCAAACACATTCTGAATTTCCAGTGATACAATAACAAGTACAACAGCGAAATCATGACACTTGAGAAGCAGCGACCAGGAAATGTTTTTGCAGGTTTTGCTCGATAATTTGGCTTAGCTTTGCACTTCTGCAAGTAGCATAGATACAGATAGCAGAAGTGAAGCATATGACAGGAGGTCAAGATGGCCATAAGTTGATAGTGGACCTCTGTGCAAATTAAGGATGGAAGAAAAAAAGACATGAGTGGAGAGGAAAATAACACATATAGTAATAATCAAATGTGTATCATGATATCTCAGGGAATACTAAACATGTCTGGCTTTAAAAAGAGGAAGCTGAAAAATACAAAGACAGTTGCAGGGGTCTGTCTGTCATCTCCTCACCTACAGTGCAGGCAGTTTCCTTATTTTTCCTTATGTGTTATATCTTTTTCATTTCTTTTCATGTGCTCTCTCTCCTCAGCTGGTCTTTCTTGGAGGTCACCACCAGCAGTCAGTACAATGACAGCATCCAGGCTTATGCTGCCGGTGCAGTCGAGGCTGCACTCACGTCTCAGGTGAGTTCACTCTGTGTGCCCGTTTGTGCTCGACATACCAAGCAGTCTGCATTTTTTATTCACTTACTTTGCATTTAATGTAATCTGAAGATTTGACGTGTGTTTGTTTCAGCTCATCTATAAGCACTGGATGAACACTCTGATGGGTTACTGTGGACCCTTCACGTCTGAGTCTGCTTACTGCCAGCGCTTGAAGGCTTTCATCACAACCAACCTGCAGTGGGTTCAGGAGCAAATAGAGAAGCAGCCAAGTTCACCCTACTGGTACCAGGTACGTAATGAGCACTTTAAGGATGTATGGCATTAGGGCTGCATAATTAATTGAAATATTGTCAAAATCACCACATGTCAAATTGAAATATCCAGATCACAGAAGCTGCAATTTAATAGTTTAATAGTGTAATAAATTGTAATATAATTTTTAAGTGTAAGTGTCTCTTTCTGCCTGTAAGGTGCGTCTGGCTCTGCTGCAGCTGAAAGGACTGGAGGACAGCTACAATGACGAGCTGTCCTTTCCACTAGGGTCCTTCTCCTTAAACCCGTTTGGCTTCCTGTAAGTTATCACCTCCATTTTTTATTAATCAAACATGTTTCTTCATAAACTTTATTTTTTGTTGTTGTCTCACATTCTCAAACCAGACTTTTCCAGTTGGGCGGGGATCTGGAGGACTTGGAATCGGCTCTGAACAAATCCAGCCAAACCCGGCCTCTTGGCTCCGGCTCATGTTCTGCTCTCATTAAGCTGCTGCCAAACAACAAGGAGCTGCTGGTGTCACATGACACCTGGAACGTGTACCAGGCCATGCTGCGCATCATGAAGAAATACATCTTTGCCTTTAAAATTTCTCCTTCAGGTAGTTTACCGATGCACATGCGTCTCCTCTTCATCTCTACATTAAATCATTGTGTTTACACTTAATTTTTTCTAAGGATTAAACAAATGAGATGGGTCATATATGATTATGAGAAAAGTTTGCATTCAGGGATTTTGGGATTTTTGCCAGAAAGCCCGCGGGAAGTCAGGTGACGTACTATAAAGAGCAACAAAGTCCATGCAGGGAGGAGGTCATGGTGGATGAATTGGTCAAACACGGGATTTTAATCTGAGAAACTGGGGTTTGTGTTTGATGCAAAACGTTGATTTCTAATTTTTAACCTAGCTGACTTCTTATTTTCAGGTACAGTTTGGTCAGGTTTAGGCAACAAACCTATTTAGATTTAGGAAAACAGCATGATTTGGGTTAAAATAATAAGTTATTGCAGGGTGAAAGTTATGTGTTTGTGAAAAGCTTCCTGGCAGAAAGCCCTAAAGACAAACTCCTCCCACCTGCGACATATTTAGGACATAGGTGAGCTGTTTCCCCCTGTTTCCAGTCTATTTGCTAAACTAAGCTAAGCGGCTACTGAATCTACCTTCATATTTACGACACAGACACAAGACTGGTGTCAACCTTTGATCTAACTCTAATGTCAAACTGTTCCTTTAAACAATGAACTGCAAACTCCTTGTTTTAAAGACAATAGATTTCCAGTAGAAGCCCCACTAACAGACTGTCTGTGATGTGAATCCATATTATTTTGTGCTTTATTATATGATCTAATTTTTCAGACAGTGATCTTCTTCCTGGAGGAACGCAGGCGTTCTCGTCTTATCCTGGTTCGATCTTCTCTGGAGACGACTTTTATATCCTCAGTAGTGGCTTGGTGAGAACTCTTTGTGCTTGGCATTATAGAAAATAAAAATAAACTACAGTATTATAATTTGTTCTTATTTTACTTCTGGTTGCAAATTGAGTTGGGAACGACATTTTTTTTGTTGTTGTTGTTTTTTCAGGGCTGATAGCAATACTATAAGTGGTGAAGGAAACCGATAACTGATATACATTTGCAGTAAAAATTAAAATCTTTAAAATTTAGAATAACCATTTTAGTTTTAGCTGAATTGGGTACATTTATTTGACAATTTCAGTTACTCACTTTGCAGATTCAGATCATTAATACAAAATATAAGTCAACTAATATGAAAATTATGTTACTCTATCCTGTGTCTCCAGGTTACCTTGGAAACCACCATCGGGAACAGTAACCCTGCTCTCTGGAAGTTTGTTCACCCCTCAGGAACCGTCCTGGAGTGGCTGAGGAATATCGTGGCTAATCGACTTGCTACTACTGGCAAGGAGTGGGCCGAGATATTCAGCAAGTATAACAGTGGAACGTGAGTGTTTACATGCAAGAAAGAAACTGGCTCTCATGACATTTTAAATAACACTATGACCACTTTGTCCTGATGTAATCTCCTGAGCGGCAGTCTTTGTTGTCTGCAGCCTTTTGTCCTGTGCTCCAAATTCCCATTAATGTCAAGATTAGATAAGATTTTGTGTGACTTTAGACTGTCATGTGGATTGATTGGTACAAAGTAAGCAGAGAAAGGCGATTTATTGTATCAGCAATCACATGATAAGTCAGTTCAGTCATACAGTTACTCCAGTTTTATGGATAAACAGTAAATAAAGAAATAAAAATCAGGAAGTGCTAGTAGGGTAAAGGTTGAATGCTCTGTGTGTGTGTTTGTGTGTGTGCATCTGCGTGTGTGCGTGTGTTTGTGCTCTCTAGGTACAACAACCAGTGGATGATTGTGGACTATAAACACTTCACTCCAGGGAGGACTGACATTAAAGAGGAACTCTTTGTTGTGCTGGAGCAGATCCCGTAAGACCTTGCACCCAGTCTTTAATAAGATTATTGCAGTATATCTATTGATCACTTACAGTAAAAACCTATTATTTCAACTAATCTTGTCTTGCTGCAGGGGTCTTGTTGTTTTCTCTGATAAAACTCAGGAACTGCTGCAGAAAGGGTACTGGGCAAGTTACAACATCCCGTAAGTATCCCAGTGGAACCTGTTAGGGATGGGTGATTTAGCTGAAATATTTATCAGGATAAAATGTTTTATTTCAGTCAATATTCATTATTATTGATCATTTTTAATTGGCTATTTTTTAATAAATACCAGAAGAAAAATCTTTTGGATTTATGCACCTTACTTTGAATTTAACCACTTTATTTATTGTGTTATATCTAAATCTTCATATATGCTCATATGTAGGTACTATGTGGACATATTCAATGCCAGTGGCTGCAATGAGTTGGTTGAGAAGTTCGGCCCGTGGTTCTCGCTGGACCAGAATCCTCGGGCTCAGATATTCAGGAGAAACCAGACGGCTGTCACAGATGTGGACTCGATGATCCGCCTCATGAGGTACGGTCTTTCGCAGGTTGTGTGTTGGTTTCATGTTGGATTGATCGGCATAAGACAAACAGACTATAACATTAGATTTTATATTCTTATATATGCTAATAACAAAAGTGGAATTTTATGGATGAGACGTGTCTCTCTTCAGGTATAATAACTTTAAAGAGGACCCACTGTCAAAGTGTGAAGGCTGCGATCCACCTGGTAATGGAGAGAATGCGATCTCAGCCCGTTCAGACCTGAACCCAGCTAACGGAACGTACCCGTTTGGTGCCTTAAGGCAGAGGCCGCACGGAGGAACAGACATGAAGGTTTTTATTTTTTCCTATTTCTTTTCTTGCCCTCACATATCTCTCTGCCCAAACTTTACCCATCATTATCCCTGGATCTTTTTTGTGTGATGTGTGTGACTGAATGAAGGACAAGTGTCACAGAAATTTGCAAAATTACTCAGCAAATCAAACAGCTAATAGGAGAAAATGCACATGGAAAAGCACATTGCCCTTTAAATGCCTGTATTATTTATTCAGTTTGTGAATTAAGTTATTTGTTTCTCTTTTTAAACTGCATTTTCAAATAGATATTTTAAAAATGACATTATTTATTTCTAAATTTGTGTTAATATATTTATTAACTGTTTTATGTTATTTTTTTAATTTGAACAATTTACTGATGGATTAATGTTTCATTTGTATTTTTTTTTAAAGAATTCCTCTTTGCGTTGCCCACTAGAATCAAATAATTCATTTCTTTGAAATTTTGTCTACGTATTTATAGATTAATACATTAATTTGTGATCTGAGCAGTGTACAATCATAAGGTTCAGTAAATAACTCAACTGACTGACCCAATAGATGCACCATGCAAGTTATGATATTTTATAAATATATATATGTGTGTGTGTGTTTCTGTGCAGTTAACCTCCTACGGGATGTTTCGTGACTACAGTATGATGGCAGTGAGCGGGCCAACATGGGACCAGGTGCCGCCCTTCCAGTGGAGCACGTCCCCTTACAAAGACCTGGTGCACATGGGTCACCCTGACACGTGGACATTCAAGCCTATGAAAGTCACCTGGACTCCTTAATTATTATCATACTATATATATATATATATAAATATATATATATGTACACACACAAGTGGCATGAGATATATATATATATAAATAAATACTACCAGCTGTTTTGACAAAGGGAAATGGTAATTTAATTCAATCTGACATGACTTTTATGAGCACAGTAGTCATGTTACTGGTTCTCAGGAGAGTGAGAGGCAATAATATTCTGTAAGTTTTACACTATTGCACTATTTGCATAATTAAAGCAGAGGAAAGTAAAGAGTTTTGAATGTGAGCCAGTATGACCAAGAGAAACCATACTGTTGTAAAATGGGAGCTTCTACATCACATTATATCTGATTTTCATATTTCTTTGTTTTTGTTTTTTTAATTTCTTATGCTGAATGTGTGAACAGGTTAATTCCACTTATTTTAATTCTGATGAGTTTTTAGAGTTGTAAAATGTTTCCACAGGACTACACTGGTCTGTGGACAAAGAAAAGTATGATCATCGATACTGATGCAGGTTTCCTGTCACACTGAAGACAAATGTCTTGATCATGAGTTTGATACGTTTTGAGAAATTCTGAATGATGCATTATATGAATTATTTTTGAAATATTTTTCAAATAAACAGCTCTGATCATTGCCTTTTTTAAAATTGAATTTTGTATTAATAACCAGATTTAATATTTGTGAATTCATTGGTTGCAGTAGAATAATAGAAAGGCCATGCTTTCACAGACTCTACCACAATAAATGGACCATGACCTTGATTAGTATCATTGGTAACAACTGGGTTTGTCCTTAATGACAAATGATTGAAAATAGTCTAAAAACATAATAATAAAAGTCAAACTTTTTTCACGCTAACAAATGGAATAATCTAGCACAGGCTGTACACCTCCTAAAGTCAAATCAGGTTAAAAAACAGAAGTGAAAATGTGTTTAGGTGAACCAATAATGTTTAGATGCTTTTAAAGAACTTTAAATTATTCATTTGATATCTCACCAAAATGGCCATTGTGAGCATACTGTATAGGAATATAATAATCTGAATAATTATTAATAAAGTGCAGAGAGCCACAGTGAATCTCTCATTAAATTGAGGTTGTCCTTGTTAGCATCATGGTCAGGGTGCATTTTGGTGGTCAAAGGTCAAGGCCACCATGACTTCATGTCCGTCCTGTTCTTGTGAACCCAATATATATATATATATAGTTTATTTATGTGTAAAATTATACTGCCTGTATAATATATAAATATTGAATAAAAGTTGGCAAAAACGGCAGGTTGTCATTAAAAACATTAAGATGGTACTTTGGCGCCACCCAGTGGTCAAACCCCTGCGTTGCAGCACCCGGCGCACTTCCGGCGCCGTAACATTCGCGTGACTCACGTCCTGGTCGTCGTCATAGCAATGCGCTGTCGAAAACGGACGGCGCTGTCGTGTTGTTATTTTTGTGCCGCTTTAAGTGAACTTTAAACATCTTAAATGTCGAGCTCGGGTTTACTTACCACCGACAATCTCATGTATTTCTGTGTTTTACCTAAACTGCAGACGTGATCGGAGAAGACTTCTCAAATTCAAGGTAAGACGTTGGATTTCAACCAGGTAGCAACATCACAATAACGGTTATCAGGTAGTTTGCTGATACCAGAGGCAAGTACACGTCTCCTGTTGGTCTGTAGTCTGTTTGTACATGGATTTAATATATGCTGTCTGTCGTACTGCAAACACTGGTTCTTTGCACAAATAAGGGCGTCGGTGGAGAGGTGATTTTCTATGATTATCAATAATTTCAGAAGTGTACATCTAACTTCTAGTCTAGTGCTTTGTTGTTGGATATCTACAAAGTCACAAGATATATGCCAACTTAAATACAAAGGTAACAGTTTGTTTAATGTTGTATGAATGTCTTTATGCTGAAAAAGTACATTCACACAGACATACGTCTCAAAGATTGTTCAGTCCTTCTGAATTACAAATGAACAGTGTCCCCTCACTGCCAAAAGTGGACAAAAACTTGATGAACTTAACTCTCCTCTGTTCACAGCTTGTCACATCAGGTGAATGTGGAGTTTGAAGATGGGTTTCTGGCAGCCGGTGACTAACCTTAGAGATTATGTATCCCAGAATCCTCCAGGGGTGACATTTTTCTTCTGTCTGTTGACTTTGGCTATCTCGTTCATCTGCCTCAGCTCTTACAGCTACACTCACACTCTGCCTAACCCCGACATAGCAAAGGTAAAGACTCATTGGTCCAAATTATGAACGTTTTCGTTTATTGGACTTTGCAACAAACTATAGTTAAACACAGGAGCATATGAAAATATTTGGTCACAGTTGTTGTAAAGTGACATTTTCTGTGACTGCATTTCTGTCTGTCCTGGGACAATATTGATGTGCTTTATTCTTCTCTCAGGACTGGAACCACCTCCTGTCTTCCTTATCACGGTTCCAGCTGTGTGTGAAAGCCAAAGCAAATCCATCTGAGCTTGTCTCACCAGTCCCCTCTCCTCTTGTGGAGAGTGAAACTTCAGCCGTCTCTACAAAGACTCCTTCTGTCACCAGTTTGCATCTCAAGGTTCCTCTGACTGTGACTGCCAGTTCAAACAGTGGCTCTCTGAAAGACCTCAGTCTACACACAACGTTACGAGCAGAGCAACTGCTTCTTGGAGGTTTGACTTGCAGTGAATTGGTTTTGTTGTGAAAAAAAGTACAAGTATGTGTATAATCATAAATTCTCACTCATGGTTGATTGTTTTACTCCCCAGGCGATGAGACTATTAATGTGACAGTAGAGGTTTTGTCTGGAAATGATAACTACACCTGCCTCACCATAAGTGCCCCAACACAACTCCTGCCTATGAACCCGTATGTATTAATCACTGATTAATGTATTAATCAATGTAATATTGGTGGAATTTGCTTTTGATTTTTTGTTTCTAAGTTTCCTTAATTTATATCACCAACTTCTTAGGTATATAAATATAACAGCATATAAGAGCCATTGTAGGCAAAAAAAAAAAAAAAAAGAAATTACAGAGCTAGGGGAGGGGGGTAATTTTCCAAGAAAGATTTACTAAATTTAAGTTGTAAATATACTAGAAAAAAAAATGGATATTCTCTTAGATTAAATTAGTAAATTTATGAGAAAAAAAACTCACATTTACAAAAAGAAAGCTTGAATATTCTCTGAGATTATGAAGCCATACATTTGTGAGAAAAACTCTTAATTTATGAGGGAAAAAAATCATAAAAATGTTTTTGTCAAGGAACCACACTGCATAATTTTTCAAGGTTGGTCCACATCCTCAACCTCATCACACCACAGATGTCGCCACTTGTCATGTATCACGCCTGCAGTGGATGTTGTCACCTAATCAAATTATACTTTATAATCAAATTTAGCAATAAGGAAAAAAGGCTACTTGGGGATTGATTAATTTGATGATCTGTCATATTTTGTCTTGCCGTACCACAAATCCCATTTGAATTGCCTGTAGATGAGCCATTTCCTTGCATCTATCCATTCTGCTGTAGTTTTTGTCACCTCATCCAAATCCCTACATTATTTTGTGTACAGCTGATTTGGATGAGGTGACAGCTTCAAAACACTATTTTTCCAAGTTTCTGCCGCTAAATTTGGGACTCTATATCAAACCTACAATGTCCCTAATATGCCACCTTAAAAGAATGGCTGTCAACTCATGCATGGGTCATTTCTGTGTGTTTTTTGTGCGTGTTGTGTGTTAATGAAGACTTCCACCAGAGTGCCCTGCATCTGAGAAAAATATTTCACTCGTCTACGTGGAAGCAAACAACCAGCCGTCTACAGCGTCACACACCTGCTACAGTCTACACTCAAAGACTGACCCTACGCTCACAATCATGTTAACGCAGGTACACATACAGTATGTCAAAGGAACCTAATCAAGTCAGATACCCTCCTGTAATCACGTCAGTCTTTCTCTACTTTTATTCTTCAGGAGGAGCAGATCGTGGCAGTGCGGCATCTGATGGAAGTCAGTGTGTGTCTGATAGGAGTTTGTTTGATGCTTTGTTTTGCTGCCAGTCTGACACATTCACTCATGCGTCGCTACCACTGGAATGGACTGGACGTACAAAGTGTAACTGTCATTTCCTGTATTACCACACCACCATATAACAGTATCAAATATATTACTGCTAATTGTAAAATTACTATAGTAGGACTGGCATGCATGAAATATGCCATATAGTTTGTATTCACTTTAAAGGGATAGTTTGGACTATTTGAAGTGGGGTTGCTGTGGACTGGGTCAGGAGCAAAATGTATTTTAACCGCTTAAAAAAAGGCTTGCCATCACACAGCCTTTTCTGATGGGAATCTGCTGTTTCACTCAGATTCTGTCATGCACTCTCAGCACAACCAAAATCCATTGGCGAAATCAGTAATTTTACCTTGCAAAGCACAGGAGTTGCTGGTTTACCACTGTCTCAACTGGTTAGTTAGTATTATTTTGTGACTCTGGTGTTTTAAAAGGTTAGTTCGGATACACCAAAATCACAGGTTCTGGTGGAAAAGTAACTCCCGTGTTCTGTGAGGTAAAATAGCTGAGTCTGGTTGGTGTGGAGAGAGTGATACTAGGTATATATGATACTTTTCTTGTTGGAAAAGGCTTTCTGAAGGTAAGGTAAAGTGGTGAAAAATTAGTACATTGCTTAACTTTCGTGCTGCTTCTCCTGCTGTGTGTCAGCAGTAGGTAATACACTGGCTATAGATAAATACCTCATACAACCCCATTTCAAATAATCTAAACTATCACTTTTAATCAATTTTCTCTCTGTGCATGAGTTTTAAACATGCAGATTGTGTTTTAACCTAACCTTACTGCTTTACTTTTTTTTCAGGAGCCCTTGATTGACAGCTGAACATTTTTCTTCCTCTGCATCCTGATGAAATCAGTAGAGAGAGAGAAGAGTGATATATACTACTACCTTTACAGAGGCATCCCACCAGATTTACAAAAGAAACCAGTTAACACATTATGAGTGGTACTATCCAGCGTGTGAACAGTTTGCAGACTTAACATCTTCTGTGGCTCTGGACACGGCTTTCTAGAGCCAGAGTAATGAACCCTGGTGATGTCATCAGGGTTATCTCAGCTTGGATTTGCAGAGTACCTGTTTATGTAGGATACAGAGATTTTCAGGTTTGACTCATGCAAGGGACTAAAAGTCAGGATATTTCTGCTTCTTCTGCATTGGTTTTGACTGTTTTTAATCAATCTCTCACAAGTTTCCCAACTTGAAAGTGCAACACTACATCAGCAGGGCAACCGTGCTGAAATATGGAGGCTGAAATATTATTCAGTGTCCAAGTGAGAAACATAGTTGTGATGGAGGAGGATATTTTGTAATGGGACTATGGTGTAATGGGGACAATTGGTCTTCTATTCTCTGCTCAGTCTGTTATGTGCCGTTCATCCCAGGAGCTACTGGCTTTCTTTGGCATTGTCTTGTCTACTTCACTTCCCACATTTCCCAGAATTTCTCTCAGTATATTGCAGAAAATGGACATTAAAAATCTAAAATCTAAATCTAATATCTTTTAAATATCTGTTAAAATAGTAGTGTTAATATACTGTATTCCGATCAGAAGATGTTCTGTGTTTTTACTGGACCAAATGTCTTTGGGCAAACTGGGCTAGTTTGCCTGTTTGACTATTTCAGTTTACATATCTGTTACCAGATCTGCAGACCAACGGTTGAAATATTCTTGCATATGTTATGTGTCATATAAAATGCACAGCAGTAGAAACTTAAAGAAGTGTGTGTTGAAGAAACATTTAAATGTCTCTCAGTCCTTACTAATTTCTGAATTAACAGTGTTTAGGTGAGAAGGAGAAAATGTGTGTAACATCTGCAAAGGTTGCGGTGACACAGGCCTATTTGTTATATTTGTTTAAAACTCAGGACCAGCAATAGAAGAGGGACATCAAATTTGGACATCTGAAATTAAACTTGTGGTTTTAATGTTTCTGTTGTTAATGATTAATGTTGCAGTGTGCTTTTTCATGTCAAGGACCCACACAATAGAGGCACATTTGAACACTGCCCCCCACTTTTAGAAAACTTTGTCTGAGCATATGCTCTGCGAGTATTATTTTTTTAATGTACAAGATTTTTACAGTTATTCAATACACCCAACCTTGTTACTTGCCATGTTGTTCCAACTTCCAAAACATGTAAAATATCTATTCCTCATTTTGCTGTGGACCCCTTACAACCCACTCAAGGACCCCTGTTGGTCCCAAGAGACCAGTTTGGAAACCATTGCCTTAAATGACTGTTTCCAAGTAACTGTTTTTTTGAGGGTTTTGAACCCTGGAATCAGTTGGTTTCAGTTATTTTTAGTGTTGTAGCTATGGAAATCAACTTGCAGACTTGAAATGATCTATTACAGTGTACATTATGCTTTGTTTATCATTGTCAAAAT
The DNA here is from genome assembly GCF_056507025.1 of Lutjanus erythropterus. NCBI lineage: Eukaryota > Metazoa > Chordata > Actinopteri > Lutjaniformes > Lutjanidae > Lutjanus > Lutjanus erythropterus. Next base: position 5,606,053 of record NC_139326.1, read on the forward strand.
TACATTATTGTGCAGAAATAATGAAAAGGTGAACCCATCACCAACATTTTAGATAATGGTCATGGTACTGATGTTTTCTGACACTGTTGTTGTCGTAAGTAGTGAGACAAGCCTGCATTGTCAGTAGTTAATAGTTGACAAACACAATAAACATTGTTCTTCTGTTTTTTTCGTATTTTTATTGATTACAAATAACAGTCTGGTAAGACATAACACATGTAAATGAATTACAAATGATGAGTACATATATTTATTATTAAAATATAAAACATAATATTGGCACAAAAAAGAAAACGTAAATTAAATCACGCATAAATAATAAACAATATTTTAAATTCAAAATGCGTTTGTTTTTTTGTCCAAGAGGTTGCCTGATGCACCGGTATGTTACCTAGTTCACGTTAAAATGTCTCCTCCAATCGTCGCTAAGGATGTTTACACGGTGCTTTCCTATTGGCTGAGTGTAGAAAAGCAGAGGCGGGGTTTGTGCAGTTCAGAGGGAAACCCAGTAACCAACGTCGAAGTGGATGGATCCTTCGCGGCCTGGATGACTGTTTCATGTCAGAAGAAAGCCAACGTAGCGTTATAAAGTACTTATTCCTCCGCGGACGGATTATTACACTAGGGCGAAGCCACTACAAAGTCTTCGACGTATGAAACGGTCTGAAAACTCACTTAATATGGCTGACGTCAGCTACATGTTTCCACAGTGTGAAGCTAGCTAGTTACCGCTAACGCTAGATACATCATAAACACTGTAGAAAACGCTAATATCCGTTAGCTGTATACGTTAGCCTGACACTAAACGTTAGTAACAGTTGCTGTATAACGTCTGAAACGTTTCTGTCAGAGCTAGACCAATAACTGACTGTTGCTTAAATACACGGATGTTAAAATGTTGCTGTCTTCATCGCTAACACTTTGCCTAGAGGCGCACTTTGCTCTTAACCATTTAAGTGTGTTGTTCCTAAACAGGCCTCCCACGTGGTATCCTTCATGTGGGGGGGAGGCTTTTCAATAAGGCGCGGGTGTTAACTGTCCCATATGACTTTTCCGCACCTGCTGATTTCAGATCATGTCCATGGTGTGGTGTTTGTAGGTGGATACACCAGACCTGGCATAGTTTTCTCCCCCTCTTTGGGATGGCAGCTCTGCACTAGAGCTCGACTGGACAGGACGAAATCAAACAGGAGACCAGGAAGTAAACAGGAAATAACTGTGTGTGTGTGGTCATGGCCTACTCCAACTACAGCAACCTGAGCAGGGCTCAGCTCACCTTTGAGTACCTGCACACAAATTCGTAAGTACCAGCCTGCTGGTAAATAGTATTAACTTGATATTGCACATTATTATGATAAGTAATATGAAAGACCATCAACTAGACATAGATAAAAACATATCACATCATGTAATTATTTTTGCAACACCCACAGGTGTCTGGAAAGGTTACAACAGATTAAAGCTCAAACATTAATGTCTGTACAGATACACCTGAACATCCCTAAACCAGCTTAACGTGTTATTAGAATAGATGATCAGGTTTAATCCTTTATATTATGTGACACTTGTAATAGATATCAGTTAGCTTCAACTGTTTTGTGGTGTGAGTGTGGTTGGACATATATGGCATTGTTATTTGTGGGAGGTTCTCTGCTGAAGCAGTCATTATTCGTCTGAAAAAAAATGTACAGAAGTCACACCCTACACAAGTCACATGTGGAGTGCTGTAGTTCACAATGTTCGCTGTCATGTATTTTAAACAAGCAGTTGCATTTTTGTCTTTGCACTGGAAAAGTTAGATCTAAGGTTCCTCATCTTGTCAGTGCTACAAGTACACCCAAACATTTTGTTGTGACTTAGGCTGACCGAAAAACCCAGTCCATGTTTGAATAGACTGGTGCACCAAGTCAACACATTTAGAAACACATGATGATATCACAGCCTGGACTCATTTCCAAATCCACTGCTGAGGGATTATGCACAGGTCTGGGAAGGGTTTAAACACAAGGGCAGGACTAAAACAATTAGTGCTCCTTTTTAATCATTTACCAACTAAAAATAGCTGGTGAGCTTGAGTTGGGCTTTTGCCATTACATTTGACACTTTATAGACAAGGGTGCCATTGTTAAACTATCAAGTCTTGATTCCTAAGATCCACCGATCATTGTTTTTATGCCCTGACAGCTGTCATAAATTTAGATTTTTAAATTCTTCTTTAAGAAGGTAGTCTATATGGTATCCAGTGTGATATAATGGTCAACAAGCTCTGCGGTGTTGCTTTTTTCCTGCAAGTAGGCAAGGTGGAGAGAGAAGCAAATACTAGGAGACGTGTACCAGGATTTGTTGTTTTGTCACAACAAGTTGTTGTCAGTAAGTGGTAATAGAGAAGAGATTCTAGGCACAAGAAGATTAAGGGCCCAAGCCGAACAGAATCAGATCCTGACACCAAATATCTCTTATAAACTTTTTCTGACCACCTTACCTTGTTAATTAAAGGTAAATCTCCTTTAATAATCAAGTATATGAATTAATTTAATTCTTGATCTGTTTTAAGGACAACCCACGAGTTCTTGTTTGGAGCCTTGGCAGAGCTTGTGGACAATTCAAGGTATGCCCAATGATTTGCAACACTTCCTGTAATTGTTGGCAAATTCTGCAGCCTGGAGAGCTTACATCTGCCTGATATCTTTTTCCTGTAGTAGAAGTAGAAAGTCTCATAGTTGGTTTATTTCTTTCACAGAGATGCCAACGCCACACGAATAGACATCTACACAGGTACATCTCAGAATAGCTCACACACTGAAGCATACAGAGTTGCTCATTGTTCCTGACATTTTTCTTTAATGTTCCTGCTTTGCTGACAGAAAAAAGGCCAGAGCTGCGGGGCGGCTACATGCTCTGTTTTTTGGATGATGGTATTGGAATGGACCCGAGTAAGTGCACCTGTATAACCAAAGTTGTCCACTCAAACTAGTTTTTATTTCATGATTAAAAGTGCATTGTGTGGGTTGAGTGTGAGGTTTTCTGGTGATGTATGATGTATTCTGTGTGGGAACCATGAGGCTGAACTCCTTTCTTTTATTAGATGAGGCAACCCATGTCATTCAGTTTGGAAAGTCAAGCAAACGTTCCCCTGAGTCCACTCAAATTGGCCAGTATGGAAACGGACTGAAATCGTAAGCCCTTCACCCAGTTCTTGTGATTCTGACATTTTGCATTTGGTGCCCTAATGTTTGAGTAATTTCACATATTAAAATGCCCATGTCTGTTTTCACAGCGGCTCTATGCGTATCGGGAAAGACTTTATCTTGTTCACAAAAAAGGGCAGCACGCTGACTTGCCTTTTCCTGTCGAGGACTTTCCATGAAGAGGAGGGACTGGATGAGGTCAGAGTCAACTGTTGTTGGATGTCATTGTTTTTCGGGATAGATACCAGTAACTTGATTACTAACTGTGCTTCATTGATTAATTGTTTGAATGATTAAGTAGAGGCTTGCCACGCACCAAAGAACCTAAAAATCAAGTGCTAATAATAGTTCTGCAGATTGAAGAGTGAGCACTGCAGTTTTACATCTCATCAGGTTTACTTTTTTTGTGATCAGATCTTTTTAATAATTAAGCTATGTATTGTGAATGCACATAAAAAAGTGGTGTATATTACACAGCCTGTATAAAAATCAGTCCATCAACAGGTGGCAAATTCATTATGATGCTATGTCCATGCATATTGTAGAGAGGATGCAGTTGTATGCATTTTCAACAAACTGCACATTTGATGTCCTCTAGAACATGTGGATTTTTTTTCCAAAATAAACTCAAATAGATATGATAGAAAATTGCAGGTAGTCTGAGCTTTTCTGGAGTTATGAGGCTGCAGCTTTACTTGCTTGGTGTAGTGTTCATTATTACTTACCCTCTGTCTCGACCAGAAGCAGGTCAGATGTGGTTTTCACTCTCACACCTCACACTACAAAAATGGTTTAATTTTAATCTATGCAGCTATCTGCACTAGTTCTGCACTGGCTTATGTCTCACAGGTACAACTACGACCTGAGGCATTTATGTACGTGTAAATCTGTTATTTTGACAAGGTTGATGCCCAATTAAAAGGCACTGAATAAATACGTTTATTTACAATATGCAATCTATAGGCAGATCACAGTGTGCTCTTTAGCCAGAGAGCGGCTCCAATAATCCTAAAGACTCCATCTTCACATTATTCAGCAGCTGAGAAGTAAGACAGAGGAACTTTTCTTTTGCAGTGTTTTTTCATGGGCAAACTAATCTCCATTGTAGATTTACTACCACTTGACAAATTTACTGATAAATTTACCTTCTGCTCTGATCGTCAACACCTGTCTGTCCTGAGTGCAGCCACTGCTACACTCTTTTGCTCAACCACACACACCACACACATGCGCACACACACACGCATACACGCATACATGCACTCACACTGACATGCTTATGCCACAATCATATGCATCAAGTTGATGGAAAAATAGATAAGGATTATTCACACGTATCAAAGGAAAACTGCACACTGCACTGAAAGTTTGGCTGCTTATCTGCTGCTGATGCTTTTAAAAGGAGGACAAGACCAACCAGTAAAGATAGAAGTTTCAGTGTAGCGTGAACTGTCATCATGCCAATATGATGCTGAAGTGATATTTGCGGCCTAGAGGCACGGCGTTAACCTGTGCCAGCTATATGAGATAATTACCTATTGACATTTTAATAAACTTTTACAAGCAGTGAGAGTTGTTATTATCTTGTTCATTATATTTTTACAGAGATTTTATCGTAATGGAAAAATTGCATTTATTGCATTTTCTTTGCCACACAGCAAAGAAAGTGTTGTAAAACTATATTTCTTCCTTGTGCAGTTACTCAGTCTGTAAACAAATATTGTATGCCATTACTTATCCGTGAAAGAACTGAAAAAATAACTTTTTGCCTAAATTACTTGACTATAATTAGGGCTGCACAATTAAGCGCAATATTATCAAAGTCACAATATGGCCAAGTGCAATATCCAAATTGCAGAAGCTGCACTTTTTTTAATAAAGGAACAATCTGGGACAAAACGGCATCATAATGAAGTACTGTAGTGCTACAAAGACGTCCTTGCCTACAAAGCATGTTTGTTTGGTACAGACACCAATGAATGTCACATCATCATGATTTTTTTTGTCAATGGAAATAAAAATGTTGATGCAAAAATCATCATATTGCAGTTTCAGTCAAAATAATCACAGTATGACCTTGTTACCATATCCTGCAGCCCAGTCGTTAATATATGTGAATAAGGCTGCTGCTGATGAGATGATTTGTTTGTCCGTTATATTTTGTTTGACCTTTTTATATTAAGATGTTGATCCTCTCTCCAGGTGATAGTCCCCCTCCCCTCCTGGGATCTCAAAACCAAGGAGCCTCTGACCGCTGACCCAGAGAAGTACGCCATCGAGACAGAACTGATCTTCAAATACTCGCCTTTTAAAAATGAGCAGCAGCTGATGGAACAATTCAGCAAAATAGAAAGTAGCAGCGGTAAGCACTGAATGTGTGTCTCCATGTAAAGAGATTAACTTTATGATATATGTCATTAACTATTTCTTTCCAGTAAGCATGAGTGTTTGGGAATTACATGGCTGATATTGATTATGATGCTCACTTTTGGTATTTTTTTCAAAGGTACTCTTGTGATCATCTATAATCTGAAGCTGATGGACAACAGAGAGCCAGAGCTGGATGTAGAGACAGACCACCAGGACATACTGATGGCTGGAATAAATCCTGAAGGAGTGTGAGTATAGTCGTCTTTATTTAACCATTGTATTACTCATCCATGGTGAAAGAAATTATATTTTGTACCATTAACTTTATTTGATGTTGATTGTATTGATCAGAAGTGTTGTGAATGTTAATGGTCATGCCCTTCCTTCTCTCACAGGAAGCCAGAGAAGAGGTCGTTCAGAGCGTACGCTGCAGTTTTGTACATCGACCCACGCATGAGGATTTTCATCCAGGGACACAAAGTCAGGACTAAGAGACTGTCCTGCTGTCTATATAAACCAAGGTAATATGATAGTAACTCCCTTATACTGTGTCTGTAATAATGTATTCCGCTGATGAGACTTTCATTAAAGAGTTTCTTGTTCTGTTAACAGGGTTTATAAATACTCATCGACTCGTTTCAAGACTCGTGCTGAGCAAGAAGTGAAGAAAGCAGATCACCTCGCTAAGATTGGTGAGTCTGTGGTACATTATGCTTTTGTGTTGTTACTCCCACACTCTCATCAGCTTTAATAAAAATCTTGTTATTTATTTTCAGCGGAAGAGAAAGCCAGAGAGGCAGAGAGCAAGCGCATTGCTTTAGAGGCCAGATTAGGAGAGGACCTGTCAAAAGATTCACGGGTGAGCTGAAGAGGACGTTGGTCAATTTGTCATGTAAACACGGTGCACAATTTAATCTAAGGCTGTTATAATGTCTCAGCTGACGTTTTTCTGATATCTTTGTCTGTCTTCTCTTCCTCCAGGCAATCCTGAGAAAGGTTCAAGATTCAGCCATGATGCTTCAGCGGGATGCTGACATGAAGAAAAGGATTCTCGAAGCCAAACAGAAGTATGATGCTCTCGTATAGCAACATATAGACGACCACATTGTAAAGTTATTTCTCCTATTTACAGATTTACAAACAGCTCAAATTTGTTTCTGTTTCACACTCCACCATTGTCAGGAAATTAAGAAATTTACCATTTTAACATTAGTCATTTTTGATAGGGTTGAGTGAGTAATCCACTGATGATATATGGCTATATTATACACAGTAAAATGTGTCAATATTCGTACTCTGAGTGGGTGGGACTTAAACTGGATGTTGGTCGGACTAACTAATAAATTCTAAATTCTAATTATTCTAATAAATGATAAACAACTTGTGATCAACGCATATCAGTTTCAGGCATAAAGTAAGAACTTCCATTTAGTCCCACCCATGTCCTGTTAAGCCCCGCCCATTCCAAGTATGGAGACGGGTGATTTAGTTGGTTGAACAGATACAAATGAAGCTCTCACTCATCCCTAATTTTTGTACAAATGTATCATCTATATGTTATGTTTATTCTCTTTTCCTCCTTAGAGCTATTTTGTTGAGTTGGACAAATTTTTCATGTTACTATCCTAACACTTTGAATCACTTTGTTTTTACTGGGCTTTGTTTATTTGTTTCTGACCAGTATCCAACACTTTCTTGTTCCTCAGAGCATTAAAAGAGCCCAAGGAGTTGAACTTTATATTTGGGGTAAACATAGAACAGAGAGACCTGGACGGGATGTTTGTGTACAACTGCTCTCGTCTCATCAAGATGTACGAGAAGACGGGGCCCCAGCTGGAGGGAGGCATGTGAGTAATGTGCTCATGGAGACTGAAAAGTGACAGTGTTTGAACGATTAAGAAAGATGTTTTACAGTTGCATGATTTCTGTGTTTTAGGGCCTGTGGAGGTGTGGTAGGAGTAGTGGATGTCCCATATTTAGTACTGGAGCCTACCCACAACAAACAAGACTTTGCAGACGCTAAGGAGTATCGACATTTACTGAAATCCATGGGGGAACATTTAGCTCAGTACTGGAAAGACACTAACATTGGTAAGTTTCTCTGAATTGCCAGATTTCAGTTTGCCACCAACACCTGATCTGCGCAGTTCAAATAAGAAAATCATCGACCTTTATAAAATTTCAAATGTCAAGGTTTTCAAATCACTCTGTTCCAGTTTGTAGAAAAAGTTTCATGTTGAAACTCTCCTCTGATAAACCAGTCAGTAAAGATATCACAAATCTAGAAGAGCATTTCATAAATGCAGACCTCTGCCAAGGCCAGTAGGCCACTCTTCTGTGATGTGCAAATGTGAAAGCACAAACTTCAGTCTGACAGTTCACATTAGTGAGTGTGATTAATGGCATGATATGTGTATATTTACGTTTCCTTAGTCACACCTTAGTCGAGAAAAAAGTTGTGCAGTTGTTGTTGCAGTTGTGGCAATAATACAACTGTGGTGATGTTACAATTGTATGATTTTTCTCATGAACCATTGTCCCCAAGTGTTCCATAAAAAAATAAAATAATGAAAAATGAATTCTTTCACCATGTTTCATGACAATCACGCCAATAGTTTTTCTGTAATTCTGCTGACAGACAGACAGTTGGACAAACGGAACAAATTTAAACTGGTTTCAGGTTTTGGATAGTAACTGAAAAACTAATTAAGAGAGTAGCTACAGGCACTAATTACAGTTTATACAGACTTCAGCCCTCTTAACACAACAAGAAGGTAAAACCATATTAACCTTTTGAATGGACTTAAACTCTTGTGCCATCCTCACACACAGTCAGTGATCACTTTCTTGTGGTTTCCCTTGCTGTCTGGCGTTTCTGTCACTGTTGTCCGCTTTCATCACAGTGAGTTTTGTGACTTGTGGTCATTTTGAGACTCTATTTGTCAAGTTTACAGCCTGCCATACTGTTTTTTCTGCATTGCTCTATACAATGACGCAGCTAAAACAAAAGGAGATGCAGAGATTTGACTGAAAAATGCAAGTCGGCTCGAGGTCTTCTCAACAGAATAGTAAAATCATCAGTGCCTTTGTTTTTTTTCGGGGGCACCTCTAGTGTTCGCAGAGCTGCAGTAAGAGACAAGTACAGAAGTGTTTCGAAAAAGGCAAAGGGACGCAGGCTGTAATCAAATCCACAGCCTCTGCAGAGGACTCTTTGTATTTCATCAAAGAGCACAACTGTCTGTGTGAACAGCGCTCAGTTGTGTAGTGCACCTTGCTTCTCTACTGCTGTCTGTGTCTGCGTGCACTAAACAACACACGCGTCAAGCCCAGGCAGCACGCCACGGTGTGCTCTCTGACCAATTTAATCTGACACACAGTGATAGATGAATGAAATCTGAGCTTCTTTGGAGCTATTTCATACCTGTGAATGAAAACGTGTGTTGTAGGAAGGCTGTTCACTACAATTTAATCAAGACAGAGAGAACTTGGAGCTGCAATAGAAAAGAAGAGAGGAGGAGGATGCCACAGCATCCAGACTGTGGTGTTTTAATAATACTTTGCAAAGGATCAGAGTACAGAGCTTAGTAGTAGGCTTACAGTGGGTCAAGAAAGCGCATCCATTTTATAGGGCAAAGACACAAAGGAGACTGAGTCATGATGTACTGAGTGCTATTAGAAGTTGTCCCTCCAAAAAAGGACAGCTGTGTGTTCAAGGATGAGTAACCACTTAGTCTCTCTTTCCCAGGATATGTCAGGCCAGTTTATACAAGCTACAAAATTCAACATGTAATTTTCCCACTACATGATCCAGTATATAGTAGTGAAATTAATATTTTAGTCAAATTGGATCTCAATCATTGATTAATGTTACATTTTCAAACTGCAATTGTCCATCGATACTTTAGCAGGCTGTTCAGATATCAATATAATATACTGACCCCATTGAAACATACATAAATCATAATTTAAGAAGTCAGTCAGGGATGAACAGGACCATCATCTGGGGTAATCTGGATGAATGGACGAATAGATTTTTGGACAGCTTATTATTAGAATAATGTAGCCGGTGAAATTTTCTGACTTGTATGAGATTGAGCCTCACACAAAAAGATGAGGACTTGATTAGTGAGAAAGCAGAGTTTCACTGTTCATCTGAGATGGGCTCACATAAATCCAGTTCCCAAGCAGTCCTCGTTCTGTTCCAGGTGGGAGCACTTACTTTTTGTATCACTGTAAAACTTTCTCTGTTGTATGGATTGAGTTTAAGGATGAAATATGCTGGGCCTTTTTCGGGAAAATTAGGAAATAACATCTCTGTGTCTTATGCAGCTCAGAAAGGCATAGTGAAGTTCTGGGATGAGTTTGGATATCTGTCTGCCAGCTGGTCTGCGCCTCCATCATCAGAGCAAAGATACAAGAGACGCCGCGCCATGGAGATACCACTTACTATTCAGTGTGGTACGTTGCAGATCCCTGAATGCACAAAACTCACATTCACACTCATACTGTATCTTAGGAAACTTACACTGACCTCTGATTCTCCTCTTTATTTTCAGATAAGTGTTTAAAGTGGAGAACGCTGCCATTCCAGATGGATGCTGTGGACAAACGCTACCCAGACAGTTGGGTGTGTCTCATGAATCCCGACAGCAAGCAGGACAGGTACACACACCGTGAAAGTTTTATAGGATAGGATTGCACTTGTGTAATGACAAATAGAGATTTCAATTCATTTCAATTAAAGTTGTAAGTCACACTATAGTATAAATTTAACTGTGCAAAACGGTGCTCTTTTGCGATCAATACAGAGTTTCTTCATGCTACATATGTCGTGTATTTTATGTTTTTTAGGTGCGACGCTCCTGAGCAAAAACAGAATTTGCCATGTGGTGTCCTGAAGAAGGACAAGCTGACAGCTGAAGACAAGCAGAAAGAGCTGGCAGAAAAAATCAAACAGCAGCAGGAAAAACTGGAGGCCTTGCAGGTATCTCATCTTTCCCTTCTCTGTCACTTTCTCTCACTCTTTTGTGCACATCAGGACATAATAAATTACATTTTGTCCCATTAGAAAACCAACACCATCAAATCTGCAGCAGATGTAAAGAAGCTACCACTGGAGGTCAGCATGAAACCAACAGAGAGCTCCTCTCAGGTACAAACTCCCATGTACTGTGCTGCTTGTGGTTTTATAAACTTTGAATTTATCTAATACCAGTAATTTTACCAGTTTATACTCGTAATATCACTGGAAATAAGGGCAATAATGGGAAACTTATCATACATAATATGTCCACTCACACTCAGAATATCTCAGAATATGCAGTCATTTATAGAAAGTGTAGAAAAAATGAGAGAAGATAGTGTATGAAAAGTTTTTTTTTTTTTTTTTTCATTTAAAATATATTTGTGTGTGTAATTTGTGTCTTTATTTCACCTGGTTCATTTCAGGCAACTAGGTCCTCTGAAAGGTCCACAACACGTCCACGCTCCCCGCCGCTCCCAGCTCACCTCAAAAACGCCCCGAGTGGCCCTCCACCTCGTGCAGCTTCTCAGCGCCCCACCCGAACACCACCTGCCCCTGCGCCGCCCAAAGTTGAACCATCCAGGTCCAGAGCTGCAGCAAAGCCTCCTCCATCTGCATCAAAGCCTGTACCCAAAGCTATTGCCAAAACACCCCCACCCAGCCGCAGCTCACGGGCAAGTCACAGGTTTTTGAAATATTCCTCAAACACCGCAAAGTACCAAGAGATGGTTTTTAATAGGTGTTTTTAGACTCTTTGAAGGGGAACTCCCCACTAGGGAGTTCCCAGAGAGCTACACATCTGCAGGGATGTTTTTCTGGAATAGGAACCTTAAGGTGATGTAAGCCAGTCAGCAGTTGGTAGAGCAATGTCACTTCTGCTGTTTGTTTTGGGTTTTATAGTTATAATGGAGTTTGAAAGGAGACACTGCAAGTTTAGTTTATAAGACTGAGTCAAAATCACATTATGTTTCCACCGTCGCATACTTGATAAAGCCTGGGCTTCACTGTCAGTCCAGTTGTCCATGTTTTATTCCATTTAAAAAAATAATTCTTAGTTGTTTTTTATGCTTAAAACTTCAACTTCGGTTTTTAAAAACGGCAAATACTGGCGCTGCATTGGCTCATGTGTTGACCAGTCAACATATACTCACGTTTGGACCAATCAGGGTGCACTTGGGTCACTCAGAGTACCTCTTGTGGTGGGGGAGAACCTACTCTGAAGTAGGAGGTAAAAAAAAAAAGTCCCTTGAAACTCCATTCTAAGAACTACAATTGTTCATACTTCCTATGGTGTGGAAACAGTAGAAAAGAGGGGCGGGGATCCAACAGTTCGTAGAAATATGGACAGGTTCCTCCTGTCCAAAAAACACCTAAAAATGGCTGCATGTACAAGTTAAACCCAAAAAACTGGTGTGAAATTGTTTTGATATCTGTCTCCTAACACAGACTTTGTCAAAGGCATCATCAGCCAAACCAGCAGCTGCTGGACAACGCAAGAGGATCATAGAGCTGGATGACAGTGAGGAGGAGGAAGAGGAAGAAGAAGAGGAGGAGGAGGAGGAAGGAGACAGTGAGGAGGAAAGTGAAGAGGAACTGCAGACAAAGAAATCCAAGATGGCCGCAGCCGTCGCTAACCGTGGGAAAGTGGTAGAGAAGGCCACGCCTCCCAAACGTGGCAAGTTGGACGAGGTAAACACACATAATCCACGTTAGAGTAGACTTTTACTTTAATACTGCAAAATATACACACATACAGAATAAAATGGCAGCATCAATAATGATGCACAAACTATACACATGTTAAACTTGATCTTGTGAATCAGCCTGCATGTGTTACTCTGGCTGTGCAACGTGCTGTGATGTTGTGTACTGCTGTCTTTTCTGCTGCTTGTTGCCTTTCTGCCTTCCCTTTGAGTGTTACTCAAAATCTGGTCTGTTGTTTTTTTAGTATCTGAACATAAATTGCAACTAAAGTGTAGTAATAAAGGCACATGTTGTTCCACGTGTGTATATATAGGCCGTAACTGCCCATTGCCTTTTATCATGTTGAGCCACATGCAGAAAATGGTAAAAAATGGAATGGAACTATATTCAGTTTTAAAGAATATTAGTACTTTAACAAAATGTTTCATCAGCCCTTTATGCAGCCTGTTCAAGGCAGGACTCTTGCTTTGTTTTGTCTGCCTTGCCATTCTGTATAAAAGGTACAAGCATGCAATGGGGTGTCATTTTTGTCCCAGCTCTGATCTGCCAGCAGAGATAGTAACAGAGCCAAATCTATGTCCGTGTAATAGGGTGAGCTGGCAGGATGGGACACAACACTGTTGAGTTACATGCTCACTGCTGTTTGTGATTGTGTTTTTTAAATTGCTTACTTATTCCACATATTTATTATGCAGAGAGCATAAGACACAGCGCAGAAGAAACACACTTTCCAGATGCAGCATATACACTCAAATACAGGCAGGAGAGCAACTCTTATCCCTTCCACTGATCATCAGACAAGCCGATCCTTAGCTTAAACTTTGTTGCAGAATCAGTGATGCCCCATTTATTGAGGAACACATAAAAAGCTTTCATGTTATAAATCAATGAGCTCTGTAATGATTTGGAAAGAACGAAAGAGCAGAATCGCTTGTTGAACAGTGCAGTCGTCACTTAAGACTCCAACAGTGTTCTTTTGTGTTACATTTGCTAATTTAGAATGTCGGCTGTCTGAGATCACACACTGGGGCGGTTTTGCAGCAGCATTGTTTGGTTCAGTGTAAAAAAGGTGCAAAGGCAAAGGTGGAGTAATGACGAGCTTCCGTTGTGGCAATATTGTGCAATCTGTGGACTATCATCTGGGCATTTAAGGTGCTCTAAGTGATACTGGAGAAAGATAGTTGATTGTTTACTCTCATTTCCAGGTTGTCAAATACCACCAACCCAAAGCGTTGCACTGCTTAAAGAAAAGGAGTTTTCCTCTAAAGACATTGTACATGTTGGAAGCTAGTTGCTGAAAACGTGAAGACACAGAGAACTATGTAGTCCTGAATTCTGCAGTTTGACTAGTAGACATTTTGTTAACGATTTCTGCGTTCAGGATTTTTTGAGCAGGGCTGAAATGTGGCTCGGTGACGTGCCAGAGCCATGGTCCCCCAGCTCTATTTAAGTCCCACAAACTGACACACAAACAATGTCTCCCTAATGGTCCGTTACAAATGTACCTTCAGCGACTCTCTCAGTCCACATCAGCCCAGCAGTTCACTTCAGCTTATTGCAGTTACAACAACTGACACAGAAGAAAAAAAACAACAAAATACCCTGTTATCCTCCTCTTGCTCTGGTGGCTCAAACATGTCTCGACATGTCCAATAAAGCTGCTAGATAGAGCGTCCGTGTTTCAGGTCATTTTCAGGTCATAGTGGTGTTTGACAGACAGCAGAGTGGACACAACCCCAGCATTCCAGAGCAGAGAAAACTGCTTATTTTTTCATGATTTTGAGACCTAATTTTATATATTTAGAGATTTTATTAATCATTCAAATTTGGCTGGGTGGCTAATAGCACATTTCTCAGAACACACGTATATTGTTGTTTTATAAGATCTTTAGTTTGAGTTTCCTACAGTGTTTGGCACAGATATGACTCATATAGTAAGGTAAAGATGGAAAGGCAGGCAGTCCTGGATGGTCAAGTAGGTAACTGAACCTCCAATCAGAGCCCCTCTGCTGTTGACTTTGCAGGTTAACACACACTCACAGCCTGAGAAGAAAGGAGTTTCTACTCCTACACGGCAGACACCAACCACACCAACATCTGTCTCTAAACCCATTTCTGTGCCACCGCATGGAGCTAAAGCAAAGGTAGCTTTACTTGGTTCCTCTTTCTCCTACCCTCAAATAAAGCTGAGCTGCATCTGCTCTCTCATCTTCTAACAATCTTGAAATTTTTTTAGCCAATCTGGGTGTAGTGTCACATTATTATTCTCTCGTCCAACACTCTCCTCTCCTGAAACACAAGTTGACATCTTCTTCTGTAACTCTGCAATCAAGCATGCCCTTTTCACTCAATGACTGGGACTTTCATATTTTTCATTAACAGGAATGTAAATCTTTTCTTTTAGCCTCCTTTTCACTAAAACATTTTTCTCTGACTGTGTTGGTGGTAATGATTGTTTTGTTTCTACAGGCATCTGAGAAATCTTCCCAGCAGGAATCAGAGAACGACACTAAAAATGCTCAGAAAGGTGAGATGACGGACTGCTTTACACGTGTAACACACTAGAAAGCCGTAAAATGAGGAGGAATATCAATCTATGTGTTTATTTTCCACAGATAAGGGTCTGCTGGTTGAAGTACGTGTCAACAAGGAGTGGTTCACAGGCAAAGTCATCGCAGTGGAGGCGAATAAACAGAGTGTTCGCTGGAAAGTGAAGTTTGACTATGTACCGAGATCCACCCCGAAAGATCGATGGTAAGAGAGAGTGTCTGTGTTGCTGCATTCAGGACACTTTTTGTTGACATGATAATTAATATCCTGTTCTTGTGTGTCTGTGAAGGGTGTTTAAGGGTAGCGATGAAGTCCGGTTGATGCGGCCACCATCTCCAATCTCTCAGACACCTGACACCCAACAGGAGACGGAGAAGGGGCCGGCACCCATGGAGCCAGACACGACTCAACCAGGAACCAGTCGAGAGGTGACTGATAGTCTGGTCACCATGTTGAGGTGAGCTGATCACCACGCACTGTGTAAATAACAACAACCAGGGCACATTCTTTATTTAAAATCCCATTTTAGTTAGTGCCACCTGTAGTTTTTAGGTTAACAGTAGACTCGTTTGACATTAATTGCACCTTGCCTGGAAAGTAGACGTGAGCAGGCGGTGGTGACAAAAAGCTGCAGTCAAGTCAGGCAGTTTCCAGCAGTCTTCACAGAATATACTGAAAATGATGAATGATGTCACATCCTGTTAGATCAGCTGTAGGCTACCTGTAGTCTGCAGACCATGTTCATAACCGAAGAAATAAAATGCGTTCTTGATCTATGATGAAGTTGAAGTAGAGAAGATTCCCCTTATGTCCCATGATCCGTTATTCTTTTGTCTGCTTTGTGAAGCAGTTGATAAGATAATATAAGCTCAAAAGTTATTTGTCAAAAAAATTGCTTAGTTAATTAACATTAAAAAAGAAATATAAGAATGCCAAAATACACTAAAGTGGGGATTTATTTTTTATTTAGTCTCATATTACTGTGGTGTGGCTCACTGTGCTGTTGATGTTCACAGGACGATGCTGCGTTACTTCTTCCCTCCTGCTTTTCGGATCCCAAAGGATGATGTTAACAGCATGACGGCTGAGGAGTTGGTGGCCTTCCCTTTGGTGAGATGGATAATAGAGGTTTAAATAGATTGATCCTTTGGCTGGAATTGAACCTCAAATCAAAAGAACAAAAATGTAGTTTTGAATTTAAAGCAATAACACGATCAGAGAATGCAGCAGGAAGTAGAACCTGTCTATCTGTGTGTGTGTGTTTTTTTTATTATTATTACTGTGTTTTCTTGTCCTGTGTAATGAGTATTAATGTGTTTCCCTCTCTGCATTTTAGAAAGAGTATTTCCAGCAGTATGAATCAGGTCTCCAGTCGTTGTGTAACTCGTACCAGAGCAGAGCTGATGCCAGGGCCAAAGCTGTTGAGGAGAAGAGCAACATTAATGAAGTCAAACTGAGGGAGGCAGACGAGAAACTACAGAAACTACGAACAAACATTGTTGCACTCCTGCAAAAAGTACAAGAGGTAAGACTTTATCTGCAGTGGTTCAAAGTATACAACTCACCCTCACCTGTCTATTAAATGGAATCTTTGTCATATAAGTACCGCTGTTTTTTATAAATTAGAAAGTAAATTTAATTGCTTTTTTACACTTTTAGGACATTGACATAAACACAGATGACGAGCTTGATGCCTACATAGAGGACCTCCTTACCAAGGGTGATTAAAGAATACAGAAAAGAGAAATATAAAAGAGAGACGAGGACATGCACATTAACAGACTGGCAATTTTCATTCCAGCCATAACTTGCTGACGGCTCCCTGAGGACTCATGTGTATGTATGGAGTTGGCTATGAATATTTGGGGATGTTTTCATTGCTGATCCCTCCCTTTGAGTCAGATTGTCATAAGTTTGACCTTTTTATTTTTGATCGTTCCAGCGTTTAGACAGCACCAGTGCATTCTTTGATTTGGGGCAGGATCTCTGGTGGTTGCTGGGTAGCCCTCTGGGCTGCGGTTTTCTCTTTAGTCCTTTTTATATACCTGCTTATATACGTTAATCTATGTTTAAGCCATCCTATCCTGATCAACCTTTCAAATAGTTTGTGTAGGTTTAATACAGTTTATGCTCCCTTTATATAGTCGACTAATGTCATTGCTGTAACAAACTGCAGACTACATTTGTTCCCCATTTTGGTTCATTGTCAAGTGAGAATAAGACACGCCGAGTGTGCACAGCGCTGCAGCCTGTACTTAAACATTAACTTTTATTTTTCTACACTAAAAACACTTCAGTGTTGCCCATTACCTTCATCCATCCTGGTCTGAGAGCAAACCAGGTTAATATTTTACGGTTGGGTGCTGCGTCACACCCACAAACAAGAACTACTTACTGGGTTTTATCAGTATGAGTATTCCCTTATATCCCTCCTGAATTTAAGCTATGACTGTTCTGTGTTTATTTTTGGAAGAAAAAAAATCTCATTTAAATGCAAAAGTTGTGTGTTCATAATTATTTAGTGCCTGTGTCCTTCCTTTTGAACAGATTTTTAACATGTCATGGAAATGTTTTATTAAACGGTGCATGCTTTCTGTCTTTTTGTTCTGATTGGAACAAAGGATTCTGTATTTTTGACAAATCTTTACTTAGAACAATAAAACCGGTTCAGCAACACCTTTGATGAATGTATGTCTGCTATTTTGATTCATTTGTATATGCCAAATAACAAAGTATTTGTTAGTGCAGTGGGTCTCAACCTTTTTCTGGCATGCTCCTTTTCAGAAACCAAATAAATTTTTTTTTTTAAATCAGTCATTAACAATGGCAGGAGAAGCAACTGATCAAAAAAGGATCCAAGTTGAATGTTAGTCAAATAAAGGTCACCATGACTGCGTCAGCAAATTCTTCCCTACATAAATCATATTCATTTTGGTTTCACTTCATATTTTTCTCGTGGTCATCCATGTCTGTCCTGCAGTGGCTTGATGCCCCACAGTTTGAGAACCACAGAGCTTGTGGGAAATTTACACTTTCTATAATCTTCAGTAGAAGTTAAAAAGCAATCCATTAAATATTAGTTCCAGTAAATTTTCCTGTAGCTATTTATTTTTAAGGTTTACAGTCTTTCTGAGATTTCTTCCACCATCTGAGTAAAACAAAATTAAAAAAAAAAATAACAAAAAATAATTCAACAGCAATGTTTTTTTTTAACTGTTGACAGTATATTGATTGAATTACCCAGTATTCAGGGGCAGCCTTTCTTAGATGAAATGTTGTTGTTGTTGTTTTCTCTCTGGTGGACGTCAGTAACTGATGATCGAGTGCCTCTCATGGCTAATACCAATAAGATAACTGATGATTTAACATTTTTGTATTTTAAAAAAGTTCATATAACCTGTGCTTTATGCAAGTTATATTATATATTAAAGTTTATATTATACATGATAACATTATTATTACATTATTGCATTCCTTTTTTTCTTAATGTAAATTTCAGTGGTGTTAGAAATAGATATCCCAAAATCTAACAAGTTACTGTTTTCATGTCATTTGAGTGAACGGACCCGTCAACAGGAAACGGGGCTTTTATTTTGAAGGCGAGTGTTTGCCTCTGTGGCGGATGTAAACACTGCTGAGCTAACAGGCTAACGTCAGGTAAGCTCGCTTATCTTTCTTTTATGACGTTATCCATGACGTTTATAAATTTAATTTAAAGAGGGTCTGATGTTATCAAAGCAGTTATCAATATACGTTGACTAAAAATGATTGCAAATAAAAACATTAGAAAAGCCTCGTAAATGTTAGCTAGCTAACTGTTGATGCAGAGCTTCGGGGCATTTCGGGTCGTGTAGTAACAATAAATTGCACGGTTTGAGCTTGTTTCTTGTATTTACCGTTAAACTGATTTAATTTATTAACTGATCTAAATGGAAAGCTAATATCTGTACAAACAGGAGAACGGAATGAAATGAACTTTGACCTACTTATTCGGTCAGGCCGAGTCCGGCTGAGTAGTTTTAACTTTAAGATATGCAAACTATTATTTTGGAATTTTAGCGCACTTTTGAAATTAAATGAGGCCAAAAATATTAAAAATGATGAGCAAGTAACAGCACCCAGGGATGTTGCAGCTCTGACCCAATTATGTATCAGAATATGATATACATACAGAATATTTTACATTTTAACAAACTTTATAGTACAAATATAATATAATATCAAGACATTTTAATGTGAAAGATTCTTGCCCACTGTCTTCTGCACATGCAATCGAAGATTTTATAATATAGTTGTTAATAAACCTTTGTTTGTAATTGCAGAAGACAATGGACAAGAGTCTTTTTGCTGTTTGTTAGATCCTACAAAGTAGCCATCATTGATGACAGCTTTGCACACTGTTGGTATAATCTGAACCATTTTTTATTTAAACAAAAGTAGAAAGATGAGACAGAAGGGTGTCCAAACTTTTGACTGGTACTGTATATTTGCATACATGCATGCAAATACAATATAGCTTTATGGTTTGTTCTCGTATTGCTACATTGGACAGCATATGTATCTATACTGATAAAGGCTGATATAGCTGTGACAGACCAATATCAGCAGACTGGGTTCTAATAATTTAGAGATGTTCACATGAGCTTAATGCGCCATGTTGTCATCTGCAGTTTTCAAACAGTGTTTTGTTGTAATGTAAGTATTAATATTACTTCTGTGAATGTAAACATGAAGCCTAAAACACCATCTGTCGGTGATGGATCAAATATTATTCTCATCTGCTTGAATCAAAAGCAAAACAAATTTTGGCAGAAAACTGAAACCTTAGATATGTGAGGCTGCTATCCTCATTTCCTTAAAAGAGTATGAAGTGTGCCTCCAAACAAAATGTGTAGATGAAGGAGAGAGAAGTTCACAAATGAACCAAAAGTGTGAATGAAATATCCAGATAATCCTGTAAATTACTGGCTGAATGAAACCAGGTAATGTGTCTCCTTACTGCCAGTGGTTCACACAGTTGAACGCCTCATCTTCTTTTCTTTTCTCACCCCAGACTGCAGGTCGTGAGCCATGTCGGTGTGCTCAGTCCTTCTGAAGCGCCGCGTAGCTGGAGGCTGCAGCAGGGTGTGGTGCGGCGGTGCTTCTCGACCGCTCATCCACATCAGATCAGCCAGTGTAACTGAGCCGGGCGCAAGAAGGTCTGACGAAGAACAACTGTGGGAGGCAGCGGCCGGCTACCTGCCGTTCTCCAGAGCCAAGATCGGATCTTTCTTCCAGGAGAGGCCAGTGCTGAAGAACCCGTTTTTAGAAGACGCATTGCTCAGAGGATACCTCAGGAGACACCTGCCCGAGGAGGTGAGGAGGAACTAAACTGTACAGAAATGAAACAGCCCTATATATGGACCCTGTGTAATGCCTGAGAAAGACCGACATATTGGTTGTTTTAATGTCTTTGGGTTTTGAACTGTTGGTTGGTTGGGGGAAAAAAAGGAATTTGAGGACGCTACTTTAAGCTCTGGGAAATTATGATAAGTATTTTTCACTTATTTTTTGACATTTTACAGACTGAACAATTAAACCTGAAAATAAACGGCAGATTAATCAGTGATGAAAATAACTGTTAGTTGCAGTCTTATTTGATATTTTGCTGACAACACTGATATTGACATGCTGCAAAAAGAAAAAAAAAAAACAGTTCAGCATTGTGCAAAGTAGGGTAAAAAGGCTGTTGGTCAAAAACTTTACAAATATATTTTGTCTTTTTAATTTAATAAAACTTCAGTTACTTGACTGATAATTGTTCTATTAATTTTGCTGCTGCAAACATCTGTTTGCTAATTTTCTAAAACAGTTGCCCAATTTTTTTTCCCAATAACTGGCCAAAAATTAAAAAGCATTATATTTTGTAAAAACTGTACATTCTAAATCTAAAATAAAGTCTCAAAATAATTTAAACATTACTTTTTAATCTGCTTAATAGTAATTGTATTCATTTGCAAAGATGGTTGTCAAAAAACATCCATATGCTTTATTTTTGGAGCATTAAGATTAAAAGGAAAGAAAATCTAATTTAAAACAACAGCCAATAAGAAAGCAAAGTTTTTTCTCAGGATCCATCTTTTATTATTTCAGACTGTGGAAATTGTGGCAACTTGAGCAAACAAGCCTTTTGTCAGGCCGATAAGCTGAGGTGAATGTGTGTGTTTGTATTTGTCCACAGGCAGCTTTCTCAGACTTGTGTGCATTTGGAGAGCGTGTTGCCAATGAGGTGGACAGGTGGGGCAGAGAGTGCGAGGTTACTCCTCCCCGATTGGTGCAGTTTGACGCTTGGGGTCGCAGAGTGGACCATATTGCGACCTCACCCGCCTGGAAACGCATGAAAGACCTGTCGGCACAGGAAGGACTGGTCGCCATCGGCTATGAGAACTCATTCGGAGAGTGGAGGTCAGGAGACTTTTGTACTTCCTTTTTCAGTTCATATTTCACTTAATTTTTTTGGCAGTTTCTAATAGGTTAAAACTGTGTGTGTGTGTGTGTGTGTGTGTGTGTGTGTGTGTGTGTGTGTGTGTGTGTGTTCCAGTCGTGTGCATCAAATGATCAAGTTGTACATCTTCTCTCCCTCCTCTGGTCTCTACACGTGTCCTCTGGCGATGACTGACGGAGCTGCTAAAGTCATCCAGGTTTGTCAGAATCAGTCAATACAGAAAAGTAAATAACTGGACATTTAAAACTCAACCTATGAGAGGTTCTACAGAGAACCCCTCTATGGTGTAATGGCTCCACCTGGCACCCTCTCTGGGGGTTCTATTCAGGACCGTTCCACCTTATAACAAGAACTCAGCCATGATAACCTCTTTGTAATCCAAGGTTTTTATCAAATAGCCAACAAATGGGTTCTACTGAGAACTGTTTTTATTCCAAGGGTTTTATGTAGAACACACTCAGGGCATTCCATTGATAACCTTTTTATATTACAAAGGTTTTTATCTAGAACCCAGCCAGGAGGTTCTACCAAGAACCCTTTTATATTCTGGTACAAAGAACCTTTGATGAAAGAGTTCTTCAAGGAGAACTCTTTCTTCCAAAAAGGGTGGATGAAAAGGATTCTCAATGGAACACTTAGTCTTATAAAGAACCCTTGACAAAAGCCTTTCTTCAAGAAAGAGTTCTTCAGAAGCAAAGGTTCTGGGTAGAACCTCAGCCCTTCAGCTTGAACCCTTTTGGAACCCTCGCTTCTAAGAGTGTAGAGTTGAAATATAATTATAGAACAGCTGCATATAAACATGGGTTTTACAGTAGTCAGATGGTTGCTATGCATGTAAGTACTTTATTTTTTTTAACCTAATTTCTCCCAGTAAGCTGAATTTTTTTGAACTTGTAAAGATTGTGAGTGTTTTTCTGTCCGTGTATGTGAAGTCTTTAGGCGTGTCGTGGCCGGTACATGAGGCCTACAGTCGTCTAACCACTCGACAGCCTGAACGTTTCTGGACATCTGGACAGTGGATGACAGAAAGACAGGGAGGATCTGATGTGGGTCGGTAGTGACAATCACAGTCATCTTACATGAAACAGTATAAAGAAAACCTCTATTATTGCAGTATTACACCATCCACTTATGTAGTGATTGTTTATTGTCGTGACTTGAATTATCTGTTGAGGAATTTTGTTTAAATACTCACAGTTCTGAATTTGTTCTGCAGAATAAGACTAACTGTTGTAATGCACCATGTCTTGCATGTCCTCAGGCACCGGCACGGAGACAGTGGCTGTTCCTCAGACGGATGGTTCATACAAACTCCACGGCTTCAAGTGGTTCACCTCTGCTACGGACGCAGACATGACTCTCACACTGGCCAGAGTGCAGGACAGAACAGGAGCGACCACACCGGTGCTGCAGGGTTCTGACTCTCCTCTAACATCAGTGGTCATCACTCTTCCTGAATGACTTACAGAGCGAGTTCTCTCTCCTACTTCACAGGGAAGCAGAGGTTTGTCTTTGTTCTACGCAGAGGTGAGCAGAGATGAGGACGGCCGGCTGAAAGGAATAGAGGTCCAGAGACTGAAGGACAAACTGGGCACGAGACAGATGCCGACTGCTGAGCTACTGCTGGACGGCCTGCAGGCCCACAGGGTCAGTTACACATCATCACTTATTACAGCGGTGATAAATTATTTCTGGCAGCTATAGCTCACTTTGTTTGCTAAAGATCACCATAACCTCACGTCCATCTCATGAACATCAGCACAGAATTTTTAATTATATTATTTTGGTGGCCAAAGGTCAAAGGTCATGCTCCGAGTGACCTCACTATACATAATTTTGGCCCGATGAATTCATATTCTAACTGTGACCAGATTTCACATAAATATCTTGTAGGATAAAATGATGACCTGGAGACATTTTATATCCAAAAGGTCAAAGGTCAACTTCAGTATGACATGAAAGTTTAGCTGTCTGTCAATCGTCTGTACTCCTCTGTGAAAATCATCTCCAAGTGAAGACGGCATGTGTCTCATTGGAAAATATTCACTGGAATCATGTATAGTATTGTTATAACTTCCATTCTGCCAAAAAAATAAGATTAAAAAAATTATCAAATTCCTTCAAAGTCCTCAGACAGATGTGGATGTAAACTGTAACTAGACTGGTTGGCGGAGGCTTATAGCCACAAAGCACTACTTCCAGTTTTGTTTGTTTCAGGACCTTTCTGGTCTGTTTCACTATTTAATGGGAAACAGTACAGTTTAATTTTTTCCAGCAGTGAGAAGCTGCTCCATTTTCTTTGTGAACTGCATTGTGGAAGAATAGTAACCATTGACAACACTCTCAACAGTCAGCTGTATTTAGTCTGCACACTGTCTGGTTTGTTTAGAATAAATTTCATTGTTTCACTATGAATGTACTACAGACAAGGGTTGGGTAATATATTCAAATTTTCCAACCTGCCAACATGAGCACAAATACCTTTCACTCCTTCATCTAATTGGGCATGTACTGTGGCTGAGCAGCGGCTCTTGCTCGCGCTTTGTTTTTGTTTTTTTTTACATCAAATTAATTTTTTTAAAATCCTTGACATCTTCATTCCCTCTTCGCATTCACAGCTCTCAGAGGAAGGCAGAGGCGTGGCCTCCATCGCTAACATGCTGACTATAACCCGGATCCACAACAGCGTCTCTGCAGCAGCTGCAATGAGAAGGCAGGATACTACTTATACTGCTGTACTGCATCTAGCCATCATTTCTAAAGGCGCGCTCTAAATATGCTGATTAATGTGTGTGTGCGTGTGTGTGCGCGTGCGTGCGTGCGTGTTCACAGGGTGGTCCAGTTGGCTCGTGACTACGCCACTCGCCGCACTGCCTTTGGAAAGCTTCTTAAAGACCACCCGCTGCACATACAGACTCTGGCCAGGATGGAGGTGAACTGACAGGAAGTGAACACACTACACATACTCTATGACATGTTTCCCATCATGCCTCACTCATTGCTTGCTGCTGACGTGGACAGGTGGAGACTCGGGGGGCGTTCCTGCTGGTGATGGACGTGTGTCGTCTGTTGGGCCGAGAGGAAAGCGGCATGGCGACACAGCTCGATACACACCTGCTCCGTCTGCTCACTCCTGTGGTCAAACTGTACACCGGGAAACAGGTGTGTGTCTTATACAGATGTGATTCACTGTCATCTCATTGTTTTGATAGAAACCTTTAAAGGGATAGTTCTGATTGTTTAAAGTGGGCTTGTATGAGGTACTTAGTAGTCAGTAGTCAGTTTATTACCTGCAGTAGATGTTGACCGGCACAACCCCAGTTTGAGAAGCAGAGTACCAGCACAGAAACTAAGCAGTGTACTGCTGTGGACAGGGTCAGCAGTAAAATGTATTTAAGCCACTTAGAAAAGGTCCACCCAAAAAAATTAATATCACTTTAAGTGTACACTATATTTAGAATATTTTTACCGATTTACTTTGCTGTCAGACAGCCTTTTCTGCCAGGAAACCACTGTTACAAGAGCCAAATATTGCTTTTTCCAAACCAACCAAACTCCATAGGAGAAATCAGTAATTTTACCTCACAGAACACAGAGTTGCTGCTCTGCCGCTGCCACCTTCTGTTAGTTCATTTGTGATATCATGTGACTTCAGTATTTTAAAGGGTCGTTTGGATTCACTGAAGTCATACAATAATACAAGTAAACTAACAGATCGGGGAAGCGGCAGATGAGCAACTCCTGTGTTCTGTTAGGTAAAATTACTGATTTTGCCTATGGAGTTTGGTTAATTTGGAGAGAGACATATTTGGCTAATCTAACGGCAGTTTCCCACTAGAAAAGGCTGTCTGATGGCAAAGTAAAGCGCAGAAAATATTATAAATTTAGTGTACACTTAAATTGTATTGATTTTTTGGGGGGTGGACCTTTCTCGAGTGGCTAAAATACCTTTTGTTGCTGACTCTGACCACAGCAGTTAATTGCTTAGCTTCTGTGCTGACAGCTTGCAGCTTCTACAAACTTCTACTTCTTCTACTTCATTTAGTACAGTGACTGTGGATCAGAACTATCCCTTGAACATTCTTGCTTTGTTTTATCTCAGGCAGTGGCTGTAGTGTCAGAGGGCTTGGAGAGCTTTGGTGGTCAGGGCTACATTGAGGATACTGGATTGCCTGGACTACTTCGCGATGTGCAGGTGAGGTCAAATGATAAAAACCAACAATGTTTTACTTTTTTTTCCATTTCGAAGCTTGCATGTCTCTTTCTCTGTCAGGTGTTGAGTATTTGGGAAGGAACCACAAACGTCCTGTCTCTGGATGTGCTGCGCTGTGTTGCTCGCAGCTCAGGAATGGTTCTTCAAGCTTACTTCACTCATGTCAAGGTATAGGGTTTGGGAATGTTCCTGCCAAACAAGTTCAGTAACTAATCTGTGACGGAGTTGTACAGGAATGTGATTTGTGCTTGTTTTCTGCTCCTTGTAGTCCCTGCTTGCAGGTGCATCAAGTGTTTCCTCATTGTCCCCAGCAGTGAAAGCACTGGACGGTGCACTCTCGAAACTGGAGGGTTTTGTTCAGGTAGCGGCTAGCAGAGGACCCGGCTACCTGGAGCTAGCAGCCAGAGACCTGGCATACAGTCTGGCTCGCATCTACACAGGTAGGTACCACAGTCACACATTAAAAAGTACTCCAAAAAACAAAAAAACTCCCACAAAAAAACAAAATCAATGCAGCAGAACCAGCAGAGCTCCTACTGGTGCTAGAAATCCTTGAATTTAAAGTGGTGTTTTCAAGGTTTTAAAAGTGCTTGGATTTTGGATAAACTGCTTTAAAGATAAGATATTGCTTTATTAGTCCAACAACGGGGAAATTTTCAGTTTTATAAAGAATATAAAGAAACACCAATTATAGTATAGTGTTATATACAATATGAACAGACTCAGCCGACTGCTTGAAATTGTGATTACTTGTTTTCATAATAAATTGCTCTGAATAGTTTCCTTTTTAGATAAAGAGATAAAATAAGTCCGAGACAGACTAATCTGCTGATGCTGACTCAAGTGACATCACTTAAGGCAGTTTTCCAGACTACATACAGCTCCCTCTGCAGACACAAAAAGATTTATGCAACTTTTTCTGCGCACATATAGTCATACTCCCCAAAACCTGTAAACAGACGTCATTTGTTTGAAGTTAGTGGACTTTTCTAAGCTAACGTTAGCTAGTGTTGCACACCGTTGGCAGTGTAGGAAAGCTGAAGAGATCGTAACTGCATTTGTACTTTCTCAGAAAAACCATCCAGTCGTTTACATAGAAATCAGTTCACATGCTGTTACACGTTCACACATTGGCAATACAAACCGATTAATACGTGCACATCCACATTCACAAAGTACCTTTAAATGTCCGTATGTTAACAGGTGCCCTTCTTATTGACCATGCATGTTGGAAAGGAGCCTCTTCATCCGACACCTTCGCAGCTCTCAGGTAAAAATTGACTCTTCTTTCAGGTTAAAAAAAATACAACAAAAACTTTGGATCCATTCATCGAGCGTCCATTTATTTTCCTTTATCAGGTGGTGTGAACACGACTTGTGTCCTGTGGCGACTAATCAGGAGAGAGGCTGCTATGATCCCAGTACTCCACCGCTGGACGCTGCGCTGGTGTTTGAACAGCCGATCCAAGACTGATGGATCAAACTGATCAAACTGTCACTTGATCTGCTAACACTGTGCCTTCCTTTAATTCTGTGGCAGATCTAGTCACTGTATCCACTTATGTGGAAGCACAGCACTGGAACTGAAAGAGTTTTAATATAATGTTCCTTTCATGTGCAGCTTTTATGTGATTTAGTATTTTTGGTATTTACCTCTGTATAAAATGTATCTGCAATATAGATTTTTGTCTGCAGTAAATAATTTTGCAGTATACAAATAATTGAGAGGCCCGGATGTTTAAAGCGACGGTTCACCCAAAAATGAAATTTCACTCATTTCACTCACCGATGTGAGGATGGGTGAAGATCCCCAGTTAACAAAACACTCCTGGAGCTTCAGCGGGAAACAGTGTTGGAACCAAATCCAGTGCAATTGAAGTTAACGGTGACCAGTTTTAAAATATAAAAAAACGAACCCAAAAAACACAAAATGTCTCCATACTGCTCATGTGGTGAAATCCAGGTGTCCATAAACTGCAACATTAAAATTTGACTTAAAAAGACGCCATTCACACCATGTTTTTAGCCTAAATGTCAACTGTACCCTCTCAGACCTGATCCGCGTGCACACACCTGAAACGCTCTCACCCAAGCGGCGCGACACGAGATATACGAGATCTCGCGATATCTTCACACCTGTGTTTTCATGCTACCTGGAAGCGACTCAGACGCTTCTGTCTTCAAACAGAGAGAGATCTGTTCAGTAAGAGTGATTTATAAGATGTACAGTTGACTTTGCAAACTTTCAACAAAGAAGAAAATGTCCGAGGACTTCGACGTAGAAGAAGAACATTGTTTCTTTGCTGCAGCCGCGCCGCTTCAGGTGTGTGCACGTGGATCAGGTTTGAGAGGCCACAGTTGACATTTAGGCTAAAAACATGGTGCACATGGCGTCTTTTGGGTCAAATTTTAATGTCGCGGTTTACAGACACTTGGATTATACCACACGAGCAGTATGGAGACATGTTGTGTTCTTATTTTACATTTTAAAACGGGCCATCGTTCACTTCAATTGTACTGGATTTGGCTCCAACGCTGGTTTCCGCTGATGCTCCGGGAGTGTTTTGTGAACTGGAGATCTTCACCCATCCTCACATCAGCACAGAGGTGAGTAGATACTGAGTGAAATTTAATTTTTGGGTGAGCTGCCGCTTTAAATGGTGTGAGGCGTATCAATAAAAACATGAGCGCAGGCTTTTCACATTCACAGCCATGATCAGTCCCACACTTAACTTTTCAAAGTCAAGAGTAAACACACACCACAAACCCCAAAGTAACCGGAGCAAAGGTCAGAAGCGAGGAGAGTCTGGCATGTGGGAGTTTACTTACATGCTGCCTTCAAGAACTGTTGGAAAAATGTGAGAGTCTGAAACAATGGAAAAAATCTGAACTTTGCAATTTTGCACAATTTGTACACCACAGGATTGTTTTTGATTGTACAGTGATTTTTTTTTTTTTTGTTTGTATACTGTGTCATTCTGCAGTTTCATTGTGCCAAAGCACACTAACAATGGAACAAAGTGATGTACAGTAGATTTTTAGATTGAATAAATAAAGAATACATTAAATATAAACCTGATAAATATTTGGTTCACTTCTATGTAGAGTTTTTTAATTTTTATTTTTCCTTTTCATTATTTGGTTTGTTTGGAAGCCCATGTCTACCAGTAACATAAATACACATTTGAAGTCATAAATATGAGTAAAAAAAAAAAAAGTCAGAATTTCATTTTGAATTTTTATCATAATTGTGACTTTTATTTCAGAATTTCGGCTTTTTATTTCATAATTATGACTATCTCATAATTCTGACTTTTTAATGTTATAATTTTAACTTTTTATGTTATAATTTTGACTTTAATTTATAATTTTATCTAATGGTTTCAATTTTTTATCTAATAATTATGATATTCATCATTCAGACTTTTTATCTCGTGAATTTTTACTTGACTCTTTATCTAATAATTATGGCTACCTCATATTTCTGACTTATTTACAATTATTACTTCCTAATTCAGAATTCTTACTGTTATATCAAAATTCTGACTCTTTATCGAACAATTATGACTCTGTTCTGATTCATACTTTTTATTTCATAATTCCGATTTTTTTTAATCTCATAATTATGTCTTACCATGGGGATATTTTTTCTGTTACTGGATGAAATGGACCTCCGTAGTTTTGAGGGTTCTTTTTGGAATTCTGAGTTTACGAGGAGTCCTTGAACGCAGCACGTTTCTGGTTGGGAAAACAGTAGGTGGGGTTTCAGGCGAAGGTGTACACGATGTACACGGACACTGAATCTGGGCTGTCAGAGGATTAGAGAAACAAAACATAGATATCAAAGTGAAGCTACGGCTACGAAAACAACGACGTGTGTTTTGAGATATTTTTCTCAGCTTTTTTCGCGATAATTTGAGCTGTAAAGTCCGGACTGCAGGACTGAAAACAACCCTCCACAGTCAGTCTGTGAACGCAGCAGCAGCAGAATGGACACCGCGGCTCCAGGATAGAGTGAATAATGTCCTGTCCTGTTTGTCTGTCACTTTTGCTGGTGTTGTCGTGTCACCAGCAGGTCACCTCGGGCTCCCATGTCCTCAGGAACCAGCCTGGTGTCGGACTGTCCGGGGGGTCTTCAAACACAACACGAGCCATGATGTTGGGCAACAGCAACGATGAGGTGAGGGACATTTGATATTTAACACGTTTACTGTCAAAGAGCGTTAGTGTGGTCATAAGGTGTGAATGTGCTGGTTGTTTTCTGGTTTAATATCACACAGGGTTTGTGCAGGTTGTCAGCAGTTTTTTTTTTTTTTTGCAGCTGTCACATGATCAGTAGGAGACCTTGACATATCTCTGATGTGCTCACATCTGGGCAAACCATATTTTTACATGTCAAGGTCCACCAAACACATCTGGGCAGTTATATAATTGTGTTGTTTGGGAGCAGGGAAATGCACTTTGTGATGTGTGTTGTTTTCACTTGACTTTATTTGGTAAATAATGAAAACTTCCCATCACAATTTTCCAAGACCTCATAAAGAATGCATTACCAACCAGGTATAGTTCACGTTTTGCTCTGCTGGGGCCCCAGACACTCAAGGGCCCCATAAAGACAAAGTATAAATCACATGCACAGGTAAAAGACAAGTTACCCTGTACAATGAAATTCATCTTTCAACTGTGAATGCTGCTAAACAATAAAACACATTTAAAAATTAAAGAAATATTCAAGAAACGTTTAAATATATCAGATATCAGGAGAAATACAAAGAATAAGGCTGAACAATTCATTTAGATTTTATCACTGGTCCTGGAAATCTTTGAATGGGGCGTTTTTGAGGTTTGAAAAGTGCTTGAAACTGCTTGAAATCTGTGTGAAAAGTTCGCTTTTTACATAAAGAAATAAGTTGAGCAAAGCATGACACATTTTGAAACATGAAACTATGTCGTTTTTAGGTTGAATCTGTTACTCTTCTGTAGAATTTCTATCACAAAACATAATTTTAGTGTGTGTGTATAATTTTAGTTTATAATATAGAATATATACATGAACACATTTTTTGCAGTGATCCCTCGTAACAGAGGCAGGAAATTTTTACAGTTTAACAAGAAACTTTATTGTCCAAAACGACATCAGGGCACAGAGACAGTAAACTGTTCACTGCTGTTTTTAATAATCATAAACAACTATGGATCAAAAACACAAATAGAACAGAATATACACGTATATTAAACTTAAATTAAGAAGGATTTAAAAATTCATAAAATGCTGTCTACAAAAATATAAAATAAAAACAATCTAAATTATGTTATGTAAAAAAAAAGTTTTCTTATTGGCAGTTAGACAACATAGATGATAAATAAAATGCATAAATAATAGGCCAAATGTTGCAGATAATATTGGTCGGCCTGTACTTTTACAGTGAAAGAGAGAATAATGATTTGAAAGTGATCCCTCCCTTTGAAAATGCCTTCATATCACAACTGCAGTATCAGTCAAAATAATCACAATTACTTATTGTTTTAAGCCCTAAAAGAGAAAATAACATGAAGAACAGGTCCAGTGTGAAGCAGAAGAGAAAATTAAAAGTTTTTAAAATCTGGATGTGAAATTGAACAATTACTGCCTTTAAGAGGACCTAAAGAAGAAGTTAAAACTTTCCGGGGATGTGTTAAATGAACTGTTTGTTTATTACTGAAGTCATTGTCAGTGCATTATGTCGTGACATGGGCACAGATCCTGGGGGTTACCAGGAGTGTTGGAGGGAAGTGAAAATAAATGTTTACATTTTGAAGGTTTTATGTCTCCTCTATGTATCCTTCACATTATGGTATAATAAACTAAGAGGAAATTTGGAAAATGAAGTTAATGGTTTACTTCAGCCAGATATATTTGAGGGTACTTCTAGTATTTTTACAACATTTTTGGTGTGTAAATAAATAATGGATACAATAAGTCACAAAACGGACCACAAGGGATGCGACGTAACGAATGCACCTGTCCACAAAAAGTGCTTGTTTTTTGCCACTGAACTTTTTCTTTCACCAGAAACAGCTGTTACATCTCCACTGTCTGAATTTATTAAACTTTAACTTGTAAATATTTATTTTTTGTTCAAAAATGTTCATTATTTTTATGTGAGTGATAAGACCGATGTTTCTCTTGGTGTGTGTGTGTTCAGTGTGACCGTGTGATGAACCTCAGTGCTGCAGACCGCTGCGCCTTTGTGAAGAACACACCAGACTGCAGCATGGAGGACGGCTTCATCAGCTACCTGCAACTGGCCTTCTGCCTGCTTCCTCCCAACCTTACACCTCTCACCATCACTCTCTGTGTAAGACCCGTCCGTGTGTGTGTGTGTGTGTGTGTGAGAAACTGCCACTCAGCACCAGCTGATCTTTTTGAGGAAGTAGATTTTACTGTGGGAGAACCCAAACTCCTGATTTTACTGGGCTCAGTCATTTCATTCTTTGCTAAATAATGGGTTTTTATGTAAAAACATGTGAACTTCCTGAATTCCTCTCTTCGCAACATAACGAATCAAACGGTCACACATTTAATCTGTCACATTAAGCCGCCTGTGTTGAAGCTAGACGGTGTAGGAACAAAAGGATCAGTGTAGTGGAACAAGGCCATGTTCTTCAGCGTCAGCTCTCCTGTTCGAGCACAGCAGAGTCAAGCAGCACTTCTGTCTCCTCTGAGTACAGCGGTGCACTAGACCTTCACTTTCTCCTGCTTTTTTTCTCCACAGATCATTTGGCTGTTCTTTTTGTTTGTCATCCTCGGACTCTCAGCATCTAAGTTGTAAGTGTCTCTCATGTTGCCATTTTTGTGTGTCAAGAGTTCCCTTTTATGCATCAGGGCAGCAGAAATCCATCATTTTCACTGATTAGTTTTAGCTGTGGAAATTGCAACACTACACACACACACACATACACACACACACACACTCACTCACTCGTGCCTTCAGTGCGGTCAGTTTAATGGTCACATGACTGTAGAAAGTTGTGAGATGTCTTCAAAGGAAGCACAGTTTGTTCTGCTTTTCTACCCCTCCCAACCCCACTTCACACACTCAACACCACTGCACTACAGTGACTGAGTGGTGAAGAAGCTGCTGAGTGTTAAATATAAAATGTCTTGAACTGTTAAAGGCATAGTCAGTGTTTTACATACAGTAGATGTCAGCTCCAGTTTGGAGAAGCGGAGAGGAGCACCAGCGTGGGTCAGCAGCAAAACGTATTTGAGACACTTAAAAAAATTGAATATCAGTTTAAGTGTATCCTGTATATAGAATATTTTCACCACTTTTCCAGCACTTTTCAATGGAAAACTGCTCTTATGTGAGTCAGATATCAGTCTGCAAACCAGCCAGACTCCTTTCACAAAAACAGTAATTTTACTTCACAGAAAATGGGAGTTGCTGGTCAGCTGCCGCCTGCTCAGTTGGTCTGTTTGTGTCATTGTGTAACTTTGGTATTTTTAAAGGTTAGTTTGAATTCACCAAAGTCACTCAAAAACACAAATAAACCAACCAGTCAGGCAGCGGTAGACCTGCGTCCTGTGAGGTAAAATTATAGATTTCAACCATGGAGTTTGGTTAATTTGGAGAGAGGGGTATTTGACTTATATATCAGGTGTTTCCTGTCAGAAAAGGCAAAAAATCTGACTTATTCCTTTAAGGAATATATTGTGTAAATTCTGAGAGGCATTTCATGAACCCTTTGCATTTGTCACTCACCATTTTTTTTCCACTCTTACTCCACAGTTTCTGCCCCAACCTGTCAGCCATTTCTACCAGTCTGCACCTCACGCACAACGTGGCCGTATCCTTAATCTGCGTCCACTGACTGTACGTCACCCAGAGGTTCTCACATTGGTCTGATTTTCATTTTTAATCAGTACAGAGCAGTCAGACCGCTGAGTCACCAACACAGTTCCTCTCTAAGAGTGACTTTTGCTCAGCGGTGGGTGTGTAGAGTACTGAAAGTCAAAAGTAAAAGCACAATCACTCCAATAAGAAAAGACAGAAATGAAGTAAAAGTACATTTGAAATGAGTGAAACCACAAATTGCTTTCTATTTGAATATTCTTAGGGTCTGCTGTACTTGTGAAAATAACAGTGTTGAAGTTGGTGTTATATTAGGTTGCCTGCTTTCTAAAACACACAAATTTAACAGCCCAGCAGACCACTAGGCACAAGTTAATATCAATAACACCGAAGATTAAAAATATGAATGAAACATTAGATGGTTGTTAGCTAACTACATGTTCACCTACAGCCTGTGATCTAGTTTTATACACTTGGTGATTTTTTTAAATTGTTCAAATTTGTCTGGGTGGTTAAAAGCAGAGATCTCAGTGTTTTTTCGGGAGCCGTCATGTAACTTTTTAGACTTGGGTATAAAAAGTGTGGCCAGGGATCGTTGCTGGAGGCTGCAGTTTCATACTGCGGGCAAATATAGGTGGTGCTTATTGTTTTTTCCATCAGCAATTTGTAGAGGCACACCTTGCACACTCCCCGCTACTTTAATCCTCACATTTGGAGCAGACTGGTTGTAACGTAGGTATAAATGACAAATATAGCAAAGTAAAAAGATTACTGGCTCAAAAGTAAGTAAAAAGTTAAAGTATAGTGTTTTTTGGCTGTTTCTCTTTCTTGCAAATAGATTTTTTGTGAATAATATTTTCCTTGACTGGTGTTTCTGCTGAGGGCGTGACATTTCTGGCTCTTGGTAACGGAGCTCCAGACATCTTCAGTGCCATTGCAGCTTTCTCCCACCCACACACGGCTGGGCTGGCTGTCGGAGCTTTATTTGGTATGTATGCTCGCACGCAAAGCTAAGTAAACAACTTATAAACTGGCCTTATCATGCCTGCTCTGCCTCCCTCCACAGGAGCTGGTATATTTGTCACCACAGTGGTCGCCGGCAGCGTGGCGCTGGTCAAGCCTTTCGCCGTGGCCTCCCGTCCTTTTCTGCGTGATGTCAGCTTCTACATGGTGGCGGTGTATTGGACTTTCTTCATGTTGTACAGAGGAACCACGACACTGAGAGAAATATTTGGTACACACACACACACGTGTAACTTCTGTATTTGTCAACTTGGACCCTAGTTCGTGGTGGTTTTGTTTCAAAGTGACTAATGGGAACAACATTTTTGAGGGAGCCCGCTGCAGCTGGGCAGCCACAATACTGAAGTGCACTGTAATCCCTCTGGGCAAAGTCAAAGTACGTCCACAAGAAGTGCTTGTTTTTCCACTGACAGGCTCAGATTGTTGTTCCAAGTGTCTGATAACATCATGGAAAGGATCCCTACTGAGACAGACCTTTTTGTTGAAGAGTAAAATCCTTTTTGTTTAACCAGAAACAGCTGATTTATTTATTTATTGCTCTTGCCAGAGACCAGATTCTATTTACAAAAACATAATTCAGTCATTTTATCATCATGAGATAAACTAGAACTCTCCAAAATCATACTAGTTTGTCTTCCATTGTTCAACAATCACCAACTCTGATTTAAAATAACCTCTTAAAGGTGGGGTGTGCTATTCTAATGCAATACACTTATTATCAAATTCAGCGAATATCTTGTCATGTAAGCTTACTGTAAACAGCCGAGCGCGGTCGGCTCACATGTAGGTCTGTCCTACAGTTTGAGAGGCAGGAGTGAAGATAAATCCGCCTTTTAATACCAAAAATTTGAAACTTAAACTCTGAGCTCCTCTCCTGCCAGTAAAGGAGTCAGCGTCAGGTTTGTCCCCGGCTCTCAGCAGCTGTCTGTCGGCCCTGTGCTTCAGCTCCACCCCGGTCTGCGATAAAATATTCTTTTCCCTCATTGAGGCCACCAGTAACTTCAGGCTGCAGACGCGGCTTCACCATATAGTCACTTGTTACTGTTGTTTCATTGGCAATGCGCGTTCACAAATTTAAGGGGTGAAGCTTCTGCAGGGGCACCAAAGGAAGGGATGTGTTTGTTTGGTTTGTTTCTCCACTGCTTCTCTAATGTCCCACATCCCTCTTGCTCCTCTTTTCAATGTTTTCAATGTTTAATACTCACTTAGACACAAAAACATTGGAAAATAGGGTCCAGGTTGAAAAATTACTTGTGTAATTAAGATTCTTTTTTTGTAATAATAATATAACATGACACATTTCTCTGGTATTGGCAGGCCTTTCTCATCTGTCCCCAGCCTTTCCATCCTCAGTCATTTATTGCCTCTGCTTCATTTGATTCATTTGTCTGTTTATTTTTGTTACTAGTCTGATATCAGACTGAGCTGTCAGCTCTTTATGCTCCATTTCCGTATTCAGTCTGACATTATCTCCACTCTTAACTGATTTATCTGAGGGAAGGCAGATGCAGTTTTCAGTTTTCAATGCTGATTGGTTATTCATCAGTCGCCTCTCGATGAATCCAGGTAAAGGTAGCCAGTGAGCAAAGGAAAAACTGATGTTGATTTCTTTTTTTCTTTTTTTTTTTTTACAGATACTGGATCTGTAAATATAAAGTCAACATGTATCCCATAAGTTTCAATCATTTCTGACTCTGACAAAATCTCTTTATGTTTAAAGACGTGGAGGATTTTGCAGCCTTGCAGTGTGGTGTTGTGCATTCTTGTTCTGGTGCCAACATCCTCAGTCTCAGGCTGCAGCCTCAGCTTCTTTTCTAACCAAAAACAACAAGTTCAAAGAATCACTCAGCCGTAGTTCACTGTGAATCACCTACTCTCTGATGGCACATGAGGGTCAGCTGCCACTTACAGTCTTCATCATCATCTCATGCCCATTTTTAAACGATTCCTTACTCATTAATTTTAGACACACTCTGACATTCTGAGCTTCACTTTCCTTTATTTTCTTCTTCTAGGGTACCTGGGCCTCTATTTGGTGTACGTATTAACCGTTATCATCAGTGCATACATCTACAACCGGCAGAAACAGTCACTCAACTCCAGTGTTCGGAGTGCTCCAGATATCCCAGGTAAGAAACACAAATACACAATATAGTCTCCTGAGCATAATTATATTGTTTCCTATAAACTTTTATGACTTAAATATCATGTGTAGGCCAGATAAATGGAATTCATGTCGGTTGCACAGAGTTGCATGTTAGGCGATTTGTATAATTAGCATAATTAGCTCAATGTCAGGTGAACTAAAGGAGATCAGAAATTGTCAGACTTCCCAGAATTATTGTCATGTTAATAAGCTGCAGAGTACGTATAGAAAATAATAAGAAAAACATGTCTAGGCCCATTGTCATACCCTTACTAGCATATTAATCATTACTAACAACATATTTAAAGAAAGCTGAGCCTTGCTTAAGTTTTTACTCATACATTGTTATTTTAACATATTAGTAAAATACTAATAGTAAAAATATTAAAAAGAAAAATATATCATTCCATCCTGCAGCACCCAGCTGCTTGCAAGAGGTCCAACATTTCTCTAGAAATGCTTTTCAAACGGACAGTTGCAGTATAAGTCACATCTAGCTTCCTTACGCAAATTACATCATTAGTTTAAAATTAACTTCATGAAAAGAAACTGAGAACGTTTCTGTGCACAACACATTCTGAGAATGTTCACCTGTTCTGTTCTTATTATGATGATAGCTTCAAAATGTACAGGCTCTGTCCTCAATCTGTGAAAAAAAATCTGTATCTCTTAATGTAATGGAGCTAACTGAGGATATACTGTAGCTTAGGTTAGGCTGAACGCTGGCAGCAGATGAGCTCAGCGCTGCCACAGGTGCCTTTTGTGTGATGACAACCAATTTGCATTAGGCCTTTTGTTTGTATGAGAACAAAATCATTCACCCATTTAGCCTGATCATTTATCCTGGCCTTTCAGGAAGTCACAGACTTTGGCTCTCATGTCTTGATACTCTGTTTTATATTTTGTTCACAAGGTCTCGTCTTGACTTGTCTTGAACAGATACCAAGGAACTGAGCCTCACCTGCTGAACCTATAGATGACATTTTAATCATAAAAATTCATAAGAAATAACATCGCTGGGTTTCATGTAGGCTTTACACAGGTTTCCAGTAGATTGATACACACAGACAAATAAAAAGAGCATGTTTCTACAGTTTCCACTGACACATTTTGTCTTTGCAGCAGAGTTTCACTCCTCTGACTCATCCGATGATGACATTCCCTGTCTGAATGGAGGGACCATCCAGCAGGAATATGGTAGGAAAACAGCAGCACCACCACCCTTCTATAAACCACAGTATGAGTTAATGTGCACCAGAGGTTTTCTGCATGATCAGGACCATAACATGCATGTGTGTGTGTTTCAGAGTCAGAGTACAGGCCACTTTTGCCGTACTCAGAGTCCACGAGTCAGATCCTGCTGAGCTCTCTAAACCCAGTGGACAGCAGGAAGTGGAGGAGGAAATCCTGGAGCTGGAGAGTCTTGAAAGTCCTGAAGGTGTGTGTGACAGCAGATAGATACAAGGGACAGTGTAAAAAGCTTAATGGGCCTCATTCACTAACGTGTGCACACAAAATAACCTGCTGTCTGCAAACTGCTACACCCACATTTCTCTTCACAAGTAAATATGTTTTCTTCAAGAAGGATCACAGAGAAAGTTGTGAAGTTCTTGTACCATCACATACAGACAGAATCAGGCGTTGCTACAGCGTGGGGGGTGTTTATTTGTGTTTACATCATAACCACCGAGAAACAATCAGGAAATAATCTTTTATTTATCTGATTCACGCCTCGCCCTATTCAGTCTGTACCTTGGACACAGCTGTGCTGTGCGTGTCTCAGGAGGAGGCCAGAAAAGGCTCACTTTGAGACTCATAAAAATAATTCTTAAAGCTGATACTGTGTCCCTGGAGAAACGGACTGTGTGCAGAAAAAAAAGAGACGTAACAACAGACCAGAAGAAAAAGCAGGAAGCAGTTTGAGAACAGAGCGCTGGTCTGTCAGCCCAAGATAAGAGATTCAAAGACAATTATTGGAAATATCCATAAGTGGGATTATTTATGCAATTTTTGTGAATGAGGCCAAATGATTTAAGACTTTGACATTACATTAATGATCTGTGTTCTGCACCCATCAGATACCTGTAGAGGTGCTGCTGCTGCTCTGTGTCCCTGTCGTTGACCCTGATAAAGAAGACAAGAACTGGAGGCGGCCGATGAATTGCCTTCATCTGATCACTGGTCCTCTGGTGTGCGTGCTCACCTTCCAGTCTGGACAATGTAAGTGCAGCACCATTGATGATTGAAGCACCATGACACATTGCAACAGACATGTTAAATGTTTGTCTTTTTGTCCAGATGTACATTATTTGATCCAGGGGCAGTTTCCTCTGTGGCTGCTGACTCTTCTGCTGGGACTCTTCCTGGCTGGCATCGTCTTCTGCACCACCACCAATGACCATCCTCCAAGATATCATCCAGTAAGTTTCTGCGAACTTTAAAAAGGAACAGATATTGTCCCAAGTATACGGGAGGTAAACCCCTTTCGGAGGAGACATTTTTATTTCCAGGCTGGATGTAGTGCTTAATTCAAGCTGTGATGATGAAATATGTCCTGTTGTTTGTCATCTTCTTCCCTCTGCAGCTGTTTGCTCTTCTGGGCTTCATAGTGAGTGCAGTGTTGATCAGTGCAGTGGCCTCTGAAGTGGTCAGTCTTCTGCACATGCTCGGTGTGGTGCTGAGCCTCAGCAACACTGTGCTGGGTCTCACTCTGTTGGCCTGGGGCAACAGCATTGGAGGTGAGATTTGTAAAACTGTTCTTTTTTTTCTGCAAAACATATAAAAATCTGCCTGTACTTAATAATCTCTCTTTTTCAGACTGTTTTTCCGACATCACCATCGCCCGGCAGGGTTACCCACGGATGGCCATATCTGCCTGCTTTGGAGGCATCATTTTCAGTATCCTTATTTCTATATGAGAACATGTGTCAGTACAAAAACATAACTTATGGACATGTATATCAGTGGCTGCATCCTTGACTGTTTTCTCTTCAGACATGCTGTTTGGGGTGGGTTTAGGATGTCTGGTACAGATGCTTAAAACACACTCTGATGTGGAGGTAATCTCCTCAAACACACATTTCAAAAGTTTACAGATACACAAGACTGTTTTGGAACCCGTGAACATGGCTGTATCTTTTGTCTCCTCCTCAGTTTGAACTCGAGGGTTTGTTGACGTGGATTCTTGCCGGAGCTCTGGGTCTGTCTTTGGTCCTGTCCTTTGTCATTGTTCCTCTGTGCCGGTTCCACTTGGGTCGCGCCTACGGGATCTTCCTCCTCGTCTTCTATGGCATCTTTCTCGTCATCGCGCTGCTCACAGAGTTTGGCGAAATCCACATCGTATAGATGCGACTCTGAGGACAGTCTGAAATGTGGGACGTCCTCATCCCGGAATGCAAAGTGACACACTGGAATGGACGCTGCGGACAATTGACATCCTCCTCTACACGTAATATTAAAGGGATAGTTTGGATTATTTGAAAGGGGCTTTTATGAGGTATGTAAAGATAATTAGTGTATAACTTTAAGTAGACGGTGGTTGGCATGCTCCCAGTTTAAAGATGCACAGAGGAGCATCGTCTAGAAAGTTGCTGTGGACAGGGTCAGCAATATTTTAGCCTCCTAAAAAAAGAAAATCAACATCAGTTCAAGTGCACGCTCTATTTAGAATATTTCCATTATCTTATCTTGCCATCACGCTGCTTTTAATGACAGGAAACCACTGTTATATAAGCCAAATATCATCATCTCTCGCTCAGCCTGACCCCACTTTATTTTATCTATCATGATTTTATCTCACAGAACACAGGAGTTGCAGCTCTACTGCTGCCTCGGTCTGTCTGTTTCTGTTATTGTGTATCTTCAGTCAATCCAAACTAACTTTTAAAAAACCGAAGTCACACAATTACACAAACAAACTAACAGATCAAGGCATCGGTAGACCGGCATCCCCTGTGTTCACCAGTGGAGTCTGGTTGAGCGAGAGAGAGCAATATTTGGCTTATAAAATGCAGTTTCCTATTAGAAAAAGATGTCTGCTGTCAAGCTAAAGAGGTGAAAATGTTCTAAACATAGCATACATTTAAATTATTGATTGACTGTTTTTAGGTAGCTAAAATTGCTTTTGTTGCTGACCTTGTCCACAGCAGTAGATTGTTTAGTTTCCATGCTGGTACTCCTCTCTGCTTCTGCAAACTCAGGGACGTGTCGACCGCCATCTACTGTAGGTAAGACACTGACTATGGATAAGTACCTCTTACAGACCCACTTAAAATGATCTGAACTAACCCTTTTTATACAATTTTACTATTTATACAATACAAGAATGAACATGTTGTGCACTTGCCTGCTTCCCAGAGCCATCCAGCGGCTGGTTGGTGAAACCGAGCAGGCGAATCAATGACAAACTTAAGACTTTTCTGCTCAGGGAGAGCTGAAACTAATCATCACACTGTGCCTTTATTCAACTTCTTGTTTGTGCTGACTGGAGCTACGATGGCACTTTGTGAATCCAGAGGGAAAACACAGGTCATTATAATTTGTATTTTAAAACATTGTTAATGAACTAACTGTACTGTAAATCAAAATGTTAAAATGACCCTGTACAAAGCTGCTTTTGGGGAATAAATAATTTTAGTTTGGTGTTTCTTTTTACAGGTCGTAGTAATGCTTCGATAGTCTTTCCTCACTTTCTGTGTCGCTGTCTGCACTGCTGTGGACAGAGTCAGCAGCAAAATTATTTTAGCCACCTAAAAATATTTATATATTTATGTAAGTGTATGCTACATTCAGAATATTTCACTGCTTTACCTCGCCATCAGACAGACTTTTCAGACAGAAAAATGTTAAGTAAGATAAATATCACTCTCTCCAAAGCAACAAATCTCTTTTAGCAGAATCAGTAATTTTACCTCACAGGACATGAAGCTGCAGGTCTACCACTGCCTGGATCAGCTAGTTTGTTTGCATGATTGTGTGACTTTAATAGGTTAGTTTGGATTCAGATGTCACACAATAACACAAACAAACTAACCAATCGCAGCAGCGGTAGTCCGGCAACTTCGTGTACTAAGAGGTAAAATCACTGTTTCTGTGAAAGGAGTCTGGTTGGTTTGAAGAGAGGGATATCTGGCTGGTCTCCTGTTTTAAAAAGCAAGGAAAGGCAATGAAAATATTCTAATTATTGCATACACTTTAGGTGGCTAAACTGTGTTTTCCTGCTACACCTGTCCACAGCAGTACATTGCATAGCTTCTGTGCTGGTACTCCTCTTTACTTCTACAAACTTGGGGGTGTGTCAGTCACCATCTACTCTAGGTAATAACACAGTCTACGGATAAGTACCTCATGTGACCCCCACTTCTAACTATGCCTTTAAAATATTGTAAATAAGTAGTTACCAGCAGTATAATACAGCAAAAATACATTGATGACAATTTGAACAGTTTAATAAAATCCCTTAATAACTAACTCAAATACATTACATAATAAGAAGTTATATAAAAGTAAAATACTTTAAGTCTGTTGAGACATTAGTTAAGAGACACACCATTATTTTGTTGGGTTGAAGCTAAGAGGAGTGTAACTGTTTATAGTTTTGGTCTTAGAAGTATTGTCAGTGTTAATACTGATCATATGGGCCGTTGAACTAAGGCATCATCAGGTTTAAGTACTACATGATTTACAAGGTCACAGAAGGCCTACAGCAGTATACGAACACAACATACTGCAGTAGTCCTTGGTAATACCTGCTGCAGTCTTTAAAAAGGCCAAAAGAGGGCAGCGTTCTCACTTCATCTGTCCCGTGACAGATCCGTGCTGCTGTCTTTCTGTCCACAGCGACTCCTCCAGGTAGGAGTCGTCGTCGTCAACTCGTCTCAGTCTGAAAGGCCCCGGACTAGTTTCCCACCATCGTGGAGCTTGGGGTGAGGTGTGTGGGATGGACTGGAAAAGACCTGGAATAACAGGATTTCTCAGCATTTAAAAACGCCGTCTGAGATGATGGTGTCTAAGTACTGCTGGGAAAGTGTTTTGTTAGTTGATGCTGTGAGATCCAGTCTGTGAGTTGAGCTGAGGCTCTGGGAAGGAAGACGGGTCAGAGACAGGACTGTCCACGTCCTGGTCCAGGCTTTGGTCGGGCTCAGGCAAGTTTTCCCTTGAATACTCTGCATACCACTCCTGGAAGAAGAAAGTGTTGAAAAGTTTAGGAGGTTTAGTCAGACCAAACTGCGGTTGTGCTATGCTGGTTCAGGTTATTACAGTCCAAATCTTTTACATAGTTTATCTATTTGTCACCAATAACAATGTCAGAATTGGAACTAATTATGCATTAAAATATTCATGAATTATTGACTTTTCTGGTCATCCAACCAACTTGCACTTCAGAAAACAACTTCTTCCCAAAAGAGACTTATAAAGAGAATGTAAAGACAGTAGACTGACAGAATAGCCTTAAAAATCAAAAATACATATTATTTTCCTGGCCTGTGGTGAATTCTGGTGATATCAGCCTTAGAGATATCTGCCTTTCTTCCAAAATAATGGGACTAAATGGCACTCAGCCTGTAATGCTCAAAGCACCAAAAAGTTACATTCAACAAATTCCAACCCTGTGTCTCTTACTCAAGATAATCCACAGATTCCACAGAAAAAAGAAAATAGTTCCCATGTGAAACTGCTAAACAGCACTACAGCACATGGGAAAAATATATATTTTCGATTTTGGGGTGAACTGTCCCTTTAAGGCCTAAATGCACTGAAAGCCACAACTGACAACCTTTTACACTACAGCAGACAGCAAACTTGAAAGCAAAAATACACGAGGAGATGAAGGAGAGACAGCATCTGGACAGTTTGTCTTAATTTATAATAATGCATGGCAGTGACAGATGTTTCATAGAGGAGACGAGCGTATATAACACAGATCTGTCACAGTTAACAGAGAGTCTGCAGTGGTTCACACGTCACTGATTAACCACAGAACCCTACAGTAACATTAGGATTCATGATGGAAAAAAAAAATGTCACATCAACGTTTGTCCATATTCACACCCTCCCAGCTCTCTTTCTGCACACTTTTTAAAATTTCTTTTGGCTCTCAAAGCTTTGGTGCTTATTTTGCTGCTCCAAAATCGAAACAAGATCAGAGTTGGAGCATCAAGGCAGTTTGACACGCCTCACAACACATTCGGCCATTTAAAAGAATCAGTGTACTTCAAAAGCCACATGTCAGATGCTTTCAGTGCATTTGGGCCTTTAAGGATAATCCTATGTTGTTTTAAAGAAGTTTTATGGTGCAAAAAGTCTGTAGGAAAAACAACTTTACAACATACACAGAATATACCACTAAAGTTTTAACTGGAGCAAATAAAATAGTTTTTAGGTTACTTAACTGGCTTGCAGTTAATTAAATAATATATTTTAAGATCATTTTAATTGTTTAAAAACCTGTCCATGACTGTGCTCTTCTTTTCAAACATTTATTGATATATTTCTTGATTATTTCTCACCTGTATTTCCTCCTCGTACATTTTCATGCTGAGGTCACTCTTTGTTCTCGACCTACGCCCCAGGTACACCAGAGACGAGTGCTGTGTGCGTCACAGCGGGAGGGGAAAGCCAGTTAGTGGGACTTCATGTGAAGAGCAGAGGAAGGAGAGTTTACTGTGTGTGTGTGTGTGTGTGTGCGTGTTCTTACCCCGCCCCTGTCCATGGCTTGTAGGACTCCCTGTAGAGAGCTGAGGGAGGACAGTCCCGGGCACGTCTGTTT
Source organism: Lutjanus erythropterus (assembly GCF_056507025.1). Taxonomy (NCBI): domain Eukaryota; kingdom Metazoa; phylum Chordata; class Actinopteri; order Lutjaniformes; family Lutjanidae; genus Lutjanus; species Lutjanus erythropterus. The sequence goes on from NC_139326.1 coordinate 5,650,357, forward strand.
GTACAGCTCCAGAGTGGCCAGAGCTTCATCACGACTCACTTCTACTTCAAACACTATCCCGTTCTCATCTGGAGCATAAACAGACACAGCCAGATGTTAAAATGACTTACTGAACACCAATTCACATGCCGCACTGTCCTTTCACACAGTACTGACAACCAAATATTAAACAAACAAGCATTTATCTTATTATCTGTGTTTCCATCACTTCAGGGGACATTACAGTGACTTATATTGATTTCCTTACCCAAAACTTAAGCTACTTAATCTTTACAATTAAACGTTCAGTCATACTCAATGTAATTTTTTTTTATAGTCATAGCGTTGAAGAGTTTTCCAAATGAAGCTTTGAATGTCTTGTTATATTTTATGACATTATCCCCCTAACAAAATTAAAAATTAAATTAAATTAAATTAATTAAAAATGCTCAGTTTCATTAAAAAGATTCATCCGTTTTTTTTTTTTTTACTGAATCACCTTTCTTTAATGAACACGACTCGTCAGCTTTGTCAGCATAAATGTATATAAAGTTCTGCTGTGCTGTTTGACTGCTGCTAGACAATCCTGCAGTGTTTCCTGTGAAGTTTCTGTCAGGTCTGGTGTATGCACCAAAAAACACAAAAACCCCTAAACAGATGAGGGTGTGTGTGATGGCATATTGATGCAGTCGGCTTTGGGCAGATGACCCAACAAGCCATCTGTATCTAATATTTGCATTCAAATTTTTGCTTGCTCGGTATATTCATGGTATTGTGAAATGAAGGAGAGGGCGATTTATTACAGAAAAAAAACATTAGCATGTCAAACACAGCACAAAAAAAAGAAAAAAGATTTTTTTGGGCTGGTTTGGGTTCCCCTTGGCCTGTTGGCCCACAGTTTGAGGGGAAACACTGCCAGTGTCCCGTTCACACAGATTCATGTCTCCCTTTGTGCAAAGCAAGCTGAGGAGCAAACTGATTAAAACATGTTGTGAATTCTGGAAATGATTACATCTGTCTTTTTTTTTTTTTTTTTATAAATTTTGACTTTTTCTGGATTACTAGAAATGAGATGGAAACAATGCTACACAGCCAACACTGAATCTAATTCCACAAATAGTATAATGCTGATAATATCAGTGTAGCCTAACCTTGATCTCAGTGCAGAAATACTGAGTCTCAACAGAATGAATAGACATGGGAAAAAAAAAAAAAAAATAGCAAACAGATTTATGTCCCCACAACATGAGTAATACAAGGTCCCACCCTCTGGGTTCTCCAGTGGTTCCCGGTTCTTGCGGCTGTAGTTCATGCGGAACACAAACGCATCCAGAATGAACGCCACAATGATGGTCATCACCACCTGCAGAGGGAACAGACACAATAACACACACACACACACATGTTCGGTCACATTCACAAGAACTGACAGAGGCAAGAATTCCATGCATACTTCTGCAGACATATGTCATAAACACTGGAGCACATGTGACTGCACAGGCCTCACTCACCATGGTGACGATGTAGAAGGTCATGAAGTAGAGGCGGCTCCAGTGGCTCGTCATAGACGTGACTCCTTCCTGTGAGAGAGTGAACACGGCAGCGGTCAAATAGCGGCACCCGCTGGTCAATGACAAGACTGCAGGGAGGCGACTGATCAAAGACCACAGATAGACAGGCTGATCTTACCATGGTGATGTACCAGTTATTGACCACAGTCAGTTCAAACAGAGTCACTGGAGAAAAACACAACAAGAAATTAAAACACATTAAAAACAAGCTAATTTATGCACACAGAGAGATACATACATGCACATTCATACATTGTCCTGTTGTTAGGGAGTTTTCCAAACTTTAGGCAACATGCTAAGGCCTTTGAGCCACAGAGAGACCTACACTTACTTTTAACAGACATACCGTCTCTCCTCCAGACAGTAGGTGCAGCTGTCTTCTCCTTTCAGATAAACAAGGGAACAACCTGATAGTGTTGCTATGGTAGCTGAGGTCAGAGAGGTCTTGTCTCTGAAGACGTAACTGTAAACTGGTTTGGATAACACTGACCCTGAGCTGTGGATCCAGGGGTGCTGAACTGTGGTCTCAGACCTTGTGTACTCATAATTCCTGTGTTTGGATTCACTGACCAATAGGCTAATTCAGTGTGTTGGGTCTGACCTTATCTGGGCATAGGTTCATCGTGTCTGTGAATGTTTGAAGACTATCTCAGAGGACTTAAACTCCAGAACTGAAGAGAACATCAATGCCAACTGTGTACTGGTTATTCCTTAATTCTCCTTGATCAAGTATTATTAAACCAGTTTCAGCGTAAGACATATTGGACTCATGTGTACTTCCCTCTTCTGATGTATGGGGAAAGGATAAAATCCACGACACGTGCTGCCATAAATACTACCTACCATGCTACATCCACAGCAGAAAATAACCGCCAATAAATGCATTATTTACTCTTTGAGTATCATTTCCTCAAATCTACAGTGCCGAGCTGTTTGTGGAATGAAGCTACATATTCATGACCTGTTTTGAAAGATTTACATCTTAAGAGGGAACCAACAGCCTTGTCGGCAGAGATTCACAGACAAGCTGGAGGAAGCGGGAAAGTGCAGAGAGGTGGACTGACGCAGTTCTGGTTTTCGTCTTCTCATGGGATTTGCTGACTGTGATAAAATACAGAATAGTGTTTGAAACAATGAAAGGACTTACCAAAGCTGCTGAGAATGTTGTTGAAGTTATTGAGATAATAGTAGCCTTCCTCCAACACTGTTTTGTTGTCATGGGTGATTTTGATCTGTCTGTAGGAGTCCGCCACTGTGCTGGTGCTACGAGAAAAAAAAACCCAGATGAAACGGTTAGTGTTAGTTGATGTAAACATAATTTATTCTCTTGTGCCACAGGGTAAAGGAAAATATAGAAGACCAGTATTAATATCAGCCAACACGTAGAATACTGGGTGTTATTTTACAGATGATGACATCATGACTCACTTGCAGCAGTTGGGGTAAACCACATCTGCAAAGAACTCCATCCCCACGATAGCAAAGGAGTAGTAGAAGATGATTAAGGTCAACCCCAGACTGGCCATCCTGGGGAAGAGCTCAAACATGGTGTCCAACACGTTACGATACCTCTGCTTTATCTTAAACAACCTGTGAGAGACCAAAGACCGACATTTCAAACACAGAAGAAAATATGAAATAATGCCATTAAGTACATGTGCACTTCTGAAGCCGAGATCAGACTAATGATTTGTAACGCTGAAAGGGTCAGCAGCACTCCTGAGGGTGAGATGTTGTGTTGGTTCTTCAGTTAGGAAATTTTTGTCTTAGCAACATTATAGAAAATTCATGGTAATTAAGACAAAAAACACTGTATCCAACATAATAAGATATTTCTGCCATGAATTTTCTCTTTTTTTAATTTGTTGAATTGTACACGATTGATTTTTCATGTGGCCATCCTAGCTGTTGCTTAGTGTCATACAGGCTGGGAATCAAATAGTGTTGGACAGCTAAATAAATAAAAATAAATAAAAATCTAATATTGATGAAATAGAAAAAAACATGAAAGTTGTGTGCGTAAGGAGTATGTGGTTGAGCAGAGTGAGAGAAAGCAAGCAGTGAATGCAAGGAGAGCAGAGGAAGAGGTTAGCTGTGAAAGTTGTCACATTAGCAGTAAATCTTAAAGTGATAGTTCACCCAAAAATGAAAATTTAGTCATTATCTACTCACCCTCATGCTGATTAAAGGTCAGGTTTAGTTTTTTAGTCCACAAAACACTGCTGGAGTTTAACAGGAAAATAGCGTTGCAGAATCTCCAAAAAACAATGGAAGGACCAGTTTTCAAACATAAAAAAAACAACCGGAAAAAAACACAATGGTGTAAATGACGTCTTTCAAGTCATCTTGGCATGTTTTTTTTCCGGTCACCATTCACTTAAATTGTCTGGGAGATTCTGTAGTGCAGTTTTCCTGTAAAACTCCAGCCATATTTTGTGGAATAAAAAACTAAACCTGATCTTCAACCAGCATGAAGGTGAGTAGATAATGACTGAATCACTTTAAGGCTTGTGTCATACAGACATGGCTGTACCTCAAACATAATGATGAGGTAATCCTCTCTTTCCTCCATTCAAAACTCTGTCATCACTGTCAGTTTGCAACCGACTTGACCAGCTAACTTCACTATGAGCTGACTGGCTTTTGAAACAGGTTGTGTGCCTTAAAACCAGCCTCAGGCGACTTTAATAGCTGAGTCGCAGGTGACGCTATCAGCTGGTTTTGAGTCGACCCGAGAGGGGCCAGTTCACACCACTGCAACTTTTCTGAGCAACATTCTGAAATGGTTTTGTCTCGTCATTAATCTTTGGTCTGAACTGGCCTTTAAAGTGAGAAATAAAAGCGTACCGCAGCAGCTGAAGTGGTCGGAGGACTACAATAAAATAAAATGGCTCCATATCGAAGGCAAGAGCAATCAGGCCCAGGAAGGCAAACACCGTAACAGAGAAGTCAAACCTGGACAGACAAGCACAGTAAGAGGTTAACACAGAAAACACAGACCAAGTGTTTGGTACATGTTCAAATCAACTGGCTGAAGTTTTAGTAAGAGTGCTGAATCCAAATGTGCAGACTGGAGGGTCTATGAATTTATGCAGTCTTATTCTCACTGTGGCCCTCATCTTAACCTGTAAGTTTCAAGTCTGACAGTTTGGATTCAGTACTCGCTCAATATGTCAGTCAATCAACCCAGTGTCCAAGTTATTACTCACAGATTCCACCCAGAGCTGAAATAAGCCATTGGCCCCAAACCTGAAATTTTCAATAACACCTCTACACCATAAACTGAAAGCAGAGGGACAGAAGCAGAGTTAACATTAGTATAAGTGCATGTAAACAACTTTCATTAGTTCATTAGTTTTGACCTGGTCAGTTTTACAACCCATGAATATTGTCATGATGAGAGACAGCAGGCAGCCAACTCACTGGTCAGGAAAAAGATGTAACTCCAGGGGACAAACTTGGACCAAGAAAATCCACCTGCAGAAGGAGAGGAAGGTGAGAGACCTGTAGCACTAAAGTCACATGTGTTTGCATGATTAAGAGAGATCTTACTATTTAGCGTGTACGTCTCCACGAGGATCCACACACCGTTGATGGCCACCACCACATCTGCAGTCACAAGAAAAGGTTAAATGTACGTGCATGATAAGAGACTTTGCCTCAGTATCTGATGATGATGGCACTTACACATGGCGTATTGGAAACCCTTTGACTTCACAAGCAGGTTGATGCCTGTTAAAGTACAGACAGAGAGGGCAATGAGAATAAGGAACCAAGAGACTTAGAGCCTAATGATGAGGTGGGTGATCTGATCACAAGGGGACAGATCTAAGTACAGGTGTGAATGCACTCAAGACATAATCAGATCCAGTCCAGTGGCATGCTCCTAATGCACTCTGGGCGCCTCTCAGTGCCTTGCGTTTTTTACAGGAGAAGAAAAGCCGACGTCATTCACCTTTTTTTCCCTAAATTGTCCAATCATGTTATTAATATTGAGTATGTAGCAATAATATCGAGTTTACAGTTGCTTGGAAATACCAAACTTTATATTTTATAAACTTTGTGATTATTCTTTTGCCTTTTTTGTGTAAAACACATTGTGTCCGTTTGTCTCAGCATGTTAGCTACAACAGTTGGGCTGACGGTTGACAACAACACATTTGTTCTCTGCAAACAGAAATGATTTAGCAACATGTTTATTTGATTATAGAGCAGGGATGTGAGAGCTGATCCCAAACTGTCACTCAAGGTGCATGTGGAGACATCTTGTAATGCCAGAGCTGTCCACTTATGATCGGATCGCCCAAGACACATTAATACACGTCTACACAGATTAATATTTGTTTAGTCTAATAAACAGAAAAAAAGACAGAGAACTTGCCTTTGAAAATGAGAAAGGTTGTGTGTGGAAGGTCATCAAACCAATGTTCCCCACTGCGTCTTGCCTAAACCACACACAGGCAAACAAAACATGCACATTAGAAACAGCCAAAATGGCACAAAACAGAGTGAATCATGACAACACAATAATGTAAAGCTACTTACCTTCCATTTAAGGCCTGTGACCTCGTAAAACTTATAGAAGTCCTGCAAACTGTAGCAGAACAGTCTCACGTTAAATTACATCACATGAAAATGTATGCTGCTCAACAACTGGGTTTGTCCCTACTGCAGTCTACTGTAGGTCATCTACTGACTATCGATAAGTACCTCTTGTGTAAGAATTCAAACTATCCCTTTCACTGAAAAAGTGTGTGTCATACAGACCTGAGCATAGGAGCTCCTGAGGTGTTAAGAGCTTTATATGTGAGGAAGCGGTCTCTTGCAGACATCCGGGGTCTGTAAAATCGCATCAGACCATCAAACTGTTTCAGTGACACGCCCATCGGCCTCTGGAGGGAAAACAGCATCAACAAAAATGCAGTGGGCGCTTTATAAATGAAATCATTTGTATCAAATATTCCTTTTCACTGAACAGAATAGTGAGGTTGTACTGTACCTGCCGGCTAACCAACAGCTGAAAGGCATGATCAATAGCGGAGCGCTTGTGAAGCAAAAGAGATTTAAACTTCATCTTCTCAACATCATTAAACGTATCAAACACCACTGCCAAGAGCTGGAGGGGAAAAGAAAAAAAGGACAGTGTAGAGATGCTGATGAGGAGTCATGTAAAAGGTGGCAATGCACAAATACATCAGGCTCCACATTTTAGAAGTGGTAAAACATGGCTGTTTGTACCAGGTTCATGATGAAGTAGAGCTCTATGGAGAGGTAAACAATGAAGAAAACACAGGACCAGCGGTTCTTGGAGTATGCTGGCATCATCACATCAGGGAAACTACATGAAAGAAGGAAGCATGAGACGCAAGAACTGGGCCATCGGCCGAAACACATGTGGTGATGCAAAAACATTCTGAATGAGCTTCAAAAGCAGGAAGTACAGCTCGCATGCCATGTGTGTAAAGATAACTGAACAGAACAACGTGTACTGCTGCTTACTTTGCTGTGGTCAGCAGCACAAACAGACTGACGAGGCTGTTCTCCAGAGTGCTGAAATACTGCGGCCAGAGGAGAGGGTACAAGTCAGGAAACGTGACCTTTACAGAAAGAACTTCCCCAAAGTTACATAATTCAAACAAACTAATGTCAGGCAGACTAAAGAGTCAACGTACCGGGTCAGACTTGTTTGGAGAGAAGAGGCAGAAACCTGGGAGAAGACAACAAGCACAAAAAATAAGAGAAAACTTCTGAAGACAGTAGATGGTTCACCTTATACATAGTACTTTATAGTACTTTTTTACAATTTACAATTTTCAAGCAACAGCATTTAATATACATTAAAATAATATATTTTCTTACCCAAGATAGCAAAAATAACCATGAAGAAGAGCAGCAGTAGGAGGATGTCAATAAAAGGTGGGAGGGACTGGAAGATCTGGCGCAAGTTTCTGATTGGATGAAACAAAACTCGTCAGTGATGGTTAACAGTTACATCAGTGGTATATTGTATGCTGGTTGTGTCTAGATGGCTACCCTCGATCTGTGAAGGTCTCACACATACGTACTTGATTCAGCACAAGCTTTAGTAAGTCAGGTGACGTAGTGTCAACAGGGAGACAGAGTCCACATGAGGAGGCCTTGGTGGATGAGTGGGTCAAACTTTTACTTAGGAGACTGGGCTTCAAGTCGTGTATGAAACCAAAAGTCAATGGCAATGTATTTTTTTAAGTCTTAGTTGACTTATTATTATCAGAGAAAGAAAAATACTATAAGTCATAGTTTGGTTAGGTTGATGACTTGATTAGTAGGGGTGTGAATCTCACTGACTGAGATCGAGTCGATTCATATCTTGATACATGTTCAATGATACGATATATCTTAGAAATTTTTAAATGTCCAATGATTCGGTTCGATACAATTCAGCTCGGTCACGATACGATATGATGCAATACAAGAGAATGCAATGTGTGAATCTGTAGCCTAAAATAAGAATCTGAACAAACTTTAAAACGGTTTTAAATATTTTTGCAGTAAGATGATCTGCTGCTCTGTTTCATATGAAGAGTGCAGTGACATGACGTCTCTGCGGGTCAGACTCGTGGCTCTGTTCTCTGCTGTCAGACACATTTTGCATAAATTATTTGCAGCAGTGTTTCTCTTCTGTCTTATAAAATCCAAGCTTATTCTACACTTGCACGTTATGAAAGTTTGGTGTTGCCATGTGGTGCAACGTCACTTCTGTCACTGTTTTCAGCGCCGTCTGTTTTGAGGAAATGAAGAGAAGACTCAGAAGAAGGAGGAGGGTGCGCTTGTTTTGTGTGAGCGCGCAAGCAGGTGCCCAGAGAGAGCGGTGCAGGCAGAGGCAAGAGGAGAGAGAAAACAGAAGAAAGTTGCACTTCACTGATGCCAAAAATGAAACGTATGCGCATCCTAAAGAAATGAATCGATATCCTTGCGCTGCATGGATTTGTTTCTGATTCATGTTCAGCTTTTTTCATCGAATGCATGAGTGACCGTTACACCCCTATTGATTATGTTCAGAAAAGGTCATTGTTTGGGTACGTCAGGGTTTCACACAGGTCACGAAAGCAAACTTCTCCCATGCGTGACCGCTTCAAAATAGGAAGAAATGCGTACAAATCCTGTGAGTTTTGCAAAGATAGAGTAATCACCTGGACACAACACTACATTTTCAAGGAATAGGATGAAATCATGGAAAAAATATGTAAAAAGGGACATTAACTTTGAAGTAAACAATTAACAAAGTTGTCACATTAAAACCAAGCATCAGTCTGTCATTTCTGAAAGACATCTCACAACTAGGTATTGTGTAGGATTTGAAAATTTCAGATACTTGTGAGTCCTTACTGTAGCGCTAGAAGAAGACACAAACACAACAGTGCATCTATCTAAAACATATCAATTAATGTTTCCAAGTAATCATTCAAGTAAAATATTGTTTCTTTCAGGAAGGGTGGGAAACCCTCCCGAGACAATGGCCGGGGAAACCCTGGATCTTTTTTGATATCACCTCAGTCGAGGTTCCAAGTGAGCCGAGCCGATACTGAACGGTGGAGTGAATACACTTCAGTTCATAAACTTCTGATTGGTCAAAGAACCGTCATCTCCTCCTCTGTGCTCCTGTTTTTTTCAACAGTGTTTTTTCTTTGCCGCCATCATCTTTTTCAGAAACAACCATCCCTTCAATATCCTCCTTGTTCCCCTGTTTGTGTCGCATTGAAGGTGTCACAGGAGCCTCACACTGCACAGTTATGATGATTAGCTAAGAATCCTGCTTCTAGTTGTTCTGTATGATCTTTCCTTTATTCTCTCAAGTCTCTTCCACCATATAGCTTCCTTATGAAAACATCTAAACTGAGGAAGCTGATGTTTCTGTTTTTTGGCCATGACTTTGACGTGTCAGTGTGAATCTGTGTGTGTCAGTGTGTACCTGCGCACAGCACCACAGTATCTACAGTCCACCAGGAAAATTGGCCTGAGAGCTCTGGTTACTCGTACATGAGACGTCTGTCTGATCAGAACCACAATGGCCTCCACGAACTGGAGCAGCAGCACACACGTCTGTACAAGAAGAAGAAGACAACATGAACAAACACACAGTAACGCTGAATCTCAAACTATGACATAGGATTTGCATTACTCCATCATGTATTAGTTACCTTCACCATTGTCCTCTTGTGTCGTATGAAGGTGTGGAATCCTAACCAGCGAAGTTTCATGCATAGCTCAAACGCCACCATAACCAGAGCCAGCAGCTCCAGAGTGGCGTGGACCTGCAGAGGCATCAAGCAGGCAACTTTACAACAAACCGTATGCATGAGCTTGTATAAGCTGTGAGTGTGTTTGTGTGTAAACGTTCACTGACATAGACATCCAGGCGCAGTGAGGGCACAGCGGGAGCTTCACACAGCGACAGCATCATCAGCAGCAGGCCTGTCAGCAGCTCCATCATGTAGAACAGGTGGTTGTGAGCAAACAAGTACGCTGCCAGAGCCTTTGGGTTTCGAGGATGGGTGAAGAACTTATCATTGTTCTCTCCCTCCTGTAGGCGACATTCACAGAACAATGCTAAGAGTTAATACATTATCATCATTTTTAAAATGTCCATGTGTGCTTATCATACATGTGGGAGGTCATCTACCTACAAAGTTGTACCTTTTCTTAAAAGGGATAGTTCACCCAAAAATGAAAAGTCAGTCATTATCTACTCACTCTCATGCTGATTAAGGGTTGGGTTTATTTTGTTAGTCCACAAAACATGTAAAAAACGTGAAAAAAAACAAACAAACAAAAAAAAACAATTGGGGAAAAAAACAGAAAATGCCAGTTCAGACAGTGTGCATGTTCAAGTGAGTGCAGCTCCAAGCTAAGGATCTACACTGAAGATTCAGGCTAAAAACATGGTGTAAATAATATTTTTTTTAGTCAATTTGGCATGTCAGGGCTTTAGGAGACTAGCGGTATGGAGGCATTTTATTCTTTAATTTTCTTGATTTTTTACATTTGAAAACTGGTCACCATTCACTTCCGTTTTTTCTGCAACACTGTTCCTGTGAAACTTCAGCAGTGTTTTGTGGACTAAAAAACTAAACCCCACCTTCAATCAGCATGAGGGCGAGTAGATAATGACTGAATTTTCATTTTCACAGTGTGGAGTGTGTGTAAAAAAAAACATTATATGACTGGCATGTGAACTTCATAAGACCATGGACTTGCAGCTGCCCTGCACACTCAGTAACAAACAAATGCCACAATCCAGTGCCTGTGAATACCTGCAGGTAGATGGCTGCCTCCTGGTAGTTCATCTCCCAGCTTTGCCGTAAGGACACATTTTGGGCTCTGTGGTTTTGTGGCCCCGGTGTTGAGATCACTGCGTTGTTTACTATGTCATAATTTCCTCCTCCTCCATCTGGAAGAAAACACTGCAGTGTCAGTGGATTGATAGACAACAAACTGTACCCTCAACAAAGTTCTTTTACTTCCATATGTATCTTTCCTTTAGCAAACACACACATGCACAGTACATAGAGGGGTATGTGCCTACCAATGCAGTCTAGTTCTAACTGTGAGGCATAGGAGGAGATCACTACTGGACTCTCAGCATGGGTCTGATCTTCATGGGAAGCAGCTGCCTGGCCACATAAGCACTCCATTGATCAGCTTGGATTTGTCTGTGTGAAAGTATTAAGGTCCCTGAAGTCCACAGCACAAGTATGTGTGTGTGTGTGTGCGGGTGTCATTGACAGTACACTGGTCTTATTCCAGCGTCTGCACACATCTGGATATACAGATGGCCAAACATTCCTGTCAGGCCTGATGCAAATGCCAGAAACACAGTCAGAAATGGTCCAAATCCAGAATATCCAGAGTTATCCAGGCTGAGGTGGTGGATCAAAGTGGCACTGGAAACAGGAGACCATTCAAAACAAGTGACAATGCTTATTGAAGTATGTCTTTGACAACCGGTTGCTTCTTTAGGAAAAAGTCTTCTTGATGAGAGATACTGTCTCCAGTTACAGTGAAAGTACCCTTGTGCCTCAGTGGTGGACTTCAAACTTTGAACCCAGCGTGGCCAGTCAGTGAGAAAGTGCCGTGTTTGCACTGATGTCACATTGTCTATTACGCCTTCTTCCTGCCACAGACAGGATACAGACACGAGACAGATACACCACAGGAGGACTTAATCCTGCGCTACCACAGGAACTTCGACTGACTTCAAAAGACACAGGAGACATCTAGTTATCTAACAACTAGAGGTGTCACAGTTACAAGAATGAATGGAAAATCAATCAAAATTAGCTTTCAATTTTAGTAACTGAAATAAAAGTCAGAATCTGTGATTTTCCCAGTATTTTTTTTCTGTCCACCCCTGCCTACTTGTGCTGTCTGGTGCATGTCTGAAGAAATAAACAGCACTTTAAAGATGAAAGAGTATAGTTTACCGAATGTGTGTTATACATCATACAGACTAAATGATTAAAGAAGACTTTAAATATGTTAATGACAGTTGTCAGGACATAAAATAAATGATCTGTTGATTTTTACAGATCAAGACTCACCATTCTAACAATGACATAGCTGTCAGAGCAAAAAAAAAACTTTAAATAGAAAAATCGAATCATAACCTTAAAATCAAAAGTCAAATCGTGGATTTGGAGACAGGTGACACCCCTGCTAATAACATTGTCGGACATAACACAAAATTAGATTGACTATCTTTTAAACCTGCACTGTCTTCAAAACAAACTCAGAAGTACAACTGAAAAAGATGAAATCCAGATGAACTCTGTAATAATCTTAATTTACAGATTCAAGCAGGTTCTCTCGTAAAGATAACTTTCTTTCTTGAATAAACAATCCCTCCATGTGTCTTTCTGCAGCTGCATATTTCAGTTCTGTGTGAGTCTATCTGGGCACTCTTCCCACACACTGTACATCACATGTTTCTGCTTCAGGCACGACTCCTTGGAATTAAAAAGGTAGTGGAGACCATACGAGTCTCTGAAGTGCAGTCACAGACATTTCCTCTCCACCATGACAGCAGCAGATGAAGTGTGAAGATCAAATTCCAGTCCAGCGGTGGCCTGGCTGTTAACCTGACAGAAGTACACCACCCCGTGTCTGCCGTGCGCTATTCCAGCCCTTCATTTGTTTGAGAACAATAACATGTTTGGAGCTCCCGGTCAAAAACACAGACGGGTCAGCCTCCCAGAAACACAAACAAGCTCAGCAGTCATGACCGTTTCTCCCAGGATGAAATAAATCTAGTTCTGTGGTGATCTGAAGGGCCACCGGCAATAAAAACTGAACTCCACACTTCTGTCCAAGCATGTGATTTGTCACGGAGGTGAGACAATGCAGCCTTCTCCTTTCTTCTTTCTCAGCGTCCAGGTTCAAACTCCCTCTTTTTTTTCCAGAAAGCTCCCGCAGCAATCAGAAAGAACAGTATGATACGTCCTCCTCGGCCACCACTCCCAGATATCCTGAGAGAAAAAAAACTTCTCCTCTTCCTGTTCACCTCCAGAGCCAGAGAAAATGATCCAGTATGCTCACACACACGGACACACGTACACACACAGGCTGCAGACATTCACACACACAACACACACATGCTGCCCCATGAACACCAGGGAGGGGCTGAGGGGCGCACGGTCTGCTGAGGCAGCAGGTTCTCAGATGGGTCATTTTGTAGCTTATATGTGAGGCATACAAAGGCAGCAGGATTACTATGTTGAGTTGATGCATGGATACCCATACGTACTGCACACACAGACACACACACGTGATCTCAGAGCTCGGTGGACAGTCTCCATTAAAGTAGTGTGACATGGACGTGCAGCTTGTATCCAGATTACTGTCAGCAACATTAAACGTCTTCAGACCGCACAAGTGCACATCTGGTGAGTATGTGAGCCTTAACTTTTTACCACAACAGGTACTAACATAATTACATATACAACATATACTAAATTACTAAATACTCTTCCATTTACAGCAAGACACGATAGGGCTGGGTACCGAACCTTGTTTATTTTGGCACTAACCAAATTCCTTCCAACACTATCGCGTATCGAAAAATGCCTTGTCATTGGATACCAAATTTCTATACCTAAGGAATAAATCACCATGTGTTTTTTTTTTTTTTTGGTAAAACTGCTTTGAGTGGAAAAATTCAAAAAAAAAGCAGAAGCAGACAACTTAGGTTTAACCACACTGTGGTAAATATGTTTAGATTTTTATGTTATTATACTACTTTAAGTGTGCAATAAGGAGCTGCCAAATGAAAATAAACATTTGTGCAGTAATGTACAATGTAATTTTGTCAAAATAGACTTAAAAAAATTGCTGTCAATGAAAAACTAAAAGATTCCCACACTCTCCCGCACTTGCAAATTCAAGATTTATTATCAGCGCTTCATTGTGATGTGTGAAGGTCATCACACTGTAATTTTGTTCATAAAACTTGAATTTGCAAGTGCAGAGGATGGTGTAGAGTCTTTCAATAAAAACCTCGTACATTACGTTTAAGTCCACCGAGGGGTGGACGGGGAAAACTTATTTGGACACATGTTCTTGGCAACAACAATAAACCAATGTCTAATACGCCGGTCTCTTTGGATGCGGTGACCCACTTATTTTCACATGTGCTCACCTTCACACAGGTAAATCATTATATGTCGATTATTCTTTCTCAGACAGGTTTCCATCACAGGCAAGTATCCATTTAACAGTTTCAGTTCCAATACATTGTCCAACAAACTTCCATGCTGCCACACACGGTCAAAAAACTGTTTGCTTGCCCCTGTCCACACACCTGCTGCTCATCATCTTCACCTTATATTACCTGTGTTTGTGCCCTAGTGCTCCACCCCGTGTACAAACAACAAAACTGCATTTCTATTTACATATAATTATCTCTAATTAATTAACCAAGAAACAAAAGAAATAAAAAATATTACTGTGGCTCCAACAGATGGTGTGCGGGAATCTTTGCTTTTTACTGTCGACTCTTCTCCTATGGACCTATCTACTTACAGGTGTGCTAAAGTTTTGCTCTTTGAATAAAACTGTTATTGAAAAAAGTCATAGCATCGCAACCGGTACTAGTATTGAACGTTTTTTTAACAATACCCAGCCCTACCATACAAAGAGGATACAAAATTTACTTTTTTGTCCACCAACCAATATGGGACAGTAAGTGAATGCTCTATAAAATGCTCATCACAATTTCCCACAGCCTTAAGTGACATCTTCAAATAGCTTATTTTATTGAACCAACAGTCCAAAACACAAAGACTATTCATTCACTATTATAAATGACAAAGAAAAGCAGAAAATTCTGACATATAAAGAGTTGAAAGCAACTTGATAAATGACAAACAAATCGTTGGCAACGATTTTCTTTAATCATTACAGCTCTAATCTTGTTAAATCTGTTTTTGAGAAGTGTTAATTGAATTTTATTTCATTTTAGAGACAGTAGTTTGCATAGTGAATTTAATATTTTGTCCACCTCAAGTAAAAATTAGAAACACTAATCAGTAGAATACAGCCAAACCAAGCTGAATAAACACCTAAAACACTTGCAACAAAAAATGAAAGTTTATGAAAGCAGGGGTTGTTGAAATGCTGATACCGTTGGACTCCATAAGTTTTAGCTTTGTGTACCAAATACTGGCAACTGTATATCTAATATCATGCAATAATAGTAGCAATAACATGAGCAAGGCCAGCGGTTAAGACCCCAGCCTTACAGAGTTCACAAAGGTCCAGTATGGCTGATGGTGGGACATGACAGTAAAAACTTACTCTCGTCTCTGCACTCAGTCTCCTCGGTAAGCAGACCGCTGTTTGCTTCGTCCCAGGTTAAGATGAGAGGCACATCGTCGTCAGACTCCATACTAACAGATAAACAGGCTGCAACCAGCCTTGATTTGATAACGTTTAATTAAACTTAATCTAGCGTTAAGCTACTCACTAACTAAACAAGTGCATGGTTTGTTCTGCAAACCGCAAGACGACTGCGCATCTTGGCTGCTAAAAGCTAATGCTAACAAAACGAATACTTCTGTACGCCGTGCTAACTGAGCTGTAAGCTAACTGTTACAAGCTGAAACGTCTCCGGTGAGATAACACAGTGACTAGGTTAACGTCTTTCAAGTTGTGTGAAGTGGGCAAGGCCTGTCGGTTGCAGATTTGGTCTTTGTCCTGTCACAGATGGCATCTGTCACCGAATCAACTGGTTCACCGTCACTCGGGCTAACAGGCTGAGACAGTCCATCTGTGTCCATCACGGCATCATCATCATCATCACCGCACACACGACCGTTAGTAGGCTTACAACCGGAAAAAATGCTCAGCGATTTCAGATAACATGTAAACGATAACCGAATACAACTGTTGTTTATCTACATTAATATTCACCAGAGACACTTGTTAACGACACTACAAAAGCTCTACAGATACAGAGTACAGCTAGATCAACAAACATTTACGACACTGAAACAATTCACGGCAGGATGGGTTGCCAGGTCAGTGGGACAAAACCGACCCAAAATCAGACGAGACGATAACACTTCTAACTCCACGGGAAAACTGCGGACCTGGCAACCTTTGCGACAGTGGCCAAATTTTCTAAATTCAAGTCAATGAGTCGATGAATCAAAAAAAAATGTAAAAACGCTTAAATGATGAGTATTCATTCATTCATTTGTGTGTTTATTCACTTATAAAAATTAAAATACTCATACATTTATTTTCTTTATCGTACGTCATTGGTTTGATACGGCCACGCGCATTGGTGGTATCCTAGCAACAGAGGAAAAAACATTTTCGGCTCGCAGACAACACGTTGAACAAGTCGACTGGTAAGTTTGCTATTAGCTACAAATACAGAGCAATACCAGAGTCATATATGTTGGAAAATAAAATGCCGATGGCTTGAGGCTACAGTATATGTCATAAGATTGTACAGAGGTTTGGCTCCCAACCTGGGGTTCCCTCAGGGGGGCACCAGAAATCACAAGGAGTCCCCAAGACTCAGGCATAGAAATTGTCAAAATTCGATTTGCACGTTAACTAAAATCACAAATTATGCAAAAGTCTGTAAACAAAACAATTTAAAAAGATACATTTCTTTTATCCTCAATTAAAAACAGTAGGCAAATTTGTAGGCTACTTTGGAGGCCACACCTCTGTGACCTCTGTGACCTCTGAAGCTCTGTGATAATGAATCACTATTGTTCTTGTGGTATGAATGAACATGTGTAAGCCTGCTCTGTTGGGTTGTTAAAAAATGTTCTAAGTTGATTCATTCATTGTCTGTAACTGCTTATTCCGTAAGGGTCGCGGGCTGCTGGAGCCTATCCCAGCTGACATTGGGCGAGAGGCGGGGTACACCCTGGACAAGTCACCAGTTCATCGCAGGGCTTGTTCTAAGTTTATAGTAGAAAAGAGACATTTACCAAAGGTAAAGGTTCTAAAAATGGAAACAATTAAATTGATGTATGTTTTGGACAGTTAAGCTTTGGAATTGATCACTTACTCTTTTGGTGTATGTGCACGTGTGTGCAGGCTGTGGGGGCTCAGCTTTCCTTAGATACAAGGAGTGGATGCTCCAACTAAACGGTAACCAGTGCACTGATGGATTAATTGTTGCAGCTCTATTATGTTGTGAAACTGTGCCTCAAATCATATGTGTTTTACTCAGATTTTTTAATGTGTACAAGATTTGCAAATATTCCAAGAGTACAACATTTTTTGTATGGTTTACTCTCTTCTTGACAGGATGTCTTCAAAGAAAGTACCAGTACTGGCAAAGACAATGGCAGAGATGCAACTGGAGGATCCTCGACAGGCGCATGACATGCCACAGATGAAGTTGCTCTCTTCTTACACTCAACGCATCTCCAGCATAATTGAAAACTGCATCGCTCGAGTTAAACTTGCAGCAAATCTGCCTGCTATCCTCCAGTGGATCAGTGTGTCCGGTGTTGATGAAAAGTTCAGCAGGGCAATAGACAGGTATAATGTATTAGTTGGAAGACTAGAGTCAAGTGGGGAACAGAAGGATGAAGATGGCACAAGGGCTCAGCTTAAGAGGGACTTCAAGAACTCTGTCAGGGATCTGCTCAGGCTTATCCGAGACCATCCTGATGTCATTTCTGGTTGGGAGGCGCAGCCAGGTATCGAATTAGGAGAGGGCGAGCGCACAGTAATCAGAGTGCTCGAGGAATTTCACAGCCTTATGGTGGAAAGGTTGATGACCAATGAGGAGCCAGAAGAAAGTCTCACTAAGAGGGAGGAATCTCATCTGAAGAAACTTATTTTAGGAGAAGAAAAGATGGCTGCATCTATTAAGGAAATAGATGGAGAGGTGAGAAGTCCACAGGTTCCCAACTTGTGGGTCCAGACCCCTACTAGAGGTCACCAAAGCTTCACGGGGGGGAAGACGGTCTTCTTGAATTTGTAAGAAATTTCAACTGGTAAATCCCGACCGCCAACTTTGTCTCAACCGCAGCATTAAGATAAAAACTCTCATAGCATAAAGACAAGGCAAGCTATATTCACAGAGCTTTCACTTTCAGCTGAACAGCCTCATCCTGCATTAGACAAGAACGCAGTTAAAACAGCCAATGATCTAATAGATCAATGGTAAGGCGTCAGGGAGAAGAAAACAATGAATGTGAAAAAAAGAAGCTTGTTAATTATTTATGAAATTTTAAAAGAAACAGAATACATACAGGATTTCATAAAAAAAAGTTTCTAAAAATATCAGGAAATCTTACCTCTGATGCACCATTTACAGGAAATGATTTGCTCAAGATTTATCCAAATCACTCATTTTACACAAACTTCCTGCAGTTATTGCATTCACAATTTGGATTAACTGTACAGTTAATCAGTATTTCTGTGCTGTTATTGCTATGCATTGACTTTAATCTGAAATATCCATAAAATATGTCACTTAGTTGGGGGTCATTTACTCAATGATAGAAAAGGTTGGGAACCTCAGAAAAACGGAAATTTATCACTTAAGTCAATGTATCCTCTGCTCTCTCCTCTCCTCTCCTTTGTTTCTGTTTGTGTAACAGATTGCTCAGAAAGCTTGTGAGCTTGAAGAGTTGAATTCGAAGGAAAAAGCCCAACAAGCAGCCATGGCAGCTCTTAAAGACGAGCAGAGTCATTCGGTTATGAAGACATCAGATGCGGAGTTCTGCAGCATCCAGCAGGAAATTGATCGAGTGAAAGTTCAGCTCAACACTTTGATCCTTAAAAACAAAGAGGAAGAGAGAATGCCCATGGAGGTAAGTTTGGTGCATCTACCATTTCACATTTTGGTCGCTGCAACATATTAATTTTTCATTAAAAAGAAAAAAGACATATCAACTGTCATTGTATTTCCCCTTGGCAGAAAAATAAAAAAGTGGAGGAACAGATTGAAGACTTGCTCCAGAACTTTGACAAGGAAATGGAGGAAATGACGGTAAAAACTCTGACAGAACAAAAGCACCAAAAGTTCCTGGAAAAGATACTTAATGTTTACTCTGGATACTTCATGTTTGTTGAGACTATATTCAGCCTGTTTAACACGATAGTTTAAGTTCATGACCTAAGATATTGTAGTTAAATGTCACACCAAATGCGACACTACATCCAAAAATCAACAATACATAATTTTCCTTTTACCTGTAGTTCCATTTATCTATACAGATTGTTTAGGTGTGAGTAACCTAGTTTTGGAAAGATCAGCCTTCTCTTTAATATGATGAACTACAACCTTGCTTCTGCTCATGGACGAGAAGCGGGTGCTCATGACAGCATGGGGCTGAGATACGTTTGGCAGGCGTAGCTTAGTACAAAACAAAGTATAGACATTGCCTTTGAGTTTTTTTTATTTTTTTAAAAACTATAATAATAACTACTAGCTCTGAAAGCAGAAGTCGAGGAAAAATAAGCAGACATATGTGTACAACTATCATACAGTTCATTTAAAATGAAATATATAACAATAAAGGTTGTTTCAGTTTGTGTAGTCTTCAAATCCAAAATGTACTTAAAGATGAAATTACATTTTTCTAGCCTGCTACTATTAATGTTACCAGCTACAACCACTGCTGATAAAGGCTATATTGAGATCATAAACATATAATATGAATAAAATGTTTATTATAATACATGCATGGGCTAGATTAGTGTTTACCAATTTTTTTTTCTGGGGACCTGCTTTTTAAAAATGACAAACCATCATGACCCAATTCACAGTAGGCCTTATCAATGTGCCATTTCCGCATCACCATATATCATGAATGTTAAATATTTTATAAATAATATATAAATATAATAAAAAGAAACATTTGTAAATACATTTAGGCTGAGTTTTCCCTCTCATCAAGAAAACAAACCTAAAAATGTTGCGACAACTCAAAACTTCAAGGCAACTTACTGTAATAGATTTTGATTTTTGAATCAAACTCAAACTCTTAAGTTTTAAAATAAACTAAGAAAAAAAAAGTTTTGACGACATAGTTGAGATAATTTACTTTTTTTTTTACTTTTTTAAATAAAGTTAAATCTTTGAAAGTTAGAAACTAAAGAAAAAAGTATTTGAAAAATTGTTCACTACATTAGCTAGCTTAAGATGCGATTATGTTGCTTTTAGAAGTAATCCAGCAACATATCAGCCAATTCACAGATGAACATCTGCTGATTTTGTGAAACTATATTCAGGATATTGTGTTTAGGCATCATCCTGCTATAATATTCATCTATGAATACTGAATGATCTAATATAAATGGGCCTTCTTTCTGTCATATTTCTGAGTTAACTACTTTTATCTTCTACTGTATCTTCTCTTCTTCACTGCTCATCACTGTCCAAAACCATCACCTGTGTCAGGCCAAACTGGACGCAAATAAAACAGAGCTGGAAAGAGAGGAGGAGGAGCTGAGGCAGCTGGAGACGCCCTTCTCTGCCCTAGAGGTGGAGTACAACCAGATCGTGGAGAGGCGTCGGCTGGCGGAAGAGAAGAGGAGGCAGGAGCTGATGGATCTGGAGCTGAAGACCAAAGCTGCTATTATTGCCCAGGCCTGGTGGAGAGGATACAGCACTCGCAAGGCCTTGAAGAACAAGGACAAAAGTAAGAAGTCCCAAAAGGGGAAAGGCAAAAAGACCAAGAAAAAATAGTGACCAATTTCATTATTC
The DNA here is from genome assembly GCF_056507025.1 of Lutjanus erythropterus. NCBI lineage: Eukaryota > Metazoa > Chordata > Actinopteri > Lutjaniformes > Lutjanidae > Lutjanus > Lutjanus erythropterus. Next base: position 5,671,132 of record NC_139326.1, read on the forward strand.
TGGTGCGTCACTGACACACTGTAGAGAGTCAATAGTTTGAGATGCTCTAATACCTTATTTTCTCAAACTGTGGTACCTGAACCAGCGGAGGTATGCAAAAACCCCTCTAGTGGTACATGAATGAATGTCAGGATTTTGCTTTTTAATTTTTTGTAATTTAAAAACATGAAATACTATGAAAATACTTGAAAATTTTTGAATGAAAAGACATAAAAGTTTAGATAATTGAAATGTAATTTAGAGTAAGTTTTTGAACTGTCTGTGGCTGAATGTGTTACTTATATAAATATGTAAGTTACTGTATTTTAAGACGCACTTTTTGAGAAACAGTTTTATACAAAAACCAGCCAGTTGTGCAAATTCCACTATACCAGATGTTCTGTGTTTTGTCATGTATGTGTTGTTCTTTTAATAAAATAGTTTCAGTTTTAAACTGGTATTGTTTATTATTATTGTCAGCGACAGAATGTAATAGATTACCACGCTTTTTAGAGCAACATTTAATATCTGAATTAGTGGCTGACCAATATGGGTGTTTCGACGGCCGATGTTAAGACAGCAGGGTGGCCAATTACTGATATTTAATGCCGTTATCAAAACAAAGAAAAGTCGTGTAATTACGTTATTCTATGCACCTAATATACTTAGCAACCAAGATCAACCTCATTTGCTAAGATTACATTTTAATCACAGAAGTTCATAGGAAACAACATTGGTGGGTTTACACTGAAAACAGATCAACAAGTTTAAAAAATGCAGTGATTTACCACATACCCACCAGTGTGGGGAAAAATAAACATAAACAAAAGAACTTTGTTACAGTTAGAAACGGCTGAAAACTATATAAACATACAGAACAATAAAAACTATTCTTTCAGTGGCCACAGGGTGGCAGTACAGGACCTTGTGTCACATGTAGACAGTATAATACATTGACCTGGCAGTGATGGAGACAGGAGGCGCTGGGGAGTGAAACATCAAGAGAGTAACTTATCTGATATTGCAACATGACACAGTATTTAACAAGTTAAAATTACTGTCTGAACTATCACAACATATTATCACATTATTACCCTGGAAATCAGAATAAGGATCTACATTAACGTCCTACTAACCATTCACTAAACCTGTTTATTTAAGTTTAGAAACATTGACGTTATTAGCCGACCTCCCAGCATGCACTACATTTATGTTTAACTCTTCCTTTCTCTACTTTCAATACATTACAAGAGATTGCCATGTAGCACAGGTTAAAAAATAGGCATTTGGTAAATAATGAAAAACAAAAAACTCAAATCATAATTGCCCTCTTCACTGACAAAGTTGAGAAAACTTTTTTTTTTTTTTTGTTCATAGTCTTTAGAAGATTAACTATTAACCATTATTCACCTTGTTTATAAAACTCAAACAATATTTTTATTTACTAGAAAAGTAAATTATCTCAAGATCCAGAGTGGCTGCTGATTTTACACTCTACCTTGATATTTCTACATCACTGACAGACAGTTAATATACAGTAATTACCAAGTAGATCCAGTCAGGAATCCTCGTCAAAATGATTGATCAGTTGTTGATTTGTTATTGTCTGTTAAGAGTTCAGTTAACAGAGTTTTACATATATTACATCACATTAAAGAGATTTACATTTAAAACAACTACCAAACTTTAAATCCACCATTCAATGCCGGTTCTATGAATTCCACTTTTTGGCCTTGCCTTTTTTCTGTTCTTCTCCTTTCTGTTCTTCGCTCTGTCCTGTTTGATACCTCTTCACGATGTTGTGGTGGTCCTCGATGAACCGCTGGATCTAAAAGAAAGAGACGGTAGGAAACAGTAAATTAATCGTTTTCTGTTGCTCTGTCTTCATCTCTGCTCGGTCGGGGTGTACATACCTTGTCCAGCTGTTTCTCCGTGTCATTGATATCCACCCCCTCATCTTCTGTCTTTTCATAGAGGTTGAGGGTCGCCATCTTGATCTGTCCCAGTAGGAGTGTTTTCTTTGCTGCGGTTTCCTGGATGTGCTTCCACTTCCTCTCCTGTATGTAGACAGACGGGGACAACCAACTTTGATCAAGGAAATTCAACAAAGACAGGACGGGACGGGACATCACAAACAAACCAGACATCAGAAACTGAACTCTAAATAGTATCCAAATATGATTATAAACATACTTTACAGGGTTCATGGGATGTCATATTGTTCACAAAATCTGTATTATTCCTTCTCTCTTCTTTTTATTTCCATTTATTTGCTTTTTTTTTTTTTTTTTTGGGCTCATAAGGTTGCTGAACCTCGACCTGAGCAACTGAAGCAACCCCAGATCATAACACTGCCCCCACTGGGCTTAATGGGAACATCACTTAATCTGCCTCTCTTCTTACCCTGATGCCCCCATCACTGTGGAACAGGGTAAATCTGGACTCATCAGACCACATGACCCTTTTCCACGGTCCACAGTCCAATCTTTATGCTCTCTAGAAAACTGAAGCCTTTTCTCTGATTATCCTCACTGATAAGTGTTTTTCTTAAGGCTACACAGATGTTTAGTCTCAATCCCTTGAGTTCTCTTCACATTGTTTGTGTGGAAATGCTTTTACTTTTACTATTAAACTCAGCCATGAGTTCTACTGTTGATTTTTACAATTTGATTTGACCAAACGTTTCAGTGATCTCTGATCATGATCATTCAAGATTTTTTTCCAACCACATTTCTTCCTGGAAGATGATGGTTCTCCACTATCCTTCGAGGTTTTAATGATGCGTTGGACAGTTCTTAATCCAGTTTTTGTAGTTTCATCAGTCTCCTTAGTTGTTTTCTTTGCTTGATGCAGGACAATAATTTGACTCTTCTGAAAAAGAGTCACATCTTTTCCTCAGCCACAGGAAATGTCTTCTGACATGGTTGTTTAAGAAATGAGAAGCTGCTCACTGCATCATTTAGGGTTCAATAACATGTTGTCAGCTGAAACACATTAATCACTGCAGTAATTATCCAGTGGAAGGATCTGACATGATTTTTTTTTTTTTTTTTTTTTTTTTTTTGGCCATGTAGTGTACAATATACAGTATGTCTGATGTTTAACAGGTGAGGGTTGGTTCAAACCAAAGAACAATTAATAATCAGAGGAGGTTTGTGAAAGTTTCATTTGAATACATGATATTATCATAACATTAGCTAAATATGAATATAATCATCTTTGGATACTTTTTAGTGAGTTAGCAAACAATGTAAAGCTGAGATTTAACATTTAATTTACTAAAGACAGATTAGTGTTTAATTGTGCAACTTAATTTAAAATCTGGATTTAAATCTGGTTCTGATAAATTCAGATTAGAACTAATGTTTATCGTAGTTTATCTTTTTTTAGAGGCATTTCTTCATCAGAGGTCATAGATATGTTGGGTTGTAGACTGCTGGAACCAAAGTATGGCAGCAGAGCATTAGATGGTTAGTTTATGCTGTAAAGACCCTTCCGTCTTTTTTTAGTTTCCCTGAATTTCATACGTAAGATGGCAGTTCAGTCTTTAAGCAACATGTGATCAGGTCCAAGCTCTGATGGCGGCTTTTGAGGCGTGGCTTATGTCTGGTACCCATGTTAGAGTTTCAGAGCACGTCTCCTCCAGGTCAGTCTCCAGCTGGGCCAGCTGGTTTTTCTTGTGCAGCCGCAGCAAACGATGCTGGTCCTCCATCATCAGCAGTCTTTTCCTCTGCTGGTCGATCTTCTCCTGCGCCTCAGTGTCCTTCTGAATGAGCTGGTCTTTTAAGTGGAGAAGACGCTCTATATGATCGGCGAGCCGGTCAGCATCTTCAGACTGTAACACACACACACATTAATGATGTAACAGCAACATTAAACTTCATTATCTACTCTAAACATGTCACAGTTTGTCATAGACACCTGCTGCTAACATCATACAAATTATCAAACTTTTGTAAAATAAAACATTAACTTGTACGAACAAGACAGAGGTGCAATTTTACACAACAATGTGAGATATTTAATAAGTGTGGTCACTGTTTAGGCCGCCATCAAGTCAAGAGTCAAGATTAAGGGAGTCAAAATGAGCTTTGGACTCTTGGCACAATTTTTCAGTTAAAAACATTTCCTTATTCTGAAGGAGTTGTGTGAAGAAACCTGTTAGGCATTTTACATTTTCTGGGTTATTGCAGTTATGGACGTGCACCTATGATGTAAGTTGAACTTATTTATTATTTTATTTGACAAATAATCAGCCGACATACTTTTGTTTTTGTTAATTTGCTAATGCCAACATGTAGACATGAAGATTGTTATCAATGTGAGGGTGCGGCATCACAGAGTAAACTGTATTTGCATCTGTTTTAAGCTGCGCTGTCACCTGTTAAACTATATGGTTTTCATCCATGTAAAGTTGTGCTGTCGCCTGTTTTCATGTATGAGAAGCTGCTCCGACAGTGATGATGCTTTAAACTGTTATGATGCTCCAACACCACATTTTGTCAGGCTAGTTTATCACTATCTTGGCCTTGCTATTTTGACTTCTCCTCTATATCACTGCGGTGCATTTCACTGTTGTTGGTCGTTTTAAAATTGCATAATTTAGACAGAGCCTGGTTTGATAATCTTGCATTAGGGCCCGGTGCTGACTCGTTATGCCACTGTGCATGAACAAGGATTAATGTTAAGACCCAATTAAATCAGGGTTTAACTTAAAAATATGTTGCATAAAACTTTTAAATTATCTTAAAATTAAGACAGATTAAATACAAACTTCTCCTTATATAATGTAATGTCACAATGTAATGTTTTGTTCAGAAATCTCTCCCAACAGTGTGCAAATTCATTTTTCAATTTTATTTTATTATTTTATTTATTCATGTTTTTTTAATTTTGGTAAATGAGCATGTCCATATGGATTAATCTCTATTTAGTTTCTGTTTACATCAGTAAAGTTTACGAAATGATTTCCTAAACAGAGATTAGTTTCAAATTGTGCAACTGAATTTAAAATCTGGATGTACTCATTTTAAACTGAGTTTTGCTGAACCCAAGTCTGATTCGTCAGATGCACTCTGCGGGTATAAGCCTGTCATTGGTTGCTTGGTTTCAGTCGGCATTGTGGCGTCTGCTATCTACATTTTCAAAGTTGCTGGGAAAGACGACACCCTCCCAGCTGCACCTCGGACGCTAAACAAGGATGTAAACAAGCTAGCAGTTGTTACCTTTTCTTTTGGGGTGATTTGGCCAGGACTCACCTCCAGATGTGCAAATGTTCCACCAAAACAAGTTCCCTCTTGACACTATTTTGCAGCAGCACCATCGCTGCATCCTGGGCTTAACTCTGTGTGATCAGAACTGATCTTAATAAAGGTAGAATAAGTAGGATTTGTCAGTTACTGCTTGTAAACGCATCAGACAGATAGTTGATTGTTCAGTCTCAGTCCCAGGACGTCAAATACTAACGTTTTGGGTTGATAAAGTGTCCCGAACACAGCGAAACAAGGAGATAATAAGAGGGTATGGGTGCAGATGCAGCTGCTGCCACACGCTTCTAAGGTTTGTGGGTGATGACTGAGAGGGATTATTCCATGGGAAAAGTCTGCTTTGCCTTTCAATTAATCTTTGTTGTTGAAATTCAATCCGCGAGCAGCAAAAAGATGAGTTAAAAGTATCTTGTTACTTTGAAAACTATAGGAACTGATGTGTAAGGTGGTACTATGTGTTTTAAACAGGCTCTGAACTGACAGGTGGTTTAGTAAAATGGATAAATATTATATTATAACGAACTATGCCTTAGATTTAGTCACATGTTGCCCGGCCATATGTACAACCTTGCATTACCTGAGTCATTTTGACCATTCGCTCCATGAAGTCCCGATATGGAGTGTGTCTCTCCACCTGACGCAGTAGCTCCTGTTTCCTCTCCACCAGTCGAACAGTCTCCTCCGTCAGCCTCTTAATCTCTATGGCCTTCAGCAGACACTCCTGCCTCGCCCTCTCTGCTTTCTCAGCCCACGAATTAATATTATATTCATCCTACTCAGAGGGACAGAGAAGGTTTTAGTTATAGTGTTGCTGCCCGGTGAAACTGAAATTCAACATGTAAGGTGTGATGCGGGAGCTGTGTGTGAAGTGGTCCCCTGCTGTACCTTCAGAAATACGTCAAATCTCGAGCGTGACTCAGCCACTTCCTGAATCTTCTTCTCCAACTCCTCCATCTGTTGTTTCAAACTCTCTTTAAGCTGCATTAAAACACACACGGCAGATTAGCTACTTAGAAATATTTATGATGCACGGACAGTGAGCATTAAAGGAGTGGACTGTATTTTTTGAAGTGGGGTTGTATGAGGTGCTTATTGACAGTCAGTGTAAACAGGGTCAGCAGCAAAACTTATTTTAGCCAGTTTCAGTGTACGCAAGATTTAGAATATTTTCACCACAGACAGTCCTTTCTTATGAGAAATCGCCTTTACATAAACCAAATATCGCTGTTTCCAAACATACCAGACTCCTTTGGCAAAAACAGCTATTTTACCTCGCAGAACGCAGGAGCTGCTTGTGTACCACTGCCTCATTTGGTCAGTTTGTTGTGTTATTGTGTGACTTTGGTGAATCTGAACTAACCCTCTAAAACACTGAAGCCGCACAATAAAACATCCATACATCAATGCTGCCGCTGTATTGGCCAGGACAAGTCTGACCTCTGAACTAAAACTCAATGAAAAATTCTCAATAAAACTCAAACATGTAAGTGAACTAATGAGCAACACACATTTTGAGTGAGCAGGAGCTTTAAATGTGTGAACTTCCTGGTTTTACATTATAGTAAACTTAATATCTTTGAGTTTTGGATTATTGTTGAACAAAAAAACTTTTAAATGTTTATTTATTGAACTACACTGAATTATTTATATATTTATACTTACATGTGTATATATTTAATAGTTTATTTATTTAATTCAAGTTTTATTTAATTCCATCTTTGTTTATTTCATAGGGATATTTATTTATGTATGTATTTATTATCTATAATTTTTATTTATTTGTGGAAGCCCATTTCTGCCAGTGGAAGAAAAAAAAATATCCCCACTGTGAGTCAGAATTATGAAATTAAAAAAGTTATTATTATGAAATAAAAAGTTGATCTTAGGGTGCATGTTTGTTCAGTGACTATCAGCAAGTCATGTCTAGCTTTGTGTGTTTGGTTTGCTTATTTTAAGTTGAATGATCAATTATGAATAAAAAGTTAAAATTATAAGATAAAATGTCATAATTCTGTTGAAAGTATGAAATAAAGTCATTTATGAGATTAAACATCATATTCCAGAGATAAAAAGTTTAAATTATGAGAAAAAAAGGTTGAAATTATAAGATAAAAAGTCATTATGGGACAAAAAGTCGTAACTATTGGATTAAAAAGTCAAAATTATGAGATAAAAAGTCGATCTTAGGGCAAGTACTCGTGCAGTGACTGGCAGTAAGTCACGTCTAGCTTTGTGTTTGTTGAAAGAAAATATGAGATAAAAAGTTTAAATTAAGAGACAAAAAGTCATAATTATAAGATTCAAAGTCAAAATCATGAGATACAAAGCCAAAATTATTAAATAAAAAGTTTATATTATGAGATAAAATCATTTATGACATAAAAAGTCATAATTAAGAGATAAAAAAGTTCAAATTATGATATAAACAGTTGATTTAAAAAGGTCAGTTTTTATCTAATATTTTTGATTTTTTATCTCAAATGATTTTTAATCTTGTAATTGAATTCAACTTTTTACCTCATAATTTAGATTTTTTTTTTCATATATATATATATATATATATATATATATATATATATATATATATATATATATATATATATATATATCTTACCATGAGGATATTGTTTCTGTGTTTGGCGGAAATGGGCTTCCGTACATATTTGACCCTCCACACAGAGGGAAGTCCGCACCTGTCTGCGCTCCTCCATCTTTACGTCCAGCTCCTCCTCCTCTCGGCGGACCTCCAGCAGTCTTAAGATCGCGGCGGTCTCGGTTCTGTCACCGGATTCTGCCGTCGTCACGTCACGGCTGAGGCTGGACCCCGCTGCAGACAGACTCCTGTTCACACGTTAAAGCATGGCAGAAGTCAGCAGCTCAGATTGATTCTAGCAGAACTTCAGACGCTGAGAAAAAGCTCCTCATAAACTCACCGCTCCTCGCGGACGGAGCTGGCGTCCATCGCTTTCTGTTGTCCTGCAAGATTTTCAGGGTTAACGACCAGTTTAACTTTTCTTCCTCCTGCCGTCGTTGTTGTTTGACGGCGGTTTCCAAACTTTCTACAGCCCTTCGCCTCCAGCGTCCAGTCCCCCTCTGTTTGCATGGAAACGCAAACCAGGAACTTTTAAAGGGACAGTCCAACATTTCAGCGCAAAGGAAAAAAAAACACACCAACAACTTTCAAAACTCAATCTGTAGTCTCAAAATGATTAAAACTTACAAGGTTAGGCCACACCATAAACTTCTCAAAACAACGAGGCAAGCTCTTAAATTAGACTCCTGCAAATTAATTGCAAAAAACACCCCAAACATTGCAACATGCACTACATTTTCTTTCTTTTCTTTTTTTTTTTTTTTTTTTTTTAGAAAAACTGTTATGAAATCAGGGATTTTAGGGTGCAACAATCCTAAAAGAAAAAGCCTGCAAAATCCTGCACACTAGAACTCATGACCTCAGTATTTCTAAATTCCTGTTTACTGGACTTCCTGTTTGACTAACCTGCAAAACCTCAAAACACAAAATTACAATGAGGGCCCGTAGTCTCATAATCCATCCATTTGTTCCACCTATAAGATTAAAAAACAGCTGAAAATCTGTGCACAGTGTGGACCTCACTGATGTCACCCCTGAAACTTGAGTTTCAGACATTTGATTGACAGGTGTTACCACAGGGAGATGTGTGATTTTTTCACTTTAAGCACAAAACTCACACTTAATATCACACCTTCCCACTGCTGACGCTTTGAACGACACTGGACGCTGCACGCAAGCACGTGGTCACACACCATGCTGCTCACCGTCCGGCAGACTGACAGACACAGGCAGACGCGATGACACTTTGCTGTAAACACGTCAGGAACAAGATCAGTCATGTGAAAATTTTGAGGCTACTTCAGTTCAAAAGATGTAGAAGCCTAATTTATGAGAGAATTTATTGGAGTCTGACAAGTTGTTTACATACTGAGACATGTTTAGAAATAAACCCCACTGAACTGTCAGTGAATCAGACATTACACTGTATCCAGCATTTTTCCCTTATTTTGATGAGAGACTGGAAATGTGTTGTGAGGTTGCACAACACGGTTTGCATCATAAGCACTAAGCCACAGGTGCAACCAAAACCTGGAGAATCTGTTTTGAATATTTCACCCATATAAAATATATAATAACAGGTTTGGATTAAAATTAAAAAGAAAACAAAGTGGGGAAAATGGATGTTAAGGGGTTTTAAAGTGCCAGCTACATCTTAAAGGCCCTTTATGTTTATTTTCTCAATAATTTTTTTACTATAAGCGATGATGAGGCCCTAAATTGACACTATTTTCTGCCAAAATTAGAAGCGATTTGGTTATTTCACATTTCAGTATTTGTGGATTTTACTTTTTTGTTTGTTTTGTATTTCTCACTGGTTTGGAGTAGGCGGTGCTTAGTTGAAAAAAAAAATTACTCTGTGGACATCTTATGTTACATATTTGACTTCATTTTGTCTTGTTATGTCATTTTCATCTTGTGACATCTGTTACACCGTTTTTGTCTTGTTGCGTCTTTTATGTTGTTTTCATCTTGTGAGATCTCTTACACTATTTTTGTCTCGTTACATCTTTTACGCTGTTTTTATCTTGTTACGTCCTTTACGTTGTTTTTGTCTCGTGACGTCTTTTACATCAATTTTGTCTTGTTGCATCTCTCATGTTGCTTTCATCTTTAACATCATTTTCATCATATGTCTTTTAAGCTGTTTTGTGTTGTTTTCATCTTGTAACATCTTTCACGTCATTTTTGTCTTGTAGCATCATCTTCGTCTTGTTAAGTCTCATATGTTGTTTTGATTTTGTGACAGGTTTTAAATCATTTTCATCTTGAAGCGTCTTTTTCGTCTTGTTAATTTTTTTTGTCTTGTGTTTTGCAGGCTGTCATGTGTGACCTACACTGACGGATACACCAAGGAATTATCCTGCTGTGGTAGTGTTCAATCCATTTAGGCTGAAATCAGTCTTGATGTTGAGAAGGCAGTGTGCAACATTGCAAAATAAAAATAATAATTCTTCTCAAATGCAAGCGAAAGGAGTAGAAAGTGCAGATATTTGTGTTCAAATGTTTGGAATAAAAGTAAAAAGTTGACAGAAAATAAACACTCAGGTAAAGAAGAGATACCTGAAAACTCTACTTGAGTACAGTAACAAAGTATTTGTATTTAGTTACTTCCCACCTCTGTTGTTTTCTCGGTTGATCTTTAGAGGTTTAGTCAAAAAAGACAGGCGTTAGTGTATTGCTGTCACCCACAGCAATATTCACTGTTCACTATTCAGCATATCTTCAAAGACTTGTTATCACCTTTAACTCAGAGCCACAGAGGATTGAGTTAATGGTAATTTGACATTACATGTTCATACCGGTAGCACAGTGTCATGTGGTGACAGAGGATGACGGCATTAGGACACTTAATGGAAATGCTGTGTGCTGTTATTTTTGCGTAATAATTTGCAGGTGTGGAAAAGATGGTCACGCTGACAATAAGAGCGGCAGAACCAGGAAAGTGCATCTGATGTCAATGCATGTCATGCACACATACACACATACACACACACACACACACACACACACACACACACACACACACACACACACACACACACACACACACACACACAAAATGTGCAGAGAAAAGGGGAGACAAAGCAGGAGAAAAGGCATGACCAAAAGGCAGTGAAGGGGAAAAACAACAACACAGATAGCTGCAGGCTGCAGAGATGCCGCTCTATCCATTTTTGATGAATGGATGGCTTGCTGCACACACAGCGCACTTTATTAATACTAATGGCATGATGCTATTATAATAAAAGCATGTTGTGTCAGGTGATGGGCACAGTGTGAGGCTGAGGAGATGGAGACATCACACCCATGTAAACACCAGCAGACCTTTTAACAGCCGAGGAGGAGGAGGAGGAGGAAAGGAGGATGAAGAGGTCAAAATCTATAATGTGAGGCACAAAGCTCATGAGTACACTAAAGAATACAAGAAGCACCGCTCATTTTTATTAATGTTAATGTTACACATTCTCTCTTTAAATGTCCTCTTAACAGGTTTGGGAAGTAACAGATTACATGTAACAGAGTTATGTATCTAGATACCAAAAAAAAAGCTTCTTAAATGTGAATATTTTTTGGTTTCTTTACTCCTCTCTGACAGTAAGGTGAATATCTTTAAGTTGTGGAGAAATTAAGACATTTGAGGACGTCTTGAGCTTTGATCGACATTTTTGCACCATTTCTTGGACCAAACAACTATCAACTAATCATCCTTTGGTCATAACTGTAAAAGGTGAAGTGAACTTATTTTTGCCACATACCATAGGCTTGTGTGTGTGTGTATATATGAAACTGGTGTGTTTTCTATGTTGATGTTGCTGCATTGGCATTCATTGTAGACTTGATATAATTCTTAAGAGTATAAACAATCCTAACAAACTTGTTGTCATCCTGCTGTTTCTTCTTAATCAGAGTAATCCAACCAGCACAGATCAAACAGAGCACAGCGCAGATGAAGTGTTTTCAGTGTCAGAGGTGACAAATGGACATGTTCGATAATGGTCAGTCCTGAACACATCCACAGGTTAATATTCAGACTCAATAGCACTGCCCTAAAAATTGGTGGGCACTTGTATCATGTCCAGACACACAGAAAAGCCACTTGGAGCCATACACTCAACCAAACAGGAGGTCAGCCATTTTAAAATTAGTGGTCAGTTTTAGCAGTTTTCTGTTGCAATCAACAAGGTGAACGCAAACACAGAAATCAGAATTAGAGTGGTAAAAAGGGTTTTTATTGCCGGGATAATGAATGTGGCCATAGGGGGAAAATCCAAGAGCTGGAGAGTGGGCTGATGGCAGGGAAGCAAAGCAAGGTTGGAGGGCTTTGGCTGGTTGGGAATGCAGCAGAAGGACGCACAAACAGGCAGGCAGCGATCCTAAAGCAGAGAAAAAAAAGGCATATATCCAAGTATCCACAAAACAATACATGAGCAAAAAAGCAGCCTGAAGCATGACTGTATCACAAAGGTTGATAACAGCATTCTGGCGAGGACCAGAGAGGAGAAGTCGGTGTTTTATAGTGCAGGGTTGATTACAGGATGGTTCTCAGGTGAGCAGCAGGGAGCAGGTGAGTTGAGCGAATGTTGTCAGAAACCCAGGAGAGCGAGGGAGTTGCCACGCCCACAACACAGACACACAGAGAGAGACAGACGGGGAGGGACAGGGGAAACAGAGGACAAGGAAAAACACAGGAAAACTAGTGACACAGCTGCACTTGATTGAATTAATAAGATATCCACAATAATTAAAAAAAAATCAATGTGTCTTATGCGGTCTGTGCACATTTCCACTGGGACTGTCTGGAGGCACCTGTACATCTTTGACTTGAACTTTGCTCCTTACTCGTGGTTTTCTCCTCCTCACTGTAATCTGAGTATTAATGATCCTCAAATGTCATGTTTGATAAGAGTCCTGACCTGAAGACATCTGCATGACCATCAGGGGTCATACTCTTAGCCCTGCCTACTAGCAACAGGAAGTACGTCTTGTGTGACAATCATCATTTGAATTACATTAAATTTTTGTGGTGTGGTCTACACTTGATATACCGCATCATGGGTGTTCTGTAGTACCACCTAGTAGAGACAGGAAGTGGCAATGAACTCCTTCCTGCAGTGTCCAAAACATGTAAAAATCCCAAGTTCTTGTCGACAGGTCGGAGTCTACACACGTCCCAACACACACATCACTGCTTGGAGCTTTAATTTTCTTTTTCGCTGATAAAAATGATATTTTAAGAGTTTTAAGGGTTTTAGTCTGCTTCGTGTTCTCATTGCCTTTAAATTTAAAATAGCATATCTGAATAATCAAACTGATAGCCAGTAAAAACCTTGACTTTCACTGCAGCTCACACACACACACACACACACAGAGAGAGAGAGAGAGAGAGAGAGAGAGAGAGAGAGAGAGAGAGACTCCCACACTTGAGTGGACAGGTAACAAACATTTAGACATCCATAATTAAAGGTCAACAGTGTGGGGCAAACAGATATTGAGAGGAAGTCTGTGTTTATGCTAATGCCTTGTCAGACAGAGAGGCCAGCGACTCTCTGACACCATCTATTAATAATGAGACACGATTGCAGAAATGCACTGGATATGAACCAAACAAAGCTGCTTCTGGCAAACAATGGGATCTGACAGCCGGCTGAGTGAGTGCTTTGAAATTAGGCTGCGTGTGCATGCAGCGTTTGCAGGGAGTCGGGTGTGTGAATGGATTTGTTTGTGTATTGATGTTTGTGTTTTTGTGTTTGTCTCACAGCAGTGGCCTTGTCGGGCCTGTTTGCAAACATGCTTGTACACGAGTGGCGACAAGCCTGCAGGGAAGCGTTGGTAACGGAAATGCAGGGAAGAGAGTGGGAAACCTGCTGGTCGAGGCTGAGGCACATGGTACCTCTACAAAAGGCAAATAAGAAAGTAGTATGTATAATTTCTGAATACAACAATGTGTGTTAAATATATTTAAAGGTATAATATGCAATGTTTTCCTAAAAATAATGTATAGACACATATAAACAGTCATCATGGCCCACAAGTGTGTTGTGGTCCCTGGCCTCTGCCCATATTTCATTATTTTCTCTCATTATTTTACTGCACTCAGGATGCTTTACCAACCCACAGCATCTGTATTTGACACCCTGACATCCCTGTGGTGCGTTTAAGAACAGCTTGGATTTCAGAATATCTTGCTGAAATAATTCTAGCTGGGTCATTTTCTAATCTAATCAAATAAGACAGTGGTTCCCACAGTGGTTACAGGACAAACAATAGTACATTCAGACTTTTCAGCCAGTTACACTGCAGAAAGTTCAGTGTTTCCAGACCAGAAAACCACATGAACCATTGAAAATTAATTTTCTAGCAATACAACCAAGCAACACTACTAAACAGTTTGTTTGACATTATTGTTGTGCCCACATGTTAAAAAAGCAAGCTATTTCTGTATCTGCTGCACTTAATTTTAATTTTGTACTTTTAAACACTAATATAGTGCCTGGCTTAAAGGGATAGTTCACACAGAAATGAAATCTACTAAGCCTCATGCCGATTGAGGGTCAGGTTTAGTTGATGAATTGTGGGCTAATATTAAATTTTGTCCAAAATTTGATGTTTTACAGTGTACCATGCATGCTGCAATGATAGTAGCAGCAAAAGATGTGCAGCACTGAGTGAATAAAGTTACAGTTTAATATAAAAGACGCAGCTCATTATCCTTACCAATGAACATAGCACTGACCCCTTTCAAAATAAAGGTCATTATTATTAAACTGATGTTGTTTGGCTGAAATGTCGGGCATGTTTAATCAACGTCACTGTTTTATCAACTGATTGTCACTGCAGGTCAAGTTGCTTTTCAACATTATTGCGACATCCAGTCTTTAAACTAGGATTTGCAATGTATACACTGTGCAATTTATGAGAAATATGCTGAAGGATGTTTTTGAAAAGTTCACCCTGGGCCATTTTGAAACAGTCAGTGGACAGCAGTCGGCCCACTGGCCATAGTTTGGGCACCACAGGCTCGTTGTGAAATAGGCCACTGACTACTTTCACCCCCTCAGTCCACTAAAGGTCCTTCAAATGAAGACGGAAAGTCACTGGTTGAAGCGCTCACCACCAACACTTGAAGACCATAGAGTGTGTCGAAGCTGAAATAAGATATAAGCAATAAGAAACATGTAGGACCACAGCAACAATTAAAGACAGTGTGAGGTCATGGCCTCAGCTTTTAGCCAGCAGTGTGACTCTGAGGATGAAAAATTCAGCCTGCTTTGGTCCAGACTGAATCATTGGATAGATTGTCATAACATTTGGTACACACATTCATGTCCGCCTCAGGATGAATTATCGTAACTTGGGTGATCTCCTGATCTCCTTTTCATCTAGCACAGAGCTGCTAGACTTCTGTTTTTTTTCTGGAAATTCAGGCTGATTCTTGTATTTTTGTATTTAAACTTCATGTCTATTGTTAGGTTTCTTAGTTTGTCCAGCTGTTCCGTTCCTTGCTTGTAATTTATTAATTGATCAGTTTAAAAACACTGAGGCATTTATTTACTAGAGGCCATGATAATGAACTGGCAACTGTGTGTGCACTGTGCATGATAGTATATTGTTCTTTATTTTGTATTTCTGTTTTTATCTGTAACTGTAATGAAGTAGTTACCTTTTTTGCATCCAGATTACATAATTCCTTTACATATGATCCGTTACTCCCCAAGCCTGAATGCACACGTACTGTAAGAACATGGTGGTTCAACATGACGATCGCCATGGAAGCGGACCCACATCTCCTGTAGATCATTCTTATTTTCAGGTGATTATACACAAATGAAAACATAGCTATGACTACCAGTAAACCCCCTCCAGCAAACGAGCAGACAGGAAGTCTGTGCATCCATTACACAATGTCAAAGATGGCTATCTAAAATAAAGATGAATAAAATCACAATCAAGTTCATTTTAACATAACAGAGGTGTTACTGCTTTTCTGCATACAGGTTGTTCCTGCATTTAAAATTTTTATATCTTGGAAACAGTTTTTCAGGAGAGTGTACAAACCAACAATTGATTACTTCTACAAGAATCTTTCAGCTGAAGATATTCTTCAAATTTGCTGCCACTAAAAAACAATGTAAGATGTCCATCATCAAACAATCGGTCCTATGTAGATAAACGAGGATTGTCCTTTTCGCCTGTGGCAACATCCAAAAGTGTCCAAGGCCGCTCGACATTCACTTTAAATTTACACCTTCAAGCAGTACATTGGGACAAAGACCATCCCCAAATAATAAATACAATCATTTTGTTAGGTAGAATATTTATATTTAAAGCTTAATCAAGAAAAATTTTGGGAAAAAATCATCTCTATGAACTACTAGTAGAGCAACATAATATGAAATGGGAAAAGATCTGCTTGAGCGAAGAGTGGGACTTTTGAGTTGTATTGTGATGCCTTCATATTGTTGTGAGTGTTTTTTATTAATTAAATAAACTATATAGATAATAAATTAACCAATTAATTAAATAAATGCCCTTTGATCTCACACGCTGGACCTTTAAATCCTGGCTCCGGCCCTGCAGAGCACATGCACAATAATGACCTGACAGCGTTCCTCTATTCAAAGCTGGGAGCCTGCAGGGGCCACGGCCGCTCTGCGCAGTGAGCAAACAGGGGGAGTGAAGCCCTGCTGGTAGTGATATCATTATGCTGTGTGTCCGTCTGGACAAGGGGACCGGAGTGAGGTCAGGGGGTATGGGGTGTAATCTCCTGATTCAATAGGTTTGTGTGTGTCAGTATGTGTGTGTGTATATGTCTCTCCATCTTGCTGGTTGTGTGTCTGTGTCTCAAAGGGAGTGTTTTTGTGTATCTGTGTTTGTGTGTGTGTGTCTGTGTGTGTGTGTGGAGGATTAGCGTGCCTCTCCAGTCCTCTGGCTGTAATCAGACGGGACATTGGCTCCATGACGTCCCACAACCCCCACCACCACCCACTGCGGGAGCGCCTCTATCCCTTTCACCCTGTCATGTGTGTTTGGCTGCCGGTCTTGGGACCTTGGCGGTATGTTAGGAGTTAAAACAATTATTCTTGCTCACATCATGGTGTCCTTTTTAAAATCTCTGCTTCCACCGGACGGAGTGACAGGAAAATTGGGGAGACGAAGAAGGCCACTCGGCCAAAAGCACACCCTACATCTGCCTCTGTGTGACGTTTGTACGTTTATTTCCTTCAGTGGGATCTTTAAAACCGCTGATCCAAAAGCGAAAAGAAGGGGAAAAGATAACGCAGCTCCATCAGGGTGACAGTTCGACGGCCGTCAGATAAACAACCACCGCTGATCAGGTTAGTCTGAGCCCTCTGACCCAGGACTGGCCTGTCTGCTGTTAGTTTGACCTTTGACCTCTCCCTTTGTCACAGGACAATCCAAGCACAACCCCCCCCCACACCCCAACCTCCCCCCAATACACACACACACACGCACACACACTCCTACTTGGCCTCTTATCCTTGACAGCTCTTATGCTCATATTAAGATCTACTTCAGTGATTTCAGGGCGGTTTCAGCCATAAACTCTCATTTAGGGGGAAATTAGCTCTGGTCTCAGTCTTATAACTATACTGTGCTTAACAGCATTAGACCATTCTTGTGGCTTTTAAATAACAACGAGGATGGATAGTATCATTCAAATAAACCTCCACCAGCCTACTTTGTTGCACCATACGTAATGGCCGAACATTCATTGTTTTACATTATTGTGCTGCCATTGTGCTGTCCTCTTAGTGCCATGCAGTGCTTACAGATCCTAATTATAGATACTTATGGTTTAGTATATTAACATGAAAAAATGGTTTGATGCATCCATCAATGCATTTTACAATCAACTTTTAAATCCCACTTGGTCTGATGAAGCTTTAAAGACAGAAAACTGTCACCTGAACAAGCTTTGGAAAGATTTTTTCTTAAAGGTCCAGTGTGTGGGATTTATGGGGAATTATTGCCAGAATATAGCAGAAATGGAATGCAATATTCATAAGGATTTTTTTTTATCAGTGCAAACCTGAAAAAAGGATTTGTTGTTTTTTTGTTACCGTTACAGTGAGCCATCACTGAGAAACACTGGCTCTAGAAAGGGCATTTTGTGCTTTTTTTTTTTTTTTTTGTGATAAGAGTAGGCTCTCCTACATGCTTGGAAGGGGAGGGTGAGATGAGGTGCTCAAAATCACCACGAGATGGCACCAAATCCTTCTGAATGGACCTTTGAAAGGATGGTTTGAAAATTGAAAGGTGGGACTGTATGAGGTACTGATGAATGACACTGATATTTTTACACAATAATTAATTTTAAAACTGGGTAAACCTGCAGCGTTTTTAAAAGTCTGTGTGTTCAGCTCTGAGACCTTTTGTGGCTTCCAGATGAATCTCCTGTGTCACTCTTTATACTGTCAGGTATCTGCCTTATTTCACTGTTTATGTTCATTTTCAGCTGATAGGAATGGTGTTACGTTACTGCAGATGAAAACCTGTCATTTCCTGATTTTGCTGCTTCATAATAAAAGCATTTTATATAACAAACTAACAGGGGACTTTTATTGGGAAGAATTTATAGGAAGTAACAAGCGGCTGCAAACTCTGCTGTATTGGGCTGCAGCACCAAGTCAAACAGCAAAAGGAGGAAAAGAGGCAAAAAGGGGCAAAAATCTACCCAGATGTTGTGTTTACATCACTACCGATCAGAGCTGGAAATGATAAATACCCATGTCTGCTGCAAAATCATTTGACCCGTGTTTTACTGCTGATCCTGTCCACAGCAATACATTGCTTGGCTTCCAACACTGGTGCCCCTGTTGCTTCTCTAAACTGTGGACACGTTGACCTCAATCTACTGTAGGTAATACACTGACTATCGATAAGTACCTCATACAGCCCCACTTCAGAAATCTGAACTATCCCTTTAAGTTTCCAAAGCGTTCTTATTTTCTGAGGCATTCCAGATGTTTTACTTGTGCCACACTGTCACTTTTTACTGCCACAGAGACGGAGCACCATCAGACCCATAGAGACGAACCATAATCAACTTTACCAATTACACTCCATCTCAGACCACTTATTCCTCACAAAATGGAATTACTTAATGCTGGACATCACACAAATGCCTCTCAGTGTCCTGTGAGAGACTCCAAATACGCATTTATATATTCGAACCGATAGTTCAGACTGTAATGAAATAAGCTTTAAATAAGTCTTTGATGCCTTTTAAAAATGCTTACTTTGCAGGAGAAATGGCTCTGCGGATCTGGGCAGCAGCTTTAACGTACA
The DNA here is from genome assembly GCF_056507025.1 of Lutjanus erythropterus. NCBI lineage: Eukaryota > Metazoa > Chordata > Actinopteri > Lutjaniformes > Lutjanidae > Lutjanus > Lutjanus erythropterus. The sequence goes on from NC_139326.1 coordinate 5,690,284, forward strand.
ACACAGCAGAAACATAAACCCTCCTCAGCGACGCGCCCGGTTCAGCTGTGAGAGAAAAAACTCAGGTCTGCAGGCCAAATGAGTGACATTTAAAAATGTCAGTCTTTTTTTTGTTTTAGCATGTGGTGTCTCATCTGTGTACAGGACAAAAAAAGATGTGTATATATGATTATCCATGCCATGAGTCTGTTTAAAATCATCAGAGGAGGGAAGTACAAATACTTTGTTACTGTATTTAAATTGATCTTTCAGGTATCTGTATTTCACTTGAGTATCTAGTTTGCTGACAACCTTTTACTTTACATTTTAACACAAATATCTGTACTTTCTACTCTTTGAATTTTCAAAACAGGTCTCCTTTTTTAATTTGAATGCATTTGAATTACTGATTATGGCTACTTTGCATCATTAGACACGGACTTCCCAGCAAGTTCCCGGTAATTCCACCTCAGTGGATGAAGCAAACAACGTCACAAGATGAAAAACAATGTAAAAGAAGAAAATGACATAACTAGACAAAAGAACATGACAATATATAACGAGACAAAAATGACGTAACAACGAAGATGGTGTAAAAGATGTGACAAGAGAGATCTGGAGGAGAAATTTGAAGTTCAGTTGTCTTTGCACAGAAACAGCTGGTAGAAATGTCCTTCGGAGGCCTAATTTTTACTTTTTACTTTGACTACATTTCTGAGCCTGTACTTTTTCTCTTTTACTTGAGCAAAGAAGTTAAATCAGTGCTTCTGCTTTTACCTGAATCTTTTTTTGCTTATACACGACTATCTGTACTTCTGCTTGAGTGCATACTTTTGCCACCTCTGGAAACCATAGCGGGCTGGTAAATTTGGATGAGGATGAGAAAAGGAGAATATGTAGAGGGCAGAAGGAGGGGTTACTGGTGTGTGTGTGTGTGTGTGTGTGTGTGTGTGTGTGTGTGTGTGTGTGTGTGTGTGTGTTGGAGGGGGGAAGTTGGGGAGATAATGATAAGCACCACTTAGGCTCTTTGATCACACAGGTTCATCAATCTACTGTCCAACCAGTGTGTCTGAGAAAGTCCTCCGCAGATGGATTAAGATCCTTTACACACACTCTCACACACACTCACACACACACATGCTCTTCTCTGTTTAATATTACTTTACCACTTTAGCCAAAGCTCTGTACTTCCAGCCATGCAGAGGTCGTCACACGGCTCTGTTACTGTACAAGCGAGCATGAAGAGATGCAATCCATCTTCAGAGCCGGAGGCCCCCGTATGGGACCTCTCTCTTCTCTTTCCCCCCCTCCTCTCTCTCCCCCCTCCCTTCATCCCGGCCTGAGTTTGTCTGGAGACGAGGGGTTAAGGAGGAACAGACCCTCTGAAGAGCTGCCTGCTTAACCTCTGACCTCATGGTGTATGAGAGAAAGGAAGAAAAAGAGACGGAGAGAGACATATAACTAGCTGCGGAATTAAAAGTAAATACACCGGGTTAGAAGTTTAACGATTTAACAGCCTTTCCAAATAAATCTCTGTTCATTTGTTCTTTCAAAATAAGGGTAAACTCTGCACAGGTGTAAGGTGGAGGAGGTTAACTTTGCTGTGAGAGAAACATGAGATGTCAGGGGAGAATGGCAGTTTGGAGGGGGGGGGGGTTAAAAAAAAGGGGGCGACCACCAACACAAACGCCCCCACCTTTCTCTGTCCCGCATCCCGGCAGACCCCACCCCTCTCTGGGCAGCAGGTTGTCAGTGAGGGGGTCCAGCTGGTGGAGACTGCAGATGCCAAACAACCTGTCAGAGATAAGAGGAGGCGGACAAGGTATGCACAGCCCCCCCCCCCCCCCCAGCACCCACACCACTCAGAGACACTGGGGTTCCTCATGCTTGATAAGATACTCTAAACAATACTCTCTACACTGTTGAATTGACACTTACTTGAGAAAAAGTGCAGGCTACTGCAGCTATCAGGTCCTTCATATTGATACATGCATTGAAACAGATAATCTGCACTGCACTTAAAAGAGTTTCCACTCCCGAGGTGTTGAACGTACTTTAAATAGCCCCCTGGAAATGTTAAAGGTTGTCTCTGCTGCGTTTGTGGTCTAATCACAGAAGAAGAACAACACCACAACCACTTGACTTACGCAAAAATCCTCTAAAATTTATTCCGTTTCTGTATATAAATCTGTCTTTATTTCCATAGAACAGAAAATACTGGTTGCTTATCACAACTATTTATCACCACTTAGAGATGGAGGGTGAAACCAGAAACAAACCTTCAAAGAGAAACAAATATCTCTGAACAATACCGTCTCGTTTCACAAGTTAACAACAAACTAATCTGTACAAATCTAGAGTAATAAATACTATTAGCAGGAACAAGGTTATAAAAAATCTCATTGTAACACACACATACACTCTTTCTCTCTCACACACACAGCTACACAAATCAAATACATATCAAGGAATGATGAGGATCTGAGCCCATATTACAGAAACTTCCAAACACACACAACTTATCTTAACTGTTTGGAAACCATGGTAAGAAGGGTTAGGACTTAATTTAGGGGGGAAAAAGCCATTACAGATGAACAGTCAATGGGAAAGTCAATGTTCCCCATCTAACTGAAGATAGGAAACATTTGCTAAAAGTAGCTAATGGCAGTGTTAGCTGGCTTGTTTAATCTGTACGGCTGCTCTTTTATAGAGTGCTGCAGGAATGAGTCCTAAAACCTGGAACTGGGTTAGCATATTAGCATTTCCGATTCCCTCTTTGTCTGCAAAAATGTCCGCGGTTAACACAAGCTTAAGAGATTTTCATGTTTTGTTCAGCAACATAAAATATGTCACAACCCACTAATAAATTATGAAGGTTTTGCATGTCTAAATAACTAAATGAGACCATGGTGGTTGTCGTGGGCATTAACCGCCATCATGCTGAACACTAGTCGTTTATGGCAGTGATGCTAAGCCATGCTATGGCAGTGCTGCTCATTTATAGCCTTATAAAAATCATAAAAGTGGTGTTTGTTTTTTGAGGATTGTCCTGCTGAAGACAATTTGTTGGTATCATACATTTTTGAACATCTTTAGATTTGTCTCCAGATGTTACCAACACCTCTAACTCACCTGTCTCAAAGTTGGGTGCCCTTTGCTGTTTTTGGTTGTTTGTTGGATGTAAGTTTTAAAAAAATGGTTGCAAAGATATTTAGGAGTTCCTAATCTGAGATAAGATAGGATGAAATAATATGATTCCTATTAGTTAGTTAGGCTTTGCTTCTGTAATATAAAATTGGGGGAAAAAAATGCTATCTTAGACTCTTCCTATCTCAACTTAAGTATTAAGCAAGGAAATTTCTGTAATATGGCCTCTGCTCTGGGATGTTTTGTAATGTTAGAGCACCTTCTCACATGTTAATGCATGTAAAACACCTGGGCACAAATATAAGAAACTGCCTCATTACATAAAATTAAAGCAAAATCTCAGCTCACGTCATGTTTTGCACAGTCGATGCCACAAATGTTTCTTTACAATTAGCTGAGAGGAGGAAAAGTAACACTACTCAGACCTGCAGGGAAATGTTTTTAACCCAATCTTGTCAAAGCAATTAATGGAGGCAGGCTGTATGGATGTGACAGGGAGCATCTAGATTCAAAATAAAGACACTAGGGAGAACATTTTAACGAGTTGGTGCATCGATGTTATCACATGTACAGCACTGTGATTCTTTGTGTTTGCTGAGCAATCCTCGCATGTCAGGGATCAACACCGGACTCATGAATAATTCAGAAACAAACAAAAATGGGACAAGACACACACACACACAAAACATGCTGCACTCCAGCTCTGACTGGTCAGCTTGGGATAAAAGAGAGCCACGCGGTCATTGGCAGTCGCTCGGTGAAAGGACAAAGCCGATTGGTCAGCTGGGGGTGACTAAGAGGACAGCGGTGACAGCTGCATGACGCTGAGTAGTGCATTTACCCAGAATGCAGTGGAAACAGTGTTTACAGGTCCTTCAGCCTGTAGCGTGGTCTAAACAAACTGTTTATCTCTATGGTGCAGCGCCTGCAGCTACCACTGCCTGTCTCATTGGAAATTAACTCATAGCATCCTTGAGCTGAGCTGACATAGGCTTTACATACAAACACGCACACACAGACAACTCATGCCTTTTCTCCTTCACTGAGACTGAGCACGGAGCTGTGCTTTGCTCCACTAAAGATTGAAAAAAAAAAAAAAAAAAAAGTCTCCCTCCGGCTCTGCTGCGAGAGCTGAGATTATTTTGGTCAGTAAATGTTACTGCCTGTCTGACAATGGGTCACAATTTACATCCTTCACAATGAAGACAGAGGGAGTCATTGAGAGGATAGTGCTGCTCACGGTCTGGCCTTGACAGGGCTCACAGTGCAAACATTTGGATGACACCGGTCTTTGGGTTGACAGAAAGACAAAGTACAACTTTTTAATTGTGCTGCTCTTTTTCTTTTCTTTTCTTTTTTTTTTTTTAACGTCTGAAGCGTCATGGATGTCCAAGTCCAGTCTTTAACGATCCACTGCTCCATCCAGCACAGGGGAGAAACATGACTAACACCTCTTCACAGAGCACAAAATCACACTTTTCACAATTATTTTACAAAGGTCACAGACAGGCGAAGTCCTGGCACTTCCGGGGTGCCACACGGGAACAAACTTCAGAGAAAAATATGAACTGTAGTCAGTGGTGAGAGACACATTTTTGTTCCTGTTTGAATTGTGCAGATGAAGAGTCCCTAAACTGATGTTCCTATCCCAAATGAAGATAGGAAATGTGTATTAGACAAGTATCCTATCTTCCCAAAATCTTAAAGAAACTCTCCTAACTTTAGGATAACTGTTTAACTTACTAACTAGCTGGTTAGTGTTTGCTAAGAGTAGCTAATGGTACTATTCACCAATAGTAACTATTGATAGTGTTTCCTAGAGGTAATGGTAGTGTTGATGTCTAATGGTAGTATTCGCTGGTGTCGGTTTTAATTGTGCCATGAATAACACATCAATTTAATTTAGTGTTGTGTGAAACCACTGAACTACATCTCTCATCTTGCACAACATACGTCATCATCACTAATATTGCTGTCCCTTGTCCCTTGTAAAGTTATCTTACCTGAAGTGTTTTACCCGGTGACTCCTGGTGCTTTTATCAGTCTACGTCCTGGTGCAAAAACACACAGGGATCGTAGCTTCAGCAGCTAACATTAGAGTATCTTTTAAATTATCTTTTAAATTGACAAACATATTGGTATTAATGCCACAATTCAAACAGTAAATACATATGATTTGTCTCTCGTCACTGACAGCCGTTCATATTTTTCTTAAAATATGATCCCATTGTGGTCCACTGTAAGGTGGCGTGACTTCGCCTCTCTATATCACATTTAGTCCGTATACGGTGCAGCATCTTTCAGATTCTGAGTCGAGGCATCTCCATCCAATCGTCAGTCTTTCATCCTCTGGTTCAGTTAGGAGGCTGCACTCCACTCTGGGACTCCACACCGGATGTGTGTGTGCGTCTCTAGCGTGTGGTAGAGAGGAGGGGACAGGTTGGGCGTGTAGCGAGGGTACTCTCTGAGAGGAGGGCTCAGCTGCCTGCTGTGAACGTTTTGGGAGCTCTGAGGTCCAGAGCTCTGGCTCTGATAGGGGTCGTGGGCGATGTGTTCCCCCAGCGGCGGCGAGCTCTGGTGGGCTATGGCACTGAGTCGGGAGCCCTGAGGGCTGGAGCTGTACGGAGGGTGAGGGGTGTAAGGTGGGTATGGGTCCATGGGGGTCATGGCAGAGGGGAGCGGGCATGTGTAAGACCAGGATGCACAGTTGAGTTCATCCAGTCTGGGCTCTGAGCCGGCGAACATGCACGCCTGACGCTGTCCCATGTCTGAGCTGTAGGGGGAGTCGGTGAGACCCAGGGCGGGGGTGTTGGAGAGGCCGGGTGGAGGAGGAGGGTAGGAGGAGGAGTGATAGTAAGACTCGCCCTCACTTGGCGAGCTACCAGTGAAGGGTTTCTTGTACGGATGCTGGCGGGTTCCTGAAGAGCAGTTCTCCTCCACTACAGAGAGAGACAGAGAGAAAACCTCCTGTTTATTTTCATATTTTCATATTTGATCTGAGAGAGTTCACCTCAGAATTCCCAACTTCCCGCATTTGAAAGTTCAAAAAGCTGAGATGAGAACAAAATGTACACTTGAAGAAAAGGTGAATTAGTTTGGCTGCTTTTAAAGTATGTTTGACTTTAACTTAAATGCAAACATAATGACAGGATAGAGTGACCAGACGCCCTGAAAAAATCAGGTATGTTATTCATTTTAAAGCATTTATTGAAAGAATTTATTGGCAATGACATGCCAGTATTATCATGCATCCCTAATTACTTGCCACCAGAGTTGCACCCATGATTAGTTAAGTTTAACCCAAATAATGTTTCTGAGCTTGAGTTTAGTTGCAGGCTTAGAAAATGTTTTGGAATCAAATTATTTAGTATTTTCAGCCTCATTCCATGTTTTTTTTCAATTACATGATCTAAAGTAAGTCTCATCTTCTTGTCTTTTAAAGTGCAGAAGTACTAGCGTCATTTCTTGTAGCTGCTGATTAATATGTCTGAAGAAGCTCATGCAAGCATGTGTAAACGACCAGACATGAAAATAAATTATTTATTCAGCCACTGCCTTAGTAAATCTGATGCTAATTACACACAGTTTGCAAACACAAACTGAACACCAGTCACAGCACAAATTAATATAAATCTGGCTTAAAGGTTGATTTACTACTTCCCAAGGAGCCACTGGTTTCCATTCATCTCAGAACGATATATATAAAAACAACCTGAAGAGACGTTTGAGGTCTTCAACAGTGAAAAAATGATCATTTTGTTTAGTTACACATGTAGTTCCATGATCATCATTCCCCTTGCATTTGGCTGACACTGTTAAACTTGTCTCATGAATGCTTTCTGGTCACCACCTCTGAAATCTTGGACGATGGAGCATCTTCACCACCGAGAAGAGGCGTTTTCAAAAGTCTTCCTACAGCAACTGCATTACCAAGAGGATGCCGTGACTTAACTGACACAAATAAAGATAATGGATCGTAATGCGGTAAGTTAAATCTCTTGATTTTCATACTGGCTGGTTGAAAGTTAGGAAGTCCGTCTTAAAACTTGTCCCTCTCTGGTCGTCCTTTTTTTGACACAATTTCAAAGACTTATGGCTGTAATATAATGTCTCCTGCTACTATTATTATTGGTATTTTATATCCTCGGTTCCAGATGATTTTAAACTCCCTGCTCACTTACAGGAGGTCATTGCCATCTCATTTCTATTAACTAGACGTTCACTTCTGTTTAAACTGAGGGATGGAGCCTCCACCACACAACCAATGGATCAAAGATGTGATGAAAAACGTCAAGCTGGAAAAATCAGATCCACCCTCAACAGCTCCATCGAGAGATTCAACAAAATCTGGAACTCATTATTGAACTATGTGAATATTTTACCAGGTCTGGACTATGAACTCACACCTCTGCAGTCTCTGTCTCTGCTAAAATACAGTAGGATGCACATGTTTTTTTGGGGGGGTTTGTTCTATGTTTTTTGTGATCTGTCCATTTGAGGTACACAGAGATGTCATCTGCATCTGTTCAACCAACAAAATTATCTGTCTTTGTATCTATAATTGGATAGAAGATCAGAGGTGGGCGTGGAAGTCACTTTGAATCTGGTAAATGTTGTATTTTCTAACCTAATATTCATTTGTAATGCAGCTGCTGTGCCTTCAAAGCATCAGTTAATTAATTAAGAAATAAAAATATTTCCATTCCTCTCGCTCTTTTCCATTTTTATTTTTGACTAAACTAAGTGGTATAAACTAAACCCCACCACTCCTAAAACTGTGGGACATTGAGCAATAAGCAACTGAAAAAAAAAGTTTCATGAATGAAAAATTCTCATATTAATTGGAAATAGGAACTCTTTACTGTAGAGATATAAAAATATCCTTCACTTGAACAGAATAATTGAAATTGCAATGATGCTGCATTCATGTTTCTTGATGCATCAATCTTACTGCATTTCATAGTACAAAATGATTATCCATATATTAATATTCTAATATATTATAATATTATAACTTGCTTAAAAATGTAATTAGATAAAAGTAAAAAGTAGTAATCAGAACACTACTGTGTTACATTTTGGAAATTATATTTTTTTGAGAATCTTTGGGTATAAAAAGTATTTGCTAACATTGCATTATTTGTGCCTTCCTGAGTAATGTATTCGGATTCGGATGCATCCCTACTGACTGTTTCAGATATTGATTTTTAACTATTTGCCTTTGTACTTACAGTATTTGTACGATAGCCTGTATTAATGTTTTGTCTGATAAATGTCGGAAAAAATCTATAACTGAAGTGTTAAAAAATGTAAAGTTTAGTTCTGCAGTAACCACTGCTACTATGACATTTGTCCAAAGCTGTATTTCTGATCACTATTAATGTTTTGACACTGAAGTGCAACTTAGTCAGAAGTCTGCATTTGTCTGCTTTTTGGGGGCTGCTCGAGTGATGCTTTCTTACTCAAAATAAGGAAACATTCGCGGGTTTTAATGTCACAAAATTGTGACTTTAAAGCTAGAATTAGTGGGATTTGTCTGAGCTGTCTGTACCATAAATGCACCAGAAAGATAGCTGACTGCTGAGTCTCGTTCCCAGGGTTGATGAAGTGTCCCGAGCACATTACATATGCAGACACCACCACACACTTCTAGTGGGCCATAACTGAGGACTACTTTGTCTGCAATAGGATTTTAAGGTGTAGTATAATGTTTGTCCATTTGTTTCATTGCCTTAAAATTTCTTTTTGTAACCACAAGAGGGTGTCTGGCTGGTTGGTTGTGTGTTGGTTTGGGATTTGTTTTGTTGTGTACTTGTTATCTGTTAAATAATGTGTATTTTTGAAAATATTCTGATAATTCAATAAACTACACTGGTCACATCTGCTTTCATGCCAGTTAACCAGTGGCATTCTGTTATGTTTTTAAAGCCTGACATTTATGCAGTTTTCAATTTTCTTTTGCACAGTGTAGAGACACACACAGCGTCCTCCTACCTTTCCTCTTGGTGCAGTGGTACACCTGCGGCTGTTGGCCGTGCTGCAGGTGAGGATGAGGCAGGATGTAGTGTGCGGGGGCGGCGCTCAGCAGCTCGTGTGGACTGCTGCTGCTGTTCAGGCCGTTCTCACAGCTGTAGGGAGATCCCACGGCTTCGGGGGAGCCTCGCAGACCCCGACCCTCCCCGCTGAACGGGCTCCCACTGGAGCACGCTCTCTGACGGGCAGTACTGCGAGGAACCACAGGGAAGTCCTTACTGAAACAGAAAGAGGTGAGATAAGACACTGCAGAGGGGCAGTTTATAAATGTATTTAAAATACATATTTAATTACTTTTGAGTATTTTGTAATTTGCATTATGAGAGCTTGTATTTGTGTATTTGAAATGCTTAAAATACATCAATTAATATGTCATTTTATTCTCAAATAAGACACTTTTTTATCCAACTGTTCAGGCATTAAACTACCAGGTTCAGGAGAAGATTGTGGTTTGGGTTAAAATACTTATGTTACATTATGTAAGTGTCGTCACTTATGAAATTGAGCTAAAGAAACTACTGTCACACGGAACAAGAACCAAGGTCTCTGGATGTGAAAGTCCTGTGTTTGACTCATCCCTCCCTACGCAGACTTTATCGCAGTTTTTACTGCTCCTGTCACAATTACTACGGCCAGTAGAGGTCACTGCCTTGCAATAAACACAAACAAGCTGCTTGCATAGATGATCTATTCAGCTGTTTTCTGGTCAGGATGGACTGACACCACCCAGCATTAGGGATGTACCCGAATACATTATTGGGAAAGCACAAATAATGAGACAGAAACAGACATTTCTTCTATCCAGAACAGATAATTTTGTTGGTTAAACAGGTACAGATACAGTCTCTGCATACCATGCACATCTTTTCAATGCGGGTGGACAGTGGTCTGGTCTGGACTTAAGGTAGGGTAGCTCAATTTATGTGAATCATTCACATTAAAATAACCTTTGCTCCCGGTGGTCTTTCTGGTGGACAGACTGCTAAACCAAACTCCATTGTCAAAGCAGGTGTTTTATGGCAAGAACATATTTTATCACAGCAAAACCTTTAGTTACACCATCACTGAAACTTCTTTCTGATTCACTTTCCTCTACAGGCCGAATCGGCACACGTCATTTGCTCAATGACATCATTAACTAACCTGTGATCAAGTGTTTGCCACAGACTACACGTGTTGACTGGCCCAGCACTATAGCCCTTGGTAAAGAAAACCTTCAAAAGGCCTACTTTATTTTGAAATAATTTATTAGAGGGGACAACTTGAAGGTTTTTAGAAGTTGGGGTGGACAGGGTCCCTCTGTCCAGGGGCGTTTTCAGACTTTTTTTTTTTTATTACAGGGGTCTTTGAAGTTGACAGCCTTGTAAACCAAACTCTATTCTGTGTTTTATGGTAGGAACATATTTTTTTACAGTAAAATCTGTAGTTACACCATCACTGAAACGTCATCACTTCAATCGACAGACATGCTGACTGGCCCGGCACTATAGTGTTTGGTTTCACCAGCTGCCAGATGCCTGCACTGACTTATGCAGGCATGCAGCGTGTGCACACACACGTGACATTTAATGTGTTATTTCTCATATCTACTTTAATTAACATCACAGTATCTTACAGTATCTGATTCCTGTGTTTGTTGTGCTGTGAAATACAGTGACACTAACATATTAAATTAAAAATTATTCGTACTTAACTTATAATTCATAATAAATTTGGAATTTGTAACAAGACACTTGGATGTTTTTGCACCCATCGCTGAGGAGAAGCAACAATTTGCCTCTAATGGCTTCAGGTGTGCTGCACAAACCTCTGCTGACCCTGTCCAGGTATTTCTGTTAGATTAAATTCTGCCTGGTTGTATTTTTGTGGTCTTGTGTTTTTTTTTTTGTTCCTTTTTCTTTTTCCTCTTTCTTTCAAGTCTACTTAGCTGCTCTCAATCCTTTCAGCTCTGATCTCTCTCTGTACACACTGCCCTCTTGGTGAACTCTGTGGAATGTAGGGGACAGCGGGCCACATCTCCCTGACTCTCGCTGAGATAGTGACACACACTCACGCACGCGCGCGCATGCACGCACACACACAGTCGGTACTGTTTGTGAGATAATTCGCCGCTCTAAAAATAAACATCCATCCGTGTGTCACTTCAGATAGACTCTGCTCTCTCCTCTGGTCTGCTCTGCTCTCCACCAACCACAGCAGCACAATAACACAGGGGTGCTGCATTTAATACAACCCCCTCCTCCTCCTCCTCCTCTTACTCCCTTCTTTTTCCTCCCCCTCTCCTCTGAAACAGCCTCTCCCATTGGCTTGTTAAAATCTCTAAACTGCCTGCCACAACAGTGCTTGAATAAAGATTAGTTCAGCACGCAAGCAGACACCATGTAGGGCCAGCAGCTAATCAGCAGTGACAGTCTAATAGACTAGCAGCAATGTGATATCATCTATCTATCAGTGCTCCGAGTGTGTGTGAGCGTGTGTGTGTGTCGGGTTGGTGCTGCACGTTCTGGACAAGGTTTCAGGCTAAGATCAACCTTCAGGTGACAGTGGCTCACGTCTCTTTGTACCGCTTGGTTCCACTCACACACATAGTCCTGTCTCACACCATATGTAGCCCATCATAACAACCCTCAGAGAGAAGAATAGATTTTGTTTCCAATGAATGCTCACAAACACACAAACACTCGACACACACACACACACACACACACACACACACAAAGAAAGCTGTACTCACCCTTGTAGCTTGGCCATGCGGTGCAGCTCATTGTCGTCGCTGCCTCTGAAGCCCTTCGCAAAAGGATTATTCTCTATCTTCAGCTGTGTAATCTGTGCATATAGAATACAGGAAATCAAACCTTCTTCTTCTTCTGACCTAAAGGTACATTTCACCCCAAAATGAAAAATACATATTTTTCATCTGGCCTGTAGTGCTATTTATCTATCCTGATCAGTGGTGATCAAGTGAAGCAATTATATAATAAACTATAAGTAAAAACAATTAATGATGATTGGTGCTCAAACTTCCCAGACTTCCTAACCTTCCTGCTGTTTACATTCAACCTGACTGATTTCCTGGGTGTACATGTTAATATGTATTTATTTTGTCTTATATTTTCACCCTATTCCATTCTGAATTTAATGGTTAATTCTGTGTTGTAGTTTTTGTGTATTATGAGGAAACTACAACTCTTAATTTCGCTGTACAACCCTGTGTTGTATAATGATAATAATCCTTGAAATTTGTCCCTTTTTTAGTGTAAAGAAATAAGACGACAAGTATACTCTGAAAACCATCCATTTAAAAAACAGATGACAAACAGCCTGAGATGTCTTAAGAAAATATGTGCAATGCCTCAGTTTATCCACATTCAGTTTAGTGCCATTACATTACATTACACACTGGATCTACAAATACACAACAACGTCATATTTTACTTGTTTTTGTTTCAAGCAACGTTTTAGATAAATGTTTGATGTAAATTATTTTGTACTGAGGCTGCTGTTTGACAGTATTTTCCAAAATGCTCAATATTTTATTCTGGAATTAATGACTGCTCTGCAATTTTTTTTGCAAAGTCATTTAGTGACTGAAATGAACATTTGACGCCCCCGATCTAGATTGTTTTGGTGTAGGTCACGGAGTTTGGGAGATATCGGCCGTGGAGATGTCTGCCTTCTCTAAATAGATAGAATGGAAGTAAAGGACAGCTTGTGGTGCTCAAAACGCCTAAAAATACTTTTTAAGCAGTTTTTCTTTCCAGAAATCAGGACCTGGTTACTCGAGATAGAAAGAAAATAGTTCCTATACAACACTTAACACAACAAGTTCCATGAATAATCTTGAGTAACCGGGTCATGATTTCCCGAAAGAGACATTGCTGTTGAGTTTTTTTCAAATGGCACTTTGAGCACCACAAGCCGAGTGACATCCAGCTCCATTACGCTGGAGAGAAGGCAGACATCTCTATGGCTGACATCTCCAAAACTCAGCAACTCGCCAGAACAATATAGATGGATAAATAGCACTGCAGGCCAGGGGAAAAATATGTATTTTTGGAGTATATTTGGAGTGAACTGTCCCTTTAACTCAAGACACAAGCATCACACCATACAGGCCAAAAGCAACGCACAGTTTCATGCACACACAGGCACATTTGGTTTTTTCAGTCGTTCTTTTCATTGACTCAAAGTCAAAAGTTTACTATTCGTCAGAGGCCCTGCCTGCAGATGTTAAAAGCAGCCCCGCTGCAGCTCTGCACGGCCAACATTCCTCAGCTGCTGACGTTTCTAACGGAGCGGACAGTGTCCCCGCCAGCTGACACAGAATAAACTGTTTACCCAAACAGTCGCCAGGTTTAAGGATTTCAGGCCAAAGCTTTTAGAGGTCCAAAGCTCGGAGCTTTGATGTTAAGTCCTCAAACTTTTCTCAGTGATGTCATGGAGGGAAACCTCTCCACGCTGCGTGTCCATCACACAGCAGGCGAGGGGACTGACACAAGCTCAGGTCCAAACAAACTTTGAAGTGCTGATAATACTGATAGCCTCTACCAAAATACTCACTCAAGGGTTCTCATTTTTATATATAAATACTGGAATTAAACATAGAAGTGTGAAACAATAGTATTTGTCACTGTTTTTTTTACACAATAACCAAATTTTACCACACAAATGCAATGGCTCATAAATTAAAAATAATATGTTATACTCTAATAAGTCAATTTAATGTTCACTCTGTCGTCTTGACTCTCAGTACAGTACTACTTCTACTACTAACACTGATAATAATATTAATATAAACCAGTAATTACATTTAAAATACATGTTTTTATTACATTACACTGATGTAGGGGAGACTAATTGTTACTTATTTTACATATTTTCATTCATAATGCACAAAATACACTGGTCATCTTTTGATGAAAGGATCATATATGTGCAATAATTAATAATACAGTCAGTATATTTTCACTAATAAGGACAATACAGTAATACTAAATTTAATACAAGAAGCCAGAGTGTTGGGGGCAATTTACACTGAAAAAAAAAAGTCATATTAACTTATTTTTGTATATAGTTAAAATTATTTGGGATGTCAGTCATCGCATGCATTCAAAACAAAAGTCTGTTTCTATTTTTGCAGAAGACTGGGCAGCTATTCCAGTGGTAACTTGATTTTAATCATTTGAATTGTGTTAAATGTAATTTTATATTTACATTTTTTTTAAGCACGTTCATTTTCTAACAAAAAATGTGTCAACAGATAAACAAGGTGCTTACACTGGGATGTTCAGCTTGGGGGGAAATAGTAGAGAGCTGAGAGAATCCTACTGAGCGCGTGCAGAGTAAGTGTCATCACTTCTGCTGGTTTCTGATTGGAGGAGTTGAGTGTGTTACAATCGCACCCCATCTCCCTTGTTTATATACATAAATACAATCTAATAAAAATATACAGTTACAATAATTAGAATTTACTCTGATTACCAATTATAAAATACTTCAGCTGTTCAGTAAATAAAACAATACAGCATCAACGTTTGTTTATAAACTAAAAGCTGTATCTACTGTTGTAAATAAATAAATGCCTCTTGATGGATTAAACATTATTTTCTGAGCCTTTATGTGTTTGTTTTTGTGCACTTCTTGAAGTTGCAGATAAACGTGTCCAGAATTTAGGCCTCTATTTTGTCAAATGAGCAATTTTTCTGACAACGTATGCTTTATACAATTAAGAAAAAGAACAATTACAAGACTTTATAGAAAACTTATGGTTGAGATTTATTATTTCATGTTGACCAAATTGAGGCTGTCCTGTGAAAACTTAAACGGCAGAGTTGGTTAAAGCTGCAGCAGTCTGTCTTTCTAGTTAGACGCCGAGGAAACCAGATCAGCCAAGATCAAGGGAAAGAAACAGGTCATTACAGACCAACACTCACACGTGTTCGCACACACACACGCACACACATATGCACACACATATGCACACACACATGCACACACACATGCACACACACATGCACGAATAATTTATTTTTGGACATGTTTACAAATACAGAGTAAGGACACATAAACAAAGAAGATGCAAATTGACTTTCTGGATACAAAAGAACGACAGTAATACAAACAAAGTCAAAACTGTCAGTCCATGTGTGTGTGTGTGTGTGTGTGTGTGTGTGTGAACATGTGTGAGAGACAGAAGTTTGAAAGTGGCCAATAACCAAAGGCAAATCTTCATACGCTTATACGCAGATTTGACAGCAGAGCAGATCTGATTTTCACACAGAAGACTTTGAGATCCATTTCCATAATTGTTGGAATAATTATGAGTCAGAGACACTTCACATTGAAACGCCTGATCTAATAGTATTTATTTTAATGTATTGAATTCTCTTTTTGTAACTTTATTACAACAATCATTACTAAATGGTAAAGTTATTTTTACTGTTAACAAACATTCAAAAAATGTTTATTATAAACCAGAGTTTTATAAACATCAGGCGCAACTTTATACTGACATATCCGATGCGGGAAATCCAAATGTGGCAGCCTGGTCAGTGGCCATACGCTTCAAACTATGAATGTAGTGTCAGTTTTGTACGCGCAGGGCTCCGTAGTCAAGTTAACAATTATAAATATACAACATATCCCACAGGCACAAAAACGACTTAGTGAGGTCATACTTTGGGTTTAAATAAGTATGTTACATATGTACATAACATAACGTAACAAAATGTAACGTAACGCATATAAGTATGTATGGTATTGTAATTATAAGTTACAACTTTATAATAGTTCAGTAGTCCAGATAATATTTATGACAGTTTATAAACTAATTATTGCCCATTAACAAAGAGTTACAAACATCTGGTACATGTCCCTATGTACTGATTTCTTAAAGGGATAGTTCACCCAAACATGAAAATTCGGTTAATATCTGCTCACCTCCATGCTGATTGAAGGCCGAGTTTAGTTTGTAAGTCCACAAAACACTCCTGGAGTGTCACAGGAAAACAGTGTTGCAGAATCCAAAACAATGGAAGTGAATGGTGACTAGTTTTGAAACTGAAAAAACAACTAAAATATAAAACATAAAATGCCTCCATACTACTGGTCTGGTGTAAACCAAGTCTCCTAAAGCCCCGACATGCCAAAATGACTTGAAAGACATCATTTACACCATTTTTTTTAGCCTAAAGCTTCACTGTAGATCTTTAGCTTAAAGCCATATTCACATGTGCATACACACTGTCTCAGCTGGGTGTGTGTGGTGAGACAGAGAGCAAACAGCATGTAAGGAGGCTTGGATTACATCAGACGAGCAGTACGGAGGCATTTTTCTGTTCATCTTTGGTTGAAACTGGTCACCATTCACTTCCATTGTTTGGGAGATTCTGCAACACTGTTTTCCTGTGAAACTCCAGCAGTGTTTTGTGGACTAACAGAAATAAATCCGACCCTCAATCAGCATGAAGGTAGTAGATAGTAGATAGTGACTGAATTTTAATTTTTGAGTGAACTATCTCTTTACAAATTATTTGGTAATCATTAACAAGAAATAACACAGGACATCTGAGGAGCTTACGGGAACACTAATCAACATTTTTCACCATTTTTTGTCATTTTATAGACCAAACAACTAATCTATTAATCAAGAAAACAATCAACATATTGATTGACAGCAAAAACAATCGTTAGTTGCAGCCCTACAATACAGGCTAGCTTACTGTAGTTTGGTTGCTGCATTTCTTTGGCTCATTTTTGGCAGTTAGTCATAAACGTTTTACAATGAGAAAGAATAACTTTATTTTTTGCGCCATGATTTCAGCCGGCTGAAAACAGACGAGTTACTGCAAAACAGAGTATAATGGGAGTAAAGTGAAAAATAAAGAATAGAATTATAGCTGTTTAAAAGTTGTTTTCCACATGCTGTTGTGTATAAAAAGATCTAAAAAATACCAATGTATGCAACAATAAACAGGTTTGCTAAAGTTTAGCTATAATATATAATTTCTAAACAAACTATTTTATATTACACAAACTAATGATAAAATAATCTTAATTATAGGATTACTAATAACTATTAAACATAGCTTAATTAACTATTAGTTAACAGTTTATTAATTATGGTTACCATCGGAGAGTTTTAAAATCTCCAATCACTGTATTAGTTTCACCCATAAAGGGGACTCAGGAGGCATCTTTCTAACCCCACAAAGCAGTGTGGTGCTTCCTTTGTACTCACAGTGTTTTGGTGCACTACTGTGTCCTGTGTGAAGCGTACCTTGTGGTTTTGGTAGGATGTCACAGCGATGAAGGCAGTCTCCGAGAAGACGTGGGTGCAGAAGGCCGTGTTTTTTGAGCCGAAGCCGTTGTTCTCGTCCGCCTTGACAATATGGAGACGGGGCTGGTATTTGTGCATGGAGTTGAGTATTATCTGCACGGGGGAGAGATTGAGGAGGTGAGATTGACAGACCTGTCATCTTTCCAGAAACCCACCGGGCAGATGCCGGGACTCAGACTAGACTGGAGGCCAGGTGGAGGGTAAACCCAATTTATGTCAAGGTGCCCAGATTTCATGGATGACATGAATATTTAAGACAGAGATTCACTGTGTGCTTATGAGATGTAAGCCAAGACAATATTTTGTGTTCCAAGGCAATGCATTAATAGTTAAAATCCAACAATATAATATGTACTATTCTAAAATGGGACATATGGACCGTATATTTCGATGCCAGTACTTTTAGGATTATAAATTATGGCTACAAACTTTTACTTGTAATTGAGTATGTCTACACTGGGGGAGACCCGGGGATATTGTAACAGGGGGCAATTGTAACAAACTCAAAACTCCAATCAGAAACTATCTAGAATTTTCAGAACTTTCATCAATTTTATCTCTAGGTTTTTGGTTTAAAAATAACATGAACAATCTGCAATATGCAAGGATGCAACTATAACACTACAACTTTTTGCATTAAACTTAACATTATAGTCTTGTCCTTATATGTGAAAATATATCAATTGTATTATAAATTAGTGCGCGTACAGCAGAAGATGTCCTGTGTATTTCCAGTGGTCTGTGACTTATAAAGGAGAATGTAAAAAAAATGTTACCACTGCCCCAGCTCTCCCCTTTTACTTACATACAAGATCTGAGACCTTCTTCCACCTCAGACTATTTCCCACGACACCGTAACTCCACAAGTGTTTTTTAATTGGATCACGGCCCTCTGTGTGCGCGCGTGCACAGGCGCGAGCACGTTTGTTTATCCAGGGGGGCTCAGTTTAATCGCAGTGACGTGTCCGCCGCTGACATGTATTAGCTAATGGACTTCAGAGTCATTGAAAACATTACGTCTAATTTAACAAGCCTCAAAAGATTATGTTTGTTTGTTTCTGACATGCACGCTCGAAACAATAAACGTGCTCACCTGTTCTCGCGCTGTGTCTGTTACTGCAGGGAAACAGTGAAATAGTGGGAATGAGTCTGTGCTGTGTTGAGGCTGCAGTGAGGCCCTCCTGGTGACTTGTTGTGAAGTCTGCTGAGTTATATTGTGGAGCTGCATGTGCAGCCAGCTGAGTACAGGAGTGAATGGGCTCCTCAGGTTGTGTCTAACTGGACCTGTGACTATAGTTTGTGTCATTTTTCTTCTTAAATTAAAAACATCACTCAGGGTTAATGATCTAAAACGCATATTATGTCGATGTGATGTGGCCAGTAGACTATTTTCAGTGAGAAAGTTATGATGATTTGTGTCCTAATCATGACTGTATTGTATTTTAAATGACTTTTACATTGTATAACCCCACAATTAAAGGGCCACAACTATCATGCAATATACACTGTAAAAATAAACTATTTGTTTTAACTTTAAAAAAGTGTAAAAGTATCAAAATAAACCACTGCACACTGTGCTGACTTTACTGTGACTTTATTAAGACAAAACAAGCATTTCGCCTGTAGCTTTGCACCTTTATAATAATGTTTATAGACAACACGTTCTCACTGCCAACTAATCAAATATGCAGCTTGGTTAATAACCAAACTATGATGCTGTAGTTACCCCTCTATAACGCCAGTTTTGTGCTTGCATGGCTCCGCAGTTAAGTTAGCAATAATAAATATGCAACGTCAGGGCAAATTTTCCAAATACAGGCAAAATAAACATGTTATTTATGTAAGTTCACATAAAATAGCTTAACGTGACGTAAGTTATTATAATCATCTGTTGCAACTTCATAATAACCTTCCAAATAATATTTATAGACAGGTTTACAAACTAATCAAGAACCATTAACAAAGTGTTAGAAATATGTAATGATTTCTTATAAGTTTACAAATCATTCTGTAATCATTACAGGTTCTTAATGTAGCAAATGTATAAAATGTGTGCAACAATAAGCTGTTTAATAATTGAATTTATAAATTACATATAATAATCTACTGGAAATACAAAAAACTTTTTCAACTTAAAAAGTTTGTAAATAAACCACTGCACACTGAGTTGAGTTTACTGTGGCTTTATTAAGAGAAAACAATGCATTTCACCTTTTTTGCTCTGCAAAATTACATGAGAATTTACAGGCATGGTAAGTACACACAGATCACATGAATAATTATCACAGCCATTTCACTTAATTTTTTCAGTATTTAAATTATTTTCAAAAACTGAGTATTAATCCCCCAAAAATATGAAAATACTTTTACACAAAATTATGTTTTTCAAAAGTTAAGCCAAATGACTGTGATAATTAGTCATGTGATCAAGCAAAACAGGTTATTCACACTTATTAAAGTCATAGTAAAGTCACCTCAGTGTGCAATGATTTGTTTATTTCCCGCAACTGACCAGCACCTGATTGCTAACATTGGGTGTGTTGTTTATTTCAAAAAAAGCTAGTACCTTAATTTTTCAAGTTGACTGACTTTGACAAGATGAGTCAAAACAAATACACTATTCCAATTTTTTTATAAACTTTATATTATTTAAGTTGTACTTGAGAAAATATGTTCAGTAAGCTTAAGATATTAAGTTGGATCAACAACTCATCAGTTACACTGATAAACAACACATTTTACATTCAACTCATCATTTCAAGTAAAACTATTTCATGTTAGAAGCACTCATGTTTACAAATTCAGATGTGTTCTGAAAACAAATACTACAAACTTTAAGTTTTAATTAACTTGACTACATAAACCTTCCATATTTATGTTACGATTATGAGAAAAAAATTACCCTGCTTAATTCCTGTTTGATATTTTGGAGTGCAAAGGGCAAAAAGTTTTTAAATTCAAGCGCAAAACAGAAGACAAGAACATTTGTCTTGTTCTGTGCAGAAACATAAACACAGCACATTAGTAAGATACTATTAGAGACAGACTCACATGTCCAAAGGGGTCCAGGTGGTTGTTGGTGAGTTTGAGCTTCTGAAAAGAGACGAGCTGGCGGCTCCAGTGCGCCCCAGTGGCGGGAGAGTCTGGGTGGACGTAGAGCCTCCCGGGCATCGCGGGCTCTGCCTTCCCCGTTATCGACCTACACGGCCAAGAAAACGCAGCGTGTCAGAAAACGGTCAGACATTGACACTCAGTGGGTCACAGCGGTCTGTCTGACCGGCCGTGCACCGCTCTGCTCGACGCCCCGTGGCGCTGGAGGCCTCCGCTGCCGCAGCCTATCTGGTGCTTTAATTAGACAGACACAAACTGCACCTTGTTGTTTGGCTGAAGTTTACACAGGCGTCCACATCTGGACTTTAGTTTAGCCGACCCAAATTAACGCGGGCTCCTCCAAAATTGCTGAGGCCTTTGTTATTTCGTGTTGTTGTGAGGCCGTTAACCTCCCTGCTGAGGAAAAAACATTACACAACTAAAACAACAACAACAAGGACCAAAAACGCACAAGAAAGGAGCATTTTAACCATTTCATCTGAAAACTATTGGACTTTTTCTCGCTGTTTCAGATTCAGTGAGGCGCAGAAACAAAGCCAACCTGTTTGAGCGGTGGCCTTTGTTCACCGTATACATTTTTAATCAGTGCATTAAATATTACGCTACAGGTGACTTTCACTTTATGTTTTACATCTGCACGTTAAAAATTAAAGTTATTATGGCAGAGAGGAGCTACTGAGGTCTGTACCTTAATTTAACCTTCTATGGTACAGTGTTGCCTCAGGCTGACGTACCTATTTTGGCCCTTTACATTCACACAATACATCCTCAGTTATGGCGCATTACTTTAAAAAAGAGGCAGGATCCTCAGGAAACTAATGGCAGTGTTTTAATTGTCACATGACTCTCTGGAGGTCACGTTGAATCCCCCTTTTTTGCAGCCTTCTCACACGGTTCAGTTCCACCATCTCTCGCCATAAACGTGGTCTGAAAATGTGTTTTTCTGTTATTTCACAATCTGGAAAAACACTGGATTCACCTTAATAGATGAGTTAAGTTTCATATTTAAGTCATGAAAAACAGTTAAAATATACACGTTGCCTTCAAATGGCAAATGGTGCACTGAAATATTTTATTTTATTTTAACTTATATGAGCAGTAGCCAAAGCAACACTGTATGTCAGGAAAAACACATAAAAATAAACATTTAAATGTAACGCAAATGATCAAACACTGAAACGTGACTCTCTATCTTGATGAGGAGGGTTCTGATAAATTGGTTTGATAGATTGTTGACGTAAAGTTTGCTGAAAAACTCCAACACAATCATTCATATAGGCTGTTCCACAATGGTTGGCTTGGGGTGACGTCCAGACAAACAAGCTAAAATAAATGTAAAACTGATAAGGCTAGTAAATATTTTCTATTACTGTTGTAATATTTTTTATGTATTCAAAATTAAAAAATAACTCTGTTTTTTCTTACCTTGCCATTATGGTAAGGTGTTGCTTTGACTTAACACCTTAAATTTTACACGTTTTTTCTCCTTTTTTTTCTCCTTCAAATTATTTTTATTAAATCAGTTTTATGGTAAAGAAAATACTAGTTTTTACCAACTGGCATTATAACGTGTACCATAGAGGGTTAATAAAAAATAAATAAATAAACAAATACAAATACAAATATAACGTTCCCAGCTCTGAAGGATAAAATAAGGACTTGAAATATTGATCATGATTGTTACTGTTTTTAAAAACTGCTGTAGACCTACAGCTCCATGTGTTCTGCAGCGCGTAAAGGTCAAATGACATGACCTGGCAAAATGAAAAAAGGGCTAAATTAATTAATTAAAATTAAACAAGAGAATAATTAAGTCAAAATAGATATACTCGTACTTGGAGGAGAATTAATCACCGTATAATCACTCAGATGTATAGTTTAAAACACGTATCGCCACCAAGCGCCTCCATTACGCTCCGAGCTGAGACTTGGCGTCACAGACGCGTGTTTACGTCGTAATAACCGAGTGTCTGTTGCTCTGAAGAGGCAGGACCATTGACGGATCCCACCGTAGAGCAGCACAGCACACAGCTGAATGGGAGACTTTAATCCCGATCTGTGCCGTCTGTCCGCCTGGTGAACCCTCCTTACTCTGATTTAACCGGCGGGCAGTCACGGGGGGGAAACACGGGGAACTAGGCCATCATCATCATCATCATCATCATCATCATCCTCCTGCAGTCTGCGAAGGACCCGACCTTTACACAGTGCAGAGGGAGGGTATTTATAGAGGTTTCAGGCTGAGATCTCTCATTTAACATTCGCGTTTGCCCACAAATAAAAAAAAGTAAGATTATGTGAAGAAAAATAGGTTAACTGATTGTTTTATTTGTTTATTTTGAGTAATGTTAGTTTTGTTGTCGGTTTATTTGTGTTCAACCGGTTAGATATCATTAATAAATAATGTGCTGCGTGCACACACAGCACCCCACGGCCCTTACAGCCGACGTCACTGAAGATTTGGGTGGTTAATCTGAGTTTGGGTGAAAATGTTGCAACATACGAACCATTTGTTGTCTGCGAATTTGTAGCGATGGTCATCCCCCGGCACGATGTCCATCAAAAGTATGTACTTGGTTTTTGGGTTGAGGCCTGTGACCTTCACCTTGTAACTGGGGAACATCCTCCTACAGGGAACACAGTCAAGAAAAATATCGATATTCTTCCCTACACAGACAGATTTAAATGATATATATTTTTAAAAAGTCAGCTGGAAACAGTTTGGCCCATTGTTGGACCAGACACGCGATTCAAAATTTATCTCGTTCATTCTGTGGCCCAATAAAAACATGATAAATTAAATATCTCTAAACTCAAAAAGTCTATCGTCAACACATAATTATTCCTTCCTCCTACCGTCCAGCCTTGGTGATGATCATTTCAGTTCCCACTTCATCAAACTTCGTCCAAAGTTCCCTGTCATGAAGGAAAACTTTGATTCCTTCCATCCCCTGCAGCGAAATATAAACAGTGCTCACTACAACTGAAGAGCCAGATTAAAGCAGGACACACATCCTCAAAATGAAACACTTTCCATTAGATTTTTCTGCGTAAAAATATAGTATATATCAATTGTACAGTGATTTATATATATTTCTTATTATTGAGATATTTTTCGATTCAATTCAAACTTTATTTTGGACTCACAAAAGGGCCAATAGCAGTAAAACAAAAAATTAAACAAATAAAATAGAATATAAAGCCACAGCATAAATTTAAATAATTCATATGTGTTCCATCACTCCAGTGCTTTCTGAGCTTGGATGAGCACCAGGAATAGCACTTAGGGCTGGTTAACGTCTCCATGATGCTGCTCTCTGATTTATCCAAGCAACATGTAAAAGCGTACATCAGATTGGAAATAATGATCCAGAGGTTTAGAACAGGCTACACGACTACTCCAAAACAATCACTAAGTAGTAGGGAAGTAACTATACTAAAAACTAAGGTATGAGACCATTAAAAAACACAATACTATATTTATCACATTATTAAAAGAGAAAGAAAAATAACGACTTGAAAAAAAGTCCTGTATTAAATAATAAAACTTTTAGTCGGTGTAAAAATTGCCTTTCATTTTAACCAAAGGTGTTTCTGTTTTCCTTTTTTGTAAAATAAAATAAAAGCTAAATTTGTAATTGTAATCTTAGGTAGCAAATGTTGGAATTACAGTTACAAAGCAAAAACAATGCAGCAGTTGGTCGAGGTCCTTTTATATAATAAAATAAAAATAATAAAATGAAATAGTAGAATAAACCATGTAATATCATCACTTTCTAATACATATCGAGACACTTTTAAGGAGTGAGGTGATTGTTTTGTATCAGTAATTTATTTCTGATATAATTTATGAGGCAAACGTCTCAATAAAGTTCTCAGTAATCAATGATCAATTATTAATAATCGATATTTACATTATGTTCCGTGGTGCAGGCCGGTACCTGCTGGCTGGACGGTGACGTTGCAGGTGAGTTTAACGTGTAGCTCTGATTCTCCTGTTTGGCCTCTTTCGGGGAGTCCATGCAGTCCGAGTCCGGACGCTCCGCGAGGCCGAACTGGTCCCCTCCGTTTGCCATGACCCACTGAGACACACACACACACACACACACACACACACACACACACACACACACACACACACACACACAGGTCAGTGATATGTAGAACATAAGAAAGTGTTTCATGATGACGAGCTCAGATGATGGCTGTCACAGAAGACTTCTGGTTTTAATCCAGGTTCAATATATGGATCTGTTGAGTCTTAATTATTTTACATTTTAATTACCACTTTCTCACGTTTTTTTTTAACTCGTATTATTTTAAGTGTTCGTTTTGTCTAACGTTTTATTCGTAGCTGCTCGAGCTCTGTGCAGCACATTGTGTTTCCACTTGGACTTCAATGTGCTGTATAAAAAAAAAAACTTTCATTGCTTGCTTGGGAAAAATAAGGTCAGTCTCAGTCTAAATTCAGATATATGGTACTTTAAAAAAAACCCAAAAAACTTTGGTAATTGGTTGGACGGAGCAGTAACGTCCAAAATAAACTGAAGCGACGCAAAATCTAGCAGATATTTATCGATTAACAGCCTTTTATTGCTACAGAAGGATGCGCTGATTTATTGCACCATGATAGTGTGGTGAAAAACCAACAATTTATGGTCCTTCCTTTACAATACAGCATCAGGATAGTGGCTTGCATTACATCACACTGATTTACTCTGCAACTGATCCAATAACTTAATTACAGACTTAAGACGAGACACTTAAGGGAAGATTAAATGTACATGAACTTGAACTTTAGCATTGTTTTGAAGGATATTGGATACAGCTGGTTATTGGCGCCTCCATTCGTCTATTTATTTATTTATTTAATTAATTAATTATTTGGCCCATTTGACCCCGTCTCTTGGTAATCTTTTATTTGTTCTTAACCCCGTTTTTAAGTCATTATTTCCTTCTTCTCTTGTTTTGTGTTTAACCTTTAATGAAGTCTATCTATCTATCTATCTATCTATCTATCTATCTATCTATCTATCTATCTATCTAGCTATCTTTGGGAATATTTATGTGATTTTAAAATTTCACACCGTATAGCTACACCGGTCATATTACATCCACAGCATTAATATTCATATTTTTTTTTCTATTTAATGCATGAGGATAACTGGAGCCTGCAGTTCAACAGTGTGTGAACAGCTGAACTGTGTGTTAAACTGTTTAAAAATGGAGGCAGCTCTCACAGTAAAGTGCATATCATTGACATTAAATAAGCTAACCACAGCCTGTCTGGGTTGTGTGTGTGTATATATATGTGTGTGTGTGTAGGTTATATGTATATATTGTGTGGTCCCCCTGAGGGCCTTTACCTCAGACGCACTGCTCTGCTCTGCCTGCAGAAAACACGCTCATCCTGCTCCTGCGCGCTGTGACTGCAGCCTGCTCGTGTATCTTTTGTTGCTGCAGCTTTCTTTGAATTCCACTTAATTATTTATTTGAAAATCCAGCTGTGAGTCCAGATGTTGCGGTGTCGTCGCTCAAAAATCCACCATGTGAATCCCTGTGCAGCTCTGAAATATCACCGGGTCGTCTCTCGCTGCGTTGTCCGCCTCCCTGCGCGCGCACCGCGGCTCCTCCGCTCCGCTGCCTCGCGTCTCAGTGGAGGCTGTGGTCCGTTCAAAGCGGATGTAATTCCCTCCTCGTTTATATCGCTCCTCTCTCTTTGTTGCCCTCGCGGACTCAGCGGCAGCCCTGAGCTGAACCCCGCTCATCAGATCATTACAAATGGAGTCCGCCTCAGACACTCCGCCCTCCCCCGCCTGCCTCCCTGCGCTCCCATAGGTCTGCACGGTGCATCGGTATCCGCTGCAGCCCGAATCACGGCCGTGACACTGGCCAATCACACACACACGTGCGCGCACACACACGTACACACGCATGCGCACGCGGGATGATTTACTTTTCAAAAGCATCTTTATTAATTCACAGTGTCTATTTCTCACTGTGAGAATAAATCCTTTATCCAACATCATGCACACCTCAAAATCACTGCTGACTCCTTTTATACCAGCAAATAAAATTCTGGATTATCCACACTGTAAAAAATAAACTTATTTGTTTAATCTTCCCTCTCTAGCTGCCTGTTACTGTGAAAAAAATAACTGGGACAGCTCAAAATTTCAATGCAAGAGATTTTTCAGTTTTGAGCCAAACTCAGTCTCATAAACTTTGAAACAAACTTTAAAAGGTTTTGACCTGTAACCTTTAGTTGAATTAATTTACTTTTCTTCTCTATGTAAACTTAAATCTTCTAGAAACTAAAAGAAAATATATTTTAAAAAAAATTGTCACAGTGAGCTGTAAACCTGATTTGTCATTTTGTTGCCTGAAAAGTAAATGGTTTGATTTGAAAATATTAAAATTTTACCCACCATTCACTTTCACATGAATGAATGCATTTTTTTTTTTTTTTTTTTGAAATACAATAAAATTCAACGATTCAAGCTTATCTAAAGAAGAAACAAAAGATAGTAGTTGGTAAAACTTTTTCAAAATTTAGAAATTTAAGTTGTGCTCAAAACTTACAAAATCTATGTGGCCTTGAAATTTTGATTTTTCTCATCTTTTTCAGTTTTAAGCGATAAGCACTCGACTGTCCATTTCATGGGAACTATAAGAACTGAAGTGCCTCCACACATTCATCATATTAATTTAACGTGACTTTCAGCTGCACCTGGAACAACACACACACAAAAACAACTACTTGTTTTAACTTGGAAAAAGTTATTGTCCATGCTGCTTTACGTTTTTAAGTTGACTGAAGACAAGCTGAGTTAATTTTGTGATGATTCAAAACAAATAAGCTTTTCTGATCAAATAAACTTAATAATTTAGTTGTACTTGAGAAAATATGTTCAATAAACTTAAGTTATTAAGTTGAACCAACAATTCTTCAGTAAAACTGATTTGATTTACTTTTACATTTTCTCAGTTTGAAGAGTCAGGTCATTGAACTCATCACTTCAAATCAAAAGACTTAAAGATAGAAGAACTCATGTTCTGGAAAATAAATACAAGAAATTAAAGTTCACTGAACTTGAATGAATAAAACTGGTATATTTACGTTAAGTTGATAAGGAAAGATTAGTTGATTCCACTAAATTCCTTCATCTTTTTTTTTGCAGTTGTTATAATTGATCAGAAAAACTTATGAAAGTTTATTGTACTATTACCTATGAAATGTTGCATCTACGAGGGAAAAAATATATATATATTATATAGATTTTGTGATATGAGATTGTCTTTGATTTTAGAAATTGCTAGGTTATATTGTGATATATATTATTTATATCATAATATAATAAATTGTAATAAATGTTGTCTTTTTCTGGTTTTAAAGGCTGCATTTGAGTAAAGTGGTGCAGGTTTTACTTTCTGAACTGTTGCCTTTACCCACTTACGTCTACATTAGTAATTATTAATTATTAAAACTCTCAGGCCTGTAATGTTGTTGTGATATCAGTAAATATTGCTCATGAGGTATTTGGTTTAAAAAAAAAATTATTATGTTTGATTTTGTCTCTATCGCCCAGCCAAATTTTTGACCATTCAGAGGGCTACACGTCACATTAGGATGGAAACAAAAGGAAAAGTTTGAGGTAATTCATCCCCAATCCCACAAACTAAAACAAGTCTTATAACGAATGATAATGATTTATTTTAGCCTGGTGGTCCAGGGTATAAAAAAAAAAAATCAATAATAGACTATTGAGTCATGTCAGTGTCCTATATTGGTGAGTAAAACACAAATATAACCTGTTATTACCTTTCAGTACACAATGTGATGTGTGTTTGGTGTGTGCATTTCCTAAAAATGATGTCTATAGCTCACATGATGGAAGACAAATATTATCTCACAGTAGATTATGGATTCAGGAGGCCTACAGCAGTAGCAGCAGCAGCGCGCATCACTTTGACTGGATTACTGTAGATCCTGATAACCAGAGGCATCCAGAGTTGAAAGTTGAAGGGGTCACCGGGAGGCCAGCATGCCGGATCTCTCCATTATCCATTTCTACCGTTTTATACCGCCGCGTCCTCGCGTTTCCTGAGTCTGATCACCGCCTGCTTATTCACAGTGTCTGAGAACAGATTTACGCATCATTACACATATTATGGTTAATTTCTTTTAAAAATCTAATTTACACGAAGGTCTGCGGTGTTGATTAGGTCTCTGTTATAACGGCATGTGTCGAGATTTATAGCAAGTGTGGTGTGACACAGCCTCCTGTGGAGAATACGGCAAGTATCTTGTATTTATATATTAAATTTGAATATATAAAAAACCGAAGCACAATATAGGTTATATAAAATATGGACATAAATGCTGCATCAAAAGAAATAAAATATTTTAGCCTGAATGTAGGGATTTTATGTGCGTAAATTTGCCCCATTTTTGCGCACCTTTGCATGCACGTATCGTTTGTTTCAAAAAGCATCCATGACAGAAGCTCTTACCGTGATTAAATGTGAAATTCCACGGTGATGACAGACCTCCGGTCACCGTTACCAGCAGCAGCTCGGTGCGCACACACACACAGCCTCTCCTAAAGCGCGACAAGCGGGTGCTGCAGCGAGAGCGCGCTGCTGCCACGGGGAGAGACCATGACTGCGTGTGTGTGTGTGTGTGTGTGTGTGTGTGTGTGTGTGCGTTCGTGCATTTGTGTATTGGGGATTGGGGGGGGCGCAGACCATCATCATCAACTTTCCGATCCGCAATAAGCCTATCAAATTAGACACTCACACAGGGTTTAAGCTGATGCCTTCAAATGTCTCGCACACTTTGCGCGTGAAATGATAAAGTACGTTTCAGGATAAATGCTTTGCTGTTCTCCTTCTGTTTGTAATTAATTATTAACAACCAAAAAGTGGACGCCTGTACAGACGGATTTGAGCAACAAAGCAACAACCCTTGACTTTTCTGAAGCGTCTCTTCACAATGTATCCTGAAGAATAAAAAATAATTCAGACAAAATACAGTAGTTCATTTTTCTCAAGTCGATCAGACCATATTGGACATGTTAACGTGTTGCTGTCAGTTTATATGGATTACTATATTATACTATTATTAACCTCATTCATTATATTTGTTCCCTTGTTGGAGGTCAGCTGCAGCCCGTTTATAACACGCAGGTCGATTATTTCACTTTCCAAATAAACAGACGTGTCAAATCAAAATACAATCCTATATCATTTTTTATATTAAGAAAGACTATTTTATTAAGATGTGATTAATTCACATATTGCTCAGAGATAATGAACTTTTCTCGACTCTGCAGTTACATCCCAAACACATTTATTGACTCATATTGATTATTAACATTTACCTTTCTCATCACGTTACAGAAACAAATGTTCACTTCAGAGTAGTTACTGTTCAGAAATAGGTAAAGTAAACAATATTTTCTGAGAGTTTCCTTTGTAAAAGACCAAATATTATAATGCACAACATATTTGCTGCTCGTCCAAATATTGTGAGTGATGTGGCAAAACTCAGGCAGAATAAAGGTCGCTGCAATCACTTAATTTAGTTTGAAAATCCCCAAAAATATTTTGTGTTCCAGCGAGAAGTTTTGTAAAACTTTTCACATTACTGAAGAAAATTTACCAAACGGAAAAAAGTCTGGTATAATCCGTCTAATTAGCCTACCTCTTAATTTGAAGCCACACATTATTATTTTCATGTTTATAAGCGCTCATTTTTAATCCGTGAACTAAAAACACAAAATCGTCACTAGCCTATAAAAATGTGGAATATTAGTTGATAAGTTAATAACATAATATTTTGACAGAAACAGTTATTATTATTATTATTATTATTATTATTATTATTATTATTATTATTATTACCAACTAAACGTTCATAACTTTAAAGCACATTTCTTATGTATCAGAAACTTGGTTTAAATGTTTTATTACTGCAATATCTGATTGCAGTGGGTCCTTAAATTATATGACAATCACATTTTCCAAAATTAAATTTTAAAAACTTCCAATTTTACATTAGTAATAACACAATTAAACTATAAACACCACAGGCAGAGTTCATCAGTGTTGGAGTACATTTATTTAGCATCATTTTCTGTCATTTAAATCTTAAATATTGAATAACCAATCTAATTTTCAAACTGTGCATTTCTTTCTGGACTATGACTCTTCATATGGTCTTATCCCTCAGCTGCCTCTGGTGTGCGTGGAGGAAGAAAAGTGAGAGGCGAAGGTTTCAATAATACCTGAAATGAGGTGGCGGTGGTGGCTGGACGGCTCATTATTGTCCCATCCTGGCTTCAGCTGACTGGACCCTCTGTTCTCCGTCTGGAGGAAGTGGTGACGGGGTCCCAGACCTCCTGCACTCAGCAGGTCTGTCTCACACACCTCCAGCTCGGGCCAGAGCCAGTGTGTGCGTGTGTGTGTGGCATTAGAGGGCAAGGTCAACCCATTTCTCTGCAAACAATCACATCACACAGGGCAAAATACATTCCAACCCCCCCACCCCCTCCCACCAACCTCCAGTTTGTAAGGTGGTCTGATGTGGGAACAGTGGAGGGTGGGTGGGGGGGTTGGCAGAGCTCCAGACGGGGGCCTCCGTTCGAGGCCAGATGAAGGAAAACCTGTTCCACATTAATATGACTTCATATTAGGGAGACTCTCCTTTCTGCACAGGCTTAAAGTTAAATGTTACGCTCGTCTTTAAAGTCAGCGTATGTGATCTGACTTGTTGTAAATGTGCCTTCAGATCAGATCAGTTAGTGGTTCAGTGGCAAGTGAAGAAGTTTGAATGTCACACATCAGCTTAAAGCTGAGAGACCTCGAAAAACGCAACATAAAAAACACTGCAGTCATCAGCTCTGTTCAGTTTAAAGGTAGAATACGCAGGATTTGTCGGCTGCTGTTTGTAAAGATAGTCGACTATTGAGTTTCAGTCCAATGTTGTGGAATATTGATGCTTTGGGTTGGTAAAGTGTCCTGAAAACATCAAAATAATAAAAAGAAAGGCAGAGAGCAGAGCCTCTGCAGATACAAACACCACCGAACACTTCTAGTGGGTCATAAGAGATGATTGAGAGGGATTATTTTTATATAAATCTGTACATTGTGATTTAGCAAAATCCTCCACAGTAGACCTTTAATCCCACAAAGCCTGACACGTGAAATAATTGCAAGACATGTAAGTTTTTTGGGAACTGGAGTGTGACAGGGACCTTTTTATTTTACCTTGTAGTTGGCAAAAACAGTTTGGTCAATAAAAACCGAAGGAATACTTTGAGTGAAAATGAATTAAAAGACAATTATTAGCAAGTGCTCACTTGTTTGGTAATAATTAACTGTTTGCAACACACACGTGATTATAATGATAGCATGTTGCATAGCTAAATTTCTGCTCTAAATTTATCTTAAGGTGACATTTCACTCTTAAATTAGTTTGATTTAGAGTGTGTTTGTGATGGGAAAAATGAATGATAAAATTCAATAGAATAATGATTGAATAATAATTCAGCTGTAGTTGAGAAAACATGTTCAGTAACCTTAAGATATTAAGTTGAACCAACAAGTCTTCAGTCACTGACGAACATACAAACAGTTCATTTCAGTCCAGAGGGTTACTGATTCTTTCATGATGATTCACAGTGTTTTTATTATCATGAAAACAAGCAGCCATGACTTATCTTAATGTGTATTACACACACGTTTTCATCATATTTGTTTTATTAAAAAAAAAGGAGGTTCTCTGGAGAATTTGAAGTCTCAAAGAATGCCTGCTATGAATTTTGCCAATATATTGATCATAAATGAATGAGTTGATTCAACTTAGTACTCTGTTCAGTACATTTATTCAACTCATCATTTCAAGTGAAAAGATTTCAAGTTAGAGGAACTCTTGTTTATAAGTTCTGAAGTGTTCTGAATACTAGAATAAGAAAAACTAGACATTTAAAGTTTAATTAACTTGTATATTTACAGTAAGTTGAAGAGAAAAGATTAGTTGATTGCACCAAATTACTTTATGATTGTTTTACAGTAACATTACATTTCTTTACTCTTTTTCCAAATCTATACAACAGTGGACAATCTAACATGCTGTCTCAGTGGTTATAATATTGTATTACTAAAACTGTCTGTGATTGTGTGCTTATGTGCTTTTCACTGTTTTTTATATTTCATCAACCTGCAGCTGAAAATTAGTCTGAATCTTGAACATTTACATTTAGGATTCAGCTGCTCATATTATTTAATATGCACTTTAATAGTATAAGTTTATCAGCAACGCTCTGCAGAGTCCTTGAAAAACTCCATCATAGAGCATTTTCTGATGGGAAAAAAGTAATTTGTGATGTTCAAACTTCCCTGTTTCATAATCTTTCATAAGTAGCCACAGTGTCGAGCTTTAGCATCCATCTCTTGTGCTGGACATTTGTCCATTTATACTGATTATACAACACAAAAACAACTGACCTTCAGTTTACTGAATAAATAATATAGCTGGATAATATTTCATTATGAAACATTTGTCAGTATAACTTGACTAAACTTCTTGTTTGTAGATCACTAAGTGTAACTTACCGTGATTTTCGGTTTAATATGATAATGTTTATTCTGATATGTTAAATTGGTAAGACTTTACAATACAGTACGCAAATGTAAGTGTAGTTTTCCTACTCACTCGTTCCTTATTCTCACATTTTTGTGTCCTGTATTGTGTAAGTGTTATCAGTTAATTGATCTTTACTTCTTTTCTCCTAAGCCATGAGTGAGAAAAAAATCTGGTGATACATTTTCTAAGTCGGCTCTAATCATTTAAGAACAATTTTTTTTTTTGTTTGTTTGTTTGTTTGTTTGTTTGTTTTTTAAAGCGTTTTCCAGGATTATTACTTATTATTAAGTTACTTTATTTCTTTCCATCCCTGAAACAGATGGCAAAAACCTATTAAGATGCATTTCTAGCCAAAATAAAAAAGAAAAACAATCCTGCCAAAATGTTTTTCCCTGTCTGTTTCATGGATTAAAACAATAAGGAACTTTGAGAGATTATCTTGATAGAACTTTTTTTTTTAACCTGTTCTTGAGTCATAAACAAAGGAGAGAAAACAATCCATAATTTTCTGTTTTGAACCCTCAGTTTTATTATCACTGGGGCTCTTATTTTGAAGGGGACATACCAATAGGAGGTCTAGAGTGTCAAGTACAAACACAGGTAACTATTGTACTTTGGTGCTGTTTAGCAGCTGACATATGATCCTCATTTATAATTGTTGTCATACTTTAATATTGATGTTTCTTATGAATGACATTATGGCCTCTGTGCACAGTTTTAGTGAGTTTCAAAGTGAGAACCTGACAGTGAGCAGGACTGCTTTATTAGCTCGTAACATCTTCAGCTGCATGCAGCCTCGTTCAGTCTGGACAGATAGTGTGGTGTGTTGCAGCTCCCTCTAGAGGCTTTCATCTGCAAACAGAGGATCAACAGCAGAACAGTGAAAAGCAAAGAAACACACAGTGTGGTTGTCTACATAATGCACATATTACCTGTCTGAGCTGCACAAGAAACAAAGTAAAGTATCCAGACCATATTTAGGTGCCGCATTAAAACCACCGGAGTGTGGAGTGTCATCAGAAGGAGGCGCAGTGAGACACAGGGAGCAGGCTGGAGCAGATTCATCCATGTGGGAACATTAACATTTAGAGGAGCAGTGTGTCCGTCTGCCCTCAGAGCTGCCTGTCACTCACAGGCGTCAAACTGAAGTGCTGCGTGACCTTTACTTTATGTTTGTGCAGAAATTCAACCTCCAAGGCTTATTGTGTTGCCAGACCTTTATCTTCATATAGTCTCTCAGCCGGTGCGCACATAAAGGCTGTGACAACAGTATTTATGGAGAGATAAGAAGCTCACCAGTTGATTATTCTGGTGGTATTTTAGATCACAATTTAGTGTATTTTTTAAAAAATCTCCTCCTGGTGTATATTAAAGGACCAGTGTGTAGGATTTAGTAGAATCTAGTGGTTAACTTACAGACTGCAAATGCCTTGACTCGCTCTCCCCTTCTAAATGTGCAGGAGAACCTATGGAGGCATCTACAGCCTGGGTTTGGTTTGTCCATCCTTGGCCTCTGTAGAAACATGGCAGTGCAACATGGTGGCCTGCAGGGAAGAAGACCCACGCCCTCTTGTAGATATAAACAGCTCGTTCTAAGGTAACGAAAACACAAATATTCTTATTTTCAGGTGATTCTACACCAATGGAAACATATTTATGAATATTATACTCCAATTCTACCTCATTCTGCCAGTAAAACCCCGTCACTCAGTAGAGTGCACATCTCCCCAGGCAAACAAAAAAGAATATTCAGATGTAACCCCTATGTAATCACCAACAATTTGATTAGTAACTGTAATTTAATTTTATTATTTATTTTTTTATGTGATAAGGTGATGTGACGTGATGTCTGATATGTTTTTTCTGAAATAAAAGTCTAATTTCTACATTAGAAATCCGTCAATAGAATATTTTTTCATGTAATTTAATATTACTTCATGCCTAAAGTTTCCTGCAGTCTGTTCTCAGTGTGCCATGGAAGCTTCCAGTTTCTGCACCACACTGACATGAGGTGCAAATTGGACCATGATCGACTTCCTAACTATTTGTGATGTCACAAATCATGCTTGTAGGCCCAACCCTTCGAATCAGACTGTCAACACACACCGAGAAACTTTCCGCTTTCAGCAGATCAATGTGAAAATATCCTTCTAGTGTCAAACTCTGCACATACATCATTCTGCACAGTGAAGCTCAGACATCCAACTGTAGGAACAAGAAAAACACCTATTTGAGCAGAAGGGGATTTTAACAGGCCATAAGTACAAGACGATGTGAAGTTTGTTTCACACACATCTACATGGTCCCATCTTCATTATTTGTTTTCTTTCCTTGAGGTAAAAAAAACTTTCATCTTTTCTGCCACATGTTTCTGCTTGGTTTTCTCTCAGTACCTGGAGGAGCTCCGTCTTTAACAGACTGAAAACTCATTTCAACACAGCTGACATTTCACAGGCTCTCAGGGGCCTTTTTTTTTTACCTACCGACACAATTTAAACTGTTCAGTGGAGACATTTTAGTCTCGCCGATCCCGCAGCCACACAGCTGCACTGAGAGGCGGAGAGGGACGTGGACGGAGGTCAGGACAGAGACTCAGGCGTTTTACCTAATGGACCTTTGCACTGGACGTGTGAAACACTTCACTTAACACAGCCTCTGGGCACCAGATTGGTATGCGCATGTGTGTGTGCATGCTTGTGTTTGTGTCTAGATGGCGTGCATGCGTTTAAGGTGACGGTGTTGAAGGTCAAACACGCTGGTCCTGAACTCAATGACATTTTTGCATTTATGAGACAGATAAAACTTTAAGACTGGGTTGCTCCAACAAAGACTCATTTAAGATTAGATTAGATTTAATATTATTCTTAAAATTGAGCAGTTTTATTGCACTATTAAAAACTAATCTCCATTTAGTAAATTAAACTTTAGAGTTTAATCAATGTGGTGATGCTTGCTTACCCAAATTACAAAAAATTATAAAATAAATGTGCATTCAAACGCAGAGAAATATGTAATTTACTATGGTGGTTGTAACAGTGAAGAAAACAACAACATAACATCATCAAATTACCCCTGGTGGCAGAACTTACATATTTGTGTTTAAAAACAACCCAAACAAGACAAATAAAAAGCATCATTTAATGTACAAGAAAGGAAATTAACATAATACGCAGGCAGACGAGTGCACACAGCTTCAGAAAACGGAAACAGACGTGAACGTGGTACCACATCAATGAAGTGTTGAGGTGAACCTGAGAGGAGCTGAGACTACTGGTGTAACAGCACGTACATATTGAGAGGAATCATCTCAGAGGAAGCTGTAATATCTGCTGTGAAAGCTGTAACAAAAAAAAAGAAGAAGAAAAAAAACACAAGTAAAAAAAATGAGAAAAGCAAAGTGCGGAATTACAATTAAATTACCAGA
Organism: Lutjanus erythropterus; assembly: GCF_056507025.1. Taxonomy (NCBI): domain Eukaryota; kingdom Metazoa; phylum Chordata; class Actinopteri; order Lutjaniformes; family Lutjanidae; genus Lutjanus; species Lutjanus erythropterus. Next base: position 5,726,965 of record NC_139326.1, read on the forward strand.
AGTAGTGGCACATTTTCCCCACATAATGCTGCAGTAAGAAAAATCACATTTACAAAGCTGTCAACCAGCTGAACTTTGATGCTGGCAGTACATTCTTCTCACAAGTACCATCCAAACCCTCCTTTACTATTATGGTACCCTGTTAAAAGGAGTCACAGTTTACTGACAATTGATCTTTAAGCCAAGTATTAAAAACCTCATAGTGAAAACACGTAAAAAGCTGCTGCTGACTCCATCTTCTTCTCCTTCTCCATCTGCACCGGCAACAACAACAAAGAAGCCCTCAGTCAGTTGTGAGTGCATGTACCTTTTTTATGAGACCTACAGGATACTTTCCCCCAGACACCGATCAGATGTTAGTAATAAAATGCTTGTTAATTATTAACGAAGGTAAGTTGATGTGAGGCTTTTCACATAATGTGCACCTCAGGGCGAAAGAGAGGAAAACACTGCTGGGCTTGCAAGAAACTAAAAATAATTTTAAAGGGATGGTTCAAATTGGTCGGCACGCCTCCACTTTCTAGAGGCAGCAGGAGCGCCGGAGTAGGAGGCTAAGCAATGTACTGCTGTGGACACGGTCAACAGGAATATTAGCCATTAAAAAAATCAATCTCAAATCAATATCAGTTTAAGTGTACACTATATTTAGAATGTTTCCACCGCTTTACCTCGTTATAAAGCCTTTTCAGACTGGAAACAGCTGGTATATAAGCCAAATATTGCTTTCTCTTGCTCAACCAGACTCCACTGACAGAAACAGTCAGTTTAACAGCGAGGACAGACAGGAAAGAGGGTACAGATAAAGAGGATGACTTGCAGCAAAGGGCTGCAGGCCTGAATCGAACCAGGGTTGCTGCAGAGGACCAACACACTCAGCACATGGAATGCATGCATACTTGTTGACCCTCACGATTTTCCCAGGAGGCTCCAGTTTTTTCATTTCTATCTCCCTATTTAAATTCTTTAATCTTTCTCCTGATTTTACCTGTTCAGTATCACAACCTGTTTCTGACACTGCCAGAAAAGCTCTAAAACTCTACTGTCTCCATGCATTTTGTAAAATCTGCCACATCTATTTTCTCTTAGGGGCAGGGGCAAAAAATACATGAATGAAAGAAAACTGATGAGTAGTATACAACATAAAGATGCTATTGTAGTGTACTTTGTTATTTTCATTCTCTAAAGGTCACCAGATTGTAGGAAAATGAAGTTTGAAACTTTTTTTTGGTGTTGAAATCCTCTCTGTTTTTTAAGTCTCAAGGCTGGCAAGTATGGATGCACGGTCCACCAAGTGAGGTACCAGAGCACGCCGAAAATATTCTTAATCTATCATACACTTAAAGGTAGAATCTGCAACATATTTTCAAAGTTGGCCCCTCCTCCCCAGCTCAAAAAATGAGCAGTGAATAGGAGAAATAAAATACAGAGGATGAGGGATGAGAGAGGTGGAGACAGTTATGTAACTCTTGGTCGCCATATTTTTATAGTTCCATCAAGGGGAGTAACGATACATGGATATAATTGATTCAGTGTTCATGCAAAATCGATGATCGATGCGGAGTGAAAATTGACCTACATCATCCTCTTTAAGACACAGTTTGTGGCACACATGCCTGGAAATGTTCAGTTGGATCATAATTTAGTTGCTTTTCATGAGTTGACATATAAGTAAGTAATGGGGTTAGATGGACATATATTAAAATATAAATCTATCGATTTATCATCCCTAATCGTAGCAGACTTTGTGACATCTGCAAATATCATATCGTCCTTGACATAATCAACATAATATCGTATGTTGATGAAACTTCTGACTTACGCTCCTTCGCTCCTAGTGGCTGCACATCACTGCCAAACATGCTGAAGCCCAGTAGCATCCTGATTAAAGCAAAGCATGAGAAAATAAGAAAATACAGGCAGAGGGCTGCAGGGTCTCTGCAGATACAGACACGCCACACACATCTAGGTCATAAGTGATGATTGAGAGGGATTTTCTTTATGAGTTTTAGGAAAATGTTGCAGATTATGCCTTTAAACCGATACTGTCTTTTTAGCTGGCTTCTCACCCCGTCCTCAGCAGTTCATTGCTTAGCTTCCTACACCAGCCGTCCTCCCTACTTCTCCAAACTCTGGGCGCGCCGACCGTCATCTATTGTAGTTAATACACTGACTATGGTTAAGTACCTCATACAACGCCACTTCAAAAAAATTCAAACTATCCCTTTAAAGTATTTAATTAACATAAGCTTGAATATAAAAATTAAAGATACTAAGGTGTTAAAATGCCTTTAAACACTTGTTTGTGAATACTAGCAGGGGTGAAAACACTTATCTGACAGTTATGTCTCCGATGGGAGCTGAGTGCAACAGATTAAAAGCATGTGCCATAATTTGTCTGCAAGAACAATTAATAACAAGATTATTCAAGTTTTCAGAGGAAGTTGCACTTCAAACACTCCATCACACTTCTTCACAGTCCTGTGAACAACAAACACTGCGTCCTTTGGTCCCCTTCCAGCTGGGTGCATCCTTCGTCTGCAGTACAGCTATATGACCAGCAGGGGGCCCCAACATCACGTCATGGCATTGAGGCAGATGGTCACAGTGTCACTTCATTAGCAGGGAATACTTTTATCACCAGTCACATTCATTTTAAAGCAGGTACCAACACTTCAGACAGACTTCACTGGACTAGACGTCTGTGGTTCGGATGCCGTCGTCGTCCAGGCTGAAGGGGAAGCTGCAGCCGCTGTGAGGCTGAGGCTGCGAGCGGTGCCTCCGGCGCCCGCTGGCCACGTCCCCTGAAGCAGTGAGGATCCCCAGTCCGCTGCCCGAAGCTACTGGAGGCACAGAGGGGCAAGGGGTTGGGGTGGAGAGAGAGTTGGAGGAGGACGAGGTGGAGGAGGAGGTGGATGAGGAGGAGAGGGAGGTCAGGGTGGGCACGGAGCTGAAAGCACTGTCGTCATCCTCCGCGTCCAGGATGGAGGGCTCACAGGGCGGGACGGGCATCCAGGGCTGCCAGCCTGGGGCCACGGAGCAGGACTTGACCAGCGGAGGTCTGCGCTCGTCGTTCTGTTGGCCTCGAGACGCTGAGGAGGCGTTGTGACTTCGGTAGAGAGACGATGTACGTTTAGAAAGAAAACCCTGCAAAGACAGACGCAAACACACCATCAGTGCAGTGATATTTCCTTTGATTCAGAATTTTTGTCACAGTTTTCAACATTTTTCCCTGATCAAAATGAGATAATAAATAAATAAAAATTACACCATTTTGAGTGCAAAATTATCACCAAAAAAATATGCAAAAGCTTTCATATTGTTGGCAAATGACCATGGTATAAGAGGGATAATCAGCTTATAGGTTTGAAGACACTTTGTGTCTGGTGGTTCTTCACCTCAAAGGAAAACATTGCTGAAGAATCTCCCAAACAGCTGAAGTGAATGGCGACCAGTTTTCAAACAGAAAAAACAACCGGAGAAAAAAAATCTAATCAAAATGAACACATCATTAGTGCTTATCATACCCTAGAGTTTATCCTTCTCCTCTCCTTTCCCTCTCCTTTTGTTTTTTCCATCAGGGGGAAAAACAACAACAGAGTTACCTTCGGGGGACCTCTGAAGTCCTGGATCTTCGTCTCGATGTCCCTGATCCAGCCGTGCATCTCCACCGGAGAGTCTGTCTGTAGAGAGACAGCACCAGAAGATGAAGCTTTACAGAGCTGTTGAAGCTAACTAAAAAAGAGCAATCACCAGAGTGCAGATCTATGGTGGCTTCCAGGTTTAGGTAACCTGACATGCCAGATGCTTTGTTACTGTTAGTAACAGAAAGTAATTATTTGCATTACTTTAATAGTGACACTTGGCTTAAGTATCTGACCGTGTCTTCATTTTTTTTTTTTTACAGGTAATCAGTAATTGTATCAGAACATGTTTTTAAAGCCACCCTCAAGTGAAAAGTTAGAAAACATTAGAATATCCTGACTCCAAAAACTTAGACAAAGACACCAAATATGTTGGATAAGTGTACAGAGACCCTCCAAGACCTATTTCACAGCCATACTGGCAAAAACATGCATGAGCAATTTGCATTAGTGGTTACTGGTTCGATGTTAGTTTCGTTTTGTGGTTCTTAGTATATTTTTTTCCCCAAAAAAACAACTTTAAAAGAGAGGCAGAAGTAAAAGCAACTTTATAAAAGTAACATTAACATCATAATTCAGTCAATTTTTAATACTTGTCAAAATCAAATCAAATCTATCTATCTATCCGACGACAGTCTCATTTTAATCTGTTTTTATTTATGTGTTGTTTGTTTCAGTTAACTGAATGTTTTTTTCATGGTTCCTTTTTTTTGGAGACAAAAATAAAAGCGCTTGTGTTTGCAGCCTCTCTCTCTCTCTCTCATACTCTCTCTCTCTCTCTCCCAGCACTTCCCATCTGACCCGACCCCCACCATCTCAGTCAGCTGTTCTCCCAGGGGGGTGGGGCGGCGGTGGTTGATGGTGGGCAGCGGGCAGGATGTTATTGTTGTTATGGTAACAGATCGCTGCGCCCATTTAACAAAAACAAACTTTCCCTGTTCTGAAAAAAGGAGCCCGTGCCACACATCAGCAGCAGAGCATTTAGAAAAAACAACTCGACACATCAGGACGGATTCACCTGGGATTATACAGAGCTGCCCTGCTCTGACGAACATTACCAACTTGTACGTGATCAATGTTCTTGCACCGTTAAGTTCACATATAAAAACACACTTGTGAGGAACAGACTGCTTCTGATTGGCTCATAAAACAAGGAGCCGGGTTTGTACCTGTATGTAGAAGGTTCGAGAGCTGGTGATGATCTCAAACAGGTTGTCTCTCAGCAGGAGATCCCTAAAAGTCACACGCAGAGGAAAATTATCATGCTGAATTATACGGTGGCTACAGGGAGATTGTACCACAGATCTCCTATCTCTAACAGTTATTTTTATTATATAAAATTATCTGTACTACAGGAATTGACCAGCTATTATTAGAAACTATCTCAAACTCAATTAATCCAACAATAAAGCATTATTTGTAGCTGAACCCCATCTTTTTAAAAAAAGGAAAAACTAAGTCTAAACTAAATAAAAGCTGTTTAGCTGTTAATGGAAATGCAGTGGGAGGTTTTAACCAATGGCAAAATCGAAAAGAAAAGGCAGGAAAAGCTCTAAAGCTCTAATGGATGATGGTCAATATCTCATATGGGAGGTCGTGCCTGTGCTAGCTCCTATTTGTATCCAAATGCACGCACACCTGACACGCAGTATACTGAATATGAGCATGTTTTGTTTTTGCTGCATGACATAGTCATGTTTCTGATTATTTGGATTTAAAATAGCGTTTAACAACCTTCCACTCAGTTAGAAACCCCAGTCTTAACAGAGACAGGTGATAACCAGCTTCATGATATCAGTTATCTGAGATCACCGATGTCAGCTGCACACAACATGCTGTTGACATCATCGTTAGTGTTGATTGAGTAATACACCGTCTAAATAATGTCACACTGTGTCATGCTGCCTCCACCCAACCAAGTGTAATTACACAGAAAACTATGAGCTTGAACCTGTGCAGATGGTTCGCATGGCTTTGAGGAAGTTCAAGTCAGAATGGCATTGGTTCATGTTGAGTGATTTCTCTTTAAAAAAAAGTGTAGGTTGTGTATATAATAGGATGATGATAAATGGGGAAAGTCAGTGCTAAAGAGATAACCAGATGGACAGGAAATAAAACTGTAAGAGAATCTCATTCAGTGATTCACATTTGACTCACCCCGACTTGACGAGGCATTCGTGGACCTTCTGAATGTCCCTCAGTGGAATAGCCCGGAGAGGCTCCTTCTCCTGGGACACAGCGGACGGACAATTCAGTCACGGACATACAAAGACCTCAGTCACACGAGAAACATCGACATGCGAGAGGAAATGCAAGAAATCTGCCTCCTCACCATCTCAGACTTGTAGTAACTGACTGCATTGTCATCCAGGGTGAAAAACCTCCTCTTCCAGCTCTTCCTCTGAAACACGCGCACACACAGAACTCATTTCAGTTTCCTCATGCAGTTTTTTTTTAAATTCAAAAACAGAGTTAATCAACCCCAAGTCGCTGTTACTCACCACATTTCCCTGTTTGACACAGTAACCGCACCTCAGCACTCCTGGCCTATTGCCTTTCTTCTCTCTGCCTTCTGCGTCTTCGCTCTCAATCTGAAATGTGTCATCATAACCGTCTTCTTTATCGTTCAAACCATCATTAAAACCACTAACTTCAACATATATCAGATTACACACACAGTGGTTTTGGAGGTCGAAGGTATGTGGCACTTTTGCTTTGAAGATACAAAAACCATACTTGTTAACGCAAATCCTGCCTGATAGCATCGTCAGTGTCACATTTAACATCGTCATAGTAACAACAGCTTCCTCTGCATTACCTGGATGGGAGTGTGCACCACCACGCCACCGATGATCTCTGTCTTGTAGGCCTGCTGCCTCTTCCCTCCCTGAGTGTCACTGATTACTGCGGTCACATCGGACCGTGGAGGTGCAGGGCCGGACTTAGGAACCTGTCAGCACAGAAACAGGAAGGACAACATTGGCAATCATTTTCTCGATTGATCAATTAATTCATTTTGTCACAATCTTCTGGAAAAACACCCCCATGCGTGTCACATGCTTGGATCTATTGTTTGCGTCTTTTCTGTAATGATTATTTTAATTATTGATCAATCTGTTGATCATTTACTCCGTTAATCAATTAGTTGCTGTTTCAAAAAATTGTGAAAAATATTTATCCGTGTTTCCCAGAGTCAATCTGTGTTTTTCCACAACCCAAAGATATAGAGTTTATTGTCAGAGAGGAGTAAAGAAACCACCACAACATAGTGCAGATTAATTAAATTATAGATTAATAATCAATTCATGGATTATTCATTGCAGCTCTAGACAACATTAACTAGCATCATGTTAACAAACAGAGCAGAGAGGGTAAAGTTTGCTGCTAACTGTCAGGGGTCGGTGGTTTAATTCCCACTGGGAGTCTCTGTGCTCCAACAGTGCAACTGTAGCATGTTCTGCATGAAAACATCCGACACAGTCTGTGGAGTGGTTTCATTTTATAATGCTTCACCAGGCAGCTGAAAAAAAACAGGTTGTGGTACAAGCTGTTAACTTGCTTGTAAAAACCAATGAGACCAAACAAGGAACGTGAGTTTGGCCTGTCATTAAAAAAAAACAAACAAAACAATGAGGGAAATATGTATTCAGAGTTTTTTTTTACAGCATGGATGTGCAAATTCATTTAGATTTCTTTCTTAAAGTTTTGTTTTCAGTTTCTCTACTTAAGAACCAGTGAGCACTATGTCACAGTGCTAGAATAAGGGAAAGTCTTTTGGGGCATCTGTGCTTTATATGATTTGTAATTCCAAGCTGTGGCCACTATGTCAAACTGGCTTCAAAGTGTGGTGAACTTCCTCAGGGGCTTGTTTCTCTTCGATGGAGGCCACCATGTTTCAACAGTTGCTCAGAACAGACAAACCAAACACCGACTCTAGATACAGCGTTTTGTGTTTTTTGATTGTTTTGGGGCCACTGTAGGGTTGTCCTACGAGAGAGTGATGCTCCGTTGCACCGTTAGATGTCACTAAATCCAGGTAGTAATGACCAATCACAGTGCATGCAGGCAAATAAAACCCGGATGTTTATGTCAGCAAAGTCGGACAGATGACAGCTCGTAAAACCAGCAAAGGTTTGGCAGTGTTTTAATCTAGAAAATGCAAATAATGTTGAATGTAGACTGTGACAGAATAAACTGGCACATAATCACTCAACTTGAGCAACACATGACCACATTCAGCACAGACATGGACGTTAACCTGCAAGCAGGGCAGTAGCTGCTGCTAGCACTGCTAACGTTAGCCACACAGTGCATCAGGCTGGCAGCTAACATCAGCTCCAGGTCGTTTACCCGCAGACACTGTGATCCTCTTTGGTCTGAAAAGCTGAAGCATTTAGTGAGCTGTTGTCATGTTTTGTAGGTTAATCTGTAAAGTTTGTATTGCACAACGAAAAGTGGCACGCATTTCAGCGGCATTTAAAGTACAATTTGGCGATTGTAGATTGTGATTAACGGCTTCAAATGGCTCTTAATACGCACAGTATTTTTTTTTGGACAGTGTTTAACATAAAATAATAAATTATGTAAAATTTTAACTGCTTTCTGAGTGTTGTCTTAGTGTTAGACTAGTCGAGTAGTCTAAATTAAATTTTGCGTTTAATTGAGAGGGAAATTAGTCACCAGGAACATCTACAACTCATATACAGGTATCTGTTTACAGAGATTAACCTCAAACTCTTGAATCAAAAGTTGCTAATTAGACTATAAATGACAAGCGCAAAGAAGAGGAAGTCTTGGCCTGGATATCTGGTGGCTAAACTGGAATCCCTGAACCATCGTCAGTTGCCCCCAAAGCTTTAATCGTTGTCTGACGATCTAGACACTGCACCTTTTCCACATTTTTGGAAAAATAGCTCATGCTCAGTGAGACAATTTTTAAGTCTCGCCACAGATTCTCGATTGGATTGAGGTCTGGGCTTTTCCTGGGCCACTAAGACATTAACATTCTTTGCCTTAAACCATTCCAGTGTAGCTTTGGCTGAATGCTTCAGGTCATTTCCTGCTGGAAGGTGACCCCCCCCACCCCCCCAGCCCAAGCTCAAGTCTCAAGTCTCAAGTCTCTTACAGGTTTTCTTCAAGAATTTTCCTGTATTTGGCTCCATCGACCTTGCTCTCAGTCGTGGCCTGTTTCCCAGTACCTGCTGATGAAAAGCACCCACACAGCATGCTGCTGCCACCACCATGTTTCACTGTGCGGATGGTGTGTTCAGGGTGAGGTGCAGTGTTGGGTTTCCACCACATACTGTTTTGCACCAGGGCCAGAAAGTTCAATTTTGGTCTCCTCTGAGCCGAGTAACTTTTATCTTTATCTATGTGAAATTCATTAGTCAGTGCTTTACTTTCATTCCTGCCTTGACATCAGCTTTTTAGGAAGTACTTTTACACAAGTTTTCATTGAGGCTGAGGGTGCTCAGAAAAGGCGGCAGAAAACCCGTCCCATCAAAGGGGAAGTGAAAGAGAGAGTGAGCAGCGCTGCTTCCTGTGTCAGTGTGCAGGTGAGAGAAGAAGAGAAACAGACTGTTGTCGTCTATGAGACATCTGGCTGTCACCAGTCAACAAGACCCCGGTCATCTCGCTCAGCACAAACAAATATTATGCAAATATACAAACTGAATGTGCTTGACATTTTCATTTACAGAAACACAATGGTGTTTTGACACCTCCACCACAGTGACGTGTGTGTTATCACTCAAGTTCAAGCACATTCACAATTTCCTCATTCACCAAGTGTGCGACGGGGTATTTGTAGGAAACGTGCTGCCATTTGCGCCTGCCCGGACCAAACTGGTTTCTGTCACAACACCACAAACTGTCAGCTTCCTGCGCTCGCATGGCAACAAATCCCTTATCGATAACTGCTAACTTAGCTTTTTTCACACCACACATCAGACAAAGAAATCTGTTTACAGGGGTGGGACCAAGTCATTGTTCTGCAAGTCTCTAGTCTTTGCACTCAGGTCCCAAGTCAAGACTGACAAGTCCCACGTCCTAAACAAGAAATACTGTGCTCCTCACCAAATGTAAAACTATTTTATGACAAATAATATATGACACTTACACAAATCATGAATAGTTTTTAAAATTGGATTTTATTTGTTAATACAAGTTTGTTTGTTAATTGTTTAGAAATAAAAAAAAATCCAGCAAACCAAAACATTTCATGAATTACATACTTTTTTTGTTTTTTTAAGGGTTTTTTGGTCATGTGACATGAGTCCCAACCTCTTTGTAGCTGACTTTAGCAGGTGTTTGGATGATATTTCTTTGTTTTAAAATGTATTTTAAAATTATAATCCTTCTAATAATTCCCATTTTTACAAAATGTGTCTAAAACCTACATCTTTTTGATCTGTAACTGTAATGGAATACAGTTACCTTTTTTTGTATCTAAAATTACTTAATCCCATCACATGTAATCCATTACTCCCCGGGCCTTTGTGTGTGTGTGTGTGTGTGTAGGTGTGTGTTGCACTCACAGTGATCTTGCTGGCCCTGTTGAGAGCAGCCACCCACTCCTTCATGTCAGTCACATCGTTGGCTTGGAGGAAGTACCGCCGGGAGACGGCATTGATGACTATAAAAATAAACACTGATTCCATGAATATCCACAATAAGAGCATTATATTATTTAATCACATGTGTGAATAAAATTAATGCCATGATTGTGCCCGACTGCATGAGAGCATGACTCAGCGTCTCCTTGACAAAAAAGACTCACCAAAACAAAACTCTGTCTTTGGCTTCTGCTTTGCTGTCGCTTCGCTCACCTGAGAGGAGGAGGAGGGAGGGTGGACATGGGTGGGTGGTCAAGAGACATTGGGGGGCAAAAGAAGAGGAGAGAGGAGGGCAAGAGAGGAGAAGAGAGAAAAGAGGAGGAGAAGAGACAGAAAATGAGAGGAGAGGAAAGGAAAAGAGAGAAGAGACAAAAGGAGAGAAGACAAGAGGAGTGGACACAATAGGAGAGGACACAAAATGAAAGGATAAAAGACAAAAGGAGAGGAGAAAGGCAAAGAAAGATGGGACAAGAAGGGAGGACACAAAGGGACAGAAAAGAAGACACAAGAGTAGATGAGACAAAAGGGAGAAGAGGACAAAACAAAAGGAAGGGAAACAAAATGAAGGCACAGGAGTAGAAAAGGAGAGAATAGAGAAGGGGACACAAAAGGAAGACAGAGAAGAGACAAAAGGAAAGAAGCGGAAACATAAGGAGAGGAGAGAAGAGAGGAAAGGAGACATGAGGAGAGGAGAACATGTCATATCTTGACGTCTCTTTGACTGTCTTCGTGTCCAGGGAGGAGCTGTCAGCGCTGCAGTGCAGCCAGATGTGATTATCTCTGGTTAGCTCAGCGAGCGCTCTGACATCTGGAAAACTTCACAAAGTCTGTGTCTGCATGTGACCCTTAACTAACAGATAACTCTGATGGATCTGTGCAGCATATTTCCATGTTTCTACACTTGGGGAGTTCCTGCGTCCACGCCACCGAGACACGCGTGGCGTTCAGGGGACATTATGCAACTAAAACCCACAGCGGAGTGACACAGTGACAGGCGGCGGTTTACCTTGGAGATGTAGGTTAGTTTCAGGCTTCCAACGAAGCTGGCTCCACTGGGCAGGTTCTGCAGGCAGAAACACAAACACACACACTCGTCATTGGCTCAGAGTCCAAGGTTACGTGGCTCCCATTGGTCAATTTCACTTCCTCTTGTTGTTTGTGCAAGTGTGTGTCATGCATGTGTGTGTGTGCCGCACCTGAGGGTTGTCCATGTACCACAGCAGAGTGTTCCCCTGCGTGTCCAGGATGAAGTATCGCCTCTGGAAGCGGCAGCTGTTCTCCTTCTCCTCGATGTCCAGGAAGCCACACACACGGTTCAGCCGGTCCAAGTACGGCATGCTGCTGCTGCTGCTGCTATCACATATCACTGGGACGGACACACAGACGGACAGATTGACGAGTCAGATGGACAATGAGAGGCAGAATGTAAAGGGAGCAATAGCAGGAGGAGACTCATAGGACAGACAGGCAGATGTGGAGGATAAACCATCTTTCATTTACTGTTCAAACACACACACACACAGGAAGAAAGAGACCCGCTCACACTCAGCAGTTTTTCATGTGACGTGATTGAGGCTGAGCAGCAAACCCTGAAGCCCGAGGCTGAGCTGAGGCCCTCCACCACAGCCAAAAATTACAGACTGCACTCAAGATCTGCACACACGCACATTTCCACTGGCCAGAGAAGAGAGGAGGAGAGGAAAAAGGAGGAGAGGGAGGGGGGAGGGATTGGAAAAAAAGAGGAGAGGAGGGGGAGAGATGTATTCATTAAGATGATGCCATGCATGTGAATCACTGAGCTGCTGACTGACTGACTGACTGACTGTCTGACTGACTGGTTTCTCATTCAGAAGCTCAGACACTCAGGTATGCTGATGGTATTTTGATAGCGTTTGCTTTCCAAGATAACTCTGACCACAGCAGACATCTGTACATGAAAGTATTTTTTTTTATTGTTTGGGCGACAGTCAGAAGACCTCTGGCATGTTGAGAGCTTTTAAATCCTCTCCTCCTTAAAGGGATAGTTCAGATTTTTTGAAGTAGAGTTGTATGAAGCGCTTATTGATAGTCAGCACGCCCCTAATTTGGAGAAGTAGAGAGGAGTAACGGTGAAGGAAGCTGCTGCTGTGGACAGGATGAGCAGCAAAATGTTTTGGCCACCTAAAAAAACACAATATCAGTTTAAGTGTATGCTATATTTAGATTATTTTCACCACTTTATTTTGCCCTCAGACAGACTTTTCCAAAGGGAAACTGCCAGGATATATAAACCAAATACTGTCCCCTCCAAAGCAAACAAACAGGCCTGGGCAGTGTATCAATATTATACCCATATCATGGTATGAGACTAGATATCATCTTAGATTTTAGATATTGTTATATCATGACATGACATGTGTTTTGTCTTTTCCTGCTTAAAGGCTGCATTCCAGTAAAGTGATTTTCTGATCTTATTTGCCTTGATCCACTTAGTCATTATATCCACATTACTGATGCTCATTTATCATTGTGTTACTGCAGCATCAACAGTATCAATAATATTGTTGCAGTATCAATGATGTTGAAGAAATAGCTAATTGCAATTATTCTGACTGATACTGCAGTTGCGTTACAATTTGCAGTATTAGAGGAAAGGAAAATGTTTGCATCATTATTCTCATTTTCATTAAAACACACATTAAACGATTATGGTGTGTTATTTTTTTCTGCACTAAAAAAGATGTTTTCTGAGGTTTAGAGAATGGTGTCTTAGCCAGGCCACCTCTGCAGCAACACAATATTTAATTTGAAATGGTATTTTGGCTAAATTGCAGTAGACCATATTGCAGTTTCGATAAAATTTTTGATCAATTGTTCAGCTCTAATACAGGTGTTTGGTCCAAAATATTTTGATATTTGATTTTGTCCATATCACCCATCCCTACCTTTGGGTAGTTTAATCCACAGCACTGATAATACTCTTTACATTCACCATACATCTGCACTATTTGAGAATTTACTGTATGTTATTTTAGAGAAAAATGTGTAGACATAGATATTTAGTTAGAAGCACCAATAGTCACCCCTATAATATTGTAGCAATATTGATAAATATCTATATCAGGGTATTTGGTCCAAAAAATTGTGATATTTGATTTTGACCAAATTGAAAATAAAATATACAAGAAAATGTCAAGATATTACAAATAAGTCATATAGCCCAGCTCTGGAACCAGACTCCTTTGGCTAAATCAATAATTTTACCTTGCAGAACTCAGGAGTTGCTGGTCTACCACTGCCTCGTCTGTTTAGTTTGTTTGTGTCATTGTGTGACTTCTGTGTATTGAAGGTTTTTCGGGATTCACCAAAGTCACACAATAACAAACTAAACTGATCTGAAGGCAGCAGTAGACCAACAACTCCTGTGTTCTGCGAGTCAAAGGAGTCCGGTGGCTTTGGAGAGAGCGAGGTTTGGCTTCTGTAACAGCGGTTTAACATAGAAAAAGTTAAAGCAGTGAAAATGTTCTAAATATAGCGTGAACTTAAACTGATACTGACATTTTTAGATGGGCTTTTGTTTTTATAGGAAGTTCGGTAGATGGCAAGGTCGTCAAATGTGATACTTTTTTCAGTGCTGCATTTTTAAAAACAATGCAACACCAACATTTCATAGTTTTGAGAGTACTAAGTCACATGTGTCAATCTCAAGGCCTGCGGGCCAAATCCAGCCCGCCACATCATCTCATGTGGTCCGTGAGAGCTTGCAGAGAACATAATTTGCACAATACAAACCCATGCTGAATTACACAAGTCTATAGACTACATGTCACAGAAAGTATCCCTATTTTGTTTTCTGTGTACTGAAGGTTTAGCCACTAGACACCTCTGACTGCATCTCAATATCATGTAGCAGCGGCTGTCTTGCCGCAACCCTTACTGTTACTTGACCTTTTTACTGATACTAAGCGATATTCTGAGTGTTTAGAAGTTACTGTCAGAGCGAGTTAGAAATTATTAAGTTATTACTACAACCAATAATAATTGAATGCAGAGGCAATTATGCAAAATAATGAGTAGAGCAGATACATTTATATAATATTACACTTCCAACCAGGCCTTTGAGGGCAACCATATTGTGGCCAGGGATTAAAATTGAATTTGACACCCATGATCTAAGTGTTCATTCAAGACCTCAGTTCAGTTCAGTGTTTCTTGTCCTGCCTGAAATTTGGCTTGCAGCAAAACCAGATCGTGTTCACTGACTTTTTTTGTACCAGCACTGTGCAACAGCTTTTTGCTGTGGCATCTAAAGACTTTTTCATTTATTATTGTGCTTTTTTTATATAATAGAATTGAATCAAAGTTTAAAATTCTGGTATTGTGACAACTCTACATAGCTCTTTATTTATCCCCGTAGAGAACTGCTAGTGTCACAGCAACAGATATATGTAAAGAGCAGAAACAAAGCATAATAAATCTGGAAAATCTAGGCTATACAATAAAAAAAGGGAAACATAAAGACATAACAATACTAGTCCTCATGTGAGAACAAAGTGCATTGATATGCATCAATAAAGCACAAAACTATATTAAGTACAAAATGTATAAAGACTGTAAAAACTATAAAACAGTGCAAAAATATGTTTTGTTGCTGACCCTGTCGACAACAGTACATTTCTTAGCTTCTTACACCAGTAACCCCACTTGAAAAAAATGTGAACTATCCCTTTAAGAACTTTCAAACCCTCTGCTGTTGTTTCTGTTGCATCTCTGCAGACAAAACATGCAATAATCACAACAACAAACTGCACACATGCCGTCGGAGGCAGTGAATGCAGGTTTTCTGCACTTTTTCCTTTTAATAGGTCCTCAGTTTTCCTCTATACTTGAATTCACAGGAAGAACTTGAATGTAACGTGGCCACAAAGGTAATATGTCAGCTAACTAGGCCACATCTGTGACTGATTTTTTTTTTTTTTATAAGAACAAAAATTATAACGTAAGTGACAGTCATATAAAATATATAATCAGGACTGAATGGCTGAGCCCTCTGCCAATGCTTTTACTGGACTGTCTTGGCTTGAAACCCTTCAAGAGATGGAAATTATCAAAATTTCCATGAAAACATTCACACACGTCACCCAACACAGCACAGACAAACACAGACACCGAGAAATAAAAACACAGGCGGCATCTTCACTGAGCCGGTGGAACTCCTCTCAAGACTATTTTTGAGATGACGGTGAGGAAAATGCTTCATCTTGAAACTGCTTTGAAACACCGGTGGGTTGCTGCTGATGTCAGTCGCGCAACATTTTGCTTTTGAAATAGGTCAAAGATACAGAACGTCTCAGCAGGAGCCCTTTGCAGAGACTCCGGGTGTAATGGAAAAGTCAAAAGTGATGCCGCACAGGTCGCACAGGCACCAACTGTCAGGCTGGCACACCCCACACACTCATGCACACACTCACACACAAACCATTCTGGGTATCAGAAAACATCTGGTTTACCCATTACGGGGAGAAGCGGTGGTGAGGCTGTGGCATCTTTGGTGAAACTTAACTATAAATATAATTCGGACAGCACTTTTCTGTGAGAAGCAAAGCTTTGAAATGTGGCAGAATAACACACACATATACATTTAAATTAATGTTTGATGTATTGTGTGTACAAGGGTAGAACAGAGTGTACAGATCACAGCGGTGATATCATTTACCACATCCAGGGCAGTGAAGTGAAACCCACCTACACACAGTTTACACATCTGCTTTATTTGTGTAGCCTCCTCTCTGATTAGCAGAAACGGATTCAAATTGATGTTAGACTCCAATAATTAAAGTTTGGGGAAACAGAGCTACAAAAAAAAGCACAGAATCGGTGCAGAACAAGCCAAGATATGCTTAATCTAACATTACCCCGATGGTGACTCTGTAATCAGGAGTGGCATCTTTTGTTAGACGCTCCCTGGCTGGTAAACTCATCTTTCAAAATCCATGCAGCCAGTTAAGATTAAAACATGTGGCTGATTTTCTTTGACTTTCAATTCCATCCAGAGCCACAGAAGATAAACAATGGATTTCCTGTGAACTTTGACATGAAAAATTGAAAATTTAGCAAAAAGCTATCAAACACAGTGGCTTTTATTGATATTAGTGATGCAATCAGCATTACTTCAGTCTTATAGGATTTTAAACAGCTTCATGCATCATGTTTTTAGGAACTGCATAATACTTTTTTTTTTTTGTTGGGGGGGGTTCCTTTGCTTAAAGGACCAGTGTGCAGGATTTAGTCATCTCACTCTCTCCTCCAAGGTATGTAGGAGAAATTACAGTGGCCACAAAACTCGCAAAAAATGTCAAAGGCCGAGTCTGGAGCCAGTGTTTGGTTTGTCGTTCTGGGCTACTGTAGAAACACGGCGGTTGAACATGGCAGCCCGCACCCTCTGCAGATTTAAAGTGGAGCTACAACAACTAATTAAGTAATTGATTGTTAATTGATTATTAAATTAACCATCAACTATTTTGATAACTGACTAATCAGTTTGAGAAAATTCTCAGATTCCAGCCTCTTAAATGTTAATATTTCTTGGGTTTTTTTTACTCCTTTATGACAGTAAACTGAATAGTTTTGAGTTGTGGAAGTCATTTTGGGCTTTGGGACACACTGATTGACATTTTTCACCATTAATCAACAAATTAATCAATGATGAAAATAATCGCTGGTTGCAGCCCTAATTCAAAGGTTAAAAAAAAATATATCTTATTTTCAGGTGATTAAACACTAATGAAAACCTACAAGAATATTATACTCCATTCGGCCAACAAATTCCTGTAAATCGTTCACAGTGGGCCTATAAGGGAGGAGTTTTTTGTCTCACCACATTTTTATGTCTTTTTTCATCCCTCCCTTGACCTGCACAGTGCTGCTGCTCGCGCCAGTTGATGTAGTCACTGACTGTGATAACAAACAATTCCTTGGTAGCTCTTTTTTCAAAAAATTAAGAGTGACTGGAGTGTTTGGGAAGCGCTTAGCTGGAACCACTCCTCCAAAACACATTTATAGACACTGCCTGACTACTGCTGGAGGACGAGTGCACAAGAAAGTGTTGAGGAGAGAATGCAACACCATACATTCACTCATCGTCATGAATGTTGTTGCGTGACAAGCTCACTAGAACTTTAGCAACACATCTGCCTGGTTCTCTGGAAAACTCAGGTCATGTGCAGGTGTGTAAGTAGATGACGTTTCATTTGGGCCAAATGAAATTATCCGATGGGCTTATTATAGGCCTGTGAAAGCGAGAGATATCTGATTTATTTCCTTTTTTGTCAGCACACTTGAAAACCAATACTTGAGTACCAAGTTGATGCTGAAATTCTAAAAACTTGACAGCACTCGTTCTGCCACGGCGCCGTAGGTACAGAGGTTGCTATTTTTCTACAAATATTTCAGTCTGAAGGCCAAAGGAAGAAGAAGAAGCAGATGAGCGCTGGTTGGTGGTGCTGGCAGGCACTGTTGTCCACAACACACTGAAGATAACGATAAGTGCAGCTGCAGCAACACCTCCGCCTTGACTCGTCAAAAAAAACAAAAAAAAAAACAAAAACAGGAGAACCGCATATCGAAACGCTTGAGGCAGATCATCTGGGATTAATAATAAATTTGCAAACGCAAGTATGCAAACAGTGCCATCTAACTTTCACTTCTTACTTAGCAAATTTGACTCCTTCCTGTTCAGTCTGTGTTATCTGTACATGGGATTTACAGTTTATTTTTGTTGTTATCAAGTACCATGGTATTGCTATCAACTACTAAGTTCCTGGCATTGTGTCATCCTTTATTCATAATCTCCAATTATTTTCATAGTCAATAAATTATTTTCTCTATTAATCGATTAATAGTTGTTTGCCGATGGTGAAAAATGTTGATCAGTGTTGAGCAAAGTCCAAGGTGACGTCCTCAAATGTCTTGTTTTGTCCAAAATCCAAAAATATTCAGTTAACAGTCACAGAAGACTAAAGAAACCAGAGAATATTCACTTTTAAGAAGCTGCAGTCCGGGAATTTAGACTTTTTTCTTTTGAAAACTACTCAAACCGATTAATCAGTTATTTAAAATAGTTGGCAATTAGTTTAGTAAAAAAATAATAATCGATTAATTGTTGCAGCTCAACTAAAATACATCACCAACTCTAGCTTTAAGTGAGTTGTGCCATATGTTATTTTGAGCAAGGATGTTGAAGTCAATGGGCGCATCTATAAATATTTTTCATTAATAACTGTCATACAGTCATTTTGTAGGCTAAAGTATTTCACATTGTAAATGAAAAGTGAAACAAATGTAGTGAAGTAAAATAAGTACAGTATTTCCAAATGTGATGGAGTGAAAATATAAAGACACTAGCATAAGAATTACTCAAATAAAATAACTCAGATTTGAACATAAACTGAATATCCTTGAGTTTGTAGATGTTACTTTGTTCTCTGTGAAGTAGGGCTGCACAATTTGGTTAAATTAAAAAAAATCTGATTAGTGGATCAGTGTTTCATTGCAATTTTCATGTTCACTGGAAAAAAAAAACTGTGTGATATTTGTCTGCACCAAACAAACATGTTGTATTTTCATCTGCAGAACAACATTTTTAGTCCAGGTCTTGTATGCAGCATTTTCCCCTTTTTTTAAAAATAACTGTGATTTTGTTCTGATTCTGTGATTTGGATGTTGCACTTGGCTATGTTGCAATTTTATTGCAAATTGCGATTAATCGTGCAGCCCTACTGGGAAGCTCTGACAGATTTTTTTTTTCTCACATTTTATGGACCAAATGACTGATCACTGACATTTTTTCCACTGCTCTCTGCTGACAGCTGGATGTTCACAGTTTAACCACATCAGCAGCAGCAGCAGCAGCAGCAGACACGAGCTTCACAGCCCATAACGTGACCGTGACGTGCAGTGAAAAGTTTAAAATGTGATCTGACGGAGTTACTCAGCGACACCTGACAGTTACATTAGCTGAGCTCAGATGACCTGCACTGACTCACAGCAGATCCAACGGCCTGCCACACCTACTGCACTGTGCCATCACACACTCACTCACTCACACACACACACACACACACACACACACCGAGAAAGACAAAGTGCCACTGTCGACAGATACTCACCCGCTGTGTGAAGAGTCAGTGTGCGCCACAGCCAGCGCCCCGCACGGCTCCGAAGCTCACAGGAGACACCAGAGTTTGCTGAAGAGTTTGCAACATGTTAAATAAAGTTTTAACAATTTTTACAACCAGCGGACTTTACCGAGGCCGGCGCGCGCCACACTGCCACACTCTCTCGACTGTTTGTTTGTGTGATCGGATTACAGAAGACTCGTCTTTTTTCCGGGTTGGCCGTTTCGTTATTAGAATAAACCAGCCCCGGATGTGATCTATGCGCCCTCTGAGCTCCGGCCGGGCCCTCCTCCCTCCTCCTCCTCCTCCTCCTCCTCCTCCTCTGTGCTGCTGCTGCTGCTGAACTTTCATAAAGAGGAACTGAACTCTTTTTTTTTTTTTTTTTTTAGTTTTAGTAGGATCAGCGATGCAGGCTTCTTCCTTAAGCGTGTCTCTGACAACTTGTGCTCTTTTTACTGACCCTTAAAAATATACGTATATAAATAAATCAACTGTAAAACTGCGTATTTTCTTCCTGCAAGTGCGACATGTTATCTGTTCTTCTTCTCTCAGGTGGCAACTTGAGAACTGGGTCAAACGCACACGCACACATTCACACACCGTTGAATCGGTTGCTTTATATAAATGAGCAGCTACAAAGGCAGAAGGGAGTGTAAACCTGGATAAACAGGAACACAGTGAAGAACAGTGCCATTCAAACACCTCAGAGTGTGACAGGTGCAAGATGATGTGCCAAAAAATGACGTCTTGCACTTAAAGATCATGCACTTCAGAGGTTAGGTAGCTATAAGAGTGCCAAAATGTAAAATTATCCACCAAAAGCAGGGCCGTACGCAGGATTTTAGGAATCCAAACCAAACTGTACAATTTTCTGAACATTTAGGAAAATCACAATCAGATTTCATTCATTTACTTTCTGTAAACTGTATATTCCTTCTAATTGTTGTTCCAGAGCTTCTCCACTGTTTTCTGGTTAAAAATATTTTAAAAAGGGCTGTCCAAAATGGGGCCTGTGGGCCATAGTTGGCCCACGAAAAGCTGTTTTTCGCTCAACAGATGTTTCTACCTAGAAGAAAATGTAAATACATTTTTAAAAATCACAACATAAATCATGCTTTATGCTGTATTGATTTGCGAGTGAAAATGCATTAGAACAGTGTCAGTGTTTCTTCCTTCAGAAGCTCCACTGACTGCTCCACTCACTGCAGGGTTCCCCGGCTCTGTGCAGCTGTCTGTCGGCTCTGTGTCTCAGCCCCGCCCCTGTCCTCTCAGCCCTCAACAAAGCCAGAGTGCCAGATACACGTGACTGAACGCAACTGAAGTCAAAGTCAAAAGTAACTGGGTGAGCTGACAAACTCCTGGGCTGAGTATGTTGGTCATTAGCTGGACTTTTTTTTAAAGATTGTCTTTCTGATAATTCTGCTTTATAGCAACTCGCAGCTACTTGTCCTGTTTGTGCAAATGAGATATGGTTTATGAAAATATGGTGATGGAAAAACACATCTCTATGAGCTTTATGGTTTTAACGCCCTTATCTAAACACTGATGTGCTCATTAACATGATCATATTTAGCCGTTGGTTAGTTTACAGTATAAAACTAAACAGTTTCGTGTCCTACATAAATGAGCTCCAGTCACAGGGTTCAGTTTTAATGTGCGACTCAAGTGACCTTAGAGTGTTAACCATAATAATAACACCATGAAGTCACACCTCTGAGCAAAGCAAACCACTATAGTTCAAATATAATATATCAGTTTCAATTTACCATCAGACAGGATGGCAGGGTGACAGATTAATGAATAATATATGAAGAAACAAACCTCAGAAACGTCTGCTGTAGGGCGAGCAGTGGCAGGCCGTCACTCAAAGCTGTTGGAGGAAATTCAGGTGTTACAACTGATGCAGAACGGTCCATTTCGAGGAATAATACGTGGCAGAATAAAGTGTTTTAATATTATTTCCAGTTGGTACTTAACCTGACTACATCATAGTTTAAACTCAAAGGGACAGTGCATATTTTTCCTCTTACCTGTAGTTCTATTTATCCATCTAGATCAGTGTTTCTCAAACTTTTTACATTGTGCAGCACCTCAGAAAATATTGAGCTCTCTAAGTACCAGCTTACTGTTTTGCCCCTTTTGGTGTGGACGCTTCACTGACACTTCTAAATAATCCTCTTACTTTTTAATGCAACTGCTTAAAATATTCGCCATCTGAAGAGATGCACCTCTCTTCATATTAGTTCCTCATTGGAGGCGTGATTGCAGTCTCTTTATCTTACCTCTGCTTACTATCTACTATACTTACTATGACAGTTTTATTTGTATTATATGTGTTTAAATTGATTTATTTAATGTTTAAAATATATTTCTGACATTCCTCTATGCACCATAAGAAGCAGCTTGGTACTCTACTGAGTTTTGGAGATATCAGCCACAGAGATATGTGGCTTCTCTCCAATGTAACGGGACTACACGGCACTCAGCTTGTGGTGCTCAAAGTGCAATATTTAAATAAATAAATACATCTGAAAAACCCAGCAACAGTGTCTCTTTCCAGAAATCATGACCCAGTTATTGAAGATAATCCACAGACCGTGATGTGAGCGGTTTCATGTAGGAACTTTCTTTTTCCCAAACTACAACCACCAACTGTAACACCACACAGAAGGAAGCGTGCATCTAGTTTTCATTTGGGGTTGAACTATTCCTTTAAGCTATGTATCTTATTTTCTGAGCTTATTTTATATCTTTTTATCACACATTTTTTTTAAAATACTTAATTCTGATTGGTCAATTACAGCATTCTAACTTCTGTTATTTCTGTATAACGGACCGATGCTATGAAGAAGATGCCACTGCTATGGATGTAGTTCTGATCATAGACTCTGGAGGAGCAATGAAATAATTTTAAAATTAATATGTCATTTCAAATGTTTTGGGGTTTGTTTTGGTAAATACTCCTGTAATAAGCAGGATAGTGTACAGTGAGCAGGACATTATTGTGGAATAAACCCCCTCAGGATGATTAAGATCCCTGTATCAACCCGTCAGACTTTATTTATGCAATAATAATCTGCTCACTGTTTCTTGCATTTAAAATCTTAATTCGTAAAGCACCAACATCAGTATATTGTTGTGTAAAATGCACACCTTTCCTTGTAAAATGTTTGAAGAACCTCAGACTGTATCCTACTTAACCAAAGTATTTCAGTGTTGCTTCACTGTTTTTACACCTTTACACAGAGGTGACCACAGCGTGAGTCCTGTGATGATGTGACAGAAAGAAAGAGAAGTCAGAGGATGAACCGACCTGATCTCCTGGTTTCAACTCTTAATGTTTAGTCAAGAGTCTGGGTTTAGAGAGTTTTCACACATGTAGCTACAGTCTTCCTCAGTGCAGATCCTGTCATCTTTAGAAGTGCTCAGATAACAAATATATGCTTTTACGGGATTTTTTCTTTTTGTAAAATCTGCGGCCTGTTAAGAGGAAGTGGTTGCACATCATATGACCTGCCTGAGGAGGGAGACTTACCTCGCTGATTTCATATCCTGTGGCGACTGCACAGGATTCAACTTACACAGTTGCAAGAGGAAGTCCTGAAGTTTCCACAGGCCTGATGATCTGTTCAGCATTATTTACATACAAATATTCCAACCTTCATTAACAATAATATCCAAAATAACAGTGGCTTTCACTCTTATCATTTTAAAATTAATCTGTATAGTATTTATTATTTATCAATCCCTTACTAAATGCACAGTAATTATTATTCTGCTCATAGTGTTGAATGTCACAAGTTCATTGTCTTATTCCTCCCACTGTATTTTTGCTTTTCTGTATTTCATATTTTCAAAGGCTACTTCTATATTTTTTTATTTAATTCCTGTTTGTGCTGTATGTGGAAATGACAAACAACTTGAACTTGAACTTGAAAGGTCAAGTGTGGGGCATCAGATGTCATACCAAGGTGATCTTACCCACATGCAAACACACACAAACACAGACAAAAATAAGGGTGTGATTGTATCTTTACTCTGACAAGCTTGCACGCACAAAAAATAAATAAGTTGGGCTCTAAAACACACCATTGCCACAACATTTTTGCTAAGACTGTGGTGTTAAAATACTCTTTCTCATCCCCATGTCAACGACATGGGTGGAAAATGTGGTTCCATGGTGTCAAGCGAGCTTTGCACTACTGCTACCCACTGTGGCACCCCAGCTCCTACCGAAACCACACCCAAGTCTCACCAGCTATACCAAAACCATGGGTAGGAAGGTGTCCTGCACTTTGTACACATTTATTCACCACAAATACTCTCAGGTTCACAGGTCGCTTTATAGCTTTACATCGCCTGAAAGTGAACATACCACTATAGATGATGAGGCTACTGTTCAAGTTTTTGATAATAATAAAAAAAATGACACAATTAGAGGCGCTGAATAGAAGCACCAACATCAGAAACACACTTTTCTGTCCTGAACCACTTGAAACTCTCTGACATTCAAATCCTTTTTTGAAAACCTGGTTTAAAAATCTCTGATGGGCACAGGGAGAGGAGCAAAACCTGACTGGATTTAACAGAGAAAAGAGGATGATGAATCACCGGAGGAAAATAAAAGTGGAGTTATTCACAGCTGAGTGAAGGCCACGCGCAGCAGCAGGGCCGTGATCAGCAGGACGGGGCTGGAGACCACAGCCCCTGCAGCGTTGTGGTGGTTCCCATGGCTGCGGCTCTTGTGGGGCCCGTTGCAGTCGTCACCGAAGCAGCACTCCATCTTGGCTCCAGAGCTGCCGCCGTGAGCCTTGTCACAGAAAGCCTTGTACGTGCACGACTTCATCACAGTGTCTAGAAAGAGAGCGAAATACGAAATATGAAATATGCCATCGGTCCCCGTAGCTGCCTGTTTCTAGCTGTTTCATGGGAAGTTAAAGATAGCATTTGTAGCTAACATTAGGTCTTTTTTTCTGAGTGCTTTTAGCAAACCAAAATTTGAACTTTTGTAGGAAAGTTAATGTTGCCTGTGCTTAAAGTAACGCCATCTCATGGAAGGTATTCTAACTTCAGTTTATCATGACAGGTAACAAAATACGCTAACGTTAGCATAACCTTCACCTGGCTAGAAACGTTTCAGTCCATGTGAACTTTGCAACACTTGACAACAGTCTTGCTGATGTTTTACTGAAGCTGTTAAACACTGGCTGCATAAGAGCTGGCCAGAGAAGAAGTGCAGAACTTAAATAAGTGATTAAAAATATATTAATCAACTGTTAAATTGCAAGGTTTCTGCAGGTTTTAACAAGTTAAATTTGAGACTTTTTAAGTACATTTTCAAGACCAATGTGAATGTAATTACAGACCTATCTGATGTCCACACTGGCAAAAAATACACACGCATTTTGCATTAGTGTTTAATGGTTCAGTGTTTCCATTTTGTAGTTGTTAGTGTAAAGTTAAACTTACACTTTGCTTTTTAAGGACTAGCGGAAACCCTTAATTAATATCAACTATTTTGATAAGACTGAGGGAGATGCACGATGGCAGACGTTTGTAGTTAAATTGCTTTGAAGTGATGGAAGGCTGTGGTGTGTTAACTTGGTGTGACGATGCTGTGAACCCAGTGAACTCCCTCCCACACTCTCTCACTCCTTTTCTCCTAACACACACACACAGACACACACACATATGTGCATTCAGAGGTCTGTGGTTATCATAAACTGCCGGGATAACATCCAGCAACCTCAAATCATGAGAGACTGGCTGCATGACACACACACACACACACACACACACACACACACACACACACACACACACACACACACAAACTTGCACACAAAGTCACTCACACACATAAACAAACAGAATAAGACTGAGGCTTTTGTAATATATCCACTTTAAAACGTTTTCTTTGTCAATTGAAAAAGCATGAGCACCATTTTAAAGGGACACTTCACCCTATAATCAAAAGTACACATTTTTCCTTTTACCTGTAGTGCCTTTAATCCATTGTTTTCGTGTGAGTTGCTGACTTCTGGAGGTATCTGCCTTCTCTCAGACACAATGGAACTAGATGACAGTAAGTTTGTGATGCTTAAAGCACCAAAAAAAAATATACGAAATATTCAACAGCAATGTCTCTTTCCAGAAATCATGACTCGGGTACCCAAGATAATCCAAAGACCTTGACTGCCAGTATCTACAAAACTCTGCAACTCACACCAAAACTGTCTAGATGGATAAGTAGCACTACAGGTAATAGGAAACATATATATATTTTTGATTTGGGGTTGAACTGGGCCTTTAAGTGGTGCCTCGCACAAGTATTTGGTCGTCAGTGTTATGCTGACCTCTAGTGAGGCTTTTACAACACTGGATCCAATCAAATCATACCGGTGTCGCATGTTTCCCTGGGTGTATGTGTGTGTGTGTGTTTACTCACTGGGTCCCGTGATGGTGGAGCAGGCATCGGCGTACTGAGGGCAGGCGGAAGAGCCCTGTCGGTTGCAGTCGTCCTCATTGGACGCCACACATGTGTGACATTTGAGGGCGTGGCCTTCACAGACAGAACAAGAGAGAGCACCTGACTTGAGATTATGCATGCATAGTCACAGGCAGGTGTGAGCATCCAGACACACAACCAGGTCATGGCCTTATTAATGGTCCATTCACACACAGGGACACACTCCCTTGCAGGTACATTGATTAGAGATCCAGACATGATTCAAATCAGTGACTCGGACACATTTGCACACCGTCAAAGCCGCCATATGGAACAACAACCTGGATTTACTGCCAATTAAGTTGACATACATCATTCAAACCTAGCAGGTTCAAATTTTGAGGTGTCTGTACTTTACTTGAGTATTTATTTTGCTGACAACTTTTACTTTTACTCCCTACATTTTAATACAAATATCTTTACTTTTTACTCCTTAAATTTTCAAAGAAAACTTGCTACTTTACTTTTAATGCAAAACAAAAACAACAAAAGAAGATGCAAAAAGATGAAAATGATAGAAAAAGACGTAACCAGACGCAAACAACATATAAGATGGAACAATATTAAAATGGCATAAAAGGTGTACAGGTGTACAGTGTACAAGATGATGTAACAAGATGAACATGATGTAAAAAACTGCAAAAAGACATAACATGATAAAAAATGAGGACAATGATGTAAAAGACGTAACAAGACAAAAAAAAGTAATAGGGCAAAAATTACATAAAAGACTTAAATTGACATAACAATATAAAAACTACATGTAACAAAATGTAACAAGAGAAAAATTATGTGAAAGACGCAATGAGATAAAAACAATGTAACAAGACAAAAACTATAAAAGCTTTGACAAGACATAAAAGACGTAACAACGTGAAAATTACATAACAAGACAAAAGTGATGTAACAAGAGAAAAAAGATGCAAAAGGTGCATTTGATGAAGTTAAAACAGACATAGTGGAAGGCAGAGAACAGCTGGTAGAAATGTCCGTCACAGGCCTAATTTTTACTTTTTACTTTTAGTACATTTCAGAGCCTGTGCTTTTCAAATTTTACTTGAGCAAAGAAGACACTTTTACTAGAATCATTTTTTTTTCACACAATGATCTATATCTGGAATAATGTGTATACTTTTGCCACCGTGGTGCTTAGGAAAATTAATCCTCCACAGAGGTCTGCTCTTGGATCCTCTGTACCAAAGTGCTTCTGGATCAATCAGCTGCTGATCAATTAAATTCCACCTCACTACTGAAACCCCCAAATCCAGCGTTGGCGTCAGTGATGAATAAAACTTACTGTGGCAGGCCAGAGAGACGAGCAGCAGCAGGGCGAGAGCAGTCTTCATGGCAGCTGGCTGATGGGCCACTGTGTCTTCAAGCGTCCAGAGGAAGAGTGGATGAGCTGAGAGGAGTTTCTGATGGAGGGGACACTGACTGGGGGGGTTGAGGTGGAGGTGGAGGGCGTTTAGGCATGAGAAGGTGTCTGAGGGCATTAAGGTCTTATCTCTGTAATCTGCATCTATGCTGCACAGCCAGCACCCTTTGGTAATGGACTTAACCAGTCGAGCTTTAACAGAGAGACACAGTTTCAGTTCAGTGTTATGACGACGTCACTGTTGTGAGAAACAGCATATCGACTGACTATGGGAGCCAATTTACATCATTTTAATGAGAAACTTTCTCAAAATAATGACTTGGGATTTCAAAATAATAGCATCTCCAACTAATGACTTAGTATTTGAAAATAATGAAAAACTTTCTCAAAATAATGTCATATTTATCTCAAAATAATGACTTAGTATTTCAAAATCAGGAGAAACTTTCTCAAAATAATGACTTGGCATTTCAAAATAAGGGTATTCCAAAATAATGACTTGGCATTTCAAATTAAGGCAATCCCAAAATAGTGACTTAGTATTTCAAAATAATGAGTATTTCAAAATAATAAGAAACTTTCTCAAAATAATTACTTGGTATTTCAAAATAATAGTATCCCAAAAAGATGTAAACACTGTACATCATTCCTGTACCAGCATTGAGACTAAAGCTGAACACATGACTCACACACTGACAAACTTAATAACACACTGACACAAACACAGGTAATCATGAGCAACTGTAAAAACACAAGTACAAAACTACAACAAAATAACAAAAAAACTTCTAGTAGAACAAATTATATTTATTTTTATTCAGGCAAATGTAAACTCAAGTACATTTAGTCCTCAATATGTCAACAATGAAATTGTCATTTCTACAAACAATAATTAAAGCAAGGGTCTAAAACTGCAAAACAACATGACATTAGAGTGGCACAAATATAAACTGTGGCACATCAGTGGGTTTGTGTCAGAAGTGGATTTACATGGTGGTAAAGAGGCTCAGACATGAAAACTAATTCAAAAGCGACTGACTTCATAGAACTGAGTACGGAAAACTGTAAAATAGCAAAAATCCATGTTTTTAGTCTTGTTTCAGTTCCTTTGACCAAACACTGTCAATGTTTAACTTTATTATATTGAGGCAATGGTCATTTGTGTCAAGCCTTGGATGAATGTTTATGTTGCAGAGATGTTTGGCTTATTTTATTAAATTATTTTATGTAGAAAAAGACACGTATTGAAAAATACTCAGTTACTGTCACAAACTCTCAAGGTATTACTAAAACACTGTGTTGGACGCTACTAGTTTAAGTGGTGCGTTACTGTAAGAAAACAACCTGCATTCTGCTGCAGAAATACGAAGCTCTGAAACTAAACATGCAAAGAAACAGATTTTTCTGCAGGAGAACTGCTGCTGCGCTGTAAATACTCACACCTTCATCACACATAAGCAACACACAAAATCCCTCACAAACTCTTAGCGTGATAACTGGTAACTCAATCTGTGACACAGTGATGGGTTTAAAAAAAGATTATAGACATATTGAAGCTCTTGTTTATCTTATGATTGTTTTAATTATCTTCATTCAAAATATAGACTTATTATATTTTAACTTTTTTCCAGTTGTCTGGGATTCTTCATGTACCTCTTTACACTTCAGGATAAAGTTTTCTCTTTACTTACAGTTTATGATTGTCAGGTTATTCTACTTCTGTGAGACTGGTTCTGCGTCTTAGTGTAAACCAGATAAAAGAAATGCTGTGAATCACTTGCGGCTTTAGTTTCACTGTGGTCCGACTCATTTCAGCGTCACCCCTGAACAACCCACAGCCTCCGAGGAGGATTTCTGTTCTTCCTCAAACACTCCTAAATCTGTTCCTCCAGTTCTTGTGCAGCCTGACCTCATTCTGCCCCACACAATACCCCTGAGCTGTGCTCTTTCAGAGTAAAATCCTCGTTTACTTAATAGAAAAATACGTCTTGTTTTGTGGATCGTTGCTTTAATATAAAACAATCCTCGTCAAAGCCCGTTTGATATATGCTAAATGCCTTAATGTAACCCTACAACAATCCCAGCCCGCATGATGTCATCCTGTCGGAGGAGCTGCTGGGAACTTAGCCGTTAAGCTGCTGGGAATTTAAGTTGAGTCACGAGCAGATTGTTGTTGTTGTTCACTGGCTTGATGGACAAGAAGCCAAGATGACCTCATATAGGGCAAAAAAAAAAAAAAAAGCAAACAAAACAATGTGACCACGCACATATATCAGAGTCCCCACTCACACGATGATTAGCATCTATAGATTCTTCTTGGTCACAAGTAGTGCAATCGTAGTACACAGGAAGTTACTGTAGACATCTGTACATGAGCAGTCTCTGATGCAGGGCTGGCAGAGGGTATAGAGCTGCTTCTCGGCTGGGGGCATGCACAGGGCGGCACCGTTAGGCAGGACCGGAGGGACGGTAAGTGGCTGACTCACAGGGAGACGCTCTCAGTCTATTTTTCCCATTTTGGCGATCAGTTCATCACAGATCTTGGTGAGTTCCTCGATCTCCTGATTCTATAACAACACAACAGAGGACGAATAAGTGCATTTAATAAAAAAGGTTCCCACACGTTTCATATTTCAAAATTCCATACTTTTCTGGGGTCGAATTTCCAGACTTCTCAGCTGATTTTTCAGACTATATCTGACAGTACACCAAGGTTACAAGGTGGATTAAATACATTTTAGTGCCCTTTTACAAAGCATAGGCCTTGCATTTATGTGTATATTGTTGAAAATTAGACCTGAAGTCACTCTGACTTGCGCTAATGGTCATCAGACGCAGCTCAGACATGATAAAAGTGAAAATATTTCTGTTGCATGTGCGGCAAAACACTTTTCCACACTTTTCCATTCTGCATAGGAGCCCTGTATAAATCTCCATACACTAAATTACAGCACAAAAATAAGTACGATCATGTATCATTGTGAGCTTAAGTTTCATCTGCTATAAACCTGGAGGAAGATGAGGATGCCTGTTACCTTCTGCTGCAGAGCCTGTTCCAGAGACTCATTCTTCATCTGCTCCTTCCTCAAACTGGCGGTCAGCGCCATGCTCTCGGCGCTCGACTTCGTACGCACCTGAGCGATCTCCTCATTGGCTCTGTGAAACAAGAAAAAAAAAATTAACAGACGTTTTTGCAACTCAAAACCTGTAAAAGTATTTCATCTGTTATAACCAGCTTGACAGTATAATGTGATTTCCTTTCAGTCTGTGCATACTTGTTTAGTTTCTCCTCGGCGTGGAGTTTAAGTGTCTGGTATCTCTGTTCCTCCTGCTTGACTCTGGCCAGATACTCCTGAGCACACTTCTTCAGCACCTCCTCATTCTGTCCGAGGAAACAAACAATAAGCACAGTGTTATCGAGTGTAAATGTGCCCTTGAGTCTCAAACTGTGGTAAATCTTGGAACCTTTTCTTGCTCACTGATATGTTTTCCTGCACATTGGAGGCATTTCTCCTTCTAATCTTTCTGAATTCCTGAAGTTGCACACATTCACTCCTGGAAGCTGCCAAATTTAAAAACCACAGCTTCCTGTTCGCCCACGAGCAGCTGCTAGAAACCAGCTGTGGGTCAACTGGGGGTCAAGATTTGGGGGTAAACTCCTTAATCGAGGGGTTTTCAGCCAGCGGTTGTTGAGTCAGTGAACTGTGTGTTACTCAGTGAGTTGAGGGCCAGATTTATCCAGTGACCTTCTATATAAACCCCTCTCAGCTCCAGGCGACCACTGCCCCTAATCACAGGATACCTTCCAACCTTATTCTGACCTTAATCCTCTTACAGGCCTTCATTTTGTGCTTCTATCAGCTGATCACCTCTGCACTTAAAACAAACACTTTCCTTTCCCCCGTGAATTTGTCCTTTGACCCCTTACTTTCTTAAAGCCCTCCAGGGTGCTCTTCATATTTTCATAACGTCGAAACACGTCAGACAGAGAGCGCTCCACGGAGTTCAGGTCTGCCAGGGCGGCTTCCTTCTCCATCGTCACAGCGTGCAAAGCCCTCTGGGAACTCAGGTTGTTGCGCTGCTCGTCCTCTGAGAGAAGCGAAGAAGAAGACATTATTATATACATTATACTATGAAAATTAATTAAGAACATATCAGCTGATTAATCAGCTATTGGCTTTTTCCTGCTCCAAAAATCCATCCATCAGTCGACCTCTAATAAATTTCTACTCACCGATCATCTGAGCGATTGTCTTCTCATATTCTGCAACAATCTTCCTGTATTAAGACAAAACATATGATAAGTCTTATTTAACCTTTTGACAGACTGGTGGGTCTTAAAGATAACATTAAAACCTCTGCACTTAAACTTCCAGTACAGTTTAAAGCTTTTAGCGGACTTTCTTTAACGCTGTGCAGTTGCCCCTAAGGATTATGTCCCCATTACTCACTTAGACACAAAAAACAACAAACAAAGCCTCTGTTATTTAAAAAGGTAAATTGTGGTAAATTAGTGACTTTTTTTGGATACAAAAATGTGTTGCAGGGAACATCTTGCACTGAGCAAAACGCCTCCTGTACCACTTCACTCTGCCATGTTTTCTAACCTCATCTCAGCGACTTCTTGTCTGCTGCCGTCGAACTTTTTCTTCCAGTCGTTGGCTTCCACCTCTTTAGTGATGATCTGAAAAGAGACGTCCACTGTGAGCAGAGCTTTGTCAAACACACTGATGACATCATGTTGGCCGAGCGTGATAAAAGCACGTACCTCCTCTCTAATGAGGGTGAGGACGGCCTCTTTTTCTGCCTCACTGATGCAGATTGAATCCAGGACCTGACTTCCTGTTTTCTCCATTTGACTTCCCTCAGACTTGCTCTTCAGCTTACACGGGTCCTCGTACTGCTGAGGGTAGAAGGACATCAGTCTTTTATTGGACATCCAGTAGAATAATGGGAAAGCCCATTTAAATTTTTCAAGAATTTATAAAAGGTCTCCTTTTTTACAAGTAGCACTCGTCACTACTGCCATTAAACCTTCTTACCACCCCGTTTTTCTCACCTTTGGTTTACTATTTAACATTGTGTATATTTAACATATTTTCTATACTGGTATGTTTTAAGTAATTTCAATGCAAACTATACTACTGTTCATTTAAATGGATTATTTTCTGTGCAGCAAATTACTTTTTTCTGTATATCCCATTATACTGTTAGTGCTTTGGAAAGGCCAGTGAGAGAAGAAGACAAAAAGGAACATTTTCTTCTGCTATAAACAGCAATTTATGACTTTTTGGTTTATTGCTATGACAACTAATTTAACACCAGGTTCAAGGCCACTAATTCTACTTTTAGACTTTTGTCCTAAAACCAAAGAAAACAAGACCGAGACAAACCACGCTGATGAAATAAAACCATTTTCAGCATGTTAAAAGCTCTCTGAAATGTTACTTTCTCTCTTTGTCTCTGTTTCTGGAAGCTCTCTCCTTCTGTTCCTCTTAACTTTTTTCTCTCATTCTCGTTTTTTAAGCCCAGACATCTCTTGCCCTTCAATCGGTGTTCTTACACATCTCAGCCTTTCTTCTTTCTCCTCCCCCTGTCTTCTCTTTCCCCTCTCATTGTGTCCTTCCCTGGATTACGGCCGTCATATTCTAATCTCCTACGTGATAAATCTAAATCCATCTGTCACCTGAGTACATGAACATGGGAACATGGTGGCAGACACTAAGTACCTCCTGCTGTCCTGCAGCACAGTGCCATCATCTTGTCAGACACCCAATCTTACTGAGGCTTCAGATACAATAGAAGTGGCTCTAAACACAAAACTGAGCAGTATATTACATATTTAAATCACAAAACACTTTTTTTATCATGTGCATGTGATGTATACATCAGGCCAACTAATGTGACCACCACAATGGGACAGTGTGAACTTGTTTTTCTCTGCCACTTACAGCAACACTTCAGTTTGACTAATAAAAGAGTGTTTCAGCCCCACCTAGTGGTCACTGGTGGCAGCTGCTGTGAGAGATGACGAGCATGAGCGTGTACCACTATGGTGTTAAGTAAATGGACTGAATATGTAGGAAAAAAGGACACGAATGATCATTTGTGACATTTACTCACCACAGAGCAGCAGTCAGAGTCCTCAGGTTTTGATGTCACATGGCAGTCTGGAACTGGAAGAAAGTCAAAGATATGTTCAAAAGAATGTGGGTTCACAGACACTGTGGCCTGTAATGTAACATGGTTCTTCTTTCCATAAGAAATATTACTTTATTTCAACCACATGTGCTCATAGCTCAGAGCAAAAAATAAATTTATCTGCCCACTGGATGAAACTGGATAACTTCTTTCTAAATGGTCTTTTAGAACTATTCTCATGATTTATGCCACATGATCTTTTTAATGTGTAGGTTTTACTTCAGTCTAAAAATAAACTTACACCGCCGGCAGTTTGTTTTCCCTTAAGTTATGACTCACAGCCTAAAATGACAAGTTCAAGGGACAGTTCACCTCAAAAATCAAAAATTTCTCCCTTTACCTGCTAGTGCTATTTATCCATCTAGATTGTTTTGGGGTAAATTGCAGAGTTTCGGGGACATCAGCTGCAGAGATGTCTGCCTTCTTGTCAATATAATAGAAGTAAACGGCACACGGCTTGTGGTGCTCAACACAACAAAAACCGCATTTGAAAAACTCTTTCTTTGCAGAAATCATGACCCAGTTACTCAAGATAATCCACAGACCTTGTTGAGAACAGTTTCATGTAGGACGCCACACTGCACAGAAGGAATTGTGCATCTACTCATGGACGAAAGGCTTGTCCTCCTGACAGCACAGGATGTAAACATTAACGGCGTCCTCCTCAGCTGAGCTGTATCCCTTCCTCCGTGAGTAGATGCACAGTTCCTTCTGCATGGTAAAACAGTAGGAGGGTGTAGTCAGGGTGGAAGTGGGCTGGTAGACTAAAAGATTCAGTGGCCAGAAGAGGGGACCACAGCTCTGCACTGCCTGCAGAAACCCACATACAACAACCCATCACGACTGAAACACATCTGATAGGTCAACATAAACAACAGGGACTTTTCTTATGAATTGCTTCTAAATTGTTCGAGTGTTTGTGCCCAGTAGAGACCTGGAGGTCTTTAATCTGTGCTGGAGGGAATCCCACTGCCTTTCCAAAGCCGTTACTGCCGGCAGATGTCAACTTCAGCTGCCTGTCTGATATCGAGGCCGTGAGTTTTTGGCAGGCAGTCGCTTCTCACAAAAATCGCCCAAGTAAAATGACAAACAAAATAAGTTGATGTTTCATGGTGCTCAGTTTAATTCAAACAACGCAGACAGTATGTGACTTCCATGATTTGGTCTCTGGTGTCTTTCCTTCCTAGATCCACACAGCGCCTGGAGGGGGGCGTTTATTGTTCCCACACTTATGATTTTTTCACCACCAAATGAACACTTAAGTGTTTTGCTTTGATGGAAAAAATGCTTACCTTCCGTTTCATTCCAAGAGAAATTCTGGGACATTTTACTCATCATCACGTCTTTCATTTATGTGTCCAGTGTTCAGCTGTTGTTGATGAATTCAGATGTACTTTTCTTCTTATTTAAAAAAACAAAAAAAAAAAGTTGTGATTTTGAACATTTTGTGAGCGTACACAAATTATTCTGTGGCACATTCACCACATAATAAATCTTTTGATATTCATGACGTTCTTCCTGCACCATACTGCTATTAAAAAAGTGAACACTTCTGTTTGGGGATGCATGAAGCTCGGGGTGGTAGATGAAGGTTGGGGTAACCCATGGGTGTAGTTTGGTAGAAGGAAACTAGTTCCCACATGAAAATCAAGGTCTGTGGATTATCTCGAGAAACCGGGTCTTATTTCAGACATTGTGTTTTTCTTAGGTGCTGCTAAAAGTACAAAACCGTTGTGCCTTTAAAAACAGTGAAGCCACAAGCCACTGATGCAACGATGCACCGTTACACAACAGTAACAGTGAGAGCGGTCAGTGACCACAGCTCTGTCACACGCAGCCTGAGGCCACCTGTGTGATCACATAATCTGAATGTTTTATAAAAACAAAACCGGTCTCCTCAAACAGGAACAAACATACTGCCCTGCTGCTCTGAACAACTGTACTACCATGGTGCTCATGACCAACGCAGTCACAAGTTTCACTGCAGCGTGAAAAGATGTGTAAAGTTAATGATTAATGTTGTGCTTGCAGGCAAAGATAATCTCGTTGTGAGGTATTGATCGAGAGGAGCTGTCTAAACTTTAACATCCAGTTATCTGATCTCTGTACAGTCGAGTCCCTCACTGAGCTGTTCACTGCTGTATCAGTGTGAACTGTAACATGTGCACATAACACAACTTTATAATCAGTCTTCATTGATCCTTTTAACTCACTGCTTTCATCCTTGTCTGGTTTGACACCGACACTGCTCGCCAACTTCTCCTCGTCTGTGGCGTGGTCTCCATGATGGTCGTCCTTAAACAGCAGACAACAAAATCAAGAGAGTTAATACTACCACTTTTAAAGGGTTAATACTACCACTTTTAAAGGGCTAATACCACCACTTTTAAAGAGATAATACTACTACTTTGAAAGAGATAATACTACCACTTTTAAAGAGATAATACTACTACTTTTAAAGAGATAATTCTACTACTTTTAAAGAGATAATACTACCACTTTTAAAGAGATAATTCTACTACTTTTAAAGAGATAATACTACCACTTTTAGAGGGATAACACCACCATTTTTAAAGAGATAATACTACCACTTTCCAAGAGTTAATACTACCATTTTTCAAATGCTACCAAACTACTTTTCCAAGATCTAATACTACCGGTTTTCAAGAGCTAAAACTACCACAGGAGTCAGAATGGCAGTGGACACATTATTAGCTCTTACCTGTCCGCTGAAGTCCTTCTGCATCGGCTGGTTCTGCTTCACTTTGCAGGAGTTCCTGAGAACGAAGGTCAATAAGAACATCAGTGTCATCAACACTAAGAAGATCAGTACCACTGTATGTGTGTACATGTGGGTTGATGTAATGATGAGAAGAAAAGCAGGAGAGACAGAAAGCCTTACAGCCAGACCTCATTGCTCTGCTCTGTGCGTGCGCTCTGCTAAAAGGTTGAATTACGCAGAAGAAAAAGCAGATTAATCAAAGAGATTGTTGCCAATTTGAAATGAGAGCAATACCAGTTGCAAAGAGCATTAGAGGGAATTACAGGGTTTCCACTAACACTCTCTCTTCTCCACTCTCCACATCTACTCCATACACTTGGTTTTTTGTTTTCACAAAGCGAAGGAACAAAAATTTAGGTCAGGTGGGTGACACAGCAGGCCGTGGAGCGCGCCTGGGCTCGGACAATAAAGACTGACGTTACAAACACACACACGGTTTTACAGTACTTACAACAGAACACAGAGGAAATGGACTTGCTCAGCAGTCCTGATGCCACACAGAGAGCGAGAAGGGAAACAGAATGACAGGTTTGGAAGGAACAGGAAGGAAAGACACAGGAGAGGAGATGGGACGGGACAGGGGTTAAACACAAGGTGAAGAGAGAAAGTGCAGGGTTATTATAGTTTAGTAAATGAAAAAAAGACTGAAAGTAGACAGGTGAGAGTTGTTGGTTTAACTAGAGAGTAAAAACTTGTTAAAAAAACATTAAAACTGTACAAAACTCCTAAACAAGTGTGATGCTGATATGTAAAAACAGGTAAGATATTCATATAGAAATGATGAAAATATTTTTAATAAGTGTCGACTCCAGGACAAACTAACAGCTCAGGATAAACATCTAAAATATAAAAAGAACGCCATTATGAAGTCATAAGACTGCTATAAAAAAAAAAAAGGAATAAATCTATGACAGAATAAGAGAATGTGGAAATATAAACAGAAATAAAATATAAAAGATTTATTGTACTGTTTGCATTTTCATTTACTCTCACATTTATTTGTTCTGTATATGTTTATTCATATATCTTTAAAAGTATATTTCTTTATTGTTTCATATAAATCTTTTCTGTATATCTTTGGATTTTTTTAAACAATGTTATTTATTTATTGTTATGCCTTATTTTCATTCTCCCTGTTGCTTTTGCTGTTCCTTGAAGGACTCCACCAGACTCCACCTTTATTTATTCTTATTCTTTATTCTAAAAAAAAAACTTATTTATCATCTTATTTATTCATCATTGTGTTTCTACATTTATTTTCTTTTTTTTTTTTTTTTTTTTTACATATCTATTGTTTTTTATTCCACTCCTTTCCTTATTGACTCCAGAAGCCAACATGCAGAAATTACTGCGTATAACACAGGATAACTAGATTGACTAAATATTGTCAATAAAATAAACTGTAAGGCTGCTATATGTGCAATATGTAAAGTAATGGAAAAATGAACTGTATACACAATACTCTGGCTTATATGTAACCCATTACATATTTATTTAAATGCTTTTAAAAAGTTTAAAAGACAAAAAAATCAACTTGAAATGAATCTGATTGCACAAAACAACCAGCAACAGCAGTTACTGTCAGCACTTTGTTGCTGTAGATATCACAAAACGCTGGAGGATTATATAATAACAGACAGAATAAAGATTATGTGAATCATGATTCTGCTTTAGCAGGAAGCTAACTGAAAAATGCCACAAGAGGGCAGTGTTTGACACGTTAACATCTCTTTACCATTCAAACATTTTCTGTCAGCAAACACAAAACAGTTATTAAAAAAATACTTCATCCAGCTTTGAACACTGAAAAACTGCCTGAAATTAGAATTTATGTGATAATGCAAACAAATTAAAAACACTTCTTACTGAAAACTGGAGTAAAACAAAAGTGAAGTGAAATTCTAAAATGAAAAAAAAAAACTAAATGTGGTTAAATGAAACACTAAAAACTATAATAACGCTGGTTAGGAATGAATGGATGTGCAGGAGAGAAACAACACACACAACAGGTCTCCACAGTCGGTTAAAATGAGAACACTTCAGGTTCATTGTGCACAATGGAGAGCATTCACTAACGTTCCCTACAGCCATAAAAGAGAGAGCAGCGTTTGTTCAGCTTGAAAATCTGTGAGTCATATTAGTTCAGCCGCACACTGAGGAGGACTGGCCTTTTTTTATCTGACGTTTTACTCACGTGATGATGGCGCTGTTGCTCTCACAGGTCAGTTTTGAGTTTGACAACACCGTGTCAGAGTTCATGTTGCCATTAAGCAAGTCAGGATCCATGCAAACGTCATGGCTGGGGATCAAGTTTGAGTCGGGGCTGGAGTCAGACGTCACCGGAGCCTCGTCGTCCACCTCCGAGGGATCGGGTTTGTTGAGCGGGGAGAGGACGGACAGCGACGGGGGCCGGAGGGCCTGAGGCTGCTGGACAGGGCCGGGATTGGGTTTGCTGCTGATGGTCAGGTTCAGGTTCTGGTCCAAACCAAAGCTGCTGTCATCAGGCGAGGAGCCTGTGAGGTTGTTCAGGGAATCAACCTCTTCGGATGAAACTGGGCCCACACCCTGGTTGAAGTTCTTGTCCAGGAAGTGGTTTGTAACATCGGGAAGAACTGTGAAAAGGGAAGAAAAGTAGATAAGTTAACGAAGAGCAGAATCTCACAAAGTGCTTCACGCTAAAAAAAAACAGAGGTAACAGACATGTAATACAGATAAGAAGGGAAAAAAGTAAAAACAACAAACCCTGATCAGAAGAGACCTACTTATGACAGAGGGCTGCACAGTAAAGAAATCAACATTTGTATCACATAAGACCTTTTCAAGGACCCGGTCATCAGATTAACAGGAGAATTTTGAGTCAGGGACCTTCTGCTACAGCAGACAAGTTACAATAGTGGAGCAGGGAGGAAAAAAAATATGTCAACTTGAGACACACTGGACCTGAGTTTAACAAACCAAAAGAGAAAAGACAAAAGAGACTAAAGAGAAATGAAACCTTTCATGAACTTATCCTTCATTAAAGCTACTTCAACTACTTATGAAACAGTCTCAGTTCATTACAGATGAACACTACCACTTTTGTCCACAGGGGCCTCCAAAATCAACAAAACATGAAAGGTGCCTGAAGTAGCTTTAATGTGGTGTAGGAAAAACTGGTTAAATGAGTTCCCAACTGAGAAAATTCAAATGTAACATTTCACGTAACATGGGAGGGAATTTACTGGTGCAGCAACAGGGGGACAAAATCACTTTGAAATATAAAACATCAAACTGTTTCAGCAGTCTTGATTAACAACGTGAATCTTCACAAGTCTCAGCCAAACCATCATCCAGACGCTACAACAAGTATCACCTTTTAATTTGATATGGCAAACTTGTAGGTAAATAGTTGCTTACTGACTCATCTATAAGTTTCAGAGTATGTCTGCAGCTTCATGACTATGAGCAATTCCTTTCATACTGTCATACTGTTTTTACATTGTTATTTGTTAACAAAAATCTAGTTTATAGCTGCTTTAAGATGACAGGAGGCTTAAATAAGATGCATAAATCGATGCTGTTTGCATAGAATTAATATGAAATACATTTAAAAACATTTAAACTTACTATTTGGCCAAAGGCAAGTATATACTTGCCAATAAGAAAGGTAGAAGT
This sequence comes from Lutjanus erythropterus, assembly GCF_056507025.1. Classification (NCBI taxonomy): domain Eukaryota; kingdom Metazoa; phylum Chordata; class Actinopteri; order Lutjaniformes; family Lutjanidae; genus Lutjanus; species Lutjanus erythropterus. The sequence continues at coordinate 5,766,895 of NC_139326.1, forward strand.
TTGAGTTGGGGCCAAGTCGTTGTTCTTCAGGTCAGAGGTAAGTCTCCAGTCTTTGCAAGTGAGTCTCGAGTCTTAAACTTTGAGTTTTGAGTCCTAAGAAAGTGATTATGTAACAGTGAACTGCCAGCCTCAATGATTTAAGTTACTTAGCATTTAAGCTAACGTTAGCTAAGCATTACCACGCATTAAAGGGTAAAAGTTATAAAATGAGGTAAAATAATTTGGATATAAACCACGTAAAATCTTTAAGTTTTTTTTTTAGTTATACCGCTTTATCAGGTTATGCAGGTGAAATCATAGTGGCATTGAACTAATGATGTAGCCATGGATTATTTATCAAGATGTTTGGATATTCTTGCCAAATACTGACTGAACAAAGACGGAAATTGTTACGTCTCCATCTGCAATTTCCGATCTGCAGGTATTGCATTCTGAAATTTGCTTTTTGACTATCTGACTAACTATCTTAGCGCTTTATTGTTCTTTCCTGCGACTTCATTGGAAGCTGTTGGATTGGTTCAAACAAAGTGAACTCTGGAAATTAAGTGTCGACTTCCTGAGAACGTATAGCGAAAACGTTACTTGATTCAGGAAATGAAGGGGAATGAATTGATCTGTGGCACATTTTTAAATAACATATTTTTTAATCTTTTGGCTCGGTGTAAGGTATGAAGTGTTTTCAAGTCAAAAGGCTCGAGTCCACATGAAGTTAAGAGTCATTGGTGTTTAAGTTCAAGTCGTGTCTGACTCATTTCCAAGTCATGTGACTCGAGTCCACACCTCTGATAGAAAGAGAACCACTCCAGGCCTGAGCCAGAGAAAAAACAGACCTTCATTCTTCCTCCAACATCTCTGTCCAAAAACAGTAAAACGTGACATCCACGTACTAATGATTTTATCTGTCATTTGGGGATTTAAACTCGAAGCGATGTCTTCTCCATCTCCTGTTAGAGCACTTAAAATGGCTGCTGGCTTCCTCTCGGAGCCCTTCACATCCTGTGTCCTCGCACATCCCGTTAACAGCGAGCTAACGACCACAGCAGCAGGCTGGTCTCTGTTGAGTCACACCGCTGCTACTCAAACACAGGACTCTCTGTTACTGAAAAAATACACCCACGCACACTGTAAAAAAAAAAAAAAACTCACACAGCTACACAGAATAATAAAAGTGAAGTAACCTCTCCTGTACTTCTCCTCGACATGAATGAAGTCATTGTGGTTTCACCTTGGGTGGGTAACAGCTTGTCACATCGTTTGTCATGACCGCCGGCCAGCGTTTGACTTATTACATCACGCATTCAATTAATGAAAGTTTATGTAAGCTTCTGCTCAAAATCTGGGTACTTTCAGACACACACCCTTCGGAGACAGGGAACAGATGTAGAGGAACCACACCCAGTCATGCAGAGTACACAGCACCACGTGGCCTAGCAACAAAAACAACATCAGGCTTTATTATAGTTTCACAACTCTGCAAAAAAAAAGGGGAAAAAGAGAAAGAGAGGGAAGTGAGACTGAGAACCAGCGAGAGAAACAGATAGTATGCAGGTAGACAAATAGTTGTCTAAGGTTTCCTGCTTCAACGGTACGTACAGTTAGATTGTAGCCTGTGGTTGTTCCCCGCTGAGCCATTAAAGTCTAATTACACTGAACCAGAATATCAATTTCTCCACACACACCATCTTTTATTTATGAAACTAACACACATTTCGCACAGAACATGTGACCCTTTTAGCATAAAAAGGAGACTGCTATTGTCTGCAAACAGATTCAATAATAAACACATTAATCTCTCTGTGATTATCTGGCACAGCGTTTCCATATGTCACAATCAAGACGTGTTTAATTTCAACTAGCTGAGCCATCCAAAACACGCAGACCAATCTCATCCTAATTCAGTCCGCTACACGTCGAAGTCAGTTATTCTGATGAAAGCAGATGCAGAAACAGAGTTTGCATACATCAGTGGTATAAAAGCGCTAGTTTCAGCAGAGAAGATGCCCTCCAGATTATCTGTTATGGTAATAGTGTGGTACTTGTGTGTCTGTGTGGGTGAAAGCAGGGCAGTGGGAGGGGAGGGGAGCACTGAGGAGGGGGCTGTGGATTAGAAAGCGGCGGGCCTCTTTGGCAGCGTCAAACAGGCTTTCATCCACTATCCATTTATCAGCCCACTTACAAGTTTGAGCCGAACAGGAGAGAGCTCATTTATATTGCAGACAACTTTTCATACAAAACGTCTGAATAAGACAACAGTAAGATGATCCAAGATCTGTGCGACCATCAAAAGCAGGCAAGCTGACGCTGCGGTGAACGACATATTGCTACAGAAATGGAGTGACGGCATCAGTATGCTGCAATTAAAGTATCGCTTCACCGAAATTACAAAACAAAAACAAAACACTACCCCTTATCTGGAAGACAAGCATCTCCAAAACCAGTCAAATAAAACTAAAACTATCTGTGTGATAAGAAAGGAGGTGAGTCACAAAATGTTTTTGTTTGTAATTTGCATGAATTGACTCTTTGATGTATATCTGCCAAAAAACAGGAGGAGGCTGCTGAAGTTTAAGATTTCTTGCAATGAGATAATGATAGAAAGGCTGATGAAAACAATCAGTTCTAACCTGCTGATGATCATCACATTTATACTAGAAAAACTAATGGTGTCCATAGGGAAAAAGGCATTGTTTCCATGTACTAATGATGAGGAATGTACGTGATTACTTGTCCAGTCAATTAAACGTTTGGTTAAATTTTGTGTCTAATGTGTTACACCATCTCGTTAAACCAGCAAGGTTTGGCAGTACTGTATTTTAATCTAGGAAATGAAAATAAGGTTGTATGTAGGCTGTGTCAGTACGAGCTGGAGCAATGCAGAGCCACATTTAACACAGGCATGTGGACGTTACTTTGCAAGAAGAGCAGGCTGCTGGTGAAAGTACTGCTAATGTTAGCCACACTCAGCAAACCACTGTGACACTGTTTACCACCATCTGAGTGTTTTCTTACATCTAGATTAGTCCACTAATCTAAATTTCTGGGGGAAAGTAGGTTTAGGGCAGCTGTAAGTTGAACTCCTGCCTGTGGCCCTTTGCTGCATGTCACCACCCCCCCCCCCCCCCAACACACACACCCCCTGTCCTGTCATATATTCAGCTGTCCTGCCATAAAAAGACAAAAAAGTATTTTTTAAAAAACAACAAAATTGAGAGTCTGTCCTCACTCTTGGCCCTGATCTGGATCTGGATCATTTTATGAGGTAAACATGGTGGACATTTTCACACCTATGCCACTGAAGTATCAGGCAGGGTACTGTCTTTTAAATTTTCCTGTAATAGAGCTGATATGCCACCTGAGCTTTGATACAGATAAAAAAAAAAACAGGTTTCACTGAAACTTTGCTTCGAGAAAAAAACCCCACCTTTCTGCAGTGATGCACAGGTGCACTGCAGGACGCTGTGACATCACTGTTGGGTTTGTTTACAGATGCAACAAAGCACACTTTTGACCACACCCGACCAACCCACCTCCCCCTGTCAGGCCCTCTTCAGTGATCTTCAGCCCGATGTCAAGTTACTCTTTAATTTCTAAAAACAAGCAGCCGCACAAATACTTTTCTCTAAACCATTCACAGTCTAAACCTCATGAAATCTTGAATTATACAGGAATTATCTCATCAAAATGTAAGTAAAGAACATTATTGTTCTGAACAGGCATTCTTTGTCTGCTTTCAGTCTGTGTGACAGACACATTTCAGTTAGTACCAAAACAATACTGAGGCTTGATAGCCAGCTGTACTGTTCAGGCGTGACGGAGTTTAACTGCTATAGAAGCACTGGGTCAAACAGCTGAGCCATCTCACCTGTGTGGTTGGAGTTGTCCAGCTGGCTCAGTAGCTTCACAACACCTGGAGACTCTGCCTCAGGAGTCTCAAAGGTCCCCTCTGAGTCTGAACTGTTGAGAGAGAGAGAGAGAGACAGGAGAAGACCTTAACAAGACATCTTTCACAAAAAAGAAAAGAGAGAGACAGAAACTTACAGAGGTCAGAGATTTCATCTGGGCTTGAGTGTCTGGCAACTCGCGTGGAACTAAAGATGAAATCTCCAGTTTGAAATTGAAAATGTGCTCCAACTGACAAATATGATTCATAAAACCAAAACTCTCATAAAGCGATTGAGAGCATGTGATGAAAACAAAACTGCATGGCCTGCTTCTCAAACAACAGTCTAGTGTCTGTGAGAACAGAGAGGCATTGAAAATGTTGTTGTCAGTAGTTCCCAACCTGGGGTCTGGACCCACCCAGGGAGTCGCTTGAAAAATCTCAGGGGTGGTTAAAAGTAAAGCAGGAACAAAAACGTTTCTACTACGTGAAATTTGGTTTATTGTTTCAAGAGTTTCCTCTATTCTTTGGCTAATTAATAACTGGATTTTCTGGGCATTAAAACAGGCGTCTGAGTTTTTATCATACTTTTTGGAAGTTGGTTGATCTGATTAATTATAATTTATAGAGATCCTAGTTTGATCATGGATTGAATATGAAGACTTTATTAGCTTCAAATTGGGGGTCTGTGCATTTAGGTGCTTGACAAGAAAACTTTGAGAACCCTGACTGTAAAACGTATAAAATGAAAGTAAATCAGTCTTCAGCTGACCTGCTCACAAACTACAAACGTGCAAACTGATGAGGGATTATATGTAAAAGAGCTTCATTTTAAGAGGCCACAAGCCAAAAAGGTTGGGAACCAGTGGTCCAAATAACAACATATAACTGCAACAAACAGCTATTAAATGGTACATGTAACAATGAAGGCCGCTGCATTGTGTTGCAGTGTCAAAGTCTTTCAAACAAACCAGCATCAGCTTTCCAATATCAATCTTCTGTTTTCTTCAAGTGACATAAAAAACAATAGACCTCAGAGGTCAAAAGCTCAAAATAAACAAGCAGCTTTTATTTTAAAGGAAGTCAGAGGAAGGGAGAGGAGAGGAAGCAAAGTCCTACAAGGCCACCTGCATCCTTTGCTCCTTAGTAAGAACACACTGTGTCCAAACACACACACAGACACACACACACACACCAAACACACAGAGTCTTTTGGTCTGCTGTGTCAGCTGCCTAGACACCCAGCCCAAATTTATTTCCAAACCGTGGAGACAAAAAGGAAGGGAGAGACGGGGAGAGTGAGAGTTTTGTGTGGTTGTGCGTGTGTGTGTGTGAGTGTGTGTGTGTGTGTGTGTGTGTACCCGTTCCCAGCCACTTATACACACACATCAAAACGTCCGCACTCTAATGAAAAACAGCACATGAAGAAACACAGCGAACTGTGCCAACACCCGACCACACTCCATCTCTGATACCAGTTCACACACGCTGGAGCTCTATACAAACACCACCATCCAGAGCTAATCCTCATATACATAACCCACCCCCCACCCTACACACACACACACACACACACACACACACACACACACACACACACACACACACACACTTGCACATACACACACTTGCACACACACTGGACCACGTCCCAGTGATGGCCCCAACGGCTGCGATCTTGGATGGTTACTTAGAAACTAGAAATGGACAGAAAAAGAATCAAAAGCTCTGGAAACTGTGGCTTTTTTCCCCCCTTCCCCCAACTTTTAGCAACTGTTCCCCAACTGCCTTCACGCACACACACACTCAGCCTCAAACACACATAAAAAACCAGGCCTAGACAGTCTCGTAAAGAAACAGGATGCAGGGACTCACAAAACAGTAGTTTGAGTGTCTGTATTTTGACTAAGAATCTGTTTTTAGCCAATGACAGCATGAGCCAGCCACTGGGATCCATAGCATAGGAAAGAATCTGAGGTGATACCACAGCATCAGTTTGTCTGTGTGTGTGTGTGTGTGTGTGTGTGTGTGCGTGTGTGTCCACCACCTGTCAGTCTGACTCAGGGGAATCTGCATTCATCACACAAACACCCACACATGCACACAATCGATCTTATGCAGTTTAGATTGAAGCAAATACAGAAAATCACTCCTTCCTTTCAAGATAATCTCCACTTTTAGGGAAGTTAACAATTATTAATTAATCGATTAAAGGGACGTCCTGGTAACTCAGCTGGTAGAGTGTGTGCCCCACCTACCCAGACTCCCACCTGTACCCCTCTGCTGCACACCTCAAACTAAAGGCATAACCCCCCGCAAAAAATATACATATATATAAAAAGAATTTAATCAATTAAAAATGTATCAGTAGTCTAGAAATGGCAGTAACTGTGCTTCATTTGACATAGTTTTGTCAAATGAAATTATTAATGATCAATCGATTAAACAATTATCACCGTTGTCAACTAACAGTTAAGCAAAACGCACAAAATTTGCAACCCTGTTTCTTAAACTGACCACCTGTAAACCAGCTGCCTCCTGTATACAGTAGAGAGCTGCAATGATTCATCTATTAGTTTCTACCCTTTAAATTAATTGCGAACTATCTTTTAAGGGGAAAAAAACCCCAAAAATTCTCTGATTTCAGCTTCTCAAATATGATTATTTCCTGTTTTTTTCACTCCTCTCTGACAGTAAACTTGATATCTTTGGGTTGTGGACAAAACAAAACATTACAAGGCATCATCTTGGGCTTTGGGAAACAGTGATTGACATTTTTCACCATTTAATAGACCAAACAGCTTATCAGTTAATCAAAAAAATCATCAACAGATTAACTGATAATGAAAATAATTGTTAGCTGCAGTCCTAATATTGACTCTCTCTGTCTCACACACACAGACATCTTGGCCAGGCCCTCTTACTTGTCTCCGTCATCCTGGGATGTGGGCTCCCCCTCGTCCCCCACACCCCCCGTCACTGCCGACCATGTCCATTTGGCCCACTGGACCGGAGACAACCAGGACATCCCTGCACCACGTCGAGCCTTAAACCTGCTGCCACCTCAGAAACGTAACAGTAAACTTCCTCTTCCTCTGTATTAGTTCAGATCGTCACTGCTGTCAGTCAGCTTCAGTGATGTTAAACAGTCCTCTGGATAAGAAGCTGCCGTTCTGTCCTCTTGCCTCCCTGTCTCTCTCCAAACGTCAGCTTCGTCCTCCCTTGCTTTCTATACAGCTTGCTCACTTCCTCCTCTCAGCTTTCCCATCCTGCTCTTCTGCATTGTTGACGCTCGTGAGAGGAAAACGTGTCTCACGCTGCTGCTGCTGCTGTTGCTGCTTTGCTCTCCACAGCACTGACTCACACAGAGCAGATTACTGGAGCATCAGTAGTCACTCCTCTCTCTCTGCTCCCCTCCCCTCTCTGTCTGGGTGGACGATCAGCTGGCTAACAGACATCGGCTCGCTCTGCTCTGCTCTGCTCGCGGGAGTTTGCCTCTCTCTTTCAGCGTGCGTCGATTGTGAGGGGGTGGGGGGGCAGAGGCAGTGCTTCCTGTTTTAAGAGGCAAAGCCTGGCTACTCTGTCAGACGACCAGACGTTTGTGTCCTCAAGACAGGGGAGATGAAAAGAGCAAAAGGAGGAAATGATGAAGCCAGCAGTAAATCTTTAACAATGTAAGTAAAGGTTGCATCAGAGCTCACGCTGTGTCATGAACTCATTGCCCTCTTACACCCTTCCTAATTCCCTAATAGAGTTGTCAAGATACCAGAATTTTAAACTTCCATACAATAAGAACTGTAGCAATTAGTCCATTAATCAATTCAATTTTGCTGGTTTCAGCTCCTCCAGTGAAAGGATTTGCTACTTTTTGTCGTTATTTGACAGCAAATGAAGATTCTTTGGGTTTTGGACTGTTGGTTGGACAAAAGAAGCAATTCAAAGGCGTCACTTTAGGCTCCAGAAAATTGTGATATGCATTTTTTTTTTTTTTTTTTTTTTATTGAAATACTAAACCATCAGTCTTTTATGCTTTTCAGGCCATAGAGCTGTTGCCAAAGCTCCGTTGTTGACATGTTGGGGAGAAAATAATTTCATAATTGTTAATTTCAAACATAGGCCTAATAGTAATATTAAAATGGTAAAAATGGTATGACCATCTCTACTTTGGACAACCTTATTTCCTAAAACTCCAAAGTAAAATGCAGCACAGTCCTAACTATCTATTTCCATAGCTTTCCAGGAACATTACATCCTTTAGAACCATTGTTTCTTTAAAACAGGAATTATCTCTTTTTATTTAAAAAGACTGAAGGACATGTTTGGGCAGCACACAATGAGTCTGAAAGGTAATTTGAGTTGTTAATGGTTTGTTTACTTGGCAGCTCCCAGTCGAGTCAGTGGATTACTGTAATTGTGACACAAAGCTTTCCCGAAAAAGAGCACTTATGCCCGTTTTCCCTGGATGAATAAAAGGGAGACGAAAGCTACGGAGTCTAAGATATTTTCAGCACGGCCTCACTGAGACGGCACAGTGTATACGTACTAAAATCCACAGAGAGAGATAACATCTGAGCTGGAAATTTAGCCGTTAATTCCGCGATGTGTGACCAAACAAACAGAGGATCTATTGTTCTGTGAAAATATCCAGGTCAGGCAGCAAACAGATCAATACAGCAAACCTAGATTTAACAGTAATGGTGCAGCTTCCCATCAGACTGGCAGAAAAGGTCACATCAGTGATGCTCACACACACTTTCACCCACTCACACATGTGCCTGTGAGCCTGTTCATGGATGGCTTATGTAACTTTTAAGTCCAGGCTTTTGCATTTATACATCTCTCTCTCTCTCTCTCACACACACACACACACACATGCATCTAGGCCAGCAGAGATATGTTCTTTGAAAAAACATGGTGCATGACTAATCTAATAAGAGGAGGATGGTTGAGCAATGGTGTAAAAGCTAAACTGGGAAAGAAAAAATAAAGCACTAGAGATGCTTATCTTGTCATGTATTGATACTAAGGCTGCATGATATAATAAATAATCAAACTGTGATTATTTTTACAGATAGTGCAAACATGATATGATGCACGATTAGTGGGGATGATCAATTTTGCACCAGAATTTTAATTTTCACTGAAACCAAAACTATCAAAATCACGATGACGTGGCCACAAAACACACATTACAAGTATTACAATACAGTTTACTGAGATATATTGCAATACTGCAAGTATTTTTCATTATGATTACTGTCATCGTATAAAGAACACAACAACATACGCATAAAAAAGAGAGGTTTTTAAATGCAATCAGAGCAGTGGAGAAAGATAACAACACTACTATCTATCGGTTGGGGATTAAAACACAAATGAATCACTGCCATGAATCTTGACATCTCAAAGCTCTGAGAATCATTACAGTCTCACAAAACATAACGTCACAATACTCAAGTGTACGGATATTTTTTAACACTCCTGGTCTGCACCAAACAAACATGTTAGGCTCCGGCATCTCTGCAGCACTTCATGATAATGCTGTTTATTTTTCCTTTATGGATATTGCTCTTGGCCATGTTGTGATTTTGATAAGATATTGATTAGCTTTGCAACTCTAATCGATACTGTGATAGTCCAGTGTTTAAAACAAACACAACCTCTGCAAAACGATGGTATCCAAAGAACCTAAGTCATAAAAAAATTATCTAAGGGTGACCAGAAGTCCTGAGAAATTCAGGACTGTCTGAATTACAAGCAGATGTCCCAAATCCTACCTTTTTTTTTGTCTGGAAAATAAACTGCAAGTAACACGTGATATGATTCTGATCAAATCATTTAGGTTGGGAGTCAGCAACCTGTGGCTCCAGAGCCATATGTGGCTCTTTTACCTCTTTCTAGTGGGTCCCTGAGGCTTTGACAAGAAATTCTATTATGGAAATGAGCATTATTATTATTTTTTAACATTTTAATTTTCATTTATCATTGGTAAAGTAATTCCAAGTTTACTGTAACTTCCCTTTCTCTTGTTCTTTTTCGGGTCAAAAAAATCTTTTGATTGCAAAGGTTGCTGACTTTCCTGCTTTTAGTTATTAAAAATGTCCTGTTTGTTATAATAAAATATCTAAGAATATTATTTATGTGTTTTCATTTGTGTAATGCTCTAGTTAGGCTATCATAAATACTGGATTGTTGATGTCATTCAGCCTGTTTCAAACTAGATGATGGAGAGTGCAGTTGCCACTGTGGGAGAAGTTTGTGATAAAAATATCTAAAAATGTGTTTGTCAGCTTCCACAGCTTAATGCCAGCCTTATCTGCTGAAAATACTTTTTAAATTACTGAAACGTACCTGTCACCTGTGTGTAATGGTTCTTGCATATGGTGTTGTGACAACATGAATTTCCTTTTCTGCTGTTTACCGCTCACATGTGTAAAACATGAAAAGAAAGTCAGAAGCTCCGCCACTGATCACACTGAGCCGGTCCACAGAGACAGGACAGGCGGGCAGAAAGACGAACACATGCACCAACACAGTCAAAAATAATGTCACACACTGGTGAACACAGAGAAAAGACTCTCTGTTCAATCTGTGATAGCTGGACTGAAAAATAGAGCAAATTAGAGGCACGGCAGATGGAAAACAGCATTAATTAAAAATGGAGGACGAGCAAGAGAAAAACAGAGGTAGATAACAAGGATGCAAATATTTTGAAAACTGGCATTAAAAGGAAAATGTAAAGAAAGTGAGTTTCTGGGCAGGGCTGGGATCTGAAATGGTCTCTTGTTTTTCTTAAACATTCCTGACATTGTCTCCTTCCCCTCCTTTGTTTCCTTATTTATCAGTCAGTAAAGCTGAGAGGACAAACCTGTCTGTCTTGCAGAGGACAGAGGATCTTTCCTGAAGCAAGCAAACCCCTCAGACCTCACTGTTTACTCTGCTACACCTTGAAATTGTGATTTCGCCCCTGGACATACATATGAATACAGAGAAAACACGTCTTTTTACAGACGGAGAGACAGCATGCAGGAGAAGACAGGGCGGGAATATCCTCGACTGGCAGAGACATGAACCACAGACAGAAAAGACAGAGGAAAACAGAAGGAGAGGGAAAAGAATCAGCTCTTATGTAATACCTTGAAACCACAAATAGCAGCACACACAGTGGCAAACCCACACAGAAAGACAGACAGTCCACCCGTATGTGACGAGGAGCTGCCATCTTGGCACACAGAGACACAGCTCATCAATTACATTTTGACTGATAGCAACATGTGTGGTTATTATGAGCTAAGAATAAATCAGCAATGATAAACATGTCTGTGAACCACAACAGAAGTGATGTGATATGCTGATGTGTGTGTGTGTGTGTGTGTGTGTGTGTGTGTGTGTGTGTGTGTGTGTGTGTGTGTGTGTGTGTGTGTGCGTGCGCACACTGAGAGGGAATTAGAGAAGCTTCTCAACTATCACAGACTGTTTTATCTCTGCTCTCAATCCCCCGCACAATGACAGGGGGTCACAAACCTGACATTTCTGTATAGCGCCACCATCAGGTCGACATTTCCACCTCGCTCCTTAACCAGGTATCTTAAAAGTTAATGAGTGGATTTACATTCAATTAGCTGGGATTATTTTTAGACATGCTAGCTGCACGGCTCAGGCAATGCTGGTCTGAAATATCTCAGCCACTACTGGATGGAGTGCCATGAAGTTTGGTAAAGATATCTATGATGCAGAGAGGATGAATCGTAATGACTTCATGGTAACCTCCTGGCTTTTTCCCTAGTGCCAGCATCTGGTCAAAATCTTAGCCCTTCGTCCTGTACCTGTAAAACTGATGACATTTCAATCAGCCCCAGCTGTGTGTAATGCTAATACACAGATGATACCCAGTTCTGCCTCCCCCTCAATTCCCAAGACCAGGCCGATGTAACCGGATTACAAAACTCCGGCATAAGACTGCCATGAAAATTCCTCTGCCCGATGCCCATAGCATCATTCACTTTTCTGCCTACATCAGACAACATGCTATGAACCTGGGTGATATCTGATGCAGATCTAAGCTTTAAACACTTGAAGTCCAGCTTCTTCCAACTTAGAACCACCTCCAAAATTGGGCATTTCCTTCCACCCTCTGAACTAAAAAGAGTCTAGGCGTGGTCACACATGTGCAAACTGTGACCTTTCCTCGCATCAAGTTCAGTTCAAGTGTGTGTGTGTGTGTGTGTGTGTGTGTGTGTGTGTGTGTGTGTGTGTGTGTGTGTGTGTTGCCTGGACATCATCCATGCTGGACTACTGTAACTCCCTCTACATCAGCTCTACAGACTCACAGAGCAAGCACCACAATCAGGAAAACTTTTATACAATAAAAATAATTACTGAGCACCTTTTCATTTTAGACACAAAACTTGTTTACTCCTCATTGGCCAAAATGTCAGCTTTTCATATGAGATGTTTTTTAATGTAATTGGCAGATTGCCCTGACCTTGAGCACAGTCAGCCCTCCACAAGGATGAGCCACTTTTATTTTCACAATCCTCCTCTCTATCAACATCCTGCAGACAAACGATAGACTTTTATACCCAGTAGTTCCTGGAATAACAGAGTCGTCAGTATGTTGTCTGTCTAACATTTTCATATTGTGGTGCGTAATTGCAGCTTTCATTCTCTTAATTTTAGACTTTGGCACAAACCCTGTTTCAATTACAAGTTACATTCAAAGAAATACACAAAGTGCGGTCTTTAAATGTTTCTACTTTGATCGACGTTCACACAGTGCAAATGTCGTACAGCAAATCTGCAATGCAATAAAAATGTCAGTGTTTACAGTGTACTGTACATGCTCATAGTCATGTGTCTAAACCCCAGTGGCTATAAAGTTGGCATACACACATGTGCAACACACATCAGAGGCCTGATCCCATCTGACTGACATTCTTCAGGCTGAAAAACAATGAATTCTGTTTATTGTGGGATTTCTTTTTGAGCTTCAGCATTGAAAGCTTCAATGTATGCATCAGACCTTTAAAATTAAGTACTGTATATCATTACTGTCAAAGTAAAAGCTTCCATGCAGTATCTTGTCAAGGTGACAGCTTGGAGGATTAATGTGGCAGCATATGTTAGCCTATTTACCCCAAATAAACTAATTTTTTGTTGTGCAGCGGAGGACTTATGTTCAGAAATGAAACGATACAAACAGCCAACAGTTTGAGTCAGTATTGTTTGCTTTGAAATAAAGAGCAGCACAAAATATATTTATAATAAAGGGAATAAAGGGAATGATGTTCCAGCACATGTTCTGTTAAAATGTATAAATATGTGGCTGTGTGTACGTGTGAATATAAGCATTGCGTGGGGATACAATTAAGGCATTAATTTACAGTATATGTGTGCACATGTTAGCTGTATGTTTGGCATTTATCAGTATCGTCCAGTATCATACCAACCACGCTGATGCTCCGCAAACCCCCTACACCTTTAAAAAAAAAGGCAACATAGCCTATTTATAGCTGTTGCCATGGTGACCGCATCATTCAGATGCTGCGGCTGTAGCTCTTTGCTATATTTTTGTTTTAATCTTATTTTATGGCCTTATCGCTGAAACATATTCTTGAAAGATTAACAGAAGAGACAGCGGTGGAGAGAGAGAGAGATATATATGCACGTGTAAGCTCAGTGACCTAGCAGAAATACTACAGGTAACAAATACCAAAATGACTCCATTACACACCACCGTTACATCTTTCCTCTGGTGTATCTCTAAAAGCAGCTGGCACTCTCTGAAACTCTACTCTAGCTAACTGTCTCTATCTGAACAGAATGGGATTGGTGGGTCACAGTTGCCGGCTTGTTCTGTGTTATGGCTCCATCTAGTGGTCGTTATTGGACTCTCACCAAGAGTCCTCAGAAATTAAATGCAATAGCAGTTTACACTTTCATATTTCTACTGTTATATTTTATTTTTCAGTGGCAGAACAGACTTGACAGGTCTTGTCATAAACGTGTGATTACTTTTTAAATATAACACCTGTTCTCACTGTTTCTCTATTCCCTGCTGAGGACACAGTTGAGTTGAAACATGTTGGTGTATCCATGAATTAAAAGCGGATTATTAATTTCTTGTCTTTCTTGTCTAATTTCTTTCCAGACTTCCTAGGACTTCTATTAGTTTGTACTTTAATTTTCAGCATGCACAGTTTTTGTTTGATTTATTTCCATTTAATTACTGACACTATCACCTGATTTTTTCATGAAATCACATCTAAAAGACAGCAGCGTTAGTTTCAGCCACCGTGTCAGAAAGTAAAATATATATATATATATATATATATATAAAAATATATAAAATGAGTTGAGGGAAGAATAGATGTGAGAGTGAAAGCGAGGGAGATATATAAGAGGTCTGACGTCACCTTTCAGAACTTAAACGGAGTTGACAGGATCTTGTTTCACCATGGTAACCATCTGGGTCGTGGTCACGAGTGCATTACACTTTGAAAACGTGCATATAGGCAGCACATAGACTCGCACAGGTAAATAAGGTACCGCTTTTGTTGATACAGCGCAGCTCAGCGTTATCCAGGACACATCAGGCTCACAGAGATAAAATGCATAGCGAGAGACAGATGCTCCAAAGCCTTTGATGTGCTTTTGGGAATCACAGCTGTGTTTACATCCCTGATATCTCTGCATCTTTAATAGAGAACGCCCAATTAACTGCAATCAGAGCAGAAAACTAGCAGGGAGGGAACAGAATTAGTCTGAATGGAGCCGAAGCTGCAGTGCACTAGAATAACTTAACTGACAGTGGCATGATAAAACAAAAAGAGAGAGAATGGGGGAACAGGAGATAAAGAGAGGAGGGGTTTATCCGAGAGGAGTCATGTACAGACTCCAACTGAGCTATTGTTCCTGGCTACAACAGCCACACAAGAGCACACAATTCCCAGACAAAAGTGCATGTACATTGTGCACACATGCACGCACAGAGCAGGGAGACAACACACCCCCTACTGTTCTACTTTATGGTGTTTCCATTCATTTTGTTCGCCTTTTAAATCCAGTTCAACTAGATTTAATGTTCATTCAAAGACATTCAGCTATATTAAATGGTTTTCCCTGCACTGTAACTCAAACATCATCTTTCGATAACAATATTGTGCACATGAAGGTTTTCAGCTATGGACTTCAACATGAGTCAGCAGTGAGTTTCACTTTCATGCTGGCAAATCCTGTCAGTGTAGGCTCATGCATAATTTAAATGTACATCTTCAGATTTAGTTCCTGTCTTCTTGTATTATTCCCAAAGCGTGTCTCTCTAATGATAAAAGTTTCTTTTCAGCCCACGTTGGCCTGAATTCATACCACTGCAGCAAGAAATGAGCTCCAAATGCAGGTCAGCCTCTTCCCAGATGAGGGACTGTCTGGATGTTCGGGGGTTTTTGGAGAACAGGAAGTTCACTGCGCATCAAAGACTGCTCCAGTTAAGGCATAAAACAGATGATTAAGCCGACTAAAATTAGACCGGAAGCTGAAAACGGCAATCCCACGACGCTGGTTGGCTTCCCAGTTTTCCCACAGGGAAGACCCCAACCCCCACCTGCCCTAACACAAACACAGAAGCACAAGACAACAGTATGCTCATGTGGGATTTTCAAAAACACCCACATAACAATTATCATGACTTAAACATGGCTTTGTCTTGAATTAAATTAAGCATTGTGTTGCTTCAGAGATGCTGCAGCCTACAAATCATGTTCTCTATACATAAGGGAACATGCTTGTTTGGTACAGACCTCAGCACAGTATCATCAATTTTATGTATATATTTTTTAGTGAAAATGAAATGCAAACATTAGCATTCCCACTAAAATCATGAGTGATACTGCATTGCAATATCTGTCAAAATAAAACTTGTTCAGCCTGAGCTTTGTCTGAGAACCTTAAAGGACCACTAAGTTAGATTTAGTGGCACAAAGCGGTGAGCTTCCAGAATGCAAACACGTCACCATCTTTCTCCCCTTCCAACTGTGTAGGAGAACCTATGACGGCCACGAGCCAGTGTTTGGTTTATCAACTGTACTGTACATTTACTGCCAGACTGACAACTTAATGCTAAGTGTAATTCTGCACCGCCAGCAGCACCATCACTCTCAATGTGCTGCTCGCTCCCCCACATTAAGCACTACCCTGTTCCTTAAGGGAGCCATGTTATGCTTTTAACCATATCTTTCAAAAAAAGTCCAATATACCGTAATTATTTGGGCAGTCGTGGTAAACAGCCATCCTGCAGGAATATGTTGCTTTTTTACCGTGGTTAGAAAAACTCCACAGTTCCCCTACTTCTGAGCTACTGCAGAAACATGGTGGTGCAACATGGCAGCGTCTGTGAAGAGGACCCCCACCCTCTGTAGACATAAACAGCTCATCCCCCTAAATCTTACACACTGGACCTTTAAGTCTGCAGCTTTGCCTTATCTGTCACTCACTGTGTTTCCCTGTCACCCCCAAAAACATCTGCTTCGGTATGTTTCTCATATGAACAACCGCAGTGAACACCAGTGATATTTAAAAAAAGACTAAGCTGAATAATGGATTAGCCGTGTGGTGAGAGAAAAGTATTCCCGCGACATGGGGCTTACAGAAGCTTTTAAACATGGAGATACAGTATAAAGCATCACAGGGATCAGCTGGAAGGACAAAGTGAAAGGGCTCACTCTCAGTTACAAAAGGATTAAAGAGAAAAGAAGAAGCGGGAGGACGGCGGTTAAGTGCTTTTAAGCTCTGACGAATGCCCCAGCAACAACATCTTCCAATCCAAATCCAAACATTCAACATCTTCATTCCCCGTCGTTTTGTTTTGGCAAGACGAAGGCTCCAGACATCAGCACTTCATACATCACACAGACAGTACACACTGCATGAACAGAACAGAATGACGTGGTACGTGCTTGGCAGGGCTGGTTGATATGGCGTCTATGGCTTATACAATACAAATATCTTGATATTTTTAGGCTATTCCGCGATATACAATATCTCCATGTACAGATTTTCTCTAAAATAACACACCATAAATTCTCAAACAGCGCAAACATAGAGGCTAACAGAATATGATGCATTGCTGCAGCTGGGTAAACTGCTAAGTGGGTAAAGGTAAATAATAGAACAGCTAGAACAGTTTGGTAAGTAGGCTGGGTAATATGTGAGTGATGTAATTTTCTGACTTTACCAGACTGTTGTAGCTACCAGCCTCTAACATTTAGTCATTATATCCAAGTCTCACTGTGTTAATATTACAGTATTTTTTGCAATATAAATAAATATTGATACTGAGGTATTTGGTCAAAAATATTGTGATTAGGGCTGCAACTGAGGATTATTTTCATTGTTGATTAATCTGTGGATTATTTTCTTGATTAATCAATTAGTTGTTTGGTCCATAAAATGTCAGAAAATGGTGAAAAATGTCAATCAGCATTTCCAAAAGCCCAGGATGATGTCATCAAAGCTGTTGTTTTGTCCACAACCCAAAGATATTCAGTTTACTGTCATAGAGGAGTAAATAAATCAGACAATATTCACAATAAATAATCTGGAATACAAGAATTTTAGGGTTTTTCCTGAAAAAAATGACCCAAATTGATTGGCAAAATACCTGGCGATGAATTTATTCTTTTTGCGTCCAAAACCTAAGACAGTCAATTTACTCTCTTAGAAGACTAAGGATTTTTTTCAAGACAGTGGTAAACAATTTAATAATTGATAGCAATGAATGGATGAATTATTACAGCTCTAATTGTGATGTTTGATTTGGTCCCTATTGCTCAGCCCCATTATATACTGTTGAGTGGTTTAATCAACAGTAATACATCATATTTTATAAAATTCTGTTTGCACTTTTTTAAGAATTTACATTTTCTTATTTTAGAGAAAATGTGTGTACTGAGATATACATTGTATTAAACATATCGCCCAGTCATACTGCTAAGTTTAGCAAATGACATCACTGAAGTGAGTTGAAACCAGGAAGAGCCAACACTTATGCATATCAGGATACAGACAAACAATACACAAAATCTAAGGCAATATCTAGTCTCACGATATTGATATAATAACGATATATATATTGCCAATCCCTACTGCTCAGACAGAAATAAACTGTGCTGCTTGTATGATTAAAATACCACTTTATAATACGGGTCACAGCTGCATAATTAATAGCTCAAAGTAGCGTAATCTAGTCCACTGTTGTAACGACAAAAGCTACAGTTTAAATGTCAGAACTAATGAAACGAAGGGTTAGATGCCTTTATGTTTAGGAGCATGACCCGATCAGCCTCTCTGCTAACGTCATCAGCTGTACCACTTCCTTTTTTCCTTAAATTTGAATACCTAAATCACATTCAAAACAGCTCGGCAGGAGAGGCTGTGTGCAGTGCAGTGCTGGTGGGCTGATTTCAAGGAGGGAAAGCCCCATCTCTACAGGAAGCATCAAGGTCTCAGCACTGCCCTTCAACTCTCCCACTCCTCCAGAAGCACTGAATTCACACGTGCAAGACAAACAAACACCATCTCAGCATGAAACTGATCTGCTGTCCTTCAGCTATTTTGGAGCGTCTCTGTCTGTGCAAGTTCCCCTGTCTCATCAAGAACTTGCACCCAACAAACAATGAAACATCTCGTCTTACATGCTGCTCTTCTTCCTCGGAGAGCTGATGGAGCCCTTCCTGTGCTGGCTGAGGGAGCCCCCCATGGCAACCGCCGCGTCTGTGTTTTGTTTCAGGTTTATCCCAGATGCTCCGTGCGTCCTTTTCACCTCTGCCTCTCCTCTAGACAGCCTGGCTCCGCGTCAGAGCCCCACACTGCACTGCTTCTCATGACTGACTTCTTACTGTATTATTCAACCAAGCAGCCTCTCTTCTCCTCGTCTTTTTTTTTTTTCCTCTGTTGATGCTGCTGTACAGTGTAAATGCACAGGAGTACTAGAGATCACACATGAATAGCTCTGCTGACAGTCCCGCCTCCTCGCTCTAAACCTCCCTCTCTCTCTCACACACACACCAGAGGATTACACTCACTTGTCAGGGAGTGCATACCCTTTAGAAGCAGAAAGACGGAGAGGTGGAGTGTGTGTGTGAGGAGGGGGGAGTGTTTAAAGACCACTCCAAGGAGTTGGAAGGGGTATGGAGTGTGTGTGTGTGTGTGTCATGGGGGTATCTGGCAGGGGTGAGAAGAGTATTGTTCAAGCGTGAAAGAGTCTCTTCTATTGTTAGTCAGCTGAATAGCAGATCTGAGATTCAGGGGGAGGGATGGATGGAAGATGGTGGAGGCAGAGTTGGCGGCAGAAAACACAGCCCCACTTGTTGTGCCACATTCCCCCCCTACCTGCTGTGACCCCTACCCGCCCCTGCAGCCCCTTTCAGCACAACAATGCACACAAACATGCACTGTTGGAGCTCTCAGCTTGTTTGCATACATTAATTTCCTAAGCTTATCACCGACTTTTGACCTAAACCTGGAGACACTTCCAAATCAGGTGAAACAATGCAGTTCAGTGTGACAAAAAAAGACTTCATACAGGCTGATACAGACTGAACAATATTCCTTAAAACTGTTGAAAAAAAAAAGCCAGTGAGAAATTCTTTAACCAACAGTGTAATAGAAAGCCTGGAAATGTGCCATTTAACAACCTCAATCTGGTCCTTCGATCATTTATAAATATGAAAACACATGTATCGGGCTAATTGAGATTTTATTTAAATACTGTCCTAAAGGTAACTTTTTAAACTCAGATCTTATGCATATGGTCATGACAGTTTTCCTAAAATTAGATTAGCAATACAGTGTTCATCAACAGTGTGGGAAAATTAACTTTTTAAAATCTACCAGTCACTTTGATATTGTACCAGCATGTGGCTGGTGGCTGGTGCTAATTTCTCACCCAGTAGGGTGTAAAAGTAAAATGCCGTGTTGGACAAGTAAATCTAGCAACTACCCAATCGGGCAAGCGGTAAAAAAAAGAATCAAACTATTAAACTATTTTAACAAATGATTAAAAGTTATTTTTCATGCAAAAATGACAGAAAATTCCTGCTTTTCTGCTTTATAATCATATTAAACTGAATATGTTTGGGTTTTGTACTGACAAAACAAGATATTTAAAGACACCCTCAAGTTTTTTTTCTCTATTTATGACATTTAATGGATGCTGGAGCCCTAGATTAAACACGACATATAAATGTAGTCTTTGTTGTTACTTGATATCTGCAAATAAAACAATTTGCACAGGGCACGCAAAAAATGACTTTGGGCAAGTATAGATTTCTGACCCGCTTTCCTGACCAGGCAAGTTTAAAGAAAGCATTGATGTTGAACCCTGCAATATATCACCATCAAAGTATCACAAAATACTGCAATATACTGACGTATAAACCCAGCGTCGTGATACGTAATGTATTGCAAGATTCTTGTCAATACACAGACCTTTTATTGAAAGATCATAATTTTTTTATAGGAGGCTAATTGCTCAATTAAAAACCATCAGAGAGTTATTTAGGGGATTTAGGGGAGTCAAAATTAATATATTAAATACCACATTGTGTTTATCAAAGCAAGCTGTTGTTTCTTTTCCACTTGTGAAACTAATGAAGTGGAGAAAAAACTATAATGATGCTTTTTTTTTTTTTTTACTCATCCAAATTCCTAACTTTACAGGTCAGACAGAGGAAATGTAAACATCAGCTCCTGGGCCTTTTAGTTTTTTCCAATTTGGTCCTTCAAATAAAAAAAGGGGGAAAAAAAAGAGAATTTAATAAATGAATACATCAGAGCCTGGCAATCATTAAAGAAGGAAATCATACCTCCTGATTCAAGTCTGATCCATCCAGTTAGTCTCTTTTGATAAAAGGAAAAATGGCTAAAGACCCTCAGAGGACTGTTGTGTCAGGCGGTGGTGGCCACAACAAAGCAGGACAGGCCCTCCTTTGAGAACAACTGAGAGGCTTTAGTGCTCAGCTCCCTCCCACTCAAATGAATCACATGAGGGTCACTACGGAGGTCCTAATTTCTGAATGACTTCATCACATGTCATACAAAGTGGACGCAACCGCACGCACAGCGCACAAAAACAGCGTGGCATTGAAATTAGTAGCATTTAGCACGACTCATGGTATGAATGAGCAACTTTTTAGAGTCATAAGCATTTCTCTTGACCCCAGCTGTGTCGGGCCACTTGCTACTTCCCTTAAAATTCGCTTAAATTACGAATAAATGCATGAAAGAATACACAAGGTAGGACAGAAATTTGGCGAACAGCTTAAAAACAAACGCCAGTAACCAACTATAAGATCTAAACTTGCCTCATATTTAGTTGTTGTCTCAAAGTTGCTGGTCAATTCAACCGCTGCAAGTGATGCTGTGTTTGCCACACGACTGCGCATGCGCAAGCGAACAACCTATTGTGTACATCCTGTTAAAACCCCCTCAATGTTTGCTTATAATAGTATATAAATTACATATACATTTTTAACTATCCAATTTTATTCTGAAGAATCTCAACAAGCTGTAATTCTGTAGGTTTTCTAAGATTAATAATGTCCTATATGCCAACATGATGGAAGAAGTAGGCCCTTTCAAAAGTAAAAGTACTCATTGTGCATTTTAGTAGTTTCATCTGATCATCATTGCAGCCTCACTGTCCTGTGAGCCAGGTTATCATAATTAAATAAAACTTTTCATTAACTTAAATAAAAACATAAACTAGACTTTAGAAAAAAGAAAATAACTAAAACAATATTAGTTCATTATGAAATGGGCCAAATAATATAATAATAAATAATCTACTAAAAATATACAGAAAATGTCTTTGGCATGAGGAGGTATTGGTGTTTATTGAGACTGGAATGACTATAAATCAACTGCCTTCACAAAGTGCTGTGTCTAATACTGAAACTAGTAAAAACTAAACATTTTTATACAATAAAAACTAACCTGAAATGAGCAAACACACTTTGGAAACTAACTGAAACTAAACTGAGCTGAAAACAAAACTTGGTCGCTAAAAGACCTTTTTAAAGCAGAAGACCAGATGGTGATGACTTGAAAGATCAAAATTATGAATAATTTTGTCTCTATTTGAGAAAACTGCTACACCTTGATGTTACAACATTTATTTGAGGTCAGCGAGTGTCATTATAGTGGTAGTTGAGTAGTGGAAAGAATTCACAATCTGCTACCACCACATTGTCGATTTGGGGAATTGAACTCCAGAGTCTCCAGAGAAAATAAAATCGTGCCCAGTTCCCTGAAGATCAACTGGGTTAACTCACATCATTTAAGCTGTAGGGTGGAGCAGAATATACATAAATGTAAATATTTTGGTAAGGTGAAACTTCATCTCTTCATCTTCTCTTCTCTGTTGGACATCCAGGTCGCCTGAGGGCTTGGCAGAGCAGCAGCGCCCCCTCCTGGCCCAAATCATTCACTGACAGATCAATCCCTGATAGAGAGCAGTGCTCTGCATCAAGGTCTCCAACAGGTGAGGGCAGCATTCACCTGTCAGCTCGCTATCAAACAAACTAAAGTAAAAGGTCACAAAGATATTAATATGAAGGGTATGATTTCTGGAGTGTTTGGACATTCACATGTTCTCTCTATGGAGGCTGACAAGGCCAAATGAACTAAACTCACATATAAATTAAGCAAACTAAACACACACAACCTTAGAAAACACCTTTTTTAATATGATTGCACATGCACTTTCTTAAACATGCTGCAAATACACAAAGTGGCAATAAAAAAGACACTAAAGAAATGCTGAACATGACTTGGTTCATTGTTGCTGTGGTTTGTGCGGGGCTCAACAAGGAAGAAAGCCCACTTGGACAAGTTAAATGCCTACAAGCAAGTAAAATGTAAAATATTTTGAAAAATATAGAGTGATGGACTTTTGAAGCGACCACAGGTTGCAGTGAGATAAACTTTAATCACAATTCAGCAGATCTGGTGAAGAAATTTCAGCTTTGTAGGATGTACATCTGTTTTTATTTATTTATTTTTTTTTTTTTGAATGGTGAAATGTCTATAAATTAGATTTGTTGTGATAAGTCACACCCACTTTGAGCAACTATTACTAAATTTCATGCACGGATTTCAATTTTGGGGTTGATACCATTTATTATGCAGATTTGGGGTGAAAGTGAACCATTTATGGCCACTCGAAAACTGATGAAAATGGTCAAAATCCTTCCAAAATACCACACGAAGCAAAACATTCGGTCCCATCTTACATAAGCTATGTTAGCTAAAGGCTAGTTAACTAGCTAGATAATGTTGCAAAACTATAACCAACTACCTAGCTAATGACTGATGTGGATTAGAGTTGTAGTTAGTTAATGTTTTAATAACAGTAGCTAATTCAAGACTTGAATATACGTCACATTTTCAGGCTCTCCTGTAACGTCTGTGTAGCACATAGCATATCTAAGTACAAAAAATAAAAAAGAAGACAGTTGAAGATGGTACCAAGCTTATTTAAATATTGGAGCACAGAGCAAAAAGAGGGAGGGACTTAGGAAGGGTGAATTGGGCTCATTGAGTCTCAGCTTTACATTCAGACCCAATATATGCAATATTTGTTGTTTAGGGACCCCTGCATGCAGAAATATTCAAATAGAATAGTAGTAACACATTTTTTCTGCAAAAGCTGGCACAGTCTTTGCCCAAAGCTGCATGGGATTAGCATCAAGTGGGCATGTCTGTAAAGGGGACACTCCTTGGTGCCTACAGAACCCATTTTCATTCATGTGTCTTTAGGAGAGGTCACGGGACCCCTTTGAAAATGGCAATGCCAGTTTTCCTTCATCAAAATTTAGCCTAATGTTGGAGCATTCATGTCAACCAAGAGGCTAATTGATAACTCATACTGTTACTATAATGGGGTAAGACCATCCACTGGCTGTTTGTGATACTTTTATCCATTATGCTGTGTTATATTTGGGATGATATAAATTCTCCTCATGAAACTACTTGTCCATATACAACCAGTGCTCACATATATTACACATCTCAGAAAAAAATGTTTGTATATAGCTGAGTCATATCTAATGAGAGGTTTACATCAATGTTTTTCTGGCTGGGTATATTTATTTACCACTTTCCACACTGCAGAAATGACCCAGCACTCAGTGAAGGGGAAAGATATTATAGGATTAATTGAAAAATGCTCCATAGTCCCTGAATTTGTTCATGGATCTTTGTATACCGATGTCTGTTGATAATATTCTATAACTGTATTATTTTAACTTCAAAAACTAATTTAAAGCATTCATAAACATTAAAATTGTTTGCTGCACTCTAAATAATAAAGCAAGAGACCACAGTACAAATGTTTTTCTGAGTATTTTATGGGTGATGCAACAGCTGTGCTTGTGTAAACACAGAGTGTTTGTCCCTTCAGTTGTTTGGGTTGACAATCTTGCCCAGGAAGAGGATTTCTTGTGTGCTGCGTTCAATGATCATGACCATAAATGGACGGTTGAACTTCAAAACAGGGACATGTTGCAAGGACATAAGCGTGATGCGGATGCCTGTGGCGGCCGCGGCGGTGGCTCCGGCCTCGTCGACGTCCAGGGCAGCTTGGTGCACCACCTGCAGAGCAATTGAGGCAGAGGGAGATTAATATAGGTGAGGAAGTAAGGTATGTGTGCAATAACATGTGCTGTCCTTACCTCTGAGACTACCAGTTTTTTCCCCACTGCAATGCCACTCAAATCTGCACGATCGCCAAACATGTCTGTCATTCCCATTTCAGACAGCACATCTTTCAGTGAGTAGGAGGCCTTGATGGAGAACTTTGGAATATATACGTCATATTTCCTGTAAAGTTGGGAAATAGACAAGCACGCAGTGATCAGTCAGGACAAAGTTTACACACTTTCAAATTTTCCATATAAGAAACCAAGAAATCAAATCAATAATATGCAGCTATTCCACACTAAAGGTCGGGTGTGTGAGATTTAGAGGGATCTATTGGCAGCGTCTCCAGTTCATTGGCTCTAACATGTTTACCAATGCATCTGTTTTACAAGGACACTGAAAAGTTCAAGGCAGGCTTTGATAGGCGAGTGATGAAAACTGCCATCATTGGTTGGGCCCAGGATCTGACCACAACCTGACAAACATTGTGGAAACCAAAATCCTGGCAGGAAATGAAGGTGCTGTGTTTTGCCGATGGGTACACTATATGCCCTGAATCTGAGCTACTGCAAAGACCTTAAATGTACTTGATAGAAATTTATGATCAGCGGTAATGGCAATGCAATTTGTGGGGCATTTTAAATTTGTAGGGTTTTCCAAGTTCAACTGCACTTCAAAATAAAAGTTATTTTCTGGACAATTTTGTTATTTGAATCAATGTTTTAAAAATTAGGAAAATCAAGGAAACTTTTGCTCATAATTATGGTGATTAGGTCCTTAATCCTTTTAAATAATGTGGAAAAACTAGAGTCTTTGTGATATGTTTACTTCACCTAACTCATAAATCTAGTGAGAAGTAGGGTCATTTCTTTTTTTGAAACCAGTGGTGTCGCCCCCTGCTGCTCATTAGAAAGAATGCAGGCTCGAGGCATCTTAGCATTCATCGTATTCACATGGTGGCCATTTTTCCCCTGACTGAACCAGAACATTTCTGGTCAGGTGAAGAGACAGCTAGCAAATGTTGCATTGCAAGATTGATTGCATCCAGTGCATTTTTTACTTCCAGGCTCACATAAGTGTCCAAGATGTGTGTTGATGTTTCAGAATTAATTTACGCCTTACCTATCATATCATGTAACATCAGCAAGGAAGTGGCTGAATGCGTATGGTAGCTAGTGGCTTATTTAATATGTTGTTTTAGCTTGGAACATGGCCTGATGTGCCACTAAATTGTCACTTTTCATATCTAGAAGCTCCAAGCAAAGCTGTCGACCCACTAGTTTTCGATCATAAATAATATAATCATAAAAATGCACATGTACAGCTGCCCATGTTTATGACAATAACCTCCTTCTTTCTTGCCTGGAGTTCATCCACCTCAGCCATTTGGTGACATGACCAGGGCAAATGATGTTCTCCAGTGGTTCCATTTTGTCAGGCAGCATCAGCAGCATGGAGTGGGAGCTGTTGAAGGGGAGGTGGAGGACCGATGTGTTGATCTCATGGTCATAATAGGTATCAAACCTGTCCTCTCTGTTCATCATCTGGACTGGAACCTGGAAAAATGACAATTTAAACATGAAATCCCTTAATTGTAAAAGACAAAACATGAATTATTTTAACTTATGCATTCTTGAGAACTGGGACAATGTCCCACTGGGACAATGTCCCACCAAAAAAAAAAAAAAAAACTTTAAAAATGATTACTAAAATTACTTTCTACTCAATCACAACTTGCTGCTCAAGTGCTGGTGAACTTTATATTTTTGACAGATTCATGCCATGTAGCCCTTCTAAATCAAAGCTAAAAAAGAATTATGAGCATTAAGAGAACTCTTAGCAACTTTAAAAAATAAAACGTCAACTCTGTCAGATTTTGCATCTGAATTGGTCGGTTGGCCCATTACAAGGTTTAACAGAGGTGCAAAATCCAGCAAAATCCCAGTTCTCAAGAATGGATCAATTCCAACTCTCGCTGAATAAATGAGGCAACTTTGAACCTTGGTGTTCTCATCCACTGTGAAGTCGTCCTGCTTGGTGCGCTCAGGCTCAAATGGAGTCGCCCACTTTCCTGTTAAACAGAGAAATAAGCAGAATTAAAATCTATGGTTGATG
Source organism: Lutjanus erythropterus (assembly GCF_056507025.1). Lineage (NCBI taxonomy): Eukaryota > Metazoa > Chordata > Actinopteri > Lutjaniformes > Lutjanidae > Lutjanus > Lutjanus erythropterus. The sequence continues at coordinate 5,793,587 of NC_139326.1, forward strand.
CGTAAAACTCAAAGGTTTGACCTCAAAATTAGACAACAAGCAACAAACCGGATCTCATCTTGTGGAGCCTTTTACCTTTGAAGTAGATGTAGCTGATGAGATACATGAGTGTGTCTGGATCCAGGCTGTCGACCAGATTGTCAATCTTTCCGTTGGTTTTCTCCGACACATAGTTATTGATGGTATTGGCACTTTCTGTGGTTTGGGTGAAGTTAAGAGTGAACCCATCTGCGTGGTAGGACTGCTTCAAGGTGTCCAGGAACTCAGGCTGTGGCTTGAAGCTGTTGTCGACAAATAGAGCCGTCCCTTCGCTGGTGTCTTGATGAGCTGTGTCGTTTGCCCCGCTGAGGAGCTTATGGAAGGCCTGATCTACGTCTGCCTGGGTGGTGCTGTTGAAACCCAAACCCCTGAAAAGCTGCTCGTGGGTCTCTCCCCGCGCTCCCACGGACAAGGCAGCCAAGGCAGAAGACACGCTGGCTGGAGAGTAGAAGATATTCTTGCCTTGCGAGTCAGGATGAGCTGCCAACTTCCTGTACAGATGGAAGGCGAAATCTTTGTTTGCTGAAGTCACCAGTGAGACGCTGTCGTCGCTGGTGTCCTGTGACGTGTCATGGTGTCCATGGCCGTGGAGATGATGGTGATCGCCTCTTCCCACGCAGATCACCGCTGCCAAGATCCAGATACCCAAAGCTGCATGCATCATTGCAACCTGTGACAAAAGTTCATTTGTGTTACACAATGTTTGCCACAGCAAATATTGGTTTTCCTGGAAGTTAAAGGGACAGTTCACCCCAAAATCACCAGTAGTGCTCCATCTAGATTGTTTTGGAGATGTAAGCTGTAGATTAGTTTGCCTTCTCTCCAACATGATGAACTACATGGCACTCAAAAAATACATTTGAAAAACACAACAGCGATATCTCGTTCCAGAAATCATGATCTAGTGACTCAAGATAATCCACTGAACTCTGCCACTCACAACTCATTCCAATGATCAGCTCGTCATCAAGCCTCTGCAGAAGCCTGACAACAGCTTGATCATTTGAATCAGGTGTGTTGGAGCAGGGAAGTATCTAAAACATGCAGGACAGGGGTCCCTGAGGACCAGGGTTGAGAAACACTGATCTAGATGGATAAATAGCGCTGCAGGTAAAAGGAAAAATGCATATTTTTTATTTTGGGATGAAGTGTCTGCTAACATTGTGACAGTTTGAATTGGGCAGGGTTCAGTGTTCAGTTTAAAATCATTTGACTTTGAATCTGGGCTCGTTCACACCGAAAACAGTGTGCACCATTTGGCTATGGTTTCTGGACTGAACAAAGGTGTGCAACAAGCTTTTGAGTACGCTTTCTCTCCTTTGCATGGGTGTCAGAGGTGTTACTCAACCAGCAGTGACGTGTATATTAACACCACCTTTTTGAAAAGGTGTTGCAAAGCAGGGCCCTTGTGTAGACAGTTATCAACACACAATAGTTTATGTTTAAATAAACATTTCACTGCGTTTTTTTCTTTTCTTATTTTTAGGTGGCAGGGGTCAGTAGATTTATCTATAAATGAGTGTCAAGAACAATGATGGGCTAAGATTTGTACCAGATTCAAACATCTATCATCATATCATTTCGCATGAGTGGACTAGATTTAGCAGCGCTAAATTACTCATATAGCCAGACCTAATGTCAAACATTACACAAAGAGACGCCATATCCTTTTGCTTTATCAGTGAATTTACCCTGAATTTATCCAATGAAGGAAATGTTTTACATAAATAAAGCTGATTGCTTTGAATAAAATTAATGTGAAAACATAACTGAAGGCTTCTCTCAACCTGATTTGGCAAGAGTTTGATTAAACAGCTGGCTCTGCTCGCCCACCATGTGATGCGTTTCGTTGATGTGATTGGTTGAAGTTAGCCCATGATAAACAGATAGCTCATCCAACCACCTACCAAGTAATTTTTTGAACGCTCCTGCAACTTGGTGAGACAGTTTCAAAAGAACAACTCAGATTGTTCTGTGTGACCAAGTGATGTTTGTTAAATCTGGGCACAACGATGATAAGGATGGCCCTCATTAAGTAAGACTCTTTTACCAAAGAGCCGTTTAAAAGAACTGTTCACAAACGTTAAATCACTATTTGTAACTGCCAATCAAATCTGATTAAACCAGTTCCATGCAGTCCTCAGGAAGCAAAGTGGCTGAATTTTTGAGTGTTATTTGATTGTTGCATTTTAATTAATGGATATTAAATATAATTTAAAAAAAAATGTGAACCTCCATAAGGAGGATAAGAGGAGTAAATCTAGTCTAAATAATTGACATTTCCTATTCACAGTTATGTCTCAAATGAAAATAAGACTTCAAACATATTTTCTAAATGTTGGCACAATAGTTAAACTTGTATATAAAATGCATGATCGTTACAACAGTTCATCTTAGCTCTCTAAAACTTTCTAGCTACTCACCTTCTCCGGCTTCACTGTCTGTCCACGGAGCACAGGCTGGACAGAGATTCCCCTTTTATAAAACTGATCAGAGCGACTGAACTTTGGCTCTGTTTATTCTCCTACTCAGCCTCTTATTTGTTCAGTCACTGCATTTGTTCTGTCTAATGATTACTGTCTACGCAGATTAAAAGGAAAAGGCCAAGCTGCTGTTTCAGTGGCAGTAGTGTACAAAAACATATCAGTGATTTTTACTGTCTCCAGCCAGGCCTGGAGCTACAACTGAGGAAACAGAGATCATGTCCTCTGATAAATTAAAGTAATTAAATAGCTAAATTCCATAGATAGTCTCTTCTGGATTATTGTGCTGCTAAAGATTTTGGAAAAACAAGATTTCCTAATTTATTTTTTCTCTGCTTCATCATGTATCAGAGTCTTTGTGGACATGAAATGTACAATTAGCTAATTATCAGCAACATGTTTCAGTGATAGCTCATTTATTGCTTAATCATCGATTGCAAATAATAAATACTAAGTATTTAAAAAGTATTTAAAAGCATATATTTAATTTAAAGACCTATCAGGCCTATGCATCTTTTTAACAATTTTTGCAACTTCTTTGAATATGTGGAACATCTAAGTGTTTTTCTTTTCCCTCAGAGTTTGAACCAAATTGTTATTTTCCCAGTCCTAGAAAAAATTCTAGCATTTCTTTCACTTGGTGTAGACACCACTAAATTTAAAATTTGAGAATTATTTCCATTCCTTCCTGGCAACGCCATACCAAGAGTAAAAAAAAAAAAACCCAATGTGTTGATACTGAGATTATATCCTAAATAATTATTGTTACTCTCAAAATGTTTTTTAAATGCTACAATCTTCAAAATGTTTCCCTAGAAGACCAGGACTCATGACCTCAGTATTTCTCTGGACTCTGTATCACACTGCAACATACAGTAGAAACCCAACCACTGTTTCTGTGTGTAAGTAGCACTGATGTGTAAATTGTCTTCACCGAAAGCTGCATCAGATGCATATTTTAATGTAAAACTTCAATACATTAAACATGTACACATTTACATGATATATGTAGATTTTTTGCATTAAAGGGACAATTCAGTTATTTTGTAGTAGGGTTTAGGTATTTATCCATGGTAAGTGTGTTACCTACAGTAGATAAAATGTGTTTTTGCAACCCAAGAATCTATATAATTTTAGATGAATATTATATTTCAAATATTTTCACCACTTTATTTTACCTTCAGACACCAAAATCAATTGGCAAAAACAGTCATTTGACCTCAGAGAGCGTAGGATTTGCTGCCTACTGCTGCCTCGATCTGTTAGTTTGACCACCATTTACTGCAGGTAATACACTGAATATTACAGGGAACCTCATATAACCCCTCTTCAAAGAATCCAAACTATCCTTTTAAAGTTTATGACAGTTAAAACATGATCCATTGAAGGATCAGACGCTGCAAGTTCCTTTTCAAAACAGTATCAGTGGTGCCAAAAGTAAGAAACGTGCAACCATGAAATAAAATCAGAGTATCTCGTCTGTTCAACATGGCGTGTACGTGAGCTATCTTCCTGGTTCTGGATCCGTGAAACATGATATTGTCAGTCTGGGTTCAGTGTGGGCCAAAGAGCTGGCCGTCCAGTTTGATGAGCTGTCGGAGGAACCCTCGGTTGGGGATAACACCCCGGTTCTCTTTCACAGCACAAATAGCCTCCACGAGGGTCAGGTGCTGTTTCAGCATCAGGTAAGCCAGGACCAGGGTGGCAGAACGGCTCACTCCTACGTGACAGTGCACCAACACTTTGCCTGAAAGTTAAAGAAACGTTACATTAATGATGAAACACACACCAAATCAACTTAGACTGACAGTGTGTATTAGTTCTCATTGTCCTCACACCTCCTCTGCTGAGAGCCCCGTGGATGAAGTCTGCTGCTGCCTGGAAGCTGACGCTCATGTCAAACTGAACGGAGTCATGAGCCTCTATGCCCATGTAGGTGATCCTCATGCCCTCATAGATCTGCGGCTGTCCTCTGCGTTTACTGTGAGCTGCATTCAGGACGTGAGTGACTCCATGCAGGGACAGATCTGCCCGGTTCTCTGCACTCTCTCTGAAAAAAAAAATGCAACAACTCTGTGCTTTCTGATGCATTTGCATGCAACGTATTTCACAGTGATGGATTGATATTTGAAGTACAATTTCAGGCACGCGAGTCAGAGCGTATCGAGAAACTTGACACACGCTTTCATGCCCTCCCTCAGTGGAAACTCACATTGCTGAGCTGTAGTTTACGCAACGTGGAACGCAGCTTGTTGGATCTTAAGTTACTGATTCAGCATTTAAATCTGATTTATGATCCGTTCCTCTTTCACACATGTGGACTCAAGCCAAGTGCAGAATTGGGTAATATTTGTAAAAGGGGCCCAGTCCACTCTGTCTGTCACAACACAAGAGAGCAGCAAACACAGCAAAAAGTTACAAGGCCTCATATTTGTCAGCCAGTTAGTCTGCCTATTATTTCCACAATTAATCAATTAGTCATTTAAATTATAAAAGGCCAAGAAATTGTGGGGAAAAAGCTACTTACTGCTACAATTAATTGCTAAATCAATTGGTCCTCAAGTATTTAATTAATCTCCAACTATTTTTATTATCGATTTATCAGTTTTAGGAATTTTTTAAGAAAAAAAAAAAAAATATTTGATTCCAGCTGAAATGTGAATTATTTACTGGTTTCTTTACTCCTCTGTAACAGTAAACTGAATATCCTTTGGTTGGGGACAAGAAAAGACATCTGAGAATGTCATCTTCTGACATTTTATAGACAAAACAACTAATTGACAGATTAAAATAATCATTAGTTGCACCCCTACAGAGTTCCCTAATCATAAACAACAAAGAAAAGCAGCAAATTGTTATATATAAGAGCCTGGAACAAGCAAAGTTTTGACATTTTTGCTTTAAAAATGGTTGAAACAATTAAAAAAATAGTTGACAAATCGACTAATCTTTGCAGCTCTACAGCCAGGCTGTTCTTTTTTTTAACTATAAGAAGGAAATGAGTTACTTACTGGTCACCGATGTAAAGCCTTGGCCACACTTCATCTGCATGGCTGATGATGGCTTTGCCAGTAAACAGGAGCCTTTCCAACTCAAACACTGCTAAACCAGGTGAGCTCAGGTCAATCTCCACTTTCCGAGGAGGAGGTTTATCGTTCCAGGATGCAGGAAGTTTCAACGTGTAGGACATTTTCTGTGCGGGGTTCAGGCCGACTGCAGAGGTGACACAGCAGCTTTCCTTTAACTTGTGAGGCAACTTAAGACAATTAAAAGTAGACTGCATAAAAAGTCAAGGACAAAAAAGGTAGCTGCTGTTTGTAGACACTTAATTCACAAAAAAATTGTCTTCTAGAAAAAAACAGCTGTGCAAAAACGGTTATTTCCTAGCAGGCTGTGTGCAGAATGAATGCCAACAGTCTCAGGCTTCTTCACCTCATATTTACTCTCGACAGGGTGTCATAAGTCCTGTCAGGCCATTTGACCCTCAAATTAAATCTAGCCTGTGTGCCTCGAGCCGTCAGGGGCCTGTGTTATGCTTTTGCATCAAAATAGCCGTCTATTTAAAGATCTGAATGCTGGGTGGCAGATGTAGGGAGTGTGAGCCCATGCATCAGTTTCCACTGGACAGAAAAAAACCCAAGCAAGTTCTCATTATTCATTGTTTTGACAGAAGTTTCTACTTCTTTTAAAGAATGAAATATGCACATGTATCTGTAACCACAATCCACATAGAGCTAGATTCTTCAGCTTCATTTTTTTTCCCAGTTTAAAAGTTTTTTTAAGGGGAGTTTTTCCATACCAAATCAAAGGTCTAAGGACAGACGGTGTCATCCACAGTACAGATCATAAAGCTTCCTGATGCACTGATTTGATGCAATTTCTGATTTTGGGTGGTACAATTTAAATTTGACCTGACCTGACCTTAGATAAATATGTGTCAACTGCATCTATATAAAATATAAAACAGTGAGAGAAAACAATAAAATTCATGTGATCACAGGTTAAAAAATATACTGACATTTAATTATTTCTCTGCTATATTCTCACTTGTAATAATTCCAATATTTATCAGGCAAAGATTCCCATCTTGTGTTGGAAACATGCATTACATCTGAAACTGTACAGTTGTGCTCCATTAAAACAGAAACTTACCAGCACAGGGAAATGAACACATATGACAGATGTTTTTTTTTTTCATGCAAAGCTTGTGACCTTATTTTTATTTTTATTTTTTTTTTCCTAATCTTATAAAACCATCCCCTGAAATATGGCACTCTTTTTTTCCTAAATTAACAGATCAAGAGTGACTGAAAACAATAAGACTTCCTCTACACAAGAAAACAGATTGTGGTGCAAATCTGGACAAGATGTTAGTGCTAGAGAAAACAGAAACTAAGGAAACTAAAAAAGTCATTTTTTCAGTTTCCTTAACAGAAGCAAGGTCCAAATTCATTAAACAGAAGTGCTGTGACCAACATTGTCTTACACAAAGCAGTGCTGTAAATCTTAAAGGGATAATTCAGATTATCTGAAGTGGGGTTGTGTGAGGTACTTGTCTGTAGTCGGTGTATTACCTACAGTAGATGGTGGTCAGCACACCCCCAGTTTGGAGATGCAGCAGGAGTACCCGTGTTTGAAGCTAAGCGATGTACTGTTGTGAACAGAAGGTGCCAGCAAAACATATTTTTTCCACTTATAAAAAAATATGTATAGCATTGCACCTAATTCTGCAAAAACTTTACCTTGCCGTAAGAAGCCTTTTCCAAAAGGAAAATGCAGTTACACTGTATAAGACAAATGCTGCTCTCTCCACAGCAACCAGACGCCTATGACAAAAACAGTGATTTTACCTCCTTGAATATAGGAGTTGTTGGTCTACCACTGCTTCGATCAATTAGTTTGTTTGCATTATTGTGTGACTGCAGTGAATCCAAGCGAACTTTTTACAACACAGAAATCACAGAACCACACAAACAAACTAACAGATTGAGGCAGTGGCAGACCAACAACTCCTGTGTTCTCAGAGGTAAAATTACTGTTTTTTTTTTCAAAAGAGTTTGGTGGAGGGAAGACAGCGATTTAATAAGCAATTTAACTTCAGTTTGCCACTGAAACAGCCACCTACTGTAGGTAATATACTGATTATTGCTAATTACCTCATAAAACCCATTTCAAAACCTCCAAATTATCCTTTTAAAGCACATCCTTCCTTTTATCCAGTACAGCAGCTGACTGAACATGTCCGTCAGAAAATACAATTCACTTCCTTTGTCCTATATAATATATTCTTAAGTGTTCAAAGAGGGATAGAAAGAACATAATTAAACAGCTTTTCAAGTCATTCTTAAACTGGTCCTTATGTATCTGTAATAACAGGAGTTCCTACAGTGATATAGCATTCATACAGTATGTAGGTCTGATTCTAGGTCTGCACTTAGGAAGCAATTTCATCCAAAAGATGGAATAAATGGGACAGCAATCTTTAGGGGTTTTTCACTAATCTGCTACGTTCTAGGCCCAATTTCTCAGCTCAGAGATGTCGTGACTACATCTCTGATGTTACAGTGCATGCAGGACTGGGAGCACAATTGATAAAAAGGAAAAGCACTGCGCCTATTCCTGCAGACACACGGATGGAGATGGGCAACTAAGTGTGTGGCCTCTTTCGGGGGATATTATGATCATGCACATGGACTGTGAGGTGTTATTAGTAGACGGCTAACGAAGAAGTGCACGTTGTTAAGATGAAGGATCAGACTAAAACCGATCCACGATCCTGAGGGACAGCATGACGATAATCTGTATCACAGGTTGGAGACCACTGACAGTTGTAATGTGGCACTAAAGAAATTCATCTTCCAGACTCTGGCCTGCATTATGCTGGCAAAGGCGTGACAGAAAAGAGAAGCTGAGCCAGAGTACTGGGTTGTGTCGTCAGCACAGTCACTCACTGAGGCTGAGAGTCACTTATGATATGTACAACCATCAGTCTGCAAGTCTACATCACTTATACCAGCATAATTAGGCTTTAAAGGTTGGTTCCATGTACCAGTGGTTGCTCTGTCTTGTTTTTGGGTCCATGCCACTTACATCAGGCATTTTACATCTTAGTGTTGGAAAAAAAACAAGACTAGACCCTCATTGTGTCCATGGAAGATCTGGAAGAAGAAAACAACGAGACTTAGTGACCCACAAACCGACAAATAAGTCAGTTTCAGAAGGCTTTCTTCTCCAGCTGGTCCAGAATGGCCTGGATCTTCTGTACTGCCTCCTTCCGGGCTTGCCGGACGTTGTCCTGTCCCTGAGTCTCCACAGAGTCCAGCACCAGCAGCTCTTTGGTCAGCAGTTCCTCCAGACAACGATAACTCTTGTCCGTCTTTTTGCCAACAAACTCATCAACGTCTTCCTGAAGCAGCAGCACTCTGGACATGACCTGTTGGACCCGAGCGAGGCTGGGATTATTGCTCAGTGGCTGAGGTGCTGCCTGGCCCGGAGCTGGCCCTGGAGCTGGGGCCTGAGCCGGGGCTGAGGGCGGGACCGTGGGTGGGGGCTCAGCCTGCGAAGGATTAGGCTCACCTCTCCCAGTTTTGTTGTACATTTGGGGAGGTGAACTTATTTCAGCAGGCTTTCCATTGGGGGGATTCTGGGGTGGGGCTGGCCTGGGTTTAGGTCCCACTTGTGGGGCACGTTGGTGCTGTTGGTCCTACAGGAACACAAAACAAGTAAATGAATTCAATATTTGGTCTGCTGTAGACATTTTTGCACGTGCAATCACTAAATATTGCTCCTTTAAGATTTTACAAAGAGAAACCGTATACATCGTACAATTTCCCCCCTTTTTCATCCCCATGCACTCCCACAGCGTGCGCTTTGTGTTGATGGCTCCCAACCCAAAGTGTCAGTATGTTACCACCTGGGGATGAAACTCAACAATTAACTATCTTACCAACCTGGGCTAAAGTCTCCTGCCATGATCTAGACTTTCTAAACCTGAAAACTGAGCCAAGAAGCAGTGTGAAAGTCTAGTTTTCTCTCTTTTGCAACTTTTGCCTGATGACGCCAGAAATAAACTGCCTATCCCAGCTTTAATTGTCCAGAAATCACCAAATGATGATTAAATTTTTGAGGAGTTCTAAGACAACCCTCCGTAAACCCTTTTAGGGCCGTGCCAGCAATGCCTACATGTACCAGGATGCATTGCACACAAGTGTCTGATGCCCATGTTGCCCTGTATCACCACCCTAACCTATAGCTATTAGCCCACTTTGTTGACCAAATTAAGCAAAAATACACATCATGCATGTCATTTTCTTTTGTTTTAAAGTGCATTACCTCTACGAATATAATATTTTGTGGAGGGGTTTGTCTTATATCAGCCTCACTCACCATTTCTTTCCCTTAATTAACAACACAAAAGAATCTTAAAACATCTACAGATTCATACCTTCGGTTGGTACGGTGGTGGAGCTCCAGTTCCAGTCCCTGGCCACGCTGGAGGGTGCGCTGGACGGACAGGATTTCCGTAGTGGTTTTGCGGAGGCTGCTGGCCCGGCTGCCACTGCTGCTGTGAGGGAGCGTACGCACCAGAGTGTGCCCATGCCTCAGCCTGGGGGCTCGGGTGGAGAGGCTGGCCAGTGGGGTACGGGGGGTTCGGAGGCATTGCATGACCACTTTCATTGTAGTGAGGGTACGGTCCAGCGGGATATCCAGGACCCTGAGAACACAGGCAGGAAAGACATATGTAGTTTTTTTTTTTAATTTTCTAGATGTGAAAGTAATTTTGGTTAAGAGAAAAATGCTAAAGGTTTCTGCCTCTTCAAAGGAAGTTTTAAAATATATACAGACACACACATTATATATATATATATATATATGTATATATTATATGTGTGTATATATATATATATATATATATATATATATATATATATATATATATATATATATATATATATATATATATATATACATCATAATACATTTTTGCATCACAAAATATGTATGTTCAAAGTATCTTTGTGTCTGAGGTGGAATTTTCTTGTCCCTGGGATAATGGGACTTGATTTAAGCTCTATCTGCAGCAAAACCAGACAGAGTTCAGTGACTTTTTCTGAACCAGCACTGTGCTCAGGTTGTTAATAAAAAAGGAAAAAATCATCATATTTTCTATACTTAGGACTTTTTTCTTTTGGCATGGTATCCAAAGAGGTATCGAGTATCATGTTTTGTACTAGTACTGTATCAAAGTTTAAAGTTCTGGCATCGGGACTGAGAGAAGTTCTGTTATGATTTGGCGTTGTATGAATAAAACTGACTTGACATAGTATTTCACAGTCAGAGAAAAATCAACTGCAAACTTTTATTATGTTATTATGAGCTCACCCCTTGACAGTGTGGGCCAGGATAGTGATGATGCTGGTGTTGAGAGTGCGGCTGCCCAGATGGCGGCCCACTGCTCTGCTCGGCTGGACAGCCCTGGCTGGGATAAGGACCTGGAGCCGGTCTCTGAGGGTCGGCACAGTAGAAAGGATTGGACGGGTGGAAACCACTTGTTGAATACTGATTCTGCGCTGGGCTGTAGACACCGTGGCCATTTGGATAACCTCCAGGCATTACCTATGTACAAAGCACCAAGAGAAAGGGTTAATTATGAGAAATGCTGTTACTGACTGCGTGTGAATATCTAGATCACAGTGACAACTGTTTCAACACTGTGGCTGACTGAGAAAATGTGAGGTAAAGGTGAAAGCACTTAAGAGACTTAAGATAACGAGTAGATTTACTCCTCATGTATAGCCTTGGATTTAGAGGTCCAGGTTATGTTGCATCATGAGCTGTACTATACCTGTGGATTGTACTGTGGCTGAACATCTGATCCCGAGGGATAGGTATTTGCATAGTGTCCTGTGGAATGAGACTGGGGATACCAGTAGTGTGAAGGGTAGCCCGGGTACTGAGGAGCATCCTGTGAACACAGAACATCACACAGGAGAGTTATTTAAAGAAGAAATCTCTGTCTTTAAGTACCAGGAGTGGTACTATTTATAATCTGAGCTGCCCCTGGTACGAGATAACACAGGAAACCATATGTTTTCAACTTCATTGCCTGTCCAGAGGTGAAATGAATGAAAGTATATTTACCCAAGTATTGTACTTAAGTACAAATTTGAGATGCCTATACTTTACTTGAGTATTTACATTTTATACAGTGTATACTTCTACTCCACTGCATCTCAGAGGCAATGATTGTACTTTTTACTCCACAACATTTCGGCTTTAGTGACTATTTACTAGTAACTTTTCAGATTACAAAACAATATATATCCAAACGTGGTGATTCCGAACATTTTCCAGTGAACTGAAGGATTAAATGTTCCTTTAAGGGTTCTGGAAATTCTTCAACTTCTTAAGCCAACTAAACTCAAAAACATGTTGGATCAGCTGGAAAATGAATCACCACTTGATGATGATTAATTTTTCACTATACATTTTATAGACGTTGCTGCCCTAGATTAAACATGACAGTTAACTTTAGTCTCTTTTTGTTGTTTCATTATCTCTCATAAAGAAAACAATTTGTACAGAGGCAAATAAAAATGTTTTAAACAAACATTAACATTGAACAGGGGCTGTAGAATTAATTGCAATAAAATCACAACATGGCCAAGTGCAATATCCAAATCGCAGAATCAAAACCAAACTGCAATTTTTTGAAAAAGGAAAAATGTATGAAAAAACAGCATTATGATGAAGTACTGTAATGCTGCATCGATGACCTGGCCTAAGAATTTCGTTTGTTTGGTTCAGACTTCAATAAATATCACATCATCACAATTTTAACAGTTTTTTTTTCTTTCAGTGAACATGAAAATTATAACGCAAAAGTGATCATTTCCACAATTGTGTCACAATCACAATTGTAATATGACTTTTACCAAATCATGCAGCCTTGTGTTGAACCCTGTGTGTGCGTGTGTGTATATACATATATATGCATACATATATAAAATGTATCTATTAATTTATTGTTTGATCTATAAAACAGTGAAAAATATCAGAGATTCTCAAAGCCCAAGATGACATCCTCAAATGTATTGTTTTGTCAAGAACCCCAAGACACACAGAGAGGAGTAAGGAAACAACAAAGTATTCAGTCTCAATTTTTACATCAATCTTAAAAAAATAGCCGAAACGATTAATCAATTATCAGACTAGTTAGCGATAAATGTAATAGTTGACATCTAATCAATTAATCATTGTGGCTCTGACTGATCATATATGCTGATACTGATATAGATCGATGTAGCTGTGATGGGACATATATCTGTCAGGCTCTGACAAAAACATCATGCACAATAGCCAAACACTGATATGGACCATTTTACTGCACAATAAGTACTTTTACTTGCAAAGAGTACATGTTGGTGATAATACTAACATACTTTTATTAAAGTACGGTTTTTTAAAGCAGGAGTTTTACTTGTAGTGGAGTACTGTCACAGTGGGGTATTAGTGCTTTTTACTGAGAGATCTGAATTCTTCATCCATCACTGCGCCTCTTTTCCAGACAGTACAGTCACTGAGTAAACAATAGCATTGACTCATTACAGCTTGCTCATCCAGTCTGGACCAAAGCTGAAAAAATGCTTTCTAGCGAACTGAAAACAGTCCAGGGTGTGTACTTAAGGAAAGATACTTTGTTTTCAAAATATCTACAGCGCTATGGTACTATTAAGAGTGTTGTTACATGAAGATAAAGGTCACAAACTCGTGCCACAGCTGAACTAGCAGTGTAGCGGTAACTATTACATAATAGCAGCTAGCTTCGTTAGCTGTCCAGCTAACATGGACAGAGCTCTAATGTTACGCAAGCTAGCTGGATAACAGTGTGTTTTTAATAGATTAAACAGAGTCAAAGACCGCAGACAAACCCCGGGGAAGTGTCCAAACTATATCCACTCACTCACCATGGTGTTATTCCAGCTGCCGTTATGATTTTCCGAGTTGCAGGTCGAGGGCCAGCCAGATTTCAGATTTGACTGCATTTAAAGATGATGATGATGGTGCATCAGCTAAGCGCGTGCAACGGCAGCCGTCCTGTCAGCCGCCATCGCTAAAAAAACAAACCTTTTAGGAGCCTAACGTGACTTATCTGAGCCGCCAGCTGGTCCAGACTGTTAACAACAGTGCTGCCGTTTTTCTACTCAAGTGGAGATCGCTTGATTGGAATCAGGAAATGATTGAATGACACCGAGCTCGGGAGATCCTGTACTGTCTCTTTAAGGAAGAGCTGGAATAAAATGGAAGAGCTCTCACTCCGTTGCTTTTTTTTTTCCTGGCACGCCATGACGGAGCGCAAGGAGCTGTTTTCATTAAGCACACTGCATACAGATGTGAGATCGTACGGTCTACTAAGATCTGCTGCTTTATGGAGGGTTTTACAGGCCGAAATTTAATATTAATGATTAGTAATTCAGTGCTTGAATAATTATAATTATTTAAGATAAAATAAAAAAGTAATTTAATTGCCACATCAACAAATAAACCACTAATTAAATGATACATTAAACATATAAATGTTAAATTGTTGTGTGCTTATTCGTTTATTTTTAATTCATTTATAGGAATATTTGTATATTTACGCAATTATTTATTCATTTGTATGTTGATTTATTTATTCACCTATTATTTATTCACACATTTATTTATCTATTTATTGATGATTATTTATTTATATATATATATACTTTTGTTTATCCTGTAATTTGTTGCAGAGAAATTAATAAGTGTGTTAACTTCATCCATTAAAAGTCAGGGTGCAGGTTAAAGCCTCTGATTTGTTTAGCTATAGCCAACATCTCAACATATCTACTCTTGTAGCAAGCAAGATTTCAATAAAATCTAATATAATATATTTCATATATTATTTAAGTTCCGATTTATCCATTTCTAGAGTCAGTTATCCATCACATTACATACTTATTTTTCTATTAATTAAGCATATAATTTTACATTTATTGAGAATTAATTATGGAATTATTCATTTTATCCATTCATTGAAACATTTAATTTTATAATAATTTATGTGTTTATATATTTAGTTTCGGCCCAAAAGACCCCCTAAATTGCTTGGGTGTGTTTAGGATGAAAAATAGAATTTTAATTTCGATTAAAAAAAAAGTATCGAGTTGTTCCCAATCTGTCACTGTCGCTTATACATAGACGATCTTTGGTGTCGCATGTACGTCGGCAGGCGCTATCAGCCAATAGGAAAAACGTCATAAAATCTAATATTTTTTAGTACTAATTAATATTTTAATATTCAAAAACTGACTGCTTGTGCTGTTACATTCATTTAAAGAGGTATTTTTAAAGCATCTAAAAAAAAATAATGAGAAGAAATTTAATTTGGTATCAGAACCCAAAGAGTTAAACGTCTACAGGAAGTTTATCCCGGGTGTATAAAGACGCTTCCTGTGCTGCTCTGACTTACAAGAAACATATTTTGAAACATTCATGGCTTGATGTTACATAAAGATACACGAAGCAAACAAACAAACAGCAGCCGAAGATGAACTACGTACCAGGGACGGCGAGTCTCATAGACGATATCGACAGTAAGTTAAAGAGGAGGATCCGCTCCTCGTAGACACACAGAGATGGTTTGGTAGAAAAATGGTTCAAGATGTGGCATCGTGCGTCTGACACAAACTGGTTCACTTGTACCCGTATAATGTTGCAATGAAACATGATTGTGTTGGTTTTGTCCCGCAGAGAAACACCTGGTGCTGCTCCGAGATGGGAGAACACTGATCGGTTACCTCAGAAGCATTGATCAGTTCGGTATAACTCTTTTAATTACCTCCCACTCGTATTTACTTAACACACAAACCAAAGCACATCAGCTAATTCCAATTCAGATGCTCATACGAATCCCACCATCTTATTTTTATTTCAGTATTTTTGTTATTCTTTATAAGTTCTCTAACCTGTCCGTTTTGTCTCTCCTCAGCCAATTTAGTTTTCCATCAGACAGTTGAGCGCATCCACGTGGGGAAGAAATTTGGTGACATCCCCAGAGGAATATTCATAGTGAGAGGAGAAAATGTGGTGCTGCTTGGAGAGATAGTAAGTAGGAATGTCCTCATTTTATTTGTGTGTGTTGGAATGATAAAATCGTGGCATTCATGTCTGCTGCTCTCTTATAGATCAGTTTTCTTTTGTTTGTTGGCAAATGAGGCTCTGTAAAATAAATGTTTTGTAAACAAGGATACAGACTAATACTGAGGGCACTGAAGATGGGATGGTGAGATGAATTTTGTGCCGCCTCCTATGGTCAGAGTTTATGACTAGAATCACTGAGGAACTCACACAAGATATAAACTTAGAAATTGATAATAACAACAACAATAATACATCTTTATTTACATAGAAGGTATCAAAACAAAGTTACAAAGTGATCCACATAGTGAGCCAAGAAACATAAAACGATATATAAACTGGAACCCGTCTGATATATTGATTGACAGATATTATCATATCTTTGTTAAAATTGGTAACTGCTTTTGAGGGGTCATTGCAAAAAATGTGTTTATGTTTGTATTTTATATTATGGCCAATTTAACGATGTTCATTAAAAAAATAAATATTTAAAGTATCAGCCCCCAAAACTCCAGTATCGTCAGGCCCTAAAAAAAAAATTAAGACATTGTGATAAAAATACTAAACAAACCACATAAAAATAAATAAAAAATGGCAAAACCCAGATCAGATGAAATCAAGGAATCTTCAGTCATTGTAAAAAAAAAAACCCTTAGCTACAGAAAATACAACTTACATACACTATAGTCTAGTAGTATAGTACAGCATAGCATTTTGACTATTTTGTTTGTAAAGAATCACGCAAAGACTCTGAATCACTCTGACTCCACTGACATTATCATTGATATAAATCTTTACTTTTTTAGAGATTAACTTAAGGATTTTGAGTTATAGGCTTTTGGCCATTCCATTGTGTGGTGCTGTTTGCACAAATTGTTTCAAGAAATGCAGTTACTCTTTTCCAAATATCAAGGATGATTTTGAGAAATGTAGCAAAGCAACTGAGAAAAAAAATGTAACACAGACAAGGCATTAATACACTGTTGTCACGCTCAGCTAAGAGGAGAGGTTTGCAGTAGCCTGATAACTACACTTAGTTGCCATTTCAGTTTCATTTCATCATTCATTTATTACTCATTAATCTATTTCTATTTTAATTCCTGATGTGGGTGCACACTGGCTAGGTTTGTGGTTAAGCAGGACTGGTGCCTTTTCAGACTGGTGCCTAGTGAGATACTGAATGATCAGATTTGACAAACAGCGGTCAAATCAGTCCATAACAACAGGAAAATATTAGCATCTTCAATTTGAAATTTGTTCCTGTGTCACGAGAGGTAAGAAGTTTGAGATGCTGCTGATGCCATTACAGTGTCAAACAACGAAAACTAAATACAGCTGATTAGCAGCAAACCAGTTAAAGCACAAAAAAAAAGCTCATTATTTGTACCACACACAGTCAAGTTCATTGGAACTGTGCATTAATCAGCGTTACAGTAATTTCACTACTTATGTAAGTAAATTAATAATGCAATTACTGCAACCTGTTCTATAATCTATCGTCATCTGACCTTACTGTGGCACGAGACAGGGCGATGGGAGCTTCAGTTACGGACAGTGAATGAATGAATCGATCGCTGAGCCCTCCAGCATCATAATTTAAAAGCCACGCAGGGTCAGGAGGGACGGGGTTCAAAAGTAAGAACCGGCAAAAGCCAAATGTGGGTAAATTTTCTATTTGCTGAGGAAAATCTTGTTGCTGAAAATGCAGTAGAGTTCATAAGTAAAAAGTTAACTGATTTAAAGGAAATCATGAAAAAGTTTTGCATGAATGAGGAGTCTCAGCCACAGTGTGAAAAATTCAGGATGTGTTTATTATGCTGGTTATTTTAAGGATAAAGCTTCTTCCACCCTGTTTATTGAAGGAAAACGGCTTTATATAATCACACTGTTTACTTCCCAGTGGAAGCATGTTTTAATTTTTAAATCTGCTATTTTTTTCGTCTTTATTGTTGCATGCAAGAGAAATACCACAATGATCTAATCGTTCATCGTAGTGTTTCCCTGTGGATTATTGCCATAAACCAATTTGATACACATCGCCCAACCCTAGAAGCAACACCTGGTTATCGTATCCAGCTTCCTGTGGGTCTTTCTCAAGTAAATCCTACTGTCTAACTCACAGGCAGTACAGTGTAGCTTGCAGGTAGATGCTAGTCATTGCTGCCCTCTGGTGTTGTGGAGTAATGACCCCTATTAGTGATAATAGGCACAATGATAAATATAAATCTTACAGTTGTTACTAAAGTAATAAAAGCAGACGTTTAAAAGCAATGCAAAATTTACCTTCCTAAGTAAATTATTACTTTTATAATGTGGTAATTAATCAAATAATTAAATTACTTTTTGAGAGAAGTAACTAGTAACTCTAATGCCTAACGCTGGTATTAATATATACACAATATTTCATGGGTTTGTTGTCTCTGTCTCTGCAGGACGTGGACAAACCCTGCGACACACTCCTGCAGCAGGTCTCCATCGAGGAGATCCTGGAGGAACAGCGGCTGCAGCAGCAGGCCAAACAGGAGACGGAGAAAGTCAAAATGCAGGTCCTGAAGGATCGAGGCCTTTCCATCCCAAAAGCCGATAACTTAGATGAATACTGACGCCGCCTTGATTCCAGGAGCCTCGTTCTCAGCTTGTATGGGACTGAGAAGTTTTTACGTTGAATTTTGAGTATGAGAGTGTTTTCTTTATGTGGGTAAAAGGCCGAATCATGCCAGACCTGTATACTGTAGTGTACTGTATGAATTTAATTTGAATTATTTGGAGAAAAAAACATGTGATAGCTGCTCAGTTTTACAGATCAAGACAGCAAAATGAAAAAACAACACTTATTTGTCTACGAATCATTCTGTTGGCAATTTTTGTTTATTTTACAACAGCAGCACTTTGTATTTTGTCACTGATCTGCTGAGTCTTTATTTTCAGATCAGTGGACCTGCGATGACAAACTACTTGCTATGTTCCATTAAAGAGTTTAGTTTTTCATTATGGATGGTGTGCTTGGAAAAAATTTGTCATCACGTTATCTGACCGCTCTGTTTTACTTGGTCTGCTCAGTGGATGGGTGATTGGAGGGGCCTACAGGGCACAGGCACAGGGGCCCAAGGTGTCAGGGGCCCTGGGCCAGAGCGTCTGTTTCACATGACTTATGACATTTGTTTACAAAAGTCATATGACCACATATGTTGTCATATGACTGCAAAGAAATACAAAAAGATCATATGGAGACACAAAATAACAACAGACAGACACAAAATGACTACAAAGACACACAAAAGTATCATAAGGAGACACAAAGCGACTACAGTAGGACACAAAAGTAGACACAAAACAAGACATAAAATTACCATAAAGACCCAAAACCACTACAAGAGGACACAAGAGTACCACTAAGAGAAACAAAGCAACTATGAGGAAACACAAAAGTGCTACAAAGCGATACAAAGGTCACAAACGATAAGGAAGGCGATAAGGAAACACAATTGAAGTACCACAATGAGACACAAAACCATCATCAGGAGACACAAAAGTACCACAGAGATGCAAACAAAAGGAGACACAAAAGTACCACAAAGTGATACAAACATTACAAAGAGACACCAGATGACTACGACAAGATGACAAGTACTACAAAGAGACAAAATGGCAAAAGGGGAACACAATTTTAATACCACAAGGAGACACGAAAGTACCACAAAGAGGCAAAACTACAGACACAAAAGTACCAAAGGGACACAAAAGTACTACAAGGAGATAAAAAAAAAAGTAACACAAAGAGAAACCGTGTCTGTGCTCCTGTTAAATAGGGGTTAGAGGCCTTTGACATGTCTGTGTCCAGGGGCCCTTGTCTCATAATCCGTCCATGACTCTGCTGCATTACTGACGCGTTATAAAGGCTGAAAGACTTGGGTAAATGTGGGACTATAACGCAGCCAGTGTCCCTCTGTGCCTCTGCTGGCGCCAGCGCCTTTGCATTCTGCAATATGACATTAAATATGAAATTTGTCATAAAATCTATGCAGGGAATAATAATTTATTCGTATAATTGAGTTTAGGCAGGCGACATATGAGAGCATCAGACTACTTCATGTCCGGAGAAATCGATCCTATCTGTCTTCATCAGTCAGCGAGCAGCTTGTTAATCGTTTGGACGGATACACTGAGTTAATATTCAACAGGAACCCGCCTCGCTGCGTCCTCCACACGGGCTGCAGCAGCGAGCAGGGCGGCGATGCTCCGTCAGATGGATGATGGATGTATGAACTCTTAAAAGACTTATCATGGAACCACGTGAAGGGTTCCTCCACTGAGATTCAATGTATGTTGGAGTGTTTCACTGTGAACACTGAACAGCGGCCTGCAAGTGGAAAAAAAAGTATCAAGATGTGTACATTTACAAAGCTTTGACTTCCAGGAGGACTTCAAAATAAAACTCCACAAACTTCATTATGGACCAGGTCATTCCCACCCCAGCAAACAAGTTCTAGTTTGGGGAACGTTGCCTGAAGGGTAGTGAGAGAAAAAAAATCCCCAAACAAACTGAACTTCAACCTTATTGAAAGGGTTAAAGATTCTCAAACAATGTTTCTTCAAACTTTTTTGCAGCTTATAAGGGGAAAATTTGTCTGGATCAATCAGTGTTGATGGTAAATGTAGTCAGTTGATGCAATAAGTTCTTCAGTTCTGTTGTATATAGCTCAAGGTGAGAAGAAGAAAATAATTTTGAGAAAACAGTCTTTGAGGATATAGATTTTTAGACAGGACAAAAAATAAGATGGCTGAATGGGAGGGAAATGCTAACCATATATCATGAAACTCCCCCCAGTTGATTATATTACGAGAATTATTTACATATTTCGAATACAAATATGAAATTAAGACATTATTTATTGCTAACTTTGGTGGAAATAGAAAAATAGATTAATTCTAGTAAAATAAACACCTTTCCACCTTTCAACTACTCTGAAAGAGGGCATGTCGTGGAGGTAAAATATAACAAATATATCCCAACTTTCCAGTGAGTTTTTTTTTTTCTTTTCCTAGCAGAAATTCTGACTTTTATCTCATAATTATAACTTTTTATTGGTGCAATAAATTCTTCACTGCTGCTATATTGACTGAGAAAGGTGAGTTCTCCTTGTGTCGAAGCTTGAATGAAGTTGAAAGTTCTTCATGTGAAACGAAGAACTGACCCGCTGAGCTGAGAAAATGTAACTGCAAATCAAATTTGTTTGTGATGTTTTTAATTGTGACTGAACAGTTGTTGGTTCAACTTAGTATCTTAAGCTCACTGAACATGTTTTCTCAAGTACTGAATTAAAATTAATTTTATTTGACTAGAAAATTCTATTACTGACACTTGTCTCTTTATATTCAGCCAACTTCAACTTTCATCTGCAAACCTCTGCAGTGTGAAGAGGCACCTAACAAGTATTGTGTCCTCACCTGTTAAATCCTTAGATCAGAGACTACTGCCTGATGAAATGAATCCTAACTCTCATTCGTACAAAGACAGCTGTGCAGGAATTTTACCACCAGATGGCGACTTTACCTTTTTTCCTCCCACTAGCTAATTTTACCTTCATTTGTATGGTTGCAATACAGACAAGATTAGAGGAAACAGAATGAGCATTTGCTTGGCTTTACAGCAAGAGGTTTCCATTTTCAGTGTTATAATGTGTGACAGGTCTCCGTCACAGGTGTTCTTTATTCTGTGCTCTGTGCTGGTTGGAATTTGTATGCAGGGAGTTTTCTGACGTCACGTCTTTAGGTTGAGATGTTCAGGGGAAAAGACACCCAGGCCTAACAAGTGCAAACACCTGTGTATCTGTGCAGAGCCATGGCTGCTTTACTGATAAGAAAAGTTGTGACAGCTTCTTGTTTCTTTTTGTTAACATTATGTAGAGTCAAAGGTTTTATACAGAGGGAATCTCTCTCTCTCTCTCTTTAAAATCAATCCATCAATAAGAGAAAACTGTGAAGAACCATTAAAAAAAATCTTTTTTTTAGGAATAAAATGTTGTATAAAGCAGGTTATGTATGATAAATGACCAAACCCCTCTATAAAAACCTTCAGGATGCAGACAGGAATAAAACAGTAAAGTTTGGTGTATCAAAGTGATTTCTTGCTCTGAGTGTGGAGGGAAAAAAACTTATCCTTTAAAGACATGTATTCTAAATTTCCATGCCTTTTTAGACAAAACAAAAAATAAGAGGACTGTATTTGTTTATAGACAAATAGACAACCTCTGGCAAAATAAACACCAAAATATAGGCACACCAGTACACACATATGTATGTATACCCATGGTAACTTTACTTAACTAACTTAATTTTCTCTTTTCTTGGCAAAATTAGGTTCCATAGAGAGAAGACATGGAAGGAAAAAAAACTCTCGACCAGTGCATGAAAAACAGTGCTTCTGTCTGAAGTGTCTTCTCAGTGAGAGAACACAGAAAAAAAACAACTTTAATATCCCTCCACTTCTGTTTCTGGTCATGCACAATTAGCTTTGGTATTCTGCTTTTATTTTGCTGACAGATTATGTGAACTTCTGGTGGAGTGGTTCCTGTCTCCGGCTTGACGCAGCTGTGACGGGGAGGCCCAGCCCATTTTGATTACGCACAGACAGGGGAGGGGGCCGCGCTGATGTCCTCTCCGCTGCGCTCAGCCAACCCCTGCTGTTGTAATGTAAAGCTGGTAGTATCCTGCCTGGTGTACCGCTGGAAAGAATCAACTGAAAGTACCCGGTTTGCACACATCGGCGCCTCCGACCAGAACATTTTCTGCATCGGAGAGATTCCGCAGCCAAATTACGCATGGAATGGTTTTGGGGGGATTGGAGTAGAAATGCAGCGCCACACTTCCAGCCCACAACAAGAACCATGCCCAGCTTACATTGCAAGCAAATCTATGACATCCTGTTTTATCAACTACGACTTTGATATGAGTGAAATTTGCTCGGATACCGACGAGGAGTGAAGAAGAAGAAGAAACACAGCAGCACACAAGCTGAAGGACGCTGTTTTCGCTGCAGACGCTCGTCTACTGAAAACCTCTGCATTTAGGATTTTCTTTTTTTGATGGAGCTGGAGAACATAGTAGCCAACACTGTACTGCTTAAAGCCAGAGAGGGTAAGTTGACACATAAAGGAGCTGTGAGTGCAAACAGTCAGCAGGCCAAGCTGTGGCACATTTTGCGCCCAATATGCAGAAAAGGTGGGAATAATCGTGCTGATGACGGCAGTAGGTAGCTGCCTGCGGACTGTACAGCAGGTAAACCCCACAGATGTAACAGAAAATCAGTCTTACGCAACATTATAGGGAACGTGAACACATCTTACTGAGAGTGATCCGTCTGGTGATCAATTTGAGCCCGAAATCAAACCGTTGGATCATTTTTTCCTCTCAAATTTTGACAGATCAGACGCGTTTTCCCACATATGTAAGGGGGAGGTAGGGAGGAGGGAGAGGAGGAGGAGGGGGGGGGGGGGTCTGCCTCTGCCTCCCACATCCGCTTTCGCTGTCTGTGCAAATGAATGCGCCCTTTCGTAACATTATACATGCTGAGGCACACACTGAAGCAGGGAATAACTCTTCTCACAGAGGGGATAAATGAGTGTAGGCTGGCTGGCATCTCAACGGTGATGTGATGACGTGCCTGCTGTTCAAATCTATGCGTGTATGGATGTATGGGGCCTGCACACACACACACACACACACACACACACACACACACACACACACACACACACACACACACAGACTGTGGTTATCAGTGTATGAACCGTCTAATGTCTGCAGCTCGACTGTGTAGTCTGAAACATGAAGGTGTTTAGTGTCATTAGTGGCTCTGTTTGAGGAAGACAGGGTCGTGCTGAGGGCAGGAGGAAGGCCTGCAGGTAAACATCATGAAGTCTGACGCCATGATTGCTTCCATTAAAGTCTTCTGGAGGTCCCTGAATGTGTAGTGGGAACAATATTGATACTTTTATTTAGGGTGATTTTGATAGCATCATGATATTTGGCTACCAATTCAATATGTACTGCGATTGTTAAAGGAACAGTTCAACCCAAAATCAAAAATACATATTTTCCCCCTGGCCTGTGGTGCTATTTATCCATCTAGATTACTTTAGTGTGAGTTGCAGAGTTTTAGAAATATCAGCCGTAGAGATGTCTGCCTTCTCTCCTATGTAATGAAGATAAATGGCACTCGGCTTGTGGTGCTCAAAGCACCAAATAAATACATTTGAAAAATTCAAAAGCAGTTTCTCTTTCCAGAAATCACGACCCGGTTCATCAAGATTATTGACAGACCTTGTTACGAGCAGCTTCATGTTAATAATATTTTCTTTTTTAGTAAAAAAGAAAGTAGCTTCGGCAGATTCTGCCACAGAAAGACAGTCGTTTCTACATGCAATTGTAACAACAAGGTCTGTGGATTATCTTTTGTAACCGCGTCATGATTTCTGGAAAGTCACACTGGTTATCGAGAGAGAGAAGGCAGACATCTCTACGGCTGATATCTCCAAAACTCTGCAGCTAACACCAAAAATAACCTAAACTGATAAATAGCACTACAGGCCAAGGGAAAAAATATTTACTTTCCATTTTGGGGTGAGGTGTGGCCTTACGATTTATTGTGATGTTTTATTTGTTTTTTTTTTAAACAGTAGACCGTGGGAAAAAGTTGAATCATACGCTCCTAGAGACTGTATAATATGAGTCATATTCATGAGAACGATGCTTATCACATGTCGGTCTGAGTTTGTCGCTACACTGAATATAAAAGTAGTAAATTAAATACTATTTGAATTAAATTTCTTCATCAAGCTAGTGTTATGAGAAAATAATAAACTCATTAAGGAGACCAAAATGAACAGAGCCTGCAGGAAACTGCACACAGCACAAGTGTGAGCATTTGAATGAATGTGAAATTGAATTTAACTTGCTGAGAATTTTGAGTTTGAGTTTTGACCCTTTGAGGTTGCTGTACCTCTTCAGTGTGTTGGAGTTGAGTAGCAGATTGAGCTAATACAGTATATACCGAAAGTAATCAAAACATTGATTCAGGAATCATTAAAAATTATATGATTATTTTCATTATCGTCTAATCTATTGATTATTTTCCCAATTAATGGATTAGTTTTTTGATCCATAAAATGTTTTTAAATGGTGAAAAATCGTCAATCAGTGTGTCCAACAGCCCAAGACGATGTCTTCAAATGTCTTGTTTTGTACACAGCCCAAAGAAATTCAGTTAACTGTCAGAGAGGAGTAAAGAAACCAGAAAATATTCACATTTGAGAAGCTGGAATCGGAGAGCTAATCGATTAATCAACTAATCATTGCAGCTTGTTTTATTGTTACTTTTTATGCAGAAATAAGTTGCATTGTTTCCCGAGTTGTTGCATTTAGCTGCATTTTCATTAAATAAAGTGAAGTGAAAATGAAGTGGGTTGTACTTATCTATAATCAGTGTATTACCTACAGTGGATAGCGGTCGGCACGCGCACAGTTTGGAGAAATGCACTGCTGTGAACAGGGTCAACAGCAAAAGTTATTTAGCTACCTAAAGAAAAGTGTTTATTATATTTATAATGTTTTTACCTCTTTACCACACTTTCAGGTAGCCTTCTCTGAAGGGAAAATTACTATTTTTGGCAGTGGAGTCTGGTTGGTTTGGAAAGAGTGATATTTGGCTTATATGATGACAGTTTCCCTTCAGAAAATTCTGTCTGACAGCAAAGTAAAATGGAAAAAATATTATAAATCTAGTGTACATTTGAATTGACATAGATTTGTTTTTACTACAGATCAGTACATCATATGAATCCACTTTAAAAAAAACCAACTATTCCTTTAATATGTGCCCCCACCTCAATGTTGAAACAAAACCAACGTCATTGACCATCATACTTCCTTGGAACTTTGTATGCGTGTCATACTTCTGTCTTTTCCATAATAAATGATGTCATCTCTTTCTAGCATTACTCCTAAATCCAATTAACTCGGTTTTGTGGCCTGTCAGACATGCACACACTTGCACAAGTGCAGACACAAGTTTATTTGCAGGCAGCACGTGGTTTCGTGTGGCAACAGTCCCTGTGGAGTTGACTGTAGCTCCTTCCATTTGTCTCACAATGATGACACACTTCAGAGGAAAAAGGGCAAGTCTTTGGAGAGGGCAGAGAGAGTTTCATGGGAATTAATGGCATAATAAAGTGAAACAGGAAGCTGACATGCTGTCAGAACCCTCACGAAGGATGCAGTCGCCCGCGGGTCAATCTGGACGCTTGTTTTATGGGAGCAGAGCACGACTGGGCCGGGTGAATTAAGCTTCATGAATTAATAAGAGCAGTTAATGACCCATGACAGATCTTGCTTGTCCCAGCTGCTCCATTGGTGCTCATCCAGTCACTGCCCCGGCTGTGTGTGGGAGAGAAAAGGCCTTTTACCATCTCACATTAACGGGATGAGATGGTTCTTTGACTTAATGTCTGAAGCACGACTTTCTTCACAGCTTGATCAATGGCCCTACAAACGCAGCCGCGTGAGAGCAGATCAGCAGTTGAGTTTATTGCCCTGCACACATTGAAACGCGTCGCAGGTTGTTGGGGAGTGTGTTATTGCTTGTGTCCTTTAACCGTCTGAATCATTAGAGGTTTTATCTTACAAGGCTCGGTGCCAGGCACCGTGTGCTTGTGGTAACTCTCCCGCTTCTCGCTCGCATGTAAGGTGAGCAGACGCTCTCAGGGTTCAGCATTAATGTTTTTTTTTCACTTTCATGAACAGGCAAGTGGCTCAGAAAGTCAAGTTTTACTTGTCCCTTTTACAAGTTGTTTTATTTATTAGCATTATCAAATAACAACAAAGACTAAAGTTAATTGTCATGTTTAATCTAGGCCTGCAACCTCTATAGAATATCAGAAAGTCGTGAAAAATGTCCATCCTAGTTTTGCAAAGTCCAAGATGATGTATTTAAATGTCTTCTTTTATCAGTCTAAAACCCAAAGACATTCATTTTAATATGATAAGTAGTAAAGAAAATCAGAAAATCTTTATATAAAACAGTATTTTCAGCATTTTTGCAAGAAAAATTACTTAAATAATTAATCAGTTATCAAAATAGTTTAATAACTTAATTTTTACCGCTTGTCCAGTCAGGAAAGCAAGTTACCAGATTTACTTACCTGAAATGGGATTTTACTGAACTTTGAACGTTGAGCCCTCCGTTGAGCCCTCCATCCTGAAAAATTCAGGACAGTCCCGAACTACAAGCAGTTGTCCCACAGCCTGTCACTTTTGTTCCAAAAATGATCAGTTATAGTAATAATTAAGAAAATATTCAGATCAAATCACTTTTGTAGGCTGTAGTTCCTGCTTTTAGTTATTAAAAAATGTCTACATTCACTAGATTTTGGAGGTCTGAAATCAAACTTCAAACAAACTTCAACAAACCAGTTGTCTGTCAATGAAAACCAAAAGCCCACTGCTCTGAAAATACACACTGGAAAACTCCATTTAACATATTACTCAATTTAACCGTTATAAATATCCACAGCTTCTGAAAGATTATTAATGATTTCTTATGTCTCATAAACAGACACTTACTCATTCAGTGCACATTCAAGATTGATTTGAACTCTGATTGTTTGCAGCATTGATGTCGCAGAAGCGAGTGTTTCAACTTCAATGTTTTCTTGATCTCTGATGACATATTTTATGATTTAATGCAGTAAATATATTATAGATTTCTGCTTTAACATTTGAATTAAACTTAAAGTTTTGCAGACCTATAACCATTAGTTGAGATAATTTACTTTTCTTCTCTGGATAAATTTTAATTTATTTATCTAAAGAAGAAAAGTAAATTATCTCAACAAAACATTATTAGTTGGTCAAACTTTTTCAAAATTTAAGGGTTCGATTTGGTCTCAAAATCCATTGAAGTAAGTTGCCTTGAAATGCCCAGTTTTATCAACTTTTTGTGTTTTTACAATCGTCGTTTTTGCCAAATTTGTCAGAGTATTACAGACGTGTATTCACTGATAAGACTAAAGTAAATAATGGATTGTTGATGTCATTCGACCAGTTTAAACCGGACCGTGGGAGGAATTTGTGATAAAAATTATCTAAAATGTGTGTGTGAGCTCCTGCAGCTTAATGACAGTCTTATCTGCTAAAAATACCTTTAAAATGACCGTAACATACCTGCCACCTGTGCCAGGAGACTGTGTTTCATATCGTCATTACAATCTGTAACTGATATTAACAACAAATGATGTTACTCTGAATTACTCTATTGTAATCAGTCTAACATGGCACGCCCACCCCCGACTTCCTGTGCTGAATTTCACCCGTTCTGGTCACCGTGCTCTCATGTGTGGCAGACTTTAGTATATACACAGTCAGAGGCTCATTTTAGGTCACGTCCCAGCAGCAGCAGTTACAGAATGTGAATGGGGCGAATAAAAAGTGTTTATTCCTGTTTGTTTATGGGAGTACGTCTCAGGCCCGCAGCTGAGGCAGCGCGAAGCACGCAGCCTCTGTCCAAACGCTCCCGGGGACCCACAACAGGAAGGGCCCAGTTT
Source organism: Lutjanus erythropterus (assembly GCF_056507025.1). NCBI lineage: Eukaryota > Metazoa > Chordata > Actinopteri > Lutjaniformes > Lutjanidae > Lutjanus > Lutjanus erythropterus. The sequence goes on from NC_139326.1 coordinate 5,821,869, forward strand.
ACACGTTAAATCTTCGCTGTGTTTTATGCCAGCGTCCTCGCACCTCCCCGATCAGAAAACCCGAGCGAGCGGCCGTGAAGCGTACAAATAAAAAACTATTGATATCTCCAGGCCAGCGGCGGCAAAACAGGCCCTGTGCCAACCTCACATCGCTCTGTGGCTCTTCTGTGTCAGCCATGACTGATCTGACAGCACACTCTTAGAAATAAGGCTTCTAACAGGGTTCTACCCTCAACCGTTTGGAGAAACTGTTTGTCAAGGGTTCTTTACAAGACTACAGGTTCCATTAAGAACCCTTTTCATCCAAAGGATCGTTTTGAGAAAAAAGAGTTCTTAAATCCTTGAAGAAAGAAAGGAAATTTTGTACCATAATATTAAGGGTTCTCAGTAGAACCTCCTGGAATATGAAAAGGTTCTGCATAAAACCCCAAGTGTGTTCTAGATACAACCCTTGAAATATAAAAAATATTGTCTGTAAAACCCCCTTAGCATGTCCTAGATAAAACCTGAGGAATATAAAAAGGCTCTTGGTAGAACCTCCTGGATGGGTTCTAGATAAAACCCTTGGAATATAAAAAGGGTTCTTGATAGAACCCCCTTGGTAGGTTCATGTCAACATAGAAATATTCTGCATAGAATGACAACGGGGTGGGGTGGGTGGAACCATTACACCATAGAAGGTTTCTCTCACTTGGGGTTCTTAGTAGAACCTTTCACAAACAGTTCTAGGTATAAGCCTTTGTGTTGGGTCCTAGGTAGAACTCTTTGTAATGGTTCCACGTGGCACCTCTCTAAAAAGAAACCAAAAAGGGTTCTCCTATCTCTAAGAGTGTGCTGGTCTGAGATCTTGTGAATAGAGATGCATGACACTGGATTTTTGCTGACTTCAGATTACGGTACATGCACATATTTTCTTCAGCTGATTGCAGAGAACATCAAGTCTCACCTGTGATGGAATTAACGTGTAATCATGGAGACATAATACAAGGCTTTTTTGAAAATGTGGGCAAACTAAGAACCACTGCTGACAGTTTTTTCTCGCTGTTGCCTGTTTCTCTGTGGTCTTCACAAATTCAAGATCACGGCTTGTAAATTGTAACTTTAGTATTTTTTCGTCTTGGACTATTTTTCCATGTTTTTGTGCCTATGTGACTAATTGGGGACAACAATTTTTCGTTCAGTGCTGAGCGAGACCACAGCAGCCAGCGAAAGCAAAACTGAGCGAGAAACGTAATCCTTCGGACCAACTGCACAGTGAAAGTAAATCCACTGAAAATGCTTATTTTTGCGGCTGACAACAGCGTCTGACGGTCAACACAGAGGTGGACCTTTTAAGATCAGGAACAGCTGCTGTATCGCTCTGTTCAAAGTAACCAAACTCCGTTGAGAAAAACAGTAATTTTACCTGTGTGGTCTACTGCTGCCTCGATCGGTTTTAAACTCTTTAAAACACCAAAAGTCACACAAAACCGTAAAAACAAACAAATTGATGGAGGCAGCAGTAGACCAGACAGGTTGTTTTGTTAATGGAATCTGGTTGTTTTGAACAGAGTGAGATAACGGCTGTTTGATTCTTTCCATAATGTTGTCAGACACTTACAATGACAGTCTGAGCCTGTCAGTGGCAATAAACATACTTTGATGGTGCACAGTTGCCCTTAAGGATTATATTACAGCTCAGTTTGGCTTCCGCTGGCTGCTAATACTGGACCAGTTTAAAAAACTGTTAATCCCATTAGTGACTTAGACACAAAACATGGAAAAATAGTCCAGGTTGAAAAATATCAAAAATGCCCTTAAAATGGGTAAATATATGTAAATTGTTGAAGGGATACAATTTGGTTCCTCCTCACAGGACTGACTCTGAGCATCATTGCAAATTGCAACTTGCTTGCATCGTCTTATCAGCTGAAGTGTTAATTTCAGGACGCTTTATTTCATTTTAAAGCTTTTATCAGCAGATTCAGCTGACGTGGCAATATTACCACGCATCCTGCTTGTGAGGAACAGTCACTGAGTACAAGAACCTAGAGATGAGAGATTTATATGTGCTGAAACTCTCCGATCAGATTCAGATCAGAATTGACTGACAATTTATATCTTTCATGTTAATCACAGTGGAAAATATAACCAATTTTGATTTCCATAGGGGAAAAAAGCAGCTCTGATCGTATTGAACCATATCCTGAAGTGACCACTGTCTTACATAAAGCCAAATGGTATTATACACTATCAGTCAGATGCAACCCATAAGCTATTTAATCAAATTGATCGTTACATAACAAACTGAGTGGGCTACTGCCATCCGAGCTCCATCTTCCTGTGGAGCTGCTCTCCGGTCTCTGCGGAAGATACTTTATGGATGATGAGTATGCGGTGAAATGAAACACCCCGATCTGCAGCACGATCATCTGAGTATCATCTGACAGCTACGGCGCCGTTCGCCGTGACAGAGCAGCAGGAAACGCCGGTGTGCTGATGTTTTAAAAGCTCCGCTGTCGGAGGAAATTGGGGGTCACAGCAGATCAAAAAGAAAAGTTCCACTGAGTTATTCAAGCCTGACATGGCTGTTTGTTTCAGTGAGAGCTGTTTGGATCTGCCGTTTTAATGTTGGCTGACACATAAGTAGGCTGAGTGAGCAGGTTTAATACCAGGGTACACTGTAGATTTATGTGTGTGAGAGCAGATGAGGGGTGTGGGGGTGAATTCCTTTGTTTGAATGTAACCTGAACCCGGCCATTCTGACGAGAGCAACATCAGTGCAGCAGACCCTGAGCTTATTAACTGTGTGTGTGTGTGTGTGTGTGCTGCCTCCCCATTCACAACTCTTGCTGGCAGCGGTCGCAGATTCCAAGCCAGGCGAGCGAACGTCATCGGCTGTCGAAGTGAATGAGAGTAAGGGGGAAAAAATTGCATCGCCGCATCCAGATGCCTTTCTTGAATTGCGGTAACAGACCCGGGGTATTTAGTTTGGGCTACTAGGCTGAATTCCACTCCACCGCCTGCTGGCTTTCACATTCGGCCTGTCGTGTTTTTGCAGGTTGTAGCTGCACGAGTAAAAAAAAAAAAATCAAGTTCGGGGTCAGATCTGGTGTGAAATTCAGCGCTTTATATTAGAAAAGAAAGTAGTTTCAGTAGATTCTACTGCAGAGACTGAGTGAGTGTGAAATGAGTGAGTGTCTGTTTATGAGTCGTAAGAAATCATTAATAATCTTGTAGAAGGAGTAGATGTTTATGACGGTTAACTTGAGCAATATGTTAATGGAGACCGGCAGTCAAAGTCCAGAGTGTGTATTTTCAGAGCATAGAGCTTTTATTTTCAGGATAACAGGCTGAACTGTACATCGACAGACAATTGACAGTTATAAACAGCTGATAAACTTACAGTGGAGGGTTAGGGTTGACTTATTTTCGTTTTTATATTGTCAGTTTATGATGTTGCACACGTCCTGCGCTCCTGCAGTGTTCCTGCAGTCTGCATGAACATCTTGGAGTCTGTTGGGGGTGGGGTGGGGGCGGCAGTAAACAAGTCGCTTCAACCGTAGATTGTACGTTAAATTGGATTTTCAGTCTGTTTAATTTACAGTCTATGGCTCCAACTTGCTATCTGGACTGCAGTACTCATTTTTGCACGTGCAGTTGCTCCTTTAAAATGTCTAAAAATGTTAGACCTATGCAAACCTGCAAACTTGACTAAACGTAATGTGAATAAAACTGTATTACATGATCTCATCTTTGAACATGATTTCTGCCTGAGTCATGTCAGATTTTCATCAGCTATGGCAGCTATTTAACACACCATGATCCCAGGCTACTTCAGTAGTAATACCATGTAGTTATCTGACATTGGTCCAGAATCATGTGGGGTTTAATGAATGATGGACTTGTTCTTGTGCTAAATTACAAATGGGAGAATCCATAGAGACATGCCTGCATGATTAATATCTAAATATGGAGGTATCCAGTCATTTGGGATCCTCCAAAGTGCAACCGGATCGTCAGAGTCCCAGATTCAGTTCAACCGATCAGCAACTACATGAAGCTATGCGAGATAACATGAGATAACAGGTTTTAGGTATTTGTCTGTACAAGTGGTTTGCGCATGGTGTCTTTGAGTTCCTGCTGCAGAGGGGTTAATGGTGCAGGGTTGGGGGGCAGTGTTGCTTCATCACGTGACGCCACGGCAAGTCTCAGCAAGCCGGGGGAGCTGCTGTCATCAGGACAAACATAATTCTAGTGAAATGAGCTAATAACCTGTTTGAATCAAACACACAACAAAGGCCTTTGTTGTTCCTAATGGGCATGAATAATATACAGTAGACACACAAACTGTCTCTCCAGCTCATACATAAACAAAAACACTTGCCTGCAGCGCTCCTCCCTCAGGACCCCTCTGAAAGGACGGGACCATGACATAATGCCGCCGACTTTTATTGGGTAGAGAGCCTTAATGGAGGGGAGAGTAAAATACACAGGAGGGAAACAAGCCTGTTGTTTGTTCGCTGACTTCTTCTGATGGGAAAGCAGGGACAGGAAAAGAAAACTTTCACAGAGCTGCAGGGCTGTTCATGACCCATTCTTACACATCTTAAATTTATCACTTCTCTCAGATTTGATTTGCTTTGATTATTAAAAATTTCATGTTTTCACTTCCCAGCATTCATGCATCAGGAGCACTCAGCCTGCAACATCAGACCCCTTGAGATACAATGTTTACTGGCAGTCAGGGTTACCAGTAATAATATTAAGTCTGTATCCCAAAAATAGTGGTTAGCGGATCGGAGTGTGCAGCTTCTACGATGTGGGTATTTGCTGATTTTGACATTTCAAAGACTAAACAATTAATAGATTAGCTGTTCAATCAATAAAGAAAATAATTGTAACTTGTAGCTCTAGTCTCAGTTACATGTCTTTAAAGCTATAATAAGTAACATTTCCCCAGTGAAAAAGTCTTTTAACAAACTTAAAAGATTTTCAGGTTTTGTTCCACGACAGGCCCTGCTACGTATATAGCACTGAATATTTTCGTGTCTTCTCTCGCTTGGACTTAATCGTAGCTGCGAGGTCAGGAGCAGTTGAAGTTTGGATAATATGAGGTGCATTAGCCTCAACCTCTGCTCTTTCACCGGTGGTTTTTGTGGTGGAGGGTGTGTCAGAGTCTTTTGCTTGTAAAGTTACAAAGCGATCCATTGTGGCTAACTAGAGCGTCTGTGCATTGGATAGGTGCTGCACAGTGATGTGTATTTTCAGGCATATTGTAATAAAAAAAAAAACAATAATTTTGAAGCTTTTACATGTCTTTAAAAAGGCGGTCGCTAACAAGTGGCTACATGTGACGAAAGAGCTTGTTGGGGACATTAAACATCATCACACCGAAAATTAGAGCAAGCAAGCAAGCAAACGTTTCATTCCTTGTAGGCGCACAATGTGCTGCACCAAGCGTGAGCTGCGAAACTTGCAGCCACAAGAAGAAGATGCATAAAAATCCTGGAGTTAAAACCAAAAGGGATACAAAACAAAACAAATTAAGACTAGTAACTGACAAGTAAAATAGTAAGACATGAGAATCCTAAACCATCTAAAAGGGTGAAAAAAGATACATAATAAAATAAAACAACTAAAACCAACAGTAGACCAATAAGAATATCAGAGGATATAGAAAGTGAAAGTGTTGTATGGATTGCACATTTTGATGGTTTGCTATTCAAATGCTCCTGAGCTTACATGCAAATATTCCACCAAATTAAACTATGGCAATGGAAAGAATTTTAGGAACTATCTTAACTTATTGCCATTTTTGTTTGCTTGTTATTCATGCAGGTGTCGTCATTTATTTCATGGTTTCAAGTATTTTCAGCACAGTTTCAGTTCAAATGGTAGGAAACTTTTCTGCATGAACACTTAATGTCAGGGTTTTTTTTTCTGTGTGAATCCTTCAGGATTAAAGTGCAAGGTCTTTTTTCTTGGCTCTCCATCTTCTACCAGCAGCAAAAAAAAAAAACATAGAGAAATAAACCAAAGAAGAAGCAGAGATGCCCATTTCTCCATCGACAACGCGCCACAAGGCTCGCTGTGTTTTGAGTAGGAGTGTGACTCATTTTTTCTTGAGTGGAAAAATTCAGCTCTCTGGCTCTTACTATCTCTATTGTTATTGCTGCCTCTACCCACACATACAGTATACATAACTCAGCTGGATGCAACAAGTTCACGCCTGTTCTCCGGGGGTTGTCGAGTGGAATTCTGGGAAATATAGGAGATAATTATCTAAAGTAGAAGTAGACAAGGTGGGCCGAGGGAAAGTGGATGCAGAAAAAATGTGAGTTTTAGCGGCTCGTCACTGAAGTACTCCAGGAATTCACCGAGCAGCCAAACTGATGATATCTGTTCTTCCCCACGTCAGACGTACAGCTGATTACTGACGCTGCATTTTGTTTGTCTCCATGCACCATACGGCCTGAGATGTGCTTCCTGCGCTGTGCATTGCTGCCATATCTCTTTACCGGAACATCCGATGAATATTTGATGTGTCTTAATCAGGGAATAATCAATACTGTATCGTAGGAAGCTTCCTTCCTAATGTCTCCTGCTGTATGAGGAGCTAAATGCTAGGCTGTGTACTCCTCAAACATGTCCATGCAAACTCTGGCACATGTTCCAATACTATACAATACCAACACCTTTTAAAACATGGATGTGATAAGATTTTTCAGAGCTAATACTGATAAGCTATTATTAGTAATCAAGGAAACTGATAACTGGGATCGATATGCATTTGCAGTAAAAAAAACAAAACAAAAAAAACATGGTGTCAAAATTTAGAGTAACTCAAACTCTCGCCAGAGGCTTTATTGAAATAAGCATTCAGAACCAGTCAAAAGTTTGGACACACTTCTCATTCAGTGGTTCAGATCATACCAACAGTGTGCAAAGCTGTCATCAAAGCAAAAGGTGGCTGCTTTGAAAAATCTAAACTATCAAAGAGCAATAAATTTTTGCACACTGAGGTTATCAAGGGGTGTAGGAGAAGACCATGGGTCGACAATAAAAAGCAAAGTCTCCCGCACGCTGTCTTCAGCACTTATAATGAAAGATTTAATTACAAAGATGTAATTAAATCAGCGTGTGAAAGGCTTTTATATTTTACATTCTTAAAAAGCAAAAACATATTTTTTCAAACTTGATTCCATATAATTCCATATTTCATAGTTTTTATGTCTCCAGTACAAATTTGTTGAATTAAAATAGATGTTTTCAACATTACCTTTAAACAAAATGTACCGCATCATTTCTCAAAGATATGTGAAAATTTATGATTTTATAAATAAAACAAAAGAAGTCCACAAGGTTTTACAAAGTAAATAAAGTACTAATAAATAAAACTAGTACAACTAGTTTACATCAAGAAGTATTTTATGTACTACTTTTATATGCAGTGTAGAAAAGATGCTGCAGAATAAAAGCCTGTGTATTGTTTTTAGAAATAGGAGTCATGATATACAGTACAGTCTCTAGAAGTTTATGATTCAGCTGTTTCATATGGTCCAGTAGGTAAAAATCACAATAGATCATAATGTAAAATTGCAATACTTAATATTCGCAACACTTTTCAAATCAACCTAAGTATTGTGATTTAAGCGGGTGATAAGTGTATCAGCTCTACTGAAAACTGAAACAGCAGCTTCCTCTCAGCACTTCAGCTAAGTAAAGGCCACAACCCACTCTCCAGTACCTTTTTTTTTTCTTTCGAGGGATGTTGCCATAACAGGGACAAAAGAACATGGAATGTCAACACGAGAACATGACGTGGAACAAACCTCTTTATGAAGAGGGTTTGTGTGTTTGAGGACAAAAAGGAAATGGAGAACAGCTCTAGAGAACAGAGACGGCTTGAGAAGGGCAATGTAATCACTTTAACCCTATCGTCATGATGGGTTTTTGTGCTGTTTGTGTGTATGCACACACACACACACACACACACACACACGTTCAATAATATCTATCCGTGTACAGTGCACCACCACCATCAGTTTGATAAGTTGGATGTGTTGTTTTCATTGGGAGTTCTCTCCTCCATGTTTGCTGACTTGTGATGTAACTGCAGAGTTTCACCTCAAGCGAGAAGAAATAAAATCATCCCTCACAGAGATTTAGGATTACACAGCCATAGCGTTCGCCCTATCAAAACATTTATGGAGGTGAACAAACACACTAACGCCGCGTCAGAGCGTAGGAGCGCCCTATTATGGTGAGCTTCATGTGGACTCTGCTCTGTCCTCCTGGATCTTTATGGATGAGCAAACAGCGTGTATTACCCTGCCCTGAGCCCTGTAAGCGCTGTGTGTGTGCTGCTTTGATCGGCCTGGTGGGTTATATAATATCAGCCTATTGAATGTTTCTGCCCCCCTCTTCACATTCCATATTTTATATTTATTTATAGAACAGGAAACTTGTGGCACATGACTCGTCCCAGACAGGAAACGTACCCTGCCTCCTGCTGCTTTTGTCAGATTTCTGCCCCTTTGCGTGCAAGTTTTTCAGTATCTTCCTGCACTCGTCTGCTCTCTGGTGAACACACGTACAGTTACTCCAGCGACAACTGTCACAGCTCACCAGCTCTGAGGTCACGGACCGGTTTGACCACCTCAGTTTGTATCAACACATTGCTCCTGCCCTTGGGCTGAGCGCTATTTATAGCAGTAATGTTTACAAGGACATAAAGACAGGAAAAAAAAGTCATGCTTGTGCATTTTTTCTAATAGCTTTGTGCAAATGTAGCTGAGAGCAACACGTTACACGAGGGCTGGGCGATATAACTGAAAAATTATCTAAAAATGTTTAATCAGTCAATATCAATAATTATTGATAGCTTTTAATGACCCATACAGTATTGCTCCAACTTGCTGTTACTCATTTTTGCTTGTGCAACTCCTACATATTGAACAATTGTCTCATTGCTACTGATGAATTGTCTATTTATCACTGCTGTTTTATCCCCATTCATATGTTTCACACTTTATTTTTGTCTTAATCAATCTTAAGCGCATGCAGCTTTCATGCAGCTGCATTGTTAAGTTAGATTGTGGTGTTATTGTGAATGCAGCACAGCTGTACACTAGCATCAATACTGCTGATAAGATCTCTCTTTTATTGTCTATGACTGATTTTGAGTTTATGACCCCTCATTAAGTGGTTTAACATGTGACCTTCCGCAGCAGCCAGAAGAATAGTCGAGTGTTGCCAGGTTTGATGGCGTACGTCACAGATGTTTGCTCTGAGCGCGTTAGCAGATGTTACAGCCGGATTGTCCCGTTATTATTGCGATAATGAGGAATACGTGGACGGAGGGGCTCGTTCTGGATGGTAATAAGGCGGCTGGACAGAGGGACCGACATGACATCATCATGGTGGAACAGGGCAACAAAGAGCTTCTTCCTGCTATAGTCCTCCCCTTCTGCTCAGGTCTGGGCAGCGTTTCCCTCGACTTCCTGTGGCACACAGACCACACGCACAAACACACACTTCTACAGTTAAACAAAACCACAGGGCTAACCAGAAAATGTCCTCTTTTCAATAACAAGTCTTTCACAGATCTGTGAAGATTCTCAGTCATCCAGCTCAAGTTTTTCACATGAAGAAATAAATGTGGGGGAGAACGCCACAATCTAAATAAGACTTCAGATTTTACTGTAGTGTTGAATCAATTAGTGTCAAAAACTTAAAGGGATAGTCCAGATCTTTTGATGTGGGGTTGTATGAGGTACTTATCCATAGTCGGTGTGTACCAGCTACACAATGTACTGTTGTGGACATCAGTATCATTTAAAGTTTACGCTACATTTAGAAGTTTTTCACCATTTTACTTCGCCATCAGACTGATGGGAAACCACCCTTATATAAGCCAGACCTTTGGCAAAACACTAAGTTTACCTCATGTAACACTGGAATTGCTGGTTTACCACTTAATTTGTTTGTGTTACTGTGTGTTTGGATTGTGTTTGTATGAGTCAGTACATTGTTTTTTAAGGAAATATTGCATATTATACCTTTTAAACAGATACTAATTTTTCAGGTGGGCCTTTTTTAGGTGGCTAAAATGCTTTTTGTTGCGGACTCTGTCCACAGCAGTGCGTTGCTTCCTGCTGCTTCTCCAAACTGGAGGCATGCTGACTGCCATCTACTGTAGGTAATACACTGTCTATGGATAAGTGGGAGAGAGTCACCACAATTTTTCACTTTTCACTTTCATACAAGATTTTTCTACCTACAGATGGAATATCTTCAGGCAAACTACCTACATGTCTTCTGTCATAAACCGATTACAGTTTTTCAAAAGAGAAACCAAGTGGTGAATAATTAAACTGAAAGCGGACGCCATTTGATGTTGAGTCTCAGTTGTAACCGCGTGAGGTATGTTTGTAACATGGCTGAAAAACTCCATTAAACAAACAACAATATTTCGGTCAAGCAACTGTTTAATACGGTAATTTCATACCAAGGATGTGATCAGATAATGTATGAAACATAATGATATTAAAACTTACCAGATATTCCAGTTGGTGCATTTATGTCCTTCCTTGACTACACTTACAAAGATAAAAATTTGATTGATTGGAGTTGTAAAAATATAATTTAACCTTAATTTGATGTAGACATCTGACTGAACACAAAGTAGCCTATTGGTCAATACGATGCATGCATTTTGGGGACTCCCTGTATAATAATGGAATAAATAATATTTTACAAATGAGCCTCTGGTCTGTGGTGTTGCTTACAGAGCAGCAGCTACATGACAAAGTAAAACTATGCTAACTAATGAGGATGAGATTCATGCAGACAGCCGTGTGGATTTTAGCTCTACAACATGCAAACAACTTTACAGCTTCAGAGCTTAATTTTTATTTACTTTCAGCTACCGTTTCCTGCAAAGTGGACGAATCCTGTTGATATATGTGAAGAACTACACCGTCCACATGCTGATGTGATGACGTCGTGATGATATTTACGTAGCGAGAAAACATGTTATGACTGTAAAGCCTTACGATTAAGGCCACTACCTCATGCAACCCCACTTCAAATAATCCAAACTATCCCTTTAACCTTGAATAGGATTTATTGCAGTATTGTTGGCTGGACTGCATTAGCTTGTACAGGTGTAATATATTTAATGAACAGGTAAATTCTTGTATATATTCATGTTTTATGAAATTCTACATTCTTTCTCGCACATTCAAACACGTGTGTGACTTGCTGCACAATGCATGAAAAGCACATGTGGAGAGGTGTGAGTTAATTCCACACAGCTCCTTCTCTGTCTTTGTTTGGTAAGAGATTTATATCTACAGTAGTACTGTGTTGAGATGTCTCATGTGATAAAGCAGGACTGTATGCCGTGCTGAATCACTCTGCAGAGAAGCATGAAAAGGATGTTTTAAAGACAGACGCTGATGCAAAGTTGTCGTCTTTGCTTAATAATATGCTTGTTGTGTATTTACCAGTCATGGTTTGCATGCACAAGGACACTGGCCTGCACCTGCAGCTCTGATGCAAATATATTCCACATATCTCACAGTCGGACATTGTTTGAGAGAAGGAAGACTTTGAGAGAACAAAGGCGTTTATATCATCGTCTCGTGATTGTTGGCTTCACTGTTGGTACCTCACTGACCACCACAGTATATGACTCAACCTGCGAGGCCGACATTTAACAGATCAGACAAAGGAGGTGATGTGAGAATGAGTTGGATAATCAGAAAGTGGTGATCTGCTGTTCTGTTTGTGAGCAAGAATGAGATTTTAGGTCGGTGCATGGAGGAGAAGATGAGTGTGAAGAGTCACCAAAATCTCACTTTCTGCAGAGTGTAGGTGTAGAGACAATAGTGCATGTTCACACAGCGCTCCTCTCTGCCAGCGCTCTCACATCACATTCTGCTGCTGCTGCTGATGATGATGTTGTTGTTACATATATGCTGCCAGATGCACAGCGTGAGATTCAGGATGTGGTTTCGGCTGGTTGTCCACAGCAGCTCAGACTGCAGTCTGGAGTGACAGTGTAAGTGGAGGTGTTTGAAACCTCAGAAACCGTCTGCGAGTGTGTGCACTAGAAATTGACACATAAAAGAATCTAAGCCATTAAAGGAACAGTTTTTTTAAAATTAAAAATGCACCTAGATATTTTTTATGTGAGTTGCAGAGTTTTGGAGATATCAGCCGCCGATTTGTAAGAACATATTGAGTGTTTGGATATTATGTTTTGTGATACTGTATCGATTCTCAACACACTGTATCGTGGTATTTTGATACATGCAAAGATAAGTGGCAGTGAGTAATTTTATGTTGCGTTTAAACCCTGGAATGTTCTTTATACTATGACAGTTTTTCTCAAATTAGTTCTAGAAAATAGCAATATATCACCTTGTATACAGTGTCGCAATATATTGCAATTTATACCACGGTCTTGTTGAATACTTCTTTCTGATTGGCCAGCAGGTGAGCGTTAAAACCGTTTAACGCACATGTAGTTTAATGACTGTTCAACATCCATCCGCTAAACCAACTTGTAACCATAGCAACATTAAAAAGCTAAATGCTAAATGAGGGCGTCCTAACTTACTCTGTGCGTCAGCAAAGAGGCTGAGCAACTTACTTGAAAAATTGCTCACCCTGGCTCTGTGTCAGCAAAGTTTTTTGCGCCGCCAACCTGTGGTTTAAAATAGATGCGCCATCCTTGATGTTTCTGTTTCTCCTCATCACAGCAGTCGAAAGAAAGGAAGGACCTTTTGGTAAACATGTCAATCAGTGATAGATAACGTCCTCAGATGTCTTGTTTTGCTCACAACCCAAAGACATTAAGTTAATTATAATAAAGGAGTAAAGAAACCAGAAAATATTCACATTTAAGAAGCTGCAATCAGAGAATTTAGACTTTTTTTTCTTAAAAAAATGACTAAAACAATTAATTGATTATCATAATAGTTGGCAATTAATTTGACAATCGCTAAATAATCGATTAGTTGTTGCAGCTTTAGTGGATGAGTAGCACTGCAGGCAAGACGAAACACAAATTTTGATTTGGGGTGAACTGTTTCTTTAATGGCTTAGATTTTTTTTTATATGTCAACACTTTGAGTCTAACCTCTCAGCTAAGCAGGGACGTTTTTGAATGTGTGGACGGATGGGGCCCGCAGAACTGCCCCGAGTTGGTTAAATTGAGCATGAGGACATTACTAGAGAGAGGTCACAGTAGAAACACTACACACACACACACACAGACACACACACATGTTTGGGATGCCGGTAACCCCCTGGTGCCGCGCCAGACGGATGTCGTTCCCTCTCTGACCTTATTTTTGCTTCACTTGACATGCCTTGATGATGTCAGAGCTGCTAAGCAGAAACACAAATAACGGGCGGCGACCACACTGCTCTCATGGAACAAATTAGACCGACAAGTTCCTGTGTGCAGCAGCGTACCCACGGCGCCGTGCATATTTCTGCTCGTGTGTAAGTGACAGACCATGAGAGACTGAAAACTCCTAATAGAGAATGAAATAAATGTGGGGGTGTGAGGACACGAGGGTTTATGATCGACATTTACGAGCGTATTCATACTTTTAACAGCCCAGTTTTGTTAAGCAGAACCCCAGAGGCGCTGATCTGGACATAAAACAACACGCAAGTGGAAGTTTTTCCTGCGGCTTCGTACCATCATTTTGAAATCTCTCTGCTTCCTTTTATGTTGATATTTACAATCCTTTTGTAAACTTCCCCCTCAGACCTAGTTTGCTCCATCCCGCCAGAATATTTCCCCTCCAGTGAGCAGATACACAACAGCTCAAGGCCACCAACAATGCAACACGGAGTCTGAACTCATTTGAACTTTTTGAGGGTTGTGTTGGATCGAGGCCACAGATGATCAGAGACAGGAAATGACTTGTTAGACCCAGATGAAGGAGTCTGGGTAATTTATGCATAATATTTGCATGTTTGAGGGAGCGGTTGGGTGTGTTCACATGTGGATGTTCAGATCTTTTTTTACCCAACTGGGCTCTGATCAGGGTTCGTGCAAAGTTTTGACAGTTTTGAAAATGCTTAATTTTTTATCATTATGTTTTCAAGGTTAGGAAAATGTTTGATTTTGGTTATAGGCCTTTAAAAATGCACATCACTCATCTAAAGCAAAAATATTTTAATATTTAACATGAAACAATCCTGACTTTGTCAACTTGTTTATACATGTTTAAGCATTAATCATGATCGAAACATACAATCAAAGTTAACATGAACAGCTAGTAAAACAAACTGACATTATACATTGATCATTGTTCGTATAAAGGGATTTGCAGTTGCATTATAGTAATAATTTAGATGATAAAAGTGTCAAGAGTCTTGAAACTTTTGTTTAAGGTGCCTTGAAAGTGCTTGAGAAATTTTACTTTTAAAAAGCTGCATGAACTCCCGCCTCTTCATATTCCTTATTAGAATTAACACACAATAAGGAATGTCATTTAGGGTTTTTATTATTATTATTATTATTATTAACATAATCAATATGCTATGTTTGGCAAAATTAGGATTGCCACAGAAAAAAGAAAACTAAGATCATGTTTGTTTAACTGGAAACAGTTGACTCTGGCCAAAGCATCAGCAGTTTTATCATCATAAAAAACACCTCACTCAAACTTTACAGAAACAAACTTTTTTGGAATTGGGGTTTGTACTTTTAACTTCACTTAACTAGTTACTTAACAAGTTAAGATTTTGCACAGAAAACATATTTTTATATTTTAATAATAGTTGGAAGTCATTTTTGATGCAGAAAAAAATATATAGTGGATCCAACATGACAAATGTGAAGATTTTCTGCTTCCCTGCATTGAGTCCTTTTACTTTTGATACTTTAAGTAGGCTTCGTTTCTCAGATTATACTCACATACTTTTACTCAAGTACATTTTCAATGCAGTTTTACTTGTAATGGAGTATTTTACAGTGTGGTACCAGATGTGTCAGTACTAAGTAAAGGTTCTGAATACTTCCTCCACCCTGGACCCATAGCGATGTTCTGTTTTTATGACCATGAAGCTGTAAACTTGTGTCCTTATCCAACCCTAAAACAAAGAGGCTTGATGGGCCTGAAGCAGCAAATGAGGTCAGTCATTGGCTGGCAGCAGCTGAGTCGCTATGATGAAGAGGTGACGGTGACAGAAACTCCTCAACAGAGTCTGAAAAGAAAAATGGATTACAGGAAACAGAGAAAGAGAGGGAGGTGACGGCAGCAGAGACGAGTTACAGAAAGCAGGAAAGGGGGAGACGAGGAGGGAGAGAAAATGAAAAATAAATAGGTTTGGAGAGCGGTGAGAAGGAAAGAAAACAGGACACCGAAAGAAAAAGGAGGAACTACATTATTTGTGGTCGTGTCAGTATTGTGTAGACGTTGAATGCCTGGGTGGAGCATAGATGTGCGGTACAATTATCTGACATGGCGTTGACCCTTCACAGGAAATCTATGCCATTTGGTGGGCACTTTTATCCACAAACGCCTTACAGTAGCGTTCATTTTTAGCATGGTGGCCCCCGTGGGGAATGACCTTCTCGGCTCACTGTACTGTTGTGCTTTTTGGCAGACGTCATGTTTTTATTAAAAGAGATTAAAATATTGGACCACACAGCGGCCGCAGCGGTGCAGCAGACTGAGCCGATGTTTTGTTGTGGTGGAGCATAACTTTACATATTAACTGTTTTCAGAGAACAACTGGTGGTAAATAAGGAAGTGTGCCTGTTTATAGCTTGTTTGGTCTACAGTAATGTTGATGAGGAGCAGGTGCTGGGAGTTAATGATTCTCTTAGGGGATACTTTGACTTGAGTTATTAATACATTCATGCTCCGTGTTTGTCTGTGGTGATACGGCCGCCGTTCTTCGTGCGTCAGCTGCGGTGACGCAGAGTCCTTTATCTAAAAACATACACCACCTGAAGTCATAATAAGCTCCTGCAAGCCTCAAAACTTTTTGGTGGGGGGGATCAAAAGTGAAAGGAATGGATTAAAAAGAGTGTTTTTCTGTTGTAATCAATAACATGAGGTGTATGTCTAAAAATAGGGTTAGGATTCTGATACAAAATGTTACAAAGTGTAGTCAATAATCCAATCCAAGTATCACATTATTAAAGTAATGTAACCTGATTACCTTCCTTTACTTTTGGATTACCTCAATACCAAATATACTGAAACTGATTAGCCTAATATGTGTTATTGTAGATTTAATCATTGGGTTTCATGCAAGAACCACTCGTACAAACAGATTTGTTCTTAAGTGATGCAAACCAGTGATTTAAGAGAACTTGTGGCTCATATTTTGAATTTTCTTTCAGATACAAACACAATATCCAAGTGGTTCAGACCTGTCGTAGGGCCATGTGCAGTCAGTATTTGTTATCCAAACCAATGTTTTTCACTAATGACTCTGTAAATTTACATATAAAGTCTATCATCATTCATTCAGTGATCTATTATTACCTACTGTCAAGTGTCTCTGTCCAGGCAAACTTCCTCACTTATTCTGTCCTCTTTCTCCACGGTGGAAACTTCCCCTTAACCCTTCCTCCTGACGCAGTCATCGATCGCCTCTTACTGTGGCGAGTCTTTTTTTTTTCTCTTCTTTTCTTTGAAGTCATTTTCATATTTAGACTTTTCTTCTTTATTTCAGTGACAGTCTGACCCTCTGTTAACAAGGTATTAACAGCACACGCTTTTCCCATTTCTTTGCTCTGGCAGGTTATTTTAATTCTGATGCCGTTAAAATGACAGATCTTTCTTCATGGATCTCTGAAAGCAGGACGTCAAACTCCAAACTCGTAAAAATCTTCTTTTTCTCTTTGATGAACACTTCCTGACATGTGGGGCAGGAAGCACAGCCATATATGGTATCACTGGGGTGTTAATTATGCTGATTTAGAAATCTCATGCATGTGCACTCAAATACATACAAGTGGATAATTTGAAGTTTCAAGCATTTGTTGAATCTGTTCATACAAGCCCTTTGTACAAAAAAAGTAAAAGAAATTTAAGACAAGAATATGAAAATGTTCTTGCATGAGGCCCAATGTTTGTCCAGCTATTCTCTCTTTTGTTGCATGCAAATTGCACATTTAGTTTAATAGCATTTGTTGTTGGCCTACAAGCTCAAACTTCAAGTAAACTGCTATAAACTCATTCGAGCTTCTGTTTTTATCCACAAACCATCCTGGTCACCAACATCAGCGGTCGGTCTGTGTAGCTAACGCTAACGTTGCAGATTTCAGTCTTTAATCTTCACATTGTTGAATATAGTTTCTTGACTTTAAAGGATTAATATGTTGCAATATGGTCATTTTTTGATTTATTACTGTAGCTATATAACAGATTTCTCCTTGAAGTCTAAGTGAGTGTGTCATTTAATATTACAACATAGTGTATTTGAGAGTAACAGCTCCATTTCAAACAGCAGAGGAGGGAACGAGGAGGCAGTAATGCAGGAGGATTGATGGGAAAACTGCTCAAGCTTTCACTCAGAGGCTCCAGCATGACGTAGTGCCTCTCACATTCCTGGGTTATTACTTAAAGATGTCTGCTTGTCACTGCTTCTCCTGCTCTCATGCACTCAATGTTGCCTCTCACGTCGGGGCAAGCCGCTCGCAGCCAATTTCCACTGCGAAGAGCGGTTAAAGGAAATCCCTGTCAGTTCATTAGAGCGGTCTTCTTTGCATATTAAGACAACGGGCGAACATGACGTAGGGCACGGGATGGAAAACAGTGAAATAAGTTCTCACAGTTGTTGTTTAATCCCCTCCGTTGGAAGGCAGAGGTGACTTCAACATGTTTTATATGGGAAATGTGGAGGCGGTCAAATGTGAAAGGCGAGTTTAAGGGAAGACAGAAGGGAGACAATGTGAATGTGAGTGATTTTTGTTCGTGACGGTGTTGCGTTGCTGCAGGAGGAAGCTGATGCATGATTATTCAGAGCAGTGGAATCCAGTCTGGCAAAGTCCCGGGTTCTGATGGGAACTGAGCCGGTCAGAATGGGCTTTCTGTCTGTGTGGACACAAACACACACACACACACACACACACACACACACACACACACACACACACACACACACACACACACACACACACACTGTTCCACTTTCAGAAAAGCTACTGAGTGAGGAAAGAAAGTCAGCAGAGAGACGAGAGATTTACGGAGGAAGTGAGACGTAATCTATGAATTATATATACACACTGAGACTGATTTCATTCAGGGGGGAGCCCACACACAACCCCCCCTCCCTTCTTTCTCCTGCTCCTTTTAGCCATTAGGCCTTCATTTGCTCCTTGCTGATGAAAACAAACTTTGACAACTTTATGGACTTCTTTCATCCTGACGTTTTCGCCTCTTGTTTTTCTCAGGTGGAGGAGGAAAGCGCAAAGGGAGGAGTAAAAAATGGAAGGAGATCCTTCGCTTCCCTCACATAAGCCAGTGCACTGAGCTGGGAAACAACATTGGTACGTGTGTGTGTGTGTGTGTGTTTGTTTGCTCACCTGTTTGTCCATCTGTGTCTTAAAAGGTTGTGTTTTAAAGTGTGTGTGTGCTTTTTGTTCCTGCAGAGAGGGACTATGTCAGCATCTGTGAGAAACAGCCAATCGGACGGCTTCTCTTCCGTCTTTACTGTGAGACAAGATGTAAACTGCACCGATGCATCCAGCTACTGGACGCAATGGTACACACACACATACACACACACACACACACACACAAAGAGAGAGAGAGAGAGATTACTTTTAGTAACTTTTAGTCACTTTTAGTTCTAATTTTATGAAAATATATGAAGAAATTGTTTATTCTAAGCTTCTTTTTTTGCTAATTATTCATCTCAATTTAAGTTATTGAGTCTTTAACTGTAAGTCTTAAATGAAGATAGAAATTCATAAAGTCATCTCAATGAAGGGACCTAATTTCTCATTTAAATAACTATTTCTTAACCAAATTAAATATTTAGCATTACTCAGGAGCCTATGACTATAAACATGAAATGGAAAATCAGCCTTTTCCCAGTTGGGGAATTGGTTTTTGCACAAGCTGCCCCCAGTCAACTGGTCTTTGGTCTGAAATGTGTCTCAGAGGGTGACCTAAGTCAGAGCTGCACACGCACACACACACACACTCACACATGCACACACGCGCACACACACGCCACATTGCTTGGGCGTGTTTTAACCAGAAGTTTGCTATCAAGAATGTGGGAATATCCTCTGGACAATGAACGATCAACTCTCTTTGTCCCTTTTAATAATTACCATCAAAGTGTTTGTGATTGTGAACAAAGCATTTAACCTCTAATTGTCCTTTCACTAATGCTTCCTAACTAGAACTTTGGATTTCCTCAGCTGCTGAACAGCATTCATAGGTCTTTAAAATCCCACAGCGGGTGGTGTTTTTTTTTCCATAACCAAAAAACACAAGCACACGTTTAAGGAATGGATTAAAAATTATGTTTATCTGCATTAACATGATCAACAGCATGTCTAGCTTCACTGCATAGAGTAGTATTAATTCCAAAAGTAATGCTCACATTATTAGCTAACTATTTATTTAAAATTTTAGTGACATTACAGCTTACATTAAAATCTGTGCCGTCAAATCAAGTCTTCAAATGAGAGAACCTGCTTTTGCTTACTTTGTGCAATCGACGACCCTTTGTTTCAAAAACTTACTGTGAATTTCAGGTCGTAAATCTGCCCCCGTTATTATAAACTGCTTGTGCAGTTTTGTAGTGGAAATCATAGAGGCGTAGCCTCAATAACTGACAGGTGAGCAGCTTAGCTAACGGTCAGTTCCTCCAGCGTTCCCAGGTGTGACCGTTGCACTCTTTCCTGGATGAACGCGGGTCTAAAAAACAAACTCATCCACTTTTTCAGTGCACTCACTTTCATTACAGCGCAGTCCGCAGCCGGTGCTGCTGGGTCATGCAGGCAGAGGAGACAATTAAACTGAGTAGTGATTATTCAACCAGCCAGACCCCCCCCCCCCCCTCCTCCAACCGGCTTGTTGTCGCTCCCCTCCAATCTCCCTCTCTGCGTCTAGACGGAATACCTCCCACATGACACATTTAAGTCTTCATCTATGCCCAGAATATCTTTGCGGGCTTGTGACAGGACAGAAAGGACAGCATTGTTTCCCACACCACCCCCATCCATCCCTCCCCTTCTCTGCCCCCTTCAGCCACCAGGCCCTAAAACTGACCATCATCCGCTGTGAGGGGGGGAAACCTCATACACACACTCATCCCAGACACATGTTGGCGCTAATTCTGCAATCCATTTGACGAACCAACTGTTGAGCTTTATGCTCAGCACTTTGCTGACAATAAACCAGGCCTGAGGGTGATTACAACCAGGCAGGTGCTTGTGTTTCAAGTGATTAAATAACATGCAAGTCCTCTGCAGGTTTACTAGAAACTCTGTTATGTAATCGAGTCACCCCTGTGTGGAGGCCTATTTCTACCAGTGTGATGAAAAAAGATCCTGTAAGTCAGTATAGTGATAAACTTGAAATAATGACTTGGTACCTTAAAATAATGGCTTAGATACTAAATCATTACTTGATATGTTATCTCATTATTGTGAGATACTCATTATTTTAAGACACTATCTCATTTTGAGATACTAACTGATTTTTGAGATACCAACTTATTGTTTTGAGAAAGTTTCTCAGTATTTTAACACACTAAGACATTATTTTGAAGTACTAAGTCATGGTTTTCAGATACTAAGGCATTTGGAGGTGCTAACTTGCTAAGCAGGAACAGATAAATTTAGAAGTTTAATTAAAAAAGTATCTTATTTAGTACTTTTATGATGCAGTACAGGAACGATACTGCTGAAATAAAACTTATGTAGAAACACTACGTCATTATTCTGAGAAAAATCTTCAATATTTTGCCGTACTAAGTCATTATTTGGAGAGAGTTTCTCATTATAATGACTTACATCTTTTTCTTTTCATCACGTTGGTGAAAATGGGGTTCAGTATCATACTTTCCAAACAGAACAAAACTTAAAACGATTAAAAAAAAAAAAAAAAAAAAAGGTGTTCAACTCAGGAAAGTTAGTGAGGCGGAAATTTTGTGTGTGTGTCTATAAAAATCTGAGGAGTGTGTGAGCCATGAGAAAGTGTGAACACAACTGGTTTTGGAAGAAGAGTGTG
Organism: Lutjanus erythropterus; assembly: GCF_056507025.1. NCBI lineage: Eukaryota > Metazoa > Chordata > Actinopteri > Lutjaniformes > Lutjanidae > Lutjanus > Lutjanus erythropterus. Next base: position 5,843,090 of record NC_139326.1, read on the forward strand.
TGTGTTTCGGTGTGTGTGCAACAGAGGAAGGAATGTGCTCGGGGGTTCCAGTGGTTCCTCTTACATCATGAGAAGGTGTGTGTGCGTGTACAATTTTCTATCCATGTGTGTGTGTTGGATCCCCTCTGCTTCCAAAAGGCTAAAGGGGCGTCTTCTTTTCCCTTTGGCTGACCCCCCACCGGCAAAGGGTGGGATTCAGACAGCTCATTTACTCTCTGTGTGAATGTGTGTGTAATTTCTCTGGAGCCTCTGATAACAAAGCCTCAGTTAATCAACACTTGGCAGCGATCACAATTCCCTCTTTCTCTTCCAGCCTTTCCTCTTATATATTTACATTTGTATACATATTTATTTTTTATTTCTTTTGCTTTGTTCTGAAGTGTCAGTGACGTTGTGGGTTTTTTTTAAAGCCCGTTTTTCCTTAAGCTCCAGGCTTACGTGTGTGTGTACTGTACATATATATATATATATATGTATATATATATATATATGAGTGTGTGTGTCTGTGTGTGTGTGTGTGTGTGTGTTTTCTAGTGGAAATCTGGTGACGCTGGTGTGACACACTGTGACACTCCAGGACCTCAAGGAATCCCACCGTGTTTACTGTGTGGTTGCCAGGCAACACAGGACCATGTTGGAAAAAAGCCACTGATAGAAAGGAGTAGGGCCAGCGTGCAGCGCGAGCGCCATGTTGCTTGTCCTCCTCTTTGAGAAGTTAAAAGTGCTGGCGATGAAATGCGTCAGAGCGCTTTTCATGTCGGCCCGCGAGATGTCCAATATGTCCGGCGAGTAACGGTCCAAACCTGCTTGTGTGTGTCACGGCCGCTTCGTATGTTCAGACACAGAGAGCCAAGAGCAGCATATGTTTGTGTGAGAGTGACAGCGACACACAGAGACGCAGAGAGAGTGAGAAACAGCAGCTATTCCATCACACAAGTCAAACTACAAATGAGGACTTTCTTTCTCATTAAAGGCTGAGAGAGAATTTGACAGAAGTGTTGGTTTTTTTCACAGTTGGAAAGCAGACAGAGAGAGATGGGGGGGTAAAGTTCAGGATCCGGTTTTTAGTCCCCCTGGTTTAAGACCGGATCCTAAATCTTCAACAGTATCATTTGAGAGGATACACTTTTAAATAACACGTCCTTCATCTGAGCAGTCTTCTTTTGGTTGGATGATTATAAAACACTTGAGTTGAGTTTAGGATTTTTCTTTTCCATTCCTTTCCTTCTTTTACCCAAATCAAAGTTCTGAGACAGAGGACCTTTAAAGCAGTTGTTCTCAGAGACTCGGCTGTGACTCACAGGTGGATCGCCAAATATACATAAGCTAAAGACTAAATTTAAGATTTTTAACTGCAGCACACCTTTCATAAAGCGTTTAAAATATGTATATTGTTTTACTGAGCGAATGTGGATTCAGATTATTTTGAAAAAAAGTCAGTCAAATTATATTATTGGCTGAACAGCGAAGTGGAAGCTTCCATTTGAAAAACCTGGAAAAGAGTCGCCTGTTAAAGACCTAAAAAAACAGAGGATAAACACTAGCCAGGGTGATAATTAACAACCTGGCAACCCAAAAGTTGTCTTCCATCTGATCTATAAAGCATTATTAATTATTATTTATTAACCATTAATGATGCCATTACTTACAACTTATAAAATCTTCATTAAAGGTGATTTATTGTTATGCTACATGTAGGTCTTGACACACATGAGTTGAAGTAAAATCAGTGCTTTTATTTCATCTGCTCTGTTGTTAATGATGTGATGATGTTATTGTGTTGTTTAGGAAGACTATGAGGTGACACCTGATGAAAAGAGAAAAAGCCGAGGGGACAAGATCATCAAGACTTTTCTCTCCAAACAAGTAAGTGTCATCCGATACATTTAGTAAAACCTGAATCTCTTTTTTCTTTCTTCTTTTTAACTCAAATGTTATGAATGTGACTTCAGTAATCCTTTTACCCTGTGATTGATGTTTAAAACCTGTGGGGAAAAAATCTAAGCAGACAATAATGTTGAGTTACAGCTGAGCGAAAGCCTCCCCTAACACTCACAGGGGTACTTTAAAGAGTGTAGTAATTCAATGTACACATTAAATGCACAAAAACAACAATGTAGTGTTTGCACAGCGTTTATGTGCATACTTTAATGCACTGTCACTGTGGTGCGCTCTTAGATAAGTTATGCATCTTTCTCCTCAGTCTGATGCAGTGTGTGTAATAAAAAGTAATGTATTTGTGTATGTGTGCACATATGTCACTGTGTGTGTTTACACGTGTTGATGTAGTCACCACAGCGTGTCGACATAGCAGAGGTTTTTGCAGACCAGTGCAGAGAGAACCTCGAGCTCAGTCCATGTAAGGAGATCTTCAGCAACTGCCGCAAGTGAGTCTCCTCTCCGTCTTCATCACCTCTCACCTGACTGCTGCACTCTCACCTGTTTTTTGTTTTTTTTTCACCTCATGTTATATATGGAATAAGCAGCTCTGATAGTGCCCATTGAACTCAAGCCTGCATCATATTCTGAGCTGTAACTGTGCTGACTGTTGCTGCTGTGGTATGTGTGTCGGATCAGGGCCGTCCACGAGTACCTGAGTGGAGCTCCGTTCGCAGACTACCAGAACAGCATGTACTTTGACCGCTTCCTGCAGTGGAAGGTGCTGGAGAGGTACGAAAATATGTTCATAGAAGTTGTTTCCAATAAGTCGTAGTTTGTTTCTGTTATATAACCCCATTTCCAAAAAACTTGTGATGTTGTATAAAACATAAATAAAAACAGAATGCAATAATTTGCAAATACTTTTCAACTTGTATTCAATTGAATACAGTACAAATACAAGATATTAAATGTTCAAACTGCTCCACTTTGTTGTTTTTTGTGAATAACGTCATGTTCTCCAGGCTAAAGAGGGAAAAAAAGACTGTCCAAATTGTTATTAGTGCAAAGTTCGAATGTCAGCACCTGTGATGGTATGGGGGTGTGTTAGTGCCCATGGCATCATGGGTAACTGTCACATCTGTGAAGGCCCCATTCCTGCTGAAAGGCAGGTTTTGGAGCAACATTTGCTGCCATCCAGACAATGTCTTTTTCAAAGATGTCCCTGATTATCTCAGTGAGACAATGCAGAGACACATTTTGCACGTGTTACAACAGTGTGGCTTCTTAGCACTGACTGTTGTCTTTGTACTGTTTCAACTGAATACAGGTCAGAGGGTCATGTCACAATGCCTCAACTTTTTTGGAAATGGGGTTGTATGATAATTCATCATATCTTAAAGGATGACCTTATATTTTGCATGTAAAATCTCAATCACCAAATAAATACTAACTAAAGCTGTCAAATAAATGCAGTGGGGTAAAAAGTACAGTACTTTCCTCTGAAATGTAGTAAAGTAGAAATATAAAGTAGCATAAAATGAAAATAGTGAAGTACAAGAGCAACGAAGTGCACTTAGTTACTTTCAGGCTCTGATTTAAACATGTAATATTTCTGTCAGATCTGATTTCCAACATTAGACCAGTTTGAAGAACAAAACAGTTGGCAGGTGAAAAAAACTTGAGTAGGATAGAATCAGTCTTCACTTCAGAGACGCTTCAGAGGAGCCTGATGAGTCCAGACAGGAAAATATTTTATGCAGAGTGCATATCAAAGGCAGTTAGAAGTAAACAGCAGGCTTTCAGAGCAGCCCTGATTGTATCCGTGTCTGGAAAGTGAAATTGCGTTCGGGAGGCCCCACCCTCTGCACAGGAAACAGACTCAGGATGGTATTGAGTTCTGCAGATAATATCTCCATCCTAATCAATACTATATGAGCGTCTATTAATGGATTCTGCTGTGTCTGTGTTCTGTCAGGCAACCAATCACGAAAGACACGTTCAGACAGTACCGAGTGCTGGGAAAGGGGGGATTCGGAGAGGTAAGACATACAGTTTGACATGATACTGATGAATGTTGATGCTGCTGATTATGATGATGCTTAAACTAACAGTAATGTGACGGTCCAAGAAATAATTAGAGTTTCCGCAACATGTTTTTTCCTGAGGGATCAGAACAGGTTGGGTTTTCTTTTTTTTATCTGCAATAAGGTCACTAAATCACTTGGGATTCTGAGAAAAATAAGGGTTTTTTAACAGTAAACATGATTCTTAACATTACATTATAATTTATCCATATTTAGCCTTCCTTAATATTGTATTGGAAAGTAATTTTCCAACTTATTTGTACAAAATATTGCTGCTATAGAAGTGTTTTTTAGATTGGGAACTATTTCTGAAGCTGTTATACCAAGTGCACCTCCCTTTTTTTTAATTATCAGTTGTTGGCTATTTTTTACATCATCATCGTCTTCATTTTTACTGCTCTGCTCAGGATCATGTGTGTGTTCAGTTTGTCTCACAGAAAGTGCTTTTTCAGTTGTGCAGAAGTTTCATTTTTTCTGTTTTAACAACATGGAAATCTCATCTAACAATGGAAAAACTTTGTAGTATAAATCACCTAAAGTTGGGGCGGAGCAGCCGGCAGACATCACAGAGAAGACTAGAAAATATTTTCTCTACAAAATAGCTACGACTCCACTAAGCGGTGTCTGTCGTTGCAGAGCAGAGCTCATAGGTTATGCCCCTTCGCAGGCATCTGGGAAGCTGGCCAATCAGAAGAAAGCAGGCTTTTAGGGAGGGGGGCCTTTAAAAGACGGGGGCCAACACGGTCTGTTTCAGACCGAGGGTGAACTGAGGGGCTGATTAAAGTGCCAGTATGAGATAAATACAGATGTTTTTGAACGATGACTCATGCAAAGGATAAGGATCAGAATAAGAATCGCCATCTTCCTTTGTGTAAAACACCTCGCGTCAGTTTTCTATCAAATATCGTGAAGTTATCTCTCCTATAAACTGTTGTTCATATTGTGAAGATGGTAATTACTCCTGTACTTTTTAAAAGTACTGGGGGCTCTGTATTTTTTGTGTTTTAAATTTTGTGTGCCTTTTGGGTGTGGTTTTCATAGAAGTTATTACAGGTTTCTACCACACCCTTGCTTGTACACTTACAATTACATCATGTGTTTTTTTTGTGTGTGCGTGTATTAAACAAATAAACTAAAATAAAAAGTGTTGGATACCATTTTGTTCTTCCTCTCAGGTGTGTGCCTGCCAGGTCAGGGCTACAGGGAAGATGTACGCCTGCAAGAAGCTGGAGAAGAAGAGGATAAAGAAGAGGAAAGGAGAGTCCATGGCTCTCAACGAGAAGCAGATTTTAGAGAAAGTCAACAGTAGATTTGTTGTGAGTAAACATTAAAAAGGAGGGTGTGTGTAGCACAGTATGTGTGATGTTATCTCTTTTGAATACATGTCTGCTCATTTGTGTAACATCTGTGTATTAAAATTTTGTTGAGTTGTGCAGTGGTGGTTGTTTAACAGTGAAGAAAACAGGAAACGGCTCCCATGACTCCACACCACTTCTCAAAATCATCAAACTGTTTGTAACATGTTCTCCTCTTCTTCCAGGTGAGCCTAGCATACGCATACGAGACCAAAGACGCTCTGTGTCTGGTGCTGACCATCATGAACGGTGGAGACCTGAAGTTTCACATCTACAACATGGGCACGCCGGGCTTCGAGAAGGACAGGGTCCAGTTTTACGCTGCTCAAATCTGCTGCGGGCTCGAGCATTTGCACAGGGAATCCATCGTCTACAGGTAACACTGCTGAGATCTCGTTCAGATCAAATTAACACTCATACCAGGAAAGTTCAGTGAGTTTTAAATAGTGTGTGAAAGTTTTACAATAAAAACAAAAGCAAGCCAATGATATCAACTAGGATATACACACTTTGCACACACATCAGCAACGCTAATATTATTAACAATAAGGCCTCTCACACAGCTACACAACCATGCAACAACTCCTCTCTTTCTGTAACTCAACACACACGCACACTTATGTCACTGTCCAACTTTTCACTTAATGCAGAGCAGGTCCGTCACAAGTCAGTCACACAAAACGTAGGCAGCGTCCACCTGCTTCACTGTCCAACCAGCCCGCAGGTCACTTATTCTGCATCAACTTCATGTCCCTGAATCCAACGTTTCTCTTTGACATATTTTCCTCGCTAGACCATATTTTTAACTGAGTGTAGCCATGATGTCGAAGCAGGAAAAAAAAATCCACTGCACGTTAGGTTTTCTAAACTACACAATATTTGGATTGCTAAAACAACAGCGCCACTCATGGAAGAAGCTTGGAAGAAGTGGGAATTTGATGGCAATATAAGAGACAAATTTAATTTTTAAGCGTTCTGCAAATTGAAGTATTTTTTTGGCCGATGTCATGATTATGTCACGTGTTTGCTGGAGGCAAAAGAAAAGAAAACGGGAGCCAAACACAGAGGTCACCTAAAATATTATCTTGCTGTGTTGTTGGCGCCAGAGTTGAAGTAATTATGGATCAAAAAGTTTTATCGCATACCAGCTGCCACTGTCAATCAAAAAACAAATAAATTAATAAATGAACTATGACAAACTATGGTTAAACCATGTTAGACAAAAGCTGGGTGATTTGTGTGTATCCCACAAAAATAATTAAAATGAACTCACAAAATGTCAAGACAAGAAATATTCTCACGCCTATTTTCCTAATTAAACAGGAAAATACAACCAGTAACTTTTACTGACCTGAGATGAGCTTTAATCTCCTTGTTAACTCCGCAAAAAACACTTCATGTAAACTTGACAGACAGAAAGAAAACCATCTTGTGCAGTCTTTCCACTGTTAAAACAATCACCAACTCTGGTTCAGTAGAAATAAATATTATATTCAGCGAGTTAGATGTGAAAATAGTCTGGATCTGCAGGCTGTTTTACTCTCACTCGTACTCCAGTTCAGCATATCAGTCAACAGGACCGTCCTGAGCCAGAGCAGCACCTATCACTCTGCAGACCGTTAAATTAGCAAAATAAAATAAAATAAAATAAAAAATCAACAAGCAATCATAGAAAGTTTGTCCATCAACTGAGGGAGTGTATGCAGGTCAGCCAGTCTGCTCCTTTTTGGTTAATGTGAACTTTTTCAAGTAAAACCTGCAGAGTGAGTGACCCACTTAGATTTTCTGTAGCTATTGTTAAAAAAAACAAGCCAACAAAACTTGTTAGCTAGTGTTAGCTAACGTGTTTAGGGGAATTTTTCTGCCTCAGCCCACAAAACAACCTACAGAAAAAAAAGGGGTCTATAAATGATCAAGTGTGAACTGATACTTTTGTTCTTTGTTGAATGTTGGTTTTTTTTATAACATGCTGTGTTATTTGTAGGGATTTGAAACCGGAGAATATCCTATTAGATGACAATGGTGAGTTCTGAAACTTCATCAGCTCAGATTTCTGGTTATTGCGCTGCACAGCATTTTTATTTTGCTGCTGCTGATATGCAGTTTCAAACGATACAAATGCTACATAATCCACTGAACTTTGAATGAATGAAATGTCTCATGCTCACTGTTTTTTTGCTGCAGGACACATTCGTATTTCTGACCTGGGACTGGCCATCAAAGTGCCTGAAGGAGAGCTCATCAGAGGCAGGGTGGGGACTGTGGGCTACATGGGTAAGAAACCCTGAAATCAACATTTGTGTGAGTGAATTCGCCCGAGTAATCGCCAACTTTTAACTAAAACAACCTGGTTTCTCTTTTCTCTGTAGCTCCGGAGGTGATAAACAATGAAAAGTACGGCATGAGTCCTGACTGGTGGGGGCTGGGCTGCCTCGTTTACGAGATGACCGCCGGACGATCGCCCTTCCGCGCCCGCAAAGAGCGAGTGAAACGGGAGGAGGTGGAGAGGAGGGTGCAGGAGGAAGAGGAGGAGTACAACGACAAGTTTACAGAGGACACCAAGGCCATCTGTAGAATGGTGAGCATTGATGGGAGAAATGTTTGCACAGAGAGATGGATGAACCGATGAATAATGCGATGATTCATCTCTGCTGCTGCTCACCCAGCTGCTGACCAAAGACCCGAAGCAGAGGCTGGGGTGCCTGGCGGACGGAGCAGCGGGCGTCAAGGCCCACTCGTTCTTCAAAAACATCAACTTCAAGAGGCTGGAGGCTGGGATAGTGGAGCCTCCGTTTGTGCCTGATGTGAGTAATTTATACGGCTCTACACAGTGCATGCTTAAAGGGATAGTTCAGATTATTTGAAGTGGGGTTGAGCTGTTGTTATAGTGGCATCACAATTCTCCAAATCCAAGAAACGATTTGACTTTAGATTTAAAACAATTCGATGTTCTTTTTTTTTTTTAGTTATGCCGTTCACTAAATTGACACAATGGCCAGTTTCCTCTGACATCACACTCATGGTGGGAAGCTCAAATGTCGGACTGCTGTGTTCCAGGTCACAACTGAAAGCACAACAGATAAAAGTTTTGAGGGATATTGGGCCATGTTTTAAGTTAAAACAACATATTTGATAATTCATTAGCTGCCAGAAATCAAAGCAGCTCATACAGGGTTAGTGGTATGTTAGAACAAAAAATCACATTTAAATCAATTCCACTGCCAAAACGTCTTCTGAAATTCTCTGTGAAGACGTTTTGTTTTAGTCCTCACACTAACCAAGATACTTCAAAAAGTCCACTACAGGAAGAAAAAACGTGTCTTTTCAAGTGAAATTCCATGATGATAAATTATCTGTTAAGATGAACTTGTCTCCTGTTTTTCCTCTCAACCTCGTCTCCTCCGTGGTCGTTGCCCTCTCCCAGCCCCGGGCAGTGTACTGTAAGGACGTGTTGGACATAGAGCAGTTCTCCACAGTTAAGGGAGTAAATTTGGACCAAACTGACAACGACTTCTACTCCAAATTTGCTACAGGCAGTGTTTCCATCCCGTGGCAGAATGAGGTAAGTGTGTGCACTTAATGTGACATTTTTAAACGCTCGGTGCAGTTTGTATAACTGCTGGAAGAACTTGCTTACGAAAGTTCACTAATTCTTCTCTTCTTCTTTTCTCCACGCTCACACATCTCCTTTCCTTTCCTTTCTTTTCTTCTCACACCTTCTCCTTCCTTTTTTGTCCTCTCATCTCGTATACTCTCTTCTTTCCTTTCCTCTTCTACTCTCATTTCCTCTCATCTCATTTTCTTTCCTATCATTTCCTCTCACATCATCTCCAATCCTTTACTGTCCTCTCCTCTTTCCTTTCCTCCCCTGTCATCTCCTCTCCTCTCCTCTCCTCTCCTCTCCTCTCCTCTCCTCTCCTCTCCTCTCCTCTCCTCTCCTCTCCTCTCCTCTCCTCCTCCTCCTCCTCCTCCTCCTCAGATGATTGAGACTGAGTGTTTCAGAGATTTGAATGTGTTCGGGCCTCATGGGACGAGACCTCCAGATCTGGACTGGAATCAGCCACCAGAGCCGCCCAGACGCAGCCTGCTGGACAGGATCTTCAGGAGACATGTAAGTCAACACACACACACACACACACACACACTGATGAATGCACACAAAACTAACTCACACACATCTCTGTCTCTGTTTCCCTGTTTGCAGCACCCAGAGGTGTCCATCTCCCACAGCCGTGTGCAGTCTTCCAGTGTAAACTCTGTGGACTCCATGTCCAACTCTGCCCCCTAGTGGCACAGTGACAGTGTGGGAGCCACACACACACATACACACACAAAGGGAAGGAGCTCCGAGGGGCTTCCCCGCTGCTGATTGGTCCACAGCCAGGGCCTGAGCAGCAGCCGGAGACAGCCTGTCTAAAAGCGTAAATGGTCATCCCATTAGGGGGGGAGGGGGGGTTGACCAGGCCCTGAGACCCCGGGCATTTGTTAGTGGGATGGTCAAAATGTTGCAGAGACGTTTGAAAATATTGGGACAAACCTTACTTACCCTCAGGATTGTTGGACTTATAGAACAGAGCCACTGACGCTGATGAAAACAGAAAAGGATAGCTAATATTCAGGGGATCCACTGTATAATAAAGACCACCACAGGGAATAGAAGATGGGGTCTTGGTGAATTTTATGTTTTGTTTTTTCCAGAAAAGGAATTTCTTTTTCACTCATTTTCAGTCCTCTTTTACTTTCTGGCCTGTATCTTGTACCCAGATCTCTCCATCGATCTATCCATTTAAACACTTCCGAGTGTCACCATCTGTACAATCTTACATCTTACTCTAAGGCCCCGTTCAGACCTGGTATTGACATGCGTCCTGTGTGATCTGCTCACAAGTGAACAGCTTTGAGTACAGGTGTGAATGCACCCATACTCAGACCGGCAGTGTGTATGCAATGTGTCCTGGGCCACATTAAAAAACAACATCAAGTTCACTGTAATGCAGATTCCATGTTTGGGCCTTTTTACGTACAGCGGATCTTTGTAACGGCTTTATCACCAGACTCCCTTAAAAAATCTAACAACTCTGAGAACTGTTTAGATCGGAGAAACTTTATAAATTTTGTGAAACGCCTTCAAGACGAATTCTTAATTGTTTGGGCCTTCTTGTGAATTTGGCAAAAGTTATTTCTTTCTTCGTGGAAAAAACATTGTATCCCAGCCTGTTAATTATTACTACTGCTGGACCAATGGTTGAAAACAATAAGGCATTTTTCAAATAAATTCGGTATTAAATGCTATACCCTCATTTCCTTGTATAAAACATTGCTGTGATGAGCAGACAGGAGACACTCTGTGGTGCACTGGGATGCACAGTTTTACTTTCTCTTATGCTGACAGTCACTAAAAGTAAGTGCACGTCTTAAATGTAGTTGATAGAGGTATTTAGTGTGATTTTGGACTGAAAAAAGGAGCAAATAGTTCAGTCTTCGTAATGAATGGCCAAATTAATAGTCATGGACATTCAACTGACAAAATAGTCCTAGTTGAACCTCTTCAGTCTTCTTCTGCATTCAGCATTAAATGCAATACATTAAGGAAAGAAACATCCTTGAAAAAAAAATCCTTGCTGGGACACAACTTTTACTTTCTCTGTCATCTGTGATGTGAAAGTATCAGATTTCTACATAATCAGAGAAAGTAAAAGTGTGAGTCTTGATCATAGTTTAGGCACCACGGAGCATCTCTCCCCTGGCTGCTGACAGGGCAGGAAAAACATTAGGTTCATTGCCAGCTTATAGAGGAGTTTGGTGTGGCGTTGGATTAACAAAAAAGGAACAAATAGTACAATCTTTGTACTGAACGTCCAGCGATGTCTTTCTTTGTCATCTGTGATGTGAAAACATCAAATTAATTTCTGCACAGAAGAAGTAAAATTGTGCATCTTGCACATAGTTCTGGTATAAAATCCCAGCGCACCATAGAGCATCTGACTGCTGAAATCATCTATAAAACATGAGGCTCACTGAGCAGGGAAATGAGATCTGATCACAAGTGGTCACATTTGGAGACACATCGTAATACTAGGAGCTGTGACCTTGTGATCAGCTCAGCCACGACACGTTAATACCAGGTGTGAACAGGCCCTAACTTATTCTTTCTCTGTATTTCCACCTCCCATACCTCAGATCACTCCTAAACATTCAGAACACATCACCTCAACAACCTCAACACATAATGTACATTGCCTTGCATACACTCAGGCCAAAGATTACAGTTTAGTTTTGTGATACTGTTGTCATGTTGATTTATTGGTTTTTTGAAGGTTTTCAGCCGTTGTTTAGAACCACAGGAGGATCCAAGCGCGTGATCCCTTTTATACACTTTCTCTAAATATGAGCCTGCAGACATATCATATTGCTTAAAGCACATATACAGTACAAACATACCTACACAGATAGACATACACAGACAGAATTGTGAGAATCGTGTTGTGTTTTCATTGCATGGACAAGTGTAAGTATGGACAGCTGTATCCCTTTCGCTTCTGCATACCTCATTCCATAGTATACCGTACAACACACAGAGACGTCTCCCTTGGTTTACAGTGTCACTTTATATTTGACATTATGTGGAGTTTTGAGAAATGAATTATTAATATGCTGTACAGAAACAGAAATCTTTGGTTTTTTGCTCAATTTTTCCGCACAGTCCCCCCCATGGAGTGGAGAGGAACACATGCACTCAGCCTGACGTACAAGTTGCACAATTTCAAAATACTGTCATGCTGTTTCTTCACCAAATGAAAATGTTTTTACCTCTGATCATTAAAGGGATTGCTCCACCCAAAATCAGTAATACATATTTTTCCTCTTACCTGTAGTGCTGTTTATCCATCCAGATTGTTTTGGTGTGAGTTGCTGGGTTCTGGAGGTATCGGCTGCAGAGATGCCTTCTTTCTAAAATAATGGAACTAGAGGGCACTCGGCTTGTGGTGCTCAAAGCACCAAAAATATGTAAAACTCAACAGCAATATCTCTTTCCAGAAATATGAAATTGTTAATTAACATAATCAACAGACCTTGTTGTGAGCAATTTCATGTAGAACCTATTGTCCTTTTATCTGGGCTCACACCGCATTAGCTAGCTCATGGTGCTAACGTTACAGCTCAGCCGACGAGGACGCCACTAATGTTTACATCCCGTGCTGTCACAAGAACAAGCTTCTCGTCGCTGAGTAGATGCACGCTGCCTCGTGCGCAGTGATATGATTGGTGGGTGTAGTCTGGTAGAAAGTAAATAAATCCTACATGAAACCAGTGGTGAGAAGTAAAAGAAAAAACTTAAAACACTAAAATGCTGTACACAATGAAACTACATCACACTTTAAACTTGTCTGAAACTCAGCTGCAACAGTTGCAAAGCAGATGGTTAAATTAAATGATTAATTATTGTATTGGGTGAGACTTGGATTATTTTTAAATGTTTTGTGTAACTGTCAAGTTGCATGGAAATTATGTTTCATGTAATTTGCAACTTGCAAGTAGTTGCATGAACATTTCAGTGTGGAAAGCCAGAATTAAGTCGAGTTTTCACAAATCTGTACTTTACTGGCTGATTGTAACACAAATATCTGAACTTTTTACTCCTTACATTCTCAAAACAGGCTTGTTACTTTAGTATTAATGCATTTGAGAGGAATTATTGGTTATTTTTATGTTGCATCACTGCCAACGCCTTTCTAACAGCAAGACTGATTTCACTCTAAATGGAGGGGACAATAACACATTTTTTTGGTGTATCCATCAGTGCATATCACACAAGACAGATGTAACAAGACAAAAACACCATGAAAGACATAACAAGATGAAAAAAATGTCCCTCACAGGGCTACTTTTTACTTGTATATTTTGCATACATTTCAGAGGCTGTACTTTTCCACTTTACTTGAGTGAAGAAGCTGAATCAGTGCTTCTACCTTTACCAGTCTGTTTTACACAAGTATCTGTAATTCTGCTTAAATAAAGAATGAGCATGTTTAGCCACCTCTGTATTAAAGTCTCAACAAGGTCTGTGATTATCTTGAGTAACCAGGTCGTGATTCCTGAAAAGCAACAAAAACATTGCTGTTGAATTTTTCAAATGTTTTTTTTTTTTTTTTTTTTTGGCACTTTGAGCACCACAAGCGGAGTGCCATCTAGTTCCATTAATTCAAGTAAAAGGCAGACATCTCCATGGCTGATGTTTCCAAAAACTCTGCAACCAACAGCAGAACAGTTTAGATGGATAAGTGACTCTACAGTTAAGTGGTAAAATATGTATTTCTGATTTTGGGGTGAACTTTGCCTTTAAGGCACATTATTGTGTTGATATTGTCACACGCCGCTTGTTTTCTACAAACTTAAGTGTTCTTGTTCTCCCTATGCCTTTTCCATTTAAAATATATTGCTGCATAGCCATTGTTGTCACATGTACAGGTTTTTTATATTTTGCCCCTTTACACTTCTTCAAAATGCCTCACAAATCTAAAGGGTCTTCCTCTTGTTTCGTTGTTCCAAATGTGATTGAAGACACAGGGTATGAACAGTGAAAGGTTTATCTTATCCGAACTTCGTTTAATTGGTCCAGTTCATTCACGTCCGAGGAGAGCAGAGGAGGAGAGGAATACACCGGAGGATCCACGCAAACACCACACAAAGAAGTGGCCTTCTTGCAGCAGCAGCAGCAGCAGCACAGCCAATTAAAAGGGAGGAAGAGCTCAATGTCTTCTGCTTGTTTTTTAAGAATGTGGTATTTTTCCCTATCTGAGGCAGTGAACGCTGGCCCATGCAGTAATTTTAATTGTCCTTACCAATCTCACACAAGCCTGTTGTTTTTTTTTCTTTTCTCTGTGTACTTGATATGAAAAGAAAAAAAAAAAATCTCTGAATCAGACTGAAGTGCCTCCTTGTTAGCATGATCTCCAAGACAATGCCCCCACACAGACATCAGCACTTTGTTTATTCTCTGACTGTCATGCTCTGTTTGTTTCGCTGGGGAACGCGTCAACACACAAACACACACAGACTCGCAGTTTGTTGGAAGTGAAGGGAAGGGAGCGAGGAGGGTGTCGATGAGGGGATTCTCCTTCTTAATGTGATGTACAGCGAAGTGCTGAGTGCATGTGAAAGCCAAACCCACTGTGTCCTTCAAGTCCCAATAAACTCTGTGCTATAGTTTGAGTACTCCACAGTATGTCTGTCTCTTTATTTCCATGTCCATGTCCTCACAGAACATGTCCTTGTTCGTATTCAAATACATTTAAATGATTCGGGACGTTATTTTCCTACCCTGTCATGCCAGCTAGTCAGGTAGTTAGATGATGCTTCAAAAGTAGGTTAGGTCCCCTCAACATCTCATGACCATCTTCAAAATTTGTTTTTTCTTTTAACAGATAATGGCATGAAAAGCACAGCTGAAAATCCAGAGCTGGGTTACTACAGTTAACCTACCATGAGTTTAGTTTACTTCCCACTATGCCCCTGTATAGCACATTTAAGTAGCTTACGGGAAACAGGAAACCAGAGTTGACTGATGTTTCTAAAAGGAGCGAGACTTATGAAGGGTCAATTGTTTTCATGTGTGATGATGTCAGTCCTCATAGTAGTTATTTCATTTTTGAAACTTGACCTCACTGTATAAAATGATCTATAGTGACCTCATCAAACTTTACAACCACAAATGTTGCAATGCAAGAAGGGAGGCAATCGTTGGATAACCTGACATACGCTCCAGTTCTGATAAAACTGATAGCTGCCAGTAGTCCCTCGTAGGATGCTGATTGGCTGAACTGCTTCAGGCCGAGATCCTGAAGCCTGGCAGGATGGATTCTCGCGTGATCTAGCGAGTCCAGCCGCCAAGCCGAGTCCAAGCAATTGTACCTAATGTGAAAGCATCCTCCAAAAAATGCCTCAGTGTCATCATCGAATCCAATACGCCTCTAAGGCTGGTGAGACCATAATAACAATAATAATAATAATAATAATAACATCAACAGTAATGAGTCACTTCTCTGGACATCAGCAGCTGAAGTACTTACAGAAAAGCAGAGTAACTTCCTTTTGAGACGAGTAACTCTAACCGTCTTCAGGTTGCCAGTTAGAGAACTTCATGTTTGCCCCGGTGGCTCATTAAAACTTAATGCTGCTCTTGTCAAACAAGGAGCCATTAGAAAAAGGCAAATGACCCACTTTGGCTCTTGATTCTTTGTCTTAGAAAAAAAAGAGCTTTACAGTACGGGGAACATGGGTGCCTGGTCTGTCCACTGTGAGTAATGGGTCACATAGTACTAGGCCTGTGTGTTCTCTTATTAAATGAGAGAACTCACCCTGCAGAAGGCCAGAGAGACTGATGGGTAATTCCTGTCATCCAGCCGGAGGGACGCGAGGTTGCAGGTTAAGGTGACTCCAGTCTATCTGTGGGATTTATTAAGCTGTTCCTGTTTTCTCTGTGCACATTCCTGTTCCCTAATCAGATGGCCTGTTACTCTCCTGACAGGTTTCCATTTCTGCGGTCATGTGCATTGTTGACTCTGAGCGCACGCTTGACGTGTGGCCTGCTGAGGCAATATTGCTGTTAGATAGTCTGGATTTTGCTTGGACAGAGCAAGCAAGGTTGTCAAAACAAGTGAGCGGTTTGATAAAACATGTTATTAACAGATCATGGTGTGCCTTTTGACGATGAAGCAAGCCTTCTGGAAAAACTTCCAGAGTGTGATCCAGTCTCACGGACAGAAAAGCCGAATCAGGGTCATGATGTTTGGATGTTGGTATTATGAAATTTGATGTGTTTGGCGAGTCTAACCCCCACGGAAAAACTGACTGTTCTGCTTCTGAACAATACTAAACCTTTACTGAGTGTTTAATCTTTACTTTGACAGGGTAGGTTGACTGAGCATACTGCACGACTGTCTGCTGCAATGTCCTGTTGTTTGTCTGCTGCACATAAGAAAACATAGCAGTTATCCAAATATTTAATACAAAAAATTGAGCTAAAAATAGTGTTTGAGGAGAGACAACCCCAATTCCAAAACAGTCGGGATGTTCTGTGAAACGTAAATAAAAACAAAATATTGTTTTTTGCAAATACTTTTGGACCTATATTCAGTTAAATACAATAGAAAGACGAGGCATTTAATGTTCAAACTGCTACCCTTTGGGACAGAGGCAACAAAAGACTGGCAAAGTCATCGTAATCTCCAGGCTGAGGAGGGAAACCATCCAGACCATCCAGATTGTTACCAGCGCCAACTTCAAGAGCCAGCATCTGTGATGGTATGTTGGTGTGTTAGTCCCCATAAATACCCTGTCTTTGTGCTGTATTCAGTTAAATAGAGCAGCGGTTCCCAAACTTTTTTTTTTTGGCATGCCCCCCCTAAAGTTCTTATCAATTAACAATAATTGGAAGCAACTGATTAAAAAAGGATTGAAAAAATTACAGCCTCAGTTCTTCATAGCATCCAGTCGTGTTTCAGAAAGGGTGAATTAGCCGACATTGTCAGATGGCTAGTAATGTGCATGTTAGCAAGCAAGCTAATGTTAGCCAGCTAAATCTACAATGTCACAACATATCTCACATGCTCTGCAGTAATGCTAGATTAACTATTTTGTGTTGTGGTGGGCACTGGTTGTTTGTCGACATGCAAGGGATTCCATTTCTAAGCTAATGTTGGCTAGTGTTCCCAACTCTTGGCATCGAAGCGGAGGGGAAGAGAGGCAAGGCACTTGGCAGCGTGTATTAACGTCAAGTCTCGAGTCTTTTACTTTGAAATCAGTCCACAGGCTGTCATAGGAAACCGAGAAAATTGGGGAAGGTCTCATTTTTCAAGTTACATCAGTCCGTTCACACATCGGCAATACAAAGCAATTAATATGTAAAGTGCTTGACATTCTTACATACTGTACCTTTAATGGCTCCAATTTTTGATAATGACACTTGAAATATGTCCCTAGCTCGTACCAAGATATCAGTCATGACAGAGAGGAAACAAGCCAAACTGAATGGAAAATTTTCGCCCTCAAATTCCAGTGAGTGTTTAGGCGGTAATGGACCATGAAGGGATGGATGAGTCACTCAGGGTCTCTCCCACTGACCTCTTCTTTGGGCTCTCTCATCATCGAAGAGAAGCTGCTCTCTCCTGTGTCATTCACTGGTATGGGGATGTTTGTGTGTGTGTGTGTGTGTGTGAGCAATGCAGTGGGCCCGGGCACTGGACGTTATCTAACACAGAGTTTGTGAGAGTCTGAGACATGCTCGTCGTGTCCGCCGGGCAACCTTGGCGACATGGCCGTTGGAACAGTGAGGTGATGCGTGTGTGTGTGTGTTTATCTATGTGGTGATAGCACTGCGGCCTTGTGAGTAGTGCTCTTATATATACAGCACTCTCAAAAGTCTGCAGACAGAAATCCAAGTCCTCTCTATAGCACTGTCAGCTGTCCGTCCACTTCTTTTAAGAAGATTTACAGCTCAGACAGACACCAAATCTGTGTGATCTCTACTTGCTTTTTACAGTTTTCTAGTTCTCTTAAAGCTCCTGTGACAGAACAGAACAGAACATGCTGCCTGCAACCTTCAAACTGTGTGCTGGCATCTCCTACAGGCATATGAGGAACATGACAGGTGAGTGAGATGGTCCTGTTTAGGCTGACATCCAGCTCTCTTGGCCTAGTTTTCTTCCTGTTGCTCAAAAACTTATATTTTCTCAATGGAGTTCTGCATTGAGCCCAGAATCAGTGTGGCTGAATGAATCAGTGAAAAAAGAGTAAAGCAAAAAGACATTTCTTGTTATGTTCTTTTGTTGTGATTTCCCCCCTCTCTGAATGGATTTAGAAGCGTAGTAACTGTGTACTTGTTTGCCTCCATCTCTCAGGTTTGAGGAAGAATGCAATGGTGGCCATTCACCATGAGCTGAACAGACTGGCAGGTCCCGGCCCCAGTAACTGGATCAGTCAAGTTCGACGACGGAGCTCGCTCCTCAGTGAGTTGTAACATCATCATTTGAGCACTCTTATTTTAACAGGGTTTTGATTTTTTTTACTCTTCAATTATGCTGTAAAATATCTTTTAAAAGATCAAATTCTTGATTATTAAACCTCCTAGTGAAATCAATGTCCTAGAAATTGAATCTTTATTAAATATAAGACGTCTACTCTGTCAGGTTTTCCATCTGAGAGCAATATTATTGAATAAATGTGTCAAAAAGTATAAAGTTTACCAGTGCTTGAGCAGTATTCCTGCCTTCTTTAAAACCAGAAAGTGCTAATGGGGTGTTTAGAGTTTAGCTAAACCTTTTTATGCCTGATTAAATTATAATTTGTTCAAAAACAAAACAGAGTTGATGGAAATCTGGGACACAACTTTAAAGGGCCAACATTATCATTTAAAAGAACAATTTTTAAACAAAGATGATTATAAATTCTTGTCTGGAAAAAGTTTAGAAATGAAATAAGTTGAAGTAAACCAAAATATTTCATAAATTACATATATTTCATATATATATGTATATATCCATAAAGAATAGATTTTCACCTAGAGTGTGCTTTTGCTAGGAAATGATTTGATTCTCAAGAATGTTATACCACACAGATAGAAATAATTGAATTATAGATTTGATATAATACCTGAATTTGCATATCATAAAACCTTCTGGCCGAAAAGCAAACAGTCAGTTTTGGTTGTGAGGTGTTGATCCTAAAAATACAGAAACATAAGTAAGTGTAAGTTGGCTGACATTTTCATCTCCTTTGTTTTTGGTTTCTGTAGGTTCTCGTATTGAAGAAGAGGAGCGGTACAACGAGGAGGAGATGTCTTACGTGAAGCAGGGTGAGGATGCACTGCAGAAGGCCATCAGCATCCTCAGCGAACAGGACGGCTGGACCATCGAAACTGTAGCCGTGAGTATTGAGACAGGCACAGAAAACACAATAATATTCTGTAAGTATTCTTTAACTTTAAAGCTGCAGCTGGTGCCACTTCAGATGGGTGATTAAAGGTACATTCACTGGATATTTAATCAAATGTGACAGAAAGTCTGTGAATACTTCCAGTATTTGTTTAACACTCTTCCTCAGGCAAATGGAGATAAAGTCCTGAGTAAGATGTTGCCAAACATTGGGAAGGTTTTCAAGCTGGAAGTGATGTTGGAGCAACCTCCTGACAATCTTTATCAAGAGCTGGTGGGAAATATGGAGCAGATGGGGGAGTGGAACCCAAACGTCAAACAGGTCAAGGTAAAACAGAGAGGTGGCGTCAGGGGGTGGGAATATGAACAGGGATCCCTTTAGATTCTGTGCACGTCACAAACAGGTCTCAAGTTACTGTGGTGAGATCTGAGCGATACAATCCAAGAACAGTGATAAATTTTCACGCTGGTATCCCACAGATCCTCCAAAGGATCGGCCCAGAGACGATGGTGACCCATGAGGTGTCTGCAGAGACGCCTGGCAACGTGGTGGGGCCGAGGGACTTTGTCAGCGTCCGCTGTGCCAAGCGTCGGGGCTCCACCTGCTTCCTGGCCGGAATGTCCACTAAGCACCCGAAAATGCCTGAGCAGAGGGGCGTGGTCAGGTGAGTCAGGGGAAGTAACGGAATCATAAATACTTAACTGAACCTTGGGGGAAACCAGATCATGTTATAGTTGCTCTGTTCAAGAATAAATATATATATATAAGCACAGAGAAATTACATGAAAATAGAAAAAATATATGCATTATACTACAATATTTGACAACAATATTACGACACATTTAGTGGCCAAATACCTGTAACACTGCAAACAAAAACAGTAACTTCCAGGAAGAAAAGTGGCAATTAATTTTAATTTTGGAGTCATGTAAAATTGGCAGTAACTATAGCATTTAAACATGTATAAACGGAGCCGAGAACTCTGCATGCATTTATGCAAGAGGTGCAATGGATGGATGTAAATACCTAATGCCTTTTAATTTGATTGTGCATTGATTGTTGTACTATGATCATTCTGTGTTTCAGGGCGGAGAATGGACCAACCTGTATAGTCATGAGGCCCTGTGCTGAAGACCCAAATAAGACCAAGTTCACCTGGTTACTAAATTTAGATCTAAAGGTAAAAGACTCTTGTCATCAGAGGACACACTAATTTACACTAAAATAGATTCAAGAACTAAAATCAAACAAAACAGCTCAATTTTTCCCAGTTTAACACTGTCTATGTCTCTGTCGCCTGCAGGGCTGGATCCCAAAGACAATCATAAACAAAGTGCTCTCTCAGACGCAGGTGGACTTTGCCAACCACCTCAGGCAAAGGATGGCTAATAATGTTTCTATGGAGATGGCTCATGCCTGCTGACACAAGATGCCTCTTGAGCTTTGGCACAGCGCGCTCGACGGTGGAAGGAGAGCAACCCCTGCTCATTAAGAAATCATATAAATCTGCTTGTAACCGCTGAAGAAATATGAAAAATCCAGAGAGTATTAAAAAGATCAGGTGAAGATGATGCTTGTCTGAGGAAAATCGGAGCACAGATGCTGATTTCAGCTGGCAAATGTGTGTTTTTCTTGGCCATGTTAATATAAAATTTGTCATGAGATGTTGCATCGCGTACACTGTGTGCCTCGATTGTTCCTGACACATTCATCTACATCACTCCACCTTGGCAGACACATTGTCAGCAGTAAAGCACACAACAATCTGCACATTGTTTCCTTCTGATAACACTCCAGTCATTGTCCCTCCCTCTGCTGTGAAACTGCACTTTTATTTCAGTGTTTTATTTATTGATTTATTGATTACACTACAACGACTGCCAAGTGAATAAGTGACTGTAATATCAGTGATGTTTATGTCTTTATGCTTTTATTATGTTGCTGGAGACAAAGAAAAGCAGTTTGGATGACTGCTCTGTGCTTTCATGATGCATGAGAACCCAAATAAAAGCTCATAAAACATTTCAACAGTCGTGGTTAACTTAAAAGATAAAGACCAGGGTTCAACATTAAGTGATTCTGGAGAAAGACAGTTGAGAGTGTTGAGAGTGTTGAGACTCTGGGTTGGTAACCCAAAGCATCTGCAGTTTTATGGCCTGGGAAGGAGACTCAACAATCAGCTATCTTAACTGACATGACTGGCCAAAGTCTACTGTCCCAGGCTTCGTAACGCCTGAAAAGAGAGCCAAGAGGAGGTGCAGACGTCTAGTTTTCTTTCAGTTCACTTGAATTACAATATGCTGAAATGTTGTTATGGATTTTTTTGCTCAATAACACCAAAAATAAACTGCCTACCTTAACCATGGCCCGATGATGGTTTACTAAGCTGACTAAAATTGCTACTGTGCTCCTTACATAAAACCCAGAGACATATACATAACATACCTGCTACTGTAAAATCCTGTGGTTGGTTCATTTGCATTCAGACAACAAATAAACCTCACCACAGTCCATTTGAAAGTGGACCTGGACAAACCTTTTTAAGCAATCTCAGTCCAGTTGTTTGGTCTGGATCAGGGTGAGTCTTAAAAAATTAAACATGGATGTGCTGAGGACAGTCTTGAGGCAGTTTTATCGATCCATCTGGACTGTGGTAATGTAGATCTACACAAAGTAGCTAGCAAGCTAACATTAATATGCAGGAAAATGTTTATGTTGCTTGACAAAAGTACAGTCCAGTAAGTAAATAAACAAAGAAATCATAATCTATTGTCAGTTATTACTGTCAGCTAATAAGTGGCATTTGTAGAACTGTTAAAAGCAATATCACACTTGTGGTCGTGCTGCTATACTGAATAATCAGCACGGCGTGTGATTATCTTCCTCACTCCATTTCATGTCATACTGCTTTATAGAGCTGTGCACTTACATTATCCCAAATATTTCCTATGACGGTCTAATCCACAGAAATCCATAATTTATTCAAGGAAACACTGCATTTCCTATTAGCTGCTAAAAAGCTAAGTCAGAGAAGTTGAGAAGTTGAGCTTGTTTTCCATCAGAAACAAGGCCTTCATAATTCATGGCAGATGTGGACAACACAACTGTCAAAGTTAAGGAAGCCTGCATTAAGTTGCATTAAACTTCCTTTTCTATACTGTTTTTACATAAATTTACATTTGGGCCCCCAAAAATGTACTTTGGCCACCAAATTTTGCCTGCTGGGTCTGGAGCAGGAGGTTAAAGATATTAGCATCTATCCATGAAGACTAAAAACAGTCAACACACAAACTAGGTCACACAGGAAAAAAAATTACAAAACTGAACAGAAAACCTGAAACTTATCTTGGAAGCTGCACGCCAGTTGCGCAATCATTCCTCTCAGCCAGAGATGAATTTAAAGGTTCTCTTTTTTTAAACCGTGAAAAATGTAGCTCGTGAAAAACGTCTTCCTGTTCCTTGATGAGTTTTCAGACTGACAGTTTGCCAGAGCGAGCAGGTGTTTGGCCATTCAGATGTGTGAGGAGACCAGCAGCGAGCATTTCAGCACGAGCCAGCAGCACATTCCCCGAGATCAAGTTAACGGTGGATTTCATCCCAAACAGGAAATCTGTCCTCCATTATTGCCAGTTGTGTAACATTTTTCCTACTTTGTGTAGTTTTTTTCATCGATCCAAAATGTTTTGTAACAGCTCATTTTCTTGGATGCTGTGCAGACTGCAGGGGCCAGGATTCTCACTGCTGCAAGATGTTCAGCAGCACTGCCTCAGAATTATGTTATTATGACACACAACTAAAGCCTCAAAGATGTTTCTGAGGTGAAATAAGAAGCAGCCAGAGGTGGCAAAATTACATAAATTCTTTATTCAAGTAGAAGTACAGATACTTGTGCAAAGACTCTGATAAATGTAGAAGTATTGATTCAACTTCACTGATTCACTGAATCCACTTATCTGTTTCTTTTTGTTACATCTTTAATGTCATTTTTTTGCCTCATGAAAAAAATAAATACTCAAGTAAAGCAGAGACACCTGAAAACGTCACTTAAATACAGTAACAAAGTATTTGTAACTCCTCACCTCTCTCCTTTTCACACTTTCAAGTTTTTTTTTGTCTTTTGTTTTTGTAGAATTTAGGCCTAAGACAAACGGCCAGTTGATCCTGACTCCAGTTTACTCTAAATAAAACAAACCTCAGCAGAATAGTTTCAGGGCTTGGCGTGTGTAATGCAAAACAAACTTTTTTTTTTCATTGAAAGAATGTTCCATAGGGGTAATAACTGACATCTGCTTGAAATCCCTCAAAATCTGAACATAAGCAGATGTGAGGAGAGTCGTAGCCGCTCAGAGATCTCGTTCCATTATTTGTGTAATGAAAGGAGTGGAGGAGAAACTCTGGGGTAGGGAAGAGAAAATGATCCAGTGCAGATAAGTTGTGTAATAGAAGAACAGGAAGACAAAACAAGCTATATCTGCCAGTCATGTTGGATCCCTGACACTGATGGCAGCCTTCATTAATTCTTTTATTTTTTATTTTTTCATCCATCTATGTGTCCTTGACTGAAATTCAAACATCAGCTTTTCTTTCTGCAGAGAGAAATGTAGTCACATTTTTACACTTTAAAGGGAGCGCCAAACACTGTCAAAGCTTTCTCGAGGGCTTAAATGAAAAAACAAAATATCTGGGCTTCATGTTCTATGGAAGCTCACTGCTGTAAATCATTAATATGAGAAATGCATAACCTCACTATTTGGAGATAAATCATTATTTTGAGATTAGCAAATCATCACTTTTGTGATTTTTAAATTTTTTTTCTGATACTACGTCATTATTTTGAGATAAGTTATTATTTTGTGATACTGAACCATTATTTAAGATAAGTCATTATTTCTAGATAATTAAGTAATTATTTTCATACAATTTCTTGTTAATTTGTGATACCAAGTTATTATTTTGAGACAAATAAGTCACTATTTTGTTATTACATGTAATTTTTTTTGGAAAATAAGTCATTATTTTGATTAAATTTGTAATCATTTTGCAATGCTAAGTCATTATTTTGTGATACTTAGTCATTATTGTCATTGTTAAGTAATTATAAAGGCTGCATTGCAGTAAAGTGATGAACTTACTAGACTGTTCTGCCTTTACCCACTTTGCTAATAATTATTTATCAAAAATCTAATATTTTATGACAGCACCATCATCCTTGCAATGTTGTTGCAATATAGATATTGAGGTATTTGATAAAAAATACTAACTCATTATTTCAAGAAAGTTTCTCAATGTTTCTTTTTCATAAGAATGGGCTTTCATAAATATCATAATTATATTCATAATTTGTCTTAAAGAAAACTGAAACTGTGTACTGTTTCTTGAGCAGAGCAGAGTATCTGTGCTGATGGGAGGTAGAAAAGGAGGTCACAGGCTCCCCTCTACAGTATCTGTGTGAGAGAGAGAGCAATGACGTAATGAAGCTCCAGCCCGACAGGAAACCACAATTCCCAAGATGCACTTGAAATTACCGTGGCCACTGGACGGGGGAAGGGAAGCTGAGATTGGAGGGAGAAACAGTCAGAAACTGAGGTACTTTTGAAATGCTTCATATCGCATAATATTTTCAGACAGGCTACTGCACGCTGTGTTTCGTGTCGTTTTTTGAATTTACGTTAATGAGAAAAGCAGATTAATCGTTGTGCTGTCGGATTTGGGCACAGACTCCATCCCCGTTACACTTCAATAGAGCTACTGCTGCTAGCCCGTTAGTTAGCCTGACAGCTGGCTTTTCTTCTGTTAGCGACCTCTCAACTTATTTAATTACACCTGATATTCATGACATAAATCGTTTGGCTGTTTGCGCTAAATTTTGGCCGGTTTGCATGCTGATATTTGCAGGTGTTTGATTCTCGGTTTAAGGAGAAGCGGTAGCTGCGTCTTTGTGCCTGCGGGGTTGCTAGCTGACATATTGCTAGCTTGTTGGTTGCTACAGATAATGTTGGCTAGCTGACGTTAGACTGCTGTTATAGCTGTCAGAGCGGAGATATGTCACTGTACACCACTGTCAGCTCACAAACATGGACTTTTTACATACGTTTTGTGGTTTGCATCACGACACTTTGCTTGTAGCGTTACTTTTACGTTGTAGAGTAACAGATTTTTGCCATTTTTATTCCCTTTCTGTGATTTAGACAGTGGTGGAGGAAGTATTCAGTAAAAGTGGCAACACCTCTCTGTGAAATTACTCCATTATAGTTATAACAGTCATGCATTGAAAATTTTAAGTTAGACTACTTAAGTATTGAAAATAAAAGTACTCAATTAAAAAAAATTTTAATTGTAAGAGTAACTAGCATAGGTGCCTGGGGCTGCAACAGTTAAGTGATTCATCAATTTTTAAATTAATCGCCAACTATTTTGAGTCTTGATTAATCTTTTTAAGCATTTTTTTACTTCTCGTATTCCCTCTTGTTAAATGAGATAAAATTCTGGTTTCTTTACTCCTTTATGACAGTAAACTGAATATATTTGGATTGTGGGCTAAACAAGACCTTGGGCTTTGGGAAACACTAATCGGTTAATCAATAATGAAAATAATCCTTAGTTGCAACCCTATAGGTGTCAAAAACACGGTTAAACATTCATAGTATTTTTCACTTGCCCAATTGGGTCAGAAAGCTACTTGCCCAAAGTTAATTTTCATTTGCCCCTGTACAAACTGGGGCAAATCTATTAGCAGTTATCAGAGAACAGCAAAGACTAAAGGGTAATTGTCAGGTTTAATCAACGGCTACAACATCTATAACATGTTTGAAAATAGTGAAGAATGTCCATCCTAGTTTTTCCAAGTCCAAGATAATGTCTTAAATTAGATATTCAGTTTAATATGATAAGAAACAGAGAAAACTGGGAAATTGACATATTTGAGGGCAGGATTTTTTTGCATGAAACAGCACTTTAACAGCATGATATTCTTGCATGAAAAACTCCTTTAACAATTAATTGATAATCAAAATAATTGTTAATTTTCTTTTTACTGGGCAAATGGGTTGGTAGATTAATTAGACCTATGTAGTATTGTACTTCCTATTTTTGGGATACTATTTTTGCAGCAATGCAGCTAATAGTTTTTTAAAATAAATTTTGACATAGCTAAAAATATAAGTTTAAAAAAATCTCCTTTTTATTTGTGAACATTTTTCACTCAAGGAGACTGAGACAAACAGCCTAAATTAAGAACCGTAAATAAATCATGAGCTCATGGGATGATCAGTAAATCCAAGCAGATTAGCCTAATTTAAAACAAAATATTGCAGACATTACATTTTTGAGGGCTGCAACTAGAAATGATTTTAATTGTCAATTAATCTGTTGATCTTTTTCTTGATCAGTATTTTGGTGCAGAAGATGGCGAAAAATGTTGATAATTTTTCTGAAGCTAGCGTTTCGTGGTGGCATTTTCACTTGCTGTTGTAAATAATGTTGTAATAATAATGATTTGCTCACTGATAGATGTTCAACTTTGTGAAGCTAAATAATTATTTTTTGTTCTAGTTTTCAGACATTGTGTACATATGACAGCTTCTTCTCAGGACCATACAAGAGCTCTATCCATGACCCACATCTCACTGGACACCTTCACTTCTGACTCTGGACGTGTGCTCCTGTTTCACGTGAGGCTGAAGACATAACACAGCTGTGACTGCAACTGTACTATCTGGTACCTGGAGGTGCGTACTGGATTTGTCTTGGGTGCCAAAGTAATGAAGTGTCTCGGACGGGGAGAGCCAAGCCCTGAACAGTGATGTCATCATTCAGCTTCTGTGCACCTCTGATGGAGCTGAGGAGCGAACCCACCGGCCAGCCAGATCTGTGGAGGAGAGGAAGGAGGCAGGTTTCCAGGAAACTTGTGTATTGATGGATTTCCTCCTGTCAGCTCTTGTAGACTGATACCTGCACATTCCTGTCAGTGCACACACTCCAGGTTAGACTCTGAAGTAGCTGATAACACCAGGCTGCCACAAAAAAATCACACAATCATCGCGTAAAAAGAGAATATCATGTACACAACATGGATTTCTTCTGCCAGTGACAGTTTTGTGAACGGATACTGGTGACTGTGGAGTTCTCTGCGTATATGAGGAGAAAAGTCACTACAAATGTGCACTACAGAAACCATGGTGGTCCTTACATCAGCTCCTCAGTCCATCTCAGTCCATGATGACAGAAGCCTTTAGAGGCCAGGATCAGGAACACGCTCGCCAGCCAACACACTCATATGCAATGGAAGAAGACATTGATGTCACATCCCACCCTGAGGTAATATTATTCCACCTTTTCTTTTAAACGTTTAAACTGAGTTGCACCAACAAAGATTAATTCAACCAAAGACCAGTTCATTTTTTTTTAATTTGTTTACTGGTGAAAATACAGACATAGCACAACTGTTCTGTGTTCAGCATTTTCAACAATAGACTCCTGATTTAAAAATAAATTCAAACAACAAAGTAAATCCAAGTTTAAAAATGTAGGTTACACCAAAGTGAAATAAAGTATAATAAATATGGAGGTGCTCACATACCCTAGTGAACATAAATAAATAAATAAACAAAAAATAAATTTGCTTGCTGTCAGGACATAAGTATAAAAGAGGGGAAAAACTTGCTGCTCAGTATTTGTTTGCTAGCTAACTAAAGTGTTTAAAAAGTTATGTTCTTTGCTGGCCAGCTGAAAGGTTAAATATTGTATGCTAGCTGGGTAAAAATAAAAAAAAAATGGTATATAATAATATTGTGCTGTTGGGATATACTAAGTATAAAAAAGGGGGAAAAATGCTAACTTGTGACTCTGTATTCCTTAATGTTGCATTGTTTGCTAGCTAGTTGAAAAGTTTTTCAAAAAGATATATTGTTTGTTCTCTAGCTAAAAAAGTTGTTAAAAGGTTATATTGTATACTGTTGTATAAGTTCAGTTTAGTTGTCCTTTAAATTTCTTGGAACTTGATTATTTTTTTTAAGTGTAAGTTTAAAGTTTAGAGTTTAATGTTGGGTCACATTTTAAATATGTAGTAAGTGGTGTAATAGTTTTAAGTTTTGGTACAACAGAATTAAATTGAATCTAGATTTAGAGTAAAAATGCAACCGGTTTAATTTGAATCTTTCTCAATTTTAAGCTAGTTTGACAGTTTGATAAAACATAATTTAAATTTAAGCCATGATTTAATTGGGTTTAAAAATTAAACCTTGTTGGTGCAACCCACATGTAATCTCATTTCAGTGTTTGGGTTCACAATAACTTAACACCATTAAAATAGAAAGCTACACCTGCTTTGTTGCTCAGCAAAATGGAAGTACATACTTCCTTACCACTCTTGGCATATTGATGTAGGCAACCTCAGGGGTAAATGTTCTGTTCCTGTTCCACGCTGTTGTATAAAGTTAAACTATTAAGAGCTCATTTGTTTAAGCAGTTCTGTCACATGTGTTTAACTTAACCTGAGGTCAAACGTTCTCCCGCTGCGTTAGCTGTAATCTCTGATCTGGCTCGCTTGGCATGTTGGCATGGCGGCAGCTGACAGGGCATGTCCCTTATCCCCAGCTTGGTTTTCTAGCCGTAACATTACCTCTTGCTCCCTGGCCTCGAGCCTTGTGTGTTGCTTCTTTTGTAAACAGTTGGAGAAGTGCGTCCCCTGCCTCGCTGGATTCAGCGTAACAAGACAGGGACAGTTATCCTCAAAGGAAGTGCAGCCTTAAATTGTCTTAATGAGTAAAAAGTCTGCAACTTCTGAGACATCTCCGAGACTTCGTTTGGCTTTTTGTACTTAATTCAGGTTTTTTGAAGTAAGGTTATATGAGGTACTACTTAGTCATAGTCGGTGTCAGCATGCCCCCAGTTTGGAGAAACAGCCAGGAGTACTGGTGTAGAAAGCTAAGCAATGTACTGCTCTGGACAGGGTCAGCAGCTAAATGTATTTTAGACACTTAAAGAAATCAATATCAGGTTAAGTGTGCACTATATACACTGTATACATTATTTGTTATATTGGTGTCTCCCTGCTATCAGTCTCCCTTGGCAAAAACAGTAATTTTGCCTCACAGAACACGAGAGTTGCTGGTTTACTGCTAGTTTGTTTTTTGTTATTTTGAGACTTAAGTTACTCTCTTGTGATATTTGGCGTTTTCCTGTAGGCATGGGCAATACATTGAAATTTTCCAACCAGCTACCTTAAATAATATATAATATAACGAAAAAAAATGTGTGGAGAATCACAGATTCTCATTTTGACAGATTTTCAATTTAATATTGAAATTGTGACCTCATCTACAGAGCCACCTCAAAAAATCTGAATTTTCCCTTTAATGTCACAAGTTACTTTCAGGTTTCATGAATTGCAGAGCTGCCAAAAGATGAAAGCATAATGAAGCATGCACTGATAATGAATTGCCTGTCTTAAAAGCGGCGAAAGCTGCACTATTTGTGCTTTGTGGACATGTCTCAAGCATCTGCTTTGTGTTGCTGCCCTCCTGTTAGGGCCTGAATGGTTTGTCCTGTGAATGTAAACCATTAGAGGAAATCACCAATGGACACTCCAACCATAAGCCTGTGAGTAAATCACTTGTCATTGATCCAGTGTGATTTGTTTTGACTACCAAGTGTTTTATATGAACTTTTTTCTTCTCAGGTCATGAATGGACTGATAATTAGTCATAATGTCAAAGACCACACCAATGGCAGCGCACCACTCAGATCCCTGCCGGTAATTACATTTAATTCTTTGTATCTCACTTCAACCACAAATGCCCTTCTTTGATTGTAAGGTAATCCATTGTTTGATCGTTTCCCAGATTTCAGCACTGAAGCAGAATGGCCTCCTGCAGACCCTGGCAGCCGGAGGGGACCAGCCTAAGCCTGCAGGTAAGGCACACATACTCTCACACGACCTGTCTTTTGTCTCACGTCCTCTTCCCGCAGGAATTTGAGATTGTATCCTAGATACCAGGCAGCCGTTGCAGGTAAAACCTCCCTCAGGAGTGCAGGTTGTCTGCTTGGAGGAAGCACAGGGTCTCAGTGGCACTCTGAGTGATGCAGATCTGTCAGACGGGAAGGATTATTGAGAGAAGGAACAGGATTTAGTGTCGGCCTTTGCACTTCAGCCCATTGAGTAGAAACTCAACCTCTATCAGAGTTTCTGGTGAAGTTTGAGTGCATTAGTTTATTTTCTAACCTTATTATCTTTAATTATCTGTACAGAGGAAAATGTGGAGTTGGAAAAGGCCAGACAGGAGTGGGAGGCTCTGGAGAACGTCCAACCAGGTCAGACGCTCCTTGCTGTTTTGCCTGTTTGCATCAAGATGATGACAACTTTTTGTGTCTGTAATTTGCTGTTCTAAAAGAATATTTTTATGTAATATCCCCCAGCTCTCACTGAGGACTCGAACCCGACCCCGATCATCTCCTTCAATGAAGCCCTGCAGTACTTCCAGACCACAGACCTCGGGGACTTGCTGGTAAGGAACACTGGACACCAAAAGTTCTCAAGTAAAAGTTGACCTTTCTTTTATTTGGTGAGACCCAAATACAAACTGGAAAAACAAATTTATCTGCACTATAATGTGCTGCATGGGAAATTCAGCAGAACACACATTTCCACTGAATTATTTTTATCTATGAGACAACATTGTCATGCTATACCCACACTTTGAGACTGATTTCACAGTAAAAGCTTGAAATAAAGGCTTGCCTCTAATAAAGACCTGTGTCACTTGTCAGAATATACAGTATGTGGGCGAGAGAGGGACATACAGGTGAACGATAGGGGTGCAACAGATCGCAAAAAACTCACGGTTAGGTCTTTAGTGACCGCTCTGTAGTCTTGCCTGAAGTCCCGTCCACAGCACCATCTGATTGGGTACAAGGCACAAGTAATACATCAGACCAGCAACATGTCATCCAGTCTGAGTCGGGAAGGCCACCCCCTGTTTTTCCCTTAAAGCAGAATGATAATGTGTGGAGCCAGACCTTTCTCCGGCTCTGAGCGCTGTAGAGAAAAGTCTGGTTATGCAAGACTACTTGAAAAAGTAAAAAACAGTGGCAGCAGAACTATATTTCACACTATAAAGGTTCAGCAAAATGTGGTTCACATGCATGCTGTTTTATTACATCATTAGTGAACATTGAAGTGTAATACAGAAAGAAAAACATCACAGAATTGTTACAGTAGATTGAAATTGCTGTACTCTTGTCTTTTCATTATAATATAAATATTCAAATAAGAACTGAGTGGATTACTGCTGGACTTCCTTAAGAATTTCATCGATAGCGCCATCCATCCTTTTACTGTATTTTTGTCGCCCACCCCCACCTGTAGAAAAACATCCAGCCAACCATTCGCAGGACAGGTCTGGCCGCGATCACACACTTCCTCTTCGGACCTCCACGGCTGCACAGGGAACTCCTGGAGGAAAGGGACCTGGTCTTTGCAATCGCACAGTGTGAGTGTGTGTTTGCTGGGCCTGTTGGCCAGATGTAAAACTCATGAGTGTTTCTTACAAACCTCTGATTCTCACTTTTACACGGTTGTGTGTTTTCTACAGGTCATGTGGACAACAGCCAATCAGTCCACATGCGTGTTCTCCAGACCATCTATAAGAGGCTGATTGGCAGCAGGCTGGACTGTCCTCGCTATGGGACACACTGGGAAAACATCGGATTTCAGGGTAAGACACCTGCACACGATTAACTCAGTGGTTCAGGTCTGTGGATGTTCATATTAAATTGATCTTGCAAGTGAACTACTATTCATACCAGACAAGGAAACACTAATATGTGTTGATTTGATTTCTGTCCTGCAGGTACAGACCCAGCCACTGACCTACGTGGCACTGGTTTCCTGGGACTCATGCACACTCTGTACTTTGTGATGGACCCAGAGACTCTACCGCTGGCGAGAGACATCTACAAGTTATCACAACACCCTACACAGGTATCAGCAAGTCATAAAAGGACAAATGTGTTCATACATGCATGTGTTTTATTTATTGGAGATCTGTTTTATGTTTATATTCACTTTTGGACAACTGATTTGGGGAATCAGGCGCCACTAATCCTCTAGGGAGATGCTGAAACTCCTCCCACTCCAGGCGTGCTGCTTTGTAGCTGACCCTGACCTCTGTCCTCCCCACAATGGGAACTGGAGTGAAAAAGAGAACTTCCCCTTCAGGGATCAATAAAGTCGCCCACAAGACGAACATGTTTCAGAACTCGCTCTTGCAGCCTTTCTAAGTGTTCCTTGTGGACCTAAATTTCGTTCTGTATTTTCTCTGGTTTAGAACTTTCCATTTAGTGTGATGTCAATCAACATGACCCGCATCGCTCTGCAAGTACTCAGAGAGGAGGCCTTGTCCAAGTGAGTCACCGGTCCTCAGTTTTTGTTTACTACATCTTCTGTAGTTTATATTTGTCACACAGTCTCTCCTCACGCCGATGCTCCTCTCTGTCTTCGCTCAAACCAGGGAGTGCAATCGTCGTCAGCAAGTGGTAGGTGTGCTGAATGAGTTCTATGTTGCCACGTATCTGCACCTGTACCAACTGTGGAAGACCCAACAGAAGACCATTGCTGATTCTGGCTTTGTGCTAAAAGGTAAAGAAAGTGGCGTGTTGTTTCTTTTGTCACTGAGCACTTAAAAATCATGCTTGTTCATTTGTAATGACAAGATCTATCATTCTGTTGCAGATACATTCCGTGTGTTTCATGAAGTTTCTCCTGAGTTTCTTTTTTTTATGTGATAATGCATCAGTAAAGGGGACCTCTGCAATTTCACACATAAAGTCTGTTTACAGGTCTTGGAGAGCACTACTGCACATGTGACAAAAGCTGTTTTGTTGTTGTCCAGACGGAGCTGCCTGAAATCTCATAAATTGCCTCAAGGGATTTAGGCAGCATCTGTTGGGACTGAATACAACAAATTTGTAAATGAAAAAAAAAATCTGTGGGTGTGGAGTTTACCAGACCTCTGTAGCCTGCTCCTCATCTCTGTTTGAGGTGAGCGGATCAAAGCTGCTTTGAGCATAACACATTTCAGTCTCCAACCAAACTGTCAGCAGTTATGTTGCACTGGGAGTACTGGGAGTACAAGTGCCTGTTTTTGCCCTGCTTTTTACTCTCTTAACCAAGTTTAGATAAGAAAAAAGAAACCACTCTCATATCTGTCCATTAAATATGAAGCTACAGCCTGGAAAAGGGAGAAATTGACTTTCAAAAGTGACAAAATCTGCTTAAAAAAAAAAGAAGCAAAAACTGAAATGTAGATAGGTGCTTTCCTCTTAGTCTTTCTTTTAATTCCTTTTAATGCCAGGCATGGGCTGCTTCATGTTTAATGGACAGATATGTGTGCATTCTTGTGTAACTCTCAGCAAGCAAGCAAGCAATTAAATGTATCTTCCAAAATGTCAAACTGTTCCTTTAAATCATGAGTCACGGGTCTGTGCATTGAACCCGACACTGCAGAAACACAGTTAAACACAGATTGTCGTGTCGGCGTGAGTCCCTCAGTCTCTGTGTTTTCTCACCCTTCAGAAGTGGAGCTGTTTGCCAAAAAGAACCCCAAGCAGATGCTGCGTCGACTAGAGGTCTTCCTGAAAGAGAGGCGGGCAGGTGGAATCCCCCGTGGGACGTCGCCAGACCCTCAGGCCCAACAGCCCTCGCCCAGCCTGGGGGAACGAGGTGCCAGAGCCGGGACGGGACAGGGGAGCAAGGGAAAGGAGATGCACTTCACAGGAGTGTGTGATCTACCGCCAGACATGGAGGGAGAGGCCAGACTCATCTAAGCTAGACTCTGTGTGAGTGTGTGTGTTTGTGAGTGTATCTATTATGGTATGTGCGAGTGGCTTCCTCTCAGAGAGCTAGAACCCCACCAGACCCTGATCTAAGACCTGCTATCTGAACCCATTCAAACACTTCCACTCCTTCCACTGATGCTGGGGTGCTGCACTTTGATCAGATTAAGCTTGAGGGGGGGGTCTTTCAGAGTTATATGATTTTTTTTCTTTCTTTCTTTTTTTTTTTTTTAATGATTAATTTATTTTTTTTAAAACAGAGAACATAGAACAGTCAAATATAAAAAGCTGATGCAGGTCAGAAACACAAGATGTCACAAAAAACAACAAGAAAGTGAATGTTTGCACTTTTCTGTGGATTTAGTAGCCAAATCGATAGCTGCCAAATTCTTGTGGTTAAACTCCCTGCCCAGAAGTCCAAAACGTACACACACTCGTGTCTCTCGGATCTCTTCAGTCAGGGTATGTTGAGCTTTGCAGAGGCGGGGGAGCATGGCATGGAGTGGCTTCTTAACAGGCTCAACGTTCTCTCTTGCTCCAGGATGCAGCTCCATCACACGAGCACGCAAACAAGCTCATAATGCAAGCTATAGGGGCAACATTGTTAAATGCTCTGTTAACTTTGTGGTGATAAGAGAGAAATGCATCAAGAGCTACAGAGCAAACACAAGCAGGTTTTCTCTCAGCATGAGTGGAGAGTGGCAGATAGAAAACCCCAGAGAGGTTACAGATTTTTTTGAGCGGGGAGCAGAAATTGCTAGTAGAGGCTGTTCTCAAATATCTTAAAGGGATAGTTTTGATTATTTTGAAGTGGAGTTGTATGAGCTACTTCTCAATAGTCAGTGTCATTTGGCATATTTCCAGTTAGGAGAAGGATAGAGGGGCATGAACAATGAAGTGCAATGGACAGGATCAGCAGCAACATGTTTTTTAGTCAGCTAAAAAAAGGTACACCTAAAAAAAAAACTATCACTTTAAATGAACACTCTATATGGAATATTTCACTGCTTTACTCTGCAGGTAGGCACCCTCTTCCAATGGGAAACTGCCTTTTATAATCCAATTATTTCTCTTTCCAAACCAACCAAAATCCATAGGCAAAATCATTTTACCTTGCAGAATACGTGAGTTGCTGGTCTGCCACTGCCTCAGTCTGTTAGTTTGTCACCGATTCTTGGACAAATTTGATTTCCCATCTCACTTCCTGGTGTAAAAAAGGCGGGAACACTGCGTCAGCACCAGTAAGATTCCTAATTTTTCAACAAATCCATTAAATAATCAGATATGTCTCAACCATAACATGTCAACTCTGTAGCCGTTCTAAGTCGAAGCAAAAATGTGTTTTGATTGGCCCGCATCAAATGATCCGAACTATCCCTTTAAACGCTAGACTTTGAATGCAGCTTGCTTTGAAGGTCTGATCACTTTGCATTCTCTGTTTGAGCGTGGATGAAATATACGTCATGTGAAAGATGTGAAAGAATGGATACTCAGTCCAGATGTGCGGAGGTGTAGCCAGCTGTTGGTGTACTCATGGTGTCTGATAGACTAGTTCCAGAGCCCTCACTTAATATGGGGGAATATATTTTAAATATTTTAAAAAGTAACTATTTTAGTCTTTTCTGAAGGGACAGCTGTCATAATTTCACAGTTATATATAAAAGCACTTCAGAACTTTGTTATTAAACTGATGGCTGAGTGACCGTGAGAAGGATTTTTAATTTCCACCAGAACGTCTGAAAATCTTCTCAGCTTTTCGTGGTTAAAGCCAAGGAGACACTTCATAACAGAATCTGTGTGTTTGGCTCGGTCTCAGCTGAAGTCGAAAGTCTGGTATGAGTTTTCTCTACATTCCGTTATAAAGCATGTGATTGTAATTTTTTTTGACCAGTTCAAAATTTATTCCAGTGTGTGTTTGTGTGTGTGTGTGTGTGTGTGTGTGTGTGTGTGTGTGTGAGTGAACTGAAATGAATGAGCTGATATTGATGAAGGGTGCCTCTCCTCGGAGATGTATGGTACAGTATGCAATCCCAGCTCTTACTCAATGATAATCAAAACGATAGTGCTGTGTGACGATAGAAATCGTTCCTAACTTCAGGGTTTGTGCGCTTGTGCAAGCGAATGTGTTCGTATGGACGTGTGTGTGTGTGCGCGTGTGAATGTGTGTCGTATGACAGGAACTGACTACAGATGGGGTGCTTTCCTCTGCACACAATAAGCCAGCTTTACTAAGTACTTGATCCATCAAGCTGCAAAGACGGTACTTTAGTCATTTTAAAAATGGTACATGACATTTCTGAAGATTTATCCTGTAAGAAGAACACATTCTTTGCTTTTATTTTTTTTTTTTAAAACCAACACGTTGGTTCTGGACACGGCTGGTTTCAGCGGCTCTGTGGCCTGGAATGGGTAGAGCTCTTCAGCAAAGCTGGTTCCTGCTTTGTGCTAATGTGAAACCGTCTCCCATCGTTGTAGTCTCAATCTGTAGCATGTTCAGGTAGCACTAGTACTGTAGCATCCTATAGCCTCCTCCTCTTCGTAAAGCTTGTTGATGTCATGTCTCAGTTACAGTCCGTAGTGTCAATGAGTGCGCAAACTGTTACTACTATAGCACATTTATTTCGTATTTGCATTAAGTCTCCTTCAGTAGACACAACATTTAGGTGGCGCAGCGTCTGTTTCGGAGAGATGTGGGATTGGCTTGACATGTTATTGAGCTCAACCTTGTCTTCTAAGAAGGTGACAGTAAAAACGGTGCCTACATCCAGTGGAGCCATGTGGGGTAGAGTGCTGGTTGGTCCTTGCTTCCTTTTTGTTTTTCTTTCATTTGAGCCACCGTGCCACAGTAGGGCTGCAACAGATGATCATTTTAATCTGATGATTATTTTCATGATTAATCGATTATTCGTTTAGTCAATATTGAAAGCATTGAAAAATTTCCCACACCCCAAAGTGACGTCTTCTTTTCTTGCTTCTTTTCTGTCTTGCATTTCTGCCCTGAAAAATCCGAAACAGTCCCGAATTCTGAGCAGTGGTCCCAAATCCTGTCCTGTTTGTTAATCGTTATAGCAATAGATGATAAGAAGAAGCTGAAACAGAAGCTGTCTTTGTGCTGTGATTGCCGACCTGGCTTGTAGACGAAAATGCTGAACAGACCTGACTTAGTGACACAAGATTACTAAACAATGCGGCACTGAACGTATCCTTAAATTATCAATCAGCCCACATGAATTAGCAGATCAGTATTTTATTTTTACTCTCTGAATCCGGGCAGATATTCAGATCAGTTATTTAGGCTATAATCCTCTGTTTAGTTATTTAAAATGTCCTGGTTGTTTTTGTAAAAAATGTCAGATTATTATTGATGTGTTTTCTCTTGTCTGCTGCACAAGGCTGTTAACAATAACAGATTGTTGATGTCATCAAACCTTTTTAAACCACGTGCAGCCATTGTAGGAGGAAATTGTGATAAAAATATCTAAAACGTGTTTGTAAGTTCTTAAACCTGTGTTTAATGGTTTTTGTGTCATGTGAGCACAGCCAGGACACTGTGCTTCATTTCCTACTCGGAATCTGAGACTGATCATAATACACCCATTCTTGAGAATTGGGACAAATCATGTCCCAAAAAAAAAAAAAAAAAAAAAAACACTTTCAAAATTACTACTACTAACAAAACTACTCCCATTTTTTGGTGGAAATTTATTCTTGAAGGATTTATACATATGAAATTTGTAAAGTGATTTGGTCTGCTTTGATTTTTTAAATTTCTAAACTTGGTCTGTGAAAGAAAACACCCTTGTCCCAGACAAGAATTCACAATTTCAAACAATTTAAAAAAGTGTTAAAAGCCTTCAAATTCTAAAACTAACAATACATCCAGAAAATGTGCTATTAATAATCATCTTTGTTATCAGCTCAGTCAGATTAAAAAAAAACAACAACATGATTTAATCAGGCATAAAAAGGTTAGCTATACCCTAAGGACCCCTGTCTCACTTCCTGGTTTAAAAAAGGCAGGAATATTGCTTAAGAACTTTGTTTTTCAACAATTTTATTAAATAATATTGCTATCAAATGTGTCTTAACCCTGACATACTATCTGTATAGCCCTTCTAAATGAAAACTAAATAAAAAGTAGTGTTTGAAAATGTGTACAGTGATTAGCATTAAGAGAACTCAGAGACTTTAAAAAACAAAATGGCTGCTCGCTACGACTATGCTGTGAAATTAAAAGTGTCCCATTTTGTCAACTCTGTCAGATTTCCATCTGATGAAGTTGACATCTATGCTAACAGAGGTGACATAACTCTTAGTGCTCTCTGATAATTGAATGTGTCTGAAATGTGTATTTTCTTCAACTTAATAAATTAATAAAAGTCGGTGCCCCTCTTGTGCTACTCAGTCAAAAAAAATCTTGGAACCTGGAAGCAGCAAATGTTTGGTTGAAAAAAAAAAAAAAGATTTAAACGAGTAATCGATTATCAAAATGGTCGGCAGTCATTTCCTTCGGATCAACTACTCGTTGCAGCCCTACGCCACAGTAGACTTCCTCCATTCATGTATCGCAGTAAACAGCGTTGATGTGACCCCTTAAACATGCAGGCCTAATGGATATATACATAAATACACGCAGGCATGTAAATTTTCTGTGTCACCATCTACTCGGATAGTTCTCCGTTCTCCACCGTGTGACTTCAAAAATGAGCTGATGTAGTTTTAGCCAACTGTTTGCGAGTGTTTTGACTGAAACAGGAAAATTTGCACTGTTGTAGATATTTGATAGTATGCGTGACGTATGCAAGAGGAAACAGGCCATCTTCAATAGCCATAATCTTCATTATTATCGCCCACCTCATGAAACAGTCCGATTCCCCTCCTCGCTCTAAAAAATTGCACCACGGATATGATCTCACGTTTAGTTTTTATTAAATTTCCAACTGAGGAGCAGTACAGTGTATGTAAATCAGGAAGTTTGTATATAGAGAATTAATGATTGTAACTGTATGATTGTCTGTAGGGCATTATACTGAAACACATTGCTTACCTCAAGACTTGAGACAAATCTCTCCTTTCTCTCTCCTGATGTTTGTTTGGCCTCTCAGTCAGACTCTTCTATCTTTTTATGTTTCCTTATACTTAGGCCTTCTCTCATACCAATTGGACATGTTATATAATGTATATTCAACACCTGAAGCACTACGTAATAGCAAACTAACACGAAAGCTGGTCAATGTTATGTGTATTCTATTTAAAGACACATTTATAGACACTATATAGGCCCACACACGCTCTGATGCACATCTGCAGATAAAAACTCCTTTTTTTAAAACGATCTATAATTGGCTGATGTTTGAAATAAGCTGGTTTTCTTGTGGCTTCAGTGATAGTACAGTATACTTTTGCTGTGTTTAAGTGTTTTGGTGTCCGGAAAACACTCGGAAGCAATCCAGTCCTTACAGCTACAGTCACAAACCAACAGTTCAATATATGATTGTAAAGATATAGGCTTGATTAGCAGTCATAATGCGGTGTATGCTTTGACCTTGGTATATATTCAGTATCCAAACAAGGCCTGATTTATCCTCTCATATTACCAAAACTTATATTTTCAGCAGTTGTAATAGATCATATTCTTATGCGTTGATCATCGTTTGAATTTTCCTCAGTTGTGAAACCAGAACCAAGAGAAAAAAAAACAAATTAATTAAAAAAAGAAAAACGGGTTCTTGCAGGATGTCGGATGCTCTGAGAGGTGTGGTGTGTGAAGTTCTGCTTCATGCAGCAGCAGCTCGGCAAATACAATCACTTCTCTCAAGATCCTGCGCTTTATATGAAGGTGTTTTACTGTTGCCGTCGTCGTCATGTCCCTCAGAGCATTTTATGACTGTACCTTGATTGTAGAAGCCCTATTTTATACTGAGAGTTATTTCAGAATACAGTATGTGCTGTTGTACATTAAATGTATTGTATGGAGAAAGCTAAATAAATGCTGTTTAAAAACTAATGTGTTTTCTCTGTGGAATCACTCATTTTAATTTAAGCTGCCTTTCCATGACAGGAACTTTCCCTGGGAACCTTTGGAAGAACTTTCCACTGCAGGGGTCCGGGTCTAAATTAAATTCTGGGGATTATTTTATCCCCCAGGAAAGTCCTTGCCCTTGGCGTTGCGGCATTTTATGTAAGCCACCATTTTAAAAAATTGTCAAACAGTTTGTCGTTTGTTCATCGTACTTTGATGCAACATGAAGTTACCGAAGAAAGCACACAACTTTGTTGTATTGTGGCATGCAAGAATGGCGTCTGATGTCTCTTTTTCAGCAGACAAATTAACCTGATCTTTGCTGGTCTTGAGACCACGGTGGAAACACAGACGACATCCTTTGGTTTGTCTGGAAGTATCTATATTGTGCTGGCATGTGCTGCGTCCCAAATGCACACTACATAGTAACAGTATACATATATGCATACATGTATGCATGCTATACAATAGATAAAGGTTTTTTACTTTGTTGTACTAAATGGAAATGATACAAAACTTCACTCAAACTGCAGCTTGAGAATGTCACTGCCAATTATAGAGGGACTGCCCATTTTTCCGTCAGCAGATTATTGCAAAACCCCAGTAGTCTGAAAAAGCACCCATTGGACTGAAAGCCTTTTTGTCCAGCAGCTCCATTAACCCAAACCAAAACAAAATGTCACAGATTTGAAAGCCCAGTCAGAGAACGAGAGAAAAGCAGCAAATCTTCACATCTGTAGAGGTCGTTCAAAGTCTTGAGAGGTTGGACAATGTTTCATTTTAACCGTTATGTTTTCAATGATAGGAATATGCTTGAATTTGAAAATACTACTTGACAAATGCTTAATTTTCATTATGGTCTGTGTCATCTACATGATAACTCATGTAAATCAAAAATCTTTTAATATTCAAATGAATGTTTGTCTCCTGTTGTCAGAATTTGCCAGCATTAAATCATGATCAGAACGTCCAATCAAAGTTAACATGAACAGCTGGCAAAATAAACAAAAACTATGTTTTCATACACAAAATATTCAGTTTTTTGCGGTTATTGTGAAAAAGACAATATTCTCATGAGCTGTTTCTATAGCTAATAAAAATAAATATTCCACTAATGCTCCTGTTTACGTCAAAGTAGGATTTTTTAAAAAGTTTTCCACTGGTGGCAGACTTGTTAGACTGTGAACACAGCTGCCCTCTTTCACTCCTTCAACCACATTCTTGAAAAGGTTGTGATATTTGCACATATGCAAAAACCTCTTGAAATCCGAGTCTTTCATGATGTTTTAAAAGAGTTTCTCCTTCCGACCACAAATGTGGGCTTTTCTTTTGTGCGTGCAACTTTATCCCAGACTTGCAAACTGTTGGCTAGGCGAGAGGACGTATGGCAAAAACTGCAGTTTAAATCTCAGTTGAGATGCATAATCTGAACACACTGTATACATGTTCAAAGAAAGCTTCTAAACCCTGAATGATATCAGTATATTCCACGTCTTAATAGGAATATGCTCCATTCAGAATATCCAGATGGAATATGTTCACATAAGCTGTATCAAATTCAGAATATCGTCATGTTTGGAATAATAATTAGTCTGCATGTAAATGTAGCCAAAGTGATAATATATATTGATTGCTGTGGATGTAAAGGGATTCTTTAAACTTATCTTTTTGCAGTTGTATTTATAGAAACAATTTAGATAAAGACTTTTTTTTGTTTATGTACTTAAAAAGCTGTACAAACCTTGCATTTCAGAAGATGAAACAGATTAACATTTTCCAGTTTTAACCCTTTTCAGCTGTGAATTTGGGACACAGCTGCGGTTCGTAATGGGCCTTCAGCTTTTCTCTAGCTGTTCTGTAGTTCAGCCACTAGAGTGCACACTTTGACAGGTCCACGACCAAAGCTTTAAGATAACGTATCATAGTCTTCAGGTGCTGTATTATTCACAGGCTTTTTCTGTGTATATTGTAGAGCTGTAAAATACCCTCATGCGCACAAATAATCAGCAAATTCTTGTCTGTTCGGTGGCAGCAGCCAAATATCACAAGACACTTCCAGCTATTTGTCAGTGCTTTAGCCTTTGCATCTGCGTCAGTTAACTCCTGTGAAATTTAAACCTAATCCTTATTTATTCTCCCTTTGCTTGTTTAGTTTGAAGTGAACCTCACAAGTGCCTCTGGTGCTCCAT
Source organism: Lutjanus erythropterus (assembly GCF_056507025.1). Classification (NCBI taxonomy): domain Eukaryota; kingdom Metazoa; phylum Chordata; class Actinopteri; order Lutjaniformes; family Lutjanidae; genus Lutjanus; species Lutjanus erythropterus. Next base: position 5,885,386 of record NC_139326.1, read on the forward strand.
CATTAGGGCGGAGCACCGATACTGGCAGACACTCTTAAACGTCTCAGCCACAGTCCAAGGCTGCTTTCAGTCTGCGCTTCAGCTCTCATCAGGGAAACAAATTACTGAGACGTCACTGACGCTATTAAACATTAACTCTAGTAAATTTCCTTCCCTTGTGTTGCCACAGCGCAGGTCCACTGCAGCACGATGTTGAAATAGTTGATCAGGGAGAGGGGATTTTGGTCCTGGGTCAATAAATTTGGGATACCTCCAAAGGAATCTTGGTGCTGCATGCTCCTACATCTGTGCTCAATCAGACCCGTGGCTGCAGTCCCACAGTGCCAGATGACTGTGCTGTGGTGGACCTGCTGAATCACAGCACACACACAGGATGGAAAAATATTCTAGCCAACCTTTTATCACTAATCTGACTCAAGATCACGGTTCCTTAAGCCATTTTTCATATTTGCTAATAGGTCGCCGTGCTGTCTGTGCTTGTATTAGCATTCTGTGATGTGTTTCAGTGGAGAGAAAAGGACAAATACAGGACGCAATGTCAGTTATATCACTCTGTGGCCCATTGAAGGGTTAATAATTTAACATACAGACATCCGTTATGTATCAGATATCATGCTGGAGTGTTTAGGCGTCCATATGCACACTGGGAATGAAAAGAAAAGAGCAGGATGGAGTTTTATAAATCTGTTTCCATTTGTACCTAGTGAGCCTGCTGGAATACAGCATTTTTCTCTCACTCTTACTCTCTCTCCCGCCTTCCCTCCCCCAACTCTCTTCTTCTCTCCCTCTCTGATGTCATTGTTTCCTGCTCAGTAGATGCTGACGCTCAGCTCAAGGCTGTGTGCACAGACAGACCATGAACTCAATGTAAACTGCACTGCTGATGTTGACCTATAGGAATTTACAGACACAAATAAAAGTGATGTCAGATCCATTTAAACCAAAGTTTGCTAAGTGCGGAGCTTTATATTGTCTCCATCCATGCAATTAAACTACAACCCCTATTCCAGAAAGGTTGGGATGTTGCGTAAAATGTAAATAAAAACAGAATTCAGTGTTTTGCAAAAACTTTTTTAACTATATTCACTTGAATACAGGACCAGGACGTGATATTCAATGTTCAGACTGATTATTTTCATTGCTTTTTGTAAATATACACTAATTCTGAATTTTGGGACAGTGGCATGTTTACCACTGTGATACATCAGCTTTTCTTTTAATACTCAGTAAGTGTTTGTGAACTGAGGACACTGATTGTTGAAGTTTTGAAAGTGAAATTCTTTCTCGTCCTTGCTTGATATACGACTTCAGGTGCTCAACAGTTTGGAATCTCTGTTGTCGTATTTTGTGCTTCATAATGCACCACACACTGTGAATAGGAGACAAGTCTGGACAGCAGGCAGGTCAGTCTGGTACCTGAACTCTTTTACTATGAAGTCATGCTGTTGGAACATGTGCAGACTGTGTCTTGGCATCGTCTCACTGAAATAACATAACATCATCTGGATGGCAGCATATGTTGCTCCAAAACCTTTAAGCATTAATGGGGCCCTCGCATATGTGCCAGTTACCCATGATGCCATGGGCACTAATACACCCCCATACCATCACAGATGCTGGCATTTGAAGTTAGTGCCGGTAAAAATCTGGATGGTCGTTTTCCCCTTCAGCCAGAAAGACACGACATCCATGATTTCTGAAACGTGGACTTATCACACCGCAGCACACTTTTCCACTGTCCATCTCAGATGAGGCTGGACTCACAGAAGTTGGCAGCGTTTCCATGATTTCTGAAAGCAATCTGAAATGTGGACTCGTCAGACCACAGCACACTTTTCCACTTTGTATCAGTCCATCTCAGATGAGCTCGGGCCTCAGAGGAGTCTGCAGTGTTTCTGGATGTTGATATACGTCTTTCTCTTTGCATGAGAGTCTTAACTTGAATTTGTTGATGCAAACCGTGTTTACTGACAACAGTTTTACAAACTATTCCTGAGCCCATGTAGTTTCCTTTATATAATTATGTGAGTTTTTAATGAAGCGCTGCCTGAGGGGTCAAAGGTCACAGACTTTAAATGTTGGTATGAGAATGAATGTATATTTACAAAAAACTACAAAGTTAATCAGTTTGAACATTAAATATCTTGTATTTTTACTCTTTTCAATTGAATATAGGTCAAAAAGAATTTGCAAATCACTGCATTTTTTTTATTTACGTTTTACACAGCGTTCCAACTTTCTGAATAGTGGTTGTATGTCTAAGTGCTAAATATGTCCAGTGTGAACAGTTGTTGCACATAAGTTAATTTAAGTCCTCAAGTGCTCATGATTACTGTCTCTCTTCTATTTGTGATTAACACCCATGCTGTCTTTTCTGAGTTTTGCTGAAACCGCAAGCTTCTGGGACGAGAGTCGCCAGCACGCAGGCTGGTACACTGTCTGAGCAGTAATCACAATGTGAGGGATGTTAAAGGTCAGTATTTGTTTCATTGTGTTTAGGAGTTGCCTGCACATTCCCATTCTTGTGCAACAGTGGAAAAACTATTCAAATACTTGGCATCCTCCTAGTCCTGGCTAACTGAGCTTACTAGTTAACAGCTATAGTTACTCCACCACCCCTTATTTGTTTTAAATAAAGAATCTGAATACTTCTACCACTGTGTTATATTATTACTAAAGCGGTGAAGTAATATTGTGCAACTTTTAAAATAAGAAAAAACACATTCTCTTCTTACAAATGGAAAGTTAAACTCTAAGAAATAAAACGCACCATTGCTCGGGTGTCTCAGTCTCTGGTATGACCTGTAGCTAATGGTGGCTAAGATTAGATTAGTTAACAGGCTTCAGATAACCTTAGACTTTCCTGTTGCTGACATTACTGAGTCAGTTAGCTGACGTTCTGAATCATCTATTCTTGTTCTACTTTTACACTATGTTTTAGCATTGACAGTTTTCACTTTTGCAAGCTGTTCTGCAAAACTCAGGGTGATTTTAATAGGCTGCTAGATGCCACACTGCAGACTAATGGTCAAGGATGTACATAGCAGCAAAATTTCCGAATGTACTGAATTGAGCAAGGGTGTGTTTTATTTCTTGTAACTTGAACATTCATTTGTAAAACCTAAGAAGCTCCAGCTCTCTGTAGCTGGTCAAAGCGGAGCTTATATTTGCTACTTTATAATGTATAGCATTTTATAAACTTAACTTGATTGAAGGAGTGTATGCATGTAATTTGTCTATGAAAATGTTGGAAATACAAGCGCAAGCAACTCAAAACTTGCCAGTGTTTGATGCACACAGTTCCTCCTCTGCTTGCATGTAATATAGAGATTCATTCCTTCTGTTCTTCTTCCTTCCATCACCAGAAAAGAGACATTTTTCAGGAAGTAGCTGCTCTGGCTCTCCTCTAATCCATAACTTATGAGTAAGTAATTGAAGTGATTCACATTTTGTTTTCCGTGCTTTCATTTGGCTTTTATTATTGAAGACATTACCGGTACAGACTTCTGTCTGTATTGTGAAATAGCTTGGATAAAAAAAAAGAAAACACATTTTCCAGCTAGCTCCCCTGTGTGTATCTGTTTCGTTGCCAGTTGAAAAAAGGCCTCTGCTTGACCTTACTGTATTCTGAATTATCTGCTGCATTCTTCACCGCCTTAGTCACATCCTCCAGATATTGTTGCATGTTCCAATACAGTTTTCTTAAAATCTTCCAGTCTTTTTTTAAAAAATGCAATTCTGTTTTATTGTCCTCAAAATCTGAATTCTTTTAGCAGGTGTGTATGTGTGTGTCTCTTTTTATGTATTTGGGTGTTTGTGCCTGTGTGTGTCCCTGTCTTGTCTGAAAATTCGCTCAGGTTGAAACTCATTCAGAGAAAATCATTCTTATGACTGTCTGAACTGAGTTAATAGAGGGCTGTACAGTCTTTTTTATTACACTGTTTTATTTTATCATCAGGCATTTCTGCGTAATAAATCTCCTCTCATGGAAGAGTGCAGGTGAGAATGCGCAGTGGCGGATTGAGGGAATGTGAGGGACAGTGGCCCCTCAAAAGGACATTTCATCATATTTTGTCCAGATACACTTGAGTGCATGTAACCACGTTTTATCCAATTGGAATCATATCTAGTAGGACAAGAGGTCACGTTGTCACATTTTCTTCTGTGGAAGGGCACCAACAGATGGCACTTAACCGCATTTCGTCCACTGGAAGGATGGCCCAAGATGGATGCATCATACCCCTCACTGAGACTAAACAGCTGTGGATTACCAGGGACGAGGATGTACTTTGTCGAGACTGGTGGCAAAATATACCACACATCCATCATTTGAAGGCTCTGACAGGCTAGACGGAGGAGGAGGAGGAGAAGGAGGAGGATGGGGGGGGGGGGATGGCAAAGAAAACACCAAATCTTAAAAGGTTATAATTCTGTCATCTGCTCAAACAATTCTCCGGGCCTCTGTGTGTGTGTGCTCCTCCTTGGCCCCCTTGCCTACCATAACTTTTTCTCCAGAAAGCAGAATGCAACACGCTGAGGAAAGAGTGACAGAGCACCACGAGAGGAGGTGGAAACTAAAACAAGTTCTGGACTGAGAAAGAATTTATGTTCTACTCCTGCCTGTTTTCATTTTCTTTGAATTCCTCCCTCTGATGATTAGTGGTGTTTGGTTTTGTTAACACACACACACACACAAAATCCCTGTCCTCCCCCTTTCTCCTCCTCCTCCTCCTCCTCCTCCTCCTCCTCCTCCTCCTCCTCCTCCTCTTGTTGTGGAATTCACTGTCCTAGGAGTCACTCCTCTCCTGCTGCTCTGCTCTGTGGTGAGTCTGCAGGGCGAAAAAGCTCTCCAACGAGGAATTCAACGGGACAAAAAAGGAGCTGCTGGCTTCTGTCTCAGGAGGTGCAACAAACCCTGAAGTCTGAGGCCTCACCTGCCCTCCCTCATCCACCTCCTCCTCCCCCCATCTCCTGTCTGAGCCCTGCACCTGTTCTGACTCGTCAGCCAGGTGAAGGGGATCCTCCGGCCTTACGCTGTTTTTTCAGCTGACCATAGCCGCGGGGCAATTAGGAAGCCAGTCTATTCATTTGACTGGATTGCTGCTTTACTCTGCATCTCCCTCTGTCTCTCTGTCTATAACCCACCTCCCTTCCCTCCCTGCCTCTCCCTACCCCCCTCCCACTCCATCTCTGTCTAGCCCAGTCTGAGTCTGCTTGACACTGTGGCTGTGGGTACGCGTGGAGCTGCAGAAGTTTCCCTCCTGGAGCAAAAGTGTGGAGGAAGAAAGGGTGAAAACTTATTCTTCTGGTGGAGGGGCGAAGTTGGATTGAGCTGAGGAAGAAAAAGGACAAAACTCCAAACCAAAGGATTCTACAGTTGGAAGAGCAGCAGGTATGAAAAGCCAGACTGTGGTTGTGTCTGTGGCTCTGCTGGCCCTGTGCTGCCTGCTGATCCCCAGAGGAGGGGAGAGTGCTGGGGGGATCGTTTCTCTCCGGCAGGCTGAAGAGGAGAGGCAGGCAGCGGGTCAGCTTCAAGAAGAGTCCCTGGATGACCCAGAAAGTGAGCAAGGACTCACAGTGGAGGTCCCACACCCACTGGGAAGCAGCAACAGGGACAAGAGGGACACAGAGGAGGCTGCACAGGCAGGTGAGTGGAGAAAATTCACATTTTCAAAGAGATAGCTCAGCCCAAAATCAAGCAGACACATTTATTCTCCTACCTGTAGTGCTGTTATCCATCTAGATTGTTTTGGTGTGAATTTTTGGGGACCTTTTCCAGAAATCATGATCTGGTTACTCAATATAATCCACAGACCTTGTGAGCAGTTTTACGTAGGAACTATTTTCTTTCTAAGAGGGATGCAACAATACCAAAAGGTACAATTATGTGACAATAAAGGTCCACAATACAGTATGTATCACAATATTAACATCCATGTTACACTGCTGTGACTGTTTTAACTGATGCTGATTGTTCATTTGCATGGTGGTATTTCCCTGATAACTATTTTAACAGATTTTTCTCACTGATTTGTTTGTTGTTGTTGTTTTCTTTATTATTTTTATTTCATGTTGAATGAATGAATGACATTTTTTTTTTTAAAATGACAAGTTGCAAAAATGTCCTTTATTAAATAATAAATCTGATGTGTATAGATTTTTTGTTTGTATATAAATAGCTTTTCCTTTTAACTTAAAGCTACTACAGGGAACTTTGATATGTAGTTTGTTTCCACCGTAATAACCACGAAATTTAACGTGAAGTAGTAATTAAATCTTATGTGCACAGCATTCTTTGTTCACATGAAATTCATTTTTCCTTTGACTTAAAGTGCTTCTGCTTTCCTTCTTTAAAAAAAACAACAAAAGTTTAAAAAGCCATGAGCTACACAAAAACCTGGCATGAACTGTCTTTGGAAATGAATGTTTGAATTATGTTTGTACAACTGCGAAAGAGAAGTTATGCAGCAGTCAGTAGTTTTAGATATTGACACAGTGCGGTACAGTGGTGGTGAGACTTTTTTTATTGCAATATCCAATATATTTTTACATCTCTACTTTCTACTCCTGCCAACTGTATCACTGGGCAGAAGGAAGAGTGCATCTACTCATGGATGAGAGGCTCTGAGCTGTAAAATTAGCACCGCTGAGCTAGCTAGCATGGTGATACACTTGGTTGGTGTAGTTCTGTAGGTGGAACATGGTTTTTACATTAAACTGCTCACAATAAGGTCTGTAGATTATCTTAAGTAACCTGGACATGATTTCTGCACTTTTAGTAACAAGGGTTCCAAAATAATTCTTTGTGAAGGACTGGGGCTCTACCCAGAACCCTTTTTCGGAAGAAAGGGTTTGTCACGGGTTCTTTGTAAGACTATAGGTTCCATTTAGAATGCTGTTTATCTAAAGAACCCTGTTTGGAAGAAAGAGTTCTTCAAGGATTGTTGAAGGAATGGGTGTCAAAACATCTTCACCCTCAAATATTTAAATATTTATCCACGTTTCAAATGGTATTTTTGAGAGTAGTCAGTACAATCCCCTGGGTGGGCTGCAGATAAAACCCTTAGAAGGTAAAAAGGTTCTGGATAGAACCCCCAGAGAGAGTTCTGGGTGGAACCATTACACCATAGAAAAGTCCTCCGTAGAATCTCTCATCTCTCAGGTTCTGTGTAGAACTTTTCCCACATAGTTCAATGTATAACCCTTTGTGTTGGGTTCTATTTTTTTGATTTGACGGTTCTATTTTTTGGTGCTTTGAGCATCACAACATGAAATCTCTACAGGCAATATCTCTAAAACTCTGCAACTCACACCAAAACTATCGAGACGGACAAATAGCACTACAGTTAAGAGGAAAAATCAGTGTTTTTTATTTTGGGGTGAACTGTCCCTTTAAATATACAAAGACAGGCATGCTACACAAAGCTGTTCAGGCCTGAGCTCCAACACGACATGGAAGAGCAAACACAGACACAGACAGACAGTTGTTCGGTCTCTGACAGACCCAACAGGCACGATGAGAACGTCCAGGTCCACTGCTGCAGCTCCGCAGCAGGGGACAAACAGAATAGATGGATTTCTTTGGATCACACCAGACTAGAGAAGAAGACACCGAGTCAAGCATCTTGCGGGCAGATTTTTATGACACTGACCTTTTCCACTGACTCTGCTACTGCATGATTAATGCTGACTCTGCTGCACAGTCACGCTGAGAGAATGGATATCTGCGATAAACCTCTTTTCTAGAGCTTAGCTTTAAATGTAATACACGTCGGTCCAAACTAACTCTTTAATGAGTCTCACTGATGGGCTTATGCTTTAGCTGAGGTGATACTGATGTACTTATTGAGTATTTGGACGGATCTAGTGTCATTAAAACTGAATTATGGTTAATGGAGCACAACTAATGGAAAGACAGAGAAGTGTTTTCCATGAAAGTGCCTCAGAACTTCAGACAACCTCAGAGGGAAATACTGATGGCCCTCAAGCAACCACTGAAATGCATCTGACTGTCTGGATTTTCCCTGGCAGCGTTACATTCTTAACTTTGTAGGAAAGGAATAATTGCATAATTTAGGTCTCACATTGCTCATAGATGTTACAGACAAAAATAAGAACCAGAATTACATACGTTTTAATGTCACTTCAGAACTCATTGCTTTCATCAATCAATGCTGCATCTGATTGGTAGCCTCTGGGCTTGAAAATATATACAAAGTACAAGTGTATATAAAGTTGGGACATTGTGTAAAATGTTATTGTTGTTACTGTTAATGTTTCCTGTAAAAATGCACTCATTCTTAATTTCTGTCTGCAAGATGTTCCAAAAAAAGTTAGAGCAGGAGCATGTTTACCACTGTGATACATCTGCTTTTCTTTCAACAGCACTCAGTCAGCATTTGTGAACTGAGGACACTGATTGTTGAAGTTTTGAAAGTGAAATTCTTTCTCATTCTTGCTTGATATACGACTTCAGGTGCTCAACAGTTTTTGTTCAGTCTCTGTTGTTGTATCTTGTGCTTCAAAATGCACCGCACATTGTGAATGGGAGACAAGTCTGGACTGCAGGCAGGTCAGTCTGGTACCTGAACTCTTTTACTATGAAGTCATGCTGTTGGAACATGTGCAGACTGTGTCTTGGCATCGTCTCACTGAAATAAGCAGAGACGTCTCTGAAAAAGATGTCATCTGGATGGCAGCACATGTCACTCCAAAACTTGCATGTACCCTTCAGCATCAATGGGGCCTTCACAGATGTGACAGTTACCCATGATGCCATGGGCACTAACACACCATCACAGATGCTGGCATTTGAAGTTAGTGCTGGTAACAATCTGGATGGTCCTTTTTCCCTTCAGCCTGGAGGACACAATGTCCATGAAATCTGAAACGGGGACTTATCGAACCACAACACACTTTTCCACTTTTGGTCAGTCCATCTCAGTCCCATCTCTTTTGCTTTTTGGCCTCGCCTCTAGCATGCAGAAATTTCTCTGCATCTTTTAATGATATTGTGGGTGGTAGATGGTGAAATCTCTGAATTCCTGCAGTTTTTTTGAGAAATGTTGTTCTTGTTGGACTATTTCCTCATGCAGTTTTTGACAAAGTACTGTAGTGAACCTCGCTCCATCCATGTTTGTGAAATTAACCTGTTTGCCTGTTGAGTGTTCCAGACAGGTGTTTTTCACAGTCTTTTTTGCCCCTGCCCCAACTTATTCGGAACATGCATCAAATTGAGAATGAGTGTATAGTTACAAAAAAACAACAAAGTTTATCCCAACTTTTTTGGAATTTGGGTTTTAGTACTAACAGCTGAAGAAGGCTCATTTTCTGGAGGTTAATTGGGCTGGTGATAGAGGACTTCATGTGGGAGAATTATGCATGAATATTTAGTGTTTGTATTGAACGTGATTCTGAGCAAAAGACGACTGAGTGATTTTCTGGAAACCCTCTCTCCTCTCCTGTTTTCCTCATCTTCCCAGGTGTTGCAGGCAGGGTGAGGAGAGCACCAGAGGAAGGCAAAAAGAAGAAGAAGGACAAGAAGAAGAACAAAGAGCCAAAGGACCCCAACGCCACCAAAAAGCCCAAAACTGACAAGAAGGGCAAGAAGAAGGACAGGAAGACGACCACCACGACCCTCCCCCCAACCACAACACGTGAGGACAGAACAGAGCCAGAGTTTGTTCTTGAATGACTCGGACTTGAATGATTGTTGTTGACCTCGTGTCTGTCTGCTTCCTCTAGCGATCCCGACTGAACCGCCCACTGAACCTGAGCCATACACAGAGTACAGCTATCCTGATTCTGGTGAGTGAATCATGCACTTAGGGACTGTACACAAATGAATCAGGTGGTCAGTCTGTACATTTGCAAGACCCTTCAAAACATTATTAATATTTTATTTGAACCCTACCTAATTTCTCAAGATATAGTACTTGGTTGTAGGCTTGACAAATAACAGATTACATGTAACAGGATTACACAATTAGGATACAAAAAAGAGAATTACTGTGAGGACCTTAATTGAATTATTGAATTACAGTTATAGTATTTGTTTTGGCCACTGTGTCTAATTGGTTTCAAAGACTTTCGCTCTTCCTGTGGGGCTGGGAGCTTCTCCGCATACCTGCCTGAGACTAGTGGCTCGAGGCTACATTAGCCACCCGAATCTCCAACTGAATCCATGAATTATTACAATAATATCTCTGGTTTTGCTCCATTAATTTTGATTCTTCTTCTTTTATCTGTCAGTGTCCCATCAAAATATTTTTGTCCTGACATCTGAAACTACTTTTGCATCTGTATCTCCGACAGACGATGATTACTGGAAACCGGATGATGACTACTGGGACGCCGAGACCACACCTGCCAGGCCTCAGCCCGGGATCCCGACCACAGATATTCCATATGACTACTGGAAGCCGGAGGAGGAAGATCCAGCTGCTCCAGTAACAGATAACTACGATGACTACTGGAAACCAGATGGCAAAGAGCCGTCCACTCCAGCACCTGACGGCTATGATGACTACTGGAAACCAGAGATGACCACTGCATTGCCTGACATCTACGATGACTTCTGGAAACCAGACGAGAAAGAGCTGTCCACTCCAGTGCCTGACGGCTATGATGATTATTGGAAAGAGGTGGACCCAACCGCCCCTGCCCCTGAGGTTGATGGGAAGGTTGGGACAGATGATACCGATTACTGGGATGCCACATGTAAGTCTGACTCATCTCCTTGCCTTGTTTTGGTTGCGCATGTTTGCGGGGTGAGAGTTTATCAAATATGAACCTATAATGATCCATTTATTGTTACTGGGATTCATTACAACCACAAACAAAAACATTTGAGTATAAGTGTTTTGACTTTTGAAACTTGATTTTGATTCTGATGTTTTGCAGATAACTTTAATCAACGCTGGAAAATCAGATAATGTGTCAAATCATCACTAGCTGTGGTTCAACATGTTTTTATGCACATTTTGAAGTATTGTATTAGAAAAGTTTGAAAAAAACTTCCTCAGTTTCACAGTTTTCTCAGTTTGCGCTTGCTTTTCTTTTGGCTTTTTTTTTTTTTTTTTTTTTTTTAACGGGAGATGGAAACACTTTTTCTGATTAAGGTCCTCACAGAACAGAAACAGACATGTCACGTTTTCATCCTTTTTTCTACATTGTTTTTCACCATCTGAGGTTCAGCTGCCACTCTTTTAATTACGTCATCCTGTTGCACCGTCTTCTGCTGTAATGGTGTAATGATTTTCTGACGGGGGAAATGGCGCCACCTACTGCTGATCTCAATAAACAGACAAATCGCATAATGATAGTTGATGGAAACAAGCATTCATTTGCACTTTCTTTTGCCGATTTCAATCCAAACTGGGTTAAAATTTGTTATACATTGTTAGTTCTGTCAACTGATATATATTTTTTGTTTAGATAACATAAAGCTACTACAAGATCATGACCTACAATATGACCGTTTGCAAGAAGAATGACTATTTCTGGTTATTTTTAATGCCTGCTACTGGATCAGAGTCTCTAGACAAATTTGTGAAATTAAGTCGAACCAAAAAACATTCAGTAGATAGATAGTATTACATCATGCCCTTTCTTGCTCTGTGCTCCAATAACAGTTGAGCAAGCTTGGTTCCTGGCAGAACCTCAACAACGAAAGGACAAGAACAAATCCCGTTTTGTGATGAATCACAGCTGAAGATGATTTATCATGACTCACTCAATGTTGTTGAAGCAAGAGACGGGCTTGCTTTGGTGCCACAACTAAAAATCTGTGTTTTTTCAAAGACCAAACAACTTGTAAAACTGGCAGCTGAATTTTATTGTGAGTTTCACGTGATTGTAGCAGCAGAGGAACATTCATCGACATCCGCTGGGTGATATTTAATACAATGCCTCTTCCAAATCAAAAATTTTTACACCCCCCTGACCAGAACTTGTAGTGTATGGTACAGAAGCATAACTAGCTACGGTTCCATCAGAGTTTTATATTCAAGCCTTTTAAATAAATAATGAATAAATGATCATTTAAATGAATGAATCTGAAAACTTCTCACGGACCACCTGGACCCTCGACTTCATGCTGAAAACTTTTAGGTTCGTTGGTATCTTGTCCAGCCTCTGTCCACCTGAAGTCAGCAGTGACTGAACCAGTCTGGATCAGACGTAGGAAACAGTGTGTCGTGTGGCTCTGCGACACTCTGGACCGGACAGACATGCTCTCATTACTCTGTGTTTCCAGCACACTGTACAGTACCTCTGCTCTTCTTCCAAAATTTCCACTGATTCACTCACACTTTCTGTTTCTGTCTCCTGATTCTGTCCTGTCAGCTTCTGACACTAATCTAATCCCTCTGTTTGACCTTTTAAATCTTTTATTATTGTGTTAATTTTCCACCCCTGCAGTCGAGGTGCCAGATAATCTTCCATTCCCCGACGGTAAAGAAATCAGCCCTGAAATCGAAGTAGAAACCCTACCAGGTAATTGCAGTCACTCAGACACATTAAAAATACAATTAAATGGATTGTTTGGATTTTTTGAAGTTGGGTTGAAGTGGGATATGATGTTCTTATCCACAGTCACTCTACAGTAGATGGTTGCACGCCCCCAGTTGGTGAAGCAGCAGGAGTACCAGAGTAGGAAGCTAAGCAACACCACCAGGAAGAAATCTATGTTAATATGTTTACACTATATTTAGAATATTTCCACCAATTTATCTTGCTGTCAGACAGCCTTTTCCAACAGGAAATTGCTGTTATATAAATCAAATATTGCTCTCTCCAAATCAACCAAACTCCATTGGCAAAAACAGTCATTTTACCTCACAGAACACAGGAGTTGTTGGTCTACCGCTGCCTCAGTTGCTTAGTTTGTTTGTGTAACCGAAGTCAAACAGTAACAAAACCAAACTAACAGATCAACGCAGTGGTAGACCAGCAACTCTTGTATTCTATGAGGTAAAATTACAGTTTTTGCCAATGGAGTCTGGTGGCTTCGGCTCATGTAATGGCAATTTCTAGTCAGAAAAAAAAACTGTCTGATGGAAAGATAAAGTGATGAAGATATTCTTAATTTAGTCCACACTTGAACTGATATTGTTTTTTTAGGTGGTTAAAATGTACTGTTGGTAATAGGCTGACTATGGATAAGTACATCATACAACCCCACTTCAAATCACCAAACTATCCCTTTAACATCTGTCGATCGATATGTCAAATGTTCAGTTAAACAGTTAACTAGTAAGAATCTGTCTTGACTTGAGGTGCAGATGAAATGTCCGCTCCATCTGCGCCTTTCGGCTGCAGAGCAGATGAGAGCGATTCAACACATGGGAATAACATTATAGAGAGTCTGTGAGCTAACCTGCCCTACTTTTCAAACAGGAGTGGGTGGCTTTGCTTGGTTCCACAGAGTCAACAAAATGTTCCCCAGTTTTGTTGTGGAAAAAAAAAAAAAAAGCCCTGTCATCGGATCACAAACTCTGTTATGATTCTTGTAAATGTAAATTAAAGATTTAACAACTAAATTACATGGTGGGCGTCACAGTGGCATCCAAATAGAGCACAGTTGTTGTGGTTGAATAAATCAGGGCAGAACTAACCTGTAAAACTTTGCAGAATAAACCATGTTATCTCATAAAATGGTACTTGTAATGTAGCAGTGATTAAACAAGTCGCCTGACTCGATGTTTGTTCTTTTTTACAGAGGAGACGACCTCTTCTCCCTACGAGGGGACCTGGTATGAAGATTACGACGACTACGGGAGTATGTGCACACACACAACTGAAACATATACACACTCAAATGTTCTATGCTAGATCCATTAGTTAAAGGGATAGTCAGAATTTTTTTTAGCAAGGTTATATGAGGAAAAAGACAACTGGTGTAGGAATCTAAGCAATGTACAGCTGTGGACATGGTCGGTTCTCCCTAAAAACTATTTTGCCCAAGGTCAGTCCCTTACATCTTGCATCGCACAGAGTGTTGTGTGCTGGATGCATGTTCTTGTCATCTAGTAAAACTGTAACCTAAAAAGTTGTTTATCAATCTAATCTTTGCCTGAACCACAAAAGGAAACCCACAGGAAAATTAATCCACATCTAGCTCTTGTGAATTAAAACACCAAAGTCACACAGATATCTTCTTATATAATGTCAGTTTCCCATTAGAAAAGGCTGTCTAATAGTTAAGGTTAAGGTTAAAATACTCTAAATATAGTGTACACTTAAACTGATAATGATTTTTCATTGCTGACCCTGTCCATAGCAGTACATTGTTTACCTTCCTACACTGGTACTCCTGCAGCTTCTCCAAATTGGGGGCGTGTTGACCGCCATCCACTGTAGGTAATACACTGACTATGGATAAGTACATCATGCAAGCCCACTTAAATAATCCAAACTATGCCTTTTAGCTGCAGTGAGACGTCCCGCCAACAAAGCAGGAAGCAAGGAAAATGGATAAATAGGTCAATAACTTTCCAGATTTATAACTGATCCTTTGCAACCTCTTTACTGTTTATTGTTCCTATTTGGCTTGCAAAAACCCAGACAGACATGCATATACACTGCTGCACATAAGACTGCTGTATTTATAGGTATTTCTATAAAATTATCCTTGATTTTCTTATTTTCCACAGGGAGGAAAGAAGAGACAGACGAGAAATGGATGGAGAAGGAGAGGGAGAGAGCGGCAAAAGAAAGAGAGAGGCTAGAGAGAGGTAAGAAAACCCAGATGTGGATCATTTTCTTGCATAACACCATTCTGCACAATCATGTCAGACTACATACGATACTGCAGTTGCCAAAGCAAAGAACACGGCCTGCGACCTAAGTGCAAAAGTTCTAACAGATAACAGCTCTGAAGTGTTCACTCCCTTGGATCACATTTCTGCTATAAGAGGATGCAGATGCTAATGTTAGCAGCCTTTAGTACTTGCTTTAACTTGCACGACAGGGACAAGAGTTCACCCCCCCCCAACCCCAAAAAGTTCAGAAATCTTTTATGAGCAGGACTGAAGCAAAACGAATGAGGCGGATAAGTGTGAGTGATAAAAACAAGACCCAACACGGGAGAATTAGCAGGCAGAGTATGTTGTATTTGCATCTCATTGAGCTCTTTTTTTTGCCACGTGTCTGCTATGTGCAGCGAGGTTAGCTGGTGGTTAAGGCGAGCCTGGAGACCATGATATACAACACTGTCAAGACGGGTGTCAGTAGGGCACTTCCTGTGTGGACGCTTCACTGCTATCTCGGTGTAAGGTGAAAAGCGTTTTTAGCTCACTTTGGACACAAGTTCAGAAGTTTATGAGGCTTGAAGCGCTCATCCTTAAAGGGACAGTGCACCCCAGAATCCAAAATGCATATTTTTCCTCTGGCCTGCAGTGCTGTTTATCCGTCTAGATAGTTTTTGTGAGAGACGCAGAGTTTCAGAGATATCAGCCGTAGAGATGTCTGCCTTCTCTCAAATATAATGAGGCGAAATGGCACTTGGCTTGTGGTGCTCAAAGAGACAAAAAAAATACACTGGAAAAATTCTAAACTAGATTTTCTCTGGAAATCATGACCCCATAACTCAAGATAATCCACAAACCTTGTTGTGAGCAACTTCACGTAGGAAAAGTACTTTTTAGAGACAAGTTCTCACATGACAAGACGCTACAAACACATATTGATCTTATAGAATATGATGCATCGCTCTAGATTAAATTACCCATCAGTATATAAAGCAGCTAAAATGAGCTCAACAACATCTACAGCAGTAAAACGCAGTATACACAATAATATTAATCCAAAAACACAGAGAGGGAACATTTTACTGCAACAATAACTACTACTAATTGCTTTAAGTTTATTTTGGTGATAATACTTATATACTTAAGGCAGGATTTTGAATGCAGGATTTTACTTATAGTGGAGTATTTTCAGTGTGCTATTAATACTTTTACTTAATAACAGATCTAAATACTTCCTAAACCAATGGCACAAACACAGATGTGTCTGTACCAGTCACACATCAGTGTGTATTTATGGGTGCATGTGTTTGTTCTCTTGTGCATGTGCTTACAACATGTTTTACATTGTCAGTCTGACTTATGGCAGCCATACTATCAGCTATAAACTACACTATGTCACAGTTCAGTGTGTTAGAATATGAATATTGACAGTGATAGATGGGATTCAACAGTAAACTGTCTGGGTCAGGATGATTTGAGTTTGATCAGAGCACACTCGGACTGGGAGGGAAATCACAACATCTGGGTTGTTTTATCACTACACTCCAGCCCTTCAGCTCCTCTTGGGGGTTTTTGGCATATAAAACTTGCAAAATAATGATGAGTTCCTAGATCATTTCTGGGCAGAGAGAAAGAGAGAGGACATTCAGCCAAGACAGCGCAATTTATTTGGCGTTAAGTCTGTTTTTCTGACCTCTGCCAGAGAGAGCGCAGAAGCTGAAGGAGGCCGAGGAGCGGGCCAGGAGCAGACCACGTGTCTTCAAGGAGCCAAAGAGTAAGTCTGTTTAAAGATGTTGCATAAGCTTTGCTAATACAATCAACATATCGTTTAATGTTCTGTGTGTGTGTGTGTGTGTGTGTACGTGGCAGAGTGTCCTCCCCTCGGGATGGAGTCCCATAAGATCGAGTCAGACCAGCTCTCAGCCTCCTCCATGGCTCAGTATAGATTTGCACCTCAGAGGGCGCGCCTCAACATGCAGGTACACAACGATCAGTCTGAAAGCTTAACGTACACAACAGCCATCACTTACATACTGCCAAGCCTGGATATAAACACCAACTACCAGACACATGTTGGAAAATACTGTTATTGCTGAGTCTGTCGCTTCCATTAGCTGCTGCTGTAGTTTATGTTCTGTAATGTTTAACGTCTGAGAATCTTTTTAGCAGCAAAGTCATTAAATCAGCTGATGAATCTTCTAAATGTTTCTTCTTTCTGCTGCCAACTTTTAACTTGAAAGCTAATTTGAACAATAAACTAAAGTTACAACATGAGTTAAAGGGTAATTATGTTACTTTTAAGTCTGGGGCCTCATTACAGAAACTTTTAAAGTCTGAAATCCTATCTTATCTCAGTTTAGGATGACATTTAGGATCTTTGGTATCACAGAAACACACCCCATCTTATGTTAGGAGCCATTACAGCAGCGTCCTAACTGTTATTTTAGGAATACTACATTAAAATGTCACAGATCTTGTCCTAAATTCAAGATGATGGTCAGAAATGGCAGCACCACTGTTGATAGGCCTATATGGAAATAACTGTGAAAATTATGTATAAAATATTGTTTGCAAGGCTACTCAAACTGTGCTTTAATCTTATACACCACATATTAATGGGTATATATCGACTGCCAAGATGATTAATTTTGAATTTGATCAACATGCTTTGTTCACATCCTCATCATGTGGTGATAATTGGCAAGAAAACCTCCCAAAAATCTGGTGTTTCCTCTCCTCCAAGTCACAAGTAATTCCTCCGACTCATCAAAGCTAAAACTGAACGTCTGTCTTTTCTTGTCCATTCACAAGCAAGCCAGCGACAAGTGATGTGAGACAGCCAATGTTGAGGAGACTATCGACTGAAGAATCAAGTTTACAGCTCTAGTTTGGATTTCCTAAGTTAAGATACAAGATCTGAAACAGGATGGGACACGGCCACGAGTTTAAAAACTGCTGCTGTAATGGGAACGTAATATGTTTCCCATCTTGGAAACTTAAGTTAAAATAGGACAAGCGCTTAGGAAATTATATGTAATGATCCCCCTGGACCCTGTTTTCCCATGTTTTTGTGTCTAAGTGACAATAATGTTTGAAATTGGTCCCAACTTGAATCGAGCGAGACGCTGCAGCCGTCAGCCATGAAACAAGGCTACAATCTAATCCTTATGGGTAATCCATGCACCATCAAAGTGCATCCACTAACAGTGTTTGTTTTTCCACGGACAGGCTCAGATTATTATTTTAAGTATTTAACAACATTATGGAAAGGATCCGTACAGACACAAACATTTTTGTTGGAGTAAGATGTGATTGAAGATTGTTTAACCAGAAACAGCTGATTTATCACTATTGCCAAAGCCACCAGACTCAATTTACAGACACAGCCATTTCTATCATTTTAAAACAGTTGACAAAATAAAACTCACCAAAAACATCTTTCTGCTGCTGAAACAACCACCAGCTCTGGTTTGGTTGAAACACACATGCTTACACATGTGCATTCTCATGTGCACACAAACAATGACTTGAACTCTGTGGCAGAAGTGTGAGGAGTGGGACTAAGTCACGACTCTCTGCAAAGTCTAGTGACACCTTCTGCAAGGCTCTATGACAGGCCGCTAGTTATGAAAGGGGGCGTGGCTAAAGTGTAGATGTCATGAACGATTAATCAGTGGTTCTTTGGCTCATCGTCATCGTCAAAATCATGTGAGTCTGTTTGGAAGTTATGGGCCTTTTGGAACAGACCACTCCTGTTGCCACACCCCATTTTAGACAAATGGCATGCGATGGATATATCAGCTTTGTATGATGGGAAAAATGAGGCTGTTAGTAACGGAGAAGTCTGATCTTTGTTCTCTGTTAAATAATGTTATTATCATTTTTTTGTTTATTAACTGGCCCCTGACATCCCATCATCTAACCCTGGCAAATCAAGTGTATTGTTCCTGAAATAAAACCTTAATTCACCGTGTTAGACATGAAAATATTCTGGCTCTACACTTCTCTGATGTCTGGTCTCTCTCTGCTCCTGATATTATAACGAGATTAATTAAGGGTTTATTTTAAGCAAACCAGAGTTAGTGATTGTTGGAGCAGTGGATTGGATGAACCAAGATGGTTTTGGTAATTTCATTGTGTTTCTGATTAGTTTGAATGTGTTTTCCACTACTAAAATTACTGTTTCTGGCTTGTCTGGTTAAACAAAAAGGATCTTTCTCTCTCTCTGTAGGGATCCTCTCCATAATGTTGTCAGAGACTTAGAACAACAATCTGAGCCTGTCAGAGGCAAAAACAAGTGCTTTTAGTGGACATTGTAGCCTGTTTTGCAGCAGTTTCCCCTTAAATGACTTGCATATCAGCACATGGTGAGCTGATATTTGCTTTGAATTCACACATAAGCTTAACGAGTTCAAACTGTCACTGAGTCAAAGGACTCAGCAGCTCGTGTTCTGGTCTCTGTGGTTCTCAGGGCTCAGACGATGAAGACGACATGAGAGGAGGAGCGTGGTGCGCAAACACAGAGGACAGGATCCACTGGTATGAGATAGACGCTCGCAGAGAGACGGAGTTCACGGGAGTCATAACACAAGGACGAGACTCCTCCATTGAGTAAGACACAAACACTTACTTAGATTTTATTAGAAGGAAAAACACTTGAGATGAACCCCATCGTTTTAAAGAGGGTCCTTGAAACAAATAAACAGAAAATTCATACAGCAAAAACAAATACTAAAGTTCTCCCAGGCCACTACCACACTGATTCCCCTCAAAACATACATACAGTAAATGTACACATACCCACCCAGAGCTCAATACATGTATTTACATACACCTACACATTAGAGGTTAATTATTTCCATATTTCAAATATAATTATAAAAAAGAGCAGATTGTTTGAAGATAAGCAAGCAATAAAATTTACCATACACAAGGGCAATTCAGTATGTTTCACACAGATAAAAGGAGCATCCAAAAAATAAATACAATTAACAAGAAGAGAGAAGAGATATAATAACAATCAATGAAATCAAAACATAATGCCTCAGTGACTTCAGAAAACTGTGAGCAGAGAGCTGTCAGTAAAAAGAGATGCCTTACAGAATTGAAAGGAGGTAATAATTTAGATCTAAGTGAACTTGTCACGTCATTCCAAACATAGAGCTTCAAAATTTAAAGGCATGTTGCCCAGTTTTATTAGAAACTACTGGAAATTTAGTATGTCAACCTTTTTTGTAAGACGTACTCCCACAGCCCTGTCAGATGATCCCTTCATCAACTCCCACCATTCATGTTCCAAATGTGCTGATATGAATCAGTCAAACTGGATGTCATTTAATTATTAATCATATAAAACTAGATGATAGTGGATGTTACAGTATTGTCATACAATTGAACAGTCAGTGTTTAGTTTGATTTGGTCAAGTTTGTATTCATACTTCAACCACATGGAGAGGAAAAGTGTTCATTTCATTTCATTTCATTTCAACAGTTTCTCCCAATCAAAAATAACAGCATATAGAAAATGTAAGAATGGAAATAGAAATCATAAGTATGTCCAAAATATGTAAAAAAAAAAAAAAAAAAGAAGAAGAAAAAGTTGCTATATACAACTACTTTATACAACACCACAGAAAAATAGAAATACGAAGTGTAAAAATAGGGAAACAGCAATATATACAACACATAATAGTATAAAAGCAACAGTGATGCTGAGAAAAAAGGGTAAGTGTGTTAGGATGGAAGTATTATAAATAATAGGATAGGTTGGTTTAAATGCACATAACTGCAGTAATGATGTATCACACTATTGAATAAACAGTTGAATTATTGCACAAATAACCATATTGTTAGCTCAAATAACAAATGACATATATGGACTTAAAACTGTTTTAAGACACAAACACACAGACAAATATGCTGCATTTTCCGTTTCCAGTCTCAACATGTTGCCTGCGTGTTTTCTTGTTTCAGGAGCGACTTCGTGCAGTCCTACTTCCTGGCCTTCAGCAACGACAGCAGGGAGTGGACCACTATCCACGACGGGTACGCTGACTGGGTGAGTTCACCTACAGTGATGTCACTTCCTCTGGCACCCTGTGTGATGTCTCCCTCCTCTTTCCCTGACTTGTCTTTCGCCGCCTCCTCTCTCTAGTTGTTCTTTGGAAACAGTGACAAGGACACTCCGGTGATGAACCAGCTGGCAGAGCCCGTCGTCGCCCGTTACATCCGAATCATCCCTCAGAGCTGGAACGGCACTCTGTGTATGAGGCTGGAGGTCCTCGGCTGCCCGCTGCCAGGTGAGCCTCACGCATATGAACACACTTACACATGCACACGCACTAAAACTTTCAAAATTAAAAATATGTTTGTCCGTTTTTGTCTCACAGATCCAGTTGATCTTCAGTACAGGCAAAACGAAGTGACTCCAGTAGATTACTTGGAGTTCAAACATCACAGCTACTCAGAGATGATTTCAGTGAGTATCCTCACATACCGCAGAGTCTGTTGGACTGAATTCCACAGCAAATCCTCGTTTATTTTCCCACTGAGACTAAAACTAAATCATTTTCCAAGAAGAATTAAACACTGGACCAGGAGGGCAACGTGACCTTTTCACAACGCTCATCAAGGACAGCGTCTTTTAAGTGCTTTTAGTGGTTTCTCAATAACAGAGATAAACCAAATTGGTCTGTTGTTAACTTAAAGGGATAATTCAGATATTTTTAAGTGGGGTTGTATGAGGTACTCATCCACAGTCAGTATTCTCTTCAGTAGATGGTGGTCAGCATGACCACAGTTTGTAGAAGCAGCAGAGGTACCGGTGTGGACGGGAGCAGGAACCTAAAAAAATCAATAGTGTACGCTGTATTTCTAATATTTTCACTGCTTTACCTTTCAGTCAGACAACCTTTAATGACAGGAAACTGACGTTATATAAGGTTACATAAGCCAAATGTTGCTCTCTCCAAAGCCACCAGACTTCTTTGCCAAAAACAGTAATTTTACCTCAGAACCCAAGATTTGTTGGTCTACCACTGCCACAATTGGTTAGTGAGTTTGTGTTATTGTGTGACTTCTGTGTTTTAAAGGGTTAGTGTGAATTCACCAAAGTCACACAACAACACTAACCAACTAACAGATTGAGGCAGCAGTAGACCAGCAGCTCCGGTGTTCTGTGAAGTAAAATGACTGATTTTACCAATGAAGTCTGGTTGAGTGAGAGAGAGGAGATATTTGGTTTATATAACAGTGGTTTCCTGTCAGGAAAGGCTGTCTGACAGCAAGGTAAAGCAGTGAAAATATTCTAAATAAAGTGTACACTTAAACTGATATTGATTTTTTTACGTGGGCATTTTTTTAGGTGGCTAAAATATGTTTTGATGCTGACCTGGTCCATAGCAGTACATTGCTTTGGCTGCTTCTCCAAACTGGGGACATGCAGACCACCATCTACTGTAGGTAATACACTGACTATGGATAAGTACCTCATACAACCACGCCTCAAAAAATCCAGATTATCCCTTTAATAAAGCTGCAGGAATGTTTAGCTGCTGTGCAGAAGGTCTGATGTTCATACTTAGAATAATAACCATCAGCTGTTTCATAAATAATGTGGAAATATAGTGATGTAGATTACTTTGAGCACTGACTGTTTCCTTCTTCGCTCGTGTTCAGCTTATGAAGTCGGTGAATGACGAGTGTCCCAACATCACCAGCCTCTACAGCCTTGGGCGCAGCTCCCAGGGACGGGAAATCATGGCCATGATCGTCTCTGGCAATCCCACAGAGCATGAAATAGGTACGGATGTGTTCATACGACTGTAAAACAGGCAGACAGAACTATTTTTTAACAGTTAAAGGAGAAATCTGTAATATACACTGCCTGGTCAAATAAAGTCACCACCTGGATTTAACTAGTCAATCATGTCAGATCCTTCCACTGGATAATTACTGCAGTGATTAATGTGTTTCAGCTGACAACATGTTATTGAACTCTATCTGATGCAGTGAGCAGCTTCTCATTTCTTAAACAACCATGTCAGAAGACATTTCCTGTGGTCGAGGAAAAGATGTGACTCTTTTTCAGAAGAGTGACATTATTGTCCTGCATCAAGCAAAGAAAACAACTAAGGAGACTGATGAAACTAAAAAAACTGGATTAAGAACTGTCCAACGCATTATTGAAACGTGGAAGGATAGTAGTGAACCATCATCTTCAAGGAAGAAATGTGGTCGGAAAAAAATCTTGAATGATCATGATCAGAGATTGGTTGATTTGGTCAAATCAAATTGTAAAAATCAACTGTAGAACTCACAGCTGTGTTTAATAGTGAAAGTAAAAGCATTTCCACACAAACAATGTGAAGAGAACTCAAGGGATTGAGACTAAACATCTGTGTAGCCTTAAGAAAAACACTTATCAGTGAGGATAATCAGAGAAAAGGCTTCAGTTTTCTAGAGAGCATAAAGATTGGACTGTGTTATGATCTGGGGTTGCTTCAGTTGCTCAGGTCGAGGTTCAGCAACCTTATGAGCCCAAAGAATGAGGTCAGCTCACTGCCTGAATATACTGAATGAACAGGTTTTTACATCAGTGGGTTTTTTTCTTCCCTGATGTCACGGACATGTTCCAAGATGACAATGTCAGGATTCATGGGGCTCAAACTGTGAAAGAGTGGTTCAGGGAGCATGAGACATAATTTTCACACATGGATTGTCCACCACAGAGTCCAGACCTGAACCCCACTGAGAATCTTTGGGATGTGCTGCAGAAAGACTTTACGCAGCGGTCCGACTCTCCCATCATCAATACAAGATCTTGGTGAAAAATTAATGCAACTCTGGACAGAAATAAATGTTGTGACATTGCGTAAGTTTATCGAAACGATGCCATGGAGAATGTGTGCTGTAATCAAAGCTAAAGGCCGTCCAACAAAATACTTAAGTGTGTGACTTTTTTTGGCCAGGCAGTTTATTTACTGTAATAAATCATAAAATGACCATGATATGTCATCAGAGATTAAGGAAACATGTTGAAATACTCACTTCTCTAACAACAACACTACAACTGCAGTGTTCTCTACATTTCTATGCAGAGCAGGAATAACTGTTTTTGTTTGCTGTTCAAATTAATGCAGAATGTTCTCTGAATAAGTGTCTGTTTATGAGTCGTAAGAAATCATAAATAATCTTGTAGAAGGAAGGCTTATAGTGCAGTATATTTCATTATGCACTATTAAAACCAAGCTAAAATACGAAAAGTGTGTTTTCATACAGCCAAATGCAAAACCAGCTGTTTTTGTGCAAACATTACAGTTTGAAACGCAGATTGGTTGAAATTAAACCCCGAGGACTGTTGGGTCTCGACGGCACCACCGATGATTCCTGTAAATCTTAATCAACACCAGGTGGAAGTCGGCAAATTATGGTTACGGGACAAATAACTACAGTGTTGTCCGGATGTCTCCACAGGTGAGCCAGAGTTTCGCTTCACTGCTGGTCTCCACGGAAACGAGGCAGTGGGCCGGGAGATGATCCTCCTTCTCATGCAGTACCTGTGCAAAGAGTACAAAGACAGAAACCCCAGAGCCCAGCGGCTGGTGGAGGGAATACGCATCCACTTGGTGCCCTCGCTCAACCCTGACGGACACGAGACGGCTTTTGAAGCGGTCAGTGATTATGATCATTAAAAAAATCATATGTTTCTACTTAACCGTCAGACAAAAGAGTGAAAAAACAGAAAAACCAACAGGAAATGTCAGTGGGTCACGCTGTGTTGGTGGTCTGGGTAGACTTGGCTCCGTGTATCCAAATTCTCCTCTGCATACAGGGATCAGAGCTGAGCGGGTGGACCACGGGACACTTCACTGAGGATGGATTTGACATCTTCCAGAACTTCCCTGATCTGAATAGTATCCTGTGGGATGCTGAAGATAAGGGCATGGTGCCCAAACTCACTCCAAATCACCACGTACCCATACCAGAGAACTACGAGACCAACAGCTCGGTAAGGAGGAGCGTACCGTTGTCTCTTAGAACTGGCTAATCACAAACACTGAGGACAGAAGACCTCTAGTTAAGGCAGGTGTCTGCAGCCTTTTCTATCAAAAGAAAAAAAGTCTGTCCAGAGCCACAACTTTTACCTTCTTTATTTGAGTCTTTTCTTTTTTTTTTGGAAACTCAAGACAAACCACTGGAGAAATTTAGAGGAGCGACTAGGCGCAGGCTATGACGCACATTTTAGTTGACAAAATATTCAAACTTGTTTTAAATTTGTTGTATAGGAATAAATAAATAAATAAATGAACATTAATTAATTTCAATATAATTTTCTGTCAAAGCCACAGGGAGCCACTGGAGAGGAGCAAAACAGCCACAGGTTGCTGACCCGCGAGTTAAGGCAACTGGTCGCTACAACTAATGATTACTTTCTCCATGAATTGATTAATAGTTCTTTGCTTATAAAATGTCAGAAAATGAGGGAAAAGGTTGATTAATGTTTCAAAAAGCCCAAGGCGATGTCCTCAAATATCTCGTTTTCTCCACAATCCAAACATAATCAGTTTACTGTCACAGAGGAGTAAAGAAATCAGCAAATATTCACATTTAAGAAAGTGAAATCAAAGAATTTTGACTTTTTTTCTTTAAAAATTACACAAACCAATCAATCAATTATCAAAACAGCTGGTGAGTGATTTGATAATCAATTAATAATCAATTAATCGTTGCAGCCCTACTTGTGAACAAAAATAAACATTTCCAAATACACTTCTTGTAGTTTTCCCTTAAAGGGATAGTCTGGATTTTGTGGCACTTACTCACTGTTCATGTTAACAACTGCAGCTTACAAAACAGCAAACACTTTTTAATTCAGTTCTTTACACTTTGATTAAAGCCACAACAATTTGTTGATTAATCAAATACTTGTCAAGCATTTAATTAACTGACAACTATTTTGATATCCGCTTAATTAAGATTTCAGCTTCTCAAATGTGAATATTTTGTGGTTTTTCACTCCTCTGTGAAAATAAATTGAAGACTTTTGAGTTGAGGACAAAACAAGACATTTAAGGACGTCATCTCGGAAAAGACGGGTCAACATTTTTCACCATTGTCTGACATTTTCTGGACCAATCATCTAACTGATTGATCAAGATGGTGATCGACTAACTAATCAGTAATACAAATAATCATTCCTCGTAGCCCTGGTTCTAGTGCATAAAATCCTCGGTTTTCTTTCACATTAATTAGAGTTAAAATTAGTGCCAAATATTTGCTGAATGAGTAAATGTCTGTTTATGAGTTATAAGAACTCATTAATAAGCTTGCAGAAGGAGTAGATGTTTATAACTGTTAAATTGAGCAAAATGTTGATGGAGTTTGGCAGCAGTGAGACAGGCAGCCACTGAACTCAAACTCCAGAGTGTATTTTCAGATCAGCGGGCTTTTGTTTTCAGGATAACAGGCTAAACTTTACTTAAGACAACTGACAGTGATAAACAGCCGAGCAGCTTACAGTGGAGGACTCGCCCTCGCTTATTATTGCCAATTTTGATGTGGCGTGCATCATTAGTTTTTCCTTTAAAACCTCCTGCTCTTCCAAGTGTTTATTTAAAGTAGAAAAGGGCTGTTAAAGATTGTTTTAATCATATAAAGGTGGCTGTGGTCTACTCAGTAAACAGAATTGACATACTGTTCATACATGGGGTTTTCTCTCCTCTGTTTGTGTGATCCTGATCTTCCTGTTTTTGTTCCAGATTGCTGTGGAGACCAGAGCCATAATCTCCTGGATGAAAAGCTATCCATTTGTGTTGGGTGCAAACTTCCAGGGCGGGGAGTCGATTGTGGCCTATCCTTATGACAGCTTACGTCTCAACAAGCCTGCAGACAGCCAGAAACCCCACAGCCGCAAGAAGAGACAGTACGGCTACTTCTCTCCTTTTGTCACTGTGTTCTGTTGATGTAAATCTAAACTCTCATTTTCCTCCTCCTTTCTCCTGCAAAGAAATTACATATTTGAATACACATACTCTAAACAATGGTGGACTCAACATTATAAAGTGCCCTCTAGGGTCTGCTTCCAGTGGATAAAATGTGGTAAAGTGCCTTCTTGACAAAACATGATGAAGTACCCTCTAGAGTGCCCCTCTAGTGGACAAAACATGATAAAATGTGCTTTAGAGAGTCCTTCCAAGGGACAAAATGTGATAAAAGTGCATCATGACTTTTGCCGCACTGGTGCCCTTATTATTTTTCATTCACCACTGACTCAAAATGATTATTTCACCTCTTCATCATGTTAAATCAGGTGTCATTGTGCTATAAACACCCAAATATTTTACAGAAGGCTGACAGGAAAACACAGCTAATTTCATGCTTTGAAAGGTGTCACCCATCTGTGAATACACTTAGCATCCTATGTCTTATTTTATTTCTTTGTATAAAAAGTGAGTTATTAAGTCAACTTGCAATTTATTATGAAAGTGATGTAATTACAGTTTCAAGCACTTTTCAGACCTTGAATACGCCACATCAAAATTCAAGCATTTTCAAGGATTTCCAGCTCAAGGTAACAATCGTTTTTCATAGTGCAACTCAAATAATTTCTTACAGGTATGAAGAGGAAGGTTTTGACGTGACAGAGTGGGGAAGGGGCTACCACGAGGAGCCCGAGGAGGACTGGAGAGGACGGGGATACGCAGAGCCACAGGAAGAGTGGAGGAGACAAGGTTACGACCATGGTTACGACCATGGCGGTTACAACCAGGGTGGCTACGACCACGGCGGTTACAACCAGGGTGGCTATGACCACGAAGGCTACGAACATGGCTATAACCAAGGTTACGGCCACAGAGAGGAGGAGGAGGACGACAGAGAAAGAGGTGCCGGCTACCAGTACGCTGCTGAGCCCGACGACGAGCCCCGGGTGATCGCAGACGAGTCCCTGTTCAGGTGGCTGGCCGTCTCCTATGCCTCCACACACCTGAGCATGACGCACAACTTCCGCGGCTCGTGTCACGGAGACACTCCCTCAGGGGGGCATGGCCTCGTCAACCGCGCCAAGTGGAAGCCAATCACAGGCAGTAAGTAGAGGCTAGTGGGCTCATTGTATGTTTGGCAGGTATTTTAAGTTTCTGCATGTGTTTAAAGCACACTCTGGTGGACAATATGTGCAGTGCAGGCTCTGAGGATACTTATACTCATTGTTGAGAACTATGACAAAGCTGTATTTAGAGAAGGTTTTCATTTTCACTCTTCAATCATGCCTGAAATGATATTTTATTAAATATATTTTTCTTGTAGCAAAACCAGACATTATACAGTGACTATCCTCACTGGTTTATTTAAAGAAAAAGAAGAAAAACTGTCTGCCTAGAACTAGTACTGCATCTAAATTTAATATTCTGATATCTTGACAACTCTGCTCTCCAGGCATGAATGATTTCAGCTACCTGCACACCAACTGTTTTGAGCTGACTGTATTTCTGGGATGTGATAAGTTCCCTCATCAGAGTGAGTTGGCACAGGAGTGGGAGAAGAACAGAGAAGCGATGCTCATCTTCATGGAGCAGGTCAGGCTCTCACACACGGTGCTATAATTTAAAGGGACAGTTAACCTCAAATTCAAAAATACTTATTTTTCCTCTTGCCTGTTGTGCTCTTTATCCACCTAGATTTTTGGAGTTTTGGAGATATCGGCCATATAAATGTCTGCCTTCTCTCCAATATAATGGGGCTAAAGCTAAACTCAGCTTGTGGTGCTGAAAGCGCCTAAAAGTACATTTGAAAAATTCAAAACCAGTGTCTCTTTCCAAAAATCATGACCCGGTTACTCAAGATAATTCAGAGACCTTGTTGTTTGAAGAACTTCTTTCTTTTTAAGTTGCCGTTGCAGACAGAAAGTAGTTCCTGCATGAAACTGCTCACAACAAGCCTGTGGGCTATTTTGAGCAACTAGGTTATGCTTTTTGGAAAGACACATTGCTGTTGAGTTTTGCAGACATCTCTATGGCTGATATCTCCAAAACTCTGCAACTCACACCAAAACTATCTAGATGGATAAAAAGCATAAGGGGTGAACTGTCCCTTTAAAGAAGTCTCACTGGTTCCTGTGTATGTTCAGAGCAATGTTAAATGAACTAGTCTGCTGAGCGAGCCATATCAGCAAAACTGAGTTCTACTTGGTGATTCTATCCTTTTGAAAAGCAGTTGCGTTCAGTGTTGATTAGATTATCATAAAAAATAAACAGGTATATTTAAATGCTACTTGAGAACAAAAGCAACTAGTTATATATCCTCCCTTAAGCTATTCCTCCTCTCTGTCCAGGTGCATCGTGGCATCAGGGGTATCGTGAAGGATCAGCAGGGGAACGCCATTGCAAATGCCACCATCTCTGTGGAGGGGGTAAACCATGATGTCACTACAGGTCTGGTGAAAGACTTACTTTCTTCCTCTTCTTGAGTTTGATCATGATTTAAGGAACAGTTCATCCCAAAATCAAAAATACATATTTATCCCCTTACCTGTAGTGCTATTCATCCATTAAGATTTTTTTGGTGTGAGGTGTCACGTTTTGGAGAAATCAGCTGTAGAGATGTCTGCCTTCTTTCCGGTATAATCAAACCTGAAGGCACTCAGGCTGTAGAGCTCAAAAAGTGCCCCCCCAAAAAAAGAAAACATTTGAAAAACTCAACAGCAATGTCTCTGTCCAGTTATCACAGCCCAGTTATTAAAGATAATCCATAGACTCTGTTATGAGCAGTTTCATATAGGAACTATTTTTATTTCTACTGAACTTCAGCCAACAACCACATCATAGTGCAGAAGGTAGCATGCGTCATAGACGAGAGGTTACAGCTCAGCTGAGGAAGACGCTATTAATGTTCACGTCCCATGCTGTCACGAGCACAATCCTCTTGTCCATGAGTAGATGTGTGTTTCCATCTGTACTGTGATACGTCCAGAAAATAGTCCTACTGTATATGTAACTGCTCACAATAAAATCTGTGGATTATCTTGAGTAACCAGGTCATGATTTCTGGAAAGAGACACTGCTGTTGAGTTTTCCAAATGTATTTTTTTGGCATACACCCTAAGAATAGAGTCCAAAAATGAAGACAAAGGAAACTTAACCAGCAGGAAGCCTTTTGGATTTATAAACTACAGGCTACTAAACACCCAGGCCTAAATAGGGACCTAGACTTTACTCCTTTTTTGTAAACCTCTACTGATTTTTTTGTTTCCTGTAATCATTGCCAGCTTTTATGTTACTTTTAATTCATTTCTGATGAATGCTGTGGGCTAAACAACACCATCTGCTGGAGTGTTTTTATATCCACACCCTCCCTGACGACGGCCTGAAACCGAAATATGTCTGACTTTGTATTAAGGTCTAACATGACCGTGCCATGACAGCAAATGTATTTTAATTGTTTCAAAAGACTGTGCACTGGAGTTTTTTGAGAATGTGTGTCCCTCCACTTCAAACAAATGCATTCTGAGTCCAGGAAGTACTCCTACCCAAACATTTTTTGGCACTTTGAGCAAACTAAGTGCCATCTAGTTTGATGATATTGGAGAGGAGGCAGACATTTCCAAAACTCTGCAACTCACACCAAAAGAATCCAGATAGCACTCCAGGTATGAGTGAACTGTCT
Organism: Lutjanus erythropterus; assembly: GCF_056507025.1. Taxonomy (NCBI): domain Eukaryota; kingdom Metazoa; phylum Chordata; class Actinopteri; order Lutjaniformes; family Lutjanidae; genus Lutjanus; species Lutjanus erythropterus. The sequence goes on from NC_139326.1 coordinate 5,915,796, forward strand.
CTTTAATGTGTAACAATGTCCTCTCAAGTCAGATTATTTGAAACACATTATAGCACCCCCTGCACTGAAATTAAAGTCTCTGTCTTCTGTCTGTGATTGCAGCGTCGTCAGGGGACTACTGGCGGATGCTTAACCCAGGGGAGTACCGTGTGACTGCTCGAGCTGAGGGCTTCTCACCTGTGACCAAACTCTGCGTGGTGGGTTACCAGTCAGGAGCCACTGCCTGCAGCTTCAACCTGGCCAAGTCCAACTGGGACCGCATTAAACAGGTACTCAGGGAAAAAAATATGTATTTTTTGATTTTGGGGTGAACTACCCCTTTAATAATCAGCTCTAGTACTGAATAAAGTGTCTGTTTTAAAATTTCCTCTGCAGATTATGGCCCTCCATGGCAACAAGCCAATTCGACTCAGCTACGGCAACAACAGAGTACAGCACCCTGCGGTCGTTAACGGCAACAGGCGCGTCTTCAGTGGCAATGATGGGTATTCGCAGAATTCGCAAATCAGCGCTGAGAGGCAGAGGAGAATCAGGATAGCTCGTCTCCGTCGCCTCCGGCAACAAAGACTAATGAGGCTAAGATCGACAACGACGACGACGTTACCCCCGACGACAACCACAATTCCCACAACGCCAGAGACCACCACATCCTGGTACGACTCGTGGATCATAGGGGAGGGACAGTCCTCGACGCCTGGTGGTTTCACAGACTCCATCGTGGATTATAACTACGAGTACAAGATCGATGACTATTAAACGAAACACACACGATTCAGTAAACGAGCAGCCGTCCTCCTATGTGTAGTTCTCATTGCCATGTTGTACTCTGACGAGGAATCTTGTCTTTGTACAAAAGCAGTGGCAATGTACAGAATATTAACTATATTAATTGTATAAAGATAGTGTATCTATTACTTAACTAAGTGCCTCTTCACAGAACTTGACCCTCTTAATTAATAGTACTTCCATTTCACAGTTCACACTGCATTTTTCTGACATGTCATTAGTCTTTTTTTATGAACTTCTTGCTTCATGAAAAGATGTTTATTGTGGACGCACATTAAAAAAAGTCATGACTTTTTTTTTTTCACTTCAGAGTTGAATTATTTACACTGTTTTCATCCATGGCAGCAATGTTTTTTTTTTACAGTATGAACAATAAAGGTTTTAAGAGCATTTGTTCAAAGTTGGTAACAGAGTCAGAGGAGGTTAAAGATTCTTCTGTCAGACACAGTTTGGGTAGAAGAGATATTTTTCAAATAAATGCTTGTTAATACACAACGTTTGTATTCTCTTTTTCTTTTTTTAAGCACATTCGTGAGCCCTGATTTCACTGACCTTTATGATAGTGCGTGTGATTAGTCTGTGCTCAGGAAACATTAGTCTGACTGTGCATCGATAGTGTCCAAGAAGTGTCAGCATGTTGTGTTGTGCGTGGATCAGGACGTCAGTGGCTGATGTTCATCTCACTTTCCTCATCGTCGTCAGCGGAGAACGCAGAGAAGCTGACTGGTTCACATTCAAGAGTACGTAAGTTGACCAGGCACGCCGTTTGAGTGCTGCTGAACTCTGGAACAGAAACCAAAAGGACTTCTTGACCATCAGGACCTGGAAGGAAGAGAAGAAGAAATGTATTAGTTGTTGATCGATATGGATTATTCTATGGCAGATGCTGATATTTAGAGAGTCGGTCGGAAAAGAAAAGTCCATTATTCTATACGCATTACAATCTTATATAGATGTTTACTTTAGCTAGAAAAATGTTTAGTTGGACATTTTATTAATAAATGAAACAGATATTAGGGCATGAGGGATATTTAAGGGGGAGTAGGGTATAGGATTTCAGAAGGTACTGTTTACAATTTAACATATTTAATGCCAGCCAGTATTTGTTTTAGACTAAATTTGTCATTTAGGATGGAGGAACCAGGGCTGCAACTAATACTAATTTTAATAGTCAATTAATCTGTTGATTATTTTCTCAATTAATAGTTGTTTGCCTATAAAATGTCAGAAAAAATGGTGATGAATGTTCACCAAAGCCCAAGATGATGTCTTCAAATGTCTTGTTTTGTCCACAACCCAAACATATTCATTTTACTGTCAGAGGGGAGTAAAGAAACCATCAAATATTCACATTTAACAAACTGAAATCAGAGCATTTGGATATTTTTTCTTTAAAAAATTACTCGCGATTAATCTATTATCAAATTAGTTGGCCATTAATTTAATCATTGTTTATTAATCGATTAATTGTTGCAGCTCTATGAGAAACATGTTAACATTTAGGGAAGATGATGGTCAGTGAGGCTAACGTTTATAGCAGGATGAGAGTTATACAGTTGAACAGTGCCCAAAACTCAGAAGGCAGCCTGCAGATGTGTCTACAGACATTTTTTGCTTATTGGCCTCTTGGGTGCAAAAATCAGCCGATTATCTCAAAACAGCAGAAAATCTGCCAACCAACTAGCCAGTCCATCAGTTTGTCCATCCGGAGTCTAAAGAAAGACCAAGGTGATCATTCAACAAGGACACTTCACCTGCATACCTGATTGGACCCACAGTTTCTCACTGCACTCATGTAAATAGTAGGGGTGTAACGATGCATCAATATATCGATCAAATAAAATCGATGCAAAGTGAAAATACTGATCTACCTTGTCATGTTTGAGATACATCATTTTGAAATTGCCATGGAATGTCTGTGTGCTCTACGTGTGGTAACCATGGAAACGGCACCTAGCAGCAGGTGATCCTGTGTGAGAGAAGGACTACCATGGCTGTTTCGCAGGACTGCACCCACTTGTCGTCTCGCCTGTCAAATCGCCCATGCCTCCATACCTGCCTGCTTACATCTCATTTAAAATTAATTACTAGGCGCCTCAATCGCTCCCCGTCTGAAAAGACCTTTATGTGTAGATGTTCACATCACACACTGACCTGTGATGAGCTTGGAGTTGAAGGTTGGAGCGTTGCCGCTGAAGTAAACATGGGGACACTCTTCCAGGATGAAAGGGTCTTTTTGGTAAAAAGGGTAGCAACCTGACACAAAAGATAGAGAAAACAGGGTCAATGATTTGAACCGATTTCAGCCAGTAGGCTTGAGTGTTATTTTGAATCTACTCGTCTGACTAACCGAGAGTATCAGGAGCCGTAGGGGCCATGTGTCTGAGTCGTAGCGTTTCCTCTAGTATTTCCAGGTGATCGTCCATGCTGGTGTACTTCTGAATGTCACTGACATTCTGGCCAGATGTGCCGAGGAACCTTCACAGAAACACAGAAGGCCTTAAACACACACTGGCTTGAAATTCAAGACTAAATGCAAGATACAAAATAATGACTGCATATGGTGTTGCTTACCTCACTCCATCAATGTTGGCTTGGTATGGATTGGAGGCCAGCTGTAGTGTTGGGTACACTGAGGACAAGGGGAACATACAGCGGTGGAGAGGTTGCTGTGGAAGGGTGTAGTTGGTGGGGTCATTCTGGCCCGGCATGAGATCCACTGGAAGTGAGGCCTTGGACAGCAGGAAGTAATGACAGTGACAATCATATCTATGTTATCCCTTTATTTAGGTCCTCACACTCAAGCTATATTTTGTCAAAGGCATTAACTATTTCTGATGTTTATGATCTACAAATGATCTTTGTATTCAAGCAAATTCATTTTGGGTCTGCTGAATCCAACATTTATTTTCATTATCAATTATTCAGTCAACATTTCTTTCATGTAATCAATGAATTCTTCATTCTATAAAATGTCAGAAAATGTCTAACAGGCCTAAATTTTTGTGGAAAATCAATTTAAAAAATGCTCATGAATTGAATATCAGACAGGAATAATATAATCAGAAATATTCAACAGATGGCCACCACACTGTAAACAATAAACAATATGGCAAAATCTCTGATGGTAAATAAGAGTATAGCAATTCACAGTATGTACTCTCATATTGCCCACAATAAAATTTTAAATTGCATGTACACACTCGGAGAGGGAGGGAGACTCACCACCAGCTGAAGCAGCAGCTCGTCCAGCAGACGAACAGCCTCCACGCTGCCAGCCTGAGTCTTCTTGGTGAGGTACTTGGGCTTAACAGAGTGGGTAAAACAGGTATTTAAATATTTAGTTGAATTAGTAAAACTTACAAGAGATATACAGAATGTAAATTAACAAGTGCCAGTTACCTTCGATGACGCGTCCTTGTCCTGGGTGCTTTGGCTCAGGAGGTTTCCAGCCAGTAGGACCCTGGAAATTTTCGCTGCCCCGCTCTGCTCACCCTGGTCACCGAGCTGGCCAGTTACCATGTCAACCAGCAACTGTAGCCCCAGCATGCTGTCAGCATGGCTACTGCCAAGACCAAGTCCTGAGGCCAGAAGCACAAACCTGGATGAAGACCGCAAAACGGCATTAAAATCTATTACCACAAAAGGCTGCGATTGAAGCCGCGTATATATATATATGTGTGTGTGTGTGTGTGTGTGTGTGTGTGTGTGTGTACCTGTCAGAGCTGAGCGCAGGTCTTGGTGTCTGCAGAGGAAGATCAGCCATGCAAAAGTCCTCAACTGTGAACTTCCCATCATTCCTCTCAGCTCCATAAATTGCAATAACACTACCTGAAAGAGAAGACGTGCCAGACAAGACGCGTGATCACAGCTGTGCCTGAGTGATGCAATAGCAAGATCTTTCACAGTGTCTTTACTAGAGATGAGAATCAAGAACCACTGAGAACCGGTTCCAAATGGTCCAATCCATTGGAGTATTAAGCCTCTGAATTCATCAGTTTCTTTTACTGATGTCAGCATGTTTTTCTGACAGTTGCAGATTGCAAAACAATCATGTCAAACCTGTGCGTCTACACTACTGGAAACTTGCAACAAGGAGGAGTCATGGTGGTGAAGAAGAAATGGTACAAAGCGTGGTTTCATTTCATGAAGACAGATGACAACAGTGCTCCTTCTAATGTCTGTAAAATCATTTCAAGTAACAGTGGAAACGCCAGCAATATGCTGGAACATCTTTCTGCTCAACACAGGCTTGAATTCCAGGAATGCTGTGTATTTGACACTATGCATGAGTGCCGCTGTTTCACAATGGAGCAGAAGGTACATTAAAGGAGCAATATGTAGCCACTGTGCATGCAGAAATGAATACTACAGTCCAAACAACACATTGGAGCCATAGACTGTATATTAAATAGGTTGAATGTCTATTTAATATACAATCTATGGTTGAAGCATAACATGTTTCCTTCATCTCTAATGACATAATGATGACTTTATGATTTATTACAGTAAAAATATCACAATCATATTATATATGTATATTTTTTCTTTGACAAAACCTGGATGAAAATGAATACTCAACAAATATTCTCTCATTTCATTCATTGTAGATGATGACAGAAAGACCCTTGCTATAGCTAGTTCTCATGCTACAGCCAGCTCAACTAAAATTAATAAGGAAGAAATAAGGAAATTGATAAACAATCAGTAAGCAGAATCGATAATGGCATGGGTATCACAAAATCTTATCAATTATCATCCATAGTCTTGACCTCAAGAAAAATCCTGACCTGTGGCACACTTGTCTCTGTCGATTTTTCCTTCCAGTTTGATCCTCTGCAGCTCGTCCTCCAGGATCAGCTCATCTGTGTCACTGATGTACTTGGCTCGTGCAGGCTGGGGCAGCAGGTTGTGCTGGAGGAGACACAAAAACAGAAGACACATGATACATGACACCTGCCAGCAAGCTGATTTCATTCTGACTGGTGAATTTTGCATGCATGCAGACCTCATCGCTGATCTCTCTCAGAATAGACGGCTGCAAGTCCATGCGCTTAAACAGGGTTCCCACAATGCAACACTGCTCCCCTGTCTGAAGATCACACAGCTTCCTGATGAGCACGTCTGATCCTGGCAGAGACAAAAAAAGACAAACAGTATAGTATTAGTATAAAAAAAGGACAATCAATGCCTCTTTCAAAACCATGTAAAAAAAAAAAAAAAGGATGCTAGGACAACTGAAGTATGATGATATGATGATGATGATGATGTGTACAGATTCTTGGCTGGTCAGTACTCCAATGTTATCTTATGTTATGCTGTATAGCTATGAGTAATATGCAACAAACGTAACAATAAAATAACCATCGAATTTTTACACGTTTTCATGACATGCCTTTATTTTGTGCACCAATTTATAGTGAGTAATATCAATGAGTATGGTATCTACAAGCAGTATCAGTATCAATATCTACATCATTAGAAAATCCTAACAATACCCATCCATGGTTGTTGTTGCCGTTCAGGTAGTTTTTATGTAGTTTTTGTGATGTGTTTCTGTGTCGGCCCACCCGTACTATGTGCTGCACTACAAACTAGCTCTCTGAGAACGACCCTATCCCCCTGCTTACCTAAATGTTTTCTACATCAAACTAAACTAAGTATAATTCAGATGCTTCAGAGGTCCAGATGTAGGTCAAATAGTATCCTGAGCTCACCCCACTTCTGCTGGGCTCTCTCTGACAGCAGGGGCCTCATCTGCATGAGTCGTGCAGCGTAGATGTGAGCATACTGGCGGCTGAAACTCCTCTCCCCGACTTTGTAGCGCTCGGCACAGGGACTGTAAGCCAGCGACATCCTCTCAAAGACCGGCCCCTGGTCCTCCGACGCAGGGTGGCTGAGCAGAGAGGAGGAGCCCCCCTTCTGGGCGCTCAGGTCGGAGAACATGACTGTCCTGAAGCAGAGGCAGAGGCAGAGGAGAGTTTATATACAATGAATGACTGCTGTGCACGTTTATACAGTGGTTTTACAAGCTAACAAGTCAAGGGTTTAACGTAGCTAGCGTCAATGAAAGCTAGTAGAACTATTTGTGCTCTTCCCAAAACATGCAGACTGGTGTCACAGATTTAACGAATTTACCTTTAAGGAGGGAAACTCAAGCGTCAGCTGTTATCCGTCTTAAATATTATATTAAGTTATAGTTTCAGATATCACTGTTGACGTTCCCTGTCAGCGAGCAAAACAGACGATTCCCGCGAAATCACCCGCTCAACATTACACGTATTCTCGCGAGAAACTGCGGACAGAAGAAGAAGAAGAAGAAGAAGAAGAAGAAGAAGAAATAAATAGAATATTAACACAAAAACGCACCATAAACCTTAACGAAAAATACCGACATCATATTTAAGAGACAAGAGGGAAATACACATATAAGATTTTACAAAAGCTGAGGCCAATCTAACCTTAAAAAAAATAAATCTTTAAGTGTGTAAAAAGTATGAATATATGGGGCTTTTTATGTGCCACATTGATATATGTTTTTTATATTTATATGGTATTGTCTCATTTAGAAATGCAACAAATATGAGAATAGTTTTGAGAGACGAGATTTATGACAATATTCTTCTTCTTAATACTACTACTACTACTACTACTACTACTACTACTAATAATAATAATAATAATAATAATAATAATAATAAATATACGTCTCATGTTCTATATTCCTCCCCTGATTATAAATGATTTTATCCCCCTAACTATAAATATTTGGAGCAAAAAGAAAGACTTTTTGTCGCACCGTCGCGGAAAATAGCGTCACGGTTCAAATATACACGTCGCACTGAATTGACGTCACAATAGCGTCGCGGGCAGCACGCAGCCTCGCCATTTTCGCAGCTCTTTGTGCGCCACTGCCTGCTAAGGGTTAGCGTCTTTTTTTAATCACCGATTCCTCGACTCGGGTTTTAATTTGGCTGCAGAAAGATGCAAGGAAACAGAGGCCCTCAGCAGAACCACGGCCCGAACCGCCCGGGAGAGCAGAAGAAACCCGGCGGGACGAACACCAATGGGCAGCAGCCGGAGCCCAGCGAACAGACCAGCCCCAATGAGGCCTTAACCCTGGACCTGCAGAGCTTCAGGAAACCCGGGGAGAAAACCTTCACCCAGCGGAGCAGGCTGTTTGTAGGTAACCTCCCCACCGGAGTCACCGAGGAGGACCTGGAGAAGCTGTTCGCCAAATACGGCAAGGCCAGTGAGATCTTCATCAACAAGGAGAGAGGCTTCGGCTTCATCCGGCTGGAGACCCGGATCATCGCAGAAATCGCCCGGGCAGAGCTGGATGATACCCCGTTCAGAGGCAGGCCAATACGGGTGAGGTTTGCAACACACGGCGCTGCTTTAACTGTAAAAAACCTGCCTGAATTTGTGTCCAATGAGCTGCTGGAGGAGGCCTTCGCTGTGTTTGGGCAGATAGAAAGAGCTGTGGTGATAGTGGACGACCGGGGGAGGCCCACAGGGAAGGGGATAGTGGAGTACACCTCAAAGCCAGCTGCAAGAAAAGCTCTGGATAAGTGTGGAGATGGTGCCTATCTTCTCACAGCCTTCCCTCGACCCGTCACAGTGGAGCCTATGGATCAGTTTGATGAAGAGGAGGGACTGTCAGAGAAGCTCATCAACAAAAACCAGCAGTATCACAAAGAGCGAGAGCAGCCACCACGGTTTGCTCAGCCGGGCTCCTTCGAGTACGAGTACGCCATGCGCTGGAAGGCCCTGATGGAGATGGAGAAGCAGCAGTACGAGATGGTGGACCGCAACATGAAGGAGGCCCAGGAGAAGCTGGAGGCCGAGATGGAGGCGGCCAGACACGAGCACCAGGTGATGCTGATGAGGCAGGACCTGCTGAGGCGACAGGAGGAGCTGCGGAGGATGGAGGAGCTCCACAGCCAGGAGGTGCAGAAGAGGAAACAGGCCGAGCTCCGGCAGGAGGAGGAACGCCGGAGGAGAGAGGAGGAGATGAGGATGAGGAATGAGGAGATGATGAAGAGGCAGCAGGAGGGCTTCAGGGGCAACTTCAATGAAAACAGGGAGCAAGACATGAGGATGCACATGGGCATGAACAGAAACTCGCTGGGTGGTAATTCTGGTCCAGCTGGTGCTGCGGGGATGGCGGCTGAGAACGCCCCGATGATGTCGGGCCCTGGAAACAACAACATGCCCGGAGGAGGTCAGGGAGGCTTCCCCAGGGGCCTCCCAGGGCCTGGAGACTATGGACCTAACAAACAACGCAGATTTTGAATAAAATGTCTATTTTCCCCGTCTTTTTCATACTCACTGTATTCTAAAGTTCAGGTAGTGAGGGTTACTTTTTGAAAAAACTGTTGCATGTTTTTTTTTTTACTTTTTATTTGTACTTTTTAGTACTAAAATGTCATAAATTCTCCAAATGAGCCATGTGTTTTACTTTATTTTTCACCTTAATGTATTTTTTCATAGGGATAGGAAATGTTTTTGTCCTGGATATATTGACTTTTCTGGAATAAATTCATGATTCCCTAAGAATTTTGTTTGATATTCAAGATTTGTCAGTGCCCTTTAAAGCAGTCAAATATGTCACCATGTCAGCATGTTCAGGTTTTATTAAAAAAAATTGAACAAATGAAGATACATTTTATCTACATCAGACCAGGGCTGGGTATCATTAGTAAATAACTTGACAGAAATGACCCAGTTTTAATCCCCAAGTAGAATCGAAACTTCCTCAGTCAAACAATACCTGCATTTAATCCTTTTTGTACCAAGATATATTAAAACATGACTATTTGTCTAATTTTATCAGCCAATCAGAATGATTATTTCAGGAATGTAAGAAGAAAATTAGTTGCCAACTATTTTTTATAATTGTTTCAGTCATTTTTAAAACAAAAATATTTTGTTTTTGCTGGTTTCAGACTCTTAAATGTTGGGATTTCCCCCTTTTCTATGTCATTATGACAAGTCTTTGGATTTTTAAGTGTTGGTTAGACAAAGAAATTTTAAGTAGGGCTGCAACTATTAGTTATATTTATTATTGATTATTTTGTCATTTTCTCAGTTAATATCAGAAAATGGTGAAAAATGTTGTTCAGTGATGTCCTGCTGGACCACTTGGGGCTCTGGGAAACTGATGAATGTTTCACTTTTTTTTTTTTTAACATTTTATAAACTTTTAATCTATTAATTGTGAAAATAATTGGAAGATCAATCAATAATGAAAATAATTGCAGCCCTGCATTGGTTATAGATATCATAATTTTGGGGAAATTTACTGTTTTCTCCACTTTCAGAGTGAGAAACTAACAGTGACAGACCCTTTTTGTATTTTTATCTAAATTATATTTCCAATATTTGATGCACTCAAATAAGTAGAAAACCTGACACAAGTGTGAAGATGGCAGCAAAAATGTATCTGATCCACACTGCGGTCAAATAATTCAGCAGAAATACATCAGAAGAAAAAAAAATGCTTTAAATAGATTCTGTATTCCATGTCTGCAGAGTTTCAGTCAGTCTCAGATTATGCAGAGAGCTTTGAAATTATGTGAAACAGATTTATTATGTTATATTGTCTCAACTGTTGATTGTCCATGGAATCAGGGAATCAGGAAAAGATAACAGACGGTAATACTGCAGAAGCTTTGTCTGCAGGGAAGCCCACAGTTTGTCCAGTGTTATCACTGCTGTCAGGGTATTGATTTAACGAACACTGTGGCGCTGATGAATCAATGACCTGAAACACAATAGACCTTTTTCACAGCAGCCATTCTGACGTGAAATATTAGGGTAAACACAGGTGTTACTAATGATACCAATTAAGGCCCTGTTCCATTTAGAGTAACAGAGCCTCTCCAGTGAGCCAGCATGCACAATAACATCACTTTAACTCTGTCTGACCTGAATGGAACTGAAGCTGAAGTAGTATCACTGGTAACGCCTGTATTTAAACTGCTATTTCCTGTCACAATGGCTGCTGTGAAAGAGATGTATTCCAGTCGAACTGTCAATCAAAACCCACATCATTTATCATTTCACACTCTTTTTACCGCTCTAATTTCAATTCACGTGTTTTCAACAACTCCATTTTTTCTTTACTTCCACCACTCATACATAACTGCCTCCAGCATAGAGCTCAGCAGGTCTCTTTAATGTCATGCTATTGTAACATTTCATAGGAGGAACAGCAAAGGTATAATTAATACTATAAATGGCTCCCAGTGGAACTGACCCGAATTTAACAGTAATAAATGATACCTGTGCTTTCCTTGTCATGGCAACATGAAGGTGTTGTTGAGCGTTGTGAAAACCAGGTACTGTCCTCTGCTTTTTATTAGCAGCTGACTCCTCGAGTAATTCACTACCCACACACCTAGACGTCTCGTGACTCATCCACCGTCGAAACAGAGAGCAAACTGACAGAGTTACTGGGTGAAGGATGAAGCCCGAACGCTGCTGCCCACACAGTCGGACATGACATGGAGGGTAGTGACTCCTGCATTCCTCACTGTACACTAACCAGCTCTGAGTAATATGAGACGAAGGGAAGGGCTGTGTGTGCGAAGTGGACAGTAGGAGGAAGTATCTGCTGGTCAGGGAAAAATCTTAAAAATCACCCATACTGATGCATTTTATGAAATACTTCATCTTTTATCTGAACCCTGTCAGTAATATGTGACAGTCAAGCCATAAAATCATTAGTGAATTTGTAACATGAAAATTTGGGAATTAAGGAACTTAGAGGAACTTGACAAACCAACAAAGTAAGGCAGAAGTAGGCAGAAGTAAAACTTACATTCCCCTACCCCTTTCTCACTTCTCCTCTATTAATTCATGTATCATAGTATAATAACCTTATATCATTTTATTTATAATATAATATAATATAATATAACATAACATAACATAACATAACATAACATAACATAACATAACATAATACATACATAGAAGTTTTGTTGATTCATACTTAATTCTGGCCACTTGCTTGAGTAAATCATAGAAGTATATAAGTCCTATAAGATATACAATACTAATATTGTCTTTATGCAAAAAAAAAAAAAAAAAGTAAAAAAGTATAAATTGTGTTTGTATCTGATTGCAGGCTGCTGGGAGACGTTATACACTTATAAACTAAAAACCCCAGTTCTACAAAAGAGGGGACGTTGTTTAAAATGTGAATAAAAACAGAATGCAATAATTTGCAAAACCGTTTTGACCTACATTCAATTGAATACAGTACAGAGACAAAAGATCTAATGTTCAAAGTGATGAATTTTATTGTTTTTTGTAAATATACACTAATTCTGAATTTGATAACTGCGTTACTAAGTTCCAAAAAAGTTGGGACAGGAGCCTGTTTACCACTGTGATACATCAGCTTTTCTTTTAACAACACTCAGTCAGTGTTTGTGAACTGAGGACAATAACTGTTGAAGTTTAAAAAGTGAAATTCTTTCTCATTCTTGCTTGATATATGACTTCAGGTGTTCAACAGTCCGGGGTCTCTGCTGGTGTATTTTTTGCTTCATAATGCACCACACATGTTCAATGAGAGGCAGGTCTGGGCTGCAGGCAGGTCAGTCTGGTACCTGAACTCTTTTACTATGAAGCCTTGCTGTTGAAACACATGCAGAAACAAGCAGGGACGTCTCTGAAAAAGAAGCTGTCTGTTGTTAATAAACAAGTGGTGTCAAACAAAATTAAAGGTCAAAGATCACGGTGAAGTTTTTAAATGCTTCTAGTGCTGGTTTCAGTTCTGCCCCGTGCCGTGTCTGCAGTCTGTAACGTACATCACGCCCCAGTGTTTGAGTTTCATGAAGGAGCCCCTCTTCTAGATGAAACCCAAATAGAAACACTGTGCAGAGAGAAAGTCTGGTTCATAAACAAGGGCTGTGTTGGTGAAAGTGGACTGAAACCGTTCAGGCTTGCATAATAGCCAAACAGTTGTAGTGTGCATGTGCCAGACCACTGCAGTAAAAGGAACAAGAAAACATTTTTAAATGTGCACAAAAATGCTCAGCATTTCATTTATTTCCATCAAGAAAAAAAACAAATTGTTATTTTTAAAGTTCAGGTTATAAACTTAAAAATCTCATGTGTCATTTAGATACATAGGGGCCTAATAAATAATCAGGGAGAAAAAAAACACTGAATTTGTCAAAAAGAAAAAAAAGAAAAAAAAAAAGCCTATTAGATATGTATGATTGTTAGAAATTAAAAGAGGTACATAACCCAGACAGAGAATTTTATGAAAGGTTCCCAAAAATATCGGGAAAAAATAATCTCTGATGTAATATTCACATTAAATAATCTGCTTAAAATTCATCCAAATCACTCATTTTGCACAAACTTCATGCAATTATTCCGGTTGCAGCTGATCAATGGTTCTGTACTGGTATTGTTATGTATTTAATACGAAAAATACATAATATATGTCATTTAGTGATCAGTCGTCAGTTTATTCAATCATAGAAAAGGGGTCCCTTACCGAAAAAAGATTGAGAACCTCTGGATTAGACCATTTGTCACCCTCCCTGATAAAGGCAAGAATCTGATGGTAGTTGCAGATATTTGAGGATCCTCCTATCATCTCCATCATGTGAAGGTTTTTATTATCCCCTCGGACAGTTTTTCAGCTGACAGCTGAAACCTTTCCATGGCATCTACCCTTCACCTGTATCGGAGTCCAGAAAGCTAAAGATAATCAGCTCGTTACACCATCCAGCCTGCACAATAAGTCCATAAATAATGACTGATAAGGACTTCGTCATAAAGAGGGGAAAGTGTGAGTTATCTGGAGGGCAGATCAGCAAGGTCTCTGAGGAAAAAAAAGTGATACAGGTACTTTTTTAACACTCAACCCTGAAGGAGAGATGTGAGAGATTGTCTGCAGCTCTCGCTGCGCAATTTTTGTTTTGGGTCAATCATGAAATGGAGACTTTCGAGTCTGCACCCTAGAAAAGTGTGATGATTTCATAGTTGTTTGTCGCCAATTATATTTTAACATTATGTATATGAAAAATGATCTGTGCATAATTGCATAATATTTAAAACCCTGCATGATTATATAGATATACATGTTAGACTAACTAAAACAGGCCATGCAGTATTGTCAGTAAATGCAGCTTCAGTCAGCACTGGTCATTTCAGGGCCTTTTTTTTTAGACAAATTAGTATAATTTATATAATATTACAGCAGCTTTTTCATTTGCGTGTCACCAAGGAAAACGTTTATTTTATTTTTCTATTCATCTTTGCAAAGCAGCGTCAGCAACATTTAACTGCACGCTTGTTTCTGTCTCATCATCAAGTTGCACAATTATTAAATGCAAACATGAATTGCAATTGAAGTAAAATATATTTTACTAACAAATAAAGAAGTATTATGAGCAGTAGGTACTAACATTAAATGCAAAATTGTTCTCTCTCTCTCTCTCTGTATTAAAATACACACACACATACACACACCAAAAATAACTGTGATATCTTGTTGCTGCTCATGTTTTATATCATATGATCATATTCTTTCCATGTAAAACCTTATTCTGTTCAGTTTTAGCTACGATAAATGCAGTGCAGTAAAAATAAATTTCCCCTAAAAAAAGAACGATTTAAAATAAATAAATAAAATTAACTATAGTACTTCACTTCAGTACCTGAGTAAGTACAGAAACTTTCATGTTTTTTATTCTTTATTTATTAAGGTTAAATTTAAGTTTGGTTTACTGGTCATAGCAGGTTAACACAGAGTCAACAGTACAATGAAATGTGTGGGATAAGAAGAACAAGAGCACTAAGTTAAATCTAAAAGAGTTGAATTAGGTAATAAAATGCAGCTCTAAACTGGTATTAAAATAATACTAATACTGACATTAATTACAACACTATAAACATTAAACAAAAAAAGCACAGTGGTGGGAGTGTGTACAAGTATTGCAGAAACAACAACACTATATAAATATGATAATAACACTATATAAATAAGAAGTGACCTCCTCTGCTCCCTCTCTGAAACTCTTGGATGGTTCTGTTATATGAGAACATTTCATGTTAAAATAATTCTGCAACTTGAGTTTTAATTAATTTGATGTACGTCTCATTTCTAAAGGACACTGGGAACTAAAATCTGCAAAACATAGTGCAATCAGATACAAGTAACGGGACAATAAACATTAATATTTCTCTGACAGTCTCAACAGAAATGTGACATTATGAAGGTAAAAATTAAGGCAGAATTTACAAGTATAAATATGTGAAAACGTGTCTTAAAATGCTTCACTTTTGTTGAGACTGTCAGAGAAATACTGATCAAATGTGATGATGATTTTATTTGTCTGGAGTTTCTGCAAGGCTAACATATTTTATGCATTAATCAAGTGTTCCTGTTATTGTGTCCACACACTGAATTTCATTTGTCGGGTAATTCACGTGAGCAGTTATGAGTAAAATTAAAAAGGTTTCCCTCATATATTGTATCCTCTCTTCAGCGGAAAACTGGTTTGATTTAATACCTCATTTTATTGATAGAACTGTACTTTCCACATTCTTTGGTTGTTTGTTCTGCCGTTCATGGATCCGTGGATTCTGCACGTTAACTGTTGCATGTCACCCGTGTTCTCTGAAATGCCCATGACAAATTTCTCCTGAGGCAGATAATAAGGGCTAATCTAATCTAATCTACCCTGACCCTTGTGTTGATTTACATTACATATTGCTTTGTGCATTGAAGATCCCATGACAACAAAATTGTCAGCAAAAAACATGTGCCTTGTGCAGTTTTGCAAATGTAGAGGTGCTGAAGCTTTACATAAATATTACAGGTTACTTGTGAATCTGTTGTCCATCCTGCGTCTTCATGAAATTAATTTTTGTATACAGTATAAGTAAGCTTTGTAGTCAAGCCCTTATTGTTACACTG
Organism: Lutjanus erythropterus; assembly: GCF_056507025.1. Taxonomy (NCBI): domain Eukaryota; kingdom Metazoa; phylum Chordata; class Actinopteri; order Lutjaniformes; family Lutjanidae; genus Lutjanus; species Lutjanus erythropterus. Next base: position 5,931,532 of record NC_139326.1, read on the forward strand.
AAGTCCAAAATGTAGCCGCATGCTTTAAAGTCTACCCTGCACCTTAAACTTTTTGGATTTTACCAATAATTTCTTTTAGAAATACAGATGCTTATTACATTTTTGGCTCCATGTTGATTTAAAAAAAATAATAAATGGCCAGAGCAGAGTCTCTTGCGCATGTGGAGATTGTCATCATCTTAGTATGACCTTGAAAAGTCTTCTTTTATGATTGCAATAAAACAGAGCTGGAATAAACAAGAATAAAAATTAATTTCTCCACAGAACAGCAAGGCTAAACACTGCAAAAAGAAAAGGCTGGGTTCTTTTTAGATGAGATTAACTTGATCATTTCAGTTCTACAAAACCACCGTTTGGGCTCATTTGTGCTACAAATCGATCAACAATAGATAAATAGATAGTTATGTGGATAAATCACATGATTTCAATATACTGCACTCTGCAAAAAAGGAATTTCAAGAAAGTTAAAAAAAAGAGCCCTGTTTCTGGGAAATAAATCTTTTTTTCTAAAAAGAAAAAGAATCTTGTCAAGCAAGTTTTGCATCAGAAAAGCAACCTCATTTTTAAGAAAATACATCTAACATTGTCTTAATATTATATTACAACTAATACTGAACTATATTCAAGCAATAACATGCTAAGGCCATCATTTACATTTCCACATCTTGTGAAATGACAAGTTTGAATGAATCTATTTGTGTTTATTGTCAGTGAGTGCGAGTGCATCAGACTGAACACAAACTGCGTGGCTCATGAACACATTAAAACACGACACTCAGTAGTTTCTAAAGACATCTTCAGATCTAAATTGAAACTGATGAGTCCCAGTGCAGCGATGCATTTGGTTCAGTGATGCAGACAGATCCTGCAAGCATCAGTATGATCAGTTTTCTTCCAGAAAACTATATGTAAAGAAAATACACAGCACCAAGTTCAGTTTAGCTCTTTCTCTGTTGCTCACACATTCACTCCCTCCCTGAATGATGGACTCAGTGTTGTCAATATTTTTCACTGAAGCAGCTAGTTTTTCCCTAACTGTTTCAATTAAAAAAATGTTAAAATTAAGAATGCTGCTGGTGCATTAATTGAAGACAAAGTCATTACTTTTAATCATGCTTTTGGAAAAGGAAATGTGTCTAATTGTAAGCTTTGCTTGCAGGTCCCAAGAATTCAGAAAAACCTCAGAGCTTTCTTGACGAGTTTAGTAGAAAATGATGGTCGTCCCTCAGTGTGTTTTAAAAGGATATAAATAAATAAATGATGATGAAATAATAATGAAGGTATAGGTTCTAAAACTCAGCCCAATCAAGAAACCTAATTTCTCATTTTAAGTAAGTATTTTTTAAATAAGTGAAGTATTTACCTTAAAACAAGAGTAGTCCTGTCTTTACAGTGCAAAAGTTTTTGGTGTGCTGGCAAAGTTACAAAATTCTGCTTGATGTCGTGACTTATCAGTTTATGAAAGAACAAGGAACATCACTATATCTGCCCCGTTTCTTCTTGTCTTTTTTTACCATCTTTGTTTATCAGAAATTGAAATGCTTGTGCACCTTCGCCCTGATAGCGCTGCAGGAAAGTTTTATCTCCGCTGTAACCTTGACATGTGATAACGGGAGATTAATTACAAAGTGGATTTTAGATTGTAGGATGTGATCCAGGAAGTAAACAGTCATGTCATGTCAGCGTGCTACCAGTTGTCACTGGTTTTAACTAAAACTAATAAATATTTCATCAGCATTCTAAAGAAGTACAGTCTTATGATGATAATAAGGTGAGAGTTCAGTGTTTGTTTTTCAAAATTTTTGGGATTACATGTCACCGACTGCAGGTAAACGGTGATGAGCCTCCTTTTCTCCCCCCTTGTGATACTGAGCTCATGTGTGTGCAGGAGAGCAGAGATACAGATGATTTTAAAAGTCTCTTTATGTCGAGCATTCAGTATTTCTCCTTCAAACTCAATCTCTGTGTTTTGAAATGTAGTTTCTCTCCTCTGTTGCTGTTTGTACTGTCAGGCCTTATTACACAAAGCTGATGTCTGTCGGTCTGTGACAGTCTGTGAAAGACAAAAACCATGAAAAACATGTAACAGGACAAAAAACAAAAAAAGTGACATAAAAGACATAACAAGGAAAAAATATGTAAAAGATGTAACAAGATGAAAACAATGTAAAAACATAAGAAAAAACTACATTAAACACAGAAAAAGGTGAAAATTACATAAAAGACGTGACAAATGTCTTTAAGAGAGCAGCTTTTTACTTTTGTACATGTCAGTACCTGGAGTTACAGAAGTCACTAATGTGCAAAATCTTAAAATAAATTTCTAAAATTTAGGTAACACTGGTGGAGAGTGAGCCGAGTTGTGATGTGAAGTGATTGCATGTGCAGTCTGGTCCTGTGATAATAACTTCAGATCGTCTGTATTCAGCCACTTTATGACTTCATTTATAATTTATTGTTACAGCTGGGACTGAAAGAGAAATAAAGGTGTGTGTCATCTGCATAAAAGTGGAAATTTATATTATGTTTACGGATTCTGAATCCTAGTGGTAGCCTGGTAACCTCAGCCAGGAACGGAAATTAGGCACTGTAAGACTTCCTTTGCACAAACTGTATTCTCGATTACAGCCACAACTCTGAGGAGTTCTCTACCTGCAGGTTTAAAGAAGATTCAGGATTTTAAAACATTTTCTCCAACAGTCAAATCCTTGTTAAAACCAATATCAACTAGTTACTCAAGTTTTGCTGTTTTGTTTATTACATTTTTCAAATGTTTTTTTCAATGGTTGTGTGTTATTTTGAATAATTGTTGTCCTTGGTCTGTATGTACTGATTATAACATTTTAAACTGTTACATGCAGGATTCAACCTGAATGTTTTTTTTTTTTCGACATGCCCGGTTAGGAAAGTGGGTCAGAAATCTACTTGCCCATAGTCAGTTTTTACTTTTTTACTTGACCTTGTATAAATTGTTTTATTACCGTTATCAAATAGCAGCAAAGATTAAAGTTAATTGTCATGCCATTTGAAATCTGCTGCAGACTTCATCACTTTTCATGTCTAGTTTTTAATTGTAATATCTTTAAATGTTTGCTTTATTTATTTATTTGTTTTTACTTTGTTCTGATATTTTGTTGCATTCAGTTTTCCATCTTTTTGTCACTATTCCAGTCTCTTATTTCTGTAAAAGCATTCTACATACGGGTGTTGATGGCTGTTATCAGCTTGTCTATGTATACTGTATCTGTACCTATCAAATAATCCATAAATAATAAATACTAATCTAAATCTAATCTACTAAATGTCCATCCTAGTTTTTCAAAATCCAAGGCTTTAAATCAGGAAATCTTCCTATTTGAGGGACTGAAAGCAGCACTTTCTTGTCTTCACGAGACCAGGAAGAACAAGAGGTCATCGTGACTTCGACCTTTGACCACCAAAATCTAATCTGTTCATCCTTGAGCCCAAGTGGTCATTGTGCCAAGTTTGAAGAAAGGTGTTATGCTATCACGTTCACAAGGATGGGATGACCTGAAAACATAACGCCTGTGGCCACAGCTGTCGCCGGCGTGGAGCCATAATAAAAGATTTTTCAAGAATACAGAGGTCCTTTAGCATGCAGTCATAAATGTGCACAAAAAATTAGTCTGATCAGTCCAGTAATATGTAAGATTAGCTCCGGACAAGATGCAGTTCCATTGATCATGCATGTACACATGCAAACAATTGCATTATCCCCTCCAGGCTGACACTAGAGATAAAAAACTTTGTTTGACAGAAATGTATCTGCACCTTATAGATCAGATAACCTGCACACAGCTCTGTCACTTAGATGATGGTCTAAAGTTCAAGTTCAGGTCTGCTGTAGTGTACTTTGCATGCTTGAGGCACACACTGCCTTAACAATAAAAACAACTTCTATATGTTATATCCTCTCCTATATGTGTTGATGTGATTCAGGCCAACTGGTGTCTATGTGTTTATCTGTCTTCAATGGAAACACGTCAGTAACAATATGTGACACAGGTGAAGGACTGGGTGCGGCTGTTATTTCGGATTCTCCTGAAGTTTGGATCTCCTCAGCAACCCTATCAAAAATCTCTCCCACGTTAATTATCAGACAGAAGAATTGATCGCCCAAAGCTGCGATTGGCCAGCCGAGAAATCACACCAGATAAGAAAGGTGTGACATCACAGAAGTGATGTGACGCTGCACATGTCAGGAGGTTTCTCCTTGTCCAACCCTATCAGAGACAGACAGACGATAGGAGAGGACAACTTAGACGCCACAGAGCACCTCTCACGGTCTTCCTTTGTCTAATGTATCTTCCATTTGGGCAGCAGTGATTAATATACACTCCACTTTACTGTACCTGAGGACGCTGACCCTCCTGTTGCTGACACTCTCTCAGGAATCATGGCCCGTATCGCAGCTTTGATCACTTTTCTGACTTTTGTGGTAAGTTGGTCTGTTTTTTGTATTGCTGTTTTGTAATATAAACTCTGTACACCTTTTTCAGTCAATAGCATAATAACCTCACATTGCTTTATTCTCACACTCCAGTATTTAAAAAGTAATTATTAAAAAGTTTAAGGTTTTATTCTAGGATCAGGATTGGAAAGTAGAAGAATACACGTAACTGTGTTTTGTAATTTAAGGCAAAGGTGAAGGGGGTAAAAAAAAAAGTTACCATGAAACTTTGAAACATGAAAGTTTTATTTTGCAAATGAGGTGTTATCTAATTAAATATGCACCAGTCTGAATACATTTCCAGCGCAGAAATTAAAATTGTAGTTTCAATTTGTCGAGTCAAAGGTTTTTTACAGGGGGAATTTTATATCTCTTTTTATCACTCCATAAATCTCTATAAAAATACTGTCAGCAGCCATAAAATAATCTATTTTTTGCCATGTTTTAGGAACAATGTGATAAAAATCAGGCTACGATTGATATACTGTATGAGAGATTTCCTTCCATTATTCTGAGAGAAGACACGATGTGAAAATCTCAGAACTGACCAGTGGATGAAAAAAATGTTTTTGTTGTTTTTGCCTGTGGTGTATTTCCTTAAACACTACAGATATCACTCACAGATGCAAAGAAAATGTTGTCATTAAACTGTAAGTACTGATCCAGATGCTAAATCACAAAAATACTAAAGTTAAATTTTGTGTCTGCGATTAAGTTCCGTAAATATCGAAGCAAAGCTGATATTTTACTGCTTTCTCACAAGGTTAATTGCTCATGCAGCCAGAAAAGATAAGATAAATGTTTCCTCAGATAAAACGTCTTCTGTGGTTGTACATGAAATTGTACAGAACATGTTCAACACCTAAATAAAAAACACAAATCAAATACAGAAATAGAGTAAAATAAAATACACTCTGAGGTCTTCATATGTGTTAGAATGTGTTGTGTCTAGTAAAGCAGTTAAAGTTAAAAATAAAATAGTAACAATTAAATTAATTAATAAAGTGTAAAGTGGTTGTAATCTTTAAAAGATGACATTTCAAAATTAACTTTTATGTAGATAGTTTTTTATTCTTGACAGTAAATACTGTTAGAAATGTAATAATATGACATAAATAACTGTGACCAACTTTACACAGCTTCAACATTCTCTGAACATTTTCCATTTCTCCTGTCCTGCAACTTGCAAGGTGGTATTAAGCGCTGACATGGCAGGAGCGCAGCACGCAGTCATTATGACACTTTTATGACATTTGTGGGTTAATAATGTGATATAATGTCTTTACAAAATGTACTGAACATGACAAAGCTAATCACACCATGTTTCATCCTTGACACTTTCTGTATGTTAATTATCATGGTTTCATGTTTCATTTCGTTTAGAACAATATGCAATATGTGCTTATAGAACATGCTGGAGTGTCTTAGAGTTGTGAGTTTGTTAGAGTATCGTACATAATGACAACTCTTCTGTGCAGGTGCTGTCAGAGGCCCAACATGAGGCGGGCTACTGCGCTTTCTATGAGGAGTGCGGTCTCAACCCGTCACTCGGCAACACCTTCACTCCTCCTATCGTCCCCTGTCTCAACTACACTCGTGCCCCCCTCCTCTCGACAGCCCACTACCTGAAGCTCAGACAGGTCTGTAGATCCTGCTGAGAAGAACTGTTTTAAGTATGGCAGAGCGGGTGTATTCTTGTTCTTCAAGGGACAAATTGGTACTTTTCATGTGGGTGTTCACTCAGAGTTGATGGCAAATGTGAACTTAATTAATATAGCGCTCTTCATAAAAGGTTGCAAAGTGCTTCACAGAAAAGAACGATAAAAACAGCCGATACAATAAAAAAAAAAAAAAAAAACTGTAGATAAAACAGCACAGATAAAAACATTACAGATAAAAATGCAGATGATAGAGGGGCCAAATAAAAACAACACAAGAATCCCAAAAGATTGAAGGATAGAATCAGTTAAGAAAATTAAAATGGCCAGAATAGAGTGATAAAAACCTATAGACTTCTATCAACTGACAGCAAAGACCACCCGGGGACATATGGAGTCAAAAGGTCTTTCATATACTTTTGAGCGAGTCCATTTAAAACTTCAGAAGTTATCAGAAAAATAACAACAATGACTCGACTTTACTTGCATGATTTTCACTACAGTAACTTGAGGCTTGAAGCCTCAGACTTGAGACTTGCACATCGGTGACTTTTCAGATAGAGCAGGTCTACACTGTACTCTTTAGAAACTCAGTTGTTCCCACCAAGAGCAAGCACCGATGTGTCTGTGGTGAGGAAAAACTTCCTTTGAATGGGTCAGAAACCTCAAGTGGATCTAACTGGATCCCACCCTATCAACTGATTATCATTTGATTTACCATCAGCAATGATTGGACGTCCACATGAAAAGTGCCAAATTTCCCCTTAAGAATTAAGAGTATTTATAAGAGGTGAGCTTGTGTTTGCATTTGTCCATCTATAAAATAGCACCTGTTCTTCTTGCAGGTGTGTCCCATTTTGGACCGTGGCCCAGACAAAACCACCGCCTGCTGCTCCATCAAACAGCTGTCATCCCTGCAAGCTAACCTTGCTATGTCCAAGGCCGTGCTGGTCCGTTGCCCTTCCTGCGCTGAGAACTTCGCCCACCTGCACTGCATCACCACCTGCAGCCCAAACCAGAGCCAGATGCTAAAAGTCACAAAGATCATGAACGTCACTAACGAGGAGACTAATGCCACTAACTTAGCCGTCGTAGGTTACCAGGCATTCGTCACCACCACCTTTGCAGACACCGCCTTCCAGTCTTGTAAAAATGTTCGGATCCCAGCCACAGGAGGCTTCGCCATCGCCACCATGTGTGGTCGGTATGGCGCCAAGCTCTGCACCCCCCAGCGCTGGTACGACTTCCAGGGAGACTCCAGTAACGGCCTGGCTCCACTGGACATCGACTTCAACCTGGTGAAAGAGGGAGACACTGCGGGACTACCAGAGGGTATCGTTCCCTACAACGGTCGTGCTCTGAAGTGTAACGAGACCACGCCAACCGGAGGTCAGGTGTGCTCCTGCCAGGACTGCCAAGAGGCGTGCCCAGGGATACCACCTCCTCCACTGCCCCCCGGCCCCTTCAGACTGCTGGGCACAGACGGCTTCCTCGTGATCTCTATCATCTTACTCTGTCTTCTGATATTTGCTTTCATCTTGTACCTCTCTGTCACTTGCTTGGTGAGGTCTCAGAAAAGAAAGGATGAGGAGAAAGGAAAGAGAAAGGGCAAAGGCAAAGACCAGAACAGTAACGATGTGACTGAGCGGGTCATTGATCCGTCAGAGGTGACATGTGCTGACAGGAACAGCCTGGCTGCTCAAGCATTCCTCAGCTTACAGTTCCAGCGCTGGGGAACCCTCATGGCCTCTTATCCTCTCACGGTTAGTATTTTTCAGAGTTGGCAAAAACACACACATTCTTTACTCAAGTAGAACAGAGACTCATTAAAAACAGAAGTGCAGATTCAACTAATTTAATCAAGTAAAAGTGAAAAAGTACAGCCTCTGAAATGTACTCAAAGTATAAAAACTAAAGTGGCCTTCTGGAAGACAATTCTATCAGCTGTTTATGTGCAAAGCTGACTGAACCTCACCTTTTCTCTGCAGTCAAGTCTCCCTGTCTGTCTATTTCATTGTGTTAAGTCTTGTCTTTGTCTTATTAAGTTGTTTATGTGGTGTTACATCTTTAACATTATTTTCATCTCATTATTGCTGTTGTTTTTGTCTTGTTACGTCTTTTACCTCATTTGTTACATGATTACGTCATTTTTGTCCTTTTACATTATACGTCAGTTTTGCCTGTTACGTGTTGTATGTTGTTTTCTCTCATGTTGTTTCTTATCACTTCTTTCTGTCTTGTTACATCACTTTTGCCTTGTTGCATCTGTCACATGTGATATGCACCGATGGATACACCAGGAAATAGTCTTCTATGTGTTATTGTCCCATCCATTTAAGTTGAAATCTGTTTTGATGTTGGGAAGATGACATGTGATAACACAAAATAAAAACAATCAATAATTTCCTTCAAATGCATTAAAACTAAAGTAAGGAGCCTGTTTTGAAAATGTAAGGAGTAAAAAGTACAGATATTTGTGTTAAAATATAGGGAGTAAAAGTAAAAAGTTTGTCTTACGCGAGGTACTGCTACCTGAAAAATCTACTTAAGCACAGAACAAAGGATTTGTATTTTGTTACTTCCCACCTCTGCTCAGTTATTAATAATTCATCTTCATTCCAGGTGCTCCTGTTGTCGGCTGTTGTCGTCGCTGCTTTCGCCGCTGGTCTGAAGTCCATTGAGCTCACCACTGACCCCGTCGAGCTGTGGTCTGCCCCCAACAGCCGCGCCCGCCAGGAGAAAGACTTCCACGACAGAAACTTTGGCCCCTTCTTCAGGACGAATCAGCTGATCTTGACGGCGCCAAACAGGAAAGGCGAAATTTATGACTCTTTGCTATTTGGCCCCCAGAACTTTAGCGGCCTTGTATCCAAAGATCTCATCCTTGAGCTGCTGGAGCTCCAGACACGGATACAGGTAAAGATTGATTAGCTGCACAGACAAACCGCTAACATTAGGTGCACAGACCAGCCACTAACTACACAGACCAACTGCTACGTTAACACAGAAATCCAGTATTCTGCTATTGGTATCGAAACAATCTTGGTTGATGCCTCTTTTGTGCCATTTTTAGAACATTGAGTTCTGGTCAGAGGATCTGAAACGCAATGCAAGTCTGAAGGATGTGTGTTACGCACCGCTGAACCCAACCAACCCTTCAGTGACGGACTGTGCAGTCAACAGCTTGCCACAGTACTTCCAGAACAGCCTGGCGAACATCAACGCTAAAGTGAACATGACACAGCTGGGAGTGACCAAAGAGGTGGACTGGAGAGACCACTTAATCTACTGCGTCAAGTAAGGATTAATTTACTCAGACTTGAGGGGGGTAACATAGTGATTCATTTGCTCAGGAACTTTAACATAACCTTTCCGTCTCTTCTCAAGCTCTCCGCTGTCCTTCAAGGACATCACTGATTTAGGTATGAGCTGCATGGCCGATTACGGAGGTCCAGTCTTCCCATTTCTGGCTGTAGGAGGCTATCAGAGTGAGTGACTTGTCATCTTTTAAACATCAAATACTTGTTATATATTCTTGAGAACTGTGACAACCCCTTTTTTTTGTAGGACATGATTTGTCCCAGTTCTCAAAAATGGGTGGCGTACATTAAACACAAGAAGGTGACTCACTTCAACGTCTTTTTTTCCCCAGATGATGACTACACCAATGCAGAGGCGTTCATCATGACCTTCTCCCTAAACAACTTCGCTCGCAACAGCACCAAGTTCAAAGTGGCCATGCAGTGGGAGACGGAGTTTCTTAAAATTGTCCAGGACTACCAGAAAAACCCTGCCGCCAACTTCACCTTTGCATACATGGCAGAGGTACAGTAAAATCTGCTCTGACCTGCTGTTTTCAAGGGGTCGTGTTGAGCGGTCTCCTCTTTTCTATCAGCTCACTATTTTTCTTCCCTCTGGTCTCCCCCTCTGTCCACAGAGGTCTCTGGAGGACGAGATTAATCGAACTACAGCGGAGGATATCCCCATCTTCATGATCAGCTATGCTGTAATCTTTGTTTACATTGCTGTGGCACTGGGGGAGTACTCTTCATGGAAACGCATACTGGTAAGACTTCAAAGATTCATGTCCACCTTCATTATAATGCATTATGATATACAGAGGCTTTTTCAGCCACTGTCACTTTTAAGCCCCGCCTCTTTTGCTCTGTGCTCCAATAACAGTTGAAAAGGGATGTCACAATTTCAATAGTAAATTGAAAATCAATCAAAATGAGCTTCCAATTCCAATAATCGAAATCAAAGGCAGAATTGGCAATTCACTTAATATTTTTTTTGTTGTTGCTTGTGACGTCTAGCACGTGCCTTCAAGACTTCAAGATGCCACAGCGCAGATTACTGGCCATTATATTACACTTGATACCACATAGATCTTTTAAAAGAAGAATTTAAAAATGTAAATGACAGTTGCCAGAGTATAAAACCAATGATGTGTTGATCTTTACAAATCAAAACCTGAGAGCCTAACAAATGCATGGCTATAGGTGCTAAAAAATAGTCATGTTTAAACTGTTTTTGTGCAACAAAAGTGAAGTTAAACCATGATTTAATTAGGTTTAAAATTAGTCTTTGTCGGTGGACCTGTGCCTTAGTCTTGATACACTGTTGTTTTACTACAAAAACAGTTATATATATATGTGCTTAGTATACAATAAGCCTCCACCAGACAAGCAAAATTGATGAAACAGTACTTATCACATATATGATAAGTAGTAACTGCAGTAGTATGGCTGGGTCAGCTGTATGTTGCACTTATCTCTACAGTGAAGCACGTAGGTTTATTGGCCAGTAAGATATATAATGTGTACAGATGACACAGCAAAAGACAAGAGTCACAGAAGAGGTTCACTGAGTTGAATATACATAAGGAGTCTTATCTGTGTCCTGTAGGTGGACTCCAAGTTTCTGGTGGGTCTGGGTGGGATCCTGGTTGTCGGCTGTTCTGTCCTGGCGTCCATGGGCTTCTACTCCTGGATCGGCGTCCCCTCCTCACTCGTCATCCTGCAGGTCGTGCCTTTCCTGGTGCTCGCTGTTGGAGCTGACAACATCTTCATCTTTGTACTGGAGTACCAGGTGTGTATGACTGTGTGCACCATGAATGTGCAGTGTTGCTGATTTTGTAAGATTTGCATGTAATATTTTCGGTGATCTTCCTTCGGTGCAGAGAGATGTGCGGAGGTCCGGAGAGAAGAGAGAGGAGCAGATTGGCCGTGTCCTTGGAAACGTGGCTCCCAGCATGCTCCTGTGCAGCCTCTCTGAGTCTGTCTGCTTCTTTTTAGGTAGGAACAGGTAACACTACAGTACAATCCTGTGCACACACAGTGAGTAATAAGGGACCATTATGCTTCTGTCCAACGTGTTAAACTCTACGTTCTGTGTGTTCTGCTACCCAAGGGGCACTGTCCACCATGCCGGCAGTGAAGACCTTTGCTCTGTACGCTGCTCTGGCTGTGCTCATGGACTTCATCCTCCAGATGACAGCCTTTGTGGCGCTGCTGTCCTTGGACGCCAGGCGCCAGGACAGCAATCGCTGTGAACTGGTCTGCTGTGTTCAAGTGTCAACCCAGCGTCCAGACAAGCCAAACGAGGGCTTCCTGCTGCCATTAATGAGGAAATACTATGCCCCTGTCATACTGCACCGTTACTCCAGGATCATAGTGGTAAAGCTACTAACCTTTCAGTTGTAACACAGATTCACAGTTATTCTCCAAATTGACCCTTAAGTCCCACCCCTTTTTGCTCTGTGCTCCAGAGCAAGTTTGGTACCCTGCTCAACTTTTTCCTTTCCTCTTTCCTGTACTTTGATATGGTACACTGAAAAGAAAATCACATTTTGAAGATGCTTAGAGGATGTTGCTGGACCTGTAAAAGCAACATATGTTCATATATAGTGGACTAAGAGTATCCCACAATGCATCACGGAAAGTAGTGTGCAACTGATGGTCACTAACCAAGAACTATATACCATAATGAATTGCGCTGAAAGAAAAACAACAGCAGTCATGTAATTAACAGGGATTTAATGAGTGAGTGACTTTAGATACATCAATCATTAGCCAGCCAGTTAGCTACTGTTTTGCTAACTTAAGATATGACCTTTTGCGGGAAAGGTGAAAGTTATATAGAAGGTGTTTTAACTGGATATTTGTTGAATAAATTCTGTCCTGTGTTCTCTTTAGATGCTGGTTTTCATCTTCATGTTCTGTGCGTCCTTATTCCTCATGTTTAATGTGACCGTGGGTCTGGATCAGGAGCTGGCCATGCCAAAGGTCAGTGAAAACTGCCATATATATATATACATATCTATAACTCCTTGTATAATTCTTGTACTACACTACTTCTCAGGGGTAAATATTATATTATTATTTAACAGCAATATGTTAATACTTTTGTACTTTGCTTAACTAATGGCGTATTTTTAAATCGTTGTATTACTACTTTTAGTTAAGTAAGGTATCTGAGTACTTTTTCCACTTGTGTATAAATGAAGACCTGTGCACTCCTCTTTCAGTCTAACCTCACAAAGATTGTTCTGTTTTTGGTGCAGGGCTCTTACATGCTGGACTATTTCCAATACCTGTACAAATACTTTGAAGTCGGAGTCCCCGTTTATTTTGTGACAACGAAAGGCTTCAACTTCAGCTCCAAGGACGGCATGAATGCAGTTTGCTCCAGCGTGGGCTGTGATGAGTTCTCGCTAACCCAGAAGATCCAGTACGCCACCGACTACCCTGAACTGTGAGTTTTCATTAAAATACAAACATCCTAATTTCTTTAGCAGGTTCTAACAACATGTGGCTGCTCAGTTAAACCACTTCTTTTGTTCGGTACAGTGCCAAGTGCTTTCCTGCATTTGTCCTTCCTACTTTCCAATGACAGATCCTTGAACCTGCTGAAATCATAGTGACAACCTCTTACATACTAGCCATCAGCCAATCAGATCAGTTAATGATAAACTCAGTTACATGAACGCCAGATAATGGGTGCCTCTCGCTGATTGTGCCGGGCTGAGAGAGCAAACACCTGAAAAATCCCCTACAGTTTCTGTACAAACTGAATCTATTCTATTCAAACTAATGTGTCACGGTTTTGTCCAATAAAATTGACCTAATTAAAACAGTATCATGCCACGCATTTTTTCACATTAATCCACTTAGACTGAAACAAGGATTAATTTGAAATGATCTCTCAGAGTTTAGTAATACTGGGTTTAAAATGAGCAAATCCAGATTTAAAATTAAGCAGAGATCTTTTTCACAATAAAAGACTCGATTCAGTAAATTCATAAAGTTTACTGATGTTTAATCGACAGTTAATCGACATTATTATTATTATTATCATTATTATTATTTAGAAACAGCTGTGTACTACGCTATAAACCTGAATAAGTTAGCATTACTTAAAACTCAACTGGTTGAGTCTGTGATTTTTTTTTTGAGGAACACCTTCTCAGGTGCAAGTTTAAAGTTAATACTGGATTTTAATTTAGAGTTCAAAGTTTGGGTTTAACAAAACAAACAGAACAGCAATTTTAATCTAGTTTTAGAATAAAAACTAAACCATGGTTTAATTTTAATGTTTAAGTTGGCGCAACATAAGTTAAAGTTAGATCTAATCGGGTTTAGAAATGAATTCTTGTCGGGGCAGCCTGGCCTTACAGTATATAACTATATTACCATGTGAACACTGTGACAGAGAGGGATTATACTTAACAAGACACTTCTGCTTCCTGGAGATAAGAAGGATTATGATGCTATCTTATCATTAGTGTTATCAGTTGCTTACTGGCAAACAGCAAAGCTCTTTAAGGGGAACTGCCAAAATTACAGTATCATATGAAAGTGAAAGATGGAGGATGGAAAAAGCTGTAATGTTTAGTAAGAAAGGACAAAAGTCAGCCAAATGGCAAATAAAAACAAACCCAAAATCAGTTTGGTGGCCAATAAAACTGCCGCCAGCAGGTGGAGAAGATGAGGCACGTTATGTGTGTGTGTACGTGCTGATCTTGTTAGGGCTGTGGTTTTGGACCCAGGAGACACACACACACAGCAGGTTGTTGTAGATGGTAAGGGGGATTTATTCAGATAAATAATGATGAAGGGTTGAGGGGCGCTGGTGGCAGGCAGATGATCAGGGTCGAATGGATGGAGGAATGAGCTGGGACAGTGTTTTGTAGATGGTTGAGCTGAGATGTTGGCACTGGAATCCAGGGGCACAGGAGAAAACAACGCTAGGAAAAAAATAGCACGCGGGAAAAGACACAAGAATCTCAAGTAATACGAAGTAAATACTGAGCAGCTGACAGTGAACCACTGAGCTGGCTGAACAATCTGCTGCTGAGTGGCTGAGGGAGCTGACTTGAGCAGTGAGTTGACGAGGTGATTTCAGACAGGTGCAGAGTTCCACCAGGTGGATGATTAGGTAGCCACGCCCACAATACACACATGCACGCACACACACACACACACACACAAACACACACACACATACACACACACACACACACACACACACACACACACACACACAGGGGAGGAGGACACAGTGGAAACAGGGAGAGCACAAGGAAAACCGTATGTTGAGGTGGTTGGAAAATATATTTTAAAACATCAAACTTTTTTCAATGAAATAGCATTTTTTTGCAGCTATGGCTAATTTTGTCAACTTTGTTAGACGCACAAAAAGTCACGGTATTATAATATAAAACATGTAGGAACTGTTTAATGGTTTTTGTTGCATTAAATACAAGATTATTTAATTAGGTGTAAAATCAAAAAGTTTGATATATTTTCATTCTCGATAATAAATACCATTATAATGTTGTTCTTTACAGTCTCCGTTGACTGTAATTTGTCTTTGTGAAAAACAACATATCATAGAATTTATAACACAAAGAACACACATTAGGTATACCATGAAATTCTTTTGTTGATATAAATCCTGAAATACATCCTTATGAACATATATTAATAATAAATATATCAAAAAACTTGACTTGACAGCTGACTGACAGGGTTGACTTCACGTACAGGCGCATGTAAATCAGTAGAGCCCCCTTGGTGGGTTCTTGTTAGCACCCTTAGAAGATGGGACGGTTCTGGATAGAACCCCCAGAGAGGGTGGAACCATTACACCATGGAAGGGTTCTCCATAGAACCTCTCACAAGGGGGTTCTGGGTGAAACCTTTCGCAGATGGTTCTAGGTGTAGCCCTTCATGTTTAGGTTTTAGGTAGAACCCTCTGAAAGGGCTCTAAGTGAACCGCCAGGAACTGAAAAGGGTTCTCCTATGGGGACAACACAAAGAACCCTTTATGGTTCTAGTTGGCACTCTAAAGTGTAGTCTTATTTTTGAACACTGACATTTGTACTCCTGCCCTCCTTTTAACCCGTTGATGACCTGCAGGTCCTACCTGGCCATTCCTTCTAACTCGTGGGTGGATGATTACATCGACTGGCTGAACCCTGGATCTGGTTGCTGCCGTCTGTACAGCCTAGGTCCAAACATTGGAGGGTTCTGTCCTGCAAACGACAGTGAGAAACACTTCAGAGAATAAATAACATTTATACACATTCTTCACTGAGAATTTCCTTATTATGAAAGACATAACCCTTCCTTTATGAACACCTACTCTGCTCCTGTGTCTCAACAGCTACTTCCAAGTGTAAGGCCTGTTTGAGAGGTACACTTGGTGTCTTCAGACCCAACGTGGCCCAATTCAACCGCTTCCTCCCTGACTTCCTGAGTAACAGGCCTGACCTGAAGTGCCCCAAAGGGTGAGTATTAGAGCTGCAAATGTGCACACAGACATGGAAAAACATCACAACATGGAAACAAGACTCTCACTTGCTTTTTGTCTCTCCTTACAGTGGTCTCGGAGCCTATGACACATCTGTGGTGTTAGATGAGAATGGAGAAATTCTAGGTAGGTGCTCTTGCATCATTTTAAACATAGTTGTTAGGGAGTCCCGCTTACTCAACTGTTATAAGAGCACAAAGCAAAACACAGCTGGACTTAGGGTCAGTTCTTACATACTGTATTGTTCCTTCAAAGCTTTCAGGGATCTTATTCCTTTAATAGAAATGGTACACTAAGTGCATCAGTAGACTTACCTTTGTCCCCTGTGCTTCCCAGCCTCTCGGTTCATGGCTTACCACACACCTTTAACCAACTCTCAGGAGTTCACTGCTGCACTGATGAAGGCCAGAGAGCTGGCCCACAACATCACCTTGACAATGAGGAATATATCAGGCACCACATCTGACTTTGAAGTATTTCCTTACACGTACGTACTTTTATTTCCCCAACTCCTTTATCTCATCTTCCCTCGTCTACGAAACCTATTATTGCTTCTACAATGTTTCTTTTATGTCATTTTCATCTTGCAACATCTTGTTATGTCCTCTTTTTCTTGTTACATTGTTTTTGCCTTGTTATATCTTTTACATTTTGTTGCACGTTTATTTCCCAAACTCCCTTGTGTAATTTTCCCTTCATCTACAAAAGCTTCTGGTTTTCATTAATTATATGGCAATGGCCATTAGATCTACACAGTCCACACAGTATTTTCTGACCAGTATTTGTCTTCCCTCCTTCCTCCAGGGTGACCAACGTATTTTATGAGCAATACCTGACTATTGTCCCAGAGGGGCTCTTCAACATCTCCCTGTGTCTGCTGCCGACCTTTGTGGTCTGCTGTCTGCTGCTGGGCTTGGATCTGCGCTCCGGTCTGCTCAACCTAATCACCATAATCATGATCACCGTGGATACTGTTGGCGTCATGACACTGTGGGGCATCGATTATAACGCAGTGGCCCTCATCAATCTGGTCACGGTGAGAACACATCTATGACAGGCAAAAGTACACGTATTCTTTACTCGAACAGAAGTACAGATACTTGCGTATAAAAAAGACTGGTGACAAACTGGAGGTGTGCAGTTTGAAAGATATGCTAAACTTCAGTAGGGCAAGATGTATATAATCCATACCATCGCCATTATATTCAACATGCGCTCACTTTTAATACGCATGAGTAAAATTTTTGTCTCACCTCTAAGTGATAATCACCGTTTATGAAAATACTGTATAATTAAAGAGTGACAAACTTTCAGCCTGTAAATAACTGATCATTCCTTACCTTGCTGACTTAATTCTCTGTGTTGTTTGCAGGCGGTAGGAATCTCTGTGGAGTTTGTGTCCCATATGACGAGATCCTTTGCCCTCAGCACCAAGCCCACACATGTAGAAAGGGCTAAGGAGGCTACGGCGAACATGGGCAGCGCGGTGAGTTACTACAAGGCAATGTAGAGCAGACACTCACAAGTTTAAAGCAAAACTCTAATTCACTTTTAGTGCCATAGTTATTTGCATAAATGTCCACATGCCATATACAGAGGTCCTTCAACTCTTCAAAAAATTATCCTAGGCAAAGAAACTGCACCGATCTCAGGAGCTACTGCTACTGATTGGTATCCGAGTTAATATGTTTATTTTGTACCCTGTAGGTGTTCGCTGGTGTTGCTATGACCAACCTGCCAGGCATCCTCGTGCTGGCGTTTGCTAAAGCGCAACTCATCCAGATCTTCTTCTTCCGATTAAACCTGGTCATCACGCTTCTGGGGATGGCTCACGGACTCATATTCCTGCCTGTTCTGCTCAGCTACTTTGGTGTGTACTTTATAGGTGCAACACAGAGGTTTAAAGAGTTGTTGTGAAATAGAATCAAATTTTTGAAATGTCAATTGTTTCCTTTCCTCAGGTCCTGGTGTGAATAAAGCCGTGCTGCTGCAGGTCCAGCAGGCCAAAGCAAAAGCCAGGCAGGAGCTGGAGATGAGACATGATATCAAACAAGGCTATGATAACCTGAGCTATGAAAGTCCGGAAGAAACCAGCAGAAACGACATCAGCCCTTCAAAAACGATAGCAGCCCTACAGGAGGAGAAAGAGGAGAGAGTGGACCATTTCTGAGCTCCGACAACAGAACTGTTTTCCAGCTCTGACGAATAAATACCTCTGAAACAGACTGAACAACAGTGGACGCAGGAAAGGACAGAGATAGCAAACAGGGGCTTGCATATTAGGCTCCGTATGGAAATCATTAACTTAACTATGTACCTCAATCAGGAATGGACCAGTGGGACTGAAGACAGCAACATACAGTTGTGCAATATTTCTGAGCAAAAGCAAGAGTGGACAAAAGTTCCTGTCTTCCCCGACACGTCTGTCTTCACAAGCACTGCAGCTGGGCAAGATTTGTTGTGCAATTGTGGAATTATTAGACAGGACAGGAAGTCGACAAATGTTCTTGAATTAGTCTTTTTGTTTGTTTTTATTTTTAAAGAATGAATGTAATTATTTTATATGTGTGAATATTTCACATTAGTACTGTTTAGAGTGATTTAAAGGAACATACACTCCAGTGTTTCATGTTATAGTTTCTTTAATAGCGGTATGGTGGCATTGCTGTAAAAATGTGCAATCAGTGACAAAATATTAAATGTGTTTAAACATTTGGGATCACGTGTTTTCATAAGTTATTCATGGTACAAAAAATAACTTCTGCACAACAGATTCCACACGATAAAGCAGTCTATGACTGAGGGCTTGCGTATGGAAATAAACTGATAAGATTTTAGTGTGTGGATAATTTTGAATGGTTCTGAGAAGTTCCAGTTGGTTGGTTCCTGGGTGGAACAAAAAAAATATCAGGTTTTCCTTGGGAACCAAAGTGGCCGTGTCATGTTCTACAGGTTGTTCTGCAGTCTGTAGCGCCCTCTGTTGATGACGTCTTGATTATAACAGTTCTGCTCAAAACTGGTGGGAAGGCAAGCTGTTTATCTGGATAGCACCGAGGTTCCGGGATCTTGAACGGAACTGTTTCAAGACCCAGAACTAATGTGGTGTAAAAGGTGTGGATCTTTTTCACTGTAGCTATGTTAGTATGAAATAGAAGGTAAAAACTGGTTTAATTAATTAAAGTAATTAAGATCCTGTTCCGTGTAATCTAGCAGAACGTTTCCAGTGAACCAGTAGCAGCACCCTGACAGTAGATAGCATGAAGGTTCCAACAATCTTGAACGGAACTGGTTCAATAACCAGAGGTTATTTGGTGGAAAAGAGCCCATAGTGAACCAGCCCGTATTTCCACCTTTTTTTGACTGGAAGCATTTTAATGAAGGATGTCGTCACCAAAGGGTGTGGCACAACAACCTGTGGAATATGAGACGCATGCTTTCGTTCCCAGGGAAAATCTGCTATTATTTGGTTTCAGCTGGGAACCAAACCAGTTCCAGTTCAGTTTTTTTGGTGGAAACGGTCTGACAGTCCAAAATTTGGTGCTTGCACCGGGACAGGGCTCTGTTGACGACATCCTTGATCACAAAGATTACAGTTAAAACTGGTCGAAACACGTGCTGGTTCGCTACAAAGCACCAAGATTGCAAGACTCTTAAATGTAGTGGGAAAGCACCGAGGAGGAAACAAGAAACTGCAGTCTGAGGTATGTAGTTTGCATGTTGGTAGATGATTCTTGTTGTTTTGGGGAAAAAAAAGTCTAAAAGGACGCCTGCAGCTGCTAGTAGTCCCTCCTAGGACACTGATTGGATAGATAATTTGGAGCCTGGCAAGATGGCTTCTTGTGTGATCTTGCGTATCCAGCTGCCTTGCAAGGCATCCTGTTGGTCCTCATTTCCACCACAACAACCTGTGGCATATGATCCGCCAACTTTGGTTCCCAAGAAAAAATAATAATTTTTGGTTCCAGCTGGGAACAGGTTCCAAAACAAATTATTTTTTAGTGGAAAAGGTCTAAATGGGTTCAAAAGTATTACAATATGAGTGAATTCTGATATCTGTTAAAAATAAAAATGAAATGAAAGAAGTGTCAAACATTTTGGGTATTTCAAATTTTGTTTTATTAACAATGCATCCCTTTGATAGGATTGTATGTTTCTTCAGGTCATCAATGCCCCCAAAAACATACTGTACACATTATACAAGGGAAACCACGATTCAGGCAAAAAAAAAAAAAAAGAAAAAAAAAAAAAAAAATCTTTTTAAATTATAATACAGTCTTGAGGAAAAAATATAAATAACTTTTTTTCTTCTCTGGTTGAGCTCACTCTATGGTACAGACATATAATAAATAGATCGGATCTGACATCACTCAGCTGATCTATGAATCATCTCTCTATGAGTCCATTTGTGTAGCAGCATTATAGCAAAAAACAAGCCAATGGAAACAGAGATCCCCCGTTTCCCTGGAAACCTTTTACAATTCCTTTAGTCATCGCACCCCCCCCTCCCTCCTCCTCCCTCCTCCTCCTCCTCCTCCATCTCAGCCAATGACAGACAGTGATATTGCATTGTGGAAACAGATTCAGGGGGAATAATATTCCTACAATGTAATGGCAGCATGTAATGGCAACCTATTTAAAAAACAAAACAAAACGTTTTTACAAGCAAAAAACACGTTAAGGTGACGTTACAACTTTGCCATGCTTGTTGCACATGCAGTGGAAGTGGAGCACAGAGGTAAGAAGGCAAAGAGCTGGGCAGCTGCTGCTGGGTTTATGAGCAGGTTCTAGAAACATCTGTGAGCGGAGTTTGGTACCAAATCTGAAATGAATCACTCTGATATCTGCAAGATCTTTTCTGCCAGGATTAGAAAAAAAAATCCCCACGGTAAGACAATTTTGTTAGGACTTTTTAACTAATAATTTCAACTTTCTATCTTATAATTAACCTTTTTTCCCCTCATCATTTCAACTTCTTACCTCTTTTAACTTATAATTTTGACCTTTTATCTCATAATTGATTTTTTTATATAATAATTCTGACATTTAATCTGAATTCCTATTTTTCATCTCTTAACTTTTTTGAAAAAAAAAAAAAAATCATAATTATGACTTTTAATTTTATCATTAATATCTCATAACCATAATTTGGATTTTTTAAATCCAATAATTTCAATCTCATATCAGTGATTTTTATCTTATAATTTCCAATTCTAATCTCAGAATTTCAACTGTGTGTCTCATAATTATGACTTAGCATGGGGAGTTTTTTTCTTTTAGTAGCATAAATGATCTTCCATTCAGTCTATTCAAAGATCAACCCACCTCCTGAGACGCTCACTAATGATGCAATGGCTGAAGAAAAACATTAAAGGTCCTAAGCAAGTAAAGGTAAAGATGGCATAAAATTAGCATTAAATTACATGCTATTCTCATTTACTGTGTAAGGGTGGCATATTCTATAGTGCTTTAGAAAATACAATACTAGTGATGTTTGATTGTCTGAAGATACAAGAAATAGAAAAGTAATTGGCTGTCTGTGCTGACACGAGGCTACAGGTTGTAGGAAGTGATGAGGCGAGAGAAGCAGAAGCACACATCTGGCGAGAACAGATCACAGGTCGGGGTGGGATATGAACCGGGAAGGCTCCAGATAAAAACAGCAGGACCCCTCTGTAGTGTTTTGTTTCATAAGGAGAAAAGAACGCGGGGTCCGAGGAATCACTGGGTAGACACAACGACATGCCTTATTTCGTTTCATTACAGAAAAAAACACCACCTCTGGAAAGAGATAAAATGTTGAGAGAATTTTTCTTTTTCTTTTTTTAAACACAACATGAGTCTTTGTCTTAATGATCCAGCTTGTCCTTAAGCATTATGTTGATGTATTATTGAGTGTTGCTCAAGATTGCCAACCCATCTGAAAACAGTATTTGGTTAAACTGCTCCCCCTTTTTCCTGTTAAAAAAAAAAAAAAAGTCTGAGACAGCATTAGGCGTGTCGGGTTAAATTTTGTTTACAGATACCGACGTCCTTTGTTTCTAGCTTGTGTTTACTAGAAGAAAGGCGAGTGATGACCTCCTCCTCCTCCTCCTCGGTGATGAGACTCTGTTTTGAGCAACAGAAACATGCCAAACGCCTCCCCTTCCTTATAGCCATGTCTTATATTCTATCAGTCGTTCTGTCCATGTTTGTAGGGTGGCAGGACCGGGGCTGTGCTGGGGACACAAGCAGGGAGGATGATCAGGATTCTGCAGGAGGGTCAATGTCCTCTTCAACAGGTTTTGGTAGCTTTGTCAGGATTGCCTCTGCTTCCTCATACATCTGTAAAAGAGGAAAGAAGAATGTAAGCATGGGATAGTAAACGCAAAGATGTAGAGCTTCAAAAATGTATGCATCGTGTCTTACTGGCATGAATTGCACGTCCTGGAAGAGTTCCTGTATGAAACGTCTCGAGGTCAGGCGAAACATACAGTGGGCTAAGAGGTGGGAAACCTCGGAGTACAGGCAGATGTCGTCAAACGCGTAGGGAAACTTTTCCTTTATCCTGCAGCAAAGGGAGAAAAACAACTTTCATGTTCTGCATATTCAACAAGCATCTCACACGTTTTGTGTAACAAAAGGAGGAGAGAGGTCTTTACGTCAGTAGTCCTGTTTCATGGCCTTTGGTTCCTACAGAGGAGCTGAGGTTGATGATGAGGCGGAGCACCTCCTTCCTCAGCAAAACTCGCGAGGCGGGCCCATCTTCTGATATCGCCTTACCACCTAAATGACAAATACAAGTTTTCGGTAAGAATGATTTTTTTGTCTCCCCTTTAGAGACATATGCACAATGCTAATCACATGTCGTTTCAAGCAAAAACCAGGCAGTGCTTTGCAGTATAAATGTGTTATTTTATCAGATTTATAAGATGATGTATTTAAATATTTCTGCATACAGAGGTCCCTAAACAATCTTGGAGTGGCATAAATTTAGTCTGGCTGGAAAGCTGGGACTCTTGTGGATTGAAGGTGCCAAATTGTATTCAGGTGCAATGATGTTAGTCCATAGCAGTTTTATTCTATTAATATTCTGTAGTAGTATTCATGTTTCATTCAGACATTTCCAACCTGTGGCAGTGACAGTAAAATTTAATTTAATTTGGTGAAATTAAGAAACAAAAGCATATTTTGTTATGGAACTAAGGTGAAATGGCATTTTGTTTAGATTACAAAACTACAGATGATATAAATTAAACACATTTTACAACAGTTTTAATGTAACAATAAGGAACGATAAGTAATTTTTACAAAAGTCAACATGTTATTTTCTGTGTAAAACATCAAAGTGTTTGAGAACTTGTGGTTCATTGTGGACTCACCTATGACAATGTCACCAGGTGTGGGCGTGCTACAGATTGAGCCTTGTGACACCGCAGCGTCGCTGCAGCCCGACACCCCAGAGAACTTAGACTGAGGCATCACCTCCAGACGATGGCCAGTCTGCCCTCCCCATGACGGGAAGTCGACATAGTCTACCAGAAAAAAGATCAACTGTTATCTTCTGCAAGGAGTTTCAAGTACAGCTTTTTGAGAGAAATATTTAAGCACTTCAAGCAACTTTTCAAGGTAGCTAATACAAAAACGTCCAACTCTCAAAGCCTCTTTTATTACATGTAATTTGTGATAACTGCAAATTACCCATAACAAAGTATCAATCTGTCAATCTTTATTTATAGAGTACACATCATACTGCAAATGAAAAGAACTATAAAATGTAAATAATGTAAGTAAAGTGCCAGTAAAAACTGACCACGCTAGATAAAAGCAAGGCTACAAAAAGTGTATTGTAACTTTGTTTATTTTAACAGCGGTTCATAATAATGTTGATTGTATGTTTTGATCAAGATTATTTAATGCTCGCAGATTTCCAGAGTAAGGGAACAAAAGAGGAGTTATCTCACCTGTCCGAGGGTGTGTGCTGTTGATCTGCGGCTGTGTGGGGTATCCGAGGACGATGGCTCCTACACAGTAGAGGCAGTTCTCGTCAGTGTGATCTTGCAGTCCGGTCTCCTCTGAGCCCACCGTGTGGTTCTGGTTGTCCCCTCGGCTCGCAATCAGCTCAGAGATACTGAACTGCTGCTTCAGTATCGGGAGAGGAGGGCGATCACCTGCAGAAGGAAACGCCACGGTGAGCACAAACACACCCATCTTTTTTCAAAACATTTGTCTTCTGATATTTTTGTAGTTTAAATATCATTAAATCAAGCACAAATTGTATTTACCATCTCCGTCGCCAAAGAGGAAGCGTTTCCGCTCTTCTGATGGCGGGCTGATCCTCTGCTGAAAGTAGGCAGAGTCTCTGATGTGAAACATGTCGTTGATGTCCATGGGCAGTGCTAGGCCAATGTAGTCATCGTTACACCCGTAGGTGGCGCTGGAGACCATGGAGCGCACTGAAGAGCAGCGATGCAGAGTGCTTTGGTTGATGGGACTGAGGAGTTCTTCTTTATCCAGAGAGGCGAAGCTCAGAGCCTTAAGGAACCTAGGGAGGGCAAGAGGAGAGGTGCGTGAGAGGATCCGGGGGGAGAGACTGGGACAGAAAAGGAACGTGAGGAGTGAGCGAAAAAACATGTTGGATAAAAGCATAAAGACAGAGACTTAGTGAACACAGAGCGAGAAGGAAGTTGGGATCACAATAAACTGTAGCTATCAGGGCAACAGCTACAGGTAAACTCACAGCAGAGGACACGTGGGAATCTAAAGCATGACATCACTGCCTTAAAACAATGTGGAGGGTCAAGGGTGCTCCGACTGATCGGCCACTCATTATCAGCTGACATTCATTCTAATTCTGATCAGATCAGAAGCAGTAGCGCTCTAAATTAACACCCGGAGGATGCACAGACATTTTCAGATTATTCGCCACACTGACAGTGAATGTTTGCACCAATGCAATAAAAAAAAACTAGGCGAATTCTCTACCATGTTTTGATGCCATTTACAGCGAGCTGCTTCTGTCCTCTGCTGTCTGTGTCAAAGTTTGACACAAGGACTTCGTGGTGCGTTCAGGTGAACCTCATAAACTCTGAAAACTACATTGCTTTGTGCAGCAGAGCACTTGAGTGACAAGAGGGCTATCATGGTGCATTCAGGTACACCTCAAACCTATACTCAAATGCTACGAATTCTGTTTAAAATGATAAAGTTTTCATTTTTTCTTATTTTTTTTTTACATATATATGTCTACAGCTGTCATAACTTTTTTGTTTTTTTTCATCGCAGCATTTCGATTCTAAAATTAGATGCCACTCATTCCTGTGTACATAAAAAAATTCTATAAAAAAATCAAAACTCAATACATTCTTGTACAATAGGTCCCCAAGTTGTTTTGTAAATGTTTTCAAGAATAGTTAAATAAATAAATAATGCTACGAGGTAAGCAGAAGGCTTCAAATAGGTGTCAGCTGATACTGCTTCTGGCGACTGGTGATTGGCCCCAAAAATCCTGATTGGATCGCTGTTATCGCTCAAGTACCTAAAGCTAAAAAGTAAAAAATCTATAATTGAAAAAAAGGTGCTGGCCAATGAGATATCTTCCAATATAAATCAAAGTATGTGTTTTATTTAAATCCAAAGAAAATTAATTGGCAATTCTTTTGCTTTTCTTTTCATTGTTCAAGGCATTATTTCTAGGAATAATTCTCAACATTTGCAGTCCTAAAAAGTGAGGATTTGCTGCTTTTCTCTGTTTTATATAATTTAATGCCTTTGGTTAATTCACAGATTAAAAATTAACATTTTTATTTTATTTAAATCCTGTGCAATACCGTTATTCTATTACCTGAGAATGTATGTTATTATCAGTTATATATACTGAGTAAAATACTACAGTTAGTTAAGAATTTGTGACATGTTTGTGTCAAGTAGGTTTGCTCATCTGTCAGTCCTGCCTTCTAAATAAATGTAGTAATTTCTTTGCCCACCTTTGTTTCAATATGCATTAAATTAAAATCCATTTCACACCAGAGAGAAGTTACTGCTCTATTAGGAGGGAACAACCAGCAACTGACCAATCCACATGGGGCAAACTGACACTACAGGAGTCAAAGCAGTGAAAAAGCAACTGCACACACAGAGCTGTGGTTGCTACTGAAGTGAAAACAGCAAGGACAGATTTGTCTGGATCTGTGCTGGGAGCTACATCTCTACTGTGTAAGTCCACCCACCACGGTACAATTGTTCTGGACAGCCTGCGGTACGGACTTAAGGTGCCAGGTTCTGGACAGGTACCCCTCCTATATGATATCCTGACAGACACAGCAGAGGGTGCACAAAGAACACACTCACATCTGTCATTGCCAGAGGAGACAAAACACTAGCCCAGACACACAGCTGCTTAAGAAAAAAAAAGCACAAATGGAGACATGCTTTGAGCTCTTCTCTAGGATGAGTAAGGCTGGGTATCTCCACTGATTTCCTGAATCAATTCCAATTTGATTTCTAATTCTATAGGGATATTCCAGGTAAAATACAAATTACGCTTTGAAATGGCTTCTCAGAGAACTAATGTTGTAAACAAGGAAAGAATCCTCTAACCTGATACCTTATTAAAAAGATCAATGTTTACATTGCCATGTGGCATTTACTGGCAACAGTCACAGGTCAGACGATCTGAACTACATTGTAAATAGACAGCAAAAAGGAAAAAGAAACACAGATTGTTAGACAGACCAGACACAGATTGTTTGTAAATGACCGCTCACTCTGTCAGTCAGAAGTTAGAACGTGTCACAATAATTTGTGGTTATTTATTAACATGTATACGCACTGTTTGTGAACTTCCTTCTTTTTATGTTAGGTGGATCTATGTGCTGTTTTTAGCTCAGGTACAGAGTCCATCAAGCTGCAGCACAACATGTGAAAGCAGCCAGATTTGCTTCCCCAAATATTTAAGTATTCCACCTGCTTTCCAATCTGCAGAGCAGAACTTGCTGCACTTTGCTGGTCAAAGCTTCCTAACCCTGGAGACGAGCAACAAACACTGACTCAGCCGCATACATTAAATAAATACAGGTAAACACCACTTGCTTGTGTTTTTTTTGTCTTTTTAGCTACCTAGCTAATATCAGTCTGCTTGTCACAGAACAAAACCCACAGGCAGCATCTTCTTCTCTCACCGCTTTCAATTCAGGCAACAAGAAAAATATAACTAGAAAAAACTAATCACATTCTTGTAGATAAACGAAAAAAAGATTCATTCAGTGTCTCTTTGTTCCTGTATCGATGGCTGCCTTACCTGCGAGGTGTTAATCTGGAGTCCAGGCTGCCGGTCTTCATAGTGATGGTGTCGGTGAACAGCACGTCTTTGGCTGGTGAAGCCAGCGCTTCGCTGTGAGACAGAGATGGGTGTATCCTCTGCTGCTGCAGCCTCTTCAGCGTGGCGTAGCCCAGCGCGTCCCGTGGGCTTGTGTACATGAAGCTGCAGTCAGCCAGGCTCTTGATGGTGGTCACTGACGGAGACTTGAGAGACTGAGCTCGGCGAGGGAGAGTGTGCGAGGAGCCCGGCGGTACCAGAGAGACGGTGGAGGACTTTGACGTGGACATGTGGTTGGTCTGAGCCTGGGGGGTGAGGGAGGAGAGTGTTTTGACAGTCTTGGCAGACACCACCGTGTTCAGGCTCACGCAGTCAGAGGAGTCTGGTTCAGGTTCGGGGTTTCCAACGGTCTCCCTGGAGGGGCTGGAGCTCATGGAGCTGATGCCGCTAGTTGTGGTGTCCGTGTTAAAGCTCTGACTGCGGCTTTTAAACTGAGTACCTCCGCCGCCTCCTCCACCCCCACCCACGTTACCTCCACTGGACGAGGAACCGCCGTCTCCCGCCAGACGCTCTCGACTGGTCTGCTCCCTCTCCCGACTCGGGTGCTCCACAGCCCCGTGCCCTCCCAGACCACTGAGTCCGAGGCCTGAGCCCCCTCCCCTGACCAGCCTGCCGTCCACCAGCTGCTCCTCAGAGCCCCCCCTGGTCCCCACGAAGGACGTCTCCAGGCTGACCGTGGGACTCTTCGGCATTCCTCTGCCGTTAAACACAGAGGTGAAGACGTCCCCCTGGTTCGGGCTGTAGACAGAAGGTTCCGTCACCGTCCTGTTCCGCCTCATGCTCTTCAGTTCAGTGGGGGTGCGTGAGCCTGACGGGGTCTTGGGGTCGCTGGTGGAGCGCAGCTTCTTGCTGGGGAGGGACAGGGAGTTGAGGAAGCGAGTGCGAACGAAACGCGTGGAGGCCAGGATGGTGAAGGGGCTGCGGTCCTTGACTGGTTTGGAGTGTAAATAAAAAGAGGGCTCGTCTGACTGGTCCAGAACGTCACACTTGTCATCGTCCAGGATGTACATGTCTGAGAACACAAGAAAAGAATTAAGAACACAACAGGATAGCGATGTAACGATAACATAAACTCACGGTATAATATTCATCATAATATTAAAAAACAAAGAAAAAGTACAACTTAAAAAAGTAAAAGTAAAAGTAATTCCTACGTACTTGGTTGAGACTCGCTTTCACTGTTGTGGCGCGAGCTGGTGGATTCAGAGTTCAGACTGAGTGTGCTCGGCACTGAGGAGAGTTCAGAGGTCAGCTGTGCGTCGACCTCTTCCGGAGTGACAGGCCACAGCGTCCTGCGACTGTGTCTGACTGCATCCCAACCATACTGCTTCAGCACCTCACAGCCCTGCCTGGTCTTGGAGATTACTCCCAGCACATAAACACATGTCCTACGGACAGGAGAGAACAATAAGAAAACAATATGTTCTGTTCACTCATTATATACTATCAGAAATATGTGCAATTGCTTCATTAGTTATGTTTGAGGTGTTTCAGGTCAATGTGCCAAATCAAATGCAGCTTAAGATATAGGATTTTGAGAGGCAGCTGAAATCAAACATTGTCATCTCACACCCAAAACATATTAAGACCAGAATAGTTCACATGTTACTGCTGGGAGATGCTTCAAAGATTTTATTTTCAGTATTTACAGGGTTCAGTTTGTCTGAACTCTAAAAAAAAAATATAGGAAATCTATTTAAAAAATATGATGCAGATATCTAGGTGTAAATTTAAATTGTCTAATGACTGCAGCATTTTACTTTTCATCATTTATTAATGCAATTACATTTTGAGCTTTTGTCACCTACAGAAAACCTGGTTTACTGTCAACTTGGTTCTCTTGGAAAAAAAACCAAAAACTTTTGGATCCATGGAGACATATACTTTAAGTGAACATCAGTTAAAAGTGATCTTCTCCTTAAAAAAGTAAAACCTGGGTATGAAAATGATAAGCTTACCCTCGTACTGACAGCACCTCACAGTGCTGAGCCAATGCGAGGATGTCAGGAATGACGTTCTCCTCCTGCAGGAGATTCAGACCCCAGTTTGAAGAGCCAATGTTTCCCTGAGAAGAAAAACAACAACAGTCAGTGCCATCTCTTTGTAAATATTATTTTTATTATTATTATTATTATTATTGTTATAGTGATGAGAGAGTGGTCACAGTACGTGACTTTCAAAGTTGTCAGATCGTTGTACTAGTCAAACTTTCTGTCTTGTAATCGGGAATTTTGAAGTCTGCATACTACATCACTGATCAATGTTCGCTCTTCAAACTATGTTTTGTCACAGAAACATCAGTACTGAAGTGCCAGTGTGCAGCATGTTACTGAAGTAGCTGCTAGATGTGGAGTGTGTGTGTTTGAACTACTTTATAACTTTAAAACTGCTACTACTTCATGGTCATTTTTTTCTGTATTTGGGTTTTTCTGTTTGCTGCTCCGGTGTTCTGCCGTCTCTCCCTCTCGACTCCTTTCCCCCTGGAGGCCTTGTGTGCTTCATTGGCTGTAGCTAATTGCATGGGTCCCCAACCCTTCCCCGACACAACCAGATATTAAATCTGTTTGATGTTTCAGGTGTCTGCGAGCTCTGGGAGAACTCTCAGATCGTTGGTGAGCTCCAAAAACTGTTGGCAAGTTGAAAATCAGGCCTACAATCCTGTAGTGTGACCTCAGCATAACTCAGGTGACATAAATGATACTAACCAGGGCCCAGAGAGCAGCCTTCAGCTGTTTAATGCCCTCCCAGGTGTCCAGCATCGGGGAGCGAACTGTGTAGCTGAGGTCAGGAACCACACTCTGGAGACAAAAAAAAAAAAAAAAAAAGACATTAGGAACAAAGGCTGCTGAATCTGCACAACCTACTGCACCCCAGAGCAATGAATGCAGAGAATGAAAGAACAAATAAACTAAATCAGTTACCTGAGCCTCCAATAGATGACAGCCCGTCTTATCATGGACCAGCTGACCATACAAGTGCACAGGGAGATAGACATTTGGTCTTTGTAACCTGGAGACACAAACAGAGACATTAGGCATGAACTCTGCAGGGCATCCTGCTGCTCGTCAGGTGACAACAAAGTCCAGCCTCTTACCTTTGGTTGCTGCGTCTGACGTAGTTGTCTCCATCAACAGGTTTGCGGTAGGTTGTTAGTGCTTCGTTGAGCTGCTCCTCTATCAGATCCACATACTTAAGGTTGTATTCCTGTAATAAAAAGGCATTTAGGTGAAAACAGGAAAACAAAAGCATCTAAATGAAAAAAAAAACAAAAACGTATGGATTGCTATATTGCTGTATGACACCATGTTGATAATACCTTCTGCCATTTATCCAGCTGTTTGCTGACGTAGCCCCTCTCGTTGAGGTAGGAGAAACCTTTAGGAATGGACAGGAACCTAAACAGCAGAAACAAGAGAGTATTCAAGAGTGTATTTACTGCATGAAAAGCTGAAACATATTGTATAATGTAAGCAGCGCTGTTGTGGTTAACACCCACCTGAGGAGCAGCAGGAGGCCCTTGTCCCCCAGGTGGGACAGAGCTGGTTTCAGTTGGATTAGAGCATGGAGGTTGGCCTGTGAACCAGCACAAAGATACCAAGTCAGACAACATGAAGGATGGACGTCACCAGCCCAATCTCGTCTTTCAACGCATTAATATTCCTGCACTGCCTCTTTCAATATTTATTGATTTATTGAGTGTGTTTTTCGAGTAGTCACCTTGTCCTCACAGGCCTCGTCCAGAATGTCCAGGGCCTCCATGGACACAGCCTTGCTGTGGTCGTGGAGCTGTGTGACCAGCAGCTCCATGCCCCAGCTGCTGAAGAACTCCACACTCGCTCGCAGCAGCACGCGGAGGTGTTTGGTGGCGTACAACCTGCACGTCTGCTCAGTGAGACAAGAAGTATTGTGGGAAAAAGAGGGGACATTAGGAAAAATACCAACAGATCCTGGTTGTGCAGGAACAGTGCAGTGAGGTGGAAACCCTGACTGAGTGATGTATTTATTGTAGGTTTAATATTATATTTGATGCATAACAATAAGAGTACAGAACAACAGATCAACTGTACAATTAACCCAAACAGTGAACACAATAACTGCAATTTGGATGAATTTAAAGCAGATTATTTCTTTTTAGACAATTCTCTGTCTGTATAATTACAATCATACATTCTTAATAGGTTTCTTCATTGACAAATTCAATGTTTTCTTCCCCCTGATGCTGAGTCACTGTTCTACTAGTTCTTTGTTTTAACTGTGTATTCTCAACCACTGTGCCATGACCTACTGGTGGGCCTCAGGGTCTCCTCTAGTGGGCCACAGAAGCAGTGGTTCTGCCAAATGTGCTCAAGAGTTCACACATAAAAAAAAATAATTAAAACGCATACTTTCAATGACCAGTTACATCTGAATATCACAACATCAGGCAGAGACAAATGTGGTTTACCATTGTTAGCTAGCTAATGCATAATACATTAAATTTGGATTCATAGCATCATAATTATTTTTTCTTTTTCTGTGTCATGCTTTTTGACATTTATTTGTGAAGGTGGCTCTCAAGTTTTCAAATAGATGTGGCCTTAAGTTACAAACAGTTGACAACCTGTGAATAACACCTCGCTTTCTGTAAATCACACCTTATGTTGTGAGTTTTTATTTTAGTTTATATCTTAAATAGAATTTAAACTTTAAAATAGCTTCTTCATGTAGTTCTATTTGCAGAAATGAATGAAATGCTGAGATATAGACCTACTGCATATAGTCTATAGATAACTGACTTGTGAAACTGTACTGTTCTTCCTATCACTGCTTTATTTTTTTGTTTGTATGTCATGCCCTTTTGTTGCTGTGTCTTACATCAGTAGCAGCAGTGAGGATCTTGGAGAGGATGACTCTGGCCAGACCGTCTCTGCTGTAGTCCAGTGTGGATACAGCGAGTTTCAGCACAGCATCCTGGTTCTTCACAGAGCACAGATTCAGCAGGCTGCAAAAAACACAAGAAGAGTTATTGGCATAAACTTAATGAAACATGTTATTTTATCAAAACACATTTCTGAAAGTCTCACAGCACTTCTGAGCTTTCACAAAATGATAGAATAGTATTTTTCTGTCCACTCACCACTGAAACAGGCCACATTTCTCCAGCAGTTTGACTCCCTGTGGGTGTGCAGAGAGCGTCCCCAGGAAGAGGAAGTAGTGTTGGCTGAGTGTGGTGAGCAGGCCGTTACTCTGCAGACAGCGCTCAGGCTTCAGCCCAGAGGACGAGGACAGCCATGACACCATGTCCCTCACCAGGTCCTCCAGGTAACCCTGGCCATCCTGGTGACAGTGGGAAAGGAAGAGGAGAAGCGGCGCCAACAGGAGAGGCAAGTTAGCCAATGGAAAAAAGGCAAAACAAGAAAGCAAGTTTTTGCGTGTAGTGCACATTTCTCTTACCTCGTCTGAGTCCATGAGGAACTCGACAAACTGACAGCCGACCACAGTGAGTTGTCTTGCCTTTGAGTGATCCAATGCCAGCCCTGCGTACAACTTACTGCTGGGCTTATAAAAGTACAGCAGCCTCCGCACAAACCTGCATCACACAGAAAACAAACAAGTATTTAAAACAAGATGTAGGACAAGTTTATAAGTCTTAACCAGTATAAATCTATTTCTAAGTCTTCAAAAATCAAAGTCTTACTTGTGCATCTGTTCATCTTTGTTGTTCCTGAGGTTTACATTTGGCCACTGTGGGGGGGCAATATTTAAACATTAGATTAGTTTAATTACATTAAAAAAACAACAGAGTGGTGTGGTGCTACATGAGACCAGTCTGACCTTAAGGATGGTGGCAATAAGCAACCAGTTCCACTCCAGGTTCTGCTTGTGGTTGAGAATATGACTGTCTCTCAGGTTCATCATCAATGCTTCTTCTGTGTCCTGAACACAAACAGGACAGAAACACAAAGATTTTTTTTACTGTGTTAAGTAAGATGCATTAATTATTTTGTAAAGTTTGAAAGCTTTGCAACACTTTTATTCACTTAATTTATTTAAATCTGCTTTACATTGTAAGAAACAACACATTGTCAATGGTGCCTTCTAATAACATCAACTCTGCATCATTCTCATATTGTATCTTGTGTGTACAACAAATGTAGAAACAGGAAATGACACGTTGTTTAAGGAGCAATATGTATACACTTTGAAGCCATTTACTGACTGGCTGCACAGAGCTGGATCAGCACATTTTCAAAACTTGACACAACAAACAGGTCACTCTTGGGTGAACTGGTGGCTAAACTGCTGTCAGTACAGCATGTGGGGCTGTTCTGAATACCATTTTGGGGGCTTTGAAGCTTCAGTAAGAATCACACATGTAACTTCTGGTCATTATTTACTTATGTTTTGCTTATTGTAAGAGTCTAAAAGTCTCAAAAGTCTAATGTGAGACAAGGGCAGGCGGTGAGATGTCAGGCCCTGTTTATTCCATCTCAAAAGTCAACTGAATGAGTGGTACAGCACTGAGCAGTTGCCGGGACATAAGGAGGATCGAGCTCACACTGCTCAGAGGACTGCATTTGTGCACACAGAGCAGAAATGCTCCTTCGTGAGGATGCTTTCTGCTTGCACACACTGCTCTGTGCCCTTGTATCACTTGCATGCGTCTTGTTTTTATGTACATGTGTTCTGATACTAATTCAACGCCTCAGTTTCTGTCAGTATTTTGCCTCTTTTTCACTGCAGCCAATGCAGTCTCCTTCCCTCTTTTTCAAAAAAGAAAAAAACTAATTTAAAAAAAACTCCAACTATTTGGATTCTGATGTGGACGACCATTACCATGGCAACAGTAGAAGCTTCTATGTATTCAGGTCAGCCCTAGTAATATGTAAATAAGACCACTTTGGAAGAGAAACATGCTATTCTTTTCATTTGCTTTTTGAACTTTCTATGCCTTTAATTGATAAGAGACAGCTGAAGTTAGGACAGGAAAGGGAGAGAGAGAATGGGGGGATGCCATGCAGCAAAAGGCTGTAGATGGGAGTCGAACTCACAGCCTACGGTACAAAGGGTACATGCTCTACCAACTGAGATACAAGGCCACCTGATTGAAGCTGGGTGTTTGTGCCAAGCTAAACTAACCACACCCGAGACCTTTGTTCTGACCACACAAAGATGAATTCGATAACAACTGTGGGTAAAATGGAAAATAAGCATATTTCCCAACATGTATTTTCTTAATATGTTGCTGAGACACAAAGGGCAGCTACACTAAATATCTAGAATCTGAAGAACATGTTCATATTTACCTTTATGACATAAATGTCCCTGTGAGCACGCGAGTGGGACTCTCTGCGGTTGTGTGAAGACACAGACTTGCGGATGATGTGGTCCAGATAAAGACTGTGTGGTTTCAAACCTTTCTTCTTCTTCTCATGGAAACGTTTCAGATTGTTGACTGCAGCACTAGCCCGACTGGAATAACGACAAACATGTAGGAGATATTTGAGTATTAATGGATTTTTGGCAAATCTTAACAGAAATCCATCATATATTACTTTCATATATAATTTCTGTACTGTGTTAAGAGATAATCAGTGTATTGTGAGAGAATACATCCTGTTGTTCTGGTCAATTGATGTGTTAGGACTGTGTAACATGTCTGAGTGTACTCACAGTCGTTTCTGCTGTGGGATGTCAAAGGAGGCTGCCATGTTGATGAGGGTGGGAAGGCAGTGCAGGTGGTGACTGTGGGAATGAGGAAGGATGGTGTTTGCCTAAACAAGAGAGGAGCGGGTGGAGGAAAAGGAAAAAAAAAAATGCATTTAGTATCAGATCTGCAGTAACAGCAGGCAATTTTTCTCTAAAAGCACAAATCTTCCATATTTATTAAGCAGTGCCATGAAAGAATGCATTCAGGGCTAGTTTCTTCTTTACTTTGATACATTTCAGGGTGCAAAACAAAACTATAAATAAATACCTGTGTAAGAGATGCTTTCTGAATTTTAACATTACCATGTGTAGAAGTTCTCCCAAGAGGATGGTGGCTCTGACAGCAAGCTGATCATCACTACTGGTCACAACTTCAACAAGACCCTGTGGTGACAAAGAGGACATGGTTTAACAGTACAATCAGAGGAGCCATGATCTCTGTAGTGCTGTACTGTGTACTGTACTTTATATTTTAAGCTTCTATTGAAGTTTTTGAAAAAGGCTTTGAATGTTAGTCGTCCATCTTTTAATTTAATTTTAATTCTACAAACAGTATAATACTAATAATATTTGTATAGCCAAATCTTTATATGGAGCTTTTATCTACATCCCTAGACATGCGATACCTCTAAAATACATTCACGCAAAGTCTCTTAGAAATCTGCCTTTTGGTTCAAAAGTCTAAAATATCAGTTATTAGCTCACCTCTAACAGCCCACTGGTAATGAAGGCAGACAGAACAAAGGCCAGGTAGTTGTCCATCAGATCAGGCCTAATAAAGCAAGCAGAAAAACATTTTCATGGCTCATGTAACCACTAAACTAGTCAAATTATGATCCACTTATTCCATTTTTAGTCTCTCATATAGTCTCCCACCTCGAGCGGGCCCGATGAGGAAGGATGACTTTGGCTTCAGCAGCAACAAACCCATCAGACAGTCTCCAGGTGTCCTGGAACCTGGCAGGGTCTGAGGAAGAGCAGAGCAGAATCAGCTTGAACTGTGTTAGGATTGGACAAATATGTTGGCTAATGGTGATTGGCTGAGCCTACTGGGCCATTTTTGTCAAATTATATTGCCACCGTTCACTGCTCAGTGACAGACTCTCATGTTGCAAGCTAACCAAGTGGCAGAGGGGCAGCGGGGAAAAATATTGTGTAGTCAGAATACAAGCCAAGATGGTGGAGTGGAGTTAACAAGACAGGACGATGATTTAATTTCTTGCCATTTTGTGACTTTTATTTGTTTATTTATTAGACAAAAATGCACGCACAGGAGTATGCTTTTTGTCAGGATCATATTAGGTCACTTGGCAAAACTACAAATACATGTACTGTCTGTAAAAACACCCAAATTACTTGGTACCATTGTACTAGGAGGAAGCATAAAAATGAATTATCAGATTTACTCACCAACACTTAGAAGGGCTTCCGTGAAGTCTTGGGTTGCAATGGGCACAGGGAGCCTGAATATCTCATATAACACCTCCAACAAGCCTTTCTGCAGGGCAAATTATATTAGAGAAATCAGATACATACATATTTGATACAGCACAAGCTGCCAGCACTTCTAATATCTTAGTGTTACTGCTGGTGTGTAACACAATGTAGCCTTGTTTTTCTCCGATTCCACTGGAAACAGAGTGATAATATCAGAGTGGTAAAAGTGATCTATCTGTGCCGTGGCTCCCTGTGAGTATATCTCACTCTGTGCTCTGATAATCTGACTCCATGAAGACAAGTACTCCATCTTTAAGAACACCACAGGTCAATTAACAGGGCTGCATGATACATTGTATCAGCATCAACATCGTGATGTGGGCATGTACAATAGTCACATCGCAGGATGTGCCATGTCAAATAAGGCAAATTAACTCAAACACATCATGCTACAATGTTCATGCTCCTTGATACAAATAAAAAACTCACAGGCTTCTCATTTTTCATGGCTGATCTACAGGAGAAGGCGGCCTAATATAATTTACTCTGACTTGAGGGTTCTTGGATAAATGGAGTTTGCTGCTACTGAGTAACACGCCGTCTCAGAGCTGCCAGTGTTTCTCGGTCAGTGGAGGAGAGATAGCATCAGTGCGTGTTTTAAAGTCTGCGTCACTGCAGCCAACTCGTGGTAAAACATAAGCCTTGTCTCTAAAATCTGTGTCTGGAGGAGGAATAATCTGGTGGATATGTGTATTTCCTAGTTGGAATTTCTGTTTGAGTTGCCAGTCTTGGCAGAGCTAAGGCCAACGCTGCAAACCTGACTGACTATTGATTGACTGAAAGTACTGTGAGTAACTAGGGTCTCATTTATAAATGTTATGTGTGCATAAAAAGTCTTAAAATGTGTGTACACTAATTTCTAAACAGAAATTGGGGTTATATATTTTTTTAAAAAAAAGAACTGATGAAGAAATGCGCATATAGTTTAAGAAACTTTGACGCATGCATATGCACATTTTGGAGACGGGAGACTGGTGACACTGATGGTGAAGTGGTGAAATTATTATTATGAAATTACAGTCAATTGCATTTTGATGAAGAGTGTTTCTTTAACCACTTATGGGTAATTTTGGGACTGAAGGAGGTGGTGTTTCTGGCCTATGCATGTGGACAATTCCAAGTTGATTCCGGATTTCCAAAAGGAAATTGCACCCTGTCAGGCATGTGCAAGGATTTATAAACCAGAATGTTTTTTTGGCGTATGTACATTTCCTCATTTCTACATATGCAAACATTTAGTGTGGGTTCTCTGCAAAGTTTTATAAATGAGGCCCCTGGTGTACATGTTGCAAATAATCACTGTTACTGATGTGCAAATACAGATGCTGCTACTTCCATTTTGATTTCCTCATTTGATTTGTTTTGTGGGGATGTGTGGTAAAACCTGGAGCACACATTTGAGTTGTCTTTCTTTTTGTGGTTGTGAGGGTGATTGAAACTGAACTGTTATGGGGTTGTAGGGAAACTCAAACTGACTCTTTACGAAATGGATTGAACTCTGGGACGAGTCTCACACACACACCAACACACACACACGCAAACACCTAAACCAATATTGCTTTGCTTGCATTGTTTAATAGACCTGTTGAAAACTGAACTGAGTTGTGGCAGCTTTTTCAATACTCACCCTAACTTCCATATTTGGTATGCAAAGTAAGCCAATTAAAGATTGGATTCCAGAATTTCCAGCCTTGCATAGGTGGATAATCCCTGAGTAAAAAAAGAGATACTTAAATTACATTCAACAGTAAGCTGAAGTGATGTAAAACAAACTTATTGGTTTCCACTTCTCACTTAAATAACTCCATTTGTCACTAAATCACAGTTCTTACCAGACCAGGAGCGAAAGGCTGCCACTATGGCCATTCTGCTCGACAAGAAACGGGACTCTCTGTCCTCCCTGTCAACATGACACACACATTAATAACAGGATACCACACACTTAGCATCATTATAATCTCTGTAAGGCGCTTTTAAAACATCAGAAATAGTCAAGGACAATCAATAAAAGACCTTTCTTGTATAAAAGCAAATCTTGACTTAAAGAATTATTGTGACTTGGCTTGCTTCACATCCTCAGGCGAGTCATGCTAGAGTCAAGCAGCCCTGATAACAAAGACCGAATCACAAAAACACTATACAAACCCTCGACTCTCTCAATGCATGCTGTTACCATTATAGGAACACAGCAAACGGTAAACAGAGGGAAATGTCAGAACACTATCTTTTTGTTTCTACTGTAACAGTGACACTCTTTATACCCCCCCTACACACACACACACTCACTTGAGTTGCCCTTCAGCCGTGTCTGCGTTGTGTCGGTAGTGGAAATCTGTGAAAGGCGCAAGGATTTGCTGGAACACACACAAAAGATGGATGAGTACAAAACACAGACTTTAAGGCTCTTCAGCAGTTCTTGAAAATTAAAGTGGACAAACTCTTAAATATTCCCACAGAACATCCTACAGTAATAATTAACCTGTTTGAGATCTCATATGACACCAGTGTGGATATTATGACTGCGGTGATGAGATGCATCTGTCCCAGGTGTCTGTTTACAGACAATGAGGCTTTAGAGAAATGCTGTAACTGATTACTGTAAGCTCCATGGGAAAGAGACGGCAACCTACGGCTGCTAATCCTGACTGGAATGACTCCCAGCAGCACACTGGCTCATTTATAAACAGCCGCTTCTCCTCAATTCATATCTGTGTGTGTGTGTGTGTGTGTGTGTGTGTGTGTGTGTGTGTGTGTGTGTGTGTGTGTGTACCTCCAGTTCCACATCAATACGCACGTACTGACGGGTACGTGGGTGGTTGAGTAGATGAAGAACGGTCGTGATCAGAGCTTCGTTGATGCGGCTCAGCTGACAGTCAATCACACTCTTCAGGATGGTGCTGAGGCCTCCCCGTTTGGCCACAACCTCCGGGTTCTTCAGGGCTGCAGAGGCAGCAACAAAGAAATATTAGAGCCCAAGTGTGTGCTAAATTAATGTGGGGTTCGTACAGATATTTAAGAGTCAAATTCAAGCACTTTAAAGTGACCTAAATCAAAAACCTCCAGGCTCTCTAAAGCCCCTTTTACACTGAACAAAAAACCCACTAACACCGGTGAACATCTGATTTTTGTCTTCAGTGGGAAAGAGTACAATTGGCATTCACTCCTGGGTCCAATAACCCTGCAGTAGTCCTGGGTATTTATCAGCTCCAGCTCTAAACGGCAGTGATGCAAAAATCACACTGAAAGGGACACGCTATTTTCACCCCTTTTCGGCAGAGGCAATAAAGGCTTGTCACGGATTTTGCACTCTCTTGAAGATGTGAACTTTAAAGATAAGTCACTCATATTTAGTCAAGTGTCTGAACAGCGTATAGATGTTTAACTTCCTATAAACTATTACTCATCTTTTTGTATGATGTAAACCGGCAAGGTGCAAAGTGGGACAAAGATGATATCTTGCAAAATCAGTGTGTTTGACATTTAGAAAATTAAAATAAGGTTATATGGAGGCTGTGTGGAAACAAATGGGCATATAAGCACTTGCCAGAGCAAAGTGCAACCAAACACAATACATTAGTTTCTGTCATGTTAAGGATAATGTGCAATGTAGGGGTGAGCAATATGGCCCTAAACTAAATATTTCAGGGTATTCTGTGATAAAGATATTTTTGGTTTAAAACTCACAGTAACTCTCCTTGCAGGACTTTTGGGTCTCCTCGTACTCTACCTTCTACTTGAGGTGGTGAAATTAGTTTGTTGTGTTGCCTTTTGCTGTTACAGTCTTCTTGCACTTATTAAATATTATTGTGGATTGTTGTAGACCTGACCTTTTGTAACCATACCCCTTCCACAACACTGACATCACTCCTCTTTTTCTAACTAATCCCTCCACTGTGGAGCCAGTCGCAATGTTACTTTCACTTTCAGGCATGCTTGTTGTTGCTGTGTGTTATAGTCTGGTGTCATTCTGTCAACATGTCAGAATTATTATCATGATGTGAATTTTAAAATTATAACAACATATTGTGAATGACACACTATGGCACAAAGGGCCCGGGCTGAAATTGAACCTGTGCCAATGTGTTAAGGACTCAGTACATGTGTGTTTACATGGATTTTGACTGTTTTCTATGTGTTTTCTTACTTTAAATTTCTGCTTAATTGATAGGGATATTAGTCCTTAGGAACATCCCCAGTTGAAAATCAAGCATTCTTCAAGGAGGATATTCTAATTCAAAAATGTTCATAACATTGACAAAAAATGGTTAAAATTAAGCATTTAAGTTTTCTAAACTTTCAAGACTTTGTGTGAACCATAATGGTTCTTTGACATCAGTGTTGCGCACTCACCTAGCTCACATACGATGGCGATGGCTGCACGGACCATGCGGTCTCGCTCCTGTAGTCCATCAGTGCCCACAGCAATTAGAGAGTTTGCAATAGAGGTGGGGAACAGCATTGCATTGACAGTGATAATCTACAGAGGGAAGGAGAGGAGGAAAACATGAGTCATCAAACAAGTCCGGACAAACAGGAGCAGAAAAATAATGACTATAGGTTTTATTTTCTGTGCTTCTAGAAAAAGAAAATAATTTTTTGAAAGACAAAAACAGTGCACGAGGGTCACATATCTTAGAATTTACAATCCAAGAAGTTATAACATAAATGCTTTTTATGATGGGAGACTAGGCTGTATGTCACAGGATGAAAACAGGGGTTGCATTACTGCCTGGATGGCCAATAGTGCTTTCCTGAAACAAGACCCTGACTCTATGTGTGCGTGCACATGAGTGTGAGTGTGTATGTGTGAAGAGAGTTTACAGTAAACTACAGAAAGAGCTATAAATAGCCTCGCCTGCAGACTAGTGCAAACCATCGACATACACTGACACTGCTGCTAACCCAACTATCTTTCTGGTGGCACTAAGGCTGAGCAGTGAGGGCAGACTTCTTTGCCAATACAGCAGTGACTGAATCAATGAGAGAAAGAATATCTTACCTTTCGGACTAGTCTCAGAGCCTGAGTCCTTTCCCCCTCATTGCTCTGCTGGATGTCAATGCATCTAAACAAGCACACAAACAATTAGTCATGTCCATTTCTTGTTACCACAGCCAGCTATTAGCAGAAAAATAAATGTGTCAGCAGGAGAAAAACAAGTGTGACATTTCAAAAGAACTGGAATAAGTTTGAACAAATTAAGTGACTTCCTGTAAAAGCCGACAAAATGAAAAGTCAGCCAGACACCACATTTCCACCTGAGTGGTTTGAGCAAAGCAGGATCTTACCTGGCCACCAAATAGTCCACCTGTAGTTTGAGGACCTTCTGCAGCACACTGGTGTCTCTAATGAGGTAGCGGAGTGACCGCAACCCTGCAGCACGCACTTCCTTAGCCTCATTTAGTAGAGCTAGTCGAAGACTGGGGGTTAAAATTCAAACAATTAAATGAGTCCACAATTGCAGAATGGGCATGACAGAAGATTTTACAAACTATTGTTATTTCCTAGATTGTTTCACAAGCATGATAATCTCCGATTCTTGCTGCTTTTCAACTAAACATTGACAACCTTTTGGTTGGTTGATACACTCTTGTCTGACCAAATTAATACTCCAAATGTAAAATATCCTAACTGATTAGCGTAATGGCCTGGCTTACAAACAATTATGCAAATATGCAATATGCACAGTATTTTTTTCTCTTCATCCTCGCTTACTTATGGCAGCCCTTGTGTGGCCGAAGACAAGCTAACACTTCAAAGACGACAGTGTAGCTTGCCAGCCATTATTATCACACTTGATGCCATATAGACAATCTTTTTAAAGAAGAATTTGCAGGTGTAATGACAGCTGTCAGGGCATAAAACCAATCATCTGTTGATCTTAACAAATCAAGACTCAATAGTCTGACAATGGCATAACTGTCAATGCAAAAAAAGAAATTTAAATTAAGTTATGACCTTAAAATCCAAAGTCATATCTAACTGAGGATTTGGAGAACAGTGCTAACCTTAATAAATAACAAGCCCATGAATATGAAATACAGCACACACTGATAAAAAAAAGAACACGGTGTACAATCAGTAACTACTAATAGCTGACTCACTTACCAAATGATGATTTCTTCATATGTAAACCCAAAGTTTTCCTCACGGTGGCTAACACTGCATAGCAGCTGTAACACAGAGGCAGGACAGAAAATCAGTGAACTGGTTCATACAAGGAATGCATTAACATGGCTTCAGTAAAGAAAAGAAGTCAGCCTAGCAGAGGTGTGTGGTAGAACTCCTTCACCTGAGAGGCTCAACACTGAACAGTGTTTGAGTCAAAAAGCCAAGTCAAACAAACAAACAACAGCACAACATTTTCCTGCAGGGTGCTACAGGAGCCATGCAGGTATGTTTGTTGTATTTTCCCACTTGTCTGTTACATGCTGAATTGTTTGGAGTAGGTGAATCATGGCTGGATGTTATGCTCAATGGTGGTAGTTGGAGGTTATAATTATAAAATGTTGGGGCAACACATTCACAGGTCCAGCAGTGGGTGTTGGCTTGTTTCACGTCCACCATTTGTTGAATATACTCCATGTGTTGGATATATGAAAATAGAGGGTGATAACAGGAAGTAATGGGTTGGCTACTTCTGTTGTATTCTTCTTCATCTAGTTGCTCCTGTTTTCTGCACCCTGCTAGGCCTGCCAGTGAAACCTGTTTTTAGCATGAATTGCCACTTTTAGCAGTTCCCTCACCACAGGTCCTCCATCATTAACAGAGGCCCACACACAGCTGGTGTACATAAGATTCAAATTGCATGCACACAGAAGCAGTTCATTATAAAAACAATAAGTCTTCGGTGTCAGTCAGTGTCAACAAGCTGCCCAATGTTAACAACAGCACAGTCTGAAACCTAGTATATGCACAAAGCAATGAGCTCGTTGGGGAAAGGATGCTGTGCCATTTTGGGGCTGCCACCTTTCTTACAGGCTCCCCTGAGGCACCTTCACACTATCAACAAGTCAGTGCTACTCCATCACAGTAGTTCAGTCTAACTCTGCCAAGCACCAGCAGGAGATCTGGTTAGTTATGTCTTGGTCACAATACATGACTTTCAAAGTCGCCAGATCACTGTATTGTTCACACTAGACAACCTTCTGTCTTGTTATCTGGAATCTTGTTTGCTTGCACACTACAAGACTGATCAGTGACAAGTGGTCACACCTAACTAGGGCTGAAGGTCAAAGAGTGGAATGATCAGTCGGACACCCCCCAGTCGACTGCAACCATTTAAGTCATGCGGTCATTTTTTGTTTTGTTTTTTCAGTCCGTGTGTATTACAATAATAGGATAAAAGAGATAGAAGCTCACAAAAATGCACTGGGAACTTAAATAAAGTGAATCATGTTTTGTATTATCTGGTGCACTTAAAAAAAAATCTTTGAGATAACATATGATGGTGGTTAACTGAAGAGAGAAGGTGAAACCAGCCAAGAAGCATGCCAGGCTGTAAACTTCACAAACCAAGTCTCTAAACCACCAACGACCACAAAGCTAACTGTGATGGAAGCAGAGAAGTGTGATAGAAATGGAGCACAGGTAATGCGCTGTCAGCCCTCAGCACATCGCAGAGCGTGAAAAGGCAGGTGACGTGCTGCAGTGGCTGACAGTGCTGCTGCACCCTGGCAGGAGAGATGCTCTGAGTGGGCTGGGACTGCATACCTTAACTAAAAGCATGAGAACGGACACTTTGAATGCCATTAAATTACATTACATTGTTAATACTGAAGCTTCAGT
Source organism: Lutjanus erythropterus (assembly GCF_056507025.1). Lineage (NCBI taxonomy): Eukaryota > Metazoa > Chordata > Actinopteri > Lutjaniformes > Lutjanidae > Lutjanus > Lutjanus erythropterus. The sequence continues at coordinate 5,975,802 of NC_139326.1, forward strand.
GTGCAGCACGTTACTGTTGTACCTGCTGGAGGTGAAGCTAGTTTGATCTACTTTATAAATACTACTTTTTGCTCAGTTTGTTCTATATTTGGGCTTTTCTGGTTGCTGCTCCGGTGCTTTTCTGTCTCTCCTTCTCATCTCCTCTCCTCCCACCCCAGCATGTGTCACTGGTCATAGATTGGTGCACGGCTCCCGACTCCAACCAGACTGGACATTAAACCTGTTTGATATCTTTCTGGGTTCTGTAAAACAGTGCTCAATCGCTGTGTTTGAACATTTCAATGATCTAAGAGCTCGCCAATGAGTTGTGAGCACTGAGCGAACATTGATTTTGCCTGGCGAGTGGAAAATTAGCACCAAACTGTAGTTTGAACGCAGCATTAATTAAACTGGTAGTTTTTCTGTGAATTGTTCCTTAAACCTAGAGATAAACCTCCTCCCTCCTTCATCGTATACCACAGACCAAGAGGAGAGATGGAGCAGGATGGGATGGGTGAACATGATGAGTAGGGGGTTTTAAACCAGCTGTGATGTCAGAGCCCAAGCAGGCAGGAGGAGGGGAGAGGAGACGGGAAGAGGGGCATGTGACACTCTCTGGTGGGGATTAGGTCACCCTCACTGTCCTGGAACCCTTATAAGGAATCAGAGGCACGGTGCTCTATACACACACGGACCCACACACGCGCGTCATGACTATTACCCTCCTGTCAGTTGTAAACAAGAGAGTTGGGTGCACAGATTACAGACACAACTCAGGCCCACACTACTGCAGTGCCAGCTGCACAAGACCAACACTCACTGGCTGCATGGCCACCAATGATCAGTCAAAATATGTCCATGACAGACCCAGTTTACAGGTCGCTCTGCAGACATCAGCAAATGTTTAAGCAGGAATCAGTGGCCAAGGATGGTGAACACAGGAATACTCATAGAGATTATGCAAGCATAGGTTTGCATGATTATGGCCAAAATGATAAACCTGATTATCCTGATCAATATTACGATTATAGATTAATTTTAGGAATAAATTGTTTATTGCACCTTCACATTTAAACAAACAGAGCAGTGCTCTGAACTTCCATGTTGTGCTACATTCCTATTGATGTACAAATTTGGGCATCAAAATATGACTGGTCCTTATTCAAAGTGCATCTCCTAGAAACAAAACATAAATAAAATAGTTTTTACCCAAATTAAAAGAGAAATCTGCAATATATTTAGTGTAATAAATCATGAAATGACCATGATATGTCACCAGAGATCAAGGAAACATGTTAAGTTGAAATACTTCCTTCTCTAACATCAATGTTGCAGCTGCAGTGTCCATTTTTGAAATTTCTGTTCATCCTCACTTATTACTGTCTTTATTAATTTACAATGTTGAGCACGTCCTGTGCTCTGCGGAGCTCCTGCAGCCTGCAGAGCTTCCCTGAGTCTGGGGAGGAGGAAGAGAGGGGAAACAACTTGCTTCAACCTTAGATTGTACATTAAATAGGATTTGAAATTATTTAATATACAGTCTATGGATCCAAGTCACTATTTGGACTGCTGTACATATCTTTGCACACACAACTGCTGCTAATTGCTCCTTTAAATTAACAGAGAACTGCTTTCATTTTCACGTTGTGCCACATACATACAATGATGTGCTGTATAGCATCACTGTTATGCATGTCTGAGTTGCAGCCAGACAAGGACGGGGATTCAGTGTAGTAAGATTAATGACTCTATTCTCCTTTTCCTTCATGCATTCATTGTATTGCAGTGTGTGGAGTTTTTCAGGTGTTTGAACAAGTTAGTTGAGTTGCTTTGCTGCGGACACACAAATCTCATGCACTCTTTGCATTTTGATTTGTTCTCTCGCTCAACATCACTTGCCATAAATCTGAAATAGCCTACTTCCAAACAATGGATGATAATATGTTTAGAGGGACTAGCTTCACTTTGTGCTCCAGACATTTGACTTTCGTTTTGCCTGTCTGCTCTCTGTTGTATATTTCTCTTCTCCTCTGGACTGCAGCTGCAACATTCAGCAAATTTTGCACCGGCTGCTGCTGAGGGGTGGCTGGCTGTTAATTTAGGAGACGCTTGATTTCAAGTTTTCTATAAGCGGAGCACGCATTTTAAACATCAATATCACTGTTAATAATGTTCATTTCATTGTGGGAAATCAAAACCTTGGTCAGGATTATTATTTTCTCTTAATTGTGCTGACACAAGCCACACAAGACATGTAAGAAAGATAAGAAAAAACTAAAATCTTTAATCTTCCAGCTGCACTTGTTTTTAAAATGTGTTTAAAGAGACTTCTCTGTCTGCACCAAAACTCCAAAACAGTTTTTTTCTGAAACCCTACTAAATCTGTAATTCTTCCTCTTTTTTTCATTTGCAAACAATAAATCTGTGCATCACAGTTGTCAGCTGCTGAGAAGTGGGACAGACAGGCACAGCCCAGTTATCTAGCAGTGTTTTCACTCTCTGTTCTGATGCCACCTACAGTCCAGGATCACCTGTTTTATCGTTCAATGTAGTTGCTTTCATTTACATAAGATATTTTGATTTGCATCGTACTGTATGTACTGGGTAATCTTTATAGTTACAGTTTATCATGCATGCATGAAAAACTCAGACATAAACGGAGAAATGGAATAAAGTTGGGATGTTACAAATGAGAGTGTCTGAGGTTCATAAGAGCAATAACCAGACATTAGAAATCTCAGGTTTCAAAGTCGGAGTGCTGCTCCTGATGCACATTAGGTCAGAGTGCTTTCGCATCCCTAGAGCTCCTGTTACATTCACTGTCAGTGTCACAATGACAGGCACGACTAGGCCTGCTGGCAGCAACACCCTAGAGAGGAGGATCAAGGAGAGGTCGGTGGTGACACCACAGAGGAGGGGGAGCACAGCCAGTCAATCTTTACATATATCTGAACAGTGAGTCAACCCCCTTGAAAAGCTTAGATAACAATAGCTTTGACACTTTCACTAATTCAGTGTTGTCAACACTGCCTGAAATAACAGATAAAACACTGGGTTAAAAGCATCATAATTTGACAGTGTTACCTTTATGAAGTTGTTCAGGTGGCCCAATTTTCGCATGTTACTGACTCCGTGCGGTTTGGCCACATTTTGAAGGATTTCACGGAAGTTTTCTGATGGTTCTGCAGAAAAAGAAAAGGAAATACAATGTAACTAAGGCAAGCATTAAACCATATTGCCATAATATTGGCCGATGAACCGTAATTGATATGTTGCAGGAAGGAAGTTGGTTTAGTTGGTCAAACTAATTTAGTATGTACAGTCAAAACAAGGTCTAGACAGTAAAAACAAGACGGAAGCTGGGAAGTGTTTTTTGTTTTCAGTTCCTTTCAATGTGTTTACTGTGATGTTCTTCACAAAAGACAGATGGTTTTTACAACAGAGTATTCTCTTGGCAAGAATTAGTACCTTAACAGTAGTTTATAGTAGTAGATTCTAAATATCAACAAAAAGATAAATGCTGCAGGTATAAATTCACCAGCTTAATGCATTGCATTCAGTATTTCTTCCTCAGTAACAAAGTTTACTGGAAGATGAGCAACATTTAGTTTCAATCTGTCAAAATAATCACTTAAATACAGGAAAAGAAAGTTAAGATTTTCAAAATTTTGCTTTGCAGTCACTGGATCCATTCTAAATAAATGAGTAGAAAATGCCCTTTTATCATTAAGAGACAAATACAAGACCAAAGTGTGAGTTACCCTGTGTAGCCAATCTGACAATAAGATGTACCTACCTCAACCAATTAGAGGTCCAGTTCACAGGCAGTGTTGGGAATCTAGCTATACATGCAATAATAGTCTTTTGCAAATGGATTCAGGTCAGTTTGAGTATGTGTCCAATCATGCAAGAATGTCAATGTGATAAAAACAACTGAAAGGGAGTTTCATAAAGAATTTTGGCTTTAACGATCTTGAACCTGTGGGCACACAGTTGGATCAGTCTGCAGTTTTAGGACTGTTCACAGCTCTTGTGACAGACCACCATAATGTTATGAAGCGCACACAGCCTACCTTAGAATGAAATACTGAAATACTCTACACCTATTAAACAGGGGACAGTTCAACTCAAAATCAAAAATACATAGATAGTTTTGGTTTGAGTTGCAGAGTTCTGGAGATATCAAGTGTAGAAATGTCTGCCCTAAAAAAAAACTGATGGCCCTCAGCTGGTGTTGCTCATAGTGAGAATTCTTTTTTTTTTTTTTTTTTTGGAAAACTCAAAGGTAGAAATCGTGACCTGGTTACCCCAAAAACGGATACTGAGCAACGAAATAACTGAGTTGGATATCAAAGTGAAAAAAACTACAATCTGATATAATCCATTAGTCATATAAAAGATTTATTAAACTGTGAGCAACATGTGTTGAAGTGAAATGTTTTTGAATAGTTGTATTACCGTATCGGACTTGTATCTGTATCAGCAGACATTCACGGTTGTGATATCTGTATTGGTATCGGTATGAAAAAGTGGTATCAAGCCATCCATTTGGCACCCATATCATTGTGCAGAAGGGAATGTGCATCCACTCAGACGAGAGGCACATGCTTGTGACAGGACAGCAAGTAAATATTCATGTCCTGGCGATGCAGTTTTGTAGAGAGAAAACAGGTCTGACATCTGTCAGTAGCAGAGCTGCAATAATTAGTCAATTAACTGTTTAGTTGTCAACCATTAAATTAATCGCCAGCTATTTTAAAATCATTTTGACTCATTTTTTTCAAGTAAAAATATCCAATTCTCTAAATTTCAGCTTAGCAAATGTGAAGATCTTCAGGTTTCTTTAGACCTCTATGATGCTAAACCGAATATCTTTGGGTTTTCGACAAAACAAGACATTTTAGAAAGACATTATGGACTCTGGGAAAGACTGATCAACATTTTTCACCATCTTCTGACATTTTATAGACAAACAAAGAACTAACTGAATAATTGAGAACATAATCAACAGATTAGTCACTAATGAAAATAATCATTAGTTGCAGCACTAATCATGAGTAACAGGTCATGATTTCTGGATTGCTGTTGATTTCGTTTTTCTTTCAAATGTATTTTTTGGTGCTTTGAGTGCCACAAACTGAAAGCCATCTAGCTCAATCATACTCAAGAGAATGAAGACATCTCTAAGGCTGATATCTCCAAAATTCGCAACTCACACCAAAACAAACTAGACAGATGCTGTAAATAGCAATACAGATATAAGAAAATGCGCATATTTGATTTTGGGGTGAACTGTCCTTTTAATCTGTGAGCTGTTTTATAATGGATTTGCAAAATATAATTATAATATGTGTAGGACACTGGTCGACCTCAGTATTTCATTCCCCATTCCAGGTGTGTGCAGCTTCATAACACAGGAGTTTTGTACAATCTTAAACCCGCTTATGTAGGGGGCTTGAATCACGCCAACAGGGAGAACATACTGGCCTTTTGTGCTGACACTTTCTAGTGCAAAATATCTCATGGTTTACACTGTTAGAATAAAACCAGCCGGTGCCTGGGTCCCAAAGACAGAGAACGGCTGCTCCATGTAAACAAACTGGTATGCTGTGTTGATAAATCTGAGCAGACTGTGCAACTGTGTATCAATGTGCCACTGGAAAATCCACCCTGCGCACCCTGAGCTGCTGTCTAAATGCTACTCAGCTAACAGCCTTGAAACCCAATTTCTCATCCAGCCAGCGATGACCAATGCATGACTACAGTACTTATGGCTGGTTGGCTAAATAACAGGCTATCTTGCCCACTCACACCAATCACAACAACAGAGCGTCGTCATGGCTGGTTAGCCGTGGCAGCTAGCTAACAGCTAACTCAGCTAGTTAGTTAACGTTAGCTTGCTGCCGCCTGTTATTATGATATCGCTAGCAATGTTGTTAGACGAAACAGAAAGGGAAAACTGACAACAGCAATGACAGGACAAGTGCAAAGACTAACTAGGTTTTCACTTCACAGGACTGGTGTTTGCAGAAAAGCTCCTCATCCATTTTGAACAATAATCGCTTTCAGGGTGATGTGATGAAGCCTCTGCTTACCTCTGCTCAGATCCAGCGGTACGTTCTCCTCCCCGCTGTCATTCCGACCTGTCAGAAACACACACAGCCGCCATGTTGACGGGTCACTCCGGGGTCATAACGTGCCTCAGAAACTCTAGTTTTGTAATATCTCTCTATAACACATCTCACTGAGTCGAGTTTTTCACGCTTACCTCGCATCCGAAGACTCCGGATAGGACGGCCGCGGAAGCTGGCCGCCATGTTTCCAGGAACATACACAACACCGGAAACTTCGCGGCTTCTCGCGAGGACACAGACAACGGGGGCTGTTGTCGCGGGTCGTGTCTAGAAGGGAACCCCAGACCCGTGCAAGATCTCGCGAGAGTGTTAATTTCAACCCAAACCATGATCTTTCCTTAACCCCAGCCGAGGGTTTTCTGCCTCCTCATCCGTCCAGATTTAACCACAGCGTTTTCACATTATAAATCATAATTCGTTTCTACAATAAAGCGCAATGTAAAAATAACGCGTACAAATCTCGCGAGAGTTTTGAAAATCAAGGGTTCCGTTTTTGACACGGCCCTTGTCGCGACATAGCCGCAGCAGACCTCCCACAGACCTGAGATCAGCTGGATCCTCCTTAATCTCCCTCTAATCTTATCATGGATAAAAACATACATCTGACCTGGCGACAGTATTATGGTCTGTTAGGAGGGAGATGTTTGACTGCATGGAATTTATTATGTTTTTTTATACAAATGTAATTTTCATAACAGCACACTGGATTTTAATACATTTCTGAAAGAGTTGTCTATTTAGGTTCACTGAAGTTTATTAGATCCAGGAAAGCCCCCTTTTTACACAAATATTTCTCAGTTTTATCATTTAATCAGACCCCAGACAGACAATGACATAGATCTATTTTACATTTTATTTGATATATTTTAGCTTTTGATTTTCTTACTTTGTGTGATTTTTGTGCTTGTAATTTTTAAATTTATCATGATTGTATTTGGTTACCTTAAAGTGTACTTTTTTGGTCGTTACTAAGCATTGAATTTGTATCCTACATTTAAAAAAACATAAAAAAAAATTTTGTCTCAAAAATACCATTGTCATTTAAAATAGAATTTAATAGACCTAGAGGTCAAAATAGGTTGCTAAATTAGCGTCATCACACCCAAACATGAATTTATGGCTCTTTATTGTTGATCAAAAAAGTCACAATAATTCTAACAGTAAATCTATACATCAATAAACAATAAACATGCTTAAAGTTAATCTGATTACACATTACAAGATAAACAGGATTTGTCCATTTTAGAAAAGCATGTCACCATCAGTTTGGTGGCAGTTACAACATGTTGCAACATTACATTGACCAGTATCATGTATTACTTTAATCATAAATCATATAATGTGATTTAATTAACAGTGTACAAACACTGAATACTGATGCACAAGACTGAAATGTTCCAGGTTTCTGATCCGCACTCTTCACATTTTCACGTTTTCATAGATAGAATCTGTGGGGAAAAAAAGGAAAACATTTAAATTAGTTCAAATTTTTTTCCCATTGAATCCTAATAAATATCTGGTCTGCAGTGGTGGGAGACATACTCAGAGCCTTTGCTTGAGTGAAAATAGAAATACCACAATACAGTGGCAGACTCAGGCTGTCTGAGGTGCAGGGGCAAGAAGTAAAAACGGCACCAGCGTGGTGAAAAGCATGATACATTTAAGGTGAAACAGTTCAAATTCCTGGGTTAGATTAAAATTGTTTCATTGCACAACAGCTTACTCAACTCTGTAATAAAAACACACAGGGAACTATTTAACCATTTAAAGGCACATGTAATTTTCTAGCATGTATGGCTGCCAGTATGGCTCTGCGTTGCATTTTCTCCCCTGGAAGATTAGTTTACCACAATTAATCCACTGAAAAGGCGCTAGAGGGCACTTTATCATATTTTGTCCACTGAAGGGAGCACTTTGTCACATTTATCTACCACAGGGGCATCCAAAAGGGCACTTTTGTGTTGTTGTTGTTTTGTTAATATGTGGCCTTCTGGTGCCCCATGAGTCTACCAGCCTAAATCTGGAGTAATTAGTGACAAATAAAATGTAGTGGAATAAAAGTATGATATGTATGTGTGTTCCACTGCTGCTGGCCTGTTAAGATTATATTTCGAGTTACCAGAACGTACCTTCATTGATGTCATCACAGTAAATATCATACCTGTGTAAAATAATAATAATAAGATAAGATATCATACAGATCATACTGTGTGGCAGCCTGATGTCTATCTGTGATAAGCTAAAGGTAAAAAAAACTGTTACTAAGAATTTCACTGTCTAGCTGTCTTTAAGACACAAACTGCGAGTGTAAATATTCTGAAATATAATGAAAATCATTGACATTATTACCCATCAAAAGGCGGTGGATGATTCTGGGAACTGACATTATCATAAGCATCACCTGTGAGAACAGAAACAATTACATTTAGTATTTAGTGTCTCCACAGTGGTTTGTATGTACAGTAAGCGCCAAAAATATAAGAAAAAATTACTTTCATCTGTTGCTGGTTGTGTCAGAGGAGAAACTCTGATGGGAAAAGAGAAACAGCATCATGATGATGTAATACAGTGACCTGAAGGCTGTATATTTTAAAGTTTTAAATAAAGTTAATAGACAGGAGAAACACTTTCAAAAAAGGGGGTTGTCTTTACTGAAACATTAACTGTTTTATGACTTAACAAAAAGTGAACATTATAGATTCAAAAGGTATTTGTGGAGGTATTATGTTGGATTAAATTACAGATTTTCAAGGTTGTAAAACCAACATGGCAGCAGTTTATGATGGTTGCAATAATTGTATTAACCACTAGGAGTCACCCATACATAATCTACATTTTGTCAGAAATTTGAGAAAAAAAAAAAAAAATAAATTCTAAGTGACTTGTATTGTAGTAAAGAGCTGTAAACACTAAAGTATTCATTTAATTTAGTTTCTGTCTGTATATTAATTTCACCAATGGTGGAGGAAGTATTCAGAACCTCTACTTAAGTAAAAGCACTAATACTAAATCATATAATAGAAATAATATTGAAAAAAAAAATGAAGTCATTGAAATAATCTCCACATTTGAGAAGCTGGAACCAAACCAAAAAAGCTAATTAATTTTCTGTCAAATCGTATCAGCTGTACTTGTACATAATCATATGTTTTGAGTGTAAAAATCTCTTTGTAGTAGTAAGTGAAGGTTTTTGGTTAAACAATGACCTCTTCTGTCTTCTATATCATTATCATCTACTTTAAATTTACCCACTGCGAGTGGAGTGACCTAATCTGACCCATCCATTCAAACAAATACAAAAAGAGTACAACCTTGTGTCTGGATTATCCACATCGTCATAAACATGATTCTCCCAAACTGTTTTTAAAAAAAGGTAGAAAAAATGTGAAGAGAGATTATTATTATTTTAATACTGTCATATTTAAACAAACTAAATTAAGAAAAAGCAAAATAACTTACAATTTTGTACAGCAAGCCCACTAAAAATGATAGAAACCACTAAATCAACAAGAGATCATAAAAATACATAACAAAAAAAACAGATTTGTGTTTCAAGATGTTTATGCAGAGGCATTTTGTACCTGCAAACCTCCTCTGGTGCCCCAATGTCGTCATAGATATCTGTCTCTGCAGACCCCGGCTCTTCCTCTTCCTCTTCCTCCTCCTCCTCTTCCTCCTCCTCCTCCTCCTCCTCCTCAGGTCCTGCATCCACAGACTCAGTGTTCACATCTGAAAGAACATTTAACGATATACTGTTAGTAATAAGGGTTCCAAAAGGGTTCCTCCTGAAGGGCTGAGGTTCTTCTTCAGTTCTTTTTCAGTCTCACCTCGATTCAGAGACCAGTCCGGTTTTCCTTTTCCCTTCATGATTACTTGAATAGGTCTTTTAATCTAATAGAGGATGAGAAGATGTCAGTAATGAGTCAGTCATGGGACAGTTCACCCCAAAATCAGAAATACATGTTTGGTGTTATTTATTCAGATAATTTGGGTATGAATTGCTACGTTTTCAGCTGATGTCTGCCTTCTTTATAAAAAGTGCAGACATTCTGTATTCAAGTATAAGTACAGATACTTGTGTGAAAAAAAGACTCGAGTTCCTTTACTCAAGTAAATGTTTATAGCAAATATTTCTGTACAACTGAATTTATATAATTTTCTTCTTGTTTCACGTCATGTTATGTCTTCTTACTTCCTTTTCATCTTGTTACATCTTTCATGTTGTTTTGTTCTTGCCACATCTTTTCACATAATTTTTGTCTTGTTACGTCTGTTGTTTTCATCTTGTAACATGTTTTACATTTTGCCTTGTTACATATTTTATGTAAATTTTGTTACACCTTCTTATATTGTTATCGTCTTCTTACGTCCTGTTACATTTTACGTAATTTTCATCTTATTGCGTCTCTTTTTTTTGGGTGCTTTGGGCACAAAACAATCTAGATGGATAAAAAGTACTACAGGTATGAGGAAAAGTATGTATTTTTTTTATTTTGGGGTGAACTGTCCCTTTAAGGTGTTTGAGGTTTGTTCTGCACAATGCATGAATTCAGGTATTGTATCCGAATGTGTTTTGTGTTTTTACCTTCTTTTTTTCTTTTTGTTCTCTCTTCTTCTCTTTGGCTTTGGCTCTCTGTTGTTTCCATAGTTTTTTCTCCTCTTTCTTAGCTTTTATGTCTTTCTTTTTCATTTCCTTTGAGCTGATGGTTCCGTTCGGCTCCTGATTATCACAGTTATCATCATATCAAACTGATATTAAACTGATATTTTTTTTGGCAGCAGGTATAAACTTTAAAAGTACTCACTGCCTGTTTCTCCTCTGCAACTTTGCCATAGTTTGTGACCTCTTTTCCACTGTTACTCTCTTGATGTTTTTTTAATTTCTCTGCTTGTTCCAGCCTTTAGAAAGATAAATATATATATAAATATAACAGTTAGTTCCAACGAAAGTAATTTGATTGGACAATAGACATTCCATGAGTGTTGATACAAAGTATAACAGCACTCAGACTTGTAACTACATGTATCACCCCACTTTACAGGTGTTCTAATAACCATTACATCAACATTATTGACTAAATGAACAAGATCGTTCCCTGAACAGTTTTCATGATCTGCAAATGGAGACATTAGTAGTTTAGCTACTCAAATTAACCTAAATCATACACCTGATATTATAAAATGCTGTGGTTGATTTGTTTACTTTCAGACAACAAACAAATTGCACCAAACTGCACTGTGGTATAAAAGCAATGTCACACTCAAGGTTGTGCTCTTGTACTGAATAACCAGCACGCTCTTAGAAACAAGGTTCCAAAAGGGTTTTTCTAGAGGGGCAGAGGTTCTATCCAGCCCTGTTTACTTCTGAAGAACCCCTCTTTGAACAAAGGGTTCTTTGTAAGACTAAGGGTTCCATTAAGAAAGCTTTTCATCCAAAGAACTCTTTTGGTCAAGCGGGAGTTCGTCAAGGGTTGCTGAAATCCTTGAAGAACTCTTTTGTCAAGGGTTTGTCAAGGGTTCATTGTATCATAACACAAAAAGGTTCTCACTGGAACACCCTGGGACATGAAAGTGTTCTTGTTCCAGGTTCAACCATGGCACCACAGTAAAGTTCACTGTAGAACTTATCATAAGGGGTTCTTAATGTTGGGTTCTAGGCAGGACTTTTTGAAAGGTTCCAACTGCCTTTAGAAAAGGTTCTGCTAAGAACCAAAAAGGGTTCTTCTTTGGGGACATGTCAAAGAGCCCTTAATGGTTCTAGTTAGCACTTTTATTTCTAAGAGCTCTGATATTTAGTACAACAGCACTCCCTCTCAGTTGATATTGCTTTAAGATATTGGATGTATACAGAACAATACTCATCTTATTCCTGCCTGAATCTTACCATCTGTCATCAAGTTCTTCGTACATGTCTTCAACCAAATCTGTCTGTTGAGGCAATAAAAGATCAAACCAATGAAGACTAAAAACCAGCATAAATATTATTTCCTCATGGCACTGATCACCTTGAGATTGTACAGAAATCTGCATTTGCTATTCTATTAATCCTAATAGATTACCTCTCTTGCCATTGAAGGATGTTCTGTGAAGACAATGAAAGAAGCAATATAGCAATCTGGTCTGTCAATATGATTTTATTTGCTTGTGTGATTGATTAAAGGAACAGTTCACCCCCAGTTTCGGTGTGAGATGCAGAGTTTTGGAGATCAGCTGTAGAGATGTCTGCCTTCTCTTGAGTATTACTCAGCTTGTGTTGCTCAAAGGAACAAAAAACACATTGGAAACTTAATGGCAATGTCTATTTCAAGAAATTACGACCCGGTTACTCAAGATAACTTCCACACAGCGATACGGCTGGGAAGTGCAGGTCTGTAGTTACTACATGAAAGTGCTCACAACAAGGTCTGTGGATGATCTTGAGTAACGAGGTCATGATTCCTGGAAAAAGGCACAAGCTGAGTGCCATCTAGTTCCATTATCTCCAACAACTCACACCAAAACAATCTAGATGGAGAACTAGCACTACAGGTAAAAGGAAAAATATGTATTTTTGATTTTGTGGTGAACTGTCCCTTTTAATTAATGGTGGATTTATTTAGTAGAATTATATAAAATGAGGCTTAACCTTTGGGAAGCGGTGGAGGGTTCATGATGCCGACATCATCGTAGGTCACATCCTCATCCATTTGTTGACTACTTGATTATAGCCAGAAAGAGCTTTTGTCAATTCAAAACACTTAATGAGCAGAGTGGTACAGACACTGTCTTTGCAACTGTGCATAAGTAAAGTCTCATTTCTTGAAGGGCATTATTGAGATCAGTGAAGATCTGACGAACAGCTTCCTGTGTGAAGCAGTGGGCAAAGTGTTGAAACTGTGAAGCCTGAATCCACAGCAGATCAGTAGACCAGGCCCTCCAGAATTTCACAGGCTGTTTTGGGAATTGTCATGGTAGCTCTTCCAAAAATTATGGTATTTTTTGTGTTGTGATGTTTGTGAGGCATTTTTTTGCAATTAAATTGCAGGAGCAAGTGAAAATTGCAAAATTGCAATTTTTTATTTTGTATGCTCTGTTCTGAGTGTTCGTAGTAACCTTACCAAAAAGGCTCAGGATGTTCAAAGTAATAAAATATATAATTTTTTGTAAATATACACTTACTAACACTTATACATATTTCAAAAAGTTGGGACAGGACACTTACAAAGCAGCTGCATGGCTGGATGATGGGCACAGACGTAGAGGTGGAGGCGTCGGTGGAGGAGTAACATAACGTAATGTCGTCATCCCTGGTCCTGTCACACAAAAATAACGTCTTAAATTTAATTTAATTAAAAAAAATATATAATTTATCGATTACATTCAACATTCAGATAATGCCTATAGTTTAACATTACAATGTTTAAAGAAACAATAGTCATAGAATTATGATTTTCTGAAGTTAAACAGAATTTAAACTGTTTCTCACTGTCTTTCAGAAATTTTATGTTCCTGATAAACTGATGGATATCAACTCTTGGAGGCCTGTTGGGTTTCGGTGGAGGGTTTCCAAGATCAAACACATCAGGAAGGTTTGTCTTCTTAGGAACAGACGGGTTGGTGTTCTCCCTTTGGACTTCATTCTGGGTTCCACATATTTTGATGTGGTTTGGTTTCTTTGGGAGTTTGGGGGCTTTAGTCCTTTCCGTCCCATCACTGGTATGAGTCAAACATTGCTCTTTATTTTGCTGTGCCAGAGACAGTTTGGTGATCTCGTGCACTTTGGGAATGTTGGATTCCTGCAGGGTTTCTGGTTTCAGAGTCATGGCAGCCTCATGTCTTCTAGAATTAATCCATGCCATATTGGTTGAAGCAGAAGAAACACTGCTTTTCCTGGAAACATCGGTATTTGGCTTCGCTCCAAATTTCATCACATTTTTCAGATGAGAAGGTGCAGAGGGTCCAGAGACATCGGTGTGTGTCTGTCTTTTAGCAGATTTAAATAAATGTGATGGTGGTGTCACATTTTGTGCACCATTAGCTGTGGTTCTTCCCTCAAAGACGGGCTGAGGAAGATGAGAGCGTCTGGTTACGTTGGCAGAAAATGACATATTCCCCTCAAAGGCAGCTATTCTCGCTTGAACGGATACAGCACACACCTTTGGTTGGGGTACTGGTTCATAAGAAGCATCCAGCACAGAGCTGCAACTTGTGTTGCACTGGGCCATGAATCCCCAAGTTTACCACTTTCTTTCCTATATGAAGAAGAAAATGAAGAAATTCCTTTAGTTTAGCTGAGAAAATCTTTGTGCTCGCCTTCACTTTTTAAAATTTTGCCTCATATTTGTGCACGAAAAAAAAAAAAGATTATTGTGTAAAAAGCATAAAAAGTAAATAACATTTCATGCACATTTTAATTAATTTAAGTCAAACTTTATTTCAGACTCGCAAGAGTAAAAAGACATGCAAGATAAAACCAGAGTATTATTCAATTTAAGTCAGGGGTCTTGAATGTTTTTCAGGCTACCTTCAGGAGACCTTCTTGATTTTAAAGGGTGTAAGAAAACCTTTTAAAATAATAATAGGCTTGGGATAATAATACAGCTAATTGGCCAGTGTGATTCAACAACACATAGCTTTGCCGTTATGAATAGGTGCTGCAAAGGGATTTAGTAGGTTAGATAGCTCACTCGATTGCATGATGATTCATAGCCTTTTGTCAATGTTTGGGAATTATTTTATAAATTGGCTTATTGCTAACTGTGTCTTGGATTCACGATAATGATTCAAACTTTCAAAAAATGATCAAACAATAATTTGGCAGCTCCCTTGAGGACTAAATCAGATTATCTCGCCAGTGGTTTCTGAGCCTGGATGAATACCAAGAGCAGCTCTTCCTGGTTAAGGCCTCCATGATGTGAGTGCCTCACAAACAGCTGACCGGCACTATGCCAGAAATAAATAATGAACATTTTACATCAACAGAACACATACTGAACTCGTGAAGCAACATATTGACCTGAGTGTATAGTTTACAACACAGTCTATAAAAATCTGTCACCATTCAGATCAGCAGTCAGAAAATGGCTGAGGCATTTTGTTCCCTTGAATGTCATGAGAGGAATATCACAGAGTGAAACACGGGCAAAGCTAATCTCCTGTCCTCTCTGCTTCTGACAGTCATGACGTTACTATATTTGTCACTACATCTAATGTTATCATCATTAAACCTGGAATAACTGCTGCTGCCCAGCTCTATATAGACTAATAATGTAAGGCACCCTCATTTTTCATAATTAATTCTGTCAAAGGTATTGGGTGCATCAATAAAACAAAACAGTGGGTCACACTTCACTTTACAGTGCACCAGTGAGCCGTACTTCATGTCAAACTAGATGAAAACGAGAAATAATGTTCATTAGACAGTGTTAGACCCTTTATTGTTATTATTATTATATATAATTAGGGACACATGACAACAGAACTGTTCTGTAAACTTTAGTGAAATTACATATCTGTTACTTTCCCTTTTAAAAATAATGTGTGAATCAGAGATACCAAGTAGTTTACAGTAATGTGTCCATTGTTACCCTCTAATAAAGTCTAATAATGGTCTAATAAAGGGTCTACTGCTGTCAAATTAAGAACACACTGTTTAAAGTTTTGTATAATACAAAAAACAGCCTGTTACATCCTATTATTCTACTGTAAAATAAAGTGTGAGCATGATGGTGGAATTTTCGCTTCCATATTTAGCAGCTATTTCCTTTAGAGCATCAGTACATGTTTCTTTTTAAGACAAACTGATTATCAGTGGCTCATTTTAAAAGATGAGAGAGCTATGAAGGAAGTAACCACTCACCTGTCCAGTCCTGTGTGAGTCTGTGCAGCTAGAGACTGTGTGATACAGCTGTTCACCCAAGAAAAATGCTCCACCTATAAAGGAAGTACTGTCAGCTTAGTTGAATATTAAAACCCACAGACCCACCTGCTGATTAGCACGTAAACTAAATATATAATATAAATATAATGAATGATTCAATAATTTATCATGAAATAAACTTTGGCAGTCGCTGGGATTTTGTTAGAGCACATATCTTGAAAATATACAAACCTTTGACCATAATTCAGAGCAACCAATCATTAATAAAGACAGTGTAAAAGAAGATGCTGAGATCCAAATATAGAGAATAAAAGTCATATAATGTTAATGGTGAACTAGATAACTGAAAACCTGAGAAATTTCAGCATAAGCATGATACAATAGGCACAATTCTGTCCTTTAAACTTTAATTTATTGAAATTAAAAGAAAAAAGAAATTACAAACATTATTTGGAATATATAGTATATATGTTTATCAAAGTCAATACAGTCAATAAAGAACGTTATTTTTCTATGGAGTGGATTAAAACAATTCCATTTAAAGCTACTGAAATGAACTTTCATATTGTGTTGATTTTGGTAGACTCAGCGGACAGGAGTGGTGGTGTTTCCTCTGCACAAAATATGCCAAAAATAAAATTATCTAAATAAAAATCCCCACCCTTCTTCCTTTTAACTGTCTAACATGCAACTCCCTGTAACTTTGCCTGGGAAAATGTAAACTCAGGCTAATTTCACCTGATTTCATGGAGAAATTTCTCTCATGGTGGTGTTATTTGCTTATGTAGATCAAATAAAGACATCGATATTAAATTAAGACTGCTCCATAACTAGTTAAAAACTTCTTATAGCAGCATTAATAAAAAGATCTGGAGCACAAAACAAAAAAATTGAGCTCTTTTTGCCCTGATATTCAGTACAAATTGCACCTGGTTTGACTTAAGACCACAGCTTGTCTGAGTGACGACCTACATTAACACTCATGTACTTATGTTTATTACCCAGAAATAGTTAAATGTGTCACACCTTGTACATTAAAACTGCAATTTGTCCTGGGTGTTGGAGGAAATCATCACGGTATAAAAAAAAAAAAAAAAGTCATTTTGCACCATTGCAAGTTCTTATCTCTAACAGGAAGGGACTGTACGGTGACAAACACATAATTAGCAACTGGGAAAACACTTTCTGTATGAATGTTGTTGCCATCTGATAAGAAAATTTGTATTTTTAGCTGTCAGTGTTTTGATACAAGCCTCTACACTTAATTGTAAAAACAAATCATACAGTTAAAGCCATGCACCAGCACCGGCATGGAGATAAATCTTTATTTAGGTCTCTACACATAGCTTGTTGTGATGCTGTGTAAATCATTGGTCAGCTGCAGACTACACAGACTATAAGCACTGCAGCTCACTGGGATTTTGGGACTGAGGTTGTAAAAACAAATCAAGCAGTTAAAAGCTATGTGCCGGCATGGACATAAACAACAATCATTATTTCAGTCTCTACACAGAGCAGTAAAACTATATATTAGAAGTCCAGACAGTCATACATGTTGGGGTTCCTTCTTCAGGGCTCTTTCATGTCAGGGTGACTGCAGATACGAGAGCATCAATCTCCTGTATGGCTTTTGATGTTCTCTGAAGAGCTTCAGCGATGCAGCTCTCGTTCACCTCTTCATGAGTCACCTCTTCTTCTGCCGGGCTGCCTTCCAGTCCTGCGCATCGTTTCTCACTCCTGAGCAGGTGGTTGTTCTCCAGCAGAACTGGGCACAGGATGTTAAAGAGCACACGATTTCCTCACCATTATCTCTGTGCAGTGACAGTGCATGAAACTACACCTAGGTCCTTATGCATGCATGCTCTGTATGAGCTAAGACTTCTTCAGTGCACACAAATGGTTTATTCCTCTCAAACCTGTTAAATGCACATTAGTGAGCACTTCTCCTTTGCAGCTTTATCTTGTTTTATCTGTATTAGACACTGAACTATGGCTATTTCACACAGGGCCACAGATACCATTTTTTTTGCAGGAAGGCAAAGTCATGACCTGCACCTCTCCTCCTCATGTCTAAACCTAACCAACCAAACTAATTACAGCAACAAGTACTAGCCAATCAGACACAGAGTAGGGCAGGTCATGACTTTGCTCTCCTGGGGCCATAATGTTTTAGCCTTATTTTAAAGTTTTAATCTGTTTTTTTTTGGTTTTTTTTTTTACATTATTTTAATCCTTAGAGTTCATTTTATTCTATTGACTTTTATTTGTTGGTTTTAAACATTTTACTGACATCATTTTTAGTCTTGCAGAATTGTATTTATTTTATGTCTGTGTTGTTTCAGTTTTGCTTTGTGATGCATGTGTTTATGAAAGATGCTATATAACTTGAGTTGAACAGACTACCTGATATGATTCCATAAATTAATGCCCACAGCCTTTTAGTGTCGTAATCTCAATGTTAAAGGATACAGTTGAATCGTTTTATCTTCTCCAGCTCTGCAGATACAAGATCTGACCTAAATTGAATGGAAATAAACATTATATATAAGCTGTTAACACAGTATTCAGCGCACAGTAATAATATATCAGAGGAGTGATCGCACACTTACCGACTTTCTACTGTCTGTGTGACGTTCACATGCTGCTCAGCAGATACAGGATTGGACAGATTTCCTTCAATCGTTGCAGGTTTGGAAAAGTGTCTGCCCTGTAAAACAATTATAATTAATTTAAAAGCTCAAATACTGTAGATATCAACAGTTGTAGTATCATCAGCAGGGACTTTGACCTCTTGCAAGCAGCTGGGTGTGGCAGGAAGCTTCAGTGAGCGTTTGGCCTCGTTGTAGCAAGTGAGGATCCTGTAAAACAGAGATGTGATGGTCAGACAGGGACTGATGGCATAAAGTTGTCAAACTCATCAGACAGTGATGAAGCAGTGGTTTACTGTACCTGCCTGCACGACTCACAACAGAGCATATAGAGTACAGCTGCCCGGGTAAATCAGGTGGAAGGTTGTTCAGATGGTACGTCACCTCCTTCACCTGTGAGCAACATAATAATCAGCTGTTGTGCTTTTATGACGAGATGCAAATAATTTAATGTCTGTTTGGTTTTGTATTTTTGCTCCAATGGTATTTCAAATATAGTAGTTAAGACTGAATGACACTTATATGATATGAGACTGAAATTTACCTGCCCTGACTGGAGCTCAGGTCTGTGATGAGTAAAATAGGTGCTGAGGACACCGTTGGATCGGATGACTGATCCATCTCCCGGGGAAACTTCTACGACTGGGACAACTCCACTCAGTATCCTACATACAAGTAGAGACACAGTTACACCGCAGCTGTTTATATTACGTATTTCTACCTCTTTTTAAATAAGAATGGTTGACGGTTAACTTATGCGATTTTCAATCTGTATCCTATTTTTCTATGTCTTTGTGTCTATGTGACTAATGTGGACAACCGTTTTATAAATCGGTCCAGCAGTGAGTGAGACCACTGCAGCAAGCAGCCACGAAACAGGCTGCAATGTGATCGATCCTCATGGGCCCATCATATGTTATAGATTTCATGTTGTGTACTTATAATATTCCAAATGTTTCCAACAATAGAGGAGGGTTTTGTTAGCTTTTTAGCTAGCTAGTACACAATGCAACATCTTATTAAAAAGGAACCTCTTTTTTATACTTACTAGGTCTTAACCACCCTCAGATTTATTTTTCATTTATTTTATATAACTTTGGTTAAGCAAGCATCTCCATACTGCTTAAACTCTTTTCAATTTCAGTTTACATCAATATACCTAATTTTAAATCTGGATTTACTCAGTTTAAACCAAGTTTTACTAAACTATGATTAGGACGAATCTTAGACAAAATAAATCTCTGTTGATGCAACCCAGTCTTAGAATAACAATCTGAGTCAATTACCAATAAGGATGGTAGGAGGCAGGCTGTTTCCCTTTCTGGTGATTTATTAATTAAGTTATTTTTGAACATCAAATCTGAACAACTTTTGATGCATCTTGTTGTTTCAAGGTCCTTGTTAACCTTGAAAACCTGCACACCTACCTGTACGTGACTCCATGACACCACATCACTTTTACGAGCTCTGTTGGAAGATCTTCTGAATGTTCGTTTTTGGCCGGAGGGTCTTTAACCTTCCACCTTAAATACACAAGTAAAGACGTTTAAATCAGTCAGTCAACATTATTAAGTAGTGCTCCATGTGTCTGTTATTCACTCAAGTAAAATGATGATTCAACCTGTGCCAGTGAGGTGATGGACACGTGAGAGGCAGCGCCCGAGGAAGAGGAGACCTTCTTTCTAGAACAGACATGTCTGACATGTTTATACTCCTGTGTGCCTGTGTGAGATCACCGCCTCCCTCTGCTTCGACCTCTTCAGCTGTAGAGAGACGAGCCGCCCAGAGACGGCGATCCAGAGAGAGAGGGTAGCACCAGGCGGGGGGGACAGAGCTGCAGGAGTGATGCTGGACCACTGTGGTGGACTGGTACACCCCCTCTGACTGGGAAGAGAAGAGACGTCAAATATTTAACATGTTAACATGCTAACTGGAACCAAACAGAGTTCTTTAAGAACCCTGTTTTTATAAAGATTCCACTCAGAACATGAAAGGCCCTACAGAGAAGCATTTTATGGTGCAATGGTTCCATCCAGAAGCTTTCCACCTTCCCACTTGCTGCTACGAAGAACCCCTTTATATTTCAAGGATTTCATGTGGAACCTACTCCGGGTGCTCTGCCAAGAATCCTTTACATTCAAAAGCTTTCATGTAGAACCCACCCAGAGAACCCTTCTACATTTCAAGGATTTCATCTAGAATGTACCCTGGGTGACCTAAAAATCTGTTTTATAAGGGTTTCACCTATAACCGTGGTTCTGCAGAGAATCCTTTTATGGTGCAATGGTTCTAACCAGATCCCTTTCTTGGGGTTCCATCCAGAACCTGTCTACCTTCTATGGGTACTAACAAGAACACAGCCAAAAAACAAGAACCCTTTTGCATTCCAATGCTTTCATATAGAACCCACCCAGGGTGTTCTGCTGAGAACTTTTTTACATTCCAAGAATTTTACTAGATCCCACCCAGGGGTTTTTACCAAAAACTTTTCTATATCCTGTGGGTTTTAACTAGAACCCATGCAGGGAAACCCACCCAGAGTATTCTAATGAGAACCCTTTTAAATTTCATTCCAGTTCATATAGAACTCACCCAGTGAGACCTAAAACCCACGCCACATTATGACACCTATTACTCTCTTGTCTTCTGAAGGTTCTACGAAGAACCATATTGCTGTGATCATCCAGCATTATAACAATCTATGTTACAATTACAGTTACAGTAATTGCAGTAAATACAGTAAGTTTAAACTGAGAAATCATCTACGAGGAGTTACACTTTTCAACAATCCTCTAAGAACTCTTGGTTGCCCTCCAGGAAGAACCCTTTTGGAACCCTTATTTCAAATAGTGTAAGAGATATTACCTTCAACTGAGCACTGCTGGTAATTCGAGGAGAGCAAGACCTCGATCTAACAGACTCATTCCTCCTGCCTCCTCTGCTCTGATGAAGCTCTTCGGTCTCATTGTTGGTGGAGTGACAGACCTGACTGCCTGACCTGCTGTCAGAGTCTCTGTTGACGCCCTGCACGCTGCAGTGCTGCTTCTGAGTCCGACTGAGACTGCATGGGAACTCGGTGGAAAATTCTTCACCTGAGGGCGACAGGGTCAATGCAGCTCCCCCTTCCTCTGACCTGATGATGGTCTCACCTCCAGGTCCGAGCTCAGCATCACAGGAGGACCAGTCAGGCCACCACACATCTGGATCAATGCTGAAAAAAGGCTGCAGGAGGAAATGCAAAAGACAAATATGCTGATATCATTTTTAAAACATGATCAGAAGGACTGATAGTGGGCTGGGAGAAATCTCTACATACCCTCTTGTGGTCAGCAGGGATGACTTCCTCTGGCAGATACGGTCGACTTGCATATTTGTTCCTAAATGCCAACGCAGCCACCATCAACTCCTGTAAAATGACATCATAACTTTGAATATGAATGCATTTTGAAAGCAGAGGATAACCAATCAGTGTACATTTATCCCAGCAGCCTATAGCAAGTGGTGAAATACAACTAAGCACATTTACTCAGGTACAGTTTTGAAGTACATGTGCTTTACCTGGAAATTTCTATTTTATGCTACGAGGCAAATATTGTACAACCCCATTTCCAAAAAATCTAGGTAAAAACAGAATGCAATGATTTGCAAATCCTTTTTGACTTCCATTCAGTTGAATACAGTACAAAGACAAGATATTAAATATTCAAACGGGTTAGCTGAGAATCCAGAAAAAATCTCTGCATGTAAGGGGAAAGGACAAGAATATATATTTCTTTCTCTGTGGGAAAACAAACCCTTAACCATAGTATTTTTTTAGGTTTATTATTCATCTTAAAATACCCGGTAGGCAAACACTGACTGACAACAGCTTCAAACCATTTCTAAAGAAAAGTTCATGTGTCCACCTTGTACTTGCTGATGGTGAATCTGGTCCTCTGTCGGACTCTCGCCGGGGGCTGCAGAGGATGACCGGACGGCTCTGTGCGTTTTTCCAGCATGAATTCACATCCACACGGTGACAGCTGTAACCGGGCTCCGTTACCGTAACGAACATCCACCGACTCGTCCTCGTACATGATCATTAAACTGACACTGGCGCTGGTTTCCATCGTTAAATCTTGAGATGGGACCAACCATTCCTTTCCTGCGCTGTAGACGCGCTGAAACTCAAAACAAAGTGACGCGTCGACAACGTCATCACTTGGGGACGTTTGCGCGCTCATGGCGCGAGGGAGCGCGGGGTTGCCTGTTGGGGTTGCCTGTTATTCGGTAAATTCGTCTCCTCCACTTGCTTCCCTCCCACCGAGGATTCACGAACGCGAGGAAACGATGCGAGGAGAGAGGACACGAGGAAATCTGTGAGACGTCCTTTCCTCTGAAGCGTCACGTGAAGCGACGTCCGTTTGTGATGACGGCGGCAACCGATCACAGCTGGATCGGCTTGAACAGCTGTACAGACTTCTGATGGAGTTTGTGTGGCCACTTGTGCATTATATATCAATATAGCTCACAATTAAGACTCACATTTATTATCAGTGACAGAACAGCAGCCTCTTACCTCTTTAACACTTAAAGAACAACCTGCATTCTGCATTTGTGCTGTGCCTGTGAATGAATTTATGTTATTTATTCATTGCACCTGTGTTTACCGACAATCTGGTTATGAATTAATTATTGAATTACTTAGACTATGACTGAGTTTGTATTTTGAACATTAGAAATCATTAAAAGAAAAATGTGCCTGGTTTGTTGTGATTTTTTTTAATGATGAGCGGATCGGCTCTGAGTTCGTCGGCACCACCTGAACCATTTATTTTCTCAGATTTCAGAACATAGTATCTGGTGGTTTCTTTATTGTAAATTGCATTTAAGTCTGGGTGTTTTCCTCACTGATTTACTTTAATGATTAGAGAAGGTACCGCAGACTTTTCCCTGCGCGCAGCTCCTGTGCCAAGTGCGCAATTGCGCACCGCTTCTCTCACTGCGGTCAAGCCAGCCGTCTCTCGATTTTTTGCAAAGTGAAGCCAGCCGCTCCAACATTTCAAGTGCTCCCGATTCGCAGACTTTATGGCAAATACACGGAGGCGGTTGAGAAAGTCAGTGATGCAGATTCTACAGCGTGGACCAACTTCCCGTTTTTCAAAATAAAATGTGGGTTATTGAAAGCCAATAAAAAGAGACGTGTCAGTATGATCCTGCACTGGTTTTGAATCATGTCACATGACCTAGAGGCTATTGACAAAAATGATATTTTTCATTAAAAAATAATTAAAAAAATATATCAGGAGTAATAATAAAGTACTATGACCCTGCACTGATTTTGAGGCATTAGGTCACATTGCCTGGAAACTATTGAGCTAACGTGCTAATATTTACATTAAAAATTAATAAAAAAAATATCAGGAGTAATAAACTATAAGAAAAAGAGGTGTATCTCAACCACCCAGTCTAGTACTATGATCCTGCACTGATTTTGAGTCATTAGGTCACATGAACTGGAAGCTATTGAACTAAAATGCCATTTCAAAAATTTATATAAAAAAATATGAGGTTTAAACTCCAATAAAAAGAAGTGTTTCCGAAACAGCCAATGTAGTAGGCAAAGTCCCTTAAAGAGAACAAGAATGACACAACCTTCTCTGATTCTGGTGATGCAAATATTTCATGTGATACAATAAACACATACATACTTGTGTCTCATAAATCAGAGGTATATTTCACTCATCTATTGTTACAATTTACTACTGAATAATTTTCTGGATTCTGACTATCCACTTGAGAATATAGTTAAAATTGTAAACTAAGCTGTATTCTAAATGTTGCAGAGGAGAAAGTGGTCTCCATGCTTGTGTCTATATTACTGAAACTGTAAAACAAGAAACACGAAGTTGAACGGACGGCTTCATTTTACACAACGTAGTCTTGCAGCACGTCAAATCCACCACTTCCGTTTCTGATCTTTCACAATAAGAGCCACAGATATAGGTTTAAAACAAACGCCATTTCTCTGAATGTGCGCATGCGCGAGTTCGAGTGACACGCCACGTGACGTCACATCGAATATTTGGCTCAACGGTCCTTGTGACGTCATCAAACGCTTTCTGACGTCACTCACCCAGAACATATAAATACTTCTTGAAACCAAGAAACAGGCTTTTTGATCCAAAGAAGTTGAGGCAACGCTCTTTTCTTAGAATTTCAAAATATCATTCTGAAACCACTGTTTACCGATAGACACATTGATAATTAAACCTTACTGGACACAGTTAACAGTTAACAGACAGTTCCAATACCGCTGATTTAAAAAACACAGCGAAGAGTAACACATTAAAAAACAATAAATATTAAGTTTCAAACAAAAACCGAAAATATGTCTGAAACAGACCAATCCCAATCCCAGATAGGTGACATCCTGCTCATAATACCAGAGCATCTTCTGCCCATAGTGTACAAATATTTTCACAGAATCTCTGCAGCACAGTGGAACTTGTTAGCTGCGGGGACATGCGACTCAGACACAGAGGCAACACTGGTTGATATGTTCACTGAAATTGTACAGACAATCTCTGCACAAGTTCTGAGATATGTCCTTCCACTATTTCAGGAACGCATGTTAAACCGTGCATCTGGTACAAGTGACGTTTTAGTTCTCCCTGATCTGGAAGTCTCCATTGCCGAGACTTTTGCTGATGCTTTTCAGGTCCCACAGGAAAAATGTGAGAGTGCAGAAAAACTGACAGAACTGGTGAGGACTGAGATTTTAGAAAAGGTGATTTCTCTTGTATCTGTGGCCACTGGGGAATCATTTTTGCCAAGGGAGCCTGCCATTTTTGTCTCTAGCTCCACGTTCAGTATAATGTCTCTTCGAGACATGGTGCGTCATGCTACCACATGTCTGAAGACATATTTAGGTAAATTGAACTCTCAGTGCCTGGGACTGCAGCCAGAAAGCACAGAATTTTCCCCACACGAGAGCACAGAATCTGGAGAACAGTACACGGAAAGATGTAAATCATCTCAGAGTGTAAAATCTAAGAACTCTCAATCTGAGAGAAATACCCCAGAAATGAAAGGAACACAGGGACCTGAATCACGTGACAGCATAAAATCTAAACTCTCTGTCTCCTCAGTAACTGAAGCTGTGAGTGACATCCTCACCAAATGGTCCAGCGATACAGTGGACACCAAAGCAAAGACTGGCAAAGCTTTGGTGTCTCTCAGCCCCTCTCCAGATACTCATGATCTAGCAGTTGAAATTGTCAATGATATAATTGATGCCCTTCATTATCCTGACTTTGGAGATGTAGCTGAATGCAGAAAGACAAGTACCTCACAGAGACCTCATTTTAATTTAGAGATAGTACTTAACAAGGTGAAAGACTTTTTTGCAACACGTGCCACACCTAAAGAAGACACCACCAACATCAGGTTTTCCAGGTTTGTCAAAAAACAGTTTGAAAAAACAGTGGCAGAGTTGAAGAGCTTATTTGCGACAAATAAATCCAATTTCCTTGTGAGTCTCAAACAGAGTTCAGAAGAGAAAATCTATGTTGAAAACCCTTTACCAGAATCCCCAAGGCCCACATCTGCTTGCAGTCAGACCAGCAAAAGATCTTCTCCTCTAGATTTTGAGACCATTAAAAGCGAGGTAGAGGCCATATGCGATGAATTAAAACTAACAAAGAAACAGTCAACACATTCCACAAAAATACCAAATTGCATCATGTCCAGTGGCAAGATAAGGAAGTTTGCAAAGGAACTGACTGATAAAATGTATGATCATATGATATGTAGCTGGACATATCACCGTCCCTCAGTTCCAGATGGCAAAAGTCTCTCAGACTCTGTCATCTCTCAGCTCAGGTTGAGGGAACATGGCACTCTACACCACTTTTCTCCTGAAGTTCTGTACGCCATGACAGAGGACGCAGTTGTAAAGTTCTTGCAGCGGGTGTTTCTCTGGATGGAAAACGAGCCTTCATATGAGACAAGTCACAGTGATGAAGTGTTCGGTGTGCTAACCGACATTGAAGACCTTATCACAACAACCCTACAAGAAGAAAACACTGGGCCTGAGCCCCCTGAAGCCAGCGACAACCAGGCAACAGCACGCTCTCTTTCAAGTTATCCATCACCTAGTGATGCCACACTGATTCCAATCAGTGATGATGAGAGTGATGGCTTGAATGATAGTCAGCTGTTGATAAGACAGAAGTTTGAGGAGGCTACGGACAATATCATCCTCCCCCCAGAGGATTCTCACGCCATAGTGAACAAGTATTTTAACAGAATCTCTGTAACACAGTGGAGCTTGTTAGCTGCGGGGACACGCGATGTAGAAACAGAGGCAACACTGGCTGATATGTTGATTGAAATCATACAGACACATTCTGCAGGTGTCCTAGCAATGGTTCGTGAACGGATGTGCAGGAATAATTCTCAGGCTGATGTGAGCAAAGCCTTGGAGAACCTCAACATTCGACTAGGAGTCTCCTTCAGTGATAGCTTTGCTGATGCTCTTCATGTCCCACAGGAAAAATGTGAGAGTGCAGAAAAGCTGACAGAAATGGTGGAGAGGGAGATTTCTCAGAAGGTGACCTCTCTTGTGTCTGTTGCCACCAAGACTTCTGTTTTGCCAGAAGAGCCTGCTGTGTTTGTTTCTAGCTCCATGTCGAGCTCAACAGCTCTTCGTAGCATGGTGTTACAAGCTATCGCATGTATAAAGAAGTATTTAAGTAAACTGTGTTGTCATCCAAAAAGCACAGACTTTGCAATAGAAATCTCAAAGCCAGAAGAACCAGAGCGGGGTGAATCATGTCAGAGCATTAAATCCAAGATCTCTGTCATCTCAGTGACAAAAGCTGTGAGTGACATTCTCACCAAATGGTCCACTGATACACCAGACCTCAAAACAGAGGCTAACAATGATACTATTCCTGTCAGCACCGGCCTGGATGCTGAGTTTATAGCAAGTGGAATTGCCAATGATATAATTGATGACCTGCATTCACCTGACTTAAAAGATATCGCTGGATGCAGTGACAACAGCACTTCAACGGGACCTCAGTTTAATCTGGGAAAAACAGTGAGCAAGGTGAAGGACTTTTTTACTTCACAAGCTGGACATGAAGAAGACACTGCCCATAGCACTCAAATATTTAACAAACACAGCTTTTCTGAATTTCTCAAAAACCAGCATGAAAAAACATTGGGGGAGCTGAAGAACGCATTTATGAAAGAAGAAGCCGCCTACATTGTGAGTCTCGAACCGGCTTCAGAGAAGGATGGCTGTGCTGAAGCCATTTCAACAGGAGCTATTCCAAAATCCTCAAGGTCCAAATCTGCTTGCAGTCAGACCAGCAAAAGAACCATCCATGTATTAAAGAAGTCTTCTACAGTAGATTTTGAGACTATTAAAAATGATCTTGAAATGTTATTTAATAAATTAAACCTGACAGGGACACCTGCAACACACATGCAAAAAAGGCTGCACAACATCATGTCCAGTGATGAGATCAGGAAGTTTTCAAAGGAACTGACTGATAAAATGTATGATAATTTGATGGATACCAAGACATATGAGCGTCCCATATTTCAAGTAAGAAAATGTCTCTCAGACTCCGTCATCTCTCAGCGCAGGAGGGACACCACCACTCAGTTCCACCTTTCTCCTGAAGTTCTGTATGTCATGACCGAGGACGCAGTAAGAAAGTTCTTGCAACACGTGTTTCTCTGGATGGAGAACGAGCCATCACATAAGACATGTGAGCAAGTGTCTGGTGCAGTAACCGACATCAACCACCTAATCACAACCCTACAAGAAGAAATAAACAGCAGCAGACAGCAGTCCCCTGAGGCCAGCAACAGCCAGACAACAGCACGTTCTCACCCAAGTCAATTGCCAGCTAATCCAGCTAATCATGCTGCACCGAAAGAAGACCTAACACCAGAGTTTCTTGAAGCCAGGGACAGACAGATGTCATCCCCTGTAGCAGAGAGGACAATGAACAGCATCATCTTGGCTTTGCTTTACAAGGTCTTCATTAAGGGCGGTAAGGAAGCACGACGTCGTACATGGCTTCAGCATGACTTTGATTCCCTTGTCAATCGTCTGCGAGACAAGGTGCTGAATGAGATCGATGTCGATGAGGTTACAGCAGGAATAATCACTGAGAAGATGAAAGAAATCAACAAGGCCATGATGAAAGACCTTACCAAGGAGTTCGGCCCCCCAAGACGCCTCCTGAGGGTTGCAATGGTGTCATCAAGATATCCATCTTTTGATGATGCTGTTGTGAAATATCTCAAAATCCATCTTAATGACCTCACCAGTCCACGCCCAAAGATGCCCAAAGTTGCCAGGATTTTCTCAGCAGTGGGAAAAGCCATCACCAAGTATTTCATGTTCTGCACGTCAGTCACCTACTCTAAATAACCAAGCCCCCACCTATCACTGACCCCCACTTCTTTTAACATCTGGAATCTCACAGTGGGCATTTTGATTTTAAAGTGGACGTGTTCCATTTAGGTATGTAGGCAAGCCACAGCTAAATCGAATACAACCACACTTGAGTTTGAAAAGTCAAATTGTCCACTGTGAGAGACGTCCTGAGCCGCATGGCAGCTCAGTGTTTTAACACTGTGGCCTCACAGCAAAAGTTAGGGCTGGATTCTCAGCCTTAATCATTGCTGTAGGAGTCTCTATATGTTCCCTTTTCTCCGGGTGCTCCGGTTTTTGGCACATTTCAATATTTGAAATGAAAAAAAAACACACAAACAAACAAACAAACACTGTGAGAGACGTCCAGAGCCACATGGCAGCTCAGTGTTTTAACACTGTGGCCTCACAGCAATAGTTAGGGCTGGATTCTCAGCCTTAATCATTGCTGTATGGAGTCTCTATACTGTCCTTGTTATGGTCCCTTTTCTCCGGGTGCTCCGGTTTTTGCCACATTTCAATATTTGAAATGAAAAAAAAAAACACAAACAAACACTGTGAGAGACGTCCAGAGCCGCATGGCAGCTCAGTGTTTTAAAATTGTGGCCTCACAGCAATAGTTAAGGCTGGATTCTCAGCCTTAATCATTGCTGTATGGAGTCTCTATACCGTCCTTGTTACTTTGGTTTTTCTCCGGGTGCTCCGGTTTTTGCCACATTTCAATATTTGAAATGAAAAAAAAACAACAACAACAAACGAACAAACAAACAAACAAACACAGCAAGAAAAAAATAGATGAAAAATAAACTAAAACATCTAAGTCTCTTTTTGGTAATGTTACAAATACTCGACTTGATTCTAAAAAAATCTTGAATGTGTTCATTAAGTGTGTGTTTCATTTTCAGTTCAATACAACAAAATGAGCTCCACAGTAGTTAATGTAAATTTTGTCTGATTGAATTAACAAGAAAACCTTAAGTGCGTTTGCCATTGCTAAAACTTTAAAAGACTGAACTGCAAGGGAAAAATCTTTGCTGAAGTTTTCTGAGTTACAAGTTCATATTAAAACACCACAGCATTTACTTCTATCACAGAGAGAACTGTATGGTGTGTTAACGTATAAGAATAAAGTTTTTAGTCAGACAACAAGACAGAAAATTACTCTAAGTGTATCATTTAATAATATGTCAGATTTCAAAGCCTTCATCATGAGACCCACACATCCTCAAACCGTTTCATGGGGAGCTCAGGTTATGTCTTGTAGGATTCTTGTTGTCGTTCTGTTCTATTGTGTAGGAGAATAGAGCTACATGTGTTGTACGGTACACAATGCGTTTCTTTTTTTTCCCAAACATATTTTTATTAAACTTTTTTCCCAAAACCTTGCGTGGAAAGGGACAGTGTAAAATAAAGCACTAGTAGAAGTGCAGAAATACAGGCATTTAAACCTGACAAAGATACAGAAAATAAAATAGATAAATAAATTGAAAAATAAAAAAATGAAATAAAAAAAATAAATAAAATAAAAATGAAGGACAAGAGTTCAGGAAGTCTGACAGACTAGAAGCTTGACTGTGGGCATAAAGAACTGTTCCATGTTCTGACTATCTGACGGATGTTCTCATTATGATTTCCTGTTTCACAAATGGGTGAATTTTCGAACATGTAAACCCCTTCACACACACCAAAAAAACAAAAAACAAACAAAAACAAACAAACAAACAAACAAACAAACTCTTTAACTCTGCCACTGCCGGTCCCAAGCCCGGATAACAAAAGAGGAGGGGAGAGTGAGACTTTATAGTGACTAACCACAAATATGTTACGAAAAAAGGAGATAAAAATAAGTAAATAAATATGTTTATGAGAGGAAAGGGGGGTCACCAACATCAATCAATATGGTTAATTCTGTGAGAGTCATAAATATGCACCCCAAATTACAAAAGATTTGGATGAAAGATTTTCAAGATACACTAACTCTAAAACTGAAAGTTTGACCTGATGGTGGCGCTGCAGGAAAGGTCATATCATCACCAAAACCAATAGGGTTCATACTCTTGTGGTCATTAATGTTGTCAGTAAATTTGAGAAGATTTGGATGGAAACTTTTCAAGATAAATTAATTCTAATTTAAAAGTTTGGCCTGATGGTGGCGCTAGAGGACAGGTCAAGGTTTCATTATCAAGGGGTTATTTATGTATTCAACAAATAAACAAAGTGCCTGACACAAAAACTTGGTCAACAATTTTCTGTAAATCATTTTCTGGAGGCAAATATCCCTGGGGTCAGATGGACCCCAAGGGTAAAATGTGTTAAATGGATAATAGGAGGATTAAACTGTTGAACAATTATAATCCAGAACTGCTGGACATGAGGACACCTCCATAAACACAATGAATAAATGATCTGACAGCAGATTAACATTTAGTACAAAGTTCTGACAGAGTTGGATTCATTCTGTGTCTGGCTTCAGGAGTGAAGCCGATGCAAAATCTTGAATTGCCTCTCCATGGCAGAGTTAGACACCAGGACCTTGGAGGGCTGGCTGCACAGAGCATCCCAGTCCTCAGGCTCTGTTTTACCAAAGTCAGATTCCCATCTGCCTTTTATTTTAGCAGAATTATCTACATTCGAGATTATAGAAACTCTTATGAAGCTTTTTAGTGAAAGATTTAAGTATATAATTTACCATTAGGGATTCTATAGGAGAAACAGCCAGTCCTCCAGTGAAATCTTTCAAATTACACAGAATAAAGTTTTGAACTAGTAAGAATTTAATGAAATCCCCATTGGTGACCCCATATTTGCTTTTCACTTGATGGAATGTGAGGACTGAGCCTCCCTGAATCATATCCCCAACAACTTTGATACCGTTGTGCTTCCAGTCAGCGAGGCCAACCTGAAGTCCAGGCTGACAGTCGCATGAATAGGAGTTAACAAAGAGAAGCAGTTACTGTACCCTTCCAGTTTCCTGACTTCACACCAAATGTTTAGCAGATTCTTTAAAAGCACATTATCTTTTATTAGTGTTGCAACTCTGTCAGGAGAGATATATAACAAATGCTGCAAGGGGATCCTACCTAAAGAAGCTGATTCGCAACTGAGCCAGACAGAATCAGTATCACCTATGAAACTTGAACTGTGCAGCCCACAGGTAAAATGAAAATAAAGGTGCTGGTAAGCCACCAGTTTTAACAATACAACGACCAACATCTGAAAGAAATACAGGA
The DNA here is from genome assembly GCF_056507025.1 of Lutjanus erythropterus. Taxonomy (NCBI): domain Eukaryota; kingdom Metazoa; phylum Chordata; class Actinopteri; order Lutjaniformes; family Lutjanidae; genus Lutjanus; species Lutjanus erythropterus. The sequence goes on from NC_139326.1 coordinate 6,008,090, forward strand.
GATGTGGGAGGATATTCATTTTGATCAAATGAATACGACCTAGAAGGGACCGGAGCAGACCACACCACCTATCAAGGTCCCTTTTTATCATTTGTAAGAGACGGGCAACATTTAATTTATATAGGTCCTTTAAACACGGTGAGACGTTTATACCTAAGTATAGGAATCCTGCTGGAGACCAGCGAACATTGTTGTCGGGGAGTAGCTGGATACAATTATTATTTTTTTTAATGGTTTATTTATTAGTAAAGTTGAGGCTTCAAGTAGCATACAACTGCAATTTAACATTTTTCAACAATACAAATAGAAGAAAAAGAAAGAAAAAAGAAAGAAAAGACCAAACAACAATAAAGAGAAGACAAACAAAGGGGAAAAACAAGGATCTACAAGAAAAGAAGTGTACTGTGCACTTTGTCTTCCCTTATAATAACAACTTGAAAAAACAAAACAACCCCCCAACCCCACAAAACCCCTGTATTTAATGATTCTTTGCACTCAGAGTAGTGTTAACCTATAAAAACTGCCATGTTTATAATGTAAATATGAAACTGTATTTGTGTATACACATACATATGTATATACACACACACACATATTCACACACACATATAAAGAGAAAAAAAAATGAAGTCCAGTTGCAAGTAAAACTACAGGTCAATCATCACATTTAAGATGAGGTAAAGCATCTATGAAGGCTCCCCATATCTTTCTAAACGTTGTGGGCCTTTTTCTGACATTATAGAGAATCTTCTCCGGAGTACAGTATGATGTTAATTCATTGATCCAGTGTCCTTGTGAGGGAGGGAAGTCAGATTTCCAGTTTACTAAAATACATTTTTTCCCAGCAGTACTAGCAAATAAAATGAAGCGCTTGACAGAGTTGTATAGTTTCATTTGATTCAATTCTCCAAGGATCCAAATTTTTGGATCTAGTGGAATAGTAATTTGTATAATATCTGAGGTAGTTTTGCTGCATACAATTCTGAATTTTACTCAGAGTTATTGGTTTGCACAGATCGTCTCTTTGTTCATCTGCTATTTTTGGTAAATCCACCATTGCAGAAAAAAAAGTCAATCATATCTTGCTTTGAGAGAGGATAAAAAGTGGACAGCTATTGATTAGGTTTGTTAGCAAACTCATACATCCTTTGCCTCATGAAAAACAGATTTTTCAGCCTTCTTTGTTAGTAAACTCTCTAATGCTGCCTCAACCACTTGTGTATTATTTCTTAGTTCTTCTTCTTCATCTTCTGATGGAGATAAGTTGTATTTAGTCTGGAGTTCATGCAGTTCCATCTTGAGTTTCCTTTGCTCTGTTCTACTGTTCTTATAGTGGTATAAGGTATGATCAGGCCTCGAACATAGGCATTCATGGTATCCCACAGCAGACCAGCAGAAACATCAGGGGTCTTTTAGAAAAATCTCAAAACTGGTTCAGAAACGCACTGTATCTCCAAGGTCGGCTTTGACCCACAGGATTCAAGTTATTTAAGGTTATGTGTTGTGATCTATCAGATCAGTCTGATCAGCTGCAACGTCCAATCAGTTATTAAGGGGGCGTGTCAGCCAGTCAAAAGACTTCCGTGAAAGCTGCATTCATGTAACCTCGATCTTCGCTCCTCCAAACCTAAATAAGAGACTTGGGACGGACAAGCAAGCTGGCACACCAGCGGAACTACCACTCCCACATTTCACATTTTATTTTTTCCCGTTTCACTATCCAGTTAAAAATCTATGTTAATTGCAGGTCCGTGATGCTCAGTTTTCATTTAATCTGCGTTTCTGGCGATCCAGGTCATAAAAATTAACTTTATGACTAATAGCCAGTGGAGTGGAAGCGTCTGTCCCCCAGACGAGAGGCGGTGCGCAACTGCGCATGTGGCACAAGAGCTGCGCGCAGCGAAACGTTTTTGACCGCCTCTCTAATAATTAAAGTAAATCATTAAAGAAAACACGAAGACTTAAGTGCTCTGGAAAATATTCTCCTGATAGTTCTATTATTCCATTTTCAATTCCTGGTCGATCCATCTGATCAGGGATGTCAGATTTAATTAAAATTGTGGTCAAGTGGAACTCGTAATTAATGCTGTTAGATGTGGAATGTAAAATGTATGGACTAGTTAAGAGTATGCACAGTACTTACTGAATAATCCATTATTTAAAACCAATCATAAAATTATGACCTGAAATATACTTGAGTATATTAAATGTAAAATTATGCAAGTGGTTGGGAGACAAACAACATATCTACTTCATATCTACATTATATGGACAGTATATACTGTATGTGCATAGAAGTACCAAAATTCACAGAAAAAGTTAGCATAAGCATGTGCCCATATGATAACAATTCAAATTTTATTTAGGAAAATGTCTCCTATTTCTTCCTCTTTTTGTTTTAAGTTTCACGTTGCGCAAAGGTAGTATTTATTGCAGTGGTAGATTGTTTCACAGTATTCGGGGTCACTGAGTTTATGGTTTCGTGGTGCAAAAACAGCCACTAGACACTTATCACCACTAGGTGGCCGCACAGGCCAGATTCTGGTGTTTCCAACGTATTGTCTTCATCATGCTTCCTCTCCAAAAAGAGAGGGAGAGAGAGAGAGAGACTTGAAAACACAGGGAGAGTTTTGCAGAGAGTTAGACATCCAGGCTCTGTGGATTTCTCTGTTGCATGGCCTGGTCATTAACACAAAGCAGCCAGAGTGGGAGGTCGTGGAGCTTTTCTCATCTTGCATGCTGTCTGATGATGAGAGGGTCCCAGCAACAGTGAGACCCACAACACTCATGCTTTCTGTCTCCAGCCTCTGAGTTACCCTCACTGCTCTGCTCCACTTTGGATTATCCGTAGATTTTTTTCTATGCTGAAGACGTCTGTGGATGATTGAAAGAAGAATCTGCAAGGAGGATTAACTTTGCCACCAACTTTTACTTTATTGAAGTTATTCATCACCTCATCTGTATGAGGTTTTGTGCAGCTGGAATAATGCCTCGGTGCTCCTGGTTTCCTGTGGTGTTTGGTGCTGTGCTGGTTGTTCTGGCTGCTGGGAATGCTGGACCGAACCAGGACAGGAGGCAGGCTGGGGCGTCCTCATGCTTTGGAGGCTTTGATCTTTACTTTGTTTTGGACAAGTGAGTTATCTGACACACATTACCTGACACATCATAGTCAAGTGAAAGCAAGTCATTTAAACATCTGTGAGAAACATACAGACAATATATTAGTTTTGATTCAGAGAGTTTGTTAACTTGCATTGTGGACTGAGCTTGACTGGAATATTTCACCTGTCTCTGCTGATGGTCATAACATATTGCTTTGTGCATTATCATGAAAGCACATTCATGCAGAAAGTAAATATTTATTTTTTTATGTTACTCTTGTGCTTCTCCCATTATGGTCTGCAAAATGTTTTCATGATGCCTTCCTCATCTCTGTTATCCTTACGCCCCCTGGTGTCATGTCATGCAGGAGAGTGAATGGATGGACTGATGATGCATTACTCTGATAGGCTGTGATCTTCATGTCAACTTTATATATATATGTCTACAACTGGTAATAATTTGCAGTGTGTTAGGTGTTCCCATTCATCAGTCAGCTGCAGGCTGCACAGGCTGTAAGCATCACAGTTAATTGTGTTTGGTGTTCAAGATAGGAGATGCAGTTCACAACCCCAATTCCAAAAAAGTTTGAACACTGTGTAAAATTCAAATAAAAACAGAATGCAATGATTTGCAAATACTTTTGACATGTATGCAATTGAATACTTTACGAAGACAAGATGTTTTATGTTTAAACTGATTAACTTTTTTGTAAATATTCACTCATTCTGAATTTGATGCCAGCAACATGTTGCAAAAAATTTGGGACAAGGGCAACAAAACACTGAGAAAGTTGTGAAATACTCAGAAAGCACGTGTTTGGAACATCCAAAAGGTAAACAAGTTAATTGGTAACAGGTGACAGTGTCATGATTGGAAATTGAAGAGACGTCCTCAAAAGGTTCAGTTATTCACAAGCATGGATGGGGTGAGGTTCACCACTTTGTGAGAAACTGTGTGGGTAAACAGTCCAACAGTTTAAGAACAATGTTTCTCAACCCAAAACTGCAGGAATTTTGATATTTCACCATCTACGGCACACACTATCATTAAAAGAGTCAGAGAATCAAGAGAAATCTCTGCATATAAGGGTCAAGGCTGAAAACCAGCATTGAATGTCTGTGACCTTTGACCCCTCAGGCAGCACTGCATTAAAACTCACAGAATTGTATAAAGGATACTACATGGGCTCAGGAACACTAAGTCAGGAATCCATAATATCGTTAAAAGATTCAGAGAATCCAGAGAAATCTCTGCACAAAAGGGGCAAAATGCCTGTGACCTTTGACCCTTCAGGCATCACTGCATTGAAAATACATAATTGTATAAATGATCCTACATGGGCTGTGGAACAACCTAGCCATATATCAACAACATACAGAAATGTTGCAGACTTCTCTGAGGTCTGAGCTCATCTGAGATGGACTGATGCAAAGTAGAAAAGTGTGCTGTGGTCTGACGAGTCCACATTTCAGATGGATGCAGTGTCATCAGGCTAAAGAGGAAAGGGACCATCCAGATTGTTACCAGCACTAACTTCAAAAGACAGCGTCTGTGATGTATGGGGGTGTGTTAGTGCCCATGGCATCATGGGTAACTGTCACATCTGTAAAGGCCCAATTAAGGCTGAAAGGTACATACAGGTTTTGGAGCGACACATGCTGCCATCCAGACGACGTCTTTTTCAGAGATGTCGCTGCTTATTTCAGTAAAATCAATGCTAAGACACACACAGACTTTGTCGTAAAATAGTTCAGGTACTAGACTGTACTGTAAATTAGTGTCCTCAGCTTCCAAACACTTAAAGAAAAGGTGACATTTGTAACTTAAAGTTGGTTTGAACATTAAATATAATGTCTACTGTAATTAATTGAATGTAGGTCAAACAGTTTTTGCAGACCATTGCATTGTTTTTAATTTACAGTTTATACAGTTTTTTGGAATTTGTGTTGTATTTATCATCATAAAACAGGGTTGTACAGTGAGATTTAGATAATTGTCTTCCCAGTCATTCATCCCTATCAACATAATATATACAATGTGGGAAGTTTTTACCCAGAATTGCTTGCCAGCAAGTGCATAAATGAACTGCATCCTTAAATTTTCTCATCTTCTTGGAGTTCTAAGTGTATCTCAAGTAGGACACAGGATGTTTGTGCTTCCTGCAAATAATTTTGGATACATTTGTCTTGATTTAGAAGCAGTTTCCATGTTTATCTAACCTGGTTTTCGGTGATCTGTGTGTTTCCTTTCAGACATGCAACATGGTCACCTGATCAAAGCCGCCACACTGAACATTTATTTGATCATATCAGTAATATTTTATGGGTCTTTTAGTTTGTTATCATTTTTACAGTTATCTGGAGGATATACATGATGCATTTGCAAGTAAGACTTCAATTTCCATGCTCTACAAATTTAGCTAATCAGGAGTTGAGCAATCTCATCAGTAAAGTCAGTCAAGTGAAAACAGTTCTCCAAATGGGTCAGTGTCATATATGAGCAGTGTTTACCTGAGATTTCCTGACTGGCTCTTGTAGGGAATAAATATGCACACAGCTCCTCTGGCACTGACAATAAACTTACCCAGGCTGTTGCCTTTGGACTCCATCAGGGTACTTACCTTATGACATTTGTGTTTTCCTAACCAGGCTTTAAACTACTTGTTTTTATTACATTTTTACCACAAACCAAACTGTTTGCCAAATAGGTCAACAACATTTATCACTCAACTCATTCAACCCAACATTTTTCTTATCTGGAAGATTTGATTGGAGGGTTGCAGCCTGACATCGCCCTCTCTTTAGCTCTCCCTCCAGAGATGGTGATGGATTTTCCAGCTGTCCTACAGTTCATGTCAGTGCCAGCTCCAGGCACACTGCTGTTCCCCTCAAGGGAAATTAGGCAATTGTGTGTAACAGAGAGTAATTGTTAGCGTGAGCCATGTTTTAATGACACAGATTTATATTAAATGTGCAACGTGACAGCATTTATTGTCGGGCATCAGTTCACTGCATTAGCTGTTTCCTTTTACTGTCTTTTCTCCAGGTGGAATCTGAGGTCGCTTTGCTCCTTCTTAGCAGTGATGTCCTCCACCTGCCCTCACTGTCCTCTCACAGTATCTGCCTGATCTCTCTCCTCTTCTCCTCTTCTCTCTTCTCCGTGTCTGCACTGCCCTTTCTCCATTACGTCCAGATGTTCCAGTGTTTCAGCCTGTTGGCTGGGCTGTTTGTGCTGGGACTTGTGTCATGGTAACAATGGAAACATAGGTGTTTTAAGAAATGATGCAGGGGGGTGTGGGGTTATAAAAACAGCTTTAATAAAAGACATTTTGATAAGAAGCAACAGTGATACACGCAATCTTACAAACTGTTTTGTGTTAACCTGATACAACTGATAATAATTAGATTAGATGACAGATAAGTCTACTGAGAAGCTTCTCTCCTCCTAAGCTTTTAATCCCTGTATTTATTTATTCTCTAACAACAGAGCACATCAAGTAAAAATGTGAATTGAGCCTGCACAGTTTTGAGAGGGAGTTCAAGATGGTTAACATCCTCTCTGACCTAGTTGTGATGACAGAGCTGGTTGCATGAAGGCTTAATGAGGGAACATTCATCTGACTCCAATAACACTGATTTAATTGCAGGTACATTATAAAGATGTTAACGGTAATCTGAGGACTCCGACTTCAGTGCTACTTCTCACAGTAAACCAGCTGTGCTGCCCACAGCGTTTACTCATGCATAACTGTTCTGCAGGTTGTCTCTATTGTCCTTTTCCATGGATGGATCATTGACCTACTGGGCAAAGATGCAAAATGACAAATTCAGAACTGCTACAAAGCCTTGCAAAATGAAGAGGAAAAAAAGACCACAGAGGCACAAAACAACCACAAAGAGACACAAAATTACCATAGAACAGCTACAAAGAGATGCTAAGCAACTAAGAAACACAACAAAGAATAACAAAATGATGACTAAAGGACATGAAATTACCACAGAGGGACATGAAATAACTTAAAAGAGACACAAAATGACTGCAAAGAGATCCAATATGACCATAAAACCACTACTAAGAGATGCTAAACTACAAAGAAATGTAAAACAACCATAAGGAGACACAAATTGACTACAAAGACATGAGAAACTAAAAAGAGTCACAGAATGACCACAGAGACACAAAACTATGACACAAAAGAGACACAAAAGAACTACAAAGAGACTCATAATGGCCGTAAGGAGAAACAAAATGGAAAGAGATACAAAACTACAATAAGACACAAAACAACAGCAAAGCAAAGAGACACAAAAAGACTACAAAGGGATGCAAAACTGTGAGACAAAATAACAAAATGCCACAAAATGACTGCAAAGAGATGCAAAATAACTGTAAAACAACTACAAAGAGATGCTAAGCAACTACAAAGAGTAACAAAACAACAGTTGAGAGACAAAAAATGACCACAGAGGCACAAAACTACGACAAAGAGACACAAAGTAACCACAAACAGCCCAAAGGGGTCCATTTTGTCACAACCCATTCATGGGTTTTTATTATTATTATTGTTAACGTGACAGCAGTAGTACAGAGAAAGGTTGGTGTGATTTTGAGAAAAGACATGCTCACATTAATTGGACGTTTCTCTTCTCAGATCTGGGAGTGTGCAGAATCACTGGACAGAAATCTACCACTTTGTCGAACATCTAGCTCATAAATTCATAAGGTAAACAGTTGTGTCATCAAGCGTCTGTGGGAAAACATGCAAAAGGAACTGATTACTGATCTAACAGAGAATATTTTCCTCTTTTCTTTGCCCCAGTCCACAGTTGCGGATGTCGTTCATTGTGTTTTCCACTGAGGGACGGATCTTAATGAGCCTGACAGAAGACAGGTGGGTGCAGATCCCCTCAGAACTGATTTTAATCCTTCACTTTTCTCTCATCCAGCTGAAGGGAATGAGCGTAATACCAGATTTGGACACAGGTCGCACACAGTTAAGATCCCCCTGAATGTTTATGACCAAGAGGAGATTCCAGACAGATACTTTCCTTCACTGTGATCTGTCTGTAGTGTCTTCGGTCTGGACAACTACTTCATCATGTAGTTTTTGACACATTGTGGGCAGCGTGTGCGTCTAATCTTTCCTTCCTTTCAGCAGAGTGTCTCAGCAGCCACAAAATCTTTTCACTGTTTCCCAGCTTCCCCTCATATCTTATTCTACAAAGGAGTCATTTCCTGTCTATCTGCGTGACGGTTTCTCGAGCCAATACTCACCAATGCTGTTTCAATTCATTCATCTGTAACACATTGCCGATATTTTCTGCAAATGCTGCCCTTATGGAAACTATTATTGTGTTACCACGCCTCACAGTGTCTGGCTTTACTCAAAAGTATGTTCACAAATGAGCCTGACAAAATAAATATTTTCAATTAGATCAGATTATCAACAGTGTGGATTATCTCGTCCTCTGTATGTCCGCTCAGGGAACGCATTCGCAAAGGTCTGGAGGAGCTCCAGGGGGTGACTCCCGGAGGAGACACCTTCATGCACGAGGGCATCCTGAGGGTGAGCGGCCTTTCCGAGCTGGCATCTGCTTTTCCTCTGCTCTGGCTCCAGAACAAACGCCACACGGCCCAGAGAGTTAAACGGCTGTTGTGTTAGAGCACGGAGAAGTTCCTGTATTCACTGCATGCTCCCAGATAGATAAAGTCTACTTCTTCAAACCTGCTTTTCTTTTTTTCACAGGCCAGTGAGCAGATATACTATGGAAACACTGAGGGTGTGTATTAGTTTTCTTACACAGTAAATTATTTTTAACGTAGTGTGCTGTACAAAGCAGAATACTTTTGAATGTATCATTGATTTTTGCCTGTTTATTTTGGTTTTTGCATAGTGCCAGTGGTTCCTAAAATACCTCTGAGGGGCAAAGTTGGATGTGGTTTGGACATTAGTCACATATTTGATGACTGTTGACTTGACAAAGACTTGCAAGTTGACTTGGACGTCACTTGACAAAGACTTGCAAGTTGACTTGGACGTCACCTGGACTTAAACCTTTTGACTGGAAAATACTTGATACGTCCCCCCAAGCCCAAAGATTAAAGCGTGCCACAAGCACTTTATATATTTTAATTTAGAACAGTAACACTTTATTAAGCACTAGTTTTAAAGATAATATCGTTCACTTACAAAACTGGGAAGGTGGTCAAAAAAATACAAGTAAAAAAATTTTTTTATTTATATTATAGCGCACCTTTTTAAACGTTACAAAGTGCTTCACACAAAGCAACTTCATGACAAGCAGATTGTAAAAACAATTTGATCATAAAAACAATTTCCAAGCAAATAAAACTTGCAAAAGGACACTCAATAAAATTCAAGCAAATAAAACTGATAAAACCAGCAGAGAGGGGCTCTCAGTAAAAATCAAAGCAAATTAAACATATGAAACCAGTGACAACGAAAATCAAGTAAAATCAGGAAAGACTGAATTAAAAGAAGTCAAAGTGTCGAAAATTACAGATGGAGACTCACAACTTTCAACTTTGTTCAACATTTGAAGTTGCACAAAGAACAGCATAGTCAAGGCTAATATAATAATAATAATAATAATAATATTATAACATTAGCTTCACAGCTAAGAAACTTGGTAAATCAGTGAGGCTGGAAACTTACCGTTGCATTATGACTTGTTTGGGACCTGAAACGCAAATTTTAGGAGTTGTATAGTCTGACTCAGTGGATGTAGACTGTGGGTCTAAGCCTGCAGTTGGCCGTCGGCATCCTCTATTTGTGTTTTGAAAATCCCTGTTGCTACCATTTTGTCTTTTGCTGGGGTTTAGTCATTTTAATTCCAGGCCTCGCCCACGTGCAAATGTTCCACCTAAACAGGATTTAATATACAGTCTATGGCTCCAACGCACTATATGGACTGTTGTGCTCATTTTTTGTATGTGCAATTTCTACATGTTGCTCTTTTTAAAGTGCAACACAAACTTATCTTTAGTTTGCTCCATGACTTAGACCTTTGTGACGGCTCAGTCATTTCTTATCTTAAATTCGACTGTGAGTTATCAGAAAAGTGATTTGATTATACATTACTATCAAACAGCTGTAATCTTAATAATGCTGCATGCTTGCTTTCCTTTTAGGATAAGATTAGAGTGTGAAATCGCAGCAGGGTGACCAAATCTTGTGTGTCTGCAGGTTATCGCACTGCCAGTGTTATCATAGCTCTGACAGATGGAGAGCTGCACGAGGATCTCTTCTACTACGCAGAGAGAGAGGTGAGAGAGATGAAAAGAGGTTAAATGGGTCAGGCAAATTATAACCAGATGAAACGTGTGATTGATGCACGTGATGGAGCAGATCAAACACAGTCCACCTATACATGAACACTTTGATCCTCTTCCTCTATAGTCTGGAAAAACGGGGTCAGAGTCAGATTTATACGTCCGAGCCCAGTCGTTCTTCTCACATCTGCGCTGGGATCTGATGATTTATTTGCTCCTCAGACCATTCAGGAACTACAGGTGAGGGCGTTCAAAAGCCTGATCCTTTAATCAGCTTGGAGTGCCCTCAGACACATGTTGAGGGCAGGGACAGAGTGGGGCTGACCTTCCTAGTAGCTGCATATGTTTCTTTTGACAGCTGTGGGTGGCCTTAGGTCATCATTTAGTGTCAATACCAGAATCCACAGGCATTATTACTTGGAAATTATTTGTTTGGCACTCAGGCGTCTGTGTGAATCAACACAGTATTGTTAATGACGTCTGAATAATATTATTCACCGGGAACACGGTGTTGCCCAACTTCTTGTAAAATCTTGTTAGTGTCCAGACAAACACGGGCCTTTTTGACTTGCTGTTATGAAATGCCGAGGTGTAATTGAATGCAGGTGCTGAGCTTCTTCCTGTTTTTGCTGTGAATCTGTTGCATACCTGACAGGCCAACCGCTCCAGAAGTCTGGGTGCCACAGTTTACTGCGTGGGGGTGAAGGACTTCAATGAGACACAGGTTTGTTTTGTTTTTGTCTGTACCTTAATGTCTCCTGACAGCTAAGCTTCAGGGATTTAAATGGATAGTATTTTTGTACAGTCAAAGCTTTGTAAAGCAAGCTTTTATTTTGAAAAAAAATTAGTGTGTTTTGTTGATATAATGTACTTTTCTTCTTTATATAAACTTGAATCTTTGAGTTTCAAAGATTACAGGCATCTCAATTAAAGATTTTTAGTTAATTATCAAAATGTAGTGCTTGAGGACAACTACACACCATCACTAAAAATGCTTGTTTTTGCCACTGACAGGCTCACATTCGTTTTAAGTGTTTCACAATCTTATGGAAAGGATCCCTACAGAGAGAGATAGTAGTAGCACAGGAAACAGGAAAGGAGAAACTTGCTCCACTGTTATTGGAGCACAGAGCAAAAGGGGGTGGGACTTAGGAAGGGTTAATTATGCTGTAAGCTTAACTAATAAGTGTGCAGTTGTCACTTGTGATTGTAATAACTTGTTTCCTCTCTAGCTGGCAAAGATCGCTGACAGTAAGGACCACGTCTTCCCTGTAAATGATGGATTTGAGGCCTTGCAAGGAGTCATCGACTCAGTAAGCTGCTCACAAACATGTTCAGACAGCGTTTACATTGAATATATCACCAATAGGACCACTGAGGACTGAGCATGTTGCTTCCAGTAACATGTCTTAAAGGTCCACAGGAAATCTTCTTACTTTAATGGATTTCATGTTATCTCTCCCATCGCTTTGTCTTTAATCCATCAACGCACTGATCAAATAGCACACAGGAAACAGGACAAAATAAGTTTGAAGCACGTTAAGTTATTCCATCCATGGAGTCTGTCCAGGGACAGAATTCCAGGAAAACCTGCTGCGACTGTGACTTTCCCGCTTTTGATCATCACAGTTGACGTCTGGCCAAAGGCGATCAAAGTGCGTGCTGTATCTCCTAAGACCCACCTCAGTGCGTTGACTTCAATTTTTTGTATTTTCTAGCCGGAGAAGTCAAAAACAGTTTGAGGTGAAGGGTCTGTTGTCACTGGGATACAAGGTTTGTTGAGCAGAGTTAAAGGTCACGCAGCTGACTGTCATCTGGAGCAGATTAGCTGCAAACCGAAAGCTGTTGCTTCTTGTTCATGTGAGCGGGGCAGTGGGTCATGAATCAGTCTCCTTCATTCTAAAGCTGTGGTTCCCACACCAAAATAATAAGGGATTAATTCCAAAACTGTGTTGTCAACAAATAACGGAATTTTTTTCATTCAAACCCTTTACCTTTGGTTAGTGTCTCTTTTCTAGTATAAACTTTGCAGTTTTCCTTTTAACAACCCAACAGAGAATCCTTACCAAAAGAATAATAATGATTCATTATCACAGAGCTTGAAAGGTCACAGAGTGGAACTTAGCAGAACTAAGTAGGACCAGTGGCGGATTAGTGAAAATCTTTAGTGTTAGTTATTTTTTAACTGGGATGTTTAATGCATTAAACAGTAGCAGACATTCAATCGAAAGAGGTTTCTGATTCTCCAAATTTTCGGTCAAAAATTGCTCCCAATTCCAGTGCTGCTCTGCACAGCGTTCACGCTCACCTCTCCGAACTGTATCCTCAGATGCTAATGCAGAGATGTAGTTTTAAAAAGTCTCTTCGTCTGTGCTTTTAAGAACGCTTCAGCCTCTGAGATGTTTGTTTGCTTTGATGAGTTCTGTCATGCCTTTCGTCTCGTTTCCTCAGATCCTGAAGAAGTCCTGCATCGAGATCCTGGCAGCAGAGCCCTCCAGCATCTGTGCAGGAGGTAAGATGAGGAGATTGACCCTACATGATTGAACCCATATTGGCCCTGGCTACCTGCTGTATTTGTAAAACTAATACAATGATATAATTTGCTTCTTTAAATATATTGTTTTCTTTTTTCTAACCTTATTAAAACCCAGTTTGTGTAAAAGTAATGAAGTGCTAATCCTTGCACATTTGGTGAAGGTGATAAATAAAAAAAAACATTACATTATTACACTAAATAAGGAAATATTTTGTAATTTATCTCATACACAAACAACTATTTTCCTTAAAGTCATACACTGACAAAGAGATGAGCTTTATGTTATTCCTCATATAATCATGTGACCTATGTTATGAGTCAGTTAGACTCCAGAGGGGTTGATGTCTTACAGTATGAATAAACTATTTATAAAACTTCACTAACAGTAATTGCATTAGACTTGTTTGGAAGGAAATGCTAAATATAAATTCAAAATCATGTTTATTGGCAATTCTCATAAAATTAGGTCATTAAAAATCAGTTTGATAGAATGATATTAAATAATAAATGATGTTAACGAGGGCTCAGGTTCTCCACAGGGTTTGCACAAAGTCTGGAAAGTCTGCAAAAACACTTAATTATAACATTTATGGTCAGATTTCGATTTTCAACAGAATATGGTGTTTCATCTCCACAATCACCAAACTAAACTAAAATCTATTAATATTTTAAAAGAAACAATCCAGTTGACATATTTGTTTACATGTTTTGATCATGATTATTTATTGCTTGGAGACCATCAAAGTTATAAAAATATAAACATTTGGTAAACTAAACAAAGTGTCAATATACATACATTGCAGTGGGTTTAAAGGAATTCTGTAAACTTTTTTTGTAATTGCATTTATACCAATGATTTAACTGTGACAATAAAGGCTTCAAGAGTCTGGAATTTTTTGGTTTAGGTGCCTTGAAAGTAGTTTTATTCTTAGAAAGCTGTGCAATCTCTGTGTCCAGGACCCCAAACAGAACATTTAGGGTTGACGATGACATTATGTCAACATAAACTGCCAACATAGGTGATGCTAATATGTATATTGTTCTATTAATTACAATATTTCAGTATTTCACACATATGTCAATACAATGATAACAAAATCCCTCTCTCTCACTGAAGGCATTTCGAGACAGACTGTGACGAGGCAGTAGTGGTTGTTGAGGGTGTCACATAACATGATGAGATTCTGTGCTTGCAATCATGGAAGAAGTCAGCCTTCAAGACTTTCTGCTAGAAAGCCCTTCCTAACAGTAAGGCTTTAGAGACTCAGGTGACACAGTATACAGAGCAACAAGGTCCTCACTAGGTTGTTGTGTATAAATGGATTAAGCACATGACTTCCACCCAGTGGAGTTTGACTACCATGTGAAGCCTCTTGTTGATTTAGTTGACTTATTAAGTTTTTTTTTATTGTAGTTTGGTTAGGTTTAGGCAACAAAAATAGTTTGACTGTGCAACAAAACCACTTGGTTAAGTTTACAAAAACATCATGAAGGCTAACTTCTTTGGGTGTCACAAATCGACCTTAATGGTTCATTTATTTTAAATTCTGGAGGTGATGTTTGTGTTTCTCCTCTGCTCACTCAGAGTCCTTCCAAGTGGTGGTGAGAGGAAATGGATTCCTCCACGCGCGCAATGTCGATAAGGTCCTGTGCAGCTTCCGCATCAACGACACCCTTACGAAGAGTGAGTGAAACATCACTGCCCCGGACTCACTACATGCACTGTTTCATCACACGAGTGTTTAAACGGAATATGCATCGACTCAAAGCATCAAAGCTGATCGCACAGCTCAGTTACAATAAAAACAGCTGGAATAAACAGATGAGTGTGCAGACTGTTGTAAAAAAAAAAATCCATCCGAATTACAGCAAACTGAGCTTCCCAAAAGTCAAACACCAAGTCCACAGCTGCACAGCTGGACTCCTGTGATCAAACAAACAGTCATGCTGGTGTTACTGGTATCATGGCTTTTTTGTTTTAAACAACACATTGGGTGATTTTACGGCCTGGGATTGAGCTATAAAGGAGAGATAAAGGAGAACGAGCACCACACACGAGGCAGGAGGAGGAGAAAGCCTTAGGCACACAACCAGTTTCCCTACCGGTCTTTACTCGTGGCTTAGCGTAATAGCTGTTAAAGCCACTTCCTACCAGGCCTGCCACAGTAGCTGCAGGAGGTGCTGCTCTAATTACAAAGCAAGATTTTCACCAGCACTGAGGCACAAACAAGATGTCTGCTCCTCTGAGGGAGAGGTGTTTTTTGTTCTAACGTGATGACATGTCAGCGCTCACGTCAGTGCTTCTCCAATGTGTCTGGAAGGTTAGTTTAGAAATGTAGTCTGTGACTGATTACGAGTTATTAGGGGTGTCACAATTTCAGTATTACATTGGAAATTAGCTTTCAGTTGCAGTCAACGATTCTCACAGTATTTTTTTCTCTCCACACAAGCATACTTGTGGCCCACGGCACGTATTCAAAAGAAAGAACAATACTTCAAAGACAACCAAGATGATGTAATAAACCAGATAATGTACGGTCAGTGGATCATTATTGCGAAATAAACCCCTCAGGATGAGTCACGACCCGTCTGATTTGTGTCGGGATTCTGTGTCACCCCGTCGGAGTTTATTTCACAATAAAGACCCACTTGCTGTACATTATCCCTTAGTTGATACCATGTAGACTATCTTTTTGAGTTATTTGAAATGAATTGAATTTGAAAATGTAAGCAACAGTTATCAGAGTATAAAACCAGAAATCTGTTGAACTTTATGAATAAAAACTCAAATACCATAGGGATCAGTGCTAAAAAAAATATGTTTAAATAAAAAAATATATATAATCTCATCATGTCCTTGAAATCGAAAGTCAAATAAAATCATGGATTTTCACAGTTGTGACATCCCTACTAGTGATCCTGTTAAAAATGTAACAAGAAATCAAGTAAGTTATTACATTTAATTACTTTTTGATTACTTTTACATCTACATCATCATCATCTTGAAGATGCTCAGACAGTCAGACAGTTTAATTTATGACTGATTGTTGTTACTGGAGCATTTTGATTGACAGCATTTGTACAAGTGGTAAACAAGCTATAGACTGTGGCATTATGTTAGAGCCCTTTTCTGATTTCATGAGGAAAATATTGTTGAATTTCCAGCACTGAAAGGCGTTGTTGTCGGAAGACATGGCCACCCACCTCGTTGTGGCTGGTTGGTCTCGGGCATGACAGACTCAGGTTGCTTAGACAAGAGCAATGATTGGCTAATTAAAGGCAGTGCAAAATCAAACAAGAGAACCATAAAAAAAATTTGAAGTGCATACTGGTCAATGAATGGAGCCTGTGTAGACACAGAGAGAGCTTGTTGTCAGCCATCCTACCCTTCATGGTGCTGCACTCAAATTTGTCCCAACGGCTTTGCTGATCTGCGTTGTCTATGCTAAAAGAACAGAACTAATGTTGAGTTCCTTTTACACTGGACAAAAAACCCACTAACACCCACTAACATCTGAACTTTGTCTTCAGTGGGAAAAGGTACAATCAACATTCACTCCTGGGTCAAATGACTCTGCAGTAGTCACGGGTATTTGCCAGCTCCCGCTCTGATTGGCAGTGATGGAAACATGACAACAGGGTGGACATGCTAATTTTCACTTTTCGGTGGAGGCAGTGAAGGCTTGTCGCCACCATCACTAACTTTTTGCTCATTTTTCATACATGTGTGCTGCTTGGTTTTGCTTGGTTTGACAGCAGAGATCGGTCTGCTTGAAGGTGTGCGATTACCGATGTCTTTCGTCTTTCTTTCGTCGAGCAGCTGAACGGTGGATTCCTATAAATTCTTCACAATAACAGTCCCTCTTTACTTTATCTAAAAGCTTTTATCATGAAACAGAAAAATAAGGAAATGTTGGGTTTTCATCAGCACAACTCCTACACAGTTGAGAGTAAACGTGAGACAGTAAAATAATGCAGATACCTGAAAATACAAACAGTGACACGGAAGAGAAACTGAACTTCAAACCACAGAGATCAGGAAAAAACAGGGAAGCAAACCTGTATATACATGTCAGTTTTGATGTAAAAACGTTAATTCTGCATATAAGCTTTTTACCAAAAATAATATAGCTGGATGTAAACACCAACATTTTGATTAATAGTAGTTTTCTCGATAACTATAATGAATTACAGTCACATTTATTTTGTAATTAGACTGTCAGTCAGTTTATTGTCTTCTATATTCTCAGACAGAGGAAGGTTTTGTAGGAAAATGTCCTGTTGGCAACTCTCTTAGAGGTTTCTTGTATACAAGTGGTCTGCTTTGGAGTTTAGTACCATGTTGCATGACGGTTAACCATCTTTTGTACTTTCTCATGTATGTGCTGTATACTGAATGCACGATAGCACACATGCAGTACTTATTAGCTATACAGAGAGACTGTTTTCTTCACTGTAACGGTGGTTACTTTGCCATCAACATTCCTGTCTTTCAATCAATTCTTGCAACGAAGTTAAAAAAAAAAAAGTCTCCCTAAGAATTAATCAAACATTAACAATTCTTCAGGATTGTAATTGTTTCTGCGTGATACAACATCCAACTTCCTGCAGACAAACAGCAGACATGGAAACAATTTGAGTAAAATCATCTCCTCATGTCAATCCCATTATGTTTGTATACTCCTCCTTCAGATACATTCACTTCTCTAGATTGTTTACACACATTTCTCTGGAACTTGTTTGCTTCACATCGGGGTAAACTGTAATGAAAATAATTAGGCCACGGTTAGCTCGCCTGGAGATGAATGTGTGATCGGCTATAAGGAAAACCATTTCTCTTCCTCTCTCCGAAGCATTTTTATACTTGCCCTCGCTGGCTCCCCTGCTCCTCCAGTCCTCTGTATGCTTCATGGCGAAATGGTGAAAAGGAAAGCGGCAATATGTACCTGCATGTGTTGAGCAGATGAATCGATGTTTGAGTTTGTGTCTCCAGGAAAATGTAGCAGCAAGTACAGTCAGGTGGACTGGGATTTGGCAGGTCCTGACCTCCATTGTCTCAGTGACAGATGTTGCAACTATAGTGCCATGGACGATACTGAACTGTGTGAATGATGGGAGACAAGACTTTAAAGGTTTAGGAGGAACTATTGCCAAAATACAGCAGAAAATGAATGTAATATTAATATTTTCATTAGTCTATAATCACTGGAAAATAAGAATCGATGTGTTTTTGTTACCTTTGGAAAGAGTCAGGCTAGCTGTTTCCAGTCTTTGATATGGTGAGCTACATCTGTGGGCTGTAGCTTCATATTTATTGTACAGTCTATCAAACACGAATTAGTGCATTTCCCAAACAGCTGAACAATTCCTTCAAATGCAGCCCCAGTTCCAATAAAGTTAGGACTGAACTCATTACAGTGCAAAGACAAGATACTTCATGTTCAAACTGAACTTTTGTAAATATACGCTCATTCTGAATTTGATGCCAGCAACATGCTCCAAAAAGTTGGGACAGAAGCATGTTTACCACTGTGTTACATCTTCTTTTCTTTAAACAACCCGCAGTAAGTGTTTGATAACTGAGGATACTAATTGTGGAAAAAAGTTAAAAGTGAAATTCTTTCTCATTCTTGCCTGATAGAGGATTTCAGTTGCTCAACAGTCCGGGGTCTCTGTTGTTGTATTTTGTCATCGTCTGGATGGCAGCATGTGTTGCTCCAACACCTGTATGTACCTTTCAGCATAAATGGGGCCCTCACAGATGTGACAGTTACCCATGATGCCATGGGCACTAACACACCCTCATACCATCACAGATGGTGGCTTTTGAAGTGAGAGCTGGTAACAATCTGGATGGTCCTTTTCCTCTTTAGCCCGAAGGAAATCGGAAATGTGGACTCGTCAGACCACAGCACACTTTTCCACTTTGTATCAGTCCGTCTCAGATGAGCTCGGGCCTCAGGGAAGTCCGCAGTCTGTTTGTGGATGCTGTTGATATATGGCTTTCGCTTTGCACGGTAGAGTTTTAACCGGCATTTGCTGATGCAGTGACAAACTGTGTTTACTGGCAACAGTTGTCCAAAGTGTTCCTTAGCCCATGTAGGATCTTTTATACAATTATGTGAGTTTTTAATGCAGTGCTGCTTGAGGGGTCAAAGGTCGCAGGCATTCATTCTTTTTTGGCTTTGGCTGTTATGTGCAGAGATTTCTCTGGATTCTCTGTTAATGATGTTTTGGACTGTAGATGGTGAAATCCCTAAATTACTGCAATTTTGTGTTGAGAAACATTGATCTTAAACTGTTGAAGTGTTCGCCCACGCCGTTTTTCACAGAGTGGTGAACCTCGCCTCATCCGTGCTTGTGAAGAGCTGAGCCTTCGAGGATGTCTCTTCAATATCCAGTCATGATCCAGTCACCCGTTACCTATTAACCTGTTTACCTTTTGAATGTTCCAAAAACATGTTTTCTGAACATTTCACAGATTTCCAAGTCTTTTGTTGTCCCTGTCCCAATTGTTTTGCAACATGTTGCAGTAATCAAATTATGTAGAATAAGTGTATATTAACTAAAATGCTACAATTTATCAGTTTGAACATTAAATATTTTTCTTTGTACTGTATTAAACTGAATACAAGTTGAAAATGATTTGCAAATCAACTGTTTTCTTTTACACAGTGTCCTAACCTTTTTGGAAGTAGGGTCGTAACAGCCATTGCTCTAATGGTTAGAACAATAAACCAGCAAAAAATAACTAACATAAACCACCATGTTCTGGGGGTCGCAAACACCAAGCTGATTATTCTGGGGGATACAACTCAAACAGGTTGAGAAGCACTGGACTTGGCAACTAATCGCACACATTCCTGCTGCAAATTGACCTTGCAGACAGTCCGCCACAGTCAATAGTCTCTCAAAGATCGTACGTTTACCGGCATCTTAAGCGGTAATTCCAAATAATTTACTGGTTAAAGTTGAACTCTGGGCACTTGTCTGCACCACACCGTAAAACATGACCTCTCTCTGAGCACGGGGAGTAAACAGTCTAATAAAACATCATGACGCGGATTGCTCAGAATGTTTGCCAGCATCTTTATCCTCAGGGGATTTAACCAGTGGAATTCTGACGAATCAAGTCCCGTCAGCTCTGGACTTTGCTGTAATTTGTCGTTTAAAAGGCTCTCAGTCATGCTTTGATAGTGTGAGGCCATTCTGAGTGCAAGGTGGGTGCAGAGATGAACTCTTAGCGGGACCGTATCTGGGCCAGTTTATATTGGCGCTGATCTGTTTTTGGCAGCTCAGTTTCTGCCCCCCCCCCCCGTCCTACACGGTGTTTCTAGAGAGGAGCAGCCGCGACCCATGCGGGTCTGTTGATTTCCTCAGTTCTGGAGTATGCTCTCCCCCTGCCAGGATAAACAGACAGGCTTGGGCGACGATGCTTGTTGGAGCCGGTCTCCTAAAAGCCAGCTGGACGAGGAGAGGACCTAGATTCGCCTGAAAAACAAAAGCTGGGGCGAAGTTGTTGGGATTGGTGTTTCTGAGAGGGATACAGATGTCTTCAGACAGCAGACAACAAAAAGCACTTGTTTAGAAGAATCGCCCCTCTCAGACAGTTTGTTAATCGAGTTACAGTGAAAGATGTGACATCATTTAGCTTCTGTGCAAAGTTCAGCCTCGCTTATTGGATTCAAATGGAGTCATGCAGCGTTTTTCAGGCAATAACTAATCTTACTGTAATAAGACTAAACCATGACATCAATGAGAGGTGCAGGCTTGGGGAGTAATGGATTACAGGTAACAGGATTATGTAGTTTGGATACGTAACTGTTACAGTTACAGATAAAACATAAAACATAATATCAGGCTAAACAATTTTCACATATTTGGTATTGACATAATCCAAAAGTAAAGGACATCACTTTAATCTTGACTACATAATTATCAGGTAGTTAGTAATTGTATCAGAATACATTTTGAAAGTAATCCTTCCCACCCTGGAAAGGTGGTCCAGATCATGGTTTGTGATTCAGGTTTATATGTCAGTGAATGTTTGGCTGATTTTTTATGACCCTTCTCTTCCAGTGGTGAAGCCTTTGATTGTGGAGGATACATATCTTCTCTGCCCTGCACCGATACTCCAAGATGAGGGGATGTAAGTCCTGTAATTTATTTTAATAAATGTGCGGTTTCATATGACACCATCTACTTTTTGCACGAATGACAGCCAAGACATTTTTCTTTTTCGTTTCCAGGGCAGCAAACCTTTATGTCAGTATGAATGAAGGTCTCAGTTTCATCTCCAGTTCAGTCACCATTACCACTGTGGGCTGTGTGAGTACAATATAAATCAAATCAAACCTTATTTATACAACGCCTTTCATGCAAAATTGTAATACAAAACACTTTTATTTTTAAACTCTGAGTCTTTTTATTGGAATTTAAAACCACACAAAATGCGTGATGTAGTTGGATAGACATAATATGCTCCCCTCCACATGTTTTTGCTCCAACGGGGCCACATCCCTATAAAAGTATTACTGTACCATTTAATCATCAGAATTTAGTTCATTAATTTCATCACATATATACAAATAAATAAATGCAATGTGACAGAAATCATAGTTGAAGAAAACACACAATACAAACAAATAAATGAATAATAACTGGTTTAAGCAAAACATACAGACAATAAAAATGTAACTGAAAGTAAAAAAAAAAAAAAAGTTAAAACTCCAATATCATTGGCGTCTGTTCTTTCTATATAGGTTAAAAATGGTTACTGTATAATATAAAATGTTTGTCTTGGAGGATAGTGAATCTTCTCCAACACCAAGTGATGCATAAGATCTTTAATCCACATCTTTAAAGGTTGGAAGGAATTTCTCCTTCAATTTAAAGAGTATAACTAAAAAAGATGCAAAAACTGTCATGCCTTTTGCCTGGTTTAAACGTAGCTAGCTTCACTTTAGACCAGTGAAGGTGATGCAAAAAGACATTTCAACACGATTGTTTAAGTGAAGAAAATTCTGGCGCGTCCAAGTGCTGATTTGTTCGATGCAACTACTGAGCGCTTGTATTGGATTATATTCCCTTGAAGACATGGTTATGTAAATTTGTGTGTCATCTGCATAATTAGGGTAACATTAAAGTTTTACTTCGCAGAAACAGCATGTTTACTGCAGTCACAAAACTGTTGGCTCTCCAGCTTCTTGCACCATAACCATGTCTACATTCAGCTGCAGAAATAGTCTAACAGGAGGCCGTAGTCCATTAAAGGCTCGTTGTGGTTTGAGATTTATTTTCATGAATACAAACAGTTAAAAAGTGATGAGCACAGTGTGCTGTCATGCTGATTTGGACACGTTCTGGACGTCTGGTTGGCCGATCAGATTGTATAACCCAAAATTCTAATCAGGTTCTAGAAGCACGTCAGGGATTTCCTACAGTATCTCTCTCCGGACCTTTGCTCCAGTAATTAAAACCTTGGTCTTATCTTTGTTCAGCTGCAGAAAGTTGTGACATCCACAGGTTGATATGATCGATGCACTGAAACAGTTTATCAATAAGTACAGCCTTAGGCGATAAAGATATGTACAGCTGTGTATCATCGGCATAGCTATGAAAATTAATACCCTGTGATATAATGGACCAGCATTTAGCTTTAACACTGCACTGTTTTGGGTAATGGTGGATTCCAACATGCTAACACTAACAACAGATAAACTAATGCAACCAATCCAAACAGTGCAATACAAACTTAAGAAGACGTCTAAATGATGGATGCAGATTAATTAAAATATTTTAGTAGTCAGCAGAATCCGTCTTTAAGTACAGTTCCATGGAAGATAAAACTAAAAGAGCCTGTTTCCCCCTCAAAGCATTATAAGCATCAGAGAAGAGGTTTACATATTTGTATTGCTTTGTGCAGTCAGCCAGTGTGTCGGTGTTGACGTGTCTGTCTCTGTCACAGTCTGATGGGACCATCCTGGCCATAGCTCTGCTCATCCTGATGCTGCTCCTGGTCTTGGCTCTCCTCTGGTGGTTCTGGCCTCTGTGCTGCACCGTGGTGAGTCTTCTCAAACGCTGATACACATGCTGCTTTACAGATAGCTTCTGCTCCACTCTTTTTCAAATTACAGATGGCTTCAAACACCGTTGGAATGCAGTGATATTGCTCGCGGATAATAAGACAGAGAGAGATGTCTTTACCAGGTCTGTCTCGTCTGGCGAACACCCCCCTTAGGCATCTTATTAACCTAGACAACATTCCCATGGTGAGAAGGTTAGGGTGTGCGAGTCAGTAAGGGCGTAGGGCCCTTTAGGATTCCTGCAGCTGAATTTAGTCCACAACCAAAAGAGGTCAAGGCCACCGGCTGGACGTGTGGGGAAGTAATTATGCTGCTGTTGAAATAATTTGCGTTTCCAAGAGGTCACAGCAGGTGACCTCGGAGCAAAGACGCTCACAAGGCCAAGCTGAAGCTGCCTGAGCAACAGCATGTTTGTCCTCTTTGGCTGAGGTGCAACTCTGAAAGAAAGACAAGTTTTAATTTTGCTGTTGTGGCTGCATAAATAAGAAGTGGATTATCTTGAGTAGAACCAGATCATTATTTATGGGAAGAGACAAATTTTCAAATGTATTTTTTTGGTGCTTTAAGCACCAGAAGCTGGGTGTCATTTAGTTCCATTAAACTGGAGAGAAGGCAGACATCTCTATGGCTGGTATCTCCAAAACTCTGCAACTCCCACCAAAAAAAAAAGTCTAGATGGATAAATACCACTACAGGCCAGGGGAGAATATGTATTTTTGATTTTAAGTTGATGCTATAGCATCCAAACTTGGCATTGTTACTAGTCTTGGTACAGGTGTCACTATAATATGTAATATTTCTGGAATAAAATGTCTAAACGTGTCGGGGCAATGCATATACTTAGGTGAGTTCTGTACTTACATTATCCCCATTATCCTGTCATATCTTCACCTGTTCTGTTAAAATAATGTTTAAAAACTCCACTAGGCACTAATTAACCGTGTCATTGAAGAAATTGTAAACCTATGATGCAATATGCTAATAAAAGGTTATTTTTTTTCATCAGTGCCTCACAATGTCTCTCTGTGTATTTATTCAGTGGAAGACCTAAACTGGTCAGCGTTAGCAAACTCTTCCATCAGCAACGAGGCAGAATAATTTCAATTTCCAGCCAGTGGTGTGGAAACAAACACTCACACGATATAGCTTGTTTGGGGTTGAAAGGTTTAGAATCAAGATAACTCACCAGAAATGTTTTTAAAAAAGTCTTTATGTCAGTCATCTTATCTGCTCTGGATACAGCAAACAGAGGAAAAACACAGTGTGTGCCATTATTTAGACAGTGGTCAAACTGCCAGCATCACAACATTTCAACAAACTCTCTTGTTAACCAGCCTCATTGTCAAAATCTATATTTCCCCCTTCAAATGAAGAGTGTATTGTCTCTTTGAGAATCCACTCCAATGTTTCCAGCACTGGAAACAGGAAAGTTGAGAACTGCCAGAGAGAGATGTCGGCTTTTACAACATGGCTGTCCCTCCCTTCACTCTCTCTGTTCTTGTCCATTTAGTTTCTGTGCAGCCAGCGAGTGTGTTTAGGAAAGCGATGCTGGGTTACCATGGGGAATCGCTCCATGCTCCAGGATTTGGAGAAGCATGGAGGAAAATGACAAATAAGGATCAGAATCACTTAATTTGCCAACTGCATTTGATGTAGAAGAAACTGTCTTCATTAGAACTGGTGAAAAAAACACACTGACAGCTCATGTGGTGACTTACACTCTTAGAAATAAAGGTGCAAGAACCACAAAGGGTTCTTCAGCCTGTCCCCATAAGAGAACCCCTTTTTGTTACTGGTAGAGCTTTTTAGAAATCTTCAACTTGAAACCTCTTCAGAGAGTTTTACTTAGAACCCAACATAAAAGGTTATATCTAGAACCATCTGTGGGAGGTTCCACCCTATGAAGGGTTCGACAGAGAAGCCCTCTGTCATGCAGTGGTTCCATCCTGATGTTCTAATCAGAACATTTCCACCTTTTAAGAGTGCCAACAATAACCCACCGAGGGGTCCTACTGAGAACCTCTGTATTCCAAGGGTTTTATCAAGAACAAATCCAGGGGGTTCTATCAAGAACCTTTTTATATTCCAAGGGTTTTATCTAGCACCCACTCAGGGGGTTCTGTTGAGAACCTTTTTATAATCCAAGGGTTTTATTAGAAACCACTAACGGGGTTCTAATGAGAACTTTTTTTATATTCCAAGGGTTTTATCCAGAACACACTGAGAGGGTTCTACAGAGAATCATTTTATATTCCAAGGTTTTATCTAGAATCCAACAGAGGTTCTACAGAGAACTTTTTTATATTATGGTACAAAAACCACCTTTGACAAGAGAGTTCCTCAGCAGTCCTTGAACTCTTTCTTTCAAAAAGGGTTCTTTGGGTGAAAAGGGTTCTTAATGGAACCCTTGGTCTTACAAAGAACTATTGACCAACACTTTCTTTGATAAAGGGCACCTCAGAAGCAAATGGTTCTGGGTAGAGCCTCAGTCCCTCGGGGAGAACCCTGTTAGAACCCTTATCTCTAAGATTGTAGAAACAAGGCATAAGTCATAGATGAAACTGAACTCTTCGTGCAGCCCTGCAGTGTAGCAGCTGTGTAACATTCTTTAGATGGACAAAAAGTAATAATCAGATAAATAAGAAAAACAAAAAGCATAAATACTATAAAGTTTTATGGATAACTTTGCTTTATACAGAATATAAGAGCAAATATTACACTATTTATGTGCCTGTAACTCTTCCCTCCTCTCCTAATCAACAACGTCAGGCCAAAAAATCTGGCGAGCAGATTTCTAGGTCAGTGCATTGCTCTTGTAAAGTAGTCAAGAGGAAAAAACAATTCCTCAGCCATGTGTTGTTGTGTAACCGTCTTGCTGCGCACAGAAAACACATTGCTCTGACATGCAGATTAAATAAAAATCTATTTTGATACACATGTTTGTGACTTTTTGTTGTCACCTTCCTCTCTTCTCTCATGCAATCCTTTTTTTTTTTCCACCCACAGATCATCCATGAACCCCCACCGCCGCCTGTGGAGGAGAGCTCGGTAAGAGCTGCACCGTCTCCGTCTGTTTCTCGCGACTCCAAAAACAGCTCATTATTTAAGATTCAGACAGTTGCCAGTGTTTAGGTTGTGTAATTGTTTGAGTTTATTCGGACATTTAAAACCTCAATGAGCGTGCAGCGTCATTCACTCGCCTCCTGGCACTGAACCATGATTTCACTCGTTTAGTAAATCATCAAATGTGGGTTGACGCCCTCTTAGGATAACAGTGAAATCATGACTTTTACCGTTTTTTTCCCCCTCTCCTCTTTTAAAGAGGATAATTTTGTTTTCGAGACTTTAATTTATGTTTTTCACATCACTTGATGATGTGAAATTAAAATTTAACTGACTAATAACATTTCTCATGATTTTAAGCACTGGATTCATGGTATTAAAATGCATGTTGACTGCCAAGAATCTAGGGGTTTGAGTAACTAATTACAAATCCTCAAATTACTGCAGTTTAGTAGTATTTTGGGGGTACTTCTCCTTATGTCCTACTCTACGTAGCTACTTTTAAAATAATAGAGTACTGAGTGCAATTTTAATTAATTTAATTAATTAATTTGCATTTTTGTAGTCAATAAGGCTATCTGATGTCAGATGGGCCAATGAAAACCAGGACATATGGACGACCCAAAATGCTGCAGTCAGCACAGTTTTGTCACCGCCCCTCGGCGCCTGATACTGAAGCACAGGGTACCCTTTAGCGACTGTGTCTGACGCAGCCAGAAACCCTTTTTAACCCATTGTTAACACTGTGAAATGTTCATGGTTTGGTGAGGTGTAGATGCCAAAAATACTTGGTTTAGGATTGCGTTTACAGTAGGCTTGTTTGAGGCGGCTACAGGAGGCAGCGACAAAACCTGCAGTCGATGTAGGAATAAACAGGAAGTGATGGAAATATTTATTTCCTGTTACATCATCTGTAGGCTACCTGTAGTTTATAGACTGTGATCAGATAGTCATAATTGAAATAATGAAGTATGTTCCTGATCACTGATGAAGTTGAAGCAGAAGAGATCCCCCTCTGGTCTTTTAGGGGTAAAGCATGTTGTAACTGCTCGTACTGATACATCATTATCAATCGCACAAAATATGTTTGTTAACAGATTAAACCTTCATTGCACAACATAAAACTAATCTAAACTAAAATCAAAGCTTGTCAGCTCATTGGTTAGGTGACAGCCAAGGCTGCGTTCAGCCCCAACAAAACATGGTAAAATGTATATTTAAACAGAAATGGCCTGTTGCACAGCGTTGAAGAAACATTTGCGCAATGTCTTCGGACTGATTTTGCAGTCAGTGGAGAGCAGCTACGGCCACCTTGATCTCGTGAGGTCATTGTCACCCACATGTGCACGACGTCAGAGCAAGTCGGGATCAAATCTAAACGGCATGCGCTGTGTGGCGATCACAGTTGATCGAGTCTGTGCAGGCTTGGCTTTTGACTATTGTCAAATACTATATTTTGAGCCTATTGACTAGGTTACATTTGTGATGTGACATTACTGAAACAACTCGCAAAATGAAAATCACACAATGAAAGTCAGGTGTCACTGAAGCAGCTCACTACACAAGTAAAATGACACACGTG
Organism: Lutjanus erythropterus; assembly: GCF_056507025.1. Classification (NCBI taxonomy): domain Eukaryota; kingdom Metazoa; phylum Chordata; class Actinopteri; order Lutjaniformes; family Lutjanidae; genus Lutjanus; species Lutjanus erythropterus. The sequence continues at coordinate 6,035,751 of NC_139326.1, forward strand.
AAGCGACTTGCAACATGAAAGTCACGCGACAAAAGTCCTGTGATGCACAAAATGTCAACTTGCAACTTTTAAAATCATTTTGATTTCACATGGGACACGAACCTCAGCCTCCTAGGGTTTGTTTGAGCCGTCCACCTCCTCCATGTGTGGACTTTTTCCCTCTTTATACTATGTCAGCAGCCTGGGGTGTCTCATACAGAGAGATGTGGGTTTCTCTTTCTTCAGTGGTTTTACAATGAAGTCACTTGAAAAGTGTGTTGGTGTGTTGCTTTCAGATGTGGGCACCGTTTCTGTGAGTCGCAGAGGGGCGGTGACATAACGTCAGCATGTGATGAGTTGGGGAGGACTAATGGGGGGAATAATTTAGACTGAAAATTTGGAGACACAGAAACCCCTTTGGGTTTAATTGCTGCTACTGATAATGCATTAAACATGCAAGTAGCTGATACTCTAATTAGTTTTTTAGCAAAAGTGTATTTAAATGTTTTTCCAACACCAGTACTTTTACTTGCAATGAAGTAATATACTCCCAGAATCACAATGCAGTACAAGCAAGCTAACATGCAAATGTGTGGGACAAACCAGGCTGGATTTATTTGTACCAATTAAACTGAAAATTAAATTTAACTGGTGAATTTATACCCAAAACAGACTCAGATGACAACTGTGGTCTCAAAGACAACTTTCAGGCCTCATTACGGCTTCCTCTGTCTGACATCCTGGTAGATTATGAGTCAGACAGGGTGTATTAAAGGAGCTGAAACATCATAAGTTTGGCCAGTGGGCTTTGTAATTTCCTCTGATCTGACAGCCAGCACAGTGGGGACAAAATTTAAGGGCTGGGTTTGGTATGGGACGAGCAGACAGAAAGGAATTTACTTGCCCGGTGACCAGTGAGAGGGTATTTATATCAGGTAGTGCCAACGTAAAAACAGTGAAAGGCTCACTTACCCTTTTATTGTCCCTTAAATGTAGCTGCTTAGTCTGTCAAGTGGCTCGATAATTAATATATCGCAATTAAACCTGCTCCCTCTCACTCCCCCACAGGACGATGAAGACTTTGAAGCCCCAAAGAAGAAATGGCCGACTGTAGATGCCTCCTACTACGGAGGAAGAGGAGTTGGGGGGATCAAAAGGATGGAGGTGAGATCGAGTAAATCTCTAAATGATCTGTTGCGTTAAATGACCAGGGTGAAGTTCTTAAAAGCAACCTGCTTTTAAGATATTACAGGTTTACACGTGTGGATTGCTGAAAATCTCTAATTACAGGGATAGTTTGGATTATTTGACGTGAGGTTGTATGAGGTAATTATCCATAGTCATCCACAGGCAGTTCTCACGCCCCCAGTTCAGAGGAGGAGACTGGTGAAGCTAAGCCACGGATCACCTGTAAAAATCAATATCAGTTTAAGTGTACACGATATTTAGAATATTTTGCCTAAAGGAAACCACCATCACATGACCAAAATTTCACTCTATCCAAAGCAACCAGGTTACTTTAAGGCACAGAAGAAAGACTGTGGATGTGCATCAGAAAACATACATTATTCTCCATACAGGCTTGCCTACAACATGGCCATAACACAGTATGAAAAGTGCTTTAGTAAGTGTACAGTCCACTCTTTGATATTTTTAATGTCACAGTACAATCAGTCTAAGGGGTCAACAATAGAACAGATAACTACATTCCCCCAAAATACATTTACATTCAAACTTAATTGGGACACAGCCCATCTGTGCCATCTGTCAGCTTACAAGCGGAAGACGGCATGACTTGTCCTCAACTGATTAAATTACTTAATTAGACTCTAAAGTCTCTGTAAGTTCCTTTTCAAACAAGAGGCTATTTAGTCTGTACAAGTATTCCAGCCTTAGCTGCAGGCATTGCAATGTTTACTACACCACTAATCTCCCATGATGCTCGCTGGGATCACGGTTACTTGTGCATGCATCACCTTGTTTGATTGGTAGGCAGGCTGTGCATAAGAGTGGACCAAAATAAGTTAGAATGTTTTAGTCTTTTAATGAACAGTTTTTATAATTAAACCACAATAGCCTTAATTTAATTTAATTTTACTACAGTTATAACTAAACATTTACTCTGCGCCTGATTTTTTTTTTTGTGTCAGCTGGTTCTTTGGGTGGCACAGGCACATCCTGGCACACCCGTGGCAGTAACACACAAAAAAAATAACATATGAAAGCAGGTGTAGACCAGCAACTCAGGTGTTATGCCACGTAAAAGGGCTATTTTTGTCTGGTTTCTTTAAAAGGAGCAATATTTTCCTTATATGATGGTAGTTTTTCTTCAGAAAAGGCTGCCTGACGGCAAAGTAAAGCAGTTAAAATATTCTAAATATAGTGTACACTTAAAGTGATATTGATTTTTTCAGGTGGCTAAAACATGTTTTGCTGCTGACCCTGTCCACAGCAGTGAATTGCATGGCTTCCTACACCTGCTTTTCCTCAAAAACTTATGGATAAGTACTACATATCTCATACAGTCACTCATGAAAACCCCAAATTGCCTTACCGTACATAAATTGCACCTGTGCTGCATTGAATCATCTATGAATTTAAAATCTGACAGATTCACAATTGTCCACTCCTGACCATCTTTTTTCAGATTTGTAAAAAAACAAAAACAAAAGAATAGTGTATATCTCCATCATAAAACTCTGACTCTCCATACTGTCCTTTATAAGGTTCGCTGGGGTGAGAAAGGTTCCACCGAAGAAGGCGCGAAGCTGGAAAAGGCCAAAAACGCCAAAGTGAAGATGCCTGAGCAGGAGTATGTGCTGGCCCCCACGCGGGTTCTCAACAACGGCATGCACAAACCCCCGGGGCCGCGCAAGTGGTACTCGCCCATCAAGGTAACAGCAGCCAGGAGGAAACTGTCTGGGGGATGTTTGGTCTGCAGATGCGCTTTCAAGTCCCATTGTTGACAAAAGTGAAACATGGCAAACATAGGAATTATTAGTGTCATCTGTCCGACATAAAAATAATACTAGTAATGTTGGAGGATTTGTGAGATATTTGTTCAACACGTCTGGGAATATAGCTCAGCTGACATTTAATTAATAAAAGTGTTCATGGTTGTTTAACAGCTCTGCTGGGACAAATGCCCTCCTCAGCTGTTAGCATGTGTACTGCATGAAGTACAACATCTGTTACAAATTACTGCCATGTTAATCTGGCTGAGGATATGTAAGTAATAGCATTATTAAAATGTTGTAGCAAAAATAGCATGAGATGTGTTAAGGTAATAACGCTTAGGTGACTACTGGCACACGGTCCCTTCCTCCAGGGCCAGCATGGGGTTAAAGGAGTCGTTCCAAAGCCTTCCCAGTCAGTGGGGGATTGCTAATAGAAACCAGACTCCTGTTGGACTGACCTCCAGGGAGCAGGGCTGCACAGCCAGCAGTTTTGTGAAGAAAAACAGCTGCATTCTCTGCCCTTATCCTCAAAGTATTCGCTGTTTGAAAACTATGAAGAGACAGTTCACAATGAAACCATTTCGGTGCGTCACTGTGAAATGGCTGTAGCAGTTGGATAATACTGGACATTACAGCCGGAGTTCGGTGCACAGTGTGGAACTGTGTTTTTGAATGGTCATGAGATACAACAATCCTGATCAGGTTTTTGTCAGCAATAAAGAGCAGCTGCCTTTTCCTTAAAAATAAATTTATTTTAAGATTATTCTTGGGGAGAATGAGGTAGCATGAGGTACTTTCTACATTTGATGATCTAAATGCAAAATAAAAGTGTATTTGTTTCAAATAATAGTTACTATACAAAACCTCAGGTTGTTGCACACCATGGAAAAGTTATGTAATTATCACTGTTTTAAAACAATGACCAACCAAAAACAGCTAACCCATCAAAGCTGCAAGCAACATGTTTTTCAGACTTGCAGTTTTTCACTCACAGGTCTCACACATCAGAAATGCTCTCTTTTTAATCCACACTGCAGTCTGCACCAGCTCCATACATCTCATGTCCCAGCTGTGTCAGGCATAAACTTGATCTGAAGCGTTTATTTACATTTTAAGTCTGTTTTTTCCACAATAAATGCATCAACTCAAGGCTGGTTCCCAGAGCTGCTTTTTATTTTACTGCCACTAGACAACTTCACTGTTCCAATCACTAAAACCTGTCTGCTCTTAGCGCACCCACCAGAACTTTATTTTTCCCCTTTCTCTCTTTTGCTGATCTCTGCACACAGCAGTGCTTATGCCACAATCATATGCACTGTGTTGATGAAAAGTAGATCAGGAATATTGACTCATTTCAAAAGACTAACTGCACAGAAAGATGCTCACTGCTGGATAATATGGACAGACGCTTCAGAGTGGCATGAAAGAGGTCATCATGAGAGCATGAGAATGTGATGCTAATCTAAAGTTTGTGGTCTAGACACAGGTTTAGTCCTCTGGCACAACTTGCCCCAGTGTAGGGATAAAATGAGCATGTGGACTAGTATAACAACAAAATGGACTGGTATATATACACTGAAGGACTGATGAGAGAATGAGCCACAGGTGTGGAGATGGGCGGGGAAAACCAGGTGCAGGCACTGAGCAAATGCATGGACTGAGAGGGAGGCATGATCTGAAATGACAGGAGAGTTAAAACAAACTAAGAGTTGGGATTCCTGACACAGACAGCTTATTTCATATAAAGAGTAATAAACAAAAAAAAATAAAAAGAAGCTAATAGTAAATGTAGTCATTTAAAGTTTTAAGTTACTTTACATGACATACATAACATAGTTATTTTAACTGCACCACAATCTTTTTCTTAGCCATGCAGCTTTACCACTAAACCTAACCAAACTGCAAGTGTTTCACAATGTAAACCATGTCACACGAGTTATGTCACATGACTAACTTAACATAAAACTCAGGTAAATTGGCAGTCGACCTATTCTGTCATGTGTGCATGAGGACCTGATGGTTAATGACCATGGACTTATCTATTTTAATTAAGAAACAAGACTGATAACTTGATGATGAATTCACTTGGCATGGCAAGTCTTCTTTTGCTCCCGTTTACTTACCTCTCTCTATATATATATGTGCTTGAGTCTAAGCTGGATATAGTACTGTGAGCTGTACTGTCTTTATTTATGATCACATGATTACTTTTGTTTATGGTTAGCTAGATACAATGTGTGGCTCATTTCACCCACTAGCTTGACTTACCCTGCTAAAATTTTGATTTCTCCTCTGTTTCCATAGAGCAAACTGGATGCATTGTGGGTGCTTTTAAGAAAAGGCTACGACCGTGTGTCTGTAATGAGACCTCACCCAGGTGACAAGGTAAGAATAACACAAAAGTCACACAGGTAGGCCTCAAACGTGCCTTCGTTTTACAAACTGATGTCAGGCCTTGGCTGTTGCATTAGCGCTTGGCAAAGGGTGAGATTCTTTTGTATCTGAAAATGTTGAGAACCAGCTGTGAGTAATGAAGTGTGCACAGAGAGGCTCATGGGGAAACTTGTGGTGAGATGGGATTTAGACTGCAGCGTCTGGCTACAGTACGCTGAGATGTAAAGACGTCTGCTCAAGTCATTATAAAGAGACAAATTCCTCAAAGGCCAGCTGTAGTGTGGGGGGGGATAACAGCACAATGACCTCTGCTGCTGGCAGCTGACACAGTCTGAGTGAAGTCTGTATATATCATTCCTCACCCACATGAATTTATGTAATGCTTCATATTTCCCTGAGTAAGAAATGTTGATCTAAGAGCAGCTATTAACCTCAAAGCTACAACCTCCAATTCCACTGTTGAGCACGTGAAGTCGTACTTCAAGCAAGACTGAGAAATAATTTCACTTAACTCGAACAGTTGTTGTCATCAGTTCCCAAACACGTACAGACTGTTGTTAAAAGAAAAGGTGATGTATCACAGCGGTAAACATGCTCCTGTCCCAGCTTTTTGGGAACGTATTGCAAGCATCAAATTTAGAATGAGCGTATACTTACAAAGTTTAATCAGTCTGGACATGAAATATTCTGTCTTTGTGCTGTATTCAAGGTCAAAAAGTTTTTGCAAATTGTTGCGTTCTGTTTTTATTTACATTTTATAGAAAGCATTAACTTTTATATTTCCTCCTCAGTTTTTTTCTACATTTTAACAAGTATTATTTAGCATAATTTCTAGTCAAGGTTACTTTACTGTTTTTGCGTAATGTCTGGTGTAAAATACATTCCTTTTTATATAGTGTGGGGAGGGGCTGGTCCTATTGTTTTCATGAAGCTGTATATGGTGGCACACATCTGTTTTGATGTTCAAGTCTTATATACAGTATAGTATAATAGATATAGGGAGGAAGAAACAATCCTCATGTGGCCACAGTCTGACTCACTGAATGCACACTGCTTGTATAAGTCCTGCCATTGGTCGCTTGCTTCAAGCGGTACTGCAGTGTCTGCAAACAAGAACAACCTCGTAGCTGCATTCTGCACACAGAAAATGGCAAATTAGCACCTGGGATCTAATGGTATGAAGGTAAACAAGCTGTTACCTTTTCTTTTGCAGAGATGTAGTCATTTTAACGCACCTCCCGATGTGCAAATGTTCCACCACAAGTTCCCCCTTGACACTTTTTTGCAGCAGCACCATTGCTGCATCCTGGGCTTAGTGACCAAGACATTTGTGACCGGTTTAAAGAAATGCAAATAAGAATGTGTATATGTGCAGCCAGACCTTCCTCCAGCACTGACCACTGTTGAGAGAGGTGATTAAAGTTATAAAGTTATTCTTTTGTACAGTGAGGCCTGTTTCCCAGAATCACTGCAGCCTTTTCCAGTGAACGGATGTGGTTTTTCCTGTGATTTCTTTATTTTTGTTGAGTATAGATGACTTATAGCACAATACATATGTGACAAATTTGACTTAATGGAAACTTTAAATTATGCAATAAAATATATTCATCTGATGATGTTGATGTCTGTTGTACATCCTCTGGCAAGCCCATCACAGCCTGCTGCAACAGTACAAAGTCTTCTGCAGGGACAACCAGTGTCAACATAATGAGACACTAATGCAACACATTGAGACTCTCTATAAAAGCACCGCAGCTCTGGACAGAGAAAACACCACAGAGACCATGAGGTCCTTCAGACACAGTTCAGTGACTGTAAAAATAACATGATCTTCTGAACAGAGTGAGAGACCTGAGAGAAAGCTGGCGAAGGAGGAAAAAGTCTCACGCTCCAAAAAATAAATTTTGGAGCCTACTATGCAGAAGAGACTGAAGACACTGAAGAGCAAAGATAGACAGAGGATTTCTGACACAACAGGACAACAGGACAAAGAGGATAACTTGAACATCCGTCACATGGCCATAAAGTGAGGTGGGGGAGGAGGAGGAGGCCATAGGAAGAAGAAACTTGTGCATCAATAGAAGGACTCAAGAGAAGAGCAGGAGAGATGACTTCCTCAAGACTCCCTCATTGTGGGAAGTGAAAGAGAAGGGGAGCAAAGACAAAGATAGCTTTAAAAAAGAAGGACACAAGCATCTCAAACAAAATCTTGTTGGCGTCACATGCAAGTGAAGAATCACTGCAGCGCAAAAACGAACCCCTCCCATAGGAGACCATGTTTCCACAGGAGCTGTCCATAAATCCACTGGCCTTGAAGGCAGAGCAGGACAGCTTGGAGCAAGACACAGAGAGTACGAAAGAACATGAGAACCTGAGTGATTTGTCTGACCAGTCCAATGGGAAGGCCGTGTGCCGTGCCCTGCAAAATGAACTTTGGCACCCTAAAACAATGTTTAACGAACAGAAGGATGTGAATAAAATATTGAGGTTTGAAGCCAAGAAGGGGTAGAATGAGCTTGGACAACTCCTTAAGGGAGTGGAAGGTGAATTAGGGTCAAAAATGACCACATCAACAAGATGAGGTCAGAGACGGAAATGGGAGAACTCTGTGTTCATGCACAAAATCAGTCAAAGTTGATGGAAAATGCAAAAAATTGCAGCTGCTGTAGAAATTCAACCTCTGGGGAAAATGCACTACATAATTATTTCCTGGATGTATATATGTATTTATTTTGTTTTATATTTTTACCCAGCATCAGCTCATCCATCGGCCACCTTCTCCCGCCCGTGCTCTAAGCAAAGTCTAGACATGACATAAGTGGCTTTCCTGCTGGTTATGTCCTCACGTCTGTGGCGAACTTAGCTTCATAAACAATGTAACAGGAATTACATGTTTAGTGTTTAGTCCACCAAATAATACGTGTTGCCTGGCTTCAATCGCCCGGCCTCGATCTCAACTATCACCGCGATCTCATCTTCCAAAAAGTTAACTCTTTCCTTTTGTCCCATGGCTATTCCTGAATCGCTGGTTGTGAGCCAGGTTCCATCAATTTTAAGTTCTAGATTTATAAATCACAGGAGGGTAAGTTACAAATGGGCCTTGCAGAACCTTAGTGAGATTTTTTTATGCTCAGTATCAGAAGTATAAATCTGAGAACACTTTTATAAATGAGATCCGTAGGGATTATGGGTGCAGTCATTCCCTGTTGCTCTGTCATTATTGAACTTTTGCCAGTGTATCGGTATACTGTACAGTGCGCTAGAATATTAATAACAAAATAATAATAATAGACAAAATAAATCCTTAAAAAAAACTAATGAGTGGTTCTGTAATGTTTCAGTCCAAATGCGGATGCACATTAGTCTCCTGCAGTGTTTTGTTATTGTATTATCTGATCTAAACTGATGTAAATCAGCGTGGCGTGCTGCAATAAATATTTTCAGCTTGGACTAAACAGGCTACAACAAGCAACAGCTATGGTTCTGGTTTGGTCTGATTGTTACATCACAAAAATAATGATTTGGCTCTGACTTGAGCTTTGGCATCTAGTCAGATTGATCTCATGTTTATTTGTCAACCAGTCAGCGAGGCCAGTTTATCTTGCCTCCAGGTTACGTGCAGTGCAGTGATAAACTGAGGAAATGCACCGACTGTCCAGCAATATGCAAATTTATAGAGAAACTACACCAGGGGCCTGCTGGAAAATAATCAGCCTGGACAGTGAAGCAATCTTTAAGGTGGACTAGCTCACCTTATTGCACTCACATTCAGAGGGTCAGAGGGTCACATTCCTTCTTTTTTTTTCCAGTACAGTAAGTACAGCAGAGCTAACACACCACTCTGTAATTAGAAGTGCACAGGAGTGAGTCCCCCACACTATAAAGCTCTTCATTAGTGCGCTGGAAAAAAAAAGCTGGGCTCTCGTATCCTTCATGATTTGCAGTAAACAAGCTTGTTCTGGTTGCAATTAAGAGTCTCTTGTCAAAGCCTTGCTTTTATAACTTCCCCTAAATGAATGCAGCGGTGGGAGGGAAGAGGACGGTTGATCCTACTGCCTATCTGAGAGAAACCCAAGTCAGGTTCCTGTAACGTGTCTTATATTTCTGAGCCTATGAAGACTGCTTTAATTATTAGTAAAGGAAAAACACAGCAGGTTAATAAACAGAGATGGGAAGTAATTAAGTACAAATACTTTGTTGCTGTACTAGATTTTTCAGGTTGAGTATTTATTTTTCAGACAACTTTTTACTTTTACTCCCTTTGTTTTTATACAAATATCTGTACTACAATTTCAAAACAGACTCATGACTTTAGTTTTAAGGCAATTTGGGGGAATTATTTTTATTTTACATCATTGTGTGCTGCCGTCCCAAAACAAAGAAAAGACAACTCCATGTGTATCCATCAGTGCATATAAAGCATGACAGAAGCAATAAGACGTAAACAATGTGATGAGAAGAAAAGAACGTACCAAGACAAAAAAAATGTAACAAGACAAAAAAAGATATGACCTAACAAGCTGAAAACGACGTAAAAGATGTGACAAGACAAAAACAGCATAACAAGACATAACAAGAAGAAAACGACGCAGGAAGACAAAAACACTGAGACTTAAGAAGAAAAAGAAAAGACATAACAAGATTAAACAAGACAAAAACCATCTAACAAAATGAAAATCACATAAGAAGTAGGAAGACTAAACGTAACTAGACGTAAACAACGTAACAAGATGAGAACAATGTTACAAGACGTAAGAAGACACGAAGATGAAACAACAGAAAATTAATGCAACAAGACGTAAGAAGACATTCATCAGTACTGACTGATTTTTAGGTTCGCTTTAACTACAATACAGTGCAGGAGTCCAAGAGACATTAAAGACACTATATTCTCTGTCCCTCAGGCACTAAAGGAATAAAAATAGGTTGAGTTTGGTTTTCCATCCTTGCTGTATGTGTGATATACAACATTTAGCCTGGTTTTGTCTTAGAGGTCATTTTGCCCCGCTGTTAAATGAGAGGCACAGTGCAGCGCTGTCAGCCCACATCAGTCCTCTGCAACTCCCTGATCCCCTCAGTGCAGCTGCTCCTGGGGTGTAGCTTGTTTCTGGAATCTGATAGTCTCTCATGAATGACCTCACTTCAGTTTGGACCGGGGAAGAGTGGTGGCAGGTTATTCTGTCCAGCTGAATAGAGCATTATCATAGTTGCCCATAACTAAAGCTGTGACTGAGAAATACGGCACATGGGGAGGTTTGTTGGCATTAAAACACAGTCATGTAGGTGTGTGTGTGTGTGTGTGCGAACAAAAGGCAAGTAGTCACAGTACCATCTGCTGTAGTCATCAGTCCATGCAATTTGTTAGGGAAAGCAGCAAGGGACATTTTTATATCTTAGACTAATTCAGCTGTCAAAGCTGGGAAGTTATGTATTTTATCAAAGAAAGGCTATTTAGAAAAGCAAAATCTTTCAAGCGAGGATGTCATTTTCCAAGCTCCAGAATATGAAACTAATATATTTGACCAAAGAGGCGTAATGAGAAACAAACACAACATTTGAAAAACATTATATTCATTAGACTACATGTCCTTCAATTGTCAGAATGTGAATGACAAATTAGATAGTAGGTCATACAGAACTTGTCAGAAAATGCATGAAAACAAAGTTAGCTTTAGCCTGGTAGCTAGCTAAATAATTAAAATAGAACATAAAATGACATGTCAAGATTAATTTTCATCCAGTGTTAGAAAAAAAAGCTATCAAACTGCCATTTTAATGTTTTATTTACTATATTGTGTTCCCAAAACCACACACAATGAAACAAAGAAAGTCAAGTCCATGGCCTGTCCACCACTTTCTGCTAACAATCCCACAATGCAATGCGCTGCACTTTATTGTTGTTTGTACACTAAGTTTTTGTTTTGTTCCTCTAAAATCTGGTCTGTTTTCACATTTCAGGGCAGATGCATGAACTTCACCCGGACCAAGTCTCCCCCTCCTCACTACCCACACTACAACCACCAACCGTCTCCCATCTACAAACCTCCACCTGCGCCGCAGGGCACCCTCCCACCGACCCCTGGCAGCCCTCCATCATCCCCGTCGTTCTCCCCCTGCAACCTCCCGCCGCTGCCCCCGACGCCTCCTCCCACCTCCAACACTCCCTCCCCTCCCATCACGCCCCCCCCTTACACACCACCCCCGAACCGGGCTCTTCCTCCGACCTTGCACATACCTGCCCCACCAGCGCTCCCGCCCACACCTCCGCCCTCCGCCTCCCCGACCGGTTCCCTGCCCCCTCCTCCGCAGGGACCTCCACCGGGACGAGCCCCTCCACCCGCTCGCCCACCGCCTCGCCCCGGCCTGTAGAGCTCCGGCAGCCAACAGGAGAGAGTTTAACAGGATTTTAAAAGGCAACTCAGAGCCCCCCCCCACCCCCCCGCAATCAGCACATGACCATCTATGATTGTACCAAGCGAGTGCGAGGACACTTGAACGCCTCGTGCCACGCTTCGGCGGCTCGCTGTGGCCTTTCTGCCTTGTGAAGTGGAGCCGTGAGGACTTGTCTCCAGCTATTTGTCTACAGTGACTTTTGTACACATTTAGCCCAATAGTGCAATTGCTCTGATGCTTGAATTACACAGACATTCCCTGCAAATGAGGTCATGCAGGCCAGCTCAAAAAACATTTGCCTCCGTGGTCCTCGGAGCTGCTTCGGGCCCCGCTGTCCCCTCTACGATCATACAAGATTGGATGAATCCTGACCAAGCAGGCGAACAACAGCTTGCACTGATGCCTCTGTATAAAGTCCCTCGACGTGTTCAGAATGATCATGACACTAAATTATGTTTAACATTCCTGTCTTTCCCAATAAGAGATAAAAGACTCATATTGCAGATGTTCCACACACACAGACTTAGAAGAATCTGAAAACCCCCATTTTTGTACTCTTGAATGTTGAGCAATTGCATGCAATAGTGTCGGCATTTTTGTTCTTTTTATAACGTTTCTACCTTGTTTTGTACAACATAAACACATTTTTTATTTGTGCTTTTATCGTCGAGTCAACCACATTTTCTGAGTTTTAATTTTGGACTTTAGAAAAACAATAATTTGCTGATAAACATATGTACAGTAACAGTATTGAAACAGCGGTGTAAAATATCCGGGGCCTCATTTATGAAAATGTTCTTTGGACCTGAACTTAGATTATTTCCGACAGTGTGCTTAGGTTCGATTCATAAAAGATACTGAGCATAAAAAGTTCTGCAAAGAAAATGTGTAACTTAAGCAGCTGTGATCTATAAATCTCATCTTAACTTATTGACACCACCTGCTTTAAAATCAGTAATTTCCCCTGATATAACGAGCCACAGATGAGGACTTTGTTAGGAACACTGTAAAAAAAGAAAGCTGGGAAAACTCAGGATTTCAGGGCAACTATCTTCAAAATCATCAAAATCAAACTCTGACATTTTGAAATAAACTTCACTTCACTAAAAAGTTTTTCCAACCTATAATCTTTCAAGATAATTAACTTTTCTTCTTAGAAAAACATGAATCTCTAAATTCTGGAAACAAACATTTTGTAGGTCTGTTGAGTACAGTTTTTGGACACAGAATTCTTTGGGTTTCTCAAACTCAACAATTGAAGTTTATCTAAAGAAGAAAACACTTTTTCGAACCTTTAGTTTGAATCTGACTTAAAACTTGACAGTTGCTGTAAAATTATGAGTTTTCTCCTCTTTTTTTTTAATTATTTTATTATTTTATCTTTATTGAGATTGAAGCTGGGCAACACATATTATTCAGGGGAGTAAATAAACTGAACATGTTTCTTGGGAGTGTGTTGCTATTTTAGTTCACCACAGGCTGCAGTACCCTGACATGACCAGCAGGAAAATCAAGTCTACACTTTGCATAGAGAAAAGATCATTTCCACCTTCCATAAATAACTACTCATACCTGGTTTTCTATTTAAGTCATACTTAAGATCAAAACCAATCAAATCAAGTCCATCTCATAAATGAGGCCCCTGAACTTGTCCTTCCAACTTTTTGACTTCCAACCTAATTTGAGTCACAGCTGGCCTATTTTTTTTGTGCACATGAGAGTAAACTAGTCCTGTTACTATAACTGACCTGACCAAGATGACTGCAATCACGGCTACAGTTGCATATGCTCTGACTATCAACATGTGGACAAAAGTACGTCAGAGTCAGGGAAACGCTTTGCACATCATCTTGCTCGTCCTCCCACGGCCTCTAGCAATATGTGTAAATAATCATTTTTATATAACCATGTGTGTTCAGATATCTGTGTGCGTGTGTGTGTGTGTCAGAAAGATAGAGAGAGACTTGTCTACTACGTGTGTATTTGTGACAGCCGGTCCGTCAGTTTGCCAGTTTTATCAGCTTAAAACATGATAAATGCATTGTTTCATGGGTTATATAAAGTTCAGTTAGATTAAATAAAAGGTTAAAGGGATAGTTCAGGGTTTTTTGAAGTGGGATTGTATGAGGCACTTATCATAGTCAGTGTATTAGCTACAGTAGATGGCTGCTGGCACGCCTGCTATTTATAAAATCAGCTACTCACTGCTTTGGGCATTGTACGCTGTATTTAGAATATTTTCGCTGCTTTGCCAGACAGCCTTTTCTGATGGTAAACCACCGTTATGCAAGCCACATATCCCTCCCCCCACAGCCACCAGACTCCACTGGCAAAGACAGTCATTTTACCTCACAGAAAATGGGAGTTGCTGGTCTACCGCTGCTGATTGGTTAATTTGTTTGGGTTATTGTGTGCTTTCAGTAAATCTAAATTAACACAGAAGTCACACAATAACCCAAACAAACTAACTGATCAGGCAGCAGTGAACCAGCAACTCCCGTGTTCTGTGAGATAAAATGAAGATGTTTGGAGAGAGCAATATTTGAATGTCAGGAAAAGGCACACAGCAAAGTAAAAAGGTGAAAATATTCTAAATATAGTGTACATTTAAACTGATATTGATTTTTTTTAAGTGGCTGAAATACATTTTCATGGTAACCTTGTCCTCAGCAGTACATTACCGAGCTTCTTACACCGGTACTCCTGCTACCTCTCCAAACTGGGGCGTACTGACCGCCATCCATACCCTTAGGAATAATAGTTTCAAAAGGGCTCCTCCTGAGGGGTTCTACCTAGAACCATTTCCTTGAAGAAACGGTTCATCAAGTCTTTGTAAGACTACAGGTTCAAGTAGGAACCATTTTCATCTAAAGACATGGATCTTCAAGAACTGGTGAAATCCTCGAAGAACTCTTTTGTCACGGTTTCTTTGTACTATAATATAAAGGTGTTCTCTGTAGAACCTCCCTGGTGGGTTCTAGATAAAAGTCTTGGAATATAAAAAGGGTTTGCGATAGAACCACGTGGGTTGACACTGGTTAGCACTCTTAGAAGTTGGAAACGTTCTGGATAGAATGCCCAGAGAGGGTTCTGGGTGGAACCATTGTACCATAGAGGGGTTCTTCCTGAGAAACTCTCATAGGGGGTTCTCTGTGGAACCCGTCACAGATGGCTCAAGGTATAACCCTTTAGCTTGGGTTCTCTGAAAGAGTTCCAAGTGGAACCTTTGAAAAAAAGTTCAAAAAGGGTTGTCCTGTGGAAACAAGATGAAGAACCGTTTATGGTTCTAGCGAGAGTCTTTATTTCTAAGCGTGTACTGTGGGTAGTACACTGACTGTGGATAAGTACCTCATACAGCCTCACTTCAAATAACCCAGACTATCCCTTTAATGTCACACCGTCCTGTGATCAGAGGAGTCTCTGCAGAATTCAGATTACGAACTCGTCCTTCAGTAATCAGGAAGTCTCTTATAAATGTCATAATGGCATAACTGAAGACTGCATGTAACGTTCCACCAGTACAGTATGTAGACACCTGTTTGTTTCATTCAAAATGAAAGTAAACAGTTTAAGTGTATTAAATTGGACTCTGACTGTGTTTTTCTTCAGATACAATTACTAACCTGTAAACCACTCAACATGAAAACAGCCACCGAGCCGTACTTTGTTCTCTAAAGCTTTCATCAAAAGCCTGTAAAGAATTTAATGGGTTTACCCTCATAATTCCTTAAGTCAGCTCGATCACAGCGCTCCTCTTTTTCCAAACTCCACAGTGTGGAAGTCCATTTCTGAGATTATGAGAAACTTTCTCATAATGATAATAAATTAATTAACTAAACCATAATTTTGAGTTGCTAAGTCATTGTTCTAAGACAAATGAGTTATTATTTTGAGGTATTAAGCCATATTTTGGCATACTGGTTCTTTATTTCAAGATAAGAAAGTCATTATCTCAAGATACCTTGCAATTATTTTGAGGAAGTATCTCAGGATAAAAGTGACTGAAGAAAATATGAGGTTAAACCCATTAGTCTTTTATTGTAGTGTCTTTTATCTAACATTAAATAAGAGAACTGATATTGCCACTGAGATTACAGGGTTCACACAGTTGAGAGTGGCTGTTTGCAAAAAGCACAGAGTACCTCACTCACTGCCGATGATGGAAAAAAAAAGTATGCAGAGCATGGCTAACCAATCCCAGATGTTCATAAACTGCATTATGTCACATGCACGAATGGAGTGAGCTATCTAGGAAAATATTAGACACCATCTGATCCTCAGGAAATGTGGACGACGGGCTGCAGGAAAGGTGTGCTGGTGCTAATCGTGCGTGACATAATGTGGTGACACTGGACAGCAGGACAGAGTGGAATAATGTGCTTTGATTAAGAGTTGAAGTTTTCTTTTGTCAGTAGAAGTTGGGGATATGTGAGCCAGAGGTGGGAAGTAACTAAGTACAAATACTTTGTTACTGTTTTTAAGTAGGGTTTTCTGTACTATACGCAAGTTTTTTTGTTTTTGTTGTGTTTTTTTTTTTTTACTTTTACTCACTACATTTATGCACAAATATCTGTATTTTATTTTCTTCTTATATTTTCAGAACAGGCTCATTACTTTTATGCATCTGAGGGAAATTATTGATGGAACAACAACAACAACAACAACACAGAAAAACTGATTCCGCTGTGTATCCATCAGTGCATATCAAGACGTAATAAGAAGAAACCAATGTAAAAGATGTAACAAGTTGAAAAGCTACGTAAAAGACACAACAAACTGAAAAAGACGTAACAAGACAAAAAACAAAAGATGTAACAAGACAACAAAAGACATAAAAAGATGAAAAATGATGTAAAAGATGCAACAACACAAAAAAGACGTAACAAGATGATAAACAAAAGATGTAACAAGACAAATAAGACGCAACAAAAAATAAGGAAAAGACATAACAAAACTAAAAATACATAACAAGACACAAACAAGATAGAAGACCTAACAAGACGAAAAAGATGTAATAAGACAAAACACAACATAGAAGGCATAACATGAGAAAAGGGACGCGGCAAGATTAAAAAAACAATGTGAAAGATGTTAAAAGATGTAATACAACATAAAAAGATTAAAAACAACGTAAAAGATGCAACAAGACAAAAAAGATGTAACAAGATGAAAAATGTAAAAGATGTAACCAAACAAAAAAAACAATGTAAAACACATAAAAAGACAAAAAAAAAAAGACATGACCAGACAAAAAGCTGGGGCTGTTTTCAGTGAATTTTCCATGTCAGACACAATCCAAGATGTCTTAAGTTTTCCGCCAGCTTTTGTTTCCACTCTGTCTGAACCATTACAGCACAGATGTCAAACATACACATATACAAACATTGCATCACAGATTATTTAACTGTTACACACACACACACACACGCACACACGCACGCACGCACACACACACACACACACACGCACGCATGCATGCACACACACACACGTCTCCCATGTGGTGAAAATTCAGCAACAATAGACTGGTGGAGTTTTGAGTAGAATTTGGTCGGAGTTTCTTCGTCAGTATGAAGTTTAGACCTTCTGATAGTTTCAAAAAGATTTTGTTCTCCAGACTTTGTCAGAATTAGTGAGGCCAGCTTTGTGTCAAACCAGATAATCAAAAATCAGCTCATTTGTGTTCTTGTGGGTTGTGCAATGAGGTCATTCAGTATTCAAAGAGAAACCCTGGTGTTTATCTGCGTCATAAAATTATTCATTAAGTGCTGAAAATCAGGGAGACTTTGTAATCAAACAAACCTTGAACCAGAATTTCCGCCTCGAGGTTGTTTGCCTGCCAACCAGTCAGGTTACAGTTTGCATCCCTGTCTGTCCAGACTCATACTTCATGAAGATTTTAAAGGAATTTAATTAAAGGTATTAGGTGCATTAAGTGTATTTTATTTTATTTTATCCCCCCCACCCGGTTTTAGGTTTTAGAAGAATTCAGTTAACTAACTATCTCCTGTCTAAGACAGTTTTTTTCTCTCAAATTTTGCTTACAAATTTGTTAAAATCTGTGTAATCCACATAATAAATCTGTTGAGTGCACAGAAGGAGTCTTAGATTTTGAACTCATGGAAAGTTTTTCCAAGCTTTCCAATAAATTTAATTTGATTTTTTTTTTTTTTTTTAGATTTAAAAATACTTCTTTTCCCCAAGTTTCTTTGATTTTTTTTTAAGTTTCTGAGATTCAAAAATATTTTTCTATTTTTCTCAAGTTTCTATGAGATTTAAAAATATTTGTGTATTTTTTTCCCCCGGGTTTTTATGAGATTTAAAAATATTTTTCAAATTTATCCAAAGTTTCTAAGATTTAAAAATGTTTTTCTATTTTCGTTCCAAGTTTCTATGAAGTTTGAAAATATTTTTGTTTTTTCCAAGTTTCTATGAGACTTAACTGTATTTTAACTTCAACTCATGAAAAATGTGAGAAAAAACTAAAATGTTGCATTTCTATTTTTGCTGTGTTTACACTGAATTAAGGTGACAGTGGTGACCACAGCTGCTGATAGTTATTCAATCCTACTCAGACAACATAAAGCAGCTGTGGTGGTTTGTGCACATGGTGAAAAGACTTGGCTGCAGCACAGGAGATGTTACCTGAAATACTGAAGATGATGTTGCTTTTTCTAAATGAAAAAATACCCACAATGCTCCCTGGGGTTGGAGAACGGAGGCTGCCTTTGTTCAGAGCTGTGGCCGTCTTCTGTAATTACACCGCAGCTGCGCTCGAAGCCATCGTTGTGGTTAGTCAGTGCAGTGAAATCCTCTTGAGCGCCGCACTTGCTTTCACCAACAGTTTAGCTTTCTACCTTTCAGCCATGCTGAGGCTGAACACATTCCTCAGACTAACACTGGCAGGTGTGCTGATCTCACGAGAGGAGCTGGACCAACGCTGCTCCACCTGGCCTTCATCATCACAGAACTCCAGGAACAGCTGCAGCTCTCCTCTGTGCTGTGGAGGAGGAGGAGGAAGAGGAAGGAGGACTGTGAGGTGGTTAAAGTCAGCGCTGCATGCTGTGCCTGCACTCTGCCGGTGTTCACTGTCTGTCTGCATGACCTTCATCCATGTGGCACCGTCAGGCCTGTCAGCTCTGTGTAGTCACTGCAGACCCTCCACCTTTATGACATCATGTGGATTCATCAAATATTCACTGTCCACCTTACAGACTGTGACTGGTTACTCAACTCAGGTGCTTGGAATCGTCTGGGATCTGTCGTCACTCATAAGCAGCCCCTGAATGTCCCCCGTCCTTAAACTGTTTGTATATAATGTACAGAAAACATGAAATCAACCAAAAATGACTTGTAAATTTTTAATATCATTCCAAATGTAATTTTTTGATTGTATTTCTTTTTTTTATTTTAATAAATTGTGAAATGTTTTCTGACCGGTAGGGCTGCAACATTCTTGATTGTTTTGTCTCTAAAATGAACAAAAATTGTAAAGAAGGAAGAATGGGAACTCCTGCACATTGTCCTTTATTTGTCATGAACTTATCAAATACATATTTCCATCCTTAGACCACCAGGAAAAGCAGAGAAACAAAGAACATTCCAGGCAGATTAGTTCTACTAAGACTTGTCAATAAAAACAGAATGCAATAATTTGCAAAAATGTTTTGACCAATAATCTCTTTCAATCTTCACTTATGACCCACTAGAATTGTGTGGTGGTTTTTCTCATTGTTTTGTGTGTTTGGGATGCATCACCTACCAAAAATGTTGGGATTTGACATCCTGACACATTTGCAAACGGCTTTGAAAGCGAAATTCTTTCTCATTCTCGCGTGATCTACAACTTCAGGTGCTAAACTAAACAGTAGTAGTAGTTGTTGTTGTTGTTGTTGTTGCATTTTGTGCTTCACACATTTTCAGTGGGAGGCAGGTCTGGACTGTAGGCAGGTCAGTCTAGTACCTGAACTCTTTTACTATGAAGCCACGCTGTGCAGAATGTGTCTTGCTGACACAAGCAGGGACGTTGTCTGTGTGGCAGCATATGTTGCTCCAAAACCTGTATGTACCAGGTGTGAAAGTTACCAATGATGCCATGGGCACTAACACACCCCCATACCACAAAAGATGCTGATTTTTGAAATTGACGTCCATGATTTCTGCGAACAATTTGACATGTGGACTCATCAGACTACAGCAAACTTTTCCACTTTGCGTCAGTCCATCTCAGGCCCAGAGAAGTCTGCAGCCTTCCTGGATGTTGTTGATAAATATCTTTCACTTTGCATGGTAGAGACTTAACTTGCATTTATAGATGCAGCAACAAACTGTGTTTACTGACAACGGTTTCTCAGCCCATGCAGTATCCTTTACACAATTATGTGATTTTAATGCAGTGATGCCTGAAGGGTCAAAGGTCACAGGCATTTTCCCCATTATTTGCAGAGATTTCTCTGAATCTTTTAACAATATTTTGGATAGTAAATGTAAAGTCTCTATTTTCCTGCAGTTTTTTTGTTGAGAAACATTGTTCTTAAACTGTTGGACTATTTTCAGAGGTGAATCTCACCACATCCATGCTTGTGAACAACAGAACCTTTCGAGGATGCCCCTGTAATATGCAGTCATGATACTATCACCTGTTACTAACTGTTCCCAGTCTTGTTGCCTCTGTTCCAGCTTTTTGGAAATGTGTTGCAGGCATCAAATTCAGAATGAGTGAATATTTACAAAAGACAATAAAGTTTATCAGTTTGATCTTGTCTTTGTTCTGTATTCAATTGAATACAAGTCAAAAAGTAACTTGCAAATCATTGCACTCTACTTTTATTCATGCTTTACACAACGTCCCAACAATTTTGGAATTGGGGTTGTATATGTCTCTGGTGCTGGACTAGGACGTTTTGAACAACTGCACCTTTTCCTCAAATAAGCATGGACACTTAAAAAGGGAAGTACTTGACACTTTATTGCATCAGTTCCACTCATAAATAGTGCCCCCCACTCCCTCAGTAACTCATCAGATGTTGCTAAGATTCAGTGCAGCTTCCTCTGTCGATGCCCCCAGTCAAGAACTCGAAACGTTTTCTGGGCTACAAAAGTACCTGTAACGACATTGTCCAGTTTTCAAACCCCGCTCACTGGCTCAGGAGAAGCTCAATGTTTGGGAACATAAATGCAAAAATTCGAGTTAAGGCTTGATTGCAAAAGCAAGATAAATATCTTCAAACCTAAAATATGCGATGCACTAAAAACAAAAAAACAAGAAAGAAAACAAGCAGCTCCGATTTCTTCACTACACAACTGTGTGTGTAACAACACTCGTTCCTTGGCTTTTGAAACAGACATTTGGGATCACATACACACACAGAGCTGGCATCTGACTTTCTATCTAAATAAACATCTACAGTCTGACACACCGCCATGAAACTGTGTATGTGCTCCCTTTAGGTCTTGAAGCATCTTCACAGCTCACAATCCACCAGCGTCAGTACAAGTTTGGCTACAAAAACAATACAGCATGAACATACAAAATATATATGTTTTGGTTTACAACTGCCAAAGCCACTGTAGAGATTTTTGGTTTGACAGGACATTTCAAATGACAGTAACATTCACATTTCAAATCAGATAGTAACTTCAATAAAATATAAAATTTTGTTAAAAAAAAAAGAAAGAAAATGAAACAAAAGAAAGAAAATTTTGCTTCAAATGGTCCCTATATTTCAGAAGTCATGGTGGCAGGGCGAGGGCTGGCAACTGGGTGAAACTCTACTTTAGGTTAGTAACTTCATCTTACTCCGATAACTTCAGTTTCTAGTTAAAATGTAAACGAAACGGTCCGTCTGTTGAGCACTGAGGCAACAGTTCAACATGAGAATCAAACACTGAAATGTGCAGAAAAAGCTTTTAAAGCAATTAAGTCAAAACTGTAAATGGTAACAAAGCAAAATGTGGGTCAGGAAACGAGGCAGGTTCTCGTTAACTGAGCTGACCAAGACCAGGGGCCTAATTGGGGAGATTTTCCTGATAGTGCTTGTCCTACCTTAGGTTTAGGAGATATTACACAGTAGTGTATTAAACAAGCTTTTCTTGTGATGCTGCTCCGGTTTAAAGTCAGGAGAAAAGTCCAAGAGAGAAGCTGAGTCGAATTTGGCAAACTGTGCTGCAATTACGAAGCGGTGACCTGCGGCTTGGAATGATTTATGACTGTCGTTTACTTCAACTGTGGAGTGAAGACACTTCAGATGATTAGCTGCCAAAGAAAAATATCCCAACTAAACTACAAATCATTGCAGTAAAAGAAAAAAAAGAGCCAGTAAGGTCTTTAAATCCTAACTTCTGTCAGTCAACAGCTTGAACGTCAGCCCCGAGATGCTCCCAGTGAGATTAATCAGCACATGTTCACTACACAAGCATGAGAATTAATGTGAATAAACCAAAGTTTCTACGGCTTCAGAAACCCAGAGAGTAATGAGGATTAATGTCAGTGCCAGCCCAGACCATGCCACACTGGAAAAAAAAAACAACAACAACTTCTCTAACATTAATAATACGACAATGATGCCAAAGTTTTCTGAGAAAATAGACAGTGAGATACAGGTAATATGCAACAGTGAGATACACGACTGTTGAGTAAAAGATTGCATTAAAAAGAGCCGTGACGCGAGACACACAAACGGGACATCGTCTTTTCTTGGTTTCTGTGTACAGACGCTCCCTTGCCGTCTGTGTGAATGGGTGTCTGCCAGGCTTTTGTTGTTGGGTGATGAATGGTGCGGTTCACTCCACTGTAACAGACTTGGCCAGGTTTCTTGGACAGTCAACCTGTGTTCAAAGAGAAGAGGTCATTTAGTGCGTGATAAACAGCAGCCATCTCACTTTCTCATCAAGTTCAGGATCCATTTCAAGGTTTTTGTTTGTGATGTCACCGACAGTGAGTCAGCCATTCTCGGAGGACACCCACCATGACACGTACACTGCTACCACTTATTTTGCTAGGTAGCCTCAACCGCTTCACCTCTGCATTAAATCAATTTCAACATAGAGAACATAGCTGCTAAAAACATTAGATTTCAGCACGTCAATGGATTATTTTAGCACCCTGTGTCTACCAGAGAGGAAAAGTTAAACTAAAAACCAGTAAATCTAACCCTAACCTAACAAAGATCAAAACCAGACCACAGTTTATCTGTTTATCTGGTCAAATTAGCAATTATTGAGATCCAAATTTAATTATTTCATTATTGATATAACAAAGCTTGTATTCTTGTGATAACAGGTTAATTTATCCGACTACCTCAGGAAAACAACAGGACATTTTCTCGAGATCATAGGATGATTTTGGAGAACTCAAGCAGGATCACTGAAGTGCAGTCTGAGAACAAATGCAAACCCTATAGATGCTTTTGAATTACAGTTTCTGTTAAGTTTGTGTGAAGTCATGGCGAGTTTTGCAATAACTTAATAAAATAGTCAGTCGTCATGCTCCTTCAGCCTTCTGAAACTTTCCAAGTGGATCAGTGAGCCCACAGTGATCAAACACTGCTAATACTGAACTACAAACCCTGTTAACAGACAACCGTGGATCTGAGCTGGACCGAGATTTAGAGACGACAGTCTGACGCTGCTGCACTGTAACGTTATGACTGAACTCCAGCAGGCTCCCACTCATACTAATGTTAGTATCAGTATCAGTAGTAACTGTCATCAGCATCATTTAGCTGTTTACTACTATTAAGTATTTATGTATTTTATGTGCCAGATCTCATTGTGAAAGCGTTGGTTATTAATACAGTTGTTTCTAGTTTCCTTTTTGATGAAAATACGCTTCTGTCATTTAAATTATCCCTAATAAGAATTTACGAAGCTGTCAAAATAAATAAATACTGTTCTCTGGAGGCAAATACATTTTTACTTCTCTTCTTTTGGGATCCTTTTCCTTTCCAGGAAGGATGGGGAACTAGAGATTGTAATGGATTTGTATGTTCATTTGTTTTACAACCTGCTACACAGCAGCTTTTTGGCATTTTCCTACTCCTTTCATAATATGAAACCTTAACCTCAAAAGGGGACGCGGCCTTGATGAATGGGGCTCGACATATTGCCTGTCTGATGTACAGGCCTATATTCTTCTATAGAACCAGGCGTTCCCATACACTCACTACACAAGTTGCGTTGTCAAAGTTGGTGTCTGTTCGTAACTTTGATGAGACTAAGCTTAATTAGATGTGTGGAAATCTCGATCTGAAGTCAAAGCACTCAGAAATGAGCTGTTAACAGTGTTTGACCCTGAAGTGTCTAAAAAGAAACCTAAGAGGTGGATGCATTATTTACAAAGACAGATTTAAGACCTGACGAGATTTGTATCTGACACTTTTCTCAGCATGAATGAGTGTTAAATTTGTGGAATTCTAAATGTCAAGTCAAAACAGCCATAAATGTGAGCCGCTAACAGTGTTTTACAAGTAATACAGGACTTCTGCTGTTGACTAAATGCTACAGACAACCTATCAAATATAATTTAACCAAAATCACAACAAAAACTTAATACGTGAGCCAGTGATGTGGCAGCAAACCCTCAGCCAGAATGCTTCTCATCAGTCAGATACTTGGATGCACTTTAAAAAACAGAATGAAGAAGGACAGTGGGCGTGCGATGGAGCCGTGTGCGCATAAATGTTTGCTTCTCCGTCAGAACAGCAGTGCAGTTTGGCACGCTGGTGAATAGTTATCGACTTAAAAAACAAGAGCTAACTGGGCCGCGCTGTCAGGACATCTCTCTGAAGTGAAGAGCTCCAACAGCAGCATCAGCGCTGGTTTTATTTACATGTGGTACTTCTCAGTTAAGCTGTTTACTTTGACCTCTGACATCCTGCAATCCAGAAAAGACTGAAGTTTACAAAAGTTTACAAAAGGTATGACAGATAGAATCATGTCTAGTCCTGGTATTCACCTGGGGTCTATTCCAGAAAGTGTGTTTTTTAAATTCTGGGATTGTTAACGCTGAGATGAGGAAAACCTGAGTTTGTTCCAGAAAGGGAGGTAACTTAAATATGTGTCAGTTACTACGGTAAGTGGTCAGCATACCCCATTTAAGAGAAGCACAGAACAGTACAAGCATGGGAGCTAAGCAATGAGCTGCTGTGGACAGGGTCAGCAGGGAAAGGTATTTTAACCACTTAAAGAAGGATTAAAAAATAAATCAATATCATTTTAAGTATACACTATATTTAGAACATTTTCACTTCTTTACTTTTCCGTCACACACCGTTTTCTGATGAGAAACCACTGTTATCCAAGCCAAATACTGCTCTCTGTCCAAACCAACCAAAGTCCAGAGGAGAAATCAATAATTTTACCTCACAGAACACAGGAGTTGCTGATCTACTGCAGCCTCAATCAACAGTAAGTTTGTGTTATTGTGTGGCTTTGATGAACCTAAAGTATCCTTTTCAAACACCAACGTCACAAAATAACACAAACAAATGAATGGATTGAGGCAGTGGTAGACCAGCCACGTCCTGCAAGGTATTATTATTTTGATTTTGGCTACGGATGGTTTGTTTGAAGAGAGCAATACTGATTTGTTTAGCTGGATTTTTTTAGGTGGCTAAATACCTTTTGTTGCTTTTGTTGTTTGTTTGTTTGTTTAAATAAAGGTATGATACAAATACCTAAAAACCATCTACTGTTGGTAATACACTGTCTATCAAGAAGTATCTCCTACTTAAAGTTGCTGCCTGATTCATTTGATCCAACATCAGATTACAGCTGAATAAGAGGATACAACAAATTATATTAAAATGCATAAACATTTTTTAACATATTTAAAAATTTTCATATATTTAATATATTTTTGAAAAATATTCTACATAAAAAACATCACAGCAACTTGCCATCGTTTTTGGAACACGACTGATGAATGACTGGACTATTTCATGAAATTCATAGAGTTTGAAACTTTCACATTGGCTTGGTCAGCAATTTTTTCCCCACATCAATTTGAGCTGTCGCTGCTGCAGTGTTGTTTTTTTTCCCAGAAAATATGCTCGCCATCTGGTTACTTAAATTTAATCCACTTAATCTAAATCCAACTTTGTCAACTTTAATTCTCTTATTACTTTCCATGACTGCAGATACAAATGGTGAGAAACTGATATTTCACTTTTACTTGCTGTTTTTGTTGCTTAAGTGACAGACAGAGGCAATAAATCTCATCTGGCAAAGCAGCCAGGTACCGCCAAGCCTGAGGGGACGGCACTTACGTCGTAACCTCGGAGGACAGCCAGGTGGAAGGACAGCAGCTGGAGCGGGATGACACTCAGGACGCCCTGCAGACAGTCCACACAGTGAGGCACTTTGATGGTGCGGCTGGAGTTCTTGATGGTCTCGTAATCGTCTTTGTCACAGATCACAATGGGGCGGCCCTGTAAATCAAACGGAGCAAATCATTCGTCTGTGTGATCCTAAATCTGAAAACTACCTGATTTTCCACGCCATTTCTCTGTTGATTTTCACACCTCTTAAACCCACATCTGCTGCAGATTACTGACGGGGATGATGTCACGGTGAACTGACCCCTCCCTTGTGCTTATTGAGGTGAAGGATCAGAGGTGTGGCACAGACAGGACTGTGAAAATTAACCCAACATGCAAAATGTGCTGCTGTCATCAAATATTCAGGGAGTTTAAACCTACTACAAGGAGTTTTTAACTGGTTAGGAAACTGTCTCAATTTAATAATGATAACTGTATGGCCTACATAAGTTCACAAGGCCATCTGCGAGAACATCAGCTATATCTATATAGTAATTCCTAATGATCTATATAGTGATTCCTAATGTCAGAAATCAGATGAAGCGAGTCTGTGTTTACATTTTCCCAGCCAATGAAACTGTGAGTAGTACGTTAGCCAGTTAAATAACAAGCAGGAGGAGTTTCTATTTATTTAATTTTATTTTTTAAGTTATATTTTGTGGTTACCCTGGTGGCAAAACAATCATTTTTGTCCACAGGCGCCACCAAAATCAACACAATATGAAAATTCCTTGTAATAGCTTTAAGATTTAACAACTGCAGATAATCTACGGACGCCAAGAACTGTGTTTGCCATTAACTTGAGTTATTATTGAGATAACAAAGCTTGTTTTCTTGAGATAACTGCATAAAAAATTGCAAACACAGCCGTTCTTGGCTTTCATACTGGTTTACAGTAACGGCATAAAAAGTCAGATGATTTGACAAAGTCAGTTCAGTACATCTGCAATGTAATGCTGTATATTTGTACAGAGTTACAAATTAGCTCTCGATGTGTGAAACTAAATGCTTCCTGAGCACTTTAGTGAGTGAATAAATAATCTGCAGGGTCAAACAGAGCTGCAATAGGATATTTAAAGGGATCACCACCCAAAAATGAAAATTCAGTCATTATCTACTTGCCCTCATGCTGACTGAAGGTGGGGTTTATTTTTTCAGTCCACAAAACACTGCTGGTGTTTCACAGGGAAACAACGTTGCAGAATCGCCCAAACAATTTAAGTGAATGGTGACCAGTTTTCAAATGTAAAAAAGACAGCCAAAAAAACAACAACCCCAAAACAAAACAGAAAATGCCATCATATTGTTTGTCAAGTGTCCTAAAGCCCCGACATGCCAAGTTGACTTGAAAGACGTCATTTGAAGTTACATCCAGTAACATTTTCCTCAATAATGGAGACTCCAGTACAACATGCAGGCGTTCTTGTGTAACAGGAAGATGTGGAGGGAAACATTACGGGCAAAAGCACAGCAAATTCTCTGTTGCTGGCTGCAAGAACAAACATAAAAGTCTTCATTCAATGTTACTCCCACCATCATCAGAGGAAGTGGAGACCCAGTGGATTAACTTTATTTTTGATGGAAATGTCCCCACAACAACTGGAAAACCCATTGTGTGAACTGTGTGAAAGTTAAGCCTCATTTGACAGCAGTTAACCAGAGCAGCAGGTTGAATGTCGGTCATTACGTTGCTTTTTTGTGGAACTTCATACTGTAACACAAGCTCAGCTGGGTTTGTTGTTACACTGTGTGATCTGCCAGTGTGTGTATCTGTTGCTGCCGGATGTAAATGTTCGGACAGACATGCCCCGTGGTGCTCTGCCTATTGCACTATTCATATTTCTTGGATTTTCTACCAAATAAATGCTGTTGAGATGCCTAATCTAGCCCTTGTCTAAGTCTGAGAATGAATTACATCCCATGTAATAATTAACCTACCTTATGGGGCAGACAGCTGCTCCCAAAACACAGGCCTATACCTTGTTTTCATGCCTCTTTGGAGCCAATATTTTATTTTACTTTATTTTACTTAATGGGGACACAGAACATTAATCAACATCAGTCTATAATACGTGATGTAACTAGGCCAGAATAAGCAAAAATGCTCATTTACATTTGTACACATCTGTTTTTTTTTTTTTAAATTTAGGGTCATGTCATCCAGCCGTCAGAGCAATTATAGACTGAAACATTTTGCTTTAACATTTCCTAAATATGTCAACATTTATAATAATCCATTATATTAGATTTTGGGGTGTGTATGTGTGTGAGTGTATAGGTCTTACCTGGCGGGCTACAACTTGCTGCAGGGCATTCTGACATTTGGTGTAGGTGTGGTCTCTCATGATGATCATGATGACCGGCATGAGTTTATCCACCAGGGCCAGCGGGCCGTGTTTCAGCTCTCCGGCCAGGATACCCTCTGAATGCATGTACGTGATTTCCTTGATTTTCTACACGGGATAAAAAACACCCACGGGTTAAGAAAAGTTTATGTCTTAGTTATTAAGGCTTACACCACCTTTCTAAGTTGATTTATTTTATTACTCAATGGAGGAGTGAGGTGATCTATAATAAAGGTCATTGCAGAAATCCAAATGTTTTGGTTTCTCAGAGTAAAATAAGGTAAAATATTTCTTGCAGTCTGGTATTACTTTTATAAATCTCTCCAGAGACACTTGGCCCATTATGGCTGTTTAAATAGGAGCAGTTTCACATCAAAACAAATAAAAATTCAGGCAAAGTTGGTTGAAAAGAAGGTTGTATTTGCTCACCAGAGCTCCTTCCAGGCAGGTAGCATAATGGTAGCCTCTGCCCATGATCAGTACACTCTTCTGCTGGTACAACTCTGTCGCCAGCTTCTGGATCTCATCATCCAAACTGAGGACCTCCTTAATCAGATCTAACACACACACACAGAGAAGAAAAACAAATGTGAGTGAGGATTTTTTGGAAAGTGGGAGCAACAAAACTTAATAATCTTGAGTAAAATATTGTGTCAACATGCTGCTGTCGTCACACGGACTCATAATGTGGGGCAGGGAGCAGCGGAGTGGCCAGACAGTCCTCATTAGTTTACCATTAGGGACATGCCATCATATGCTTTAGATCCAGAAAAGCATGTGAAGGCCTGCAGCCAGCAGCTCGTCTTCTCTCTCTCTCTTTTCATTTCCAAGAGGATTGTTTGAACAAACGACAAAAACGAAACAGGCTTTGGATGTACTTGATCTTTGCTCCGAGGGCTGCTTTTCCATCCATATACATTTTAATCACACATGTGATCAGCATTTCCCTGGCTGAACCAGAATACTGGGGGCTTGATTTACCTGGAAGCACTCTCAGGCCCTGGATTATCTCACGGCGTCTGGGCTGCATGGAAATCCTGTCATCGCACATCAGGAGCGCAAACATGATGAGGGCCACAAACTGGCTGGTGTAAGCCTGTACAGCACAAAGTCAGGAAAGCAAAAAACAATAAGTTTGTGTGTTATTAAAGGAGAAATCAGTAAGATATTTACCGTAATTTATCATGAAATGACAAAGATATGTCATCAAAGATTAAGGAAACATGCTAAGCTGAAAAACTCTGCAGTGTCCTCCCTTGAAATTTCTATTGTTCTCAGCCCTCTGCACTTTAAACTAGGGTTGTCAAAAGTATCAATACTTTTTCAATTCCACATGTTTAAAAACCACAACAATATTACCATTTGATAGTACTGAAAGAACCACAGCTATTTTGAAAATTATCTAAGCACTTATTCAAGACCTCAGTTCAGTTTTCTGTACCAGCACAGTGTGCAGGTTGTTATGAAAAAAAAATCCTATTTTTCCTACAGATTTCTGACTAGAAAAAGTGCTGAGCAGCATTACAAATGTTTGTAATGTTCCCAGCTTTCAGATGATGTATACCAATTTTATGTGTAATGTACTGATGACCTGCTATCTCCTGCTAGACCCCTGTCCCTCCCTAAAAAAGACAAAAATGGGTATATTGTAAGTGGAACAGGTTTTAAAGGTACTGCTGTTTTTCTGCTTTGAGCACTATACTGAATACAAAGGGCAGCAACCAGATCCTGACTTGAGCCTCTCTTTCAGTTGAGTCTTGAATCTTGTCTCCCTGTTTTGATAGCAAGCTCCAGCTAATAATCTGCACCAGATGACAAATGGAAGGAGAGGTGGGTTTTAGTACACGCCAAGCAGCATTAAAATGCGAGCAGTTGAGCTCAGTCGAGTTTGAGCTGTTCATCCTGGAAAACTTTGTGAACACACAGCATCACATCAGAGAGCATGCGCTGGAAATGTAAGCGCTCGGCACATCTGACACTCGATGCCTGCCGTCACCGCTGCCCACTCCCTCTCTGCTCCTTCATCTCCGAGCACGTTTGGAGGCCTTCCATGCCCATTTGGGAGATTTAATCAGTGCTCGGGCGAAGCCAAGTCATTTCACGGGACCCTCCAGACTCAGAAATGCCAGCGTCTAAAGCCAAGAATATAGCTGTAAAACCTTTACACTGTGTTTTTCCCCCCTGACAGCACGCTAACCACAGTCCCTCACACAGTCTGCGCTGTCGGTCAGATGTGGCAACATTTTTAATCCACATAGTAAAGTGGAGTGTTTTTCTATGTTCGTGTCACCAACTTTTGGTGTTTTTCACGCAGTGTTGCCCTGCAAACATGCCTGTCCTTACATACAGCTGAAACATGAGCAGATTTCTCTCAGACAGAAACAAATTTTGTATTTACGATGGATACCGTTAGGTAATTCATGAAATCAGTCTCCTTCCATTTACTATCAGCTGACCTGCCAGAAGGATTTGCTTTTTGATAGCATCAAACTATTTTGCCTCAAGTCTCAATTTATTCCATAAATCTTGAATATGATCAGATGAAATGGGAAAAAAAAGAAAAAGCTTTCCTCTTTTCCAATCCACAAAACCTCAAATTAGCGTGGAACAGAGAAAATAGAGGCCAAGTAGATGAATTTGGAGTAATTTAGCAGTTGGGTGCAATACATGTTCTCCAGTGATTTGATGAGCTAGGTCGTGCAGCATTTGGTTGAGCTGGGTGTGGGGATGTGGCCCAGTCAGCCAAGCAGTAAATGATGGCGTCTCTAAGGCGTGCTCTGGGGCTTTGGAGCAGTGCAAGAGTCGCTGAGCCAAGCCCAA
Source organism: Lutjanus erythropterus (assembly GCF_056507025.1). NCBI lineage: Eukaryota > Metazoa > Chordata > Actinopteri > Lutjaniformes > Lutjanidae > Lutjanus > Lutjanus erythropterus. The sequence goes on from NC_139326.1 coordinate 6,066,957, forward strand.
GGGCTGGGCCACGGAGGGACCTGCTCCACTGCTCCACTCTCTCCCTCTCACTCCTCACTAGCCGGAGCTCCACTGCTTCTCTGCTCTGCTCCGAGTCTAAACTGGCAACCCTTTTTGGTTTTGAAAAGGAGGTGGAGGGGGGAGAGGCAGAAAACCAAGGATCCCAGCTTTACATGAGTTGAGATGAGAAAATCAGGCTTCTTCATCTCCCGGTGGGATCAGAGTGGAGGAAAATGTCAGCTTCCAAGAGGCGGGGCCAGACTCACAATGGAGTTTTCATCTGGGTTTCATTCTGTCTCGGTGGGCGTTGAGTTCATTTATGAGATGATGCAACAAAGTGATGTACAGTTTCTTCAAGCTCAGTATCAGGGCTTCTGCAGGTCCTTAGTGATTAGTTAAGGACCTGCAGAAGCCCTGATGATCAATGATGTGAATTTTAGGCCTTAAAATGTCTTAAAGTAGACTTTTACAGGTCTACAAATTGAAAACGTTACTTTTATGAAGCTAAATTAACTTCAGTCTTGCTTTTAAAAGTGAAAAAGTTGTTTTGAAAAAAGTTTGTATGAATCATGCCAAACAAAACTAAGCTACTTCTGGAAGTAATAACTTAACTGTTTCTGTTAATGTTGCATTCTTTTAAGTAATGTAATGTGTATGTGTAATGAGTTAAATGCAAGTTCAGTGAGATCTGGCTCAAGAACTGAACATTCAGTATTTGGTTGAAGCATGTTTAAAATAACAAATTTGAAGTCAGCTGCACCTTGTAAAACTATCACTGACAGAAACCACTTAAATTAGGAACTCTTAGTATGAAGAGTCACATGGCACGTCAGCCAGCCTTTATGGCACTCATAAAGCTACAGAAAAAAGCAAACGCTTGCTATCAATCATTATTGTTCTGTATTAATTATCATTAAAGTCCAGCTGCAATGTGACCCACTCTGCACTGACAATTTTAACTTCTGCTACTCCGGTAAGCAACATCCAGAAAACATTTAGGATCTATGCCAACAATCATATGTATAACCCTGCAATACAATAATCCTATGCTATGCACAATGTTCATGTTGAATGTGAATAATTTAATTTAGTTTGCAAGAAATTCTGGGGCTAATATTTGCTATCAGATCCTTTGTACTTTTTGGCCAGTATGGATTTGATATTGGTCTTAAACTTCATTCATAATTGTCTTAAAGAGTCTTGAATTTAACTTCCTGAAATCTTCAGAGTGGACGTTAATAAGATTTCTCTTTTAAGTGGAAGGAAGTAACAAAGTACAAATACTTATATTACTACGCTTGAGTAGAGTTTTCAGGTATCTGTACTTCATTTAAGTACTTGTTTTTTTGACAACTTTTTACTTTTACTGGCTACATTTAACACATCTGTGCTTCCTACTCCATATATTTTCAAAACAGGTGTGTTATTTTGTTTTTAATGTGTTTGAGAGAATTTATTGATTATTTTTATTTAGCATCATTCCACACCGCCCTCCTAACATCAATGCAAAGGGGCAAATATACACAGAAAAGACAATTTCTTGGTGTATCCAATAGCGCTTATCACAGATGACAAACATAACAAGACAAAAAAGACATAACAGCTGTTAATCAAACTAATCAACTAATTGTTTCAGCTCTAATTAAAACAGAAATTTTAGATTATTGAGTCACAGTCATTATTTTTTATGAATTTTTTTTTATGTATTTCATAGCAGCTCTAAAAGGGAGGAAAAAAAGTGAAAAATGCATTATTATAGATGTAGATAGTAGTATTACCCAGATATAAACTTCCCTCCTCACACAAAAATGGTTCACATGTGTGTTTTGTTTACTTTCAGTCACTGACCGTCTATGACTGAGACAGTGTGTGTTAAACATGTCCTGCATTTAAAACATTAAAGTTTGTTGAAGTCCGTAGACTCACCTTGGTGCTGGCTACACCTATCTCTGGCCCGGCGTTGATGTGGACTCCACAGTCAGTCTCCCTGGAAATGGAGCTGCCCACTGTGTTGGTGATGCCCACAGTCAGAGCTCCTCTCTCCTTACAGTAGCGCAGGGCCATGAGGCTGTCAGCAGTCTCCCCTGGAGGATTGGCAGGAATATCAGTTTATGCAATGTTAACAGTACTGACAATAAAATTATGCTGATTTATTAGTTTGTTAGGAAATAGCTTTTGCACCACACAGGCCTCTGATCTGAAACAGCTTCACAGAAAAACCACTACAGAAATATCACACATCTTGCAAAAAAACATAAATATTACCCCACACACATTCAGAAGACCACAGAAGAGCAGAGGAGTGTATACACAGAAAACTCGACTGTACTGCACAAGTTTGACTCAACAATTTAAAAAGACTCAAGCTGAGCACAAAAAGAGATAAATCAGGAAGAACCAAAGTGGCTCCCAGGGATGGAAAGTGGAGGACAAATGGGGAATGTGTGCTTGATCTAGTCCAGATGGCACTGGCCTCCCCACCTGACTGGCTGATAAAGAAGCAGACGTCGTCTCGGAAGACGGGTGTGTTCCTGTCCAGGAAGTCGCTCGCCAGCTCCACCATGACAGGCAGCTCGGTCAGCTCCTCCAGCACCTGGCGGGTCTGCGAAAGCAACCGAGCACTGCTCAGCATCATTCTGTTCAAACAAGCCAGTCGTGCTCGGAGCACAGAGTGTGCCAGCGCACAGACCTCACACCTGTGTCCACAATATAGACGTGTTTCCAATATGGCTATTTACACCAAAGAAGAAATAGCATTCGGTTGGCGACTACTCACCGCCACCCCGGCGTGGTAACTGGTGCCACAGGCAATAAGGATAAGTCGCCGACACCTCTGGATCTCTTTGATGTGGTCCTTCAGTCCACCCAGAATCACTGAAAGCAAACCAAACAGCTAATCCATCATTCTGACTCATTATTTTCCACCTCATTAAAAAAGAACCATAAAGAGCCCAGGAGAGAGCTGAGAATTTTTTTTAAACAAAACTATCATTGACAACTGACTTTTACATCATTTGCTTTTTTTATACGTGTGTTGCTCTATCAGTGTTAATTTCAACTAATTTTTGTCAGTTTTCTTCAACATTTTTTTCCACCGATGAAAATGAGACGATAACTAAATAAAACAAATTTATGCTAATAAAAACTATGATGAAAAGTGCTGACACTTATTTCTTCATTTCACATTTCACGTCAAGAACCTTTGTAATCTGTGTGTAGCAACAATCACCGATAAAAACTCAACAAACTTGAAATGATTTGCAGACGAGTCATCCCAAAATTCACGGAAAGGTAAACACACTCAAATGTGTTTGTGTTTAAAGTTATTTTATCAGCTAACCCAAGTGTGTTTTTGTTAAACTTGAAATACACTACAAGCTAAAAGAAAACACTAATGTCCTGTGCTGATTAGAAAAGTGATCTCAAATCGTAAAATTAAAAGATTGACTGATACGCTAAAGGTTATAAGTGGAAAATTACACTATCCTCAAACTGAAACAAATATGTGACAAAAAAATAATGCATGTTTGAAGAAATTTTAGATATGATAAGAGAAAGGAGCAGACATGTAGTGTACTTAATGTTAATAACAGGCTAATAGATGTGTCCTCCAGCAGTATACAATACTTTTGGAAATTCTAGAGAAATGTTTAAATACTTCATGACACTCGGCTCTGGAGGGGTGACACCCCAGCTGCCACCCAAGTTTTGGACAGTTCTAGTTCAAAGTACACACATGAAAAGTTGTGGCTGGATGGAAATTTACAAGACTGAAACTCTGTCCGAGTACAAGCAAACACAGCAAGCACTGATGCTCCAACACGTTATTCGATGAGCTGTATGAAGTGTTGAGCTTATTTTCAATGAAAAAAGACATGTATTTGGAAAAATGTGTAAAAAATTGAAAAGGAAACATTTTATTGTTTTTTATTGCCACGTATATTGATAAATGTGATTATTTGCAATTAAATCTGCATATATTTTTGCCATTTAAAGCCTCCAGTTCACCCCATGAATATTTCTCTAGATCTGCCCCTGCACTTTAATTAAACCCACTCATTTTAGTCGACTAAATGTACTGCAGGTTCAGTCGACTAAAATCTTGCCATCATCAACTAAAACTAGACTAAACTTAAAACAATTCAGATAACTAAAATATGACTTAAACTAATTGGCATTTTAGTCAAAAGACTATGGCTACAACTAAATTAAAATTTGCTGTCAAAATTAACACTGAGCTGTGTCTATTCATTCTGTTCAAGTAGAATGAGAGAAAAAGCACCAGTTTTAGCTCGGATACACTGTAAACTTTGATTATGCAGTGTTGTGCAGGTAGCTGAAATAATCAGTGTATTTTACTTTTCAGATATCCTGAATTGAAGACATGTGAGCACGTGTTTGAGCAAAACACATGAAGGAAACAGAGTGGAAAATAGGGAATTTATAGGCGTGTTATTACGTGAAAGCGCCACTGAGAAAACGACTCAGACCTCACTCTGACCTGTGTTGTTGTCGAAGTTGACTCTCCCTCTCATGGTGTTGACCACAGACTCTGGCTGCTCAAAGATCTCCTTCTGCATGAAGGAGCTGTAGTTGCCTGTGGTGGGAGGATCAGAAATCAGGGGAACATTTCCAACAGTAGTATAAAAAACACAAGGTAAATGCCTCTTAAGGATACAAGTGATGGACTTTTATAAAGTGTAAGGCTACATGAGGCCGTCTGAAAAAGGTCTTGTTGACACACATTAAGTACCTGAAAATGCAAACCACAACATCCTGGAGGAGCCAGAAAAACCTTTACAATGTTTTACAGATAATCAGACTTTACTGGAAATGGAGGGAGTTACTGTCTTTTGGTTGCTTTATTAACTTATTCATAGCCACAGGGCAGGTCACTCCTTAAATGTAGGAAAAACAAATATAAGACACCAGAGAGATAGTGTTTTTCCATCAATAATAAACTGTGACACTGAAATATGCGTTTGAGCGTTTGTCAGCCTGCCTCTGACAGCAATTTGGGTCATGCGAATTAGGTTATTCAGCAGAAAGGCTCCAGAAACTGAAACGGAGGAGAGAGGCTGAGTAATGACAGGACCACAAAGGAATGTCGAGAGCAGCCAACATCAGTTTACCTCTGCCCTCTGCTGGAGTACAGAGGAAGAGTCGGTGAAGGAGAAAGAAATACAAAAACTCACAGACAATGAAACAATGAATAAGTTATTGCAGCAGTGACACATTTACCATTGTGAAAAATAAAACAATGAACACAAAGTTTAAGTGTTGTCTTTCAGCTTTCAAGTTCTGTAACTGTAGCAGGGTAATGCAAACCATTTTTTTAATATGATTAGAGGAGTGATAATTAGTCGCTTAATCAATCATTCGATTGAAACAAAATTAGTTGCCAAGTGTTTCGATAACTGATTAATCTTTTCAGTCTTTTTTCAAGCCAAAATGTCAAACATTTGCTGGTTCCAGCTTTTTAAATGTGAAGACTTCCTGCTTTTCTTTGTAATTTATGAAGAAAATGAGAAGTCTTTGGGTTTTGGACTACTGCTTGGACATAAAAAGCAATCTGAAGATTTCTCTTTGCCCTCTGAGAAATTATGATGAGCACTTTTCTAAATATTTTTTCATTTTATAGATTAAACCAGTGATTTCCAAAGTGTGGGCTGCAGCCCCCTGGTGGGCTGTGAAAGTACTTAAAGGTGTGCCAGAAGAGGTAATTAAAAATAGATAAGTAGGGCTGGAGCGTGACTTTCAGATTTCAAATTGGTGTGTGGCCTTCTTAAGTTTGGGAAAGGCTGGAAATAATTTTAGTTGCTTTCTTGACAAGAGTTAGAAGAGAGGATGGATACCTCTCATGTCTGTAGGGTCAATATGAGGCTGTAGCTGACTTAGCTTATCTGGCCACTGGAATCAGGGGGAACAGCGAGCCTGACTCTCTTAGAAGGTAACAAAATCCACCATCCAGCACCTCCACAGCTCACTAATTACTATGTTATATCTTGTTTGTTTAATCTGTACAAAAACTGAAGGTTAAACTCCCCGTAAAACTGGGAATTATTGATTTTATGTGCCAGACTGTTCATTGGCAGAAATCTCTACCTTCCTTGAGTCTCCACTGGTTGCTTGACACCCGCCAAGAAACTGTCTGGCGCACAACCACCTGCTGAAAGGCTAATTGTTGTTTTAAAACTTTGGTTTTAAGTTTTTGATTAAACAAACAAGATATAAGATGTTACGTGAGATATGAGACATGAGAATTAATCTTCTAATCGTCTCTCTTTAGATGATAAAATAATTCAGCATATTTACCAAAGTGTTGAAACATTCCTTTAATTTCTGGAACGAAAGGAGACATTTGCTACATGGTTCAACTTAAGTAAATGTAAATACACTTGTATTAATGCTGAGATTTACATCTCAACCTCAACTGTTTGACTACAAAGCTAAAAATAGAAAAAATACTTCATCGTCGTACTACAAAATGACTACACTCTATATCAACTTTGGCACAAAGAGGGAAGTTGAGGGTGATAAAATGGCTTCCCTGGGGGCGCAGCTGATCCAGCAGGGTCGTAACTGGCTGCATGATAACAAGGATGTCCTCAGGGCTGGATGTTAAAAGCCAGTTCAGCTATACAAGCAGCCGGTATCCCATTAAGACTTACACAATAATAACAGGGTTCAGGACAAAATTACAAGGCAGTGCAACAATGATTTATTAGTAGATATGGTCAGGGCAGGAGAAACGACCGGTGGGGAGAACAGGAACAGAACAAAAGCTGACCTTCCACTCACCCTTCATGATCTGCTGTAGCTCCATCTGCAGGGTCTGGATGGCGCGGGCTGGATAGTCTCCGGCCCTGCGCTTTATCCTGTGGATGGACAGGCGGCCGTCCATCACAGCCGCCACATCGTCGTCCTCCAGGAAGATCACGCGGTTTGTGTGCTCGATCACTGCGCTGTCGTGGCAAGAGACGACATCAAACATAATATTCACACTCTACAGACAGAGCTGAGCCGTTTGGAGCTGGCGAGCGTGTTTCATGGAGAGTGCTTGGATGCTGTAAAAGGCAGATGCACACACACGGGTATTTGCTTACCTTGCATCAGAGGCAAAGTAGTACTCCACAGCTTTCTCATCCACAGGGAACAGGCAGGTGTCCTGGTCTGTCCTGGGCAGGGCACTGCAGCTCTTCTTGTCTTTACCAGCTAAGGGAGAGAGAGAAAATAAACTGGGCCTCAGTCACACTTAAAACCCATTTACTCCTCATATTAGCATAAGTTATCTGAATAATAAATGATCTAATCTTGCCTTTGCATTTACATTTGGTAATTCTAACTCATTCTCCTTATCGTCATTAAGATCGGACCTCTGTCCTCCTCAAAACCTTGTGTAATTTGAGCTATTCAAAGATTGCAAATCACCCCCAGACTCCCTTAAAAAAAAAAACAAACAAAAAAAACAAAAAACAAAAACAGAATTTTGTGAGTTGGTGAATTAGGGGAAACTTTAAAACCCATTACTTCTTTCTTTGTCAGTTAGTCCCAGTGTGTAGGATACTGTGTCTAGATAAATTATATGCCTTGTTAACAGCAGATCAGCTGCACATATGAGTGCACATTGTATGAATTTTGCTGCCTATGATCCAAAAACAATGTGAGCCAGACTACCTCTAGATGTGGTCCGGCAGATCCAATCACATCCCAATCGTGACACATTTACACCTTGTATTAACACGTGTTTTTCTTATCTGAACAACGTGTCAGGATACAGGTTGCATGTTAATACCAGGTGTAAATAGGTTGTTGTATGATCATATGGGGACAAATTAGTCTAAAAGCAGAACTTACACGAGCGGTAAAGCACAGGAATATGATCTGTGGACAGCTTGTGGTCGCTCCTCACTCCCATCAGCAGTGGACTTCCCCTCCTGCACGTCAACATTTGTATGAGCCAACAACATCTGAATCTGCAGTAACACACAACAGTCTGACAGCATCGTGGAGAGTGTACCTTGTGCCGACTGCCTCTCCGGGGTAGTGCACACTTTTGAAGACCAGGGCAAAAGCTCCCTCCTGGCAGGCGGAAGAACAAACACGTCAGACAGGGTCTTTCATCTGCTCATCACTTCAGGTGCAGCAAAAACATGAACTCATTTACCATCTTTAGGAACAAGCATTAAGAATAATAAGTTGTGTGCATCAAGAACCCTCCTCTCTCTGTTTCTTCAGTTAGGTGTCCTCAGTGTTTACCAACTGAACCATCTCCAGATTAGCATATTTGCTCATGGCTCCTTAAAAAAATACTTCCCTCTTCTTTTCATGATATATTTGTGCTCAATTTCATGCTTATTCCTCACACAGCTTTTGTTTCCATTAACCCAGCCATAAGAATAATAAAATAAGATGGATCTAACCAATAAAAGGCCTATTATGTATATTGTTTGTAGATATTATTTGTGTTAATTGTCTCCTTTATCTTACTTGCCTTATGAATAAGCAACATTATGAGTATATGCTCCTAGTGTGATAATGATAGTATTAGTGTATATCTGCATGTATTATGAATGAGTGCTGAATGTGCATGTGTGTGTGTCTTATAAATATGACTGATACATGATACATGTGTAACAGATGGGTGTTTATTGGATGCACTGCTGTCAAACACACGTTTAAAATAATTGATAAAGCCCTTTCAAGCCCCTGGAAAATTTTCAGGCAATTCTCTTCACATTTCCTTGCAAATTTACTGTATATATTGTATCTTTTCTTACAGTTTTTATTAGGGCTGCACAATATGGTAAAAAATAAAGTCATATTGTAATTATTTTGACTGACAAACAAACAAACAAACATTAGTGATGAGTAGGTGCTTACAAGCTGCTGGGTCACACGTTCCACCAGTGTGGCGAAGCTGATGTCATCACTCTCCCGGTTGTCGTACATATACTTCACCAGCTTGGCGATGGTCTCTGTGTCAGTCTCTGACTCAAACTCATAGCCTTTGCTCTCCTGTGGAGATGGAGAGAGACAGTTAATCCTGTCTCCTTTCAGACGGATGAAAAGACATCTACAATAGTTCATGAAAGATATTTGCTCACCAGGAATTTCCTCAGGTCTTTGTAGTTGGTGATAATTCCATTGTGAATGACAATGAACTCTGCAGACCAGAAAAATTATCATAAACTTTAAAAGATCAAAGAAATAACTGAGCTGTTGTGCAATGGGTCAAACATTAAGATCTGTGGAGCGAGTCGTCCTCCTATCTTTAACACAGCTCACCATTTGTCTTGTCAGATCTGTGTGGATGGCTGTTAACTGGGCTTGGAACACCGTGGGTGGCCCAGCGGGTGTGAGCGATGCCGAGGTGAACATCAAACTCCACATCCAGGTCGAGATCCTGCTGCTCTGAAAGTCAAACAAACACAATACAGACGATATTCAGTATCCCAGCAGCACCACAGAACACAGGATGAGAAATTAAGGTTCCTTTTATTCAACTTAAGGAACTTCAACTCAGCTTACTGTGGATCTCCTCATCGAGAACCTTCACTTTTCCACGTTGCTTGATCAGTTGGATACTCTTGGCATTTGACTCCCAGTCCTTGCCATTGCCACCGTCAATTCCGACACCTTAAGACAATAAAACATAAGAAGGAGCATGACAATGGCAGCGATCACAAGTTCTGCAGTATCGACAGAAAAAGAACTATAGTGTTGAGCTGCACCAATAAACTGATTAATCAATCAAAACAAAATGATTTGCCAACTTCTTTGATCATATTTCAGAGAAAATTTGTCAAACACTTGCTGGTTCCATCTTCTTCTATGTGAGGATTTGCAGCTTTTCTTTGTGTTTTCTTTGAAGACATCACAAACAACTAATCAATTTATTGAGAAAATAATGAGCAGATGAATTAATAATTATAATAATTGTTAGTTGCAGCCCTATGGTGTTTTTTTTGGCTTCTATAAGAACAGACCTCCAACATAAAATCCAGCTATGTTCAACTAATGCATGGAAACAAAAAAAGCTGTGTGGAATACAAACAGACTAACATGAAGTAAATTAAATTCAATAATTCACAATGACCATCAGTCTTGCTTTGTGCTCCTACCTCATTAGAACATACTAAACAAATGAGTGTGATTAATAGGACGATTCTTATGCTGCATTAACATTTTATTAGACACACCGTAAATACTATCAGCAACTTGGTGGCATTATGAGCACCAACTGTCCTGCAGAGGGGGCAGTGAGGAGACACTGAAGGAATGAGCCTGATAAAAACAAAGTGTGTGTTGGTGATGTGAGCCTTTCAGCGTCTCTCACCGGCTGAGTCGTAGCCTCTGTACTCCAGACGCTGCAGACCTTTGAGGAGGATCTCAAGGATCTCACGTCGAGTCCTTGGCACGTGGTAGTTGAGATATGCAAAGATTCCTGGGGAGAGGAGCAAAATGTCAAGATTGAGTGTTGTGCTTGTCCTTTGAAAGTCTGCTTAGAAGAGCAGCTGAAGCACACATCGACTGAAATGTCTGCTAGACCGGTACATCCGGTGTTAACTGTTAATTCAACCCTGTTCTGCAGCTGACTCTCAATGTTTACAGCAGAACAGCCCTAATTATCACCCAAATGAGCGTCAACTAGGCCTGAATGATTTTTAAAAATATCTCAATTATTTTGACTGATATTGCAACTATAATATGATTTAGAATATCAGGAATACTTTTTTTTACTTAATTATAGTCATTTTAAATGAAAAACACTGAAATGATTAAGATGTGGTTTTAGCGAGGATCTGTACCACACAAAGATGTTTTCTCAAATTGTTTAAGAAAAAAAAGTCACAATTCTCTGATTTCAGCTTCACAAATGTGAATATTTTATTTTGACAATAACCTGAACATCTCTGAGTTGTGAACAAAACAAGTCATTTGAGGATGTCATCTTTTTGCTGCAGTCACGCCCTCATTATTTCATAAATCCAAAACTGTATTGCATGTCAAAAGTCAATTATGGGCAAAGCCTGAGAAACCAGTCTTACAAGAGAGTTTACTGTGGTAGGAAAACAAATCTTTTTTTTCTGTCTGAGCAGTGAGACCTGCTTGGAGACAATGGAGTGTATCTATAGACCTGGTGTTTTGCAAGCTGATATCACCTGCCTCTGAAAGTGTGGGAAAGGAAGCGACTGTCCCAGAAACACAAGAAATCTCCCTCAAGATAAGATAATAGTACACAACTATGACTGCACATTAAACCATCTCAGCATATCATTTCAAGATGTTTTTTTCAGTCTCACTCTGTAAATCAAACTGAGTTGCGTAAATCAAGACTTGAACATTTAAAATTGACAAATTTAGTCATAGTCAGTACATCTTCCTGCTGGCATCCACAGCCAGTCCAATTTTTGTCCAGCGAGTAACTCACACTGACAGGAGTGTCACCTTAATTGGCCAAAGGGGAGGCATGAAATACAGCCCTGTTACACAGCTAAGCACTGCCAGATAAATGCAAATGTGGAGCCAGAAGGCTGCCTGGTTCAACAGAGCATTCATTCAAAACAGCAGGTGACGGGGGAGAATGAAGTTAGGGGCAAATGCCTGCAGGAAAGTGTTACAGCAAGCAGGCAAAAATCAGAAGACTAGTAGTGATGCGCTATAATATAGACACGTCATCAGTATCAGCTTTAAAATTAAAATCTGATTCTGATCGGTCAATTACAACTTTATGTGGTCTGTTATTTCTGTATAACAGACCACTGCTATTAGTGCTGGGTGTCGATTCAGATTTCCCAGATTAATTTGATCTGATTCACTAGGTCCTGATTCAATATTGATATTGATTCGGTTAAGGATATTTCAGTTACAATCCTGATTTTGTTTGAATATAAAAGAGATTTCAGAGAACTGATTCTGTAAATTATACAGGAAACCCTCAAACATTTTTCAGGCTTTAATATTTCTTTGCTTATCATTCTAGATATTTTATTGTGGACTTCTTATCATGCTATTATGGTACTGTGCGTTTCTGGTTTTGTTACATCTCTATTAGTTATAAACTGGCACGCCTGTGACAGTGTATATAAATAGAGAAGTGTTTGTTTTCGATTCCTAAGAATACCAACTAGTCTATCTGGTTTGATTAGTGTACCTGGAGATTGTGGTGGCAGTGATGGGAAACAGAGAGGCATCAGTTATCAGTCAGTGTGAGGCAAGAAGAGATAGTGACGGATGAAAGCAAAGCACTGCAACCACATTACCACAAATGATCATGACTAATTTATTTCCCAGGCATTTTCTCAAGAAGAGTTTAACATCAGCGCCCAATGACAGCAAGTTACATCAAATCAGTTGGCACGTCTAGTCACGCTCATGGTGGCAGAAGTAATCAGATCCTTTACTTTTGTAAAACTTCCAATAAAGCCATGGAAAAATACTCAATTACATTAAAAGTCCTGAAATAAGTAGCATGTTAGTGTTGTAGCTGCTGGAGGTACAGTTAGTTTGGACTACTTTAGTAGCTAGCTAGTTTGTTCCGGTGGTTCCCATTCTAGGGGCTGAGCACTTCCACAGTCATCAGGTAAATCTGAGGTGTCCTGAAAAACACTGGTTTAGCTAATCTTTAATAATGTGTCGGTCTTCAAAAACTTGATAGATTGTCCATTAAATCTGCAATGATTAATAATTCATTGATTATTAATCAACTGTCGAATTTATCTCCAACTAATTTGATAATCAATAATCAGTTTAAGTTAATTTATAAGAAAAAAGTCAAAATGATCAGATTCCTGTTTCTTAAATGTGATTCTGGTTTCTTTACTCATTTATGACAGTAAACTGAATATCTTTGGGTTGTGGACAAAACAAGACATTTGAGGACATCACTTCAGGGTTCGGAAAACACCGATTGACATTTTTCACCACTGGACCAAACAATTAATCGATTAATCAAGAAAATAATCAACAATGAAAACAATCGTTAGGTGCAGACCTGTTATCCACTGACACAGATCTTCATCTGAAAAGTAACTAGAGCTGTTGAATGAATGTAATGGAGTAGAAAGTAGCTTATTTCCCTCTGAAATGTGGTGGGGAGGAAGTGTAGAATTAAAAAACTCAACAAAACTCAGGTAACTTAAGTACAAGTACCTCAAAACTGTACTTGAGTACAGCAGTAGAGTAAATGTACTTAGTTACTTTTCATCACTGATTCAGGCTTTCATTTATAGGCAAAAATAGTGTCTCTTCTGTTACAACAAAGTGGCAACATTAACTCATAGTTAGTCTAAGCATGTAACGCTACATCAATGAACGAGAGTGACAGATGTTTCACAATTAACTCGGGGAAAGTTACGTTATAAACGTAATGTGACCGCAAACCACGTAACTGTCTGGTTAGCAGGAAAAAAGCCGGGCGTCATTTTAACGTTATTCACAGATGACTTGCCGTTTGACACGCTTGATTTTACATCATACAAATAACACGTATAACTAATAAAGTGAAACATCAATTGTTTTATATTTGGCTAGCTAACAGCATCAGCAGCACCAGCTCATGTTCGCTAACTCAGGTTAGCCACCCTTAGCTAATTTCCATTGACTTACACCTTTAGCCTAAGCTAACTATGCTAGCACTACTTCAGATTTGATTCAACAGCTGTTCTGATAAATAAAAAATAAGATACATTTCCGGCTGAATGATATAAACGTAGAATTTACTCAGTACTCACCACACATGTCTACAGTTTGGGTGCCAGACTTACAGCTACTCGGGTAGCTGGGAACGCCTGTCACTTAAGCTTCGCCCCCTTCTGATGCCACTGAATCAGAGCCAACCACCATCCTCCACGGCGCCCTCTGATTGGTCGAGCGGCCTGTCAGTCAGGTTGCACCTACCGACGCAGGCACTCCTGACGTGGCACAGGATGCAGATCCGTGGGTAGGACAGTCAGACAGGCAGTCAGTCTGTCAGAAGCACCCCTAAAATCAACATCCCTGCACAAAGACGAGCCTGTGCTCTCTGCCAACTGCAAATATAGAGCCTCAGCGATAAGTCGATTAGTAGTCAATTATTAACGTATTAACTATCATTAATCATTAATTATCAAAATAGGCAATTATTATTAAATTGCCTTTTTTCATTGGTTTGAGTCATTTAAATTTAAATAATAAAAAAAAAAAATCAAAATGTTCTTATTCCAGCTATTTAAATGTGAATATATGCTGGTTTGACTCTGATCCTTCCTGTTGTGGACAAGACATTTGAGGACGTCATCTAGGGCTTTCATGAACGCTGATTTGAATTTTCCACTATTTTATAGACTAAACAGCCAGTGGCGGACTCAGGTTACACGCAAAAAATCATGATACATTTTATTAAGTTTTGTCAACTGGAAGGGCACTATAGAGGGCACTTTATCAAGCTTTATCAAGTTTCTCGTTATAACATGGTAAGTTTGTATATGGTCATAATGTAAAAATATCTTGTTATAATGTGAAGAACATTAAACAATAAAGTTGTAACTTTATGTAATACTGATCCTGAATTTGTGTGGCAGTAGAACTACAAACTCACAGAAAGATTGGGTTTCATTGGGTTACAGCTTTAGTTCAGTAATATCTCTACATTTGCTTCACTAGTCTGACAAAGAGCTCCATGTTTTCAATTTAAAGTGAAAGGCAACCAATGCAGCTGTCAAAAAAAGTTAATAAAGTTGAATGACTGTGGCAGTGATATTGAACAATCGTAATCTTGTACGTTTGCAGAGGAAGGGGCTTGTGAAAAAGTAATATTCACCCACATACACAACAAAACACTGTTATATCAGGAGGCACAGACGGCAGTCATAAAATATTTCAATAACCTTTATTTATATACATACAGTATACAGGTTTTAGTCCTAAAGGTTGTGTTGACAAGCGACTGATTCAATAAAAGTGTAACAATATGAAATAATAAATATAGTTAATTTTAGCTCTGCAGCCATCAGTTTCTATGACTTGACTCTTCGGCCCAAATCTTAAAAATACTGTCATACAAAAATCAATAACATGTGAATGAAGGATGGTGATGATGAGCTCTCTTACACAGCTATGCTATTCATAAGGCTGGGCATAATTTAAAAAACTATGATACCAGTACCAAAAACCAATTTCCTTAAAGTGACACCGACAAAATAGAGTACTTTGTTTGATACCCATCATGTGAATGGAAGCTGCAAAAATCCTTCAGAAGTGTAGAACATTTTTGTGGCATCTCAACACACTGAACTGCCAACTACCTGCCAAAAGTGGACCAATCACATGTCACATCAAATCAAAGAACGCTTGTTGTGACTGGCTGCAAACAAAATCACAGTCTTTTTTTTTTTTAGATCTGGGTATAAAAAGGATCAAATGCAGGTATTGTTTGACTAGAGATGTTTTGATACTACATGGTACTGGGTTATTTTGAATACTGATACCCAGCCCTAGCTATACACCAAGTCATTTCTTTGCAACTATGGCTTTGCATAATAGTAGGGGGGGGGGGGGGGGGGGGGGGGGGTGAGGAATGTGGAAATGTGGTTCTAGTTTCAGTGTAGTTCAAGCTTGAGCAGCCTTCTCTTCCTCCTCATCTTTCACCTTTGGGGAAAAAAAGAGCAAAACAAGATAAGTGAGGACATCATCTTAGGATGTGGGAAAGTGATCTGCATTTTTCACCATTTTCTGATATTTATAGACCAAACAACAAATTGCTAAAACAAGAATAACCATTAGTTGCAACCCTAGTTTATTGTTATTACTGGGACCTGTCATTGTCAGTATTTCAGTATATTTAAACTATATTTCAGTAACACATTTTGTATACTGAAGTTATAATTTGTGTCACATCTGCCCTATGCAATTTTTGTTTACAAAGCCTAAAACAAAAACAGAAAGTGGACTCGGCTTGTGCTAGAACAGTAGCATAAAATGAACAGAATAAGACAAATAATTAACTGAAATTATTTGTATGACATTATTACTATGGTCATTATTATTTTATTTGTCAGGTAAAGTTTTCTGATTGCCTTAACTATGAACCATAACAAGGTGAAATTGAAAATATTGTGTCCTCTGGCCGAACAAACCTGCTCCACTGATTCAACTTCGGGGACGTAAAACTGCAGCATGTTTTGAATTCCATTCTTCAAAGTAATAATGGAACTGGGACAACTGGTGCAGGAGCCCTGCAGCTTCAGTTTAACAATGCCGTCTTCAAACCCCCGATACAGAACATCACCACCATCCTCCTGCACTGTGGGCCTGAGGGAAAAAAGAACATCAAAAAATTTGGAAAAAGGACAGACAGCCATGGTAACGCTGATATTAGAGCGCATCTTCACAAGCGGCTACCTTATTCTAGTATCCAGGAGTTCTTTGATCATTGCAACTACTTCATCGTCATCATCCGATGGTGCTGAAAAGACAAGTGGAGATTCCTTAGCACAATCAACTTGTCCTACCAGTTCTGTTAATCTCATTGTTTTTTTGCAGAGCTGGCTGACGTCCGTACCTGTGTCCGCACTGGGTTTGCTGTCCTCATTGACAACAGGAAGTCCAGAAGTGAAAAAGTCCATAATGGCAGCAAATACATCAGGCTTGATTACCTTCCACTCCATATTTGAATCAGACTACATGAGGAGAGGACGGAAACAAGTTTTTCAAAGCAACAACATTACAACATGCTTTACTATAAATTATATATCAGCTGGACCCGGTTTTACCTTTGATACGGTGATAAAGTCGGGGCCCAGGAGCACACCTTTGACCCCATCGATCCTGAACAGCTGTCTGAAATCAACACAAAACATTACTGAAGTTTAGTTATATTTGGGACGAATTGTAACATTAGTTTGACACTTAAAACATTTGAAACTGTTTTGAAATATAAAAAAAAACGAGGCTATACAAGCTGAACCAATACTAGATATTATGCTTAAAGCTTCTCCAAGGAACGTTTGTATTTTGTTGATTGTGGAGGCCCCTGTAAAGAAAAGCAGTGTTTCCACAAAATGCAAACTAACCAAATTAAAACCTCCTTATCTTTCTTCCCTTTAAATTTTGCTTGTGAAAATGTAAACACAGGCTGTTTCATCTGATTTCAAGGAGACGGTGACACACATAAAGAACAACTACACAGAAGTAGCAGATCTTCACTCTGATGGTCTCGATTGCTTACGTACGTCATGTAGTGTTTATACTGTTTATAAGGAGATCATCATTTTATTAGTCTGTGTGTTGTTGACACACATAATTTATTAAAAAGTTTTAACCTGTTTAAGCAGAGGGAATTTAGGAGAGTTAAACTTAATGAAAAAATATATTAAATGCAACACTGTGTTTATTAAAACAAGCTATATCTAATCTAGCATAACAAAAGGTGCTTTCCCTTTTTCCTTGTAATGTGGCACATTATGTTTCTTTTCCAAAGATGAAAAATAAGGAGGTGAATTAAAAAAATAAATAAAACAGGTGTTAAACAACATGAAACATTTAAATTTAATAAATTTACAGGTCAGACATAGGAAATGAAAACGTCCAGTCACTTGGCATGTCACTTTTTTTCAAATCTGCCCCTTCTAAAAAAAGTAATTGATCAGGACTGCTGTACACTATTTGAATGATTCAAAGCTTATTTTGTAGCTCAGACACACAACCACAGTAACAGAATCTGCACTGGAGGACACACTGTGTTTCACATTTGTAAGCACTGGATTGGACAGATATGCAGAGGAACAGTATGCTCAGCTTTAAGGACGTTGCTTGCAGACTCAAGGACGACCTGAGGGACGCTCAAGACGTCTTACTGCTATTTCTGTGCTGACAATGCTTCGGCTCTCACGCTACTGGTACAGCAGGTGAATAAATCTTCACACTGGACTTGCTGCACAGGATAACTAATAATAGAAGAATGGCCGCATTCCATTTAGCTGTGTAACAGTGGAACATAGCCAACATTGATGTTATTGTTCAAAGATGTGTTGTCCCTACGATGCCAGGTCACAATACCTGCTATGACAGTGATTTATTACTCCCTCTTCAGTAACCTTGCATTTAAGACGTCATGTACCTGGCTAAGGGTGAGCAGTGTGCGTCACGAGGACTGGCAAAATTCATAGTTCCTGTTTCAAGAACTGTGCGACCAGGCAGAAACTTTAGACTGTTTGGATTTGGTGTGTCCTGCGTCTGCACAAACATGGTCCTTCCTGGAAAGAGATAAAATGCAAAGCACAAGATATTATGTAGAATTTTCTCCAAATTTAAGGGCCACAATGATTCTGCAGCAGGTATACAAACCAGGGACAACCCAGTGGGGGTTTTGAGGCCATCTGTCCGAGACCCCTGTGTTATGTGAAGGCCAGTGTAATCCAGCGCTCTGATATCCACTGCCGACAACACTGAGACAACACATAAGACAGATTCAAAAGGTTATTACCAGAGGTCGAAGAAATACTCAAATATTTTACTTGAGTAAAATTAGCAACACCACAGTGAAGAAACACTCAGGTAAAACTCCTGCTATCAGAAATGTATTAAATATAAAGGTCAAGCAATGGGTAGCCACAGTGCAGCAGCTGGAGACCAAAACCAGTTCTAAACCAGCAAAAAATATACGCAAATTATCCAAAGTAAAAAGACTCATAAGGCTGAATGACTTTCACCTTCATGTAATGCACCTTGAAAACCCAGAAAAGGTGAAATTTATGCCATATCACAACATAACAATATCCAAAACCTAAGACAATGTCAGTCTCACATCATGATATCGATATGATATATTGATATATTGCCCAGCCCTACTGACTGTTGTTTAATGGACTACAAGTGTGAGCTCTAATTATGTTTTGTCTGTAAAGTGACTTGTAATTAAGATTATTATAAAAGTGTAGTGGGGTAAAAAATACAAAACTTTCCTCTGAGTTTTAGTGGAGTAGCAAAGCAGCAGAAAATGGAAATATTGAAGTAAGGTACAAGTACTGTACCTTAAAATTGTACTTAATCACTACTTTCCACCATTGGTTGTAACAGCAAAAAATCACGTCATTAACAAGTCCATGCTGCTAAAAATCTGATTATTAAGTTCTCATGCAGGCCTGATTCATTCCTCCCTCCCACTTGTGGACGTGGCAGTAACAGATTCCAACACGAACCTGTTGAGTAAGACCAATCTACTAAAGCTCTTCTGTGCACAACACATAATTCCAGTTTAGCAGAAGTAATACAAATTGTGACATGAGGCAATGAGTAAACAAGTCCTGCAATGACTCATGCAGCACATATTAGTCATCATTTATCTTGTCCTTGGCAAGGGAAAAGCACATTTCAGGTCATGTTAGTATAGATAATGGATGGATGTCCTGACCTTCCCATATAGATAAATATCTGGTTTAATACAGTGCAAACAAAAAGTCTTAACCAAGACACCAAACATCCCTCACTGTTAGGTCTAAATTCAATCATAAGAAATACATAATTATGTGACATAACTGTATATGAAATGTGTGCAATGAGGATACTAAATTACTAGAGAGATAATTGTGACTTGCAGGGTTTATTTTTCAACAAGTCTAAACATAAAATCAGAGCTACACAGGAGAGTCCAGAAAACTTAAACCCACTTATCATTAAATTTGTGGCAGGGCTTTCTATTGATTTTCAGCCCGATGAAACTTGAGAGATGTAGAACAGTTTTACACATGGACTCGGGGTTGTGTGGCTCGATTTATACGAACATTTAACTTAATTAAAACAGGAAAGCAATATTTACTAGTATTAGTTCTCGGATACCAAAGGGAATGTTTTTTGTTTTTGTTGTTGTTGTTTTTGCCTTTTAAGTTGCATGATTTAAACCCCACCAAATATTTAAAATTTATGGCTCTTCTTGTAAGCATTTCCCTACATTTCCACACAATAGTTATATATGGGGGGTGCTGTTATAAAAGAGCAGTGTAGCGTTATAAATAACTAACTTTGACTTTAAAAAATAAGATATAATATTTTTCTATTGTGGTTGACCAGTGTAAAAAATTATCTAGATTATCTAAAGTCAAAACAAGAAACGACGCATTTATCACATCACGCTTCTGTTAGCTAATAATCATCCTGCGTCACTCTGCAACTTAGCCGGCTAAGCTAACCTGTTAGCTGTTAACATTTAACGTCTGCTGGACTCTGGTACGTTAGAGATCGAAACATCACACAAGCATTAAAAAGACAAATGCGAGGACACAACACTGTCACAACTGACAAACAGGTAAACTTACGGACGCGAAAGTCTTGCTGCAATACCCAACAACCTGCCGACCTGCCTGTAAGTCGCCATGTTTGTTATGATTATCTAAAAGGAGCGGAAATTATCTGTCCTAATTGCGGAAGTGACGCAATATTATTGTACGTCTCCTAAATTTCCCCCCTGCACGTCTGTAACCATTTGCTGTGGTCAAACGCAATTTTGTGAAATCTCTGAAATAATATTGATCAGCATTAAAAATGCCGAGTGGTAAAAACTTTAGGAGGAGACAAGACTCGTCAGATGAGGAGGAGGATGAGACCACAGAAGAAGTCAGGTACAGAACTTTACTGAGACTCTAACATGAACAAAAACGCCACATAAACGTAACGCTAGCTAACGTAGCTAACTGCTCTATCAAAGTTTTAAAGCCTCTGTTTTGTCTTAGGTGTTTTATATATTTTTAGCTAATGTCATTTTATTTCTATGTATTTCTTGGTCCTTTAGATCAAAATTAGAGGAGGCTAAAGAGCTTCAGAGTTTACGGAAACGACAGACCGGAGTCAGGTAACGTGAACGTAACACTTGTGATGCTGTTTCTCAAGAAATGAAAACGTTTAAAAAGTTACATTCTTTGAGGTATAGCATGAGATATGAATTGATATTCAGATTTCTCTTTTGTTTAGTGTGACCGCCCTCTTGGTAGGAGAGAAACTGCCGCCAGAGGCAGAAATTGATGTAAGTGACTTTGTTAAATATTAATTTATTTTGCTCACCCGGAATATGTGTGTGCTCTTATTATATTTAACCTTTTATTACACAAACAAAAAAGTATAACATCTTCAAACAAACAAAAACCACAACCCACATTCAAAAATTAATTGTTTGACATTTTTGCTTGAAAAATGGCTGAAATGATTAATTGATCATCAAAGTAGTGGGCAGTTTCATTTTTTTTCTTTTTATGGATTAATCGACCAATTGTTGCAGTTCTACTTTAGAATAACGTAACCTCTGCATGACTTTGAGCTGAATCAGCTGCAACTATAGCGATTGTTGCTTCATCATTCAAATAAACATTTCTTACAGAATGACCCGTTTAAACTGAAGACTGGAGGAGTTGTTGACATGAAGAAAGTGAAAGACAGGAATAGGGACATGTAAGTAAATCTGTGACTGCTTTAATTATTTTGATGCAATGCTATTAATGTATTTTATATCTACTGGTGTGTCATTACAAAATGAAAAATGTCTCACATATGACACTGATGACCTCTGTCCAACATGCAGGACAGAAGACGAGACGGACCTCAACCTGGGCACGTCCTTTTCTGCTGAAACTAACAGAAGAGACGAGGATGCGGACATGTATGTCTGATTTTTTTCACTTGTCACATACAGACATACACATTAGGTAAAAAGGTTCACCCAGAACCTTGACTACAACATCTGTTTATTAATTTGTTTTTTACAACGTGCTTTCTAGAATTCTTTTCCATGAACTTGTCCTCACAGGATGAAATATATTGAGACAGAGCTGAAAAAGAAGAAGGGTTTGGTGGAAGCTGAGGAGCAGAAAGTTAAGGTGAAGAATGCAGAGGATCACCTGTACGAGCTTCCTGAGAACATCCGAGTCAATTCTGCCAAGAAGACAGAGGAGATGTTGTCCAATCAGATGCTGAGCGGGATTCCTGAAGTCGATCTTGGCATTGAGTACGTAATGAAGGTTTTCAAAATCATCCTGTAGATTTATCTTTTGGACTCTTCAAGAGTTGTCTTTTTCTGCAATTGAGAAAAATAGGCTGACATCCGGTTTCTGTCATTTCTTTCCCAGTGCAAAGATAAAGAACATCATCTTCACAGAGGAGGCAAAAGCCAAACTCCTGGCAGAACAAAGGAACAAGAAAAAAGACCACGGCACATCATTTGTACCCACCAACATCGCTGTCAACTACGTCCAACACAACCGCTGTGAGTTCTGTCAGTCTGTAAGCAAAGGGGTTTAAATGGTGAGAGGATACCAGAAGGTAATAAGAGGTGAGAGGTTGATTAAATTTGTAAATGTCTTTTCTCAGTCTACCATGAGGACGTGAATGCACCACAGCGGCACCACCGACACAGAGAAGAGCCTAAAGCGAGGCCGCTGCGTGTGGGAGACACTGAGAAACCAGGTCCAGAGGGTAAGACACTGCACAGCCACACTCTCATGAAAGAACCACACATACAAACAGATTAGTTCTTAACTGGTTTGTACGAGTGATTCACACCTCAGAACTTTGTTCTATTTTTAATTTTCTCTCAGGCAACATTAGTCTGTTTAACTCTAAAGTTTAAATTATAATATAATACTGTATTTATCCATATAGCCTGATGACATTGTTTACTAATTTAAATTGGCTACTAGCATCAGTATCAGGCGTGTTGGTCTTCATGTCCAAGTTGCTGCTTGTCTTTTTCTTTTCAAAAACGTGTTGTTTTTTTTTAATGAGTCAGCTTTCAGGAGCAGAGTTGTGTGACATCCCAGGTCAACACTGATAGTATGAATGATGTTTTTATTGGCAGGCAATTAGAAAGATGGACACGGAAATTAAGATTCCGATATATAAAATAAAAAAAAAAAAATTGCCATTTTGCTGAGGCCCCCACTATGAAAATCACTGTATTATGGCACAACAGTCCGTCCACCTCTCTGATTGACTTCCTCTTCCCGTTGCAGTCAGCGATCACCTTGCTATAGATGTTTTTTTTAAAGCCATTTTCATATGAAACCAGTTCTTTATATCAGAGACAGTACGACCCTTAGGTGACACAGCATAAACAGCACTCTTTACTGGCTTTAGCAGGTCCCTTAATTCCACTGCTGGCACTATTAAAATAATCGACTGGCTCTCTCAAAGCAGGACCTCAATCTCCAACACGTTCTTCTTTTTACTCTTTGAGGATGTTTTTATGATTGAACTCTTCCTAACACATGGGGCAGGATGTGTAACCTTGTATAATATTATTGGGCTGTTAATTGAACAAATTTCTCATAAACATGCACTCAAAGACACACACAGGAGGCATTCATGTTTACGAGGGTAATTTACAGTCATCTGAAGTTAAGGCGTGTTGAATCTGAGGTGGCAGACTCATACAAGCCTTCTGTATGAGAAAATTAAGACAAAATGTTTTTGCGTGAGGCCCATTGTTCACATAAACAGTGGAGTAGTTGGTTGTCCTATAATCTGATTTATACCTTCATCTGTTCCTCCACAGCATCGTCACCACCCAACTACCGCAAACGTCCAAACAACGAAAAGGCCACAGATGACTACCACTATGAGAAGTTCAAGAAGATGAATCGACGATATTGAGGAGCTGAATGTTTTTTTTAAAGGATAACTTAATCAACTTCATGTCCATCTTTATAAAAGATGAAGCCTCCAGATGAGCAGACTGGACTTCCAGGACAGTGTTGTAGTTTGTAAAGATTGTAAATAGCTCCCTGTGGTGATCTGTATTCAGTACATTTGCTTTGATATCTGTAACGTTAAAGGAAAATTTCACATCATTGACAAAAACATGTGGCTCAGGATTGTCTGAGGACCAAGCTGAGTGTTCTTCCTCCTGCTCTGATTCGTGAGAGACTTTGCTTTTTAGTTCACTGTTAAATGTTTTTTATAAATAAAAACTAGACCACAGGACTTAAGTTGTTCTTTAATGTGACCAGTGCTTGGATGAGAAAAAAAAAAAAACAGAAATAAAACATTACAAAAGTCATACTAAACAAATCTAAGAACATACACTCATATTCAATACTTAAACCAAGTCCAACATAAGAATATAAAAAATGTTTAAATGCAGCAAAGGTACACTAAAAATTCAGTTGTCAGCATATTGTACTTTAATCCAGACTTGAATATACAGTATGTAAGTCAGTGTCTGATGAGAGGTTCATATCTAATGAGTTTTAGATGATAGACTATCATCGTAGGTTCCCAGGAGTTCCACCAATCTCAGCAGACCCCTGCACAAACGTCATACGTGTAAGTCTAAGTGAACCAACTCAATGTTTTATTATTTAGTGTTTTTAGTTTGTCACGGGTGCTGAAAAAAACACAAGGTTTGTCAATTCATCCTTTGTGCTGTTTTGACTGAGTCTGAGTGGCAAAAACATTTTGCTTCCTTGTGCAGAACCCCCAGGTGCACATATTTTTTTTCTTTTTTTTTTTTTTTTTTTTTTACAAGAAAAGCATATTTTTAGGGCAATAGGGAATATTTTCATGATTAGTTGCTTGATCTATAAAAGTGGTAAAAACATGTTGATCAGTTTTTCCCAATGTCCTCATGTCTTGTTTTGTCCACAAGCCAAAGACATTCAGTTTACTGTCATACAGGAGTAAAGAAACCGTAAAATATTCACATTCAAGAAGCTGAAATCAGAGAATCCTGACTTTTTTTGCCTTAAAAAAATGACTCCGACCAATCAGTTACCAAAAATAGTTTACAATTAATTTGATAATCGATTAATAATTGCAGCTTTATATATTTTGTAAGATTTTTTGTAATCCTGAGCCTTTTTGGTAAGGTTACTCAGAACAGAGAGTAGTTTAATTTTTCTCAGGACAAGTTGCAAGTTTCACTTGCTCCCACAATTTCATGGCAGAAAACGCTTAAAAACATTGCAGCATGCATCACATTTTTTGTTTTAGTAAAGCTGCCATAAAATCAGGCATTTTAGGCTTCAACATGAGAAAAAGCCTGCAAAAACCTGGAGGGGCTGTCCAATGAGCTTTTCAAGTATTTTTTGTTTAGTAAAGTTTTATTTTACTCTTTTCCTTTAATACCTGTTTATGCAAAAGAAATCCTTAATACTAAAGTTTCAGTCCACTACACAGTGGCAGATGTAATCAGACACTAGTTCATAATGTCTAATGGAAACTAAATGAAACCACTTAAAGTCCAAACTGAGCACACGTGTTCCACTAAGTGTCCACTCTCCCCCTCATGGTTTCTCTATAGAGGACGTCCCGTGTCCGTTGAGGTGGTGTTGGGGGTTTGTCTCCTGTGAAGGAGGTCCCTCCACGTCCTCTCGGTCCCCCTGGGTAGAGCTGCAGCTGCTGCCCGGGGAGGCCCAGCTGTCTCGGCGGCGGTAGGCCTCGCACAGCGGCAGATCAGTGCTGTCCCACTGACTGTAGCTTTGTGGAGCGGAAACCAGTAGGAGGCAAAGAATCAGCGCAGCACAGAAAGAGAGGAGCAGACAAGAGCAGGAGGTCAGAATAAGCACATTCATACACATAGAGGAGCACATGAGGGCACACATACGATAGAAGGATGGAGGTTATGCAGAAGCACTGGAATCAACGCATAAACCAGCTGTTTATCAACTAGATACTGCAGTCAGAGGGGTGACTTATTAATTGGTGATTTTAAGTTCAGCAAAAGGTGCAATTAGTTGCTGATGGAGGAGAAAGCAGAGCGAGTGCAGCG
Source organism: Lutjanus erythropterus (assembly GCF_056507025.1). Taxonomy (NCBI): domain Eukaryota; kingdom Metazoa; phylum Chordata; class Actinopteri; order Lutjaniformes; family Lutjanidae; genus Lutjanus; species Lutjanus erythropterus. Next base: position 6,092,689 of record NC_139326.1, read on the forward strand.
AGGAAGGAAGGCCCACACCCAGCATGCTCCAAACAGGACTGAGAGACACTTCTTAATACGTTCTCACAGAAAACAAGACAAACTACCAAAGTGTTTTGTCTCTACTTTATTTCTTAATCATTCTGGGTCTGTTGGAACAGCTGGGACAAACTGATCACAAACTGGTACACATGTACAACCATGTACAACCACTCTGTGTGTGATGGTATTCATGGTTACAGCTTGAGTCACTTGGGGGACGGAATCAATTTAAAAGAACCTAACTGCTTTTACAGAAAATCTTTTTGATTTGACCTTGAATAAATAACAAACAGTCGTGTCTCAGGCTACGTTCACACTGCAAGCCTCAGTGCCTCAGTTCAGATTTACTGCTCAGATAAGATTTTTTTGTTGACATTATGATGTAAATGTGGCCAATAAAGATTCCAGTGTGAGCTGGTCACGGTCCTGAAATGACCCACATGCACAGTAGAACAACAACACTTCATATGGAGCTGAAAAGATTAGCCGATTGAAAGAAAATTAGTTTCCAGATATTTTAATAATTTCTTAAAGCAAAATTGCCAAACATTTGCTGGTTCCAGATTTTTAAATGTGACCTCAAGCGACTCTGATGCATTTTTGACTTCAACAGAAACACTCTTTATTTTAATCCATGCAGCTGTTCACATCAGCACCTCAGCTGCGTCTGACGGGCGTAAACACGAGCTGAAGCATTCATTTGGTGACAAATGCCCAGTAAAAAGGCACCGAAAATGTATTTTATCCACAATTTGTAACCTAAGCAGACAGACCCTCTTCACCCAGCAGCTGAGAAACCAAACACGATAACTTCTTAAACTTTTTCTGTAGCGTTATTGTGGGCAAACTGTACATTTTCTGCCAACAGACAACTTTATTGCTATACTTTAATCCCTCAGGTCCGAACGCCAACATCTGTTTGCTGTACGGCACTCTCTTTTCCTTTCTCTGTTTGGCTTATCCACACCCACCACGCACGTGGATGCTTCAAATGCACGGACAGGCAGATCCTATATATACAGACACTTCAGTGTGGCGTGAATGGCGTTGAATTGTGAGCATGCTGCTGATGTGACGGCTGTGGTCTAGATGGTGGGTAAGGATTTGCTGCTTTGGAAACAGAGAGACAAGTTTTAAATTCTGTCTTTTTGTGGAGCAGTGGGTGCTACTTTTGTAAGGAGGTGCGTGTGGATGTGGAGTCGTAGCCAGGAGTGGTAGGATTGTAATGTGAAAAGTTTCACAGAAACAGCTTTCATCCAAAATTTCAGGATGCCCAGGGTTACTTTACACTACATCTGTCAGCACCTCTTCACTCTCCAATCTTACAGCAGGACACTTTAGGCAAGTGAGGGATGTAAACGCATGACTGTTCAGACTGAGGTAGAACTGCTAATAAATCAGACCTGCGTCTGATTTAGGACCGCATATGAAAGTGTCCCACAACAGAATTAAAAAGATCAAATTCCATGTGACTTTTGCTCTTCACACTGTTAAGACAAAAAAAACAAAAAAAAAACAGATCTGAGTCTCATATGAGCAAAAAACTTGCAGTCTGAACATAGCCTAATTTTACAGTTTGTACCAGAACAATCATCCACAGTCCATCCTTAAAATCTATGATATAGGTCATCAGAGTTACATTAGGATTTAAATATTACATATAAATAATCTTCAATCAATGAAACATTTATAAAAATCTATATTCTGATAGTTTTAGTTCATTCAATGTGTAATTCTTCTTTCTCTACAAACTTTTGTGTTGCAAACCCCAGAAGCCTTCAAAAATTCATCTAACAGTCCATCCATGGATAAATTTAAAATATTTTAGCTATAAATGAAACAGGAGCAAAGGTCTCTTTACTTACATTACACTAAACCATGCATCTTCTCCCTGACAATATTTGTCAAGACCTCTCTGAAACCTAATGGACGCTGTGAGAGCCTGATCACCATTTACAAACAAACCCTGCAGAAGATCAACAAATCAATCCTTATCACCAGAAAATCCTTTTGACTTTTATACTGCATGACTAAAGTGTAACAAAAGCCCAAAAATACATACATGTAGTTCAAGGGCTCCAAACATTTACACTGCCGATATTCAGTTATATACCCCTTTAATGCTAAAATCTTCTCCACTTACTAACCAATAACAAAATTAAGTCACTTAGTGAGATGAGCTCCATCACAACAACCCTCAGCAGTGCTTTGTGTTGATGAATGGTGCAGTTTGGGTATGACGATGGGATAAATTCAACCCAAAATGTGTCACATTTAGATGTTGGCAGAACTAAACTCTGCATTGAGCTCAGCAGTGAATGGTAAAGGTGAGACAGTACATGGTGCTGGGCATGGGACAACAGAGGGGCGGTGGGATGGGGTCAAGTATGAGCCTACTTGTACCTGGAGGAGTAATATTCTTCCTCTAGCTCATACAGGTCGATGGCGATCTCGTCACGGAGCGACGTGAGCTTCTTGTCGCATTCCTCCTGCAGCGAGCGCAGCTGCTGATTCTGGAGGCTGATGGCGTCGTTCACGGAGGGAAAGTCATTCAGGATCAGGAACTGCTTCAGATCAGACACCAGCTTCATCAGGGACTCACCGGCTCGTACCTGAAACAACACAGGAGAACTGATTCGGACATCTAATGTTTTCTGTATCTGTTTCTGGACTAAAGACATTAGGGCTGCCCCCCAGAAAAGCTGTGTCATTGTACACAGAGCAAGAGCAAAGGCATGGCAGGCTATAAGCTTTAGCAACCGAGTCTGAAAATGACCACAAACCAAAAAACTAACAGTGGTAGAAGCAGAGGCTCTCTTCGGCTTACAGCACTGAAGCAGCCTGGCAGGAGAGACACTCTACGCTGAGCATGACGCACTATTTCAGTTTCTTTTACTGTGCGGAAATACTCAAAGGCTACCCTGCTTTGGAAGCAGATGCAACCCTCTCTTGCTGACCCCACCTCTCATATTTCCCTCTCCCTACTAAACAAAATACTAACAGTGTGCCTAAGCAAAGAACAGTTAAAAAAAAATAAAACAACTGATTGCATTGTTTATTCTGGACAACTGTGCTTGAATACTTACAATGTTGGCTGCTCTAACATGCATCTCATAATGGTCCTGCTCCGCTTGGGTTGCTCTGGAAACCTGTGTCTCATCCTCTATCTGGAGAAGGAAAACAGCGTGAGAATATTACATATATTTATGTGTTTGGAGGGCAAAGAGACAATAAGTTGAGAGAAATAAAAGGACAGGAGATGAGAGTGATGCTGGTAACAGCAGGAGGCATTTATGCTGTAATATCTCCAGACTTCCAGTTAGAAGTAATACACATACAACAGGTGGAGAAGTGCAGAGAAAGTGGTAGAATAACAGAGAAACAGTAGCTGCGTACCTTTGCAGTTTTGATGATTTCTGTGAAGTTGTCCAGGATGGACTTGATATCATCCTTTAGTCTCTTGTTGTAGTTCTGCAGCAGAGTCTCTTTGCTCTGAGGGAGAACTCTCTGAGTGGCCATGATGCTCAGAAAAAGGCAACTCAGCGACGTTACCTGTTCACATTAAATTAACACAGAGAACAACATTCAGGTGCAGAAGTTTATAGTAAAAATAGACAACACCATTCGCGAGCAACTAATGCTAGCTAGCATGAAAAGCGCATGCTTTCACTACAGGAACTGGTGCGAAAAAACGTTTATCTTTTGTGGTTTTAATATCTGTAAAATTTACTAATATGTTTTAATACATGTTCCGTAAAGGATATCACTCACTTTTTACCGCATACTTTGTAAACAATATCGCTATTGTATAAAACAACAGCCGCTACATTAGCGCCTCCTGTGCTTCTTCTTCTTGACATTTAATGGCGGCTGACATCCGCTGTGCTCGGTGCATCAGCGCCCCCCGGCGGAGAATCACTGACTTACAAAGAAAAACACTACGTGTCGTTTTCAAAAAGGAAAAAAACAGGTTTTATCCGTGTCATACTTTTTTTTTGCATAAAGAAATGTTCTTATTATAGCTCATATCAACGCATACAACGCTGAAAATCAATCTTCTAAGCACTGTTCAAGTGCTTTTTTACATATGAATATTTCTGTATATTTTGCAATGTTATTTTTAAACATTTGATTTTATCCATGTTCTTTCTTACTTTCTATCTATTCTTATTTATATGTTGAATTTGTTTTTCTTTATATTTCCACATTTTTACTTATTTTTTTCTCTTTATATTTCAATATTTATTTATTTTGTATTTTTACAGATTTACTATTTTTAATGTCACTCCTATAACTCCTGATAAAAAGCACTGTAAAGTTTGAAAAGTTCTCATTATGTAGTTGAATGCTCCCTGTCAGTGGTTGTTAAATTGGATTATTATTGTTGATACCATTAACATATAAGAAGCATGTTAATGTTGTAGTTTGCTAAGGTGATGCTATTATCAACTTCATGAACATGTATTGTAAGTAAAATCTAAATCTTTAAAGCACAGGAATAAGTTTTCAGATGAATTAGTGGAATAAAAAGTACAATGTGTCACACTGAAATGTGGTAGAATAGAGGAATAAGTTAATGTGAAATAGAAAATCTGAAATTAAAAGTGCCTCAATTTGTAGTCAAGTGCAGTGCTATGGTATATGTACTTATTTACATCCACAATTACGTTTCAGTGATGACAAATAACAGCAAAAATGGTGCAAAAAATTTGATTTACATTCATTTAATAGATTTTATTGACTTACAACATAGTTTTCAAAGGCAGGCTGTGCAGCATAACAAGTATTTCGAGTGCTTTTTATTTTTGTCCAACATGTTGAATCCTCCAAAGGCCTCCTTTACAACACTGGTCGAAATACATTTTACAGCTGTGTTACAATCAAAAAGACATTCTTAGGGAACCCTGACTCTGTGTCAGTGACTATGTGCAACCTTCATGTATACAAGTTGGGTGCGAAAAGTGAGCATTTATAAAAAAGATTGTACACTTCAAAAAAGAAAACTGAGGATTTTTTTTTACATTGCAACAGAGGAATACATGAATTAAACTTTGGGTTGAAACAGGTTGGATCCCCTTTCTTAAAAAGTGCCACGGTGGGAACCAAAAAGCGTTCCATGATTTTACAAAGCACAAAGACAATAAAATATTCCCAAATGGCGATGGAAATAAATTTAAAAAGGAATGTCATCAATCAGTCACCATTCAAGACCTCACTTACAAGATATTACAATCCCTGACTGGAACTGCGAAGCATAAGTGCTGTAGATATTTGTGTGACTGCAGGAAAGCATTTCTTTAAAGTTGCAGTGTTTAGTTTTCACTTCAGCTGTTCATAAGTCACAGTTAGTACACATTTGGAGTTTATAGAGGCGTCAACGACAGAGATGCATTAATGAACATCTTGCTGTATTAGCAGACTGCAGACAGCAAAAGGAAGATGTACGTGACAATACACAAGTATTTGGTGGTGAATGCAAGTGCAATAAAATGATGTAAATGCAGCAGTTTCTTTCAGGAGGGCACGAAAGGCAAAAGTGATTTGTGCTGTCTGATGTGGTCGGAGGGAAGTACTGTTAGAGTGTAAGGCTTCAGAGATATCATCAAATCAAGAAAAGTAAAACATCTACATTTATATAACATAAAAACTACTATAATGTATTTTCTATGCCTAAAACACTTATATACGGTTCGTACGTTACGTGGAATAAACACTGATATTCCATTTTTATCAGACAGGACAGTGACCACAAACATAATACATGTGGAAAAAAAAGCAAACATTTTGGAACAAAAAAAGTTACATTTTATATCAATAAATGTTATCATTAAAATGCATCATTATCCAGCATCTGCTTCATAACAAACGGTCAAGCATGAAGACCAAAAGGCCCAAAACTGTTTCTTTCAGGACGTAATTGTAAGGCCGTTCACACTGTTTGATGTAATTAAAGATAAACTCCTCGTCAGAAAAATTTCACAATAGTGTTGAGAGACTGCTGATGTGCTCTACTGTACAGTGTCTTTTCCTCTTTCAAGCTTCTGTGAAGCTATGATCTTGTAATTCAAGCTCAGCTTCTGAGAACTAAAACAATGGAGGAGTGAGGCGTTATTATCGGATCATAGTTTCACAGTAATGCTCAAACATTTTGGAAATGAAACTGCCAAAAAGCTGCTGACGATCTACAAACCCCCTCACTGTGTGGTGTTTTCGCGCTGACACAAAAAGTAACTGAGGTAGGCAAAAAAAAAACAAAAAAAACAATCAAATGCTTGACCACCATGTTGTCTTTGTGTAGATGTACGTACCAAACGGATTAAAGGGATAGTTTGGTTTATTTCAAGTGGGTTGTATGAGGTAGTCATCCATAATTAGTGTGTGACCCACAGTAGACGGCGGTCAACACGCTCCCAGTTTTGACAAGTCCCAATTCAGTATCAGTATCAGTTTAAGTGTACGCTATATTCAGAATATTTTAACCGCTTTACCTTGCCATCAGGCACCCTTTTCAGATATCTGCCAGGTTAGGCAGGTTAGTTGCTAGATTTAGATTTAGATTTGCCCATATTGGCATTTTACTTGACATGGGCAAATGGGAAAAAACGTTTTGTTGAGCTCTCTCCAAAGCGACCAAAGTCCATTGGCAAAAACAGTCATTTTACGTTGCAGAAGAAGTTGCTGATCTACCGCAGCCTTGATTAGTTAGTTTGTTTGCGTTATTGTGTGAATTTGGTGTTTAAAGGGTTAGTTTGGAATCACTGAAGTCTCACAATAACATAACTAAACTAACTGGTTGAGGCAGAAGTAGACGAGCAAGTCCTGTATTCTGTATGGTACAATTACTGTTTTGCCAAAGGTTGCTTTAGAGTGATCAATATTTGGCTTATAAGACGGCATGCAGTCCAATGGCATGCATCAGATAGTCAGATGCATCAGGTAGTGAGGAAGGAAGTTGGGGAATGTAATTAAAAGTATGTGCACGTTTAAAGTGTGGAAAATATTCTAAATATAGCATAAACTTATAGTAATTTTTTTTAGGTGGCTAAAATATGTTTTGATGCAGACTGTCCACAGTAGTACATTGTTTAGTTTCCTACACCAGTACTCTCCAAAGTGGGGGTGTGTCGACCGCCATCTACTGTAACATAAGTAACTGACTATAGATGAGTATCTCATACAATCCCACTTCAAAAATCCAAACTATCCCTTTACGAATAATTCATAAGGAAAAAGGAAGTGACGGTAAAAATGAAAAGTGAACTGGAGTCTGGGAATGATGTCAGTTTTCTTACTCTAACGGAGCATTCAAGTGTGAAGATGACGTTGCACTATCAGAACTAATTGGAGCCGGTTAAGAATGAGATCCATGCAGGCCTGCAGTCCAGCTGCAGCGCTGGTGACAGCATGCAGTGCGCCTGGTATAGTTTGCATAATTTAGTGGCCCGCTGCCCTGCCCTTTGTGTGTGTGCATTCAGGGCTTTTCTTGAGGGGCCTTGAGGTGAAAGGGCGCAGAGACGAAAGGGTCCACAGCGCTCACTTCTGAGGTCCATGAGTGAAGAGGTCCAACCGGGACTGACGCCACAGCGGCTTGCCTGCTCACGTTAGACACCACTCTGTGAGCTGCTACTGGCTGCTGCGGCACAGGTCCCTCAAAGTGTCGGGAATATTTGGCCAGAGCTTGCGGGCGGAACGGCTGCTGGGCGACTTGTCCCAACGCACCTTGATCTCCAGCTGCGTGAGGATACGAGGTCTTGGGCTGAGCTCCAGCAGCCTCCTTTCTTTTTCCAAAGGGAGCCTGAGAGAACACGTCAAGCTGCTGCTGAGCTGAAAGCGGGGCGCGTGGAAACGGGGCATTGGCAAACACGTCGCCGGCGTCTTCTTGCCCGATCCGAAAGGGCGCTTTTGAGAACACATCCGCGGCGACTTCTGCCCCCTGTGCTGGCTCATGTGCATGCTGGGAGTGATTCTGAGCGAAGGTGCTCGGAGCAGGTTGGTGGAAGGTAGTAGTTGGTTGTGTCGGTGCCGAGTGGAGGGCTAACTGAGGTTCTTCTTCGTCCTCAGAGTCCATCAGCAGAGGTCTGGAGCCGCTGCAGTCATGGGCTGCTACATGACTCTCAGTGGCTCCTTCCCTTTCCTGCTGCTCTTCCTTACAGGCTTCTTTCTCCTCGTCTTCATCGCTGGAGTGCACACATCTCTCGTTTGTTTGAGATTCTCCTTCAGGAGGTTCAGTCTCCTGTCCTTCACCAAGCACAGAGTAGCCATTAGTCTCCCCTTGCACATCTGTATCAGAGAGCAGAGATAGAGAAGAACATATCAGAGGTGAACAAAAACGTTAAAGGGATGGTTCGAATGTTTCTGAGGTGCGGCTGTATGAGGTACTCATCTATAGTCAGTGTATTAACTACAGTAGATGGTGGTCGGCAAGCTCCCAATTTCAAAAAGAAGTAGGGGTACTGGTGTAGGCAGCTGAACAGATTATTTTCCCCACTTTACCTCGCTGTCTGACAGTAAACCACAATTATGTCAGCCAGCATCTCCTGTGTTCTGTGAGATAAAATTATTGTTTTTGCCAATAAAGTTTGGTTGGTTTGTAAAGAGTGATATTCGGCTCACATAATAGTAGTTTACCATTGGAAAAGACTGTGTGACGGCAACGTATAGTGATGAAAACATCCTAAATATAGTGCACTCTTGAACTGGTATTGCTTTTTTAAGTGGGACAATTTTTAGGTAGCTACAACACATTTTCCCACTGACCCTATCCACAGTAAATTGCTTGTCTTCCGTTCTGGTGCCCCTCTCTGCTTCTCCAAACTGCGAGCACACTGACTGCCATCTACTGTAGGTAAAACACTGTAGATAAGTGCCTCATACAACCCCACTTCAAATAATCCAAACTATCCTTTTAAACAGTATATATATTGTACCAAAATTTTTCCACCTGAGGTCCAGCTGCCCGTTTATCTAGCAGACCATCAAACCTCAGTCACATGACACACTACATGACCAGTTGATCATCTGTAACATCTGTAACCACTGAAGAATCAATGAGAACGACCCAACAGTGAGAAACCAGCACACGACTACAACAATACGGACATATTCTACTCTGAACAGGTCACATTAGACAGACAAAGACTAGCCAGCTCTACCATTACAACATCAAATAACCTTGTTTCCACAAATTATTCCACAAATCGTTTCCACAGCTGCAGTAGCATCCTCAACCTCCAGAAACATATGAGGAGGGAAACAGTGGCAGCAGTTTTTGCTTTTGGTTAGAAATGACTGTGTTGAGGTAGAGGGAGTTCAGAGGGAGTCAGTGAGGTCTGTGGAAACAAGGACAAAGGGCCTTCACAGCAAAAGTAGAGGTAATTAGGGACAGACAAGGTTTGCACAGATGAGCAGAGACAGATCAGTCTTACCTCAGCAGTGTCGACAGCAGCTGTTAACTGGCAGCTCTTGGGAAGATGTTAGTTGCAGCCATTAAAGGAAAACACCAGCTTTTGCTTTTGTTTTGGGGAATTTTTCCTCCATCACTTGTCTGTTTTAAACTGTCCACAGCCCATTTCACAAACTATAAATTTTTCTATATGCATTGAGCCAAACTGAAAACGGGTCAGAGCTGACTACCAAAACAACAACTGACCGTGAGACTTCTCATGTAATCATGTGGAATAACAGCTATCAGTTCTTCACATTACAGCTCATAGACTCTAGGGTCTGTCTGTGGTACAATCCAGCAAAAAGGAACAGGAACTCAAAGTCCTTTATCAAAGCTTCTGGCCTGTAATCACAACATCAGTGAACAGTAATCAGGGTTCAGCATTAACCCATTTGTGGCCATGGTTAAAGGGACAGTTCACCCAGAAATTAAAATTCAGTCATTATCTACTCACTCTCATGCCGATTGAAGGTCAGGTTTAGTTTTTTAATCCGTAAAACACTTCAGTTTGAAAACTGGTCACCATTTACTTACACTGTTCGGGAGATTCTGCAAGGCTGTTTTCCTGTGAAACTCTAGCCGTGTTTTGTAGACTTAAAAAAAAACAACTAAACCATACTTTCAACCGGTATGAGGGTGAGCAGACAGCTCATTTTCCATCTGAAATTATGCCTTAAGGAAACACCACAGCACAATTCACGGGAAAAAAGAACGAGTGTCAAGTGTCACTTTTAGTAAGGCTGTATTTAGTTGCGCCTTTCTGTGTTGTTTTTTACCTATGTTTCAATTTGGGCCAGGAAAAATTAACTTTGTCCACAAAGTTTACAGGCTTGGTGTCTAACAACATCAGGGTCCCAAGCAGCTATGGATAATAAATGAATGTCTACCAACATTCAGGAAGCATAGAACATCTAAGATATGAGAGGCTCACAAAAAAGCCCAGAAACCCTAGAAAACACTGGAATAGTCCTTTAAAGTAACAGTACTAGGTGGAAAACAACTGTGCTAGTTGTCAGACAGACAAATGTCTGATGAGGTTTGTAGTAAGAGGTAAAAACATATCTCCATAGCACAAGACACAGTAAATAATGTTTCACTGACTGAACTGAAATCTGAGCAGAAAGGTCTCAGTGAAACCATCAAGTTAGATTACATCATCTGTGATCTAATTTGGCTCCCAGAAAGAAAAATGATCCGTCCGCTAATGAAAATGATGAAAATGGAAGAATGAATCTTCAGACTGCCAATAAAACCACCCGGCTCTTATTTCTTCTGCGCAAAAATCAAATAACGTGACCCAAACACTTAATTTACATTCACATTAATGAGTTTTATTCTGTCTCTCTCTTTTTGAACCTTAATTCATAAAAATAGAAGTACACACTCCATAATGGTCCTGCTTTGACAAATGAACATCTGCCAAACATTTTGATATAATCAAAGTCATTTTTACACCTGCCACCATAATCAACCCAACCAGCACAACAAGTACATCAGTTTCACACGGCAACACAAGTAAAAGTCTACGGCCAAGGCGAGAACTCTACAGGATACAGCACTGTAGTGTCTGATAAGAACATGAAGCATTATTGTAGGATTGCATAGATTAGCCACAGAAATGCAAATGACTTAACTGAACACCATCAGATGTAAAGAATAAAAGCATAGTTTTATTTACCCATGCCGGTTCTTACAGTACTGTCGATGTCTATGACTTACATTTACAATATGTCATACTGCAGGGAGGAGGAGGAGAAAGCTAGTTATGCCCCAAACTGTTTACTGTTTGTATGTACAGATCTAAGGTGATATGAACCCTAGACAGAGACGTGTGCCTATGCAAAGGACGTTCTTTGGCTAGAGAAAAGCCAGACTGAAAGGTAATACTTGGCTGGATTTTGACAGTAAAGGTGTAAAGTCAGTTGCACTGATTGTGATCAGATGTAATACCAAATTATGTGGCTGTTTTTCCAAGTCAAATAAGCCTTTCGGTTACACTTTCTATGATGCCAGTGTTTCTAATAATGCATTATAAACACACTAATAATGCATTAGAATATGTACATAGCACTGTATAGTTATAAGCACTGAAATATTCACAATGATTCATAACAAAAATCTTAACACATTATAAGACATTTTTATAATGACAGCCATGATACAATTTCTATTTGATTTTAACTGAGAGGACTGCAGTTAATATCAGATGAGAACATACGTCCATTTAATGGAAATTATAATGAATAAGAATTATTTTACATTATATTTCCTGTTCACTCACTTAAGTTTTTTTTTTGGCAGGGATCATAAAGTATTATCATAAGTCATTATAAAAAGCTTCATACTGAGTTATAATTACTGTCATAAAACATTGTGAATATCCAGGAGTGTTTATACCTATACTATACAGAGCAATATAAGTGCGTTTAAAATGCATTACAGGCCTTATAGAAAGTGTTAACAACCTTTCTTGAAATGAAAGAGACCTTCACGTATCAAAGTGAAAGGTGCTGCAGAGATATCAGGAAATAAGTTCTGTCATTAGCTCTGTGTTGCTGCCTGTTGGATGAAATCTATCCCAGTAATATTCATTAACTTACAAGAACCAGTAGTACGTGAAGAACTGCGGTGGAGAGATAGAAATACTACCCAGTCAGGTAAGTCATAAGCACTTCGTTTCATGTATCGATGGTGACGTCTAAAACAGAAGCTGAATGTTTGACATGGATGGAGAGAAAAGACAAGAGGGACTCTAGAGAGAGGAGAGGGTCAACATCTGTGCACTCTTAAATACAGCTTCATACACAAATATTTGTTTTATCTATATATCCTTATAAATTTTACATTTTTCATAATGGTACTCATACATTCATTCTAAAGCACTATCAATAATAATCACATTTATTCATACCATGATAGCTGAAATGCTTTTAAATATTACACACTAAAAAAATCTACTTTTACCAGTGCTGACAAGAGCGAAAATGAGAAGAAATTAATGGTGATTTTATGTACATATAAAGGAGTTTTTCTGAATTTCTCCCATGGCTGAGATGAATGTCACACTGGCCACATGTCCTCATGTATGTGGGAGGAACAGACTGGATAGATTAGACAGAGATATTTTCATGTAAAGCTTATTTGTATCTACACTGAAATCTACACTGTACCTCCCTCTCTGAAACAGCTGTATGCTGCTAAAAATCTGCTCATCTTCACCGAACCTGAGAGCAGACTGACACATGGCAAACATACCATAATAATAAAGTCTTTCCTTTAGCTTTGGCTTGGCTACAGGTCGAAATTAGCGGAATCCCTTTTGTTTCTACTGTGCTTATCTTGACAATGTGATTTTACGTTCCTGCACATAAAAAGATGTAATAATAAAATCCACACATGTACCATTAACGGTGTTACGAAGTGTTGTAGATAATGCTGACAGCGAAAGCATCCTGCCGTGGCGACGGAGCCGAATAAATCAGCCATGTTAACACTGACTTCACCAGTTTTGACGGATCTACAGGTGGAGTTTTTGAAGAAGTAATACCCTGCTTCACATCCAGAAAGATGTGACAACTACAATTAAGCTGAAGCTGCAGCTCTTAATACAGTACATTTGCTATGTTAGCTTAGATAAATAGCTGTTAAAACATGGATACTGGTCTCTGTGGGAATACTAGCACAGAATTGACACAGAATTTGGCTTCTTAAATTGCTGCAGACTGAGATTAGGGATGGGAATGAAGAACCAGTTCAAAATTGTACGATCCAACAGAATTGTGTGCCTCCAATCTTTTTTTGTTTGTTTGTTTGTTTACTGATGCAGCAATGATTTTCCTTGTAAATTACAAAACAATGATATCAAACATGTCTAAGCTGCCTGGAACTTGAAACAATAAGGATTCGTGGCAAATTGTGGCTTAATTTCACGATGAAAGATGATAGAAGTGCTAGTTGAAATGTCTGTAAAATTATCCTTTCAAGTGTGGAAGCACCATTAACACAACCCAGCAGCTTGTCTGTTACGAGGGTAAATATTCTGCTCTAATAATATTAGCCCCATGCAGGAAGGCTTACCACATTTTTCTCTTTGACTGAACCAAAATTAAAACAAACACTGTACAAATATTCTCTAATTTTAGAAATCAATAAGGTAATTGGAATCGATAAAGAACTGGACTGATGAGCTGAATCAATAATAGTGTTTGCATCAATAAAATATAATCAATTCCTATCCCTAAAACCCAGTTCAGACCAAAGACTCACAATGAGATGAAACCATTTTAGAACGCTGCCCCACTCAGCTTGAATCAAACCGACTGATGGTGTCGTCTGCCACTCAGTTTGTCAAATCGCCAGCGGCTGGTTTTAGAACGCTCTTGTTTCAACGGCCAATCAGCTCATAGCAAAGTCAGTAAACTGTCAGTAATGGCAGAACTTTGAAGGAGGAAAGAGAGGATCACCTCCTCAACTTGTTTGAGGAACAGCTATATCTTCAGGCCACTTTCAGAGAGAATCAGGCGTTGTGCAGTGGCCTGGCAGGTTTTTACTTGTGCTGAGAACATAAATGCTGTGAAATAATCAGAAAATAACTTTTTATTTCTCTAATTCACTGGCTCTCTCTTGCCAGTGCTCACTGGTCTGATAACCCACAGCTGCTTGGTGTATCTTAGTCATGTCTAGACGGGAACTGTGCGAAACTCTCACGAGATTTGTACGCATTATTTCTTATCTGTGCACCTTATACAAACAATTCATCTTTTATAATGTGAGAAAGCTGTGGTTAAGATCTGGGTCGGTTCAGGGACAGAAAACACTTGACTAGGTTTAGGGAAAGATCATGGTTTGGGTTGAAATGATCACTTTCATGAGATCTTTCACAGGTCTGGGATTGCATTTGAGACACAAATGTCTGTTTCTGTCTCTCCCTCTGCACACAGCTTGTATGTTTTGCCTTTAATCAATACCTGGGACTGCAGCAAGTAACTCACTATCACTGTGTTCATTTTTATTTTAAGACCCTACAAATTATACTGAGCTAAAAAAAAGAGCTGAAGGACAGACAGCCATTGTGATGGCTGTGACAGACCGTCTCATCTGGTCGTATTGGTGTAAACTAGCACGTTTTCAGAACATTGCAGACCAGTGCATTACAAGTAGTTGCAAGTTTCAACCCCTCTTGTCATGAATCTTTGGCCTGAACTGAGCGTAACTGAGATCATATCCAAACAAAACGTTTGGAAAAAGGCAGCCTAGAGGGCCATCCAAACCAAGAACTATAAATATAAAAATATCGATTTAAAAATCATTCAAACTCAAGAGGAAGGCAGAGTCCAGACCGCAGTTTTATAGTTGGAGTGTCGACTCCATCCACTTGAATTAGAATGATTTTTAAACATGATTTGTTATAGTTATAGTTCTTGGTGTGGATGGCCCTTTATTCTCCTTTCACAACTGTAAACTATAACAGTTATAGAAATCTGTACAGGCAGCCCAAAGCTGAGATTTTTTTTTCTTTACAAACTGGTTCAATCAGTGCAAACAGCTCTCAGTGGTTCCCTCAGGGTGCGTCTTTGTTTGATCAATTGTTTAGTTCAAAGCGTTCACAGGAAAGTGAATCACATGTCCTGCAGGTCTACAGCATTTTGGCTCTTCACTCTTTAGTCAGACCCCTGACACAAATGAGCATGCCTGAAGGTGGCTTGTTTAAATAAAGCTTCAACCCTGAACAAGTACACAAAGTGAGCACGATGCAGCTGTGATCAAGCGGTTTTACAAGTGCATACGATGACAGTCGGATCACCATGGCAGTGCACTCAATGGGGATATTAATGCAGGTATGAGGAAAGCATGAGGAAGACCATGGTGTGGCCGGCGGGAACAAAAGCAGACGATATGCTCAGGCGTTAATGAAAAGATTTTTACCAGCGTGGGAATGTCAACGGCCAGCAGAGATATATGAAACCAGCTGATCAGGCAACTAGAGATGGAGCTGAGGCCAAGGAGGCACATAAACAGAACGGTTCCACTGAACCGATCTATGCTGGCTCCTCTGTTTCACTTCATAAGGTGCTACATTAAGTGCCTCTGCTTCCCCATCTCTATCCCCCACCCTCCCTCTCCCTTTGTTAGGATTGCACACTGCCCCTTCGACCTCTCCCACCCCCTCTAGAGGTCGATGAGCTGATCCACCAGCAGAAGGGAGCGGGCCAAGTTGGGGATGCTGGACTCTGAACTGCCACTGTTGCTGCGCGAGTGACCACCTGAAACGTGCCAGAAAGAGAGAGAAAGAGACAGAGATGGACATGGAAGAGCCGAGGGAGAAAAGTGAAAAACAAGCAAAAGAATAAGTAATATTAACAAAGATGGTATGGAGAAATTAAGAGCGAGGGGTTGATGAAGATGAAAATGATGGCAGAGCAGAGAGGTGCATGAACGGGGGCAAAAAGAGAAAGAGAAACAGGCAGAGAGTGAGCTGGGATCATCTTTACACAGCTGCATCATTACAGGGGGAGAGTACGGGAATGCCTTTCTAACATGAGGAGTAGGGATGGGCGGATCGATTCTCACAAGCTACTCATTTTGTATTGATGAAAGATAATAACACTACATAAATATAAAATGTGGGTGGCTGCATCACTTCCAAATGTTTTCAGTAGCTTTGCATGTTTGAATCAGACTTGAGAGATGGCAGAAAGGAAATGTGGCAGGGTGTGGTGCTACTTTTAAGATGCACTATTTGTGACAACAAAGTCCCACACAGCAGCAACATGAGCAACCGATTAAAACATTCAAACAACACTGCCTGAGTCATAAGTCATAAGGAGGCTGAACGAAAAGAAGACATCCATTTTATTATCATTTTAGCAAACTATTTTTGTAAAATAAACTATTACTCTTACCCTTATCAGCACAAATATTTTTATATAATTGTACTATTTGCTTTGGAAATGAATTTGTTATTAAAGGGATAGTTCAAATTATTTGATCTTGGGTTGTATGAAGTACTTGTCAATAGCCATGTATTAGTACCGGTGTAGGAAGCCAAGCAATGTACTATTGTGGATGGGGTCCGCACTAAAAAGTATTTTATTTTGGACAGAGTCGTATTTTTCTTTTATAATGGCAGTTTCCTGTCAGAAAAGGCTGTCTGACCGCAAAGTAAAACAGTGAAAACATTCTAAATATAGCATACACTTATAATATATATATATTTTTTGTCTGAAATATGTTTTTCTACTGACCCTGTCCACAGCGGTTCATTGCTTAGCTTCTGTGCTGCTACTCCTCTCTGCTTCTCCTAACTGTGATTGAACTATTACCACTACTGTAGGTCTTGGTAGCAATGGATTACATGTAATTGGGATTATTTAATGAGATTATAAAAAATAAGTAACTATAATCAGTCTAGTGTCAAATATTAATTGATTACTTGATTGCATACTTAAAAATTGTGTTACTTTTTTTCAGGAGAACACTAGCAACTGATTAAAAGATTTCTTAGACAACTGTTCCACAAAAAAAGACCCTCTGCAAAAATCCACTTTATTTGCACTGGAAATATTGAGGTATTTAAAAAGAATTTTTGTGGAAATTTCTTTTCCCCCATAAAAATCACTATTATTTAAAAAAAAATTACATACCCATTTAAAATGATCAGTATCAAATATCTGTAAAACTGTTGCAAAAAGTATCATATCAAATTTTAAAGGTTTGGTATCGCCCATCCCTAATGAGGAGACTTTCAGGGTAAACTACAAAGAGCCAAGCACCTGCAAGGCGGAGAACCACTGGCAGTGTAACATTAAAAACAAAAGAGAGAAAGATGACTAATGTGAGAGTTTGATGGGATAAAAAAGCCTCAATGTGACAAGCACAGCACACCCATACAAGGTTTCTCACATCAGCAGTCAGAGGGAACAGCTATAGTGACTGAATCTGGGTGCTAAGTCATTCACCTCGGTGGCTAATGGTCTGGGCTTCAGCAGGTGTGAGTGCTCATCTCGGGGATTCTGGTAACCTTACCTTGATTTGAGTTTTTGGAGATGAGCACAGGAATAGGGTCAAACTCGTCGTCATTGCCCTTCTCCCCACACGACATGAGGAAAGCAGAGTCTGCGGTGAAGGAAGAGGAAGTGAAGGAATGATGGAGGGGGGGAAAGAAGTTAACTCAGCCAAAGAAAAGAGCAAAAAGAAAGGAGGATGCAAGTAGATTAAAAATAGATGGAGCCAGGGCAGTCACAGTATTTAAAAGCCATGCACTTTAGGTGGCTTTTGGCTCTTCTACACATGAGTCAAGGGTCTGTAAAGCCGTTCTGAATGTGTCTATATTTTATTCCATTTGTCATGTTTTTTCTCTGTTTGAACAGGCCCTCCTGTTTTTGGAAGGATCTGTAGTCTGTGATGGTTTCATCACGAGCCGAAACACCCAGCAGACATAAGGTTAGCTGAGGAGCGCTGCAAAGGCGGGAAGTCTTACCAGCAGCTGTCTGACCAGGCGGCAGCTCCTCCAGACAGGATCCAGAGCCGGAGCCAGGAGGAGCAGAGGAGGAGGAGGAGGAGGAGGAAGGGAGAGCAGAAACAGGCTGGTTTCCGTGAGGAGAAGTGTGAGATAACAGATCGCAACCCAGCAGAGAGTCCTCCCCAGTGAGAGAGTCTAAGACAGGATGAAGCAAAGCCAGAGAGACAAGGGGTCACAGTAAAAATAAGACTGTTAGCTTACAGAGCAAAGGAAAATGCATTTTGTTAGTTAAGACAGTTCACTGTTTTATCTCTGAAAGCTTATAATCAACAGCATCACAGGGAAGTCTTAGTGGAAATCCTATTTCAGGGGTTAGGGGCAGGAACTACAATTTAACCCCTTGTCTAGACTGCAAACGTCATGTCAGCATCACGCTCACATGACGACCTTGTTCACACCACAATGACACGTCTGTCTATACAGGATCTGTCTTGTAGCTGTCTGATTGAAGTATCAGCAGTCTACAGTTTTCTTTCAATATGTATGAATGCTCCCGATGTATTTTACCATCAACATGATGCATAGGCACTGCAGTGTGTGCATGCAGTGAGTGTGGATGAGCAAAAGAGGAAAAGGAAAAAAGGGAACACTGGTGGCTGCACTCAAAGCAGACGGGGGTTGGTAATCAGACCAGAGGGACTGAAGTTCAGCAGTGAAGTTGTCTAGTGACAGTAAATGTACAGGTACTGCAGAAAAACTTCATGGAATTCCCATGTCTTCTTTCATCTATTGGATCACAAACTGGAGCAGAGTGAGACATTGGCTCCACCTTGGTAACAAAATATGGGTAAAATATGTTTGTGCATTCATACACATATTGTTAAAAAATAAACATTTATATTTCAGACACAGCTAAGATGCGAGATGCACGGAGCTTGTGCAGACAGCTGCATAGTTTAAAATGAAAGTGTTCCAGATAGAGAACTAGAGAGCAGCAGCAAGTTTCATCACGATACGATATTATATGAATTCTTTGGACAACAATACAATATTTTCTGGGATCACAAAGTCTGTCACGATACGATTATGATTTGATTCAATTCAGGAGCCTGCAACCAATATCAGATAATATTGTGTGTCCATTTAACACACTGAGTTACATTTATGACCGAACTCCAGAACATTGAATGGATATATTGATCCAGAATAATGCATTGTAACACGCCTATTGTTCTGTGTCTTTTTATTGGACATAAATGTTTATGAGTGTATTGTTGAATAAATGGCTTCAGGTCGCAGTTACGCCTGTGAGACACAGACACAGTTGGGATTCGAGCCTGCATTGCTTTATCAGAGGGGAATGTGTGGCCATAAAAGAGCCGGTAAGATCCCATGAACCTGAAGAGACACATAAAGGCTCACCACAGATAAACTGAGGTAGGGTAAATGTTAAATTGTTTTTGTTCTTTATCTATATGGATTCAACCAGTAGGGCAGCGGTGTTTGGCTGTGTTTTGGATCATTCAACCTGTGTTTTTCTTCAGATTACAAAAAGATATAATCTTAAGGCACTTAACACAGGACTGAGACTAAGACTACATTAAAAAATAATGGATTTACACTACTTCACACTATGGAAAAGCCCAGGATTATGGTCCATATCTCTGTGCTACAACAACTGTTCCAGTCACTGAAGTTGGCCACTATTTTGAAAGAGCGACATTTTGTTCTGTTGTTGTTTTTGCCAGGACAGTGCCTGCAGTTGTAAAAAACCCTCAATAAAAACTTTGGGTCAAGTTGAAATGAACGAGTGACAAGGGGATCATGACCATAACTGGAAACAATTACTCCTTGATCAAAACACTGCAAAGAATTATGTGAAGATTTCCTATTCTGAGGTCCAGGATGCTAACCTGGCATGCTGGCAGGGATGAGCTCTGGCTGGCCTGCATGTCGCTGAGCCTGGGGGGCTTCCAGACCAGGAATCAGTGAATCCACACAAATCTCTGCCTTTGCTACAAGGAGACAGCAAGCGGAAAAAACAGTGATACAAAGACGTTAAAGAAAACAGATTGCCTTAGTAAGGATAAAGCTGATGAAGGCCATCTTTACTCCTTCCCCCAGTGGGTCTTTTTCTGACTTCATGCAAGTGAAAGAGGAGAAGGAAGGCAAGGAAGACGCATGCAGGGCAGACGGGGAATTTTAGGGCGAGGCAGGGGACAAAACAGAGCTAGTACCATTGGTGGAGCTCTCTGCATAACTACTGAGGGGGTCAGCCGGGGTTAAAAGGTCGGGGAGCAGCAGAGAAGTTTCAGAGGACTATAGTCCCCCAATCAGCTTCTCTGTGAGCGAGCCAGGGGAAGAAGATGGAGAGAGGTCGGCGACAACAGATGGTGAGACATACACAAAAGGCAGTGAGGGAGGATTTGGCATACGAATGAAGAAGGATCAGAAAAAAACGGTTCAGCGTTAATGTTCTTTACCACTTGTGGTCAGGCAAGTGGGCAACCCTTATTGTTGAACCCTGTCATGTTACTATACATTCACATCACTCAACAATCAAGTTGCTTGAAACGTCAATGAAATCATAATATAATGAGTGGAATCTCATGCATCCAAAGGACAAAACTCCACCAGCATTTACCAAACAATCACTGAAGAAGACATCAGAGTGTTTTTCAGGCCTCTGAGGTACAAGTTTTAACACCAGACATTTAATTATACAAAACAAGCCACAGCAGTCAGTGAGTCATAGATTGCCCTGATGCACTGTCTCTGTCCAACATTCTCAACTCATGTTTGGACCAGTTCAGACAAATGAGCAAAGGAAATCTTTGTTAAGTTGGCCTTACCAAAGCCTGCACATATATATATATATATATAAAAATGTTATTTTCTGAAAACTATGCAATTATAAAAAATTAGTGATTTGATTAAGCTCAAATAAAGTCCATGCATGAAACAAAAAATTACTTTTCGACTTTTCACTGCAGCTCATACTTACAGGAAACTGCTATGGGGTAAAATTGGGTGGAGGGCCTTAGACAAGGAATGTGTTGGCTCAGAAAATGGCACAGCAGATGTGACCTTTTGCCCCCCTCACTATAGGAAAGAGGCCAACACTGATGAAAAGCTTTTTACAAACCCTAAATGTCAAAAAGCTAATTTCCACAACTAAACTCAATAGAGAACATATGCAGGGCTGCAACTAACATTATTGATTAATCTTCCAATAATATTTCTAGATTAATTAATTGTTTGGTCTATAAATTGTCACAATAGTGACAAATGTTTCATGAAGTCAAAGGTGATGCCTTTGAATGTCTTAGAATTAAATTTAATGTCAACTTTATGACCATATTGGCAAAAGTATGAAAGATGTAATGGAAGATAAGTGTGGGTTTTAAGCCCTAGAAAACAATTATTTACCAAGTGCTTGAATTTAGTACATTACTGTAATACTCACATATTCATTTTGCCTGAAAAAGGCACACACAAATTCTGGATTCTGCTGCCACATTAAAAGGTTCCTTTTCATTACTAAATGACTGCCTTTTGAAAAAATATGTTTTTTTTCAAAAGGCAGCAACAATGTTTACAACAACAGAGGAAGAAGGGGAGAGGCTTCAGCATGACAATAAATTACGCCAAAGTGATACACATTTGACAATTATTTATGATGTTACAGTATATTATATAGTATATAGTATATAGTATATAGTATATATATAGTATATACTTATAATGCCTTACTTCAGATTTTTAAATTCAATATATTTTTTTAAATACTTTTAAGACCCCACGGGTACCCTTTACATATTTTACTTAAATCCAACAAGGCTGTCTTTATACTAGATGCTGCTCAGGTGGGGCTCTCAGCTCCACCAGCAAAAGGCCTGCCTGTGTTTGCTTGTGTGCATCCTATTTGAGTGAGCGACACAGAGAGAATCAAAGAGACAGCTTAGGCTGGGTGGAGAAGATTAACCACATCCTGATTATGTAATAGCCTCAACATTTTTATCCTCTCGGTTCAGGCCTTAAACAGCAACTTCACAAAGGTGGTTACACAGCTAAGAAGCATGCACATCCAAAAGGGCAAAAGGCTGAACTGAGGAGAACATAAAAGGCTGGGTCATCATTTTAACAAGGCAGCATGCTTAACTTTCTCTCGTTCTTAGGGCCACTGGTAAGCAGGCTCCTCCAGCAGTAAGGCAATCCAATTAACAAAGGAGAATTTGTCCTTCGTGTTGCCAGGCAACAGCAAAAGCACAGATCTGCAAATGAGATGCGATCTAGCTGTAGCTACGGACGGCCTCTATTCATGGAGGCTGACAAGGAGCCACTGTGAGGCTGCTTGCTATGTCAACAAGATAGAACCATGTACAAATTCAAACCACAAAACTAGACGTCATAAACTAACCGGCGGGAAGTGTGATATCCAGGAAACTACTTCGGTAAATAAAAAAATGACTCATGAGTACTGAGAATATTTGTTCAAGAGCCTATAAGGCCTGAGAGAATCAAAGGCATGGCCCGTTCTGTGTCATGTTCCAACATGAAAATTACCTGTGGTGTCAGAGAGGGTATTAAAAGAGTCCAGGACTGTCAGCAACACTGAACCTGCACTCATGATGTCTGCAAATCTTTCAGTTGCACAACATTGCACAGCAAATAAAGATGGAGGAGAACAAATTAAGGAAGGTGAGAGCATGAACAGAGGAAGACAAGACTGGGTGGAACATGAACTAAATACTTCTGATGTCATCAAGACAACAACACAAGTGGACATAATCCAGCTAAATCGGCTGAATTCCACCTCTGTCAATATGGCACGTAGATGAGAGAAATGTCCACATGATGACTGATACACTGCTGGAGAGAAGAGAGAGAGAAGAATCAGGCAAAGCCTCACCTGGAAAAGCACTGAGCCCTGGAATGAGGTTTTCACTGGAGCCCACCATCTTTTCTCCTGGTGCAGCAGCTGTGTACAAAGAAACAGCAGAATAACAACAATTTTAGAGATGAGCCCTAAAAGTTGCAGATCTGAATCATCAGTCAGAGACCTCTCAGTCAACTGAGATTCTTCAAGACAAGCAGTCGTGTTTTTGTTATGTTTTGTGTTTTATTGGTCAGTGTGCAGTGCACTTCTGGGGACATTTGGGGCCCTGGAAATAGCTGCAGAGTGAGTTGCTTTTTCTCTAAGTAAATTCATTCCACTACGTCAAGTTGTCCCACGTGCTCTAGGGGTGCGCCGATCAACCTTGGAATTGGACAGTTTTCAGCTTGACCAGACATGACTGGTGACCAGCCAGTCAGCATTAGATATCCAATGTACTGGTCAAATATACACAAATGCTTCCCAAGATGGTTACGACATGTACACAGCAACAAAGATGGTAACATCACTGCCATATTCAACGCCACTGGTCACAGCCACATATACTAACATGCTAGCAAGTCATCAGTGTTAAGAGGAGACCTCAAGAACGGGATAAACAGACAAAATGTTTCTCATCCAGACTCGTTTAACCTTCTACTTTTGTTTTTTTCTCTACGTTAAGCATTTCTAAAGCAGTACATCAGTCCCTGGTTTGTTTAAATCTGCTTCCCCATGAGCTCAAGTGAAATCAAGTTCTTCTTGAAATCACGCAAGACTGTGCTCTGTGTAATCTGGAGCTATTAAAATAATTTAAAAGTCAGTTTTGTTATGAACATATAATTTAATTTCCCATCAAAGAAAAGGTACAAAAATGTTTGTGTATTCTGTCAATTATAGTTCTTTGGAAGAAAGAAAATCAGAATTGGCCGGTTAGACTTTTGAAAAAAAGATGAGAATCTGCCAAGAACAGTGCACTCTGTGCATCTCTAGTCCACTCAGTGAAGATGTCTACGATGTGTGTAAAGGCAGCTGCAGACCTGGACCCAGGGTGAGTCTGAAGGCCTGAATACAGTCCCAAACAGACACGTACATGGATCACTGCAGACACCATGAATGCGTGGTAGTGAGTGAGACCAAAGCTGCTGCCTGGAGGAAGAGAGGCCTTTCCTGTTCTTTCCTGGTAATATGATGAAGTCTCTGGCTTTTGTTCGCTATGTAATTTTGGCAAAAAATGTACTTGGCTTGTTTATATATTACGTGAACATCACTGTCACCCTGGATGTCCTGCTGAACCCTGTTCAAAAATCTGGCAGTTCAATAAAGCGTTCAATCCAAATGTGATTCACCTTGAGTTGGGTACAACGCTAAATGATTTTTATCCAACAACGCTGCAGGTGTGTAAGTAAAGCTGAACTTACTCTCAGCAAGCTTTGCAAAGTCTTTGTTGAGCAGCTCCTCTGCTGTTAGTTTGGAGAAGTTGTCATCGCCAAAAGGGTTCCAGCTGGGCTGAGTGCTGGGCGCAGTGAGGGCTGCTTGGGCGTCACCATCACCTGGATGATACACACTCTGTTGGGACGAGCAGGGGGAGCCAGAAGGAGTAGTGCTGGCTGATCTGCAGTACACAAACGTGTAAACATAAACAAGAGTGCACAGTGAAATTTGATCATGGGCATTAAGTCTGCGGATACTGGCCTACTGATGTATGCAAATACGAGTGAGTGAACAGAGCTATTTAAAGACTGAATCGAGTGATTCTTCTTAAGCTGGATTCTCTGTGATGTAAAAGGGTCGTTTATCCTCCTTTGGGGTTCTGTCATATGAATGGACTGTCTATTGCCCTTCTCAGCTCACTCTGTGCCATGAATGGACAGTTCATCCTCAGATCACTCACTTGGACTTGTTGAGGCTGGCCTCAGCCGCGGCTGCCTGGAGTAGCTGGGTGGATTTGCTGACCGGGACCCCAAACACAGCACTGTGCGTAACATCGCTCAGGATGCGTCTGTGGCCGCTCTTCGGGGCCATCTTTGGTGATGAGGGGGGTGTCAATGAGCCGACTTTGTGAATCCCTCGGCCAGTCGTCTATAAGGAGAAGAAAAAGATGCAGAAACATAAGGGAAAATGTCTTTGATGTCAACAGAGAGAATTTCAGTTCAATGCATAAAGAGAAATAAATAAATCAGATCCCGAAAACAAAGAAACCAAGATCTACAGGAGAATAGACTCTGAAAAAGAAGATAGATTATATACAAAAAACAACAAAAAGAGAGAAAAACTGTCAAGGAAAAGGGAAGAAAGTATTCCCAGAGCAGAGATTCTGCAGAAACAGACCACTGCTAAGCCAACAAAGTTTAAAAAAATAATTTGAGAGGTGAAAGAATCAGTAAAGGATTTGGTTATAACATGATTCATACAGCAACTAACCGCAGTGTCTTTCTAAGAAAGACTGCATAAAAGGAAGCATTTCTAGCTACATGGCATTCACATTGTCTCAGATGTGATTGGTTAGAGACAAGCTGGTAATCAACTCCCTGGCTCAAAAGAATGGCAACAGGAGTAGGATGTTACCACGACCTCCAGGTTAGCTGCAGGACCATCGACTGCAGACTCAGGGATGGGGGTCAGATGAGAAGCTGCTGTTTCATGGACAGCAGCTACATGCTGTTGTAGTTGCAGGGTAACAACAGGAGGAACAGGCTTAGCTTTGGCGTGAAGCAGGGAAGACGCTGTTTGATGTTGCTGCTGCTGGTGAAGGTTCTGTACCAGTTGATGCTACATAGGAATACCACACAGCCAAACATGAGGAGGGCCCAGTTTGTCATGATTTATAACTCTTTAACAACTGCAGCAGTCTTTTATAGCATACTTTCATGGTTTATTTTCTACCTTTCTGATAGTACACAATGGGAATCAAGAGAAAAACAGGACAGAGGGAGGGAGACACACAGTGAGATAGAAGTGGAGGAGAGAGGGTGAAAAGAGATTTATTTTAGCTTATAATAAACAGTCTTTTGTCCCTAAAAGCACAGATTCCATCTGCAGAATGCACCAGTGATGAACAGTATTGTATGTATGCTAGGTCTGCACAATTAATCAAATATTAACAGCAATCACGATTTTGGCTTCCCACAATTAAATGAACATGATCAACTGTGATATTGTTCACCGAGATGTACAAATACTGTTTTTTCCTTCCTGATACTGATTCTGACATCTGAACTTTATGTATCAGCTGAGTACCGATACAATTCCAGTGCTTTAAGAAAAATATATATCATTATTTTCTAACAGCTGTATACTACTAGCTGTATGGATGTGATATGATTGCTATCATTGTTGTGTGGCCTGGCTCAGGTTGAACCCTTTGTAAAAATGAACAAACACATTCAAAGAACAGAACACGACTTGCCCATCATGGGTGAAAAAATGTATACAGGACGATGCTGTTTCTGGATTAATAAATCACATGGTTTCGGATTGGTGGACAGACTTTGCCAATATTGATACAAGCATTGTAATCAGTATCAGAGGCATTTTCCAATACTGGTATCAGTATTGGAGCAACCCTAATTATTAACATTTAAAATGCGTGCTCCACTCATAGACAGACAGGCAAAATGAAGATCAAATGTCTGTAACACAAGGCAAATAGATAATCCCTAAGGTAATCATCTGTTGTTTGGAAGGATTTTGGCTTTAGGGCGAGTGATGATAAGCAAGAACAATCATATGCAAAGAGTGCATGAGACTTGTCTGTCTGACGTGTCTACACTGCAACACAACACAACTAAATTGTTCAACCACTGGGAAAAAACACCACAAAATGAAGCACAATCAATGCATGAAGGCCATAAAGAATGAAATCACTAACACCACCTCATTGAATTCACTGCTCAAAGTCAAAGTGTTGTCAGAGTGCATTTAAGGTAAAGTTTTGGTCTGTATTTATTAATTTATAATTTGGGTCTAGGAGATGCACTGTGAATAAGACCCAGACTTATTTTAATGCCCAGATTTGTACATTAGCAGGAATGAAACATGGGAGTGAAAACATTTTTCTGTTTGTTTAAATGTGAAACTGCAATAAAAATGTTTTGTTCCTAAAATCAATCGATTATTATGATAAAGAATTGTGATTTTAATATGGATCATTTGCTCCATTTAGTCACAATGGTGCAGCCATAATGTTTGTTATAACTACACTAAACCACAACCTTCAGAAGAAAAGTCTTTAACAAGTTGGCTCAGGCTAAAACCATTAACCAGTAAGAGTGAATAATCAGAGTTGTCTCCTTACATTCATGGAAACTTAAATTAAAATGCAGTCACAACAAAGAAATCATAATAACTACATTTTACAGCCTAAACCACAAGATAAACAGATTCCATGTTCAAACAAATGCGTAGGCCAACAGCATGTGTTCATATGTTTGATGAGATTATGGCTCATTACCAGCTCAATACAGCAATTTGTCTGTGGTATTGCATTGCACATGTAATTGCATGGATAATGATATTGTGAATTGAAGCAGGAGGAGCTGAAGAAACTGATAATCCAAACTCTGTCTGTATTGTGGTCAATGACAGCTAACTAATTATGCAAATGGTCTAATACAAAGGTAAACACACAGCAACCACAAAGACTGTTCTAGGAAAAGGCATGACTCATGTACTCTACCTGCAAAATGCAAAAATTATATCTCAAACTAACCATTGCTTTTTAATCAGTTATTGGTCTAACACAAGTGTGATGTGTTGGAAAATAAAACATGACTGCTAAAGGAATAAAGGAACTTTTATTCCCCAATTGCTTAAAAAGCTTTGATTCTGGTTATTGGTTTGAAAATTAGACCTTCAGGCCAGAAAACGACACCGTCACACTCCATCCGACACAATTCCTGACTGAGATTTACTCAGTGTGGCCAAAAAAAATCCATTCTTGTTCTGCCAGGACACCTACCTGCTGGTTACTCTGTGGGCTTAAGAAGGCTGAAGCTTGCTGCTGCTTCATGAGGAGCTGCTGATGCTGCGGTGTAGCCTGTGGCTGCATGCTGGCGGTCTGAGCTTGCTGCGGTGCAGACTGTGCAGCAGGAGCCTGTTGAACAGGTTGGACAGCAGCTGCAGCTGGAGGTGGGACATTGATACCAACGCCTGGAAGAGAGAAAAATGAGAAGAAAAAGAAGAAAAAGGACACAGATCATTTACCTCATCAAAATGATCTTTTTTAAGATGAAACCACAATTACGGTGATTTGAAGAATCTGTGCAACAACTGCAAACCCCCACTGTCTAGGCATGTTGCTTGACAACTAGATATGATTGAAAAGACTGAAATCTGCAGGAAGGGCAATCATACAGAGCCCCCGCATCACTTAACAGTCTTGGGGTGTGGGAAGACATAAAAATGAGTTGGTTTTTTTTGCTCAAAACATTACCATGAAGGTTCTTGACATGTTTTAAGAATGAAAGATTAATTAAGTGTTTGTGTAATTGTAGGCTTTCGTGAATGTCAAAAAGAACCTCCAATTACTAAAAAGGAAAGTAAAAAGAAAATAGCTGGTAATATTTGGGCAAGCTGATGTTTTGGGCCATTCATCTGGAGACAAGAACAAGGAAATATTCTACAATGTTCAAGTTACAAAGCAACAATGAATGACAAGAAAAAATAGCATAAACATATGATTTATATTAAACCACATACATTACTTAGTTGAAGACAGAGACCCACCAAATGAGAGTGCTAGAACTGCATGTAAAAAATATGAGAGCGTGCTGCTTTAATTAATGAGACATCACGTCACCATCTATTCTGTCTTTGGGCCACAGACGGATCGCCTTGTCAAATGGTGAGTGTCAAAGGACTCATAAAAAGACAATTAAAAGCCTTTTAAGAATGGGATAATTGAACCACTGGGAATACAAGACCTTGACAGACTTTAGAGTCAAATTCTTGAGCAGTTCCCTATGCTGAAATCAATACAAGATGTTACTTTGAGTATAGTGTTACCAGGCTAACTGTTACCATAAACACAGACCCATATTACCCAGTAAGAATGACCTTAAACCTGACACACAGAGGTGTCACAGAGGTACTCATACCTATGGCCTGCGGTGCTCCAGCAGCCACATTAGGTCTCTTGCGAGGGGTGAGAGCTGGCTGGATGGGAAGCATCCCTGATATCGGCTGCGGTTGAGCCTGGCCAGCCTTGGGTCGTTGCCGAGGTGCAATTGAGGTTTCCGTGGTAGGAATGGGGTCTGTGAGCCTGAAGAAAAGAGATAGCTGACTGGTGATGTGGAAGTTTCTTGCAATTATTACAACATTGAAACGCTTTGCTTTTCACTCACCTGGCTTTGGTTTGACTCTTTTTGGCCACTGCTTCGCTGGCTCTGATAGGCTCAGGAAGTTTTGCAGGAATAGGTGAATTCTATAATAAACCAAACAACCAAAACAAAGAGTTAAAATTTCTTAAACAACCAAGGCAACAGTAGACCAGCAAATCCCATGTTCTTCAAGGTAAAATGATTTTGCTTTGTTTAGTTGCTTTGGAGAGATTCATATTTGGCAATATTTCTAAATATATCACGTAGACTTAAGACCCAGAGAAAATGGCCAGTCTTTTCAAGCTTTTGTGACCTAATTTCATATACTTAGCCATTTTTTTTTTAAATCATTCACATTTGTCTGAGTGCTTAATAACACATGTTTCTGTGGTGTGACAAACTCAGAACACACTTTTATTGTTGCTTTACACACTTTAAGGAGTGAGGTCAGAATTTTGGCTGAATCAGAAGTGCTGAGCTGCTTTGTGCATGCAACAGAAAAGCAGGATGACTGGAGGGCAGCCAACTGGCAAAAAGCTGGAAAGCAAAGATTCTCTTCAATATAATTATGTCTTAGATTACTTTCATTACAAAGCAATAAAACAACTGACACCACAGTACGTGACATGCATAAAATGGATCATTTATTAGAAAAAAAAGAGCTGATAATATTTAACTCTAAGGCTTCAGCATATCCCCATCTCAAAGTCCTGTCATTCCTCTCGCCATGGTGACTTACATGTACATTTGGGACTGGACACTCTCGTCGAGCCAGTTTAAAGGCAAAGTAGGATATTTGGTAGATGTCTGGTCTCTTATCTGGGTCAGGTTCCAGCATGTATCCTGAGAAATCAACAAAGGATGTTTAATTTGAGTCAGACACATTTGCAGAACATTTACATTCAAACTTACAGTAGCTGCACATAAACAGGATGTACATGCTGTATGTAGGACAGTGTGTGTATTCTGGGGAACAGGGATACTTACTGATGAGACAGTGCATGTCATGGGAGTAGCGGGAGTTGTCTGGGATGGTGAAACTTCCATCACAGATAGCCACTTGGCTCTCCCCAAAAGGGAGTGTGAAGTAGCACAGTTTATACAGCAGACAACCCATGGCCTGTTCAAGAGAAGAGAATCAACACACTTCATGTAAATGTCTCCTCGGGTACCAAAACTTGGTGCTAATTACGGTTGGACCGATGGACTCTGCCACTGTCCAGCGTGAAGGCTGACAGTCATCAACCACTGAGCCCTCTACATCATAACACTGTGATTTAAAAGCCTTCTGTATTTGAGGTGTCCCCTCAGAGTTGCAGAGTCTGACATTTTATAGATGTTGCAGTTATTGATTAGACATGACTATTAACTTGGGTCTTCATTGTTATTTGATAAAGGCTAATAAATAAAAATGCCAGCTGGCCATTAAAAACAAAATGTTGAACCCTGCAGTCAAAAGTGTGGCTGTATTTCACTCGAAAAAGATCCCAAAACCAGGTGAGACGTGCAACAAATGTGTAAAACCAATTGTGTGTTAAGGGAAGAAGCATCTGGGCACAGCTGACAGCAGAGGGGTGCGCTGTGCTCAACTGTTAGTGTGAGCATTGTACTAAAGAACTCACCCAAATGTCTGCCTTTGTTGTGATGATCTTTCCACCGTAGAGGTTGACCATCTCTGGGGCTCGGTATGACAGAGTGGTGTACCTGGTTTAAAGAGCAGACCAATGAGCTTCTGCATTTTAATGAGAACAGAACAGAAGGCACAATATCGATTCCCACAAAGTTGGGACATTGTGTGAAATGTAAATAAAAAAGTATGAATACAAGATATATACTGTTTTTATATGTGTACATAGTAGATGCATTCTGTTTTTATTTACATTTTCCAAACTTTTTTATAACTGGGATTGTATAAAGAGCTGAGAAAACTCACTTTTTGATTTCCTCCTCCACGACTGGCACCCCCTCTGTCTGAGGGTTTTGGAAGCGGTTAGTTGCACTTCCAAAGTCACAGAGGACATAGTGTCCCCGGTCGTGCAGAAGAATATTTTCCACCTACATGAGGAGGACAAGATGAGACGTGCCAGAACTGATGGTACATGAGGTAAACAATGTTACATTAAATTACTTCCAAATAATTAGTATGGTCATCAGTTAGCTAACCCTATGCAGTGAGTAGGATATGCATATGAGAAAATTACATAGACTTGCCTTGAGATCTCGATGTACAATTGGACTCTTGCATTGGTGAAGACGGGCGACCGCTTCACATGTGTCACAAAATATCTGTAACACCTCAGCTTCTGTGAAGCCTGTCTGTAACCGCTGGTTCATAAGGTTAACCACCTGTCCACCTACAAGAAACAGTTAAACAAAAGAGTAGACGAAATGTTAACATTGGCCCTAATGATGGCTATCAGTTTTTATCTTCTATCAAAGACTTCATACGTAAAAGTTAACTCCTCCTTTCTGATTACGTAATCAGATCAGAGCTGGAAAAAAACAGTGGACCGGTGCATTGGTTTGTTTCAGGGAACCTCAAAACAACCTGCAGACAACAATGCAACATGCATTCTCTGCAACATCATCTTTGCTTTCTACAGAACAACAAACTTGATCTTAAAAATTAAAGATGGAAGAACTGGTTACTTTAAACACTGCATTATCATTGGTGCTTAAAAAGACAATGTGTTTGTGATACAAACATTTTTTTCAATAGTGACAAGTTCATTAAATTCACATAAAAAAGTACTGTTTTCTGCACTCTTTTAACTTGATTCCACAGAGGCTTTAAAAGCTAGGCAGTAATGTTAAAAATTTCTATAAATAACACCACTCAGTTATGTATCGACTGAAACAGAAGTTCTATTGACCACGACAGCTATCAGTCGAACATTTGCCTTTGTACAGAACAGGATGCTGTGAGGAACCGAGGGTAATGGAGCTTTGAAAGGGATGGAGGGGGGTGGGCAAATTTACCTCGACAGAAGTCCATTAAGATTAGGACTTCCCACACATCGCCAGCTCCAACTGCTGTTATGCTGGAGTCCAGGAAACCAACTATGTTTTTGTTGCCCACTAGGTCCCTCTGTGTAAACAAATACAGAAAGCAACAATGACAAACAACAGAGACACAGTTTTCATAGATTTTACAGTCCCAAAACATTTGGCCCAGTGAATTACAAAATACATCCATGTTTGTAACTATTCAGTCTATTTTTATCTGCAGAGAGATTCTGATTCTCTGCCAAAGGTCTGGAAGTAATGACGATAACCATCCAGCAGTAGTTATGCCACCCAGGGTGTGGCTACAGGAACTGCTTAGTTAGTTTCACTTACAGTGAGGACTTCTGCTGGGAAATGGATGAGCGAGGGAGCTTAGATGGCAAAGTGCCAATTCAACATTTTCATGTGTTAACAGGGCTTTAATTACAATTCAACCCTTGAGCTCCTTTTTGTTGTAATCACTATTCCTGGTTCAAAGAGTATTTTCATATTATTGCCAGTGTTTGTATTTGAAGTACATGGGAAAGTCACATTCAGACCACAAAGTCCAGTGCAGCAACAACTAATGATTACTTTCGTTATAAATTCATGAACCAATGATTATTATTTATTCTATAAAATATTTTTAAAAATGTGAAAAATGCTCAACAAATTTCCTACAGGTCAAAAATTATGTCTTCCAATTACTTCTTTTGTCCAGCCAGCAGTTCAAAACCCAAGACTCTTCATTTACTGTCATAAGTGGGGAACAAAAGCAGCAAATTTTCATATTTAAGAAGCTGGAACAAGCGCGTTTGACATTTTGCTTGAAAGAAAAAAGACTGAAACAATTAATCAATTGTCAAAATAGTTGGCAATTAATTTTCTTTTGATGTAATAATTGACTAATCAACTACTGCAGCTTTACAGTTCAGAAAATTTAAGAAAGCATGTGATTGTTCTGTGTCTCTCTGTGTGTGGAAAGTTGCGTTATTTCAGTTAAATTTCCCAGATGTCATTAATCCCAAAGCAAGTTAACATTAACACACAATAACACACTCTGCTCTTACAAAACCATTTTCTTGTAGTGCCAAAAATTTGCTGCACTCAGCAGTCAGTTGCTGGACTGTCTTACTCACCATAATCTGTATCTCCAGTTTGCAGACTTGCAGATCGTGTTCATTGTTGACATACATCCTTTTTAGCGCACAACGTACGCCTTGATGAGTCCGCACCAAAAAAACTATGGCAAAACCTCCTGCAAATGAGCAGAGAGACAGAGAAGGAGAAAACTGGTTGAGCACATACACATTTCAGAAGTACATCAACCAAATACACTGTTATCCAGAATTACTAATTCAAAATATTATGTTCCACCCAAGTTTCAGCTGTAGCAGCAGCAATACCAAGGATGGTGACTTTTTTTTTTTTTTTTTTTTTTTTTTTTACATATGATGCGTAGTTGTTTAAAAGCCTGGGTAATTTGTATATGTGACAATAAAGTTGACCTTTATCTTTTACATTCCTTTACACTCTTTCTTGTTGTAAGTTTCCTGCAGCATTAGACATGAATTTGATGTCACAGTTTTGCAGTGCGCAACAGTCAGAAAAACATGCTGGCATCGATAAAAGGAAGTGATAAGCTCTGAGCCACTTGATTTCAATAGATCGGACAACCCATCCCTAATTTCACTTTTTATAACAGCTGCTGTGAACTGGTGATAGTCTGTAGTTCTCCACTAGCATAATCAGGAAGTACTCCCTCACTAGCATTATTAGTAGTGGAAGTTTTTGTCTGTCAATTAAAAAGAGATACCATAATTAATCCTTTCTGACACTGTCTTCAAGCCAAATGTCCCTCAGCTGTGCTCTGACCCTGACAGATCAGACATCTCTTAATCCTGGCTGCTAATGAGTATGACTGATGGAACAAAGGAACTGGCCTCCACTAAACTAAAAGAATTATATATGTATGTATTTCAACTTATCATAATGATGAGGTAAGCACAAGGGCGCTTAATTAAAGGGATTACTGGTATGTGATGAGTGCAGGGCTGGCTAGTGAGTTCCTGGGTAAGAGAGGAGCTTGAAAGAGCGCTGTGTGAGTCAGCAGTTGAGCTGAGGGGGAAGGATGCAAGAAGTAGACGACACAGACACAGGATACAGGAAGTGAGAGAATTTATCATATCACCTTCAGTTGAAGTGATGCTGACATGTGGGGAAAACCAAAAGATGACTGCATCCATCCATAGCAACTCAAACCACCGACAACCACACAGATGAATGAATAAAACACATATTTCTGTCAACAGATATGAATGAATATACCTGGGTCATAGCATTTACACATAAAGGTCACATCTCATGCTTTCTTGCTTTTTTTTTTTACTACTAAAGGGAAAAGGCTGTATTTTAATTATGTAATGATGCTCCAGAACTGGTGTCAGTCAGGTGCTCTTTGGATAAACACTCATAAAACCAAAGAAATAATCATGTGTAGTAAGCACTATGTTCCAGATTTCCCTGACGATTATAGGGCACCCTGTTCTGTTTTAAACACTCAGGCACAAACATCTATACAGAGATTACTCCTACTCAAAATGCTTAGTGACTTCAAGGTGAGTCAGAGTATTCTTGAGAATCTGGTGGAAAGCATGTGGTCTGTTGAATGTCACATGTAAAGGAAGACTGTCAAGAGTGGCTCATACAGCCAGTAAAATAATATGGAAACTACACATGCAGCTAAGCAGCAGACACATACTGAATGTCACAAAGAAACCACTTGACATGATCCATCACATCCATTGAACCTACAATTTGAAGTACTTCCCACAGGAAGGCGCTTTAGACAGCCACAAGCCACCAAAAATGTATGTAAGACATCATTTGTCCAAAGTGCAATTAAATTGTTAAATACATATAATCAATTCTGCACTTTAAGTATTAAATTATTAAATGCACAGTCAATTGTAAATGACTGCTCCACAAAGCATACTCTTTGTAAGGGGCCTAAAGGGTCTCTCTCAAATTAATAAGGAATAACAAAAAATGTCATTTTAAAATGCTGAGAAGTAGCATGGGATCATGGAAGTTATTTTCTTCACTTTAAAACAACCACCATTGCTGATGAAAAGCCATGTGACATGACTCAGACAAAAATCCTTTCCATGAGTGAGGTAATATTCACGTTCCATTTAGTCATGTGCGCCAACTTCCTTCCTCATTCCAGGATATGTTTTCCCAAAGTTATGTCAACTAGCTTGCAACGGCTACCAGGAAACACACTGTTTTCTTGACTAAATTATGAATTTCTCTGCATTTGACCATTGTTTGAAACAGTTGGGATAATTTAAGTACACAACTCAACAAAATATGTAGGCTATGTCTAGTGTTTTTAGACACCATAATGTGGAAATGTTACATATTATAGCTATAAAAGCCCTCAAAGCTGCCACAGAGTTGTTGCCAAAGTTACATTTTTGACATGTGAAAGAAACAATAAAAAGCAGCCATTGCTGCACTTCATCTCTAGGACATGTTGATCATTATTTTTTCTCCCTTTATTTTGAACACAACAAAGTTATGGACATGTGGTGCTGAAACGGAGACCCTTTAAGGCCTACAACTGATATAATCATCCACCATGATGGTTCACATTTGGTAGATATCTCTCTACCCGAATGCTGATGGTGGTGAAACTACGTACTTTCCAGCATGTAGGTGATTTATTGTTGTTTAATATGAAGTATTAGTAATTGCTACTGTCTTGTTTGTAACCACGTTGATTGTTGTGAAGCCAAAGACAATTTTCCACAATTTGAACAATAAAATTTAACCTAACCTAATCAATTTCTTCAAATTATAATGTAAAAAATGCATAACTTTTTGGTTGTACTAACTGTGAATAGTCTACTGTCTAAACTGACTTCTAGATATGAACTAACCTCAGCTTGCATTTGGTTTTCTCTTGATTTTATGTTGACAGCAAGCAGCAGCTTTCACTGACTGTAAAGGTCTGAATTTTGTTGTTACTGCAGCTCTTCTGTTCACAGCTTTTTTCTCTCACAGCTTGTGTTAATGCCATGCACTGGGCTGACTCATCCAGCTGGCATCACTAAGCCAAGGACAGCTCCACGTGACTGGTCTGGGTGTCGTTTGAAAAAAGACTGCCTTGGGCAACATTACTGTGAGCTGTATTATCAAAGAATTGAATGGAATTCAAAAAGTCAGCAAACTTGAATCATATTTTGAAAGGATTGCTCATATAGTACAATGAATACAATAACCCTCACCTATGAAATCATGTGTGTTTGTGTGCTTTGTCCTGTTGTGACAAGGTGGAGCTGGGTCACCACGGATGAAAACAAATCACAGTATCACTGATGTCATCAGCTATAAATTCAATACTGGAAATTTCATAATGAAGTGAAAAAATCTGCAACACATTGCTGCACCAAGAGACATGGTGCTGGCAGAGCCCTTGGCTGAGTAATTAGTGTTATTGAAAAACAAAACAAGCAAAGTGCTTGTGAAGTGGGTTTCAATATCAAGTACATCAAAATAACTGAGATCAGAATAAATTATAAATTAGCTATAAAATAATATGCAACTAACAACAGAAAATGTCAGAAAATGGAGAAAAACGTTGATCAGTGTTTTCTAAAGCTCAAGATTACATCCTAAAATGTCTTGTTTTGACCACAACCCAAAGATATTATGTTTACTGTCAGAGAGACCAGAAAATATTTACATTTGAGAAGCTGAAATCAATGAATTTGGACATTTTTTTAAATTAAAAAATGACTCTGTATAATTATCGATTATAACAACAGTTGACATTTAAGTTAATAGTTACTGCAGCTTTAAAATAATCAAAATAAAGAGAAGGAAGCATACTTCATTAGCACATGAAACACAGGCCTTAGCCTAGTGTGTGTGTTTGGTATGGCATGAGTTCAGACAGTTGAACCCTCGCTGTCTCGCACGGCCTAATCTGAGATGCCTGCAAGAAATGAGAAGGATTAGCAGCCTTCTTAAGCAACAGTTAACAGTGGTCTACAATCCCAGTAGACAGTGTGAACAAATAATTTTAAGTACGGCTACAAATAGCCACTGCCTCTTGACGTAAATGACTGTCAGGATTATACCACTCTAGCTGATGCATACACAGTCAAGCATATGGACACAAAAATACACCTTTAGGCACTGCTATGAAAAGAGCGCAGTGAATTGTTTAGTGTTCGGTCACAGTTTGTCATCAGTGTAATGGAACTTACATAACTGCCGTCTAGGCTTAGGACTACTACACATGTTCTCATGAGTACTATGCTGTTTACAAACATGCTTGCTGCGAGGTTACATGACACAGCAATGCCGGCAAGAAATACTAGCAGCAGTGTGACGGCTACTGGAGACAAAATAGCATGGCCTATTCTGTCATAATGAAGGTTTATGCATAGGAAACTGGAGTATTTTGGTTTGCAAATGAAGAAATGACTTGTTGAATCTGCATGTTGTAAGGATTTTCCCTGGAACTTTTTGAGACAAAGGTGGCAAAGGCTAAAGAACACGCATGGCCTGCCTGGTGGACACACTGAACTACAGCCAAAAGTGTCTGTAGGAATTTCAACGTTATATCAAGAGGGAACAAAAAGATTTTTAAAAAAACGCAAGGATTGTGACAAATGACAGTTACTTTTTGTGCAGAAATCAATATAAAAATATTCAGTTGCAGATAGACTTGCACCGATTAATCGGCAATGCTCGGAATCGGGCCGGTTTTCACCTGAGTGGCCTTGACCAGTGACCGGCCGGTCAGCATCACAAATCCGGTTCTGTGCCCGTCATTGTCACACACATGTTCTGCACGATGGTCACGTCATGCGCGCAGCAGACAAACTGACCGTGACATCAACACAGCGCTGATAACAGCTACACACTCTGACACACGTCTGCTTGAAGATGGTGTCAGCGACAGAATCCAAGAACAGGATAAAGAGAAGACAGACAGTCTACAACGAGACAGAGCAGCTGACAATGTCGCAAAACAGCCGTAAACTCTCTCGCGCTTCAGGCTAATCCTAGCAAGCTAGCAGCAGACTGCTGTTCACAGAGGGACAGTTAAAATCTCACCTCCTCTTGTGGCTGAAGAATAAACAACATGTGTTGATGTGTCTCCTCAAACATTTTCTCATCCAGACTCCTTTAACTTCTGTGTTTGTTTTTCTCACGGCAAAGTTTTACTTCAAACTGTTGCACCGCGTTAGTCTCCGGTTTGTTTACATCCGCTTCCACAAAAGATCACGTGAAATCTCGTCCCACGAAATCCCGCGAGATGATCTCGCGAGATCACATTCACCCAATTCATAATCTTAATATAAAATTATAATAAGGCCTGCTTGTAATCTGGATGATTTTGGAGAAAGTATTAAATGAATATTTAATAGTCAGTGTCTTATTATGAACATATTTACAAGAAAAGTTGCAAAAATGTTTGTGAATGCTGTCAATTACAGTTCTTAGAAAGACTGAAAATCGGAACCGGCCAAAATCGGAATCGGTAGGTCAGACCCCTCAAAAATCGGACATCGGAACCGGCTAAGAAAGTTGAAATTGGTGCAAGTCTAGTTGCAGATTGTGCAATCTCTCTGAGCACATTTCACTTTCCTGGCCCTATTTCTTTGATCAAGGACAGGAATGATGAAAAAAAGAACTTTCCAAAGTGGCTGTGATGAATAAAGAGGTACCTATAGGTGGGTTTGATAAAAATATTACATTAAATTATTTGACACACTAAAATCCAATAAAAGAGGCATGTCTTATTTGTCCAATATAGTAGGCCAAATAATGTTTGTTACTGATTTAGAGTCACAAGCTACTGGAAATACTGCAGTTATTTTCTTTTAAAATATTTGTGTAAAAATGAATTAATCACACATTAGCAATCAAAATAGGTGCGCTACATTAGGCCATTTTTAATCATAATATTCATGAATATGGAAAAAGTCAGGACAAAGGTATTTGCCTTTGCATTTTTGAGGGAATTTTCAACAAAGGCAGCCAATGATACCAAGGTGGCCCACTTTTGAGTTAGATAGGCAGGGAAAACCATGGTTGTGTAGTCGAGCAGGAACGGGACATATTCTCTGTTACAATGCAACATGTTATATACAGTACATCTCAAGAAGAGGTCTAATGTTACCTGCAGTAACTATAGACAGAAGACAACACATCTTATTGACAGTAAAGACAGAAAGCTGTCTCTCTGAAAATCCTCAGACAACTAGCTGAGAACAAATAACAGACGTCTGCCTGAAGGCCAAATATCTAAAATAAAACCTACAATAATGACATGAGTCAAACCATGTACCTTTGGGCTTAAAGCAACAAAAGCCAATATGTCCCTCTGCTGCTTTTGTCTGACTATCGTGAAAAGTGTGCTTATTTCAGCTAAAGGCAATAGAGTTCCACATTGACAACAAAGGGCGTAGAAAGAAGGACCAAAAAGCACCACTTCCAAATGGAGCAGCCAGCTAATAGCCAAAACCATCTGAATAAATAGGTCTAATGACACTGGAGGGAGTCACATTACAACTGCTTGAGCAAGAAAAAAAAATATGATCAGCAGGAAAACATTCCGACTAGCAGTTTGTGAAAGATTTAACATATTGGAGGAAATTATTATTTTTTTTCCTGACAAAGTACTACTGTTTCTGAAGCTTAACAATGACTACCTCAATGATGTCTCTCTCAAGTGAATGTCTGCATCAGGTCCAAAGTTTTTCTAGGACTGATAAGAAAACTAACAGAACAAATTCCACCAGAGGTTTACCCTGACATCTCAGTGCAGGGTAGGACTGAGGTTAGAGGTCTATCGCATTCATAAAGCCACGGTGTGGCCAAACAGATGGGGCCCATCTATAGTACTGATGAATTAATCAGTCTTCTTTCATCTATTATTTAGTAACAGCGCTCTTAGCTAACAGAGCATGGCAGACTCTCATTGCAGAGACAAATGACCACAGGAAACCTGTAAACCTCTATCATGAAGCCTGTTTAACTGTGTTCTGGTAAAGACTAACTTTAAGGTAGGTGTACAAAGGATTATTTTTATTATTGATTAATCTGCAGATTATTTTCACAATTAATCATTCAGTCTATAAAAGGTCAAAACATGCCCAGCACAATATCCCAGAGCCCAAAGTGATTTTTTCAGGTTGCTTCTTTTGTCCCCCCAACAGCCCAAAATCCAAAGACTCTTCATTTACTATCATAAATAATGAAGAAAAGCAGCAACTCCTTACATTTAAGAAGCTGGGACCAACAAACTTTTGACATTTTTGCTTGAAAATGACTGAAATGGTAACCAATTATCAAAACAGTACTTTTTGATTGACTAATCATTGCAGCTCTACTTTGAAGTTAAGACCACTTTCCAACAAAACACTCTCCTCCCTTGAGCGTGATTATTTAGAGTCACCTATAGATAACTAACATGATGCAAGACAGTTTTAATATGGAAATGTGCATACCCCCACTATGTATTAGGTACCAAAGACCCAGGACAAGAGGTCATGCTTTACATGGCTGCACAACCTAATAACCTTTACCCAAAAACTGTGCATCCAAACTTCTGAAATCTACAGTTCTTATTTGTCACTCCCTCTGTAAATATCAAGACAGATGACTCAGCACGGCATTGGTCCTTAACAGCACAGTAGAAAAACAAGTTATACAATGTTCCTCCCAGCCTTGAGGTAAAGAGTGCAGTGATGCAAACAGAAGCCAATCTGAACAACTATATTGCATGCCCTCTCCTATATCTGAAGTCTTGGAAACCTTGAAATTTTTTACTCATTTTAGTGATCACTACACAGGAACAAACAAGCCGAGGCCACAATAGAAAAGTCTGGAACAAGGCCACCTGGCAAGTAAATAAACATCAAAAGAGCTGCCAGGGGTAGTCAGGATTGATACTGTAATTGTTAAAGATTTATGCCAATATACAAGGCTGGCCAATGTATTGTTATTATATTGATATTTTGATATGAAACTAAATATCACCTTAGATTTTGGAAATCATTATGGCAACACTTGCTTAGTTTAATCTCCAGCAATGACTCACATTCTGCACAATAGTCATTGCAATTTTGTGAGCATTTACAGTATGTTATTTTAGAGAAAATGTGCTGGTTTACAACAAATATTTAGGTAATATTTACAGGCCATATCACTTAACCATAACACACCCTGTCCCATATTAAAAAATTCCAGCCTTGATATCCTGTTTTTCCCCACTTTTGTGATCAATTATACAGAAGTAAACAGGCTTAGGCCACAAAAGAAAAGTCTGATTGGAACAAGGCCACCTGGCAAGCAAATAAACATCAGAAGAGCTGCCTGAAGGGCTTAAAACTGATACTGTGACTGGTATAGCCGTGTGTCAATAAGTGTAGTGTATCAATAAGGTGATAGTGTATCATTACCTTGCTCTGGCAGGGCCATAGCTCAACACAAAAAGGCCCACTCTTTTTTTTCACCTAAGTTACCTGTCTGTCCATCCTCACAACAATGTGATACAGGTTAGATTGTGGTGTTTGTATGATATGTGTTTTAATCAGGGGTGAAAG
Organism: Lutjanus erythropterus; assembly: GCF_056507025.1. Taxonomy (NCBI): domain Eukaryota; kingdom Metazoa; phylum Chordata; class Actinopteri; order Lutjaniformes; family Lutjanidae; genus Lutjanus; species Lutjanus erythropterus. The sequence continues at coordinate 6,134,426 of NC_139326.1, forward strand.
TAACTAATTACAAATACTTAAGTTGCTGTAATTAAGTATTTTTTGGTTACTTGTACTTTTGTGAGTAGATGTTCAAGTCTGTCCTTTTATTTGTACTTTAATCTACTTAGTTACTTTATAAATCACAATTGAGTACTGATTACAATTTGAATTCATATCCAAACCATTCATCTGCATTTCCGTACCCAATAAGGTGAACTGATTGCAAACAGCAAATGAAAACCAGGACATAGAGATGATAAACTGAATCCTGCCGCAGCACAGGTCTGGAGTAAGGATGTTAACTGATTAATTGCCATAGAGAATATAATCAATAAAAAATGTATTCATAAATATTTAATCAGTAGTCTAGAAATGGCAGCAAATGCACCTCATCTGACATTGTTTTGTCTGGTGGAACCATTCATTGAATAAGGAAACTTAAAATGTAACATCAGCATATAACATTGAATCTTATACAGTATTAATAATTACATTTGTATAACTTTCAACTATTAGTTAAGGAAATTCACAGAATTTGCAATACTAGTTTAGAGGAGTGACTTTAGTATTTTTCTAGGTACTTTTACTTGTAATTGAATAACATTTTAGTAATCTAACGGTGCTTGTACTTCAGTATAGATTCCCAACACTCTTCCCCACCACAGGTTTTAATCCACACAGCAGAACAGAAAGCCACATAATTCACCTTCTGCGACAATTTCCTCGACGGTCACTTGATATCGTCCGATGGTGAAGACCCGTCCGATGAAGCTGCCACCACCGCCGGACCCAGCGCCTCCTCCACCGACTCCGGAGCCAGGCCCGGAGCTCACCAACTCCCGACGAGAGTCGAAAAATTTCTTCATCTCCCCCCGAGGTTATCCAAAAGCACAGTCAAGTCCAAAGTGTATTAGTCCTGTAACAACTATTATGACTGGATGTGACCAGCGAGTCCCTGTCCTGTCCGCTGAGGTGCTGCCGGAGTTAACACAGCAGCAGTTTTTTCAGTAATTGAATGAAAGCAGACAGCTAGCTCTAAGCTAACTGCTAGCTAACAAGCTGAACCTGAAAATATTTCAAACACGGCTCTAGGCTAACTCATAGTTTGAACAGCAGGCGGAGTCAAATATTATTGAGAAAATAATAAGATATATCGTTCACTGTGAACTGAGAGCAGCACTAGCAGTTGGCTAAATTAGCCAGCAGGCTACGAGCCCGAAAAAAAAAAACACTTGTTAGCCGTTAGCTCACCTAGCCAGCTAGCTTCAGCAGCTAGGTGCGGTGACAGCTGTCAGTTGATGGACTGGCAGCCAGGTAAGTCCTTAGTGTCCAATGCAGCTTATTACACATCTCCACCGATATCTCCCACCCGAAATGTTACTCAGTTCACCAGCTGCTCTACTCGTCTGTATCGTAATAAAAATGACAGACCTCCTCCGCTGCTTTAAATACGTCCAGCCGGCTGGAAGGAGGCTGGTCAACTAACTTAATGACAGACAGAGCTAACGGAGCTACAAACAGACTGGATGCTAGTGGGCAGAGTCCTCTCTCCAGCTCCTCTCTGCGGACTCCGTCCTGCCGGACTTCTCCTGCTGTGATTGGTCAAATGAACAACGACTTCCTGTCAGTCTACTCAAGTCCCTAGGTAAACTGGTTATTTGCACTATTCTCTGTTTCAGGGTGCATATCATATCATACTTTCTAATGTGTGTACATATCGCATTACCATGTGTTTTTGCATGCATACTGTTAAGTCTTCACATCTCTAATGTGCAATTACCTTGTGCAATATATTGTATATTTGCATTTTCCATGTTAAATAATTTTCTGTGCAATTTATATATTTTCAAAATGTAAATCATTACTGTGAAATTTTTGCTGCTAGTATTCTGTGCAATCCAATCTGTTTCTCTGTCCAATCTGCCTTTACAAGGCAACACTATTTACATTGTTTTTTCTCTAATTATAATGCTACACACCATGTGTGTATTACAGCTTGTTTGCAATTATCCTGCACAGTTATCAACATATACCCACATATCTGTCCTTGTATCTAAACATCATATATCTATACAACTGAAATGTGTGTTGTATTGAGTGTATCGTTTTGGCAGATTTAGTAGGCTACTTTTTACTTTATATTTTCTAATGGTTTTATATATGTTTTTTTTAATATATATTTTATCCTTATTTTACAAGTACTCTGCTGCTGTAACGTGAATTTCCCTGGTGTGGGATCAATAAAGTTGATCTTATCTTTATCTTATCTCATTTAAGTGAAAGTAGCAATACCACAGTGTAGAATTCCTGCATTAATGATAATAATAATAATGATAATAATAATAATAATAATAAGAATAAGAATAAGAATAATAAGAATAATAAGAACAAATGTATTAGCCTCAGAATATGCTTAAAGTCCTAAAAATAAAAGTATGCATAAAGACATGTTTTGTTTTGTCCACAGTGAACCTGAAACTGTGTTTTACATGAGACATGGAGTTGGATGCAGTGAATGTGCAAAAGGAAATTGTCAACCCTTTGTTTTCTTGCAGTGTCTTTGTGATGAAAACAAGTTTTACTTAAAAAACCTACATGTTTAAGTTCATGTTCATCATTGACAACACTGGTGCTGATTAATGCCAATTTGGTGGTCACAAATATTTTGAAAGTAATATAATTTCTATTTGTGTGACATTTTAACAATTTGGTTTTAAATTTATATTAATCATGCCAACATTAACATGGATTAATGCCAGTTTATGTTGCTTTGTACACAAGTAAGATGCAAGTTTGTATGTTGATCATTTCAAATGACAGATTTTGTTCATACATACAGCAGGGTTGTTAAGAAAAAAATTGAGAAAAGTGAGATATTTTAATCTGCTGAACTTGTGTATAAATGCAGGCACAAACAGACAAGAAGAACACAAAAAATTTTGGTGTTGCAACTTTCTCACTTCTCTGCTACAAACTTCTCCATTTTTGTTTGTGTTACCACTGATTCATTTTAGAAGGCTCCCCTTATTGTGTGACTAAAAATAATACAACACAGCATATTTCTTTGCCATATGACACTGTGAAAAACTCACTACAAAATACAACAAATTACTATACTCCTGCAGAACAAGATGAAGGAACATGAACAGTGGAAGAACAATAGAAAGAACAGTGTCACGATGAACCCAATTTACAGAAATCTATCTGAGAGGAACAGAGAGATGGGTTAACGAGGACAATGAAACATTCAACACTGCAATGTCACAATAAATATTGAGAGCTCCACCAGATAACATTTGCAAAAAAAATACTGATTTTGTTTACACTATTGTAGCTTTCAAAACACAAATCTTTTATTTAGGGGATTTAGGGTTTTCTTTATCTCAAAAATAAAATAAAATAAAACCCAAAGTCCAAAAAAGGTTCTCTTATGGGGGCAAGCCAAAGAACCCTTTATGGTTCTAGTTAGCACTTTTATTACGATTACAGTTAAATAAATCCTTTCTTGGCTAAAAATAAAGTCAAATGTGCTGATATTGTTATTCTGAGTCTTGCAGCAGAGTCAGTCTGTCAGGAATGTGATCTTCAGCTCCACATGAATGAGCTACAACGACTGTGTTTTTAGTCAAAATAATCTCATATGGCTTCAGCTTGTGTCATCACAAAAGAAAAACACAAAGAGTATTTAAATACCGCTCTGACACATGACACAAGAACTCAGCACAGGCCGTGACAACCTCACGGGTCCCCCTTGCATATTTAGGTAAACAGAGATACAAATCAGAATATTCCAACCCACCAGACTTCCTGCTGTCTGAGATGAAAATCTGCACCACAACATTTACATAGGCCACTGAGGGATGCATGCACATCACCTCATACTATATCTACAGGTTTTTCCAGTCTCTGGCTGACCTGTTTCAGATCTGACTCTGCTGGTCTAACAGTGTTTTTAAACAGAAATATAGCAAACCAAATTAGAATATCACTTGTACAGATCTCCTGCAAGCCCATATGCACAAGGTTCCAGTACCAAAACTTTTCTGTACACAGCAGCGATAGAGTGGAATAGACTTTCTGTGGAGATTAAACCATTTAAGTCCTGTTTTAGGTTTAAATAATCCTGTTATAAAGCAGCCTCCCTGACAAAATCTGGTGTTGGAGCACCATAACAGATTAAAGCATCATCGCTGTCTGAGCAACTTCTGCCACATAAAAACTAACTGGTGACAGCGCACCTTTACATTGATGAAAATACAGTAAATTATAACAGATGACGGTGCACCTTAAAACAGATGAAAATACAGTACACTAACAGGTGACAGTTGGCCCACTACAAGGCTTAATAGCCAGGAGTTTGATCTTTTAAAATATATTTTCCCAGCACAGTTGAAGAGTAAACATCTCAGTTTTTACCCAATGCTCAAGAATGAGTGGTGGAAGCATCGCTTTTGGGAAAATCCTGCATGCGTTGGTTCAAGTTGCCTTTGAGTAACTTAAACCAGTTAGATTTCATTTATCATCAGATGAAACATTACATCATTTCTGAGTATGTTTTACAGTTGAGGAGAGGCCTGCATCTTCATGACAGTGTGAGAGTTTCTCCTGCAGGGGTCACTGTTTCATCACTAAATAAATGTGCAGACCCTGTTTTTTTCACTTACCACCAACTTTACAAAGCATGAATCAAGGATATTGCCACCAATATTAATTCCTTACCTCAGTAGGAGAGTTGTATTTGTCTGGGTGCATGTTTTGAGCCATATTAGGCTTTGGACAAAGTCTGACAAGCGATGTTTCTCACTCTTTTTTTTTTTTTTTTTTTTTGAATTTAATTGGTAAACAGATTCCACAGGAGCTACCTTCCTTATTCATTCCCAAATTCCTGACTTCCAGTGCCACCTAAAATGTTTGCAGCACAGATGATAACTCAAGCACCAAGTACATGTGTTTAACATTTCTGCTGTAAGTGGTTTACATACTTAACATGTAATGGAGACGTTACAGAAACACGGCTTTTGATTCATATTATGCCCTTGTATCTCTCTTTGGCAACACATGTATGCATGATTATTTGTTTACAGAGCACAGGACATTCATTCTGGCACAGCTAATGTCTTGGAATCAATGTGGCCACATTTTTAAACATGTGGGGACCATTTTGCTAAAATAATTGAGCCATTAAGCTATTTGAGCTGCAGAGTTGTTAGTGCTTGGGTGATAAATGGCAAAGCTTTGATGCATTCTTTCCCCTGCGTTCATCTAAAACACACTAGATCTCTGCTGACCCAAAAGCTGAAGGTAAACACACTTTGTTCTCATTTTGTGTGGTCCCTCTGAGAACCAAAACATCCTCAAAATTTGGTGTCTGGATTTAGATAATGTGAAATGGCAGGGTCAAATAAGCAAGCATTACATATGCATACCAGCGAGTATTAGAGCAGAGTCTGATGGTGCCTGTGAGCTGAGTAGAGCTGCAGTTACATCATTAGAGGTCTTGGATCTGCCACTTCGCTCACTTTGATATTAAACATATTTTTGTGTGTCTTTGGTGGATTTTGTGGTCACATTAATAAACCTCTGACGCCCATATCCAAGATTTTGGGAAGGTTCCTGGATTACATGTAACAAGATGACATAATTAGGATGCAAAAGAAGGTAACTGTATTTCATTAAATGGGGATTATTAGCAGGTTTACACTTTTAAGATACATTTTAAAATAAATAATGTAATACTAGGCGCAGTGTGCACACATTACAACCCTTCACAAGTCTCGCAACACCAGTCTGGTCTGAGTGAAACCCGCTAATCTTACAGTTTCCAATTCATTAACATGGCTTACAGTGAAAAAAATGCTTCTACGGGTATGAATCAGTGCAGTGACAGTTCTGCCTTCCAGCTGTGAAAACACTGACATCATACAAGACCTCAACATCAGGACAACCGCTAACATTAGTGACACAGACCAACCATTGACGTTAGCTATGCAGAAATCCAGTTAGCTACATATTACTACTACTGCAAAATATTTTGTCTGTAGGTGGTGATGCTGGTGACCTGGATGGTGTGAGCAAGTTTCTGTCAGTTTACTAGAAGTTTGTGTGTGAAGTGTGAAAACCAAAAGTACAATTAAATACGAACAATTACCACAATTAATTTAAACGTGCATTCACACATAATTAAGGAAGAAATATCAGGACAAATAATTAATAAACTTATCGTCAATGTAAAGCATTACATTAAGCTGAATAATTTCACCATGAGGTAATCGAAAAGTAATGGAAAGTAATCAGGTTACTTTGCTATTGCAATACTTGGATTAGGTTACTGACTACATTTTTTTAACAGGTAGTTAGTCACTGTATTGATTATATTTCTAAAGTAACTCTCCCAAACTGTACTCCACCAGAAATTTTTAGAGTGTAACATTTCTATGCTGAGACCCCCCAAAATAGCATTAGCTTATGGTCAGGAACCCCCTTTTGGAAGATTAGAAACCAAAGCTGCTGAAAATTTGATGTGATTTTTGTAGGTTTGGATCCAAACTGCGGCTGCTGATGAAGACATCATTGGTTTCTCATTTATTATTTTTGATGACAGGCTGCCGTAGATATTGGTTATCTCTTTGTTAGTTTGTGGGTCAGACCAGATGTTGGTGCCATATGAGTGGGCAAAACCATACCTGTACTAAGTTGTTTTAAAGGGTTGTTACAGGTAAATTAATATATGATAGCCCTCCGCAGCTTTTCTTATTTACTGGACGCAACTTGAACAATCTCATACAATCTTGATCTGAAAGGCAACCAAATCATTTAGAAAGGTTTATCATGGAATAAAAACAGTGTATTTGAATCTGCTTACACATTTGGTGTTTTTGAAAATAAAAACTGCTGTTGATTACTCCATAAAAAGTCCCTATAATTAATGCTCAAGTAAACAATGCTGTGTTATATTGAAACATACCAAAGAAGTATGCATACTGCACTAAAGCATACTGCATATCTCAACCCAAACAAAGTTATTTTCCAGCACTTATTGTATCCTACTAAGAATTTGTGTTAAATTTAGTCAAAAGTAGCATCATGAATTCTTGAGTTGTGGCCAAAAATGTGTTTTGTGAGGTTACAGTGACCTTTGACCTTTATCGACCATAATCTTATCAGTTCATCCTCGAGTCCAAGTCACTGAGTCTGTACATGTTCGAGGATTTCCTTGATTTTCTCTGAGGTGTCTCTGTAAGCGAGGGCTTTATTGTGGAGCATGTCAGGATCACTTTCTTTTTGGTGATTATAAAATTTAAAGGCTCTCTTTTGAATCTTTATAATTAGAAGGTATCATCCTAATTCTGCTCTGCATACATTATTTTGAGTTTTCCGTTGGGCGTGGAGAATGGATTTCCAGAATTCTGCACTTAATAGGAAGATTTCTATCAAATTGGCATATGACGATGTCCACTGTGAAACATCACCATGGACAATGATGTCTTTGTATGTCTGTTTACGTGGTTCAGAAATAAAGCCAAACATAACTGAAATTTAAAAAATAAATACATTTTAAAATTTTTGAAAATACAAAAACGCATGCTGACTTTGTGTTCTAATGTGTCCCATGACAAATTCTTATTTCTTGGGCCTGTTATATGTATGGAAGCCTATATTTCAGGGTATATGTTTGTTTTGCATGGTTTGCTGAATTACATTTTCTTTTTTAATGATTGATTTGGTCCCTAAATATTTCAAGCTTTGCCTGAACCTACTTGTGCTCTTGAGCAGACAAAAGAAAAATGAACCCACTTACTTTTAATGACACAGGCTGACCTTTATCTTTGCTCAGTTCCAGGTAGCTGTTCTCATCAAGATGGCCTTTCTCAGGTTGAAATGACCTTTCATTATCATTCAATTGTTCTTAGTGTAATGTCATACAGTATATTGTCCATTGTCTCACTGTCACAACGGGGTGTTACAGCCAAGTGATGTAGCTATTAAATGGACAGTTCACCCCAGAATTAAAAATACATACCCCCCGACTTATGGACAGTTTTGGTGTGAGTTGCAGAGTTTTAGAGATATCGGCTCTGGAGATGTTTGCCTTCTCTTCAATAAAATGGGACTAAATGGCACTTGGCTTGTGGCGCTCAAAGCACAGAGAACAGTGTCTTTTTCCAAAAATGAACTGGTTACTCAAGATAATCCACAGATTACTGTTGTGAGCAGTTTCATATAGGAACTATTTTCTCTCTGTTTCTCGTTCTGGTAGATATTACTGCAGAAATAAAGTAGATCTTACATGAAACTGGTCCCAACAAGACCTGCTGATTATTTAGAGCGTTTCATGATTTCTGGAACGAGACATTGATGTTGAATTTATATTCGAGAGAGGGCAGACATCTTTACAGCCAATATCTCCAAAACTTTGCAACGCACACACAAAAAAAGTCTAAATACAAATATGTATTTTTGATTTTGGAGGTGACATGTCCCTTTAACTCTGGGACGATGGCTTTCATCAGCACAAACATTAGTCTCCCCTGATAAATTTGGTAATTTGATCTTCACTGATGTTCATAAATGCAGAATTAAATTACAGAAGAAAAATATAGCCTGGCCATACTGCAAGTAATCAAAGACACTCCAGCCAGCATCCAAATTTTGATTAGATATTCCATCAAACTTCCTGAAAAACAGAACAATGTGGTCATGTAGGGATGTCTGCATCTATTAAATCCATATTAAAGCAGCTGGATCTGGTTCCTGATAGATGGTCGTTTATTTTTAAAAAACAAATCTCACACGATTGTTAGGAGAGGGACCGTCAGATTCCTTCCTATTTGCCGGCTTGTCTTGGCTTTCACAACTATTTTAGAGGAGCTCATTTTTAGACTTTTGGAGTGTGTGAGACATAATATACCCACATGTGTGAGCGGCAAGTGCCCCTTTTCTCTCCAGTAGCAGACACAGTGCACATCTGGATCTCATCCCCCCGTAAGAGAAAGCCAATCATCACATACCTGAGCAAACACTCTTGACTTTCTTGGGACTCAGCAGTGGAGAGGTCCAAGGTGTAATTACTACACCCATTTGTCAGAAGTGTAAAGATTTTCATAGGTGAGGTCCAAACTCTGACATTATAGAGAGACTCTGGAAGCCGAGCAGGCACACTGTGAAGGAAATCTGGCTCCCTAAATGACGCTGACACTGTGCAGTGAAGTGCATCTTGAGTATCAAAGGGAAAATTGTAGAGGAATAAGATGATCACTTCCTTTCTGTGGCAGCCTGGTGCACGTCATGGTTCATATCACATAATATTGTTTTTTTAACCTGAACGCAGTCTGTCCACACGTCCTCTGCTTCAGTCTTCACCCTCTGACCTTCATCACAGACACACACTCGACTCAAATGTAGGTGGCGTAAAGGCACAAGATGGAGAACCCTTCATTCATGGCTCGGTCCATTTCCATATACTCCAGTGGGAACATATCTATGTTCTCAGGGTCATATGTTCTCCAACTCAATATCCTCTTAATATGACAGCAATGTTGTTTTCTTACACTGAAATAGAAGTGCTAACTAGAACCATAAAGGGTTCTTCAGTTTGTCCCCAGAGAGAAAAACTTTTTTTTGTTTCTGGTAGAACCTTTTACAAAGGTTTTACTTGGAACCCTTTCAGAGAGTTCTACCCAGATGTAAATGGCTTTACCTAGAATCATCTGTGGAAGGTTACGCCCAGAACCCTAAATTAGAAATTCTAATGGAGAACCCTTCTATGGTGCAGTGCTTCCCTTCCCATCTCCCTTCTTTTCTCCATTCTTTTGCAGATCACGAAGAACCCTGGGAACAGAGGGACAAGCCCAGTCTGGCATCATGGATCATGGCTGTGATCTTTCACCTGTATGTGCTTTTAACAGAATTTTCCTCACTTGATTTTGCACCCTTCTCCACCCGTGTTTCACCTTATTCACTTTTATAAAAGGAAACAAGGAACCTAACAGTGCAGAAAATTGGGAGCAGGTTTCCTTTTTGATTTAAAGTTTGGCTGTGACGCGTATCAGCTTCTTGCAATGCCTCATCGCCAGCCAACACAAGCTAATTCCATTTTCATTTCCCCTGAAGTGATAATTCAATGGAAACTATATTTTAACTCCTAGTCATGCGTTCAATGTTTTTATCCTTTGTCTATCCGTTTTCAGAATCTAACGTGGCTGAATTTTAAACCTGTTGACTGTATCCTGGCATCATGTGCTGCAGCTGCCATTGAGGTCATGTCCTTGGAAATATGTGCGGTTTAGCAACTTAAATCGTCCAATTAAAAACACACACACTTTGAGACTATTTTAAAATTCTTGTATATTTTTGGCTCAGTAACTTTAAAAATGACAGTTTTCTGAGCAACGTCCATGTCAGACGTGTGCATGCAGAGGCTATAGCACAAACATCCCTGAACTCATCTGTCAGGGTGGAGACGGAGACGGATGAACAGAGGACTGAACATGCCCGGCTGTATTTCCACTGCTGTATTTCTCCTGCACAGTTCACGTACAACACTGTTCTGGTAGTTGTCCATCCATTCGTCCAGACCCCCTCCATCCATTCAACCATCCCTCTGTCCATTTTCTTCCACTTATCTGTGGCAGAGTCACAGTAGCAGCAGGCCGAGCATGACGTCCCTCTCCTCTGCAGGTCTTTACAGCTCCTCCACCTCAGCTGGCTGCTTCCAACATGAAGCAGTGATGGATCTACTCCGCAGAAATATAACTTAAGCTAACTTTACCTTTTTTTCTAAAATATACACACTGATAAAAATATCTTGCTTTATCTACTTTTAAAAATTAAGCCAACTTTTTGCATCAGGTTATTAGATCAAGCAAGACTGGTCTTGTATGAAATACTTAATTTTTTGTACATAGGAAATAAAATTTCCAAGTAAAGTCAACTTATATTTAGTTGCAAAGTTTACTTGCTTAAAAACTTGGAAAAATTAAGCTGACTTTATTTGAAAAATGTATTTCTTACATACAAAACTATTAGTGTAAAAAGTTAGATTTTTTAAAAGACGATCAAGGACAATATTTTTCAGTGAAATATTGTGACAATCAAGTTATTACATTTTGTGATACCTTTTGTATAAATCTGACATTTTGGTTATGTACTTCATGGTAGCTTGCATTTAATACATTTAAGTGAAACTAATGTCTATTGATATACAGTATGTAATAATTAATAATATAGTACAAATGGCCTGTTGAGTTTAAATATAAAGCATTTCTGAGAATGATGAGGGGTTGCCAGACATGCAGTCGGCAGGCAGGAAAACACTGTGTTAACACCAACACAGACAGATAATCATTCATACATCAATCCACCTTACATGAATGGATTTAGACGGGGAAAGCCATGCAGACATGTTGTACCCAACCACCGTGATGATGGCCGCACTCTCCTGAATTAAACTCTGTCCAATGTTTGTGTGTCAGCGACTGTATAAAAGACACTCACCTGCTCTTCAACAATGTATTGAAGGCACAAATAGGGTTTGTGGCACCGGGACGTGCTACTTCGCACAGGTTTGTGTTGACAGGCAGCTATTCTGTCAGCCACAGACAATGCAGCAGCAGCTTTTGGATTAGTCCTCTGATTGCAGTGGCAGCAGGTGTTCTGACCGGGAGTGGTTGGTGTTGACGGCCGTGGTGACAAACAGCCGACCTGCCTGGAACAATCACGCTATCTGATGGAACTTGTGGCAGCTGCTAAAACAGTATATTTTGTAGGGGGAAAAAAATCTGATCAAATCCCCTGACCCTTGGATGGAGTGTGGATGTGTGGTATGAACTGTATGTTTTTGTTAGCTTTGAGATGGGCTGATGAACAATGCTGTGTGCACACAGTGACTATTTACTGCCAAAAAAACCCCATGAAATGTCATATTCATCTCCATGTAGATTTTCGTCAGTTTTTGTCATAGTTTTGTATGTTTTGTTTTGTTTATGTTATGTTTGTTAATTTATGATGACAAAAAATATGTTGAGATTTATTACATTTTTGCAAACGAATCAAAACGAGACAAAAATATTAGGTAGGGAATATAGTTAGGAAGAAATCCTGATCTCTCTCAAGAACAAGACAAGGGACAGTAGGGACGTGTCCCTACCAGTGTCCAGGGATTACTGAATTGTCCTTTGCAATACTTTTGATAAAAAAAAATTCAATATAATCACTGTTTTCTGTCAGTGTTAGTTGGTGAGTCAGTATTGTGACAAAGCACCTGTGCTAATTATAGATGCAAAACATTGCGTTTTCAAGTTTTGAAAGATTGCGTGTGTCCTCATTATGTCTCACACTGGTTTGCCTCTGCTTACCTCTAGACAGTAGAGTCTTTAATGCCAAAATACTTAATACAGAAGTTAAACAACTAGTGACAAATCTAGTGAGATATTCAGACTATTAGAGGCAAAGTGAGGAATGTACACAAATCTATTATTTTGTGATTTAATCTCATGCATGTGTAATCTTAGTCAGCCCTCCTCTGGCAGCAGCACAGCATCTTTCCATCTCCGCTTGCATCACGTTTGGCAGGAGACAGAGCTTTTACTATGATTATGTTGACATGCTGTGTCTCTGTCACTCTGCATTTTTACATTTGAAGGTTATGTTATTTTATCATTTTATTTATTTTACCTTGAGCTGCTGTGTTTTCACTACACTACTACTCCTGTCCTATAATCTGTATTTACTTTCTTTTTGTTACATAACTTATCTGTGTGAGACAAAGTTTCACACCACTAAATGTCTGAGGGTCTCCTCTTCTCATTAGCATCTCTTACCGGCCCGCCCAGCCAACAGCAATCAGTGGAGATCAGCGGAGGCAGGAAGAGTGAGGGATGAAGGGAAGAGCGGTGGGCACACTTCCTGTGGAATGTTCCTCTTTTCTCCGGTGAAGGGTGGAGTGCTTCTTACAGACAGAAGAGGGGAGCATTTTACCCTGTGTCTTTAAAAAAAAAGGTTGTGGTCACAGTACACTAAGCAAGAATACTTCCCTTTGTTAGTAAACAGAGACAGTCATTTCAGAAGATAAGATTTCTTTCAGGAATGAGGAAATGACCTTATGATGTCAAAGCCTTCAGTGTATCAGAGTACATTTAACTGAGAGGGAGTCGCCACTCAGATGATTCATTTCATTTCAAGTGGTGCATTTTATCATTTAATATACTTTCATCAGATTTTGCTGCCAACTCGAGCTGCAGATCCATGTCAGTCATGATCCCGAAGTCTCTCATTTCCCCTTGGCTAGCATGGTGTCTGTGCCTCCAAGTGAATAGTCGCTGTCCACCTATTACATAACAGGCATGTGATGTGACATAACCCTCTGCTGATAACAAGTTACACAGTTAAACTTGTGACTGAAGGTATAGTCTGGAAAAAATAATATAAAGATAAGTTCACAGTGAGATGAAACGAAAACAATATACAGTTAACAATATATGCTAAAAATACAATGCAATGCAATTTCTTTGCATTTTTATGTAAAAAGCCAATCATTTACAGTTTCAACCATTTTTTCAACCAATTTGCAGCCAATAATATGTTGTATTATTATTTTGTTGTAAAGAGATTTTCAGTCCCAATGGGGTTTCTTAGTTAAATAAAGGTAAAATAAAGTAATGACCGTACCATCAAAAACGGGGGTGTCTAAGCTTGCAGCAGAATGGTACATTGGCGTGTCTTCAGGTGTTCGCTACCTAACACATTATTTTGCTTCCTTAAATCACCATGGTTACAGGCCTGCTGGATTTTAGGATTTTATTCATTTTTAGGAAAGTGACATTTGTGACAGAAGTTTATGTGTAAGGCGTTTTACAGTCCAGTGCTTGCACAACTAGCTAGATTTGTACAAAAACACAATATAATGACTCTGTTCACTAATTTGGAGAAACTTGATCATATGTTATGGAGAAAATGCTTTCCGGTTTTCCCTCCGATGTCCTCCTATAATTAAAAGGATCTTGACTAAGTATGTGTGGTATCATTTGTAAAACCTGATGATAGGACAGCTGAAGATATGACAGGAAATGGGAAAAGAGAGTGAGGGAATGTCACGGAGCAAAGGGCCCGTAGGGGGAGTCAAACCCACAGCCACTGCAGAGGACTCATAGCCTCCGTACATGGGGTGCCGGCTTTACCAGCTGAGCTATCCAGGCACCCCAAGAGAGACATTTTTGACCAAAAAAAGAAGAAAAATCTGTCTGAAGCTGCAACTTCTAAATTCTCTCTATTCCCCAAAGGCTTTCGTTTTTTTTTGATTTGGCATCAAAAGCTAACTTATGGAGAGTCAAGAAGATGTCAACATTTAGAGGAAAAGCCACTGAGCCTTAGACGTAGGCTATGACATTTTAGTTGACGAAAAACTTTTTTAAATTCAGCGTACAAGCTACATATTTGTAGTTGGAGAATGTAAGAATCACTGTACATTGCACTATAAAAAAAATAGTTGAGACAACCCAAACTTAAGTCAGCTGTCTGCCTGATTTGTCATTATTTTGGTGCCTGGAAATTAAATGGTTTTAATGGAAAATATTAAAATTATAACCATCATTCACTTTCACTTAAATTAATTTGATGCATATTTTTTTCAGTTCCTCCTTGTAGGTGTCTAAAACTCAAAGCTTTAAGTTTATCTAAAGAAGAAAAGTAAATTTTCTAAACAAAAGCTTAGTAGTCAGTAAAACTTTGAGTTGACCTCAAAACTCAAAAAGTATACTGCCTTGAAATGTTAAGTTTTCTCAACTTTTTCATTTGCACAGTGAGATATGACAAATTAAAAATAAAATGCCATCCATCGTCTTTATTCGTTTTCATATCATTTTTGCCAAAGCCACAAGGAGCCACTGGAGAGAGGCTAAAGAGCCACATGTGGCTCTGGAGACGCAGGTTGCTGACCTCTGACATACAGTAATATGATGAGTTACAACAGTCAGTAAATCAACATCATCTCTCTGCCACAACTCACACCACAACGGAGCAATTATTGAAAAAGTTCAACGCAGATAAAAATAGAGAAACCAATGTCCATCATGTGTCCATCACTGATTTATAAAATAAAAATTCATCTAGGATATTCCCCAGTGCTGAATAATCTGTTTTGGTCTTGGATGTCTGATCAGAGGGGATTATAGAGCAAAACACAGTGAGAAACTGTACTGATCATCTCTGTGATAACAGATTGTCTCAGAGTTTATAGAGACGACCCTGAAAGCATGTCCCAGTGGGCAAACTGTCAGAGCAAAGGCCAGTTCAATCTATCTGTAGCAGCTCTCTCATATATTAAAACACAGTGTTTCAACATGTCATGTTTAAACCTCTGGATCCATAAAGAACTCACTTGAATATGGCTTAATACCACATCATTAATAACAGATGTAACTGGATATGCAATGTGTAACATTCACTGGTTCAGTACCTGTTAAGTTTTTAGTGGTTTAGGAAATAAAATTAGCACTTTGACAATTTCTTTATCCATAGTTTTAATTATCCTGATTTAATTTCCTTTATTTTATCATTAAATTAAGAGGGTGCACACCATCAGTTCAAATTAACTCCAGTAATTTCTGACAGATGGTGCAAGTGCTGTAATTATTTTTATATGATGACAAAAAGGAGAGACAGCAGTGCTTATTATAACAGATGCTTTGGAAAGTTCAGAGCTTCTGATGTGGTAAATTTTTTTTGCGCAAAGTTCACACCGTATTTAGACGCCACTTTCTCTAGATGAAAATAAAGCTGCTTGTTCCCCTGAGTGAGCGGAACTGATATCCTTCACACTTTTATCCAGCCTCCTGGCACAACAGACCGCATTCGTCAAATGTACGACAAACCCCTGGTGGATTGTAGTATCACACTAATGAGTCGGCGGCGGAGTCCTTGGGCCTGACCTCCAGCTCCCCGGAGCCACAGATCAACTGTAACAGCGGCAAAATGGATGTGATGGCACTGGACGCACATGGATGGTTTGCGTGTGTGACATGGCTGGTTTGAGACATCAGCTGTCATAGGGTCATCGTTCTGCAAAATGATGGTGCATGTAGTGGATAATCATCAGATATTCTGAGGTCTTCAAGTAGATTTGAGGGACAGACATCAGGCAGACACTGCAGGGGTTGGATTTCAAACCCTCAGCTTAAAAACCTGAGGTTGCTTTCCATACTGTAAGATTTACAGTGGAGATATTCAAAATAATCTCATTCTGAACTGAAATTAATCAGAGCTTTAAATCTCTTTTTATTGTACCTGGACTGACTGTTACAGCTGACCTGTTTAAGATTTAATCATATATGTATGTTTTTATCTCTGGCACAAAGGTAACTGATGCTGTGCAACAGCTTGTATGAAATGAAAGGGAACAAGTTTGACAGTTAGCAATAGAAATGATAAACAAGGTGACAACTTTCATCACCAGAAAATGTAATGAAACACTTTGTAATCACCCACAGAGAGGCAGGAGTGCCATAAAAAGAGAAAATTTTCTGATCCAAAATTAGAGTGGTTTCACCTTCTGAGATGAAAAGCACTGTGAGATGAGAGGAGACTGACAAGTCTGTTGTTTGTTGTTGAGTGATGGGCTGCAGTAGAAATGTTGTTTTTATATGGGTGGTGAGAGGGACTTTCAGCTTGGTATAAAAACGTTGTATTTATGTAGCTCCAGAATTATTGCAAGACCTCCATATTACTGCAAATCTCTGCAGGTTGCATCTGGCAGCTGTGGTGACATTGCAGCAGGTGCTTCAGCATCTGTTACCTGGCTGGGATCTGCACTCTACTGAGTGACCTCTTCCACTTTATTGTGAGTTTGCTATATGTTTGCTTTTAATTATAGACAAATTTCGTTTTTCTTCTTAAAATCTAAAATCTGATGCATGCACATTTCACCTGCACACGTGAGGGTCTTAATGGGTGTTAAATTAAGAGGTCATGAGATGCAGGTCCATCACTGAACCTTCATTGCGTACGTGCAGATCGGAGTTCCCTCAAAGTGGAGGCTCAGTCAAAGCCCACTTAATGCTTGGCTGAGGGAAAAGGTTGACAAACATAAGACAAATGACCAGTCACTGTAAAATGAGATGGATGGTGTGAATTGAAGCAGGCATTAAAGGGGTTGTCATACGCATCAGCAATGTTTCCTGCGCCTGACATCTCATCCCTGGTCTCCAAAATAACTCGCAGATTTCTGGCAGGCGATGCCCTCCAGATTGAAATAACAAACCGAGCCGCAGTAGGAAGATAATGCTTTCTCCTGCTAAGAGCCGCTGCACGATTTCATGGTAGATTGTTGTAAAGTGGAAAAATAACGTGCAGGATTTAGGTCTCAATTTTACCAATTTGAAAAGACTGTTTTATGACTAATATTTTTGAACTGACTGCTGTTATTACAACTTTTATTCACTGACTTTTGCAGAGATCTGGTAATCTGATCATGGCACTGCTCACCTCACTGTCTGGACTCCATTCTCATCCTGGGTCCCCAGGTATCAACAAGTAGTGAATTTGGAAGGTAAAATATTTTTATAACCAACAGAATTTATGTCCATAAGTATGAACCCAGACATGCGTTGAATAAATGAAATGGTTTTAATGCAGATGTTTTTATTTTTTGCTGAATAGGCTGTATGAGATTGCTTTGACCCAGAAAAAAAGTTTTTCATGTTGATATAAAACCTGATGATATAAAACTGTTAGTGTTACTAATATCAAGCCAGTTCTCTTTATATTTCTAGGTTTTATTTTCTTTAAAGTAAAAAAATCTGTAATATGTTTTCTGTACTAAATCCTAAAATAACCACATGTAGTCATCAGAGATCAAGAAAACATGTTAAGCTGAAATAGTCAAATAACTGTTTTTGTTTGCCTGTTTCGTTTAAATTACAGTTCAAAGAGGGAGGCTTCTACTATAAATCGTATGTTAAAGAGGATTTCAACCTACTTATGTGCAGTCTATGGCTCCAACCCACTATTTGGACTGGAGTACACATTTTTGCACTGGCAATTGCTACAAATTGCTCTTTCACAGCAACATCATGTAATTATTTTACCTTAAAAAATTCACTGATTTGTAATGGCTAAAGTTCACCAGGCGTGACGTGAGCTGGAGCTGATTGCAGCCATTCTACACGATGCTTTTGATTCCACCAGCAGCGCCTCATCCTGTCCCAGAAGTGGCTCTCCGCTCCGCTTCAAATACACGCTGAGTCTGTGTTTGACAGATGCCGCATCAAGTAGCACACAGCAGAAAAGGCAGGGAGACTATGTGTAATTTTCAAAATAAAAGACCTCTTGCGGACTCACGATCATGAGGACAGACAGAAAAGAAACCTTTTAACCATGTAGCCTGCTTGTCCATGACAGAGCAAGGAAAGAGGACCTAATTAACAAAGTCCGAACAAGTAAACGTAATGAGGCGGGCAAAACGCTCTCTGCTGCTGAAATGCTCCTGAAACGCTTGTGGTGTGGCGTACAGCTGTGCAGAGAATGGATCAGAACCGTGACCGTGCTTGGTGGAATCAACCAGTAATAGGATGAATGGTGCCTCTTCCATTACCATTCTTCACCCCAAACAACTGTTCTTCAACTGTGTAACTTGGGTTGTCAGATATGATCTCAGTGTGAAATGCTTTAAAGCAGTAAATCTTCATCATTTATGCACAAAATGTTTTCTGGCTTTCCCTCTGATATCCTCCGACTGCTCCGCCTCATCTTTCCATCAGTTGTTCACATCAAAATTCAGTTTAAGTCTTAAGAATTAGTTTGTTGGTGAACTCATTTTGGGTTTTGAAGTTCACCCCTGGTTTGAACTGAGATACTCAACAGCAGCAGTAATTATATACTGTGCATTTAAGTCCCATCGCTGAGAAACAAATGTTTTAAGTGCCCATTCACAAAGCTGCCATTTTTAACTGACCTCGAACTGGATCATAACGTCTTATCATTATGTCTGAACACAAGCAATTTACTGATGTATGTTATTGTGGGTATTGTGGGAAACTGATTACCTCAGTGCTTGGCTCCGCTGTGTGAACCTGAGTCTCTGGAAGCCAGTGTTTGTCTCCATGTTTTAAAGCCATTTTCATCAGCAAGACAGATAAGCTCGATCCAGAGGAAATATGGAAGAGTACTCACTGGCTTTTAGAAAGTTGGAAATAACTGGAGAGATTTTGTTTCTGTCTCTATTGACCCAATTCAATAAATCATTGTCTCCTACCATTAGCTACTATTTGATGGAAGAGATGTGTTTGTTTCCTTTAGAGGTCACTAGACTTCATCAGAGTAAACCTCACAGAAGCAATTTCCTTGCTTTTTTTCCGCTCAGCTGTGGCGGGTTATAAATCACAGTACCAGATGACAATTTGAAATAACCCCTCCACCAATAGATCATTGGCTGTGGGGAAGGATTAATGAAGTATGAGATTTGGCAGAGTGTCCTGAGTCACCACAGAAGTGGAAGCACCAGAAAGTTCACTTAACCTCGAAAGACACAGCTCACTTCATCCCCCTGTATCAGCTGACCTTTGACCTCAGGCATCAGCACGACACATCATCACATCATTAACGTTGCTTATCATGCTCAAACCAAAAACCGGCTGCTTTCAGCCGCTGACAGCGTGAAGTACGTGGTCAGCGGTGCTTTTAGCCTGGCCAGCTCTGCAAATGCAGCTGTCCGTGACCGAGCAGCAGCAGTGATTGAGATTAACCATTGGCAGGTTTATGGAGTAACGGATTACATGTAACAGCATTACATAATTATAATAAAAAAAAGTAGCTGTAATCAGACGGGCAAACTGTTCTGAAGTGTTGCTGGTGTGGGCATGCAGCCCTGTGGAAGACAGATCAAAACTGAAGAGAAAAAGTCAGTCTTTTTCTCATCTTAACATTTCCATAAAATCAAACAGGGTTAATATTTTCGGAAGGGTCGGTTCGCTCTCTTCAGCACCAGATAGGAAGCAGTAAACCAGGTAGTTACCTTGGTAATGGCCTAAAAAAAGTCTTCAAATACTGTCACACACACACACACACACACGATAGACTGTGAATCAACAGTTATGTGTCATAATTTTTTAACACTTCTCCTGTCATTCTCACAGGCTTCTCTCACTAAAAAAGTGCAGCCAAACAATGGAGACTGTGACAAAATGTAAAGTTTGCACAGAAATACAGTTTATCTTTATGGATTATATTGATGCTGAATTGACAAGAAGACTATATGAGAGGTTTTATCTTGTGTTTCTAGAGTTATGTGTTAACATTATATTTTTTTAAAGGGAGTTTAGTGTAATATTTTCCCTCGTGAGCTAAAGGTTTGAACTCAGTTCAGTCTTCTTAAATGAGTCTTTGTCTTATCTTGACATTTCCACAAAATTAAACATGTTTAAGATTATCGGAGGGTCAGTGCACTTTCCCCAGCACCAGGTTGGACACAGCGAACCAACGGAGGCTGGTAGACAGTATCTTTATTGATTATACTGCTGCCTGATTGACAAACACTGCTAACATATGACAAGCTATATCTTATGTTTCTACTGTTATGTATTTTTACAGACACAAAAGAAATTGTTAATATATATGATAATATTGTCCAACATTGGCTGCTGTTAGTTACTGATTTGATTAAAGGTTTAATAATGTGGGTATTGATTACTGACGAGGCTGATCAGGCTACTTATCAGCTATTGCACTGAGCTTCTGATGGCAGTGTGCAGTAAATGTTTGTCCTCATGTCTGTGTTTTTACACTAATGTCTAAATTGTGGACACGTGGCTCATTTATAGAGCAGAGGCTGAAAGAAAACAGGTCTCTGTTGGTCAAGAAGCAGTAAGAAGTGCATGTGGTTAAAGAACAGACTATTTTAACTTTTATCATGTTTTCTTGGAAGGTGGGACAACAAGGGAGGAAATAGGGTCATCACTGACTGACCATGAAGACCATGTTATCTTCAAATATATAAAAAATCAAAAATACATATTTTCTCTCCTGTCGAAAAGAGAGTAGTTCCAGTAGATCCTACTGCAGAAAGAAAAAGTAGTTCCCTCATGAAACTGCTCACAACAAGGTCTGTGGATTATTTTGAGTAACTGGGTCATGATTTCTGGAAAGAGACTCTGGTTCTGAATTTTTCACAAGTATTTTTTTGTTCTCCTGAGCACCACAGACTAAGTGCCAGGCCAGAGGCAGACATCTCTCTGGCTGGATTTTTGGCTGAACAGTCCTTTTTAAAAAATAGTTAGAGGGGATCATTTAAGACAAAACCCTCTCAAATCAGAATCTATTCTGTGACAACTACAAAAAATTGCAGGTGAGTATTTACTCTCCAGTGATTCAACGCTTGATGCTGTGAGACTACCGCTGTACGAAAGTGGCCACACCGACCAAACACGATCCAACCATGTACTGGGTTTTGATCTAGTCTTGTTCCAAAGTTACTCTGCACTCACAACGGCACGTATACAGAGCAATCCAATGTCCACGGAGAGCCATTTCCCAATCTAATCAAGAATGTCTAATATGTCCTGTCATCATGCCAATTACCATGAAGAGGAGCTGCTCTGTGGCAGAGTGCCAATGTGACACTGTTGATAACAGCTTTGTAGTGAACTCACATCCATTAATGGGATGTAGTCCCAAGGAGCTCTCAGATAGCTCTCCAGAGATTTCATCATGCTTGAATAACCGACCATTACAGGTCCAGAGATGTGATACACTGCGTCTGATGCATTACATCAAAAACATGGAACACGCACCTTACTGTAAATGACTCTTTCATGTGATCCTTTCTCTCTAAGTTGATTTTTTTCTCTGAAAAGAAGATGTGAATTATGGCGTGGTGAGGACCGCTGTAATTTGTCAGCCCAGTGCAGTCCCTCTAGGTTTTTTTGGGGGGATTGTTGCAGCCTAAAATGCCTGATTTTAAGGCAGCTTTTCTAAAAACACTTGTGATGCACATTGCAATGTTTTTCTTTTTGCAAGAAATGGCAAAAAAGTTTCATTATACATTTTTGTATAATTGTAAATGAAGTAGCACACCTGGGGAATATTCCTTTTTGGAGTTCAAACTCAGAACAACAAATACATTTTTTTTAAAAATATAAATGCATTCATAAATGTGTATGTTCTTTTCAGTACCCATGACATAATAATAAAAAAACAATAAAACATTTTGCATGGGGCACTGCTATGATTGGTGTAACTTGTGGGAAGACAGTGTTGGTTGTTTTAAGGAAGCATTTCAACCAAAACTATTTCCTAACCCCATCCTAAGTAGTTTGTTTGTCGTTGATGAATCACTTATATTGATATGATGTGCTAAAGGCAGCCCTGCTATGTTTTGTCTCATTTAAATGCCAGCCAGGTGTCTTGCTCATAGAACAGGGCAACCAGATGTTCAGGACAGTCCTTCAAGCAGTTGTCCCGACTCCTGCATCTTGTTCTGTTTGTCCCGAAAATTAACCGCTATTGTAACAAATAATATGAACAACATGTGACTTTGCAAAAACATTCTGGTCAAATCACTTATGTAGGCTATAATTCCTGCTTTTGCACTGATTAATGCTATCATAAATGATGGATTGTTGATGTCATTTTACCGTGTCCACTGGAGCCTATCCCAGTTTACACTGGCTGAGAGGCTAGAAGCAGGCAGAGGGGGGCTGCCAGTTCAGTGAAGGAGCTGTAGCTGCCTTGGGTTATTTTTTTGCCATTTCATTCACCATTTTTAATACTGATGTGACCCCACAGGCCAGGAGGTCCTGATGACCAATCGAGACGGATGGATGGATAGATGAGAACCAAAGAAATGTCAGGGTGAAGCATATGCCTCAGCTGAAGTATTAAACACAGACACAGTAGGACGTAATAACTAAGCTGTCAAAGTTAATATTATGAAAATGAAGCAGAGATGACCTGTGACAGCACAGCTACAGCTGTGCAGGACTGTCCTTAATTCTCGAATTACTGCAAAAGCTGAAAGTACTGATTTTTTTTGTACATTTCTTTCTAATTAGGTAAAGGTATTATGATGTAATGCATTCTTACTAAGCTGTCAGTATGAAGGGACTCAGAATTAATGGCAAAAATGTGTGTAATAGGGGAGATCCTACCTCTGAGTCAATAAGGATGGATACTTTAAGAGTGTGGTCAGTGTGCAGATTCTCAGATAGGAAAGAATAACTTGGTATCTAGCAGTCTAAGTAACATTGTGGATTATTTAGTCCTGATTAATAGTTATTCAGGGAGCAATTATTGCCATTAATTATCAGATAACGATATGATCTAACATTTACATGCTGCTGTTTTCACATAAGTTTGAACAAGTTCAGACAAAACAATCCTAACTCTCTGTCCATTCAGCTGTTTTTTCTGAGCACACAGTCTTTATCAGTGGATGGAGTTTGCTTAGTCGTGGAGATGAATCAGTGGATCAGTGACAGCTCAGTAGTTATATTTTAGTCCATAGTGAACAGATTGCCATATGACTTGCAAATAAAATGAAACTTTCCTTGACTTTAAAGGTTTCTTTTACAGTACAAGTCTGTTGTAATATGGCCCTAATAAGACTCTAAGGGAGGATTAATTTTTTAAACCTGACTAAATCATGTTTTAACTTTTTTTTTTTTACTCTGAATCTAGATTAAATTTAATTCCAATTTCAGATGTAATTTAGAATTAACTTTAAACTTACACTTGAGGCTTAACTGTTAAAATATCTTCTTTCATGAGTGGGCTAACTGGGCAAACCAACTGTCAGCCAGCTGGGAAAACATTACAACATACATTTTGTTAACTCTTAGCTAACTAGCTAACAACGTAATGATATCCCAGAACAGCTGAAAGTTAATGGTTTCCCTTATCCTCGGTACTTACTAGGTCCAGACAGCACTCAAATTTATCTTTGATTTATATCTTTTTTTCAGTTTGGGTAAGCAAGCATCTCCATATTGCTTAAACTCCAAAACTAGAATTAATTTAGAAACTTTGATCATTTTAATTTACATCACCAAACTTAAACTTACTGAGCTGAGAATAGTTTTTAATTGTGCAACAGCTCTGCCTAATTTTAAACCTGGATTTACTCATTTGAAACCTAGTTTACTAAACTCTGAGTTGAACTAATCTTAGATTAAATCCATATTTGTTAGTGCAACCAAGTGTAAGTCTAATAAGGGTCTAACAGTGGGAAATAATACACTTAGTTTACAATACAGTTCTGTTATTCTAGGGGACTAATAATAATACAAAGTACAGCTTGTTATGTCTTTTTAGTTTACTGTAAAATAAAGTGGAACCGAAAACTTGAACAGAGTTCAACTGTGGCTGCGCTGTGGCAGGGATTGACCCAAGGGATGGCCATGTGGAGACCAGCATGAGGGCCTGAGAACAAGACTGGAATGTCAATGCACCAATTCACAAGAAACTGTAAACTGGACTGCTGGGCCTAAAATAACCCCCAGGGGCACTGTAAATAAATATATAGGTTTATGTAACTATCTCTTGTTTTGCTGTTTAGAACATATACCTTGTGTCTCAAGAGAACCGGTCTTTGAAGAATATAATTGCACCGAGGATCCCCAATGGTCTGAACAAAATTCCCACAAACACCCATAGGCCGTGACTCTCTGCGGGTGTGTATGTGTGTGAGATTAATCATGCCGGCGTAAAGAAACCCAGACATTTCCAAGTTCACAATGGTCTCATGTACCCCCACCCTTCACTCCCACAATCCCCACCCCAAGTCCTCATTTCCCATTGTCTCCTCCAGTAAAAACAGCCTGTGTTATCTCCTGGATTGCTGATAATGTGAGTCGCGTAAATGCAACACTGTTTGTTCAGCCATTATGAACTAAATTCACCAGAAAAGCCCAAGTACTTTGCAGCCACTATCAGAGTGAAACTTATTACATGGGTCTAAAAACAGACCTGTTGCCCCTAGAAATACATCTGTGCCAGCTGTGGTGAGGCAACTCCTTGCACTGCAACCGCCAGAGGTGTTGACACACACACACATACACATGAAATTCACATTGTTTTTCATCTTGTTACATGTGTTTTGTTTTTGTTTTTTTGTCTTTTTTGTCACGTCATTTGCGTCTTGTTAGGTCTTTTACACTTTGTTACATCCGTTACATCTTAATACATCTTGTCAGTCTAGATGTTGGGAAGGCAGCGTGCAAAAGATAGTGCAAAAGAAAAATAATCAATAATTCCTCTCAAGTGCTTTAAAACTAAAGTAATAAGCCTGTTTAGACGATGTAAGATATTTGTGTTGATATGTGGGGAGTAAAAGTAAAAAGTTGTCAGAAAAATCAATATTCAAGTAAAATACAGATACCTGAAAATTTTACTCAAGTACAGTAATGAAGTATTTGTACTCACTTCTGGCATCTGGAGCCTCTTAATCACAAACATCAGAGTTTCATCATATTTTTAAAGTTGCATAATTCTTAAACTGATAAGCATGCAGCGCCGCGGCATGACATGATGTCCAATCAGCTCACAGTTTCACTGTTGCTGCTGACTCATTTCTGTTTCTTCAAAGTGAAAAACAAACAGGCTGCAGGTGGATGTGAGGTTTAGGCCAGCGGGTGAAAGGTGAAACAAAGGTTTATCTGATCTGGACTGAAAGCCTGAAGGAATCTGATCATCTGATGTAATGTGTCTGGATTTACAAACAGCGCCTGACTGAAGCAGCATACCGTCCCACAGACCCAGGGCACTCCCCAAAGCCCCGGGGGAGACGACACAGAGAGGGCAAACACAATACACGGTTTTATTCTCAGACCACACACTAACAACTACAGCTGTTTTTTTGTTTGTTTTGTTTTTTTCTTCTTCTTACAGCGGGTAGTCTGCTTCCTGATCAAAGGCGGGCTATTTCTGCTCCCATTAGACTGCAGCTAAAGTTTACATTAGTATATTATTAGACAAGCTGACATCATGTAAGAAATTTGTGCAAATGTACACAAAGCATTGAGTCACTTTTGTAAAATGAATCCTCATAATGTATATGTTATGATATCCACTCTGTGCCTTCCCAGGCTGAACAGATTGCCAGCCTCATCATTCATCCACCTCTCTCACCAGGATGACCATGAAAAGTGATACATAAGCAATGCAAAACAAGTCAAGCTCTTCCCTTTTATGTGGCTTTCATGCACCGTGAAATACTCTCTTTTTTCTTTTTTCTTTTTTTCCTGGGGTTGTGGTGATGTTGGTTGGAAGGCTTCGGGGTCAAAGCGTGGTCAGTTGCAATCTTGCCATCTGGGCTCTACCTGCTTTGGGAACCACAGATGGAGGTCAAGTTTACACAGCACACACGGCAACAGCATTCATTCAACACGAGGACAAGCGGCACTGGAAATTTCCTTTGTACCCATGATCGCATGGAGGGTTAAAAACAGCTCAGTGGGGAAACTTGATTCACAGCGGTTCTGGAAATTGTCAATGACAAGCCTGAGAGGGTGCACCTGTTGTGAATTAACAGTTTGATACTGTGTGTGTTCATACCATGGTGTGGTGTCAACTATTATGTAGCAGCAGCATCTCTGAACATAATGTGATTTTCACTAATTGACCAAAAAGCACATAATTAATTGTGTTAAAATACTGTGTCATTGCTTATTGAAAGGGATGGTTTGGATGTTTTTGAGGTGGGGTTGTATAATGTATTTGTCCAACATACTTATTTTAGTCAACTAGGAAAATCAAGTATAACTGTACACTATATTTAGAAAGTTTTCACTGTTTCAACTTGTCATTAGTACATTGGGAAAATGAAAACCAATAGAGGGAGATTGGTACTTTTTTCTTTTCTTTCTTCTCATTTCTTTTTTCATTTTTTTCTGTTGTATACCACACGCACTGGTGTTATTCAGAATTGTTTTGTTATGCTGTCTTGATTTACATTGAATCCTTTGCAGTGTATAGTGCTGATTGACAATAAAAAGAATGTTTTGATCACAAAAAAGTAACTGCTGTTATATAAGTCTAATATTGCGCTTTCTAAACCAACCAAACTCCACTGACAAAATCAGAAATTTTACTTCACAGAACAGGAGATCTTATCTAACACTGCCTTAATTGCAGTGGTGGACAGTAACAAAGTACATTTACTTGAGTACTATACTTAAGTACATTTTTTTGAGTATCTGTACTTTACTTGAGTATTTGTTTTTTTGGAAACATGACTTTTCACTCTACTACATTTCAAAGAAAAATAAGGTTGTCGTTACTTGTTACTTTTAGGCGTTACTCTGAAGTCAGCTGTTGCTGTTTTTTCTTTTCTAAAATGCAATTGGCTACACGCTGTGTTCACTCACAGAAAGAAACCAATCACAGCACCCGCTCTCAACTGGAATTGATGTAAAAGCAGAAATGCGTCATTGAGGCGCGCTCTGTAACAAGAGCAAGCAAGCTCTCCCTCTTTCATTCCAGCAACACTTGGTAAAGGCAACAGCGAGTGAAAGACACAATGAAATCTCAAGATGTTATTATAATAAGAAAAAGAGAAATAATTCCAGGTAGGCTTTTAATGTTGGGTTGTTTTTACCGGGGTGAAAAATACCTCATAATTAATGTATATACTGCCCCTGAAGCCAGGAAGAAATCTCAGTTATTTCACAGACTTGGAGAACTCCTTACAGTCGGCTTCAATCTAATTTTATGATGTGATTTTAATACAGTTATGCCAGAAAATGACAACAGCTGTTTTTATAGGTGTTTCTATAGAGATCAGAGAGTTACAAGGCTTTGTAAATGCACTGTGAAAACAATTCAGCAATGTACTGATACGAGAAAATGTACTTTGTACTTTTGAATACTTAAGTATTTTTAAAAGCCAGGAGTATCTGTACTTTGATGGTTTCGTTAGTTAGTTTGTGTTACTGTGTGACTTCTGAGTTTTAAACGTTCAGATTCACCAAAGTCACACAAAAGAGGGGGATATCTGGCTTATATAACAGCAGTTTCACATTGAAAAAGGCTGCCTGGTGGCAAGATAAACCAGTGAAAATATTCCAAATATAGTGTACCCACAACTGCTTTTATTTTCTAAAATACCTTTTGCTGCCGACTCTGTCTGCAGCCATATATTACTGAGCTTCCGTGCTCGTACTCCTCTCTGCTTCTCCAAACTGTCAGATGAAATCTACTGTAAGTACCTCATACAACCCCACTTCAAATAATCTGATTTATCTCTTTAATATTATGTTTCATCTTTTTCAAATCACAAGTAGCAGCATCACATATCACCAGTGCTGGTGTTATGTGATGCAGTTGGAGTCAGTGTACAATCTGCAGTGAGATCAAATGTGTTCCACACCTGTTGAAAAATGTGAAAAATGCAGGTGTCATGAGGCTGTGAGTGCCTCCTGGGCTCAAGGTGAGGTCAGATGCTGTCTGAATGATGATCACCTTTCAGCTGACATTTTAGACTGACTGTTTATACCTGCTGCACAGCCTCTCAGCTCAGCGTGCTCTCGCACAGCATGCGGGGTCAGGACTGATACAGACAGACAGGCATGCTTCTCTGTCATCATCGTGCTCACATTGTTTAGAAGTGAAGGCTCGTGGTTGTAAAATGTACGGCATAGCGAATCACAGATTTTAATCAAAACTGTTTTTTATTAGAATCAGAAATGAAAATAAGAGCCTGAAATTGTAGCCGGCTGTTTGGCTGCCAGCTGGCGCTTATGGAAATCTCTGTATCAACTGACGCTGTGTTTACTTTCTACACAGAGAGAGACAAAAATGAAAAAACAAGGGGAAGAAATACGAGAGAGAAGGATGCTGTTCAACACAAACAAAAACTGACCTAATCCATTTCAAATGCCCCCTAACTAGAGTCCAGCCCTGCTGGTTGACCTGCTAAAACATTCTGTAATGGCTAAAAAACATTTTCATATAAATTCACAGGTACAGGCATGAGTAAAAATGAAATACTTGCAGGTGGGCAGCAGGTGAGAACAATATTATAACACATGTAATACAATAATATGCATTTTTCTCTGGAGAACTCAGACATGACAATGATTGTGCATGAGCTTTAACATTTTTATACGGTAATATCAAGCCTAATCAGCCACCAGGACACAACCTTTGACCCACATCCTGCCAGACAATGGCAGTGACATTTGATCTGACAGCAATGTAGGCTAGCAGCTGGCTGAAATTCCTGACATATAAAGGCAAAAATATTCAGTGGAGGATACCTAGATCATCATCAAACATTTGGGAGGATTTCAGTGCTCTTTAACACTGAGAATAATACTGTCAGTGGCCTTGCAGCCTGCAAAAGATTTCAAGAATATCAGCTTTTGATACCTGCAAGCTAGGCTCGTTGTCACTATGGAAACACATGGACAGCTGCAGGAGCACAGGGACTATGCCAGTTAAGAACACGAGTGAGAGACTGCATGGTGTTTAATCACGGGCGCAGTTCGGGTCACGGGGACCATATTCACAGTTCCAGGCAGGTGTGGATTTGACATGGAGATAATTGCAGGTAACAGGTCGGTTTGGTTTGCTAAACCGGACCTGTGCAGGACTCTGCCCCGAAAACCTCCCAGCAAATTAGGTCTGGCAGTTCGTGGGCCTCCGTATTTCTAAACCCCTGGCCCTGCTCTCAGTAAACCTCGGCCTACCTCTCGAGCATCAAATTGTCTTTGGCCTAAGCCCGGACCTGCCCTCCTGGCATCAGGGATCCATCATGGTGGGGGAGGAATGGGGGAATGCTGGAGACAACCAAACAGGCAGCAATCCAGGAAACTCTAACTCGAGAGGGAAGCATGATTTCACCCTCAGATAAACGAGGAATTCAATTAGAGGACACTCAGTGAGACATCAGAAAAGAGTGAGAAGCTGCAGACTGAGACATGATAGGCAAGAAATCAAATAGTGCATGTGTTCAATTGTAAAATCTGCACACAACTGTTCTTGCCTAACAATAATTTTGACTTAAAATGGACCTGTTATGCTTTTCCTTATTTTCTGACATAAATATAATGTTGGATTTTCATATTAAACATGGCCAAAGTGTCAAATAATGAGGAAAATGTATGTAGAAGTAATTCATGTCAACATAACAATCAGATTTCAGACTGCCCTAAATGCTATTTTTTTTTTTTTTTAAATTATGGTGACGCTGACATTTGTACATGGGGATTTCGTTATATGACCATCTGCGACAAGCACAACACACCCACCCACTTGCTCTGTCTTCATTCGACTACGCTGCTCTGGATTATGTTCATGTCAAGTTTGTCTCACAGGAAGGGCTTTTTCAGTTGTGAAAGAGTTTCATATTTTCTGGTTTTCCCTCCGACGTCCTGCTGCTGCTCAACTCTCTGATGTACAATGTTTCGAATGGACGGGTATCTTTACTTTTTGCTAATGTAGGTAACTTCTACAGCTACTTAGCCATGCACTCCCCTGGTGTTTTGAGCACCCAGTCTGAGCAGCTAACAATAAGTAAACTTTGTCCATCAGAAAATTTCATAAATCACACAAAGTTGAGGCTGAGCCCTCAACCAGAAAACCAGAAAATATTTTCTCTGTGAAATATAATCCAGTTTCTCCAAAATCCATGAATAAAGTTATGTTTTGTACAGTGAGTATCAGTGAGGTCTGGCTTCTGGGAAGTCGGCCCATCAGATGAAAGTGGGCTTTTAGGGAGCTCAAGAGACAGGAGCTAAAACGGCTTGCTTCAGATGGGGTGAACAGAGGGGTTGCAGTGAGAGCCAGTACAAGATGTAGGATGTTTTTGAACAGTGAATGATGCACAGCTACTCCAGTAGAGTCCCAGAATGAAAATATAGAGCCACAAATGAGCGTAATAGGTCTCCTTGAATGGCTATAGATTAGTTAACTTGCAGACTCAACATTGGAAAAGACCAAAATAGAGGTAACACCAATCCAATCCAATTCAGAGTCTCTGCTTCATGAAAAATTTGCTCCGTTTCCCATGGTTCACTGGAGATGCCTGCATTAACTCTCTCCATGCAAGGAGAAGAGTGGCTGTTCAAAAAAAATGCATGGGAAATCACTGAGGCATACGTAATGCATGTTTTATTTGTGGAGTAAACACCAGCTGAACTCATCTCTTCCAGTGCACTCTCACAAAAAAACATAAGTACACAGGCTTCATCATCCACTCTATTAAGTGGGTCCTGACAATAGACAGGATAATCAGATAACTTGATTTGATTTAAACTACAGGCTCTTGGCAGCGTGTGCACCTCTGTCTCTTGGTGGGAAGGTCCGCTCTGCGAAATCACACAATTTCAAGATTAGTTACTAAGCTTGACCTCCCTCTGCGTGTCCGCATTTCTGTTTCCTCACTTGGAGAAGCAGCTATTATTTCAACACAGCATGGAAAAATGGTCTGTGAACAAATATTTCACTTTAGCTGCTTGCGTCCTTCATTTGGCAGCACCGACAGATATGTCTCTCTTGGCACACCGGGGGGAGACCATCATTGCAAAACAGTTTTTGCAGTCAGATTTTTGCACATCAGACACGTACACATTTGTGTAAACACACGTGTACAGAGTGCTTAAAATAATGGACAAAACGTCTGTGCATGGATGCACAAAGGCTCTGCTGCTCAGTTTAATCTTTGACTAGAGGGTAATGTAGAGCGATAGATGGGCCTGCATGCTCAGGACTCAAGGCTAATGACTCAAAATAACATTACAACAAATTTTTAAAAATAATCTTTATTAATATTCTATTAGGGTTGAGTATCACTCAAATTTGACATATTTATACTGCATATAAATGTGGTTAAAAAACAACAACAAAAGAATTGAGTTTCTACAGATCAGAGGAAAATTATGCCATAAAGTCTGAGCACACATGTTGTTTTATGTCAAGTATGTGAAGAAAAATGAGTCTGTTTCTTAAGATAGCATGATTGTGATTTCTGTTAGCATGCCAATGGATTAAGCGTTAGTCATTTATACAAGAGAAATCGATTCAGGAATTTAAAAAAATCACTCAGGAATCGTAAAAAAAGGATCATAATACTTAAGAGAACTGATTTTTACCAAACTCTACTTATTATTCATTTATTATTATTACCAACTGTTAATGATGTAGATGTGGGAAAGCGATCCAAGATCCAAGTAGCTTCACTTCAGCTCTCGGTAGTTGTGGTTTCTGATGGCATGCAACACGAAGAACAACAACAACAACAAAAAAAAAACAGGACATGGCTCAAATCACAGGAATGAGAAACCACTGGAGGCATAAACATGGAGAAGAAAGAATTTATTTCTTACTTCAGTATGTGTAGCACAGGAGCAATAGATCACTTATTATGATCCTTTGACAGAGCTGATAAGCATGAGTTGCATATAAGGACTCAACAACGGGAGAAGGCAATTGCTTCCATATCTCAGCAAACAACTTCCCCTTGGCTATTAAGTGCCCATTTGGCCTGGTTCTGCTATTTAGTGCCATTAAAATAAGTTTATAAGGGGACAATTTTTCTGGTAACTCCATGTCCAATCTGCCAACATCAGACTGCAGCAGCACTGGTGAGTGGAGATTTCTGCAGCTGACAAAGTGAAGGACAGGGAAACACAATAAAAAAATATAAAAGAAGAAGGTGAAAGTTGTTGGTTGGGTTTCTGCATATAGAAGTGCTCCAGTGCATAATTTCTTATTGCATACTGCATGACAGCACAGCATGAGCCAGAAAAGCTAAATTCTGGCAGCTCTGCATCAACAAGCACCAACAAAGTATTAAAGCTGTCGTTCATGCAGAGCTACTTTTAAGTCCTTTGGGGTGATTAAAGTCTAAAGATACAAATATAGCCAATAATGTTGTGCTAGGGTTCATCTTTAAAGCTATTATTGTATTTCTTTTATATTAACAATGGATCAAATGACTGTGCTAATGTGAAAGGGGTCATGCATAGTGAAAAATCCCACAGAAACACCCTCGACTCTATGGAGCATTTTCGGCTTCTTTATCATTATTTTGGTTTTATGGCCCCCAACTTAATCAAGAAGTCCCTCCACTTTCGGTAGACCACCATGAGACCTTACTTAGGAAAAAATATGAACCATTGTTGATGGCTAGAGACAAATAACATTATTTCATTGGAAATGTGCCACAAATTACATATAATGTCAAGAAAGTCACACTTTGTGGTTGACCTGTTGACTGTGAAGATACGTAATCAGTAAGATGACACACCCAGAAATCCCATAAGTGACATCATGACTGTCTCCTCCATGAATACTGGTAGGGACATGTCTTTACCATCCATACGTAAAGCTGCACTCTTGCTGGTTGTTGATTGTTGCACCAGTTTGCTAACAAGTTAAACGTAACACCTTAAAAGTTGGTGATATATCAGTGTTGTTTGCAGTTTGTTTTCTGCTGCCCCCAAGTGGCCAAAAAGCAGTTAGAGCCTTTTTAACACAGCTGAGTCTTCATGATCCATATCATCGATGCATGTCTCATTCATTTTTACGTTCACAACTTAAAGACTCAGTGCAGTCATGTCCAAAGAAAGACTCATATAAAGTCCTTAACTGTGTGATTGAAATCTTATTTAAGTCCAAGTCTCAAGTCCAGATCCTCGGGCACTTTTATCAAATGGCTCTGGGTTGTCATTTCCAAAGAACAAAGACTGCTGCAGAGATCAGATTTCTATCTCTGCTTCACCCAGTATCATAAATTAATATCTGATCTGTTTCTCAACAGCCACAGAGAAACACAGCGGGGCAACTGAGGTAGTCCTGCTCAGCTGACCAGATTAGTCATTAGATTGTTGCTGATAAGCTGGTAATTACAGAAGCAATCAAAGTCTCAATGACATGTAATTCCATTAGAAATCTGTCCTACTGTCCTAAACTGTAATCAACACTGCGTTATCTTGGTTTCATTTCCCACTTCTCTACCCTCTGGCTGACCTTGTTGACACCGCTCGCATCAAACTAGCTTGACTAACTGGAAATAGGGTGAAAACATGAGCTGAGCAAACACTTTGTCTCATAAATCTGAGCAAATTTTGAAACAGAAAGCGCATATCCACATAGAGAAAATATACAATCCGCCTGTAGTGCAGAAAGCAAAGGTTGAGCAATTCATGGCAGATCCTGTCAAAGAAAAGGCAGCATTTATGGCATTCTGGCTCGGTGGGGTATCTCTTACTGACTTTGGGATAACAAGGCATGTTTCTACAGTTGTGTTGTTTTTTCCCCCCTCATAATGAGAATTGGTTTCCCCTGAGCAACGAGATGTCCTGTTTGCATTTTTGGGCTGGTACCCGACTGGCCTTGCAGCAGAGGAAGACCCAAACACAGGCAGCGGCTGTTCTATTTTAAAAGTCAGGGGAACAGGTCTAAGCTCGTCGGCTGCCTACATATACCATTAGCAATGCCAGCAATGTTCCGAGGCAAAAGGAAGCCGGCTGAAGAGATGCTATCGCTGGGCGCGCTCTCTTGTTTTCATGCCATTCGTGTCCCTCTGCTGTCTCAATCTCAAGCCTAAAACCTCTCCTACCTATCTTCTCCCTCAAGCTTATCCCTCCATCCTCCACCCACGCTTTCTGACTTTCATATTGATGCTTTTGCTTGCTCTGTCTCCCCAGTGCAACTCAAGCATGAACCGGCCGGTCAAGATTCTTGCCAACGTTCAGTCAAACAGGCCATGTTGCATTAGAAAGCAGCGCCGAGGTGTGTCTTTCTAATCTTAGTCTGACCGGCACTGAGGAGGTGAGCATGTCAAGGGACTTGCGTGCAGCACAGGAATTTAGGAACAAAGGAAGGCAGATGCCGCCTTCCCCCCACTGGCCTCTTGTCCCTCTATCTCTAAAGCCCCTTGGGATCACCAGCAGGGCAATTAGAGATTCTGTCATAAAGCTTTAATAAAGTAGCAGAAGTCATAACACAGATCATGGTTTTATTTAATAAGAATAATCCAGAAAAATAAAGTCAGTCTACTATGGCATGTTGTTCTTCTCAATGAGGGATCATTCAGTAGTAGATTACACAACCCAGTTCCCCTTCCTCTACATTTCCTTTGCTCAGCTTTATCTTCAATCAGCACGTTAAGCCTTATTACAATATGCTTTACATGGCGCCAGGGGCTGAGCCTTCTAACAACGTCTTAAAGGTGCAGTCACACCAGGCACCAATCTGCTTCACCCGGCAGGAGCAATAAGCAGAAATTATGCATGCAGAGCCATAAACTCTATATTAAATAGGTTGAAATCCTATCTGATATCTGATCTATCATTGATGTGAGTCGTTCCCCTCCTTGATCCCTCCTCTCCAGGCTCAGGGAAGCTCAAGCAGGCGTGCAAGACATGTGCAACATTGTAAATTAACAAGCGACGTCAAGTTCTCCACTGTAAATTCATCAGCTGTTTATATCTGTCAAGTCTGTCAATGTAAAATCAAGGCTGTTTTACATCAAGTTCTCAAACACACAGCACAACACTGAAATGACCAATGAGCAGCAAAAGATGATGAATTTAAAAGATGCTTGAATTTGGATTAAGGGCCACAAAACAAAGCCAAACATCATAAATGACATTCTTTTTGTATAATCAGCTGCACATCAACAGCACACAGCACAAAAATAAGCAATAACCAATAAATAATACCTATTGGGTTTGAGTTTTGAGTCAAACTTGAACCGAGTTTTGAATTAAATTAAACAGCTTTTGTTGAGTTTGTTTATGTTGCATAGGAATAAACCCCCCAAACACAATTTTTTGGGGTTATTTAAACTCAAAGATTTAACTTATCTGCAGAAGAAAAGTTAATTATCTCAACAAAACACTATTGGTTGGTAAAACTTTTTCAAAATTTCTCTCCGATATAATGGAACTAGATGGCGCTTGGCTTGTGGCACTCAAAGCACGATGAATACATTTGAAAAACTCAACAGCAGTGTCTCTTTCTAGAAATCACGACGCAGTTACTTGAGATGAGCCACAGGCCTTGTTATGAGCAGTTTCATGAGCGCTTAGGAACTACTTTCTGTCTGCAGTAGAATCTACTGGAAAGACTTTCTTTTCCACTGGAAAGAAAATAGTCCCTGCGTGAAACTGCTCCCAACAAGGTCTGTGGATTATCTTGAGTAACTGGGTCATCATTTGTGGAAAGAGACATTGCTTATGAGTTTTTCAAATGTATTTTTTTGACGCTTTGACTACCTCAAGCCAAATACCATCTATTTCCATTATACTGAAGAGAAAGCTGAAGGTCTCTATGGCTGATATCTCCAAAACTTGGCAACTTACACCAAAACAGTGTAGATGGATAAATAGCAACACAGGTAAGAGGAAAAATATGCATTTTTTTTGTTTCTGGGGTGAACTGTCCCTTTAAGAGTTTGAGTTGCAATTTTGCATTTTTACAGTGTAGTGCACAAAATAGTCTTGGACCTGAATGTGGATCCATGTGTAACCCACTAGTTACTTCAGAGTTTGGACCAGGGACTAGGTTCGTGGAGGAGGGCTTAAAGAGGAATTGACAGACACAATAACTAAATGGAGCCACAAGGTATGTTGGAAGCAGTCGACTGTATTAGCAGTATGAAAAAAAATAAAATAAAATAAAATTCAGTGCAATGGCATCTGATCACTCAGTGGTTCACAATTTTCTTTTTCAGTATAAAACCAAATAAAAGTGTCCCGTTGGAACAGTAACGTTCATGTAATAGTTCCTTGAATGTTCCTTTAATGTTCCTTTAATGTTCCTTGAATGTTCCTTGAATGTTCCTTTAATGTCTTGTCGTCGTTAGTCAGCGCGCTTTGTATGTATGTCAAGTCAGGGGAAAGTTCAAAGAGTCAGGGGTCACGCGTCAAATGTGTGTGGTGGGCCTACCACAGACACTATCAGTTAAGGTGAAGAAGGGGTTGGATATCCTCTTCTGGCTCAGATGTGGATTCCCTACCCCGTTGGGCAAGGAAAATCTTCACTGGCTCGCCATCTCCCTCAACCAGGAGAATCCAGATCCACCTCTCAAGGCTTCTATAGGGTCTCAAAAACCTAGCCTGTATAAAGACAGGGCTATCACTACACAGAATCATCAAACTTCTCTTATGGCCATATTCAATACATAAATCTCAACACACTACTGAAACACAATAGTGATTAAATGAATTATCTTTGTAACTGTACAGTTCTTCCCTTTTTTTTCCTTAAGGTGAGTATTTTCACACATTTTTAATCATTTTTAGTCAACATGAATTATTTTAGCTATTTAGCCATGAGTTATGGTCATTTTAGCTAATTTTCCCACATTAAATATGGTTCATTTTAATCCTTTTTCCAACCATTTCACACATTGAATTCACAACTTTGTATTATGAACTGAATTTTAGCAAAATGCACCTTTAACACACATCAGAATATCAATTCAGAGCGTCAGAGTTTCTGCCTCTGTGATATATGAACATAGCAGCATTTAGCAGCATTTAACAAAACACACACCCTAACAGTACGAATACACAGGAAAATAAATAGCACACCTCGGTTGTTTCATCAGATTATCAGAGCAAATATGTAGTTTTAACTCTTAAAACACACAGTAAACAGTAACAGCGGGTCACGTTCATGTATCAACAAGTTTCCTACCCTCTCACGTGCTGAATTACGATGTGGCTACTACAGTTAGCATGTGCTAGCACTAGGTAGCTCGAGCAACTCACCAAGCCTCTGTCAAAAATAATAATCCACAGATCCTCGACCACCTCTCTGCTGCAGGTAGGTACACTTCCACAGGTTATTCTGGGTTGATAAAGGAGTTAACAACCGCTGTTTTCGTGACTTCTTATTGACTTTCTCTTCCGTGATTTCCCTCTGCTCGTATCGCTGCTCTGACTCTGTAGCTCTGACTCCGCGCTGCACTACTCTGCATTCTCCCTCCGCACTGTAACTCTCGCGAGAAGAGGGTGGGACTACTTTCTCTCACAAACCATCTATATAATACAACAAATAAGATTTGAGAGTGTGCAAAATAATATTACTAACAGAATAATAACTAAAAAGGGTTAATTAAATAAAAAATAATATTTTAAGGGGAACAACAATAGTAACTGTTTTCTACTGGGTTACACCCTCCCCTTTTAATTCCCATGCACGTCCCGCTGCATGTTACTACTCTACAATAGGAGTGGTCATTTCAAAAGCTTGACTCTGGGACCAACTATTGTCATTATTCAGGGAATCAACAAAAGCTTCACTTAACCCTTGAAATAGTGATCTAACGACTGTGACTAATGGGTTGCCTAACTGAGAATAGTCAAGTCTTTTTGATGGCTGACGAAGTCTCTCAGATCTCCGTATGGACTGGGGCAGGTCTGAGTTGTTCCCTTGAGTCACAGTCACTGGTTGCTCATTAACCTGGTCTCTCATCTCTGTTTCAGCCACATTTTGACTTTCTGTCTGCATGGAGCTCGCTCCAGGTAAATCTGAACCATCTTCCATGGTGTTATCTGACATGGACGGGGGCTGGTTTAGGAGGCTGTCTCCTGCCTC
The DNA here is from genome assembly GCF_056507025.1 of Lutjanus erythropterus. NCBI lineage: Eukaryota > Metazoa > Chordata > Actinopteri > Lutjaniformes > Lutjanidae > Lutjanus > Lutjanus erythropterus. The sequence continues at coordinate 6,172,940 of NC_139326.1, forward strand.
ATGGTCAGTTTCGTCACTACCAGGCCGCTCATCTGTTGTGATTCCATGCTCAATGTTTGACTCATTTGTTTCACTTTCATTTTCCTTTTCAGGTGGTTCTGGGCTAGGCTCTCCATCACTTGGTGTCTCCATGGACGGATTTCCAGGTAAGTGTGGGGCTCCAGTTGACATTTCAGGTAAGTGTATTTCAATTGCTGGTAAGTGGTTGTCAGGTTCTCTTCCAGGTTTCCCAAGTTCCTCCTTTTGTTGTCCTGGGTTCAGTATTGGTGTGTCATATATCTGGATGAAACGTGTCTCTCTTATCTCTTGTGATGGTTCAAACTGATAAAAGACGTCCTCATCATCATCCTCTTGGATCGAGTCGTTAGCCTCGGCTTGAGTGACAGTTTGTCGAGTTTGTGGTCTCTTAGGTTTAGTGACACTCTCAGGCTCCTCCTCTTCCACCTGCGAAAGGAAGCCACAAGGGAGCAAGAGGTCTCTGTGAAGCGTTCTCAGAGGACCATCTTCTTTCTCTGGTTTCAGTGTATACACAGGCAAGTCTCCCATCCTCTTGGTGACAACATACACTGTTGGCTCCCAACGGTCTGCCAGTTTGTGTTTACCTCTGAGATGAAGATTCCGGACTAAGACCCGGTCTCCAACATCCAATGTGGACTCACGGATAACCTTATCAAACCTCCTCTTGTTTTTCTCAGCCACTTGGCGGGAGTTCTTGGTAGCTACCTCGTAGCTTTCCTTGAGATGACTTTTTAAGGCCTTCACATAGTGTGAATGTGAGAGGGTCTGTTCGTTGATAACTGGCAGTCCGAAAGCAATATCCACCGGCAGCCGTGGTTGTCTTCCGAACATTAGCTCGTATGGGGAAAACCCTGTAACATCATTTTTTGTGCAGTTATAAGCGTGTGTGAGGGGCTTCACAAAGTCACGCCAGTGGGTTTTTTCTCTGTCCTTCAATGTACCCAACATGCTGAGTAGAGTTCGGTTGTAGCGCTCTACTGGGTTCCCTCTGGGGTGATACGGGCTGGTTCTCACCTTTCGTATGCCTAGAAGGGAACACAGTTCTCGAATGGTATGTGACTCGAAATCCCTCCCTTGGTCACTGTGGAGCCTCTCGGGGAACCCATAATGCACAAGGAATTGTTCCCACAAGCACCGTGCTACAGTGCTAGCCTTTTGATCTCTTGTGGGAATAGCCACAGCGTACTTAGTAAAGTGATCTGTGATCACTAAAATGTCTTTTGTGTTCTTGCTGTCAGGCTCTAATGAGAGGAAGTCCATACATACTAGCTCTAAGGGCCTGGTGGTCTGGATGTTTACAAGCGGGGCCGCTTTATCAGGTGGAGCTTTTCTGCGGACACATCTCTCGCACATCTTTACCTTTCTTTCAACATCTGAGGCCATCCTCGGCCAGTAAAAACGAGACCTTACGAGTTCGACCGTCCGCTCCATCCCTAGATGGCCCATGTTGTCGTGAAGGTTTTGCAACACAGTTGACCTGAGGGCTTCAGGGAGAACGAACTGCATGATGGTTTCGGTTCCAGAAAAGCGCTTCCGGTAAAGAAGGTCATCTTTAAGCTCAAGACGCTTCCATTCCTTCAGGATCAAATGAAGGTCAGAGGAGTCAGCTTTGAAGCCTGCAGGTAAGTGACTTCCTGATTCTAATAGGCTGATGACCTTGCCAATGATAGAATCGTCTCTTTGTGCCTGCATGAGATCAGAATGACTGTACTTTGGAATTGTTAGAAGTCCGTCGTTCAGATCTTCCTCATCAAAGACAGTAGGGATGGCAGCAGAAGACATAGCAAGAGACTGCACAAGGCCAAAAGGTGGTGCATCATCTAACAGAGCTATATGCCTCTGACAGGTTGCCTTGACAGTGTCTGCAAGAAGAAGTTGAGGCTCATCGTCCCTTACAGATGACAGAAGATGGGACTTGAACTTCTCAATACGTTGGCACTCCTCCTGAGAAGCCACGTCTTCCACAAGTGCCCCGTGAGGCCGTCTTGACAGGCCATCGGCATCTAGATTCTGTCTGCCAGCTCTGTATTTGATGTCGAAGGTGTAGGTTGACAACGCTGCAAGCCAGCGGTAACTAGCGGCATCTAGCTTTGCTGAGGTGAGCAGGTACGTTAAAGGATTATTATCTGTAACAACGGTGAAACTATTGCCGTACAGATAATCATGAAATTTGTCTGTGATGGCCCATTTAAGGGCCAAAAACTCCAACTTGTGAGCCGGGTATCTGGACTCACTTCTAGATAACCCTCGGCTCGCATATGCAACCGCACGTGTGGTTCCCCCCTGCTCCTGATACAGGGCGGCCCCCAACCCCGTGGTGCTAGCGTCTGTATGAAGGAAGTAGGGCAGCTTTGGATCAGCATAGCCGAGCACGGGTGCAGAGGTGAGTTTCTCAATTATTCCTTCAAAGGCCTGCTGACAAGCGTCACTCCAACGTTCTCCGAAAGGTTGCTTGGGGTCAAGGTATTTACCATCACTTGGACCGGCTTTGCAGCCCTTCCGCCGAGGTGGGTAACCAGCGGTGAGAGAGGTAAGTGGTTTAACTATTTTTGAATAGTCCTTCACGAACCTCCGGTAATAACCGGTGAACCCAAGAAATGACTGGAGTTCTTTCAAGGTTTGAGGTCTTGGCCAGGTTTTTAACGACTCAACTTTCTCGGGATCGGTTTTCACTCCCTCCTTGGACACGATGTGTCCTAGATAACGAACGGAGGTCTGAAAGAACCTACACTTGCCAGGTGAGAGCTTGAGCCCATATTCTCTTAGGCGTTCGAGGACATGAATGAGCCGGGTTTCATGCTCTTCAAGTGTACTGGAAAACACGATTATATCGTCCAAGAAGACGAGAACCTCTTTCAAGTTGATATCTGTCATACACTTCTCCATGAGCCTTTGAAAAGTGCTCGGAGCATTTGTGATTCCCTGCGGCATACGATTGAATTCGTAGAACCCAAAGGGGCATGCAAAAGCTGTCTTTGGTTTGTCTGTCTCACACATCTCGATTTGGTAATACCCCGACTTGAGGTCCATCACAGAGAACCATTGTGACCCAGCAAGGGCTGAAAAAGACTCCTCCAAGTTTGGCAGTGCATAGGCGTCACGGATGGTCTGCAGATTTAGTTTCCGATAATCCACGCATAACCTCACATCACCATTCTTTTTCCGCACTACAACAATTGGTGAAGAAAACGGGGATTCAGACTCTTGAATGACACCAGCATCTAAGAGTGCTCTGAGATGTTTTTTTACTGCCTCGAAATCATGAGGGTGAATGGGTCGCGACCTCTGTTTAAAGGGAGTCTCGTCTTTGAGGTTGATGTGATGTTGAACCTTGGTCGCATGACCAAAATCAAGGTCATTGTGAGAGAAGACATCAGAGAAAGTGTTTAATGTCTGTGTTACTCTGTGCTTCCATCCCTCAGGAAGTGATGATGTACCAAAGTCAAAGTTCAAGGGAGACTTTGTGTCCGTACCCTGCTGCTGGGCAGAACAATCAACAGTGATTGGTTGGTCACTTTTCTCACTAGGCAAAGGATTTGGAATGATGCAATCAGGGACAACCAGCTCAGCGATCACACAATTTGTGGGAAGTGTGATGTCATGATCTGTCTCGTTCCTCAAGAGCACTGGAACTTTGTAGGGACCATGCTTTGGAAGGGTAATGAGGCAGCAATCAACAAAGACACCACCTGGCAAAGAAGAGTTAGTTGGTTGTTCAAGTAATGCCCATTGTTCTGACCCTGCTTGGTTGGAGAACACAAAACCTTCAACCAGTACCTTCTGGTTTGCAGGTAGGACATCTTGAGTTTGACCTTTAAGTTTCACCAGACCAATGTTGCCATTTTCTATTTGTTTTTTTCTGATCTCGAGTGTTTTCAGGACCTGCTTGTAACCATATGGTATGGACTGAGAATGAGGTAAGGACTCACAATGTAGATCATACAAGGGGTCAAGGGTGTTTGTACCAATTAGCAGGGGAACATCACTGTTTGAACGGAGATCAGGGACAATTAGGGCCAAGGTGAGTATTTCAGGTTCGGTTTCTAGGAAGTTTTTTGGGAACTTTATGTTGGTTTCCACATATCCGAGATATGGGACGGTCTGGCCATTTGCCCCCTCAATCTCAAGAAGGTCTGAAATGGGTTTAATGGGGTGCTTAGACAAATGGTCTTGGTAGAAGGTCATGGATATGGTGGTGACTTGCGAGCCTGTATCCAGTAAGCAGCTGCAGTCCACCCCGTCAACAGCTACTCTGGATGTGCATTTCCTCCCCACAAGTCGACTAGGCAGCTTTTTGTTGTTATGTGCGTCAACGTTTAAACTCATTGCTTTCTTTGTGTTTTTACTGATGGGACGGTTCTCATCCCTAGCTTCTGTTTGTCCCTCAACAGAAGCTTCAACTAGTTTAAATCAGGTGCATCAGTGGAGTTATTGTGGCTTTCCCACCTGCGCTGCTTTTCTTTGAGCGCTTCTCGCTTGGCAGCTACTAGCTCTGGGTTTGGTTCTTTGCTGCACCCTGATGCAATGTGAGCATCCTCTCCACACCTGAAACAATACCATGGCTTTGGTCTTGGTACCCTCGCTGTGACTTGTTTGATTTGTTTCATGTCTGGTTCAACTTTTGTCTTTTGTTGCTGTTTCTTTTTTTCTTTTGCCGCAGTTTTCACAGGTTTGTCTGCGCATCTGGCCTGGAGCTGTGCTACTTGAGCTGTAAGATTTGCAAGCTGTTTCCTGAGATCATCATCTGCAGTGGGAGTATCATCAGTGTCCATAATGGGGTAAGTGCTGCTTGTGTCTGGCATGAAGGTGGTCTGTAATTGTGTGAGAGCTCTTGTTTTTGTCATCCCCAAGTGTTGCTTCATTCTGGTTGCCTTACTTGCCTGTTTATCCTCTTCTGTGCGCAGTAATAGAAGCAGTTCAGCAAAACAAGGAGGGTCACTTTTCCGCTGTTCCAACTGAAGGCTGGTTAGCAATGGGCTATCCCAGCAACCACGACAAAACTGTCGGAGAAGTTGTTTATTCGCATCACCAGGAGCTATCCCACCTCTGCTGATTACTAAGCTCAAAGCAGTGTGTAATCTCTGCAAGTAATCAGCGGATTTCTCACCAACATTCTGGTTGGTGTTCAAAAAGCGAGCGAAGAGCTCATCACCGTCCTCTACTGCGGCGTAAGCCGAATCAAGCAGCGTGAGGTAAGTCTTAGATGTAGCTGTTGGGCCTAGTGATTTCACCACATTGGCTGCTGGCAGTGAGAGACTCTCCAAGATTTTCCTGACAACCTGGGTATCTGAGATGGTGGGATCATTTATGCAAAACTCTACACTGCTACGCCAAGCATCATAATCGACTTCAAAAGCTGGGTGGGGGACTCTCCCTGAGAAAGGCTTCAATTTGTAAGACAAATTGGAATGCGAAGCTGCATCGCTGCTCTTAACAATGTGCTCCACAATGACACGTTGCACTTCTGGTGTGCTGATCAGATCTGCGGGCACTTGGGGGGATTGTGTTTTTCTTTCCTGAAGCAGAACAGTCTCACTGTCAGTTTCAGCAAGCTGAGGTGTGAAACTAACTGAGCTTGCTTTTTCATTAGCAGGGGAGACAGGTGGTGTGACTTGACGTTCGTCTGGAGGGAATGATGGCTCTAGTTCTACAGGAGTTTCAGTGACCTTGGCTTCTGCCCCTTTCTCCACTGACTCTCCTATTCTAGCCAACTCTGCCCTCAGAATGTCTTCAAATGATCTACTGCTCCTCCTTGCCAAATCTCTCAACTCAGTCAAGTAAGCTGCTGTTACAGAAGCACTAACCTCAGTACTGTAAACACTGGCTAGACTTTGAATGTGATGAACAACCCTTGGGTCTGTAGTGGTTCTGCTTAAAGGTAACTGTCTCGCTAGCTCTCTGGCTGTAGCCTCATGTTGAAACTCAACAATAACCTTTAACTCTTTTTCTGCAGATGGAACTTTAACCATTCTGGCCACTGGCCCATGCTGTTCCAGGAAGCAAAAGGCTTCGTTATCAAGCTCAGTGTTAGTTAGCCCACTAACTAAAACTGCATTTTGGATTTTAATATTTTCTGACTGCACAACCTCCATTTTTGCAGGTAAATGAAGACAGTTTGTAGTAAAACTCAAGGTAAGTACATGTGAAATTTGCCGTTTGTTGCTCCAGTTACTTAATTGTGTCTGTTCTAATGTAAAAGTTAAGTGCTTGATCACGAATAAAACCCTCCTGGCTGGCTCGCCAAGTTTTGCCTGTAACCCACTAGTTACTTCAGAGTTTGGACCAGGGACTAGGTTCGTGGAGGAGGGCTTAAAGAGGAATTGACAGACACAATAACTAAATGGAGCCACAAGGTATGTTGGAAGCAGTCGACTGTATTAGCAGTATGAAAAAAAATAAAATAAAATAAAATTCAGTGCAATGGCATCTGATCACTCAGTGGTTCACAATTTTCTTTTTCAGTATAAAACCAAATAAAAGTGTCCCGTTGGAACAGTAACGTTCATGTAATAGTTCCTTGAATGTTCCTTTAATGTTCCTTTAATGTTCCTTGAATGTTCCTTTAATGTCTTGTCGTCGTTAGTCAGCGCGCTTTGTATGTATGTCAAGTCAGGGGAAAGTTCAAAGAGTCAGGGGTCACGCGTCAAATGTGTGTGGTGGGCCTACCACAGACACTATCAGTTAAGGTGAAGAAGGGGTTGGATATCCTCTTCTGGCTCAGATGTGGATTCCCTACCCCGTTGGGCAAGGAAAATCTTCACTGGCTCGCCATCTCCCTCAACCAGGAGAATCCAGATCCACCTCTCAAGGCTTCTATAGGGTCTCAAAAACCTAGCCTGTATAAAGACAGGGCTATCACTACACAGAATCATCAAACTTCTCTTATGGCCATATTCAATACATAAATCTCAACACACTACTGAAACACAATAGTGATTAAATGAATTATCTTTGTAACTGTACAGTTCTTCCCTTTTTTTTCCTTAAGGTGAGTATTTTCACACATTTTTAATCATTTTTAGTCAACATGAATTATTTTAGCTATTTAGCCATGAGTTATGGTCATTTTAGCTAATTTTCCCACATTAAATATGGTTCATTTTAATCCTTTTTCCAACCATTTCACACATTGAATTCACAACTTTGTATTATGAACTGAATTTTAGCAAAATGCACCTTTAACACACATCAGAATATCAATTCAGAGCGTCAGAGTTTCTGCCTCTGTGATATATGAACATAGCAGCATTTAGCAGCATTTAACAAAACACACACCCTAACAGTACGAATACACAGGAAAATAAATAGCACACCTCGGTTGTTTCATCAGATTATCAGAGCAAATATGTAGTTTTAACTCTTAAAACACACAGTAAACAGTAACAGCGGGTCACGTTCATGTATCAACAAGTTTCCTACCCTCTCACGTGCTGAATTACGATGTGGCTACTACAGTTAGCATGTGCTAGCACTAGGTAGCTCGAGCAACTCACCAAGCCTCTGTCAAAAATAATAATCCACAGATCCTCGACCACCTCTCTGCTGCAGGTAGGTACACTTCCACAGGTTATTCTGGGTTGATAAAGGAGTTAACAACCGCTGTTTTCGTGACTTCTTATTGACTTTCTCTTCCGTGATTTCCCTCTGCTCGTATCGCTGCTCTGACTCTGTAGCTCTGACTCCGCGCTGCACTACTCTGCATTCTCCCTCCGCACTGTAACTCTCGCGAGAAGAGGGTGGGACTACTTTCTCTCACAAACCATCTATATAATACAACAAATAAGATTTGAGAGTGTGCAAAATAATATTACTAACAGAATAATAACTAAAAAGGGTTAATTAAATAAAAAATAATATTTTAAGGGGAACAACAATAGTAACTGTTTTCTACTGGGTTACACATGTCATTAGGTTCTCAGAATTGCTGATAATAAGAGGTTTTTGCAGTAAGCTTGTGTTGTTTGATGAGGCGGTGATAGGCAGAGACTAACAGCAATTAGAGTTGAAAATGCCTTAAAAGGATATGTTAGGGGCCTGCAATTAAAAAAGTGAACACAAACAAAAGTGGGACTGTGGGTAACAAGCGAAACAAAACAAAATGGTAATGATCATTATGATGAAATTGATTAACAAATTCCTAAACCTTTATAATATAGATTGTGGCTTGATTATGCATGGACTCCTGACTGCAATTTCTTATTTTCTATTATTCTATGGTCTGTGTATTTCATTAGTGTTTGAAACTAAACACAAGCTAAGTACATGCTGACATCCACTCGATGTCAGGAGAAAGGCATGGACACACACAGTTCAGTTGGTCTTTTATCATCACCAGAACAGAAATGTAAATGTTGGTGAAGTTGCAGTCCAGCAGATTAGCTAATACATGTTGTGAGATAAGAGTCTCTACAGCCCCTGTCACTCCTCTGGGAATGTACACTACAGTCTAAACTAAGAATATGTTTAACAGCTTGGACACAGAATGAGTATGGAAGTCAAACTGAGGCTGTAGAATCAGTGATGACAACATAAAATAAGACAGTCACTCAACAATGTAAAAAACAAAAAAAGACTTAAAAGATGGACCAAGATGAAAACAAAGTAACAGACGTAACAAGACATAAATGATGTAAAAGATGTAACAAGACATAGCAAGATGAAAACAAAGTAACAAGATGAAAATTACATAAAAGATGTGATAAGATGAAAATGATCTAACATATGTAACAACACGGAAACAACCTAAAAGAGGTAACAAAACAAGAAAAAAGACACAAAAGACAAAATGACATAAAAGACATAACAAGAGGAAAACAAGGTGAAAGATATAACAAAATGAAAATGATGTAAAAGACGTAAGACGAAAACAACATAAATAGTCTAAAAAACATAAAGAGAGGGAAGAAACATAAAAAATATAACAAAAGAAAAATGAGGGGAAAAATCATAATAGGACAAAAATGACATAAACATTCCAAAAATGTAACAAGACAAAAATGACGTAAACAACATAAATGACAAGACGAGATGAAAGCAATGTAACAAAGCATAAGCAACGTAAAAGACGTAAATGACGTAAAGTGACTGAGAGAAAGAAAGACGCCTCCAACCCCAAAAAATCATTTGATAAAAGATTTTCTGCTCTTAAAGTATGCAATTTGATCATTTACAATTATGACAAAACTATACAATGTTTTATATGAGTTTAAGAGAGATTTTCTGGAGAGAAACCATGAAAGTGATGCAGTACATACTAGCTATATTTACTGCATTTAATTCTAAAGAAAAGAAATAGATGGAAAGATGGAACTAATTAAACATGTATAAAACTCAAAAACAAAGAATTTCCATGCAAACACTGGGGATTTAGAGACTTCTTATTGCCATGCATTCTGAGGATTATTTGAACTCTGGCATTGTTTGAGTTCCAGCATCAGCAAGCTTAGCTGCACATCCTCCACCTGTCTGAGCCACAGACCCCAGCGGATCACAGGGCTATGACACGGACGACAGGACTGTTGTCCTCTGCCAAAGATGAATGTTATTAAGTGTCGTAAACTGAAGCTTTTTGGTGTAAAGTGAAGTCTGAAATATACAGAGCGGGCAGACCCCTTCCCTAATAATTTTCAGTCAGGCTCTTCAGCTATTGGACAGATTTCCTGCTGGTGTCAGGCCAGTCCACCTCGCTCCAACCTCTCCACCTACCTCTCCCATCACCCATAAATGTCTGAAAGTCATGTTTTCACAACAGAGAACACATTAGGCAGGTTGCCAAGTAGTTACAGTAAATATTTACTGTATGTAACCAAATTCCTGTAAGATCCTATGATACTTCATATTATGGCCTTGTGCACCTACTTTACCTACTTAACCTACTTGAGAAATGTGGTCTTTGTTTTTGCTTTGCAAGCGTTATTTTTGTTTGGGTTTATTGTTCTGGAAGTTCCTCTTGCCTTACTCTAATGTTGGAGCAGCTGACAGAAAATTTTGCTCAGTTTTTCCACTTTGAGTAAAAAAAAAAAGTCTACAAATATTATTACTTGGTGGCTATATTTTCAAAACAAACATGGCACAGCACTGCCAAGACCACATATATTAGCTTTTTTCTTTTCTAATTGTTATCTTAAATACATTTTCTCCTTATGTCAACATAACTGATCATATTGTCCATGTGCAGAAAGACAAGGCGCTTAGTGTGCTCCACATGAGATTTAATTTGGCACGTTCTCACGGGCAAAATGGCGAGTTGGCAGCGGTACGGGCACGCTGCTCAGTTGAGCATGTCAGAATCTTCACGCAGCCTTGTTCGTTATTGCCCAGTACAGCGTCACCTGCAATGTGTCAAAAAATGTGCTGTGATTGTTTACCGGCCACATAAGGTTGGTGGACTTCCATTGATTTATCCATTAAACGAACACATCTGGGGCTGTATTCAACACCCTGAGACTAAAACTGGCTGAGGAGATGAGAAAAAATATGTGTGAAAACTTAAAGTACAGGACATTTTGGTCGACAAGTCAGTCAGTTTGCGCTAAAAGTAGCTCCAGCCCAAGAGCCGTCAGAGACAGTCCAGACTCTGAGACCTCCAGAGCCTCCAAAACATGTCCACAATCAGCCAGATGCTGCAGCTCAATGTCTCATTGTCTCATTTGGAAACATGCAAAACTTTTTAAAGCATCCTGAGATAATAAGAATCAGCTCATACATGCATGCATTTGGGGAACGCCTCATGGTGTTTCCCTTACGGAGAAATGTTCTGGAAATTATGAGTGACTGGTTAAAATGCGATCTGCCTGCATCATCAAGGTTGTGTCTTCTTGGGGACAAAACAGTGGTGCCACAGTTAAGTAAATTTGTATTCAGAGTATTAATAATTGGCTCAACCACCTGTGCTCGCATGATTCTTGGATGCTGGAAGGAGCCTCAAACTCCCACACTGAAAATGTGGAAGAAACAAATGATGGAAATAGTTGCATGTGAAAAGATGGTGGGAAGACTGAACCGCAAAAAATGATATGGTGACAGCTTGAGTGGATATATACATGACCAGACCTTGACTAGAACACAAAGGCTTAATGCAATATTATGCCATTATTTTCCCGCGTTTGAAAAAGTTGATTCAACTTAATGGAAAGTTTGATGAGGATGAAAGTTGCCTTTCATACTTTATATAGTAAAGCATCTGTGTACTGGAGACCAAATAGCAAGTTGGAGCCATAGACTGTGTGTTAAACGGTTGAAGTGAGTTGTTTTAATAAAAGTAAAACTGGAAATAAAAAACAGTTATACCATGTATTTCAACTGAACATATCCCCTTGATCATTTTATGATTTATTACAGTAAATATATTGCAGGTTTCTCCTTTACAGATAAAAAACACCTACACACATTTGACTTTTTGTCCTCCGTTCCCACACACCTGAGATTATCTGCGACTATCTTTCATCCTCAGTCACCCAGCATACCCTGTGAGAGTGTTTACATACACTATACATATAGCTTTTGCACAATATACAAGTGCTTATGCATGTGTGTTTGTGGGATGGATATAATAAAAGGAATGCAGTACATAGGGTATTGGGTTAGTCTACGTATTACTGTAAAGTTAAGAGATGAGGGTTCAGGCTCAGGTTAAAGAGACTGAGGGATGAAAAGAAGTTAGTGTAATGTCCCCCCCACAATTTTTTAACAGAACAAGGACGTATGTGTGCTGGTGGGAGTGAGCGCAGCTTGATATGTGGGCGTGTGCTTGTTTCATCTGCCTTATCAGGTGAATCTCCACATATTAATCGTAAAGTCGTGGTTACAGGTCAAATGATCTGTGGCCTCGGCAGATACACTGCAGCTGCCTAGAAAAACAGCATTTTTACAAGAATTACTCCAAGAGTTTTTCTTTCTGACCCTTAAAATACAACAAATGGCTTGGTCTATAATGAGGCCACTTAATTTGGGCGGTGCGGTCCAAAGCGAGATACAATGACGCGCCTTGAAAGGCTGTGGATGGAGCTCTGTGTTCGTGCATGTACATGACAAGTTGGTGGAAACATTTGGTTACTGCAGAGGATGCAGGCCAGTCAAAAGGACTTCTGTGAGCTCAAATAAGGCCTGTTTATATCCCTATTACAAGAAAAAAACATCTTAAGGCTGATTGACGGGCTTCTCATGTCTTAATTATTATACAGCCAGAGAAAATGGGTACACCTTGTACCGAACTTCTCACTCACACTGGGCTGGGCTGTGACATTAGTCTGGAAAATGAGTGTATATCTCTCCCTCTTTCAGTGTGACTGGCTGTACACACTGTGTATTTGAGCATGTCAACACGTCACTGCAGGTAACGTCTGCAAACTGTCTCATTTTTCACTGATGTTTAGAATAGGACAGTGAGAGTCTGCTGTGCAGTATGACAACTGTGGATGGATACAAAAGAATTTACTTGGAACCATATAAACACGCCTGAATGTTTGAATGTGATATAAATAGACAGAGAAGGGGCAACTTAACTGGTTTCAGTTTCACAGGGTGGCACAACATGAAATCTCTTGTATCTTACAGTCAGGTGGGGGATAAGGATGACCTGCAAACAAGGTGAATACCCAAATCGTACCATCTCGAACATGTTCATAATGTTGGATCTGTTCAAACCTGTCTCACTTTCACAGACTGTGCTGTTCTGCACTGTGTGTATCATGCAACAAGTCTCAGGAACTGTGTGTGTGTGTGTGTGTGGGGGGGGGGGGCTGTGGGGCTTCATTTTCTGCCACCAATATTGTTTTTCATCTTTTTTGTCTACTTGATAATATAAAAGTTATCAATATGGGAAAAAAAATAGGGGATTAGAAGCTATAGTAGTGATTCAATAAATCAGTCCTTCCGGGAAGTTGCGATGCTGCGATCACAATAATTGGTATTTATCAATGTATGTCATATTTCATTGTAAAAAACTCAGCACTAAAAACATTGCAACATGCGCAGCGATGTTTCGGAAAAGGTGCTGTGAAATCAGGCATTTTAGGTCGCAACCTCTCCCCAAAAAAAGCCTGTGAAATCCTGGAGGGGCTGATAAATGAAAATATGTGCATACAATATAGCGCACAAATTAAATAAAAACTCAGCAGAGTGTAGATCTCTGCCTGGCAACAGATGATGAAGCACCTACTGCAATGACACCACAACCACTTGATGCAACCAGCGGAGATTTGCAAAGTTTTGACTAAAATTTTTTCGAGCATATGTTTTCTTATCTATGTGTATGTAAAGCTTTTAACAAAGTAATTTTGTATTGTATAATCTCTATAAAATAATGTGCTGGTATTACAACTGAGCGTCCTGGGTTCACCTAACCATGAGCAATAAAAAGAACAGTAAGTCAGTACTTCTATTCAAACATTGTTATTTATGACAAGCGACCAAGCAGCTTTACAACATTTAAGTTAAGCCTGTTCTCCTGAAAACAAAAGCCCACTATTCTCTAAAAAACACTGGAGTTGGAGTTTAGTGACTGCCTGTCTCACTGCCTGTCAGACTTCATTAAAATATTTGCTCAATTTAACAGTTATTAACATCTATGCCTTCTAATGACTTCTTTTGACTCATGAACAGACACTCACTCATTCAGCAAACATTCAGCATTAATTTGAAGTTTAATTAACGTGAAACAGGCAAACAATAAGAGTTATTGTGGCCTGGAATAGAAATTTCAAAGAGGCACTGCGGCTGTAGCGTTGCTATCCGAGAGGCATGCATTTAATCTTGAGTCATTTGCATTAAATATGTTTTTATCTCTGTGTTTTGCCCTCCTTTGTCCAGCTTTGAGCCACGTTGTAACAAAGTACTAAAGACGCAGGTATGATAGCTGACGCTGTGCAGATGTTCACCATATTCAAGTTAAGTTGTCTACAAGTGAAAGATCAACTTCATTTATGTAGCAACAAAAACAAAGAGCACTGCTATATGAGAGAAATGCTTGTAATGTAGTTTTGAAGGACTGATGACCAGGCACGCAGACAGTACAATTACATAAGAGAAACAAAGTAATCTCTTTAAATTTTCTGGTTTATTATTATTATGCAGTTTGCTCTCCCATATTTTCTCTTTGCATTTCTTGTGCCCCTATTTCACCTTTGTACGCTCAATTAACTGTGTTTTGTTTCACATTCCTCTTTTGTACATGACTGTCATCGCTCTGTCAGGCCATCAAGATATTCTGTGAGGCCAATCTTTATCTAGCATGTTTACCTGACAGAGGACTTCACCAGAATCTCACCTGGTCTGCCATCAATAATTCAGTGAGATCACAGGTGGTAATGCGTAATTATGGTGATTAATGTCAACTAAACCCCCCCGCTGACCGCGGAGGGCCACCACGCCGCTGACACCAGCTGTACTCATCGATCCACACAGGAGCAGACAGGAGCTGAACCAGAGCTCTCCTCTCTCCGTCTGCGTCTCCGTCTGTGGCGCCAGCACCCTGCGCTCCTGCCGTCCTCACTCTGACACTGATGCGCAGGATGATCAGAAGCAAACCACTTCTTTTATTAAGATATAAAGCAGGAGTCAACCTCTGACTCTTATTTATTGTATGTCTTAAAGCAATAATGGCAGACCTTTTGGCTGTATGATTTTTTTAATAGCGTGCTGTAATGGTCATCGCCAACGGTCTCGCAGATTTAGAACCTCTTACCGACCTGCTCCGTGACCCCAAGGTTCAGGAGTGTCACAAACAGCAGGACAAGATGGCTCACATTTATTTTTGCTTCACTGTTTACCAAATGGAAACGCCACCATGGCTATTATTCACAATGTGTCGTGACAGCGCTTTGCTTTCAAAACTAGATGAACAGGATACTGAAATTAACTGGCCTGCTGCCTGTAGGATGTGTCCTGTTTTCTACTGAAGGTAACTATTGGTCATGTTCAGCTACTCCCAAAGAAAACACAAGCAACACTTCCTACATGCTGAAGAATGGACATTTAATTAACAGGCCGCAAAAAGGAGAGACCTTATATAACTTGAGTGACAGAGACACCAACCTCTTGTGCACCATCATGTGTTGTAATCCGTACCGTCATAAAATAAATTGCGGAGTGAAGTCGAGATGAAATTAAAAAAATGCTCTTTTAAAGCCTTTAGATAACATCCCAGGTCATATTGTGCACCTTTTTCACAATATATCCTCCCCTGGTTACTGGCCGTCCCATTGGACGGAAAGTCGTTATCCTTAAAACAAACGCCCACTGCTCCAAAAATACAAACTATCCCTGCATTTGTTAGGGTCAGAGAGTGTGTGGATTTGGAGAAATTTTCAGGATTATGGGCTTTTCAGTCCAGTGGGACATTTTTTGGTCATAACAATGGCAACTCTTCAGAGGTCTTCATGCTAAGCTAAGCTAACTGGCTGCCCACTGTGGCTTCATATTTACAGGGTAGATTGATAATGATCTTCTCATCTTCCTCACTTACAATAAGCAAATAAATGCACGCACCAAAATGTCAAACTATATCTGTATATAAAAGTAGGGAAGCTCAGGCAGGCTGCAGGAACTCTGCAGGAGTGCAAGACTCGTGCAAGATTGTAAACTGACAATAACAAGTGACAGTGAGTCCTACACTGTAAGTTGATCAGCCTTTTATAACTGTCAGTTGTCTGTTAATGCAAAGTTAAGTCTGTTATCATGAAAACAAAAACCCGCTGTTCTGAAAATAAACACTCTGGACTTGGAGTTAAGTGGCTGCCTGTGTCACTGCCTGCCAAACTCCATTAACATTTTGCTCAGTTTAACAGTTATAAACAACTACGCCTTCTGCAAGATTATTAATGATTTCCTACAACTCATAAACAGACACTTACTCATTTGGCAAACAGTCAGCATTCACTTGAACTCTAATTAACATGAAACAGGCAAATAAAACACTTATTCCAGCCCAGATCTCTGATAACATATCATGGTCATTTTATGATTTATTACAGTAAATAAATTACAGATTTCTCCCTTGAAATATGATACATTTTAATGAAGCATGATGAAGCAGGTGGATGCGAATTCGGCATTCAAATCTAATCACAAAGAGAAGCAGCTGGAGACATTTGTGCTTTGAGGTGTGGATTATGCAAAAGCTGCTGTCACTACTGCTGAGGAACCACAAACTTTTTATTACTTTTTTTTCTGTACAAACATGAGCTTGAGATTGGAAGCATCTGCACGCATTAGAGTGTTTTTCATTATGAAATACTTCAGATAGCCCTAAATTAGCCTGTCACTGGTCTCAGACATCTCTCTTGAGAGTGTATGGAGAGACATTGGTGCCTTAAACCCTCCATATTCACTGCAGAGCCCCCAGAATAGACCCCACAAAACCTCTGCATGTGGTTCCACTCAAAGTGTAATGAGTGTGATTTACCCACGACATGATAGTTGCGGAAGGCTGAATAGCTCGGTCCTTAAACCACCCTCCTCTCACCTCAACACATGGTTGAATATTATTGTATCCGCTGGCTGAGGAGCTGCTTTTGGGCTTTAACCCCCACAGGATACACGAGAAAGAAATGTGCTCTGGTCAAATGTCATTTCCGTGTTTAATTTTCTTCTGTATGGATATTCATACAAGATAAAGAGGAGGCATCATTAGCGTTCTGGGGGCTGAAGTTTTGTTTTGCACTTGCAGCAACTCCTTCCTCCTCCTTCCAGTCATGATTAGCTCCTCCAGCTAATGTCGAGTTTCCTGTGCAAAAGAAAAAAAAGCGACCAAACAAACTCGCAGGAGGCATCTGTAAACATCTGATGCACAGAAATCAATCCAAACTGCACTGAAGCTGTGGCGTGAAGAGAATCCCAACTAAAATTACTACATGCTTTAATCTGTGTTTTGATCACAGTCCTTAAAGGGATAGTTTGGATTATTTAAAGTGGAGTTGTATGGGCTACTCATCCATCTCTTCACCCAACTTCAGCTTGGGGGAATAAACAGGAGTTCTGGTTCTGTCCTCCTCCCAAACCAGGGAGGAGTATTGTTTTGTTTGAAGTGCCGTTGGAGCAGCATCATGTCTCCTATTAAAGATAAATCTGGCGTCCAAAAATGGAAAGAAAGGGAAAAAAAGAGAGGCGAGAGAAAAGAAAGGGTGACAGAATGTCATCCAGTTCTTCAAAAAGGAAGCTGGGTTTAGTCCTTGACTGGTGGAAATTAATCAGCTTTGGCCACAGTGAAATTGGTCACTGTTGCTACTCTGACATTAGTTTCTTAATGTTTCCACTGAAAATTTTGAGGGTTTACTCTTGTTTACATTTCACTCCTCTTTTAGCCAACATTCAGTCAATGCAGGCAAACTTTTAGCAAACTGTTTGTGCTAAATTGGTTGTCCCTTTTGCTCCTGGTGCCAGGTCCCACAGATGCAGATTCAGACTGAGGCTCAGCAGCCCCGTCTCCCCACCTTCATCCCCCACATGAACCTGCCCTGTTCCCAGCTGAAGACTGGATGATGGAAAGTTTATGAGTGAATCTGAGTGACAGTCATGGTAGTGACTGATTTTATTGTTATGATGTTATTAGAAATAGGATTATATTAAAGGATATATTATCATATGTACAGCAATAGCACCGGATTGGCGTGGCTTGCGGTGGCGGGGCCCGATGTGACATCTTTTCATAGGGCCCAAAATCCCCAGCGGCGTCTCTGGTGTTTTGTGTCTACGCTCATACCAGCGGCTCCTGTTCCACTTTTGTTTGACAGGACGGAGACATTAAACGTCTCTCATTGCTCCTCCTGGAAAAGCAATGGTCCTTCAGCAGATCCAAACAACATCTTGAGGAGCCACTCGATTAAAAAAAAAAAAAAAAAAAAATCACATCTCCTCTTGCTTAACAAATGGCCTCCTATTGGTCCTGCTGAGCAAACTCTGATGTCAGCAAGATTTACACCCTCTGGTATTCTCCGTTGGCAGTGTGTGGGAGAGTGACTCTGCGTTGACTTTTCCAAGCATGGGAGTGTTGGCACTGAGCAGACGGATGGCGTTGTGAATTGAAATGTAAACTTGTGAAATCCAGATGGCTGCCATGGATCAGGCCTTCGATAAACGCTGCGAGTCTTGACAGAGAAACACCAGAAGTTCTTTTTTTTTTTTAATTCAAGCTGATTGGAACATGTGATTTTTAAGGTTTCCATGGTGAGGTGGGAAACATTCTCAGGGAACCGTGTGGGGAGTAAAAGTGTAATAAAAAGACTTTTTAAAGCGTCATGACTGCTCTGATGATTTACAGTCTGCCATCACGAACAGAGCAAATCCCTGACTGTTCTGCACACTGTAAATCCCATTTTCCTAAGAGTAAGTATGCAGTTCCTGTCAAAAATACCGATCTGCTCTCTTAAATCTGCACACTGTCTTTCAAATTGCATGCAGCGCATACAGCAGAGTCCAATTGTGCGTGTAGGTGATAGATCAGTTCCTCCCATTAAATTCTGAGGAGAGCTAATCCATAGTCAGGTGGCCTTTGTTGTCATGGTAATAAAAATAAACGTGGTGAAAGTGTTGAAATAGTCGTAGTGATGCTGCTTGTTGATCAGCAGAGACAAGACAAGCATACGTGTTCACCTGACTGGATTTGGGCTCCTAATAGGTCAAAAGCAATACAGTACACATAGTACTGAGGTTTCCTGATGGACAGATAGCTTTACGTGTTTCTGCAATAACTTAGTAACAGCTTACTACCTTTATCTCTGTTAATTGTGACTCAGGGGTGCTAGGAGACAAATTCAGCAAGAAAAACACTATTTCCTGTATCAAATTGGCCTCCCTTGGTCTTGGAGGCTCCAGAAAAGTCGGCTATTATGACTGCTCCACTTCCTGCATCCATGGGCCGCTAGCTGCGTGTCAGGGGGTGGGGTGGGGGCAAGAGCGTATCGAACATTCAGCGCTATTGACTATTGTAAACGATGACCCCGACAAGTTCCTCTCTGCGGGAAACATGTAATAAGCATAGTAGGAAGCACTCTGCTAGATTCTTTCATGGGAACTTTCACACAAGACACAGACACAGTTGAGTTGAGCACACAAGAACAGTCAAGTGTCTCGATCATTTTCTATTTGTGGGATTTGGACACATCTGCTCTCCAGAGAAGTTAGAGGGAAAGATCGGTAGCACATCGTATGCACACATGTGCACTGTGCACTATTTGAAAGTGTAAATTTTAGTTATTTGTATGCAGATTGAAGAGTGGGGAAAAAAGTATTGTGGTTCTTTTTATTATGTTTCTTGAATCAATGTTTAAAATATTCATAAATAACTAGAGCTTGGCAACATGCATGCTCATGTTTTAAGGCATAAATTATGTCTTCTCTGTTAAAACAAACTAATATCTGCTGATTTCACAATGACAACTCAGTCTTTTACTCTGGCTTCAACACTCCACACTAACCAGCTACAGGAACCTCAAAGGGTCAAAATGTATTGATCAATACTTGATGAACAGGAACAGATGAATGTACTTCACTTTGGAAACTATATACTTTTTTATTCATTCTACTGTACATTCTATTTACCACTTTTATATGCAGTCAAGTTTAGGGTTTTGAAAGGCAGTTTACAAGTTTAATTTCATATGTGAAGAATGTCAGTTTAAATGCTCACAATGTGCTGTGTGCAGCTTTCAGGGGCCAAACATCTTAATTTATTTATTATTCTCTTATGGCACCAGCTTGATGAACAGGAACAGCTAATTTTTTACTTCATAAAGTATTTCATTCACTACTTTTATAAGCTGTATTGCAATGATGCTACTGAAGTAAAACATCATCTGTGTTAAAAAGCAAACAAAAATCTGAATAAATTGTAATATCAAATCACAATACTTGCACAGGTGTTGCAAAAATTTCAGTGACAAACTGCTGAAGTCAAGTGCACTGGAGAATTGTTTTAATCTGAAGAATGTGCACATGATTAAACACATGATGTTGATGTTTTACAGATCTGATCAGATACATTTGGCCTTAATGGCTGAATTACATCACATGTAAGAAAAATCACAAACCAATCCTGTCATCAACAACATTTCCATTAGTTTTGTCACTTGAGCAGAGTAAATGTATGGAGTTATTCTTGCAAATGATTTATTATGCATTATAAATCACTGCATACACAGTACGCTAATGTTACCACTGCAGGACTCCTTCTGTAATGGTGAGAAAGCTGTCACAGCTGATTCCACTATCAACAACTCAGCTTGTGCCAGCTGCCATGCTTGGCTAGACCAGGACCAGGTCCAGATAATGGCATCTTCTCACGCAAAGACAAATGAGCAGCTGTCAAGTTGTCAGCTCCACAGCAGTGACCTTCATCTGCAGAAATGCCGTCCGATGGGGCCTCTTGGTCATCAGCTTTAAAAAGGCGCCAGTGTTTTGTTTTTGCCCGCTTTTCCCTTTTGTGAATGCGCTCACTACTCCACAACTTCCTGTCAGATGAGTGACAAAGTGGAAAAGGAAAAAAAATCTATTTAAACCTAAATGGGGCAAAAGGGAAGGGAACATTGTGTATATGATGGCAAAGAGAAACATCGGTCAAACTTTTATTAGATTTTCTGTAAAGACCGTTTGTTTTACGAGTGACTTTTATTGGCAGCAAATAAGTACAGATGCAGCCTTCTACCTACTGGAGATATAAAAACTCATGTGCAATGAAATGATCTAAAAAAAAAAACAGTAGTCTGTTCAATGCGTCTGTCACAATACACTTATTAACCCAAGTACAAACCACTTGAAAAACCTTTAATTGAAAAATTTGACATTTTGAGAAATGTGCTTAGATGCGATGATTAATAACACTCGTCAGTGTATTCAGTAGGGAGCTGGTTATCTTAGCCTGGCATGAACACTGGACTAGTTCTGTCCTTTGGCAACAAAATCCACATCCCCAGAACCGGTCCTGACCTCCATGGGGCCCTGAGCAAAATTCTGCTCTTAACTGACTGGTGAGCCACGTAAACTGTTTGCCATACAGTCACTCCCCTCCCACTACAGTCCTCCTTCCCCAGTTTGCTCCATCTGTCGGTCAAAGAATAAGTAGATTTATATAAAACAGAAAGAGGTACAGAAAACAATATTTAATGAACAGAATATTCTGTGCAGAATCTTAAGATAACAGAACGCTGACATTAACATAAATGAGAAATATGAGAATGTATGAAATGCTGAAAATACTAAAACATAACACTGAGCTTTGGGTCTGCTGCCTGGTAATTAGCCAGTTAGGTGATTTAATATTTAATCAATCAGTCCAGATTTACATACTTATTTAGTATTTTTCTTGAGTTCCATTTTATTCGACATTATGCTTCTATACTACATCCTAGAGGCAATGAATCATGGTCTTATAGACCATGATGCAGACAGACAGACTGCAGCACATCAGCCTCAGACAGACAGAGAGAAGAAGGAGCATCAACTTCATGTTACTGTGAATGAATGATATCAAACTTATAGAGGAGAAAGTTTAAAGTCTAAGTCTAAAGTTTCTCTTTAGTTCTGCTTCATCCTCTCATGAAAGTTGGAAACATTGACACAAGGGGAGGCGGGGCCCTCGCAGACCTCGTGGGGCCCTATGCAACTTGCGTAGTGTGCGTATAGACCGATCAGCTCTGTACATTCAACACACAGCACCTCTACAGCTCCCAAATTAACTAGGTATTTTACCACTGCTTCTTTATCCTAAACTAAGCTAACCCTTTCTTAGCTGTAACGGTTAAGAGTACGAGCCTACATTCATTTGCAAAGTTCAAAAGCCAGCGTCTGTGATAGTGTGAGATTAGTGCATCATGGTTAACTCTCATATCTGTGAAGGATCCATTAATGCTGGAAGGTACATACAATATTAACTCTCTTTTAGTTCTCCGTTTGGTCTTTTGAGGGAATATATTAGCTACTAATGTTCACCAAACTTAATCTGTCTGCCATTTGGTGCTGAACAGGTAATGTACAGTGTTTTTTTTAAAGAACTTTTTCACTGAAAACAGCACTTGAGAGTGTTGAGAGTGAACCAAAGCAGTAAAGTTGCGGGCCAGACAACTAAACACTGAGCTGAAACTTGTTATAACACTCCGTCAAGTTGAACTGCAGATTCAGTGATAATTCTCTATAAGCAACCCTGTTTTGTTGTGTCAACCAATACATTTGTGGACATAAAAATACAAATTATAGCCGCTTTAAAGAAGAAATGGTAAAATATGAATGAATCAAAAAACATTGGAATATTCAGGGCAAAAAAACATCTTAAAAGTTGCATAACTGCCAAGAAATACATAAATCCTTTTGTGAGTATTCCCCTGATTACCATCTGATTAAGTCAAAGTAAAATGTAAGATGGGAATAAATGCGGAGCAATCACAGCTGCAGTTGCGGAGCTGATCAGACCAAAGAAGGAACTGCTCGGTGACAAGAGAGCTCAGCTCCGCAGCAGAGCGCTGGATATCTGAATCGGATCGCATAGAAGGCATTTGCCTGATTGTTCTTCTTCAGTGCACCGGCTTGAGTAACAGCCAGATAGCGATCTATTATTTTCTTTTACTGCTTTGAGTCAAAGGGAGGGCACTTATTTCCTGTCCTCTGCAGTCGGGGTTGCCTCGTGCCTTGTGGTCTGCAAAGTCAACCACAAACTGTGTCACAAATAAACCTTTAGAGACCTTTAAACTGGGCTGCACCAACAGGGATTATTTTTTTAACCATATTAAATCATTGTTTAATTTTAGATTATGTTGCAGTAAATTTTTAAACTATCTTAAAACTAAAAAAGATTAAATTTATATCTCTTTTAATCTTAGTTTAGTTTTTACTCTAATCTATTAAAATGTAATTCTGTTGCACCAAAACTTTAATTCCAATTTAAAATGTGATCTGGTATTAACTTTAAACTTACACTTGAGGAGGTTTAACTTTTAAAATGGCTGCCTTTTTGAAATGGATTGAGAAAATAATCAAGTTCCTTGAAGAAAGTTAAAGCTTAGAGCTTCTCTGTCGAGCCATCATGAGTAGGCTAACAAGGTTAACTACTGAGCAAACAATGTAATGTTTAGTTAACTTTGTAGCTGGCTAGCAAGCAATTTAAGATTTAATTAACCTTTTAACTAGCTAGCAAACAATATAATTTAAGATTTAATTAATAGAACATTTAGTTAACTTTTAATCTAGCTAGCAAACAATATACTTAGCAAACTAGCAAACAATGTAACGTAATACAGAGTAGCTGAAGTTTCTCTGACTTTAAACTTGCCAAAACTGTCCAGTATTTTTGTGTTTACTGCAAAGCTGGTGTTCAAATAATGTTGTTGAGCCTTGGAAGTGTGCGTTTGACAGAACCCAGCATCATCTGACAATGAGGACAGAAGCCAGCACTGGAAAAGCCCGTCACATTGTTGACACAGTCAGCTGACGGATACAGTTAATGAATTATCAAGCTTAGTGTAGCTGCTACATTCAACACAACATCAGTGACATTAAAGAATAAAGGCCTGATGGTTGTTACATACTTTTAAACTTACAATTAAACAATGTGTGTATCACATTAATGTTGTAGTTTTAATGTGATATTATGACATTCATTACATGCATTTTACATGCTGTAATGCAGGATTAGTTCCTTGCCTGTAGTTATAATTGTGTGTCTGTGTGTGTGGCTCCATTAAGGCACTGATCCCTGTATGGCTTTCGGCACACAGGCACACTTTTCGGCTCCTCCCCTCTGCCTTCAGTCAGGGTGTGATTAGAGCCAATACAATCGTGGGCAACCTGCGCTGAGAGAGAGAGAGAGAGAGAGAGAGAGAGGGAGAGGGAGAGAGGGAGAGAGAGAGAGAGAGAGAGCAAAAGAAAGAGTGGACAGCCACTCTGGTGCACTCTGCTGGTTCCTGCTACAGCGTCACTGCTGCTTGATCTCCAACAGCCCAACTGTGGCATTGTGGGCTCAGCGAAAGACACTGCAAAGTCCTCTAATCCCAGTGGACGGATTTAAATGGACAAGGCTGGAGTTTCTCAAGAACTTTTTTTTCCACTTCATGTCCATGTTTTGATCCATGATCCATGAGAGTGCTGCAACCCAGTGAACTAATATTGTTTCGGCTTTGTGGACAGTTTGGATACATCTTTTTCTGGAGAACATGCTGCTGTTGCCTACACCAGAGGAACTTCCACAAACAATCACATCTTTGGAAACATGGAGTGTTACTTTTGCCTGTTGAGCTCCCGGGGTGTGAAATGTAAGCAGTAACTGCAAAGAAAAACTTTTATTTAGCAAGCTTTTTATTGTGAGCGTATTTATGATGCTTGTAAGACATGCAGATTCTTCAGTTTTGTTAACTTTGATGTGAAAAACATCTTCATCCTCACGAAGAATGATGAATATCACCCTGAACGCTTCTAACATGACCAACACCACAGACGGCCACCACACTGCTGTGGGACCCTGGAGCCTCATCATCCTGGTCACGATCATAGTGATCACGGTGGTGGGAAACCTGCTGGTCATCATCGCTATAGCTCGTACATCGCAGCTGCAGACGACGACGAACATTTTTATCATGTCCCTAGGGTGTGCGGACCTCATCATGGGAGTCCTTGTGGTGCCTCTGGGGGCCACAATTGTGGTGACGGGTAAATGGCAGCTCGATAACACGTTCTGTGACATCTGGACTTCTGTGGACGTCCTGTGTGTGACAGCAAGCATAGAGACGCTCTGTGTCATAGCAGTGGATCGTTATATAGCAATTACGAGGCCGCTCCGACACAAGGTTCTGCTCAACAAGTGGCGTGCCCGGTTGATAGTTTGTTTAGTTTGGATTGTGTCCTCCTTAATTTCCTTTGTCCCAATTATGCAAGGGCTTTGGCATGACACTGATCCTTCAGCAGTGGACTGCTATAAAAACAAAGAGTGCTGCGACTTTGTGACCAACTGGCCCTATGCTGTCACATCCTCTATAGTGTCTTTTTACATTCCTCTGCTCATAATGATATTTGTTTATGCAAGAGTCTTTCTAATAGCCACACGGCAGGTTCAGCTCATAGATAAGAATCGCATGCGCTTCCAGAATGAGTGTCCAACGGCGCCGATGCAAGCTAGCCTCCACATAAACAATATCGTGCCATCAGCGTGCACTGGCTCCAGTGGCGGCAACAACATCGCGAGGAAAAAGAGCGCCAAGCGGAGGCCATCGAGGTTAATGCTTGTCAAGGAGCACAAGGCGCTCAAGACCTTGGGCATCATCATGGGGACCTTCACTGTGTGCTGGCTGCCGTTCTTCATCGCCAACATCATCAACGCTTTTGACAAACGTGTTCCCTCAGAAAGGATCTTCCGACTGCTAAACTGGCTGGGCTACGTCAACTCCGGCCTCAATCCCATCATCTACTGCAGGAGTCCAGAGTTTCGTACGGCGTTCAAGAACCTCCTGCGCTGTCGGTGGCTGTCCACCCTGCAGCTCAACGCTTTCTATAAAGAGCTGCAGACTCGCTGCTCCTGCTTCCTGTGGCGGGCTGAGTCGGGCGTAGCCGGCAGCAGGACTGAGGGCAGTGTGGCCAGCACTCAGGGAAGCAGCAAAAGTGAGGAGGCTTCTCCTGGTCCTCTGCAGTCCAACGGCAGCACACAGTTCAGTGACTTATCAGAAGCAGAAACCCAATAGTAAGTTCTTTTGTCTCATATTATTTTACCCACATAAACCTTTCCTTTAGATATGATGACTTTTTTAAAAGGGAAAGTTCAACCCAGATCAAAAATACAGATTTTTTCCATGGCCTGTTGTGCTATTTATCCATCTATGTTTTCTGGTGTGAGTTGCAGAGTTTTGGAGATCGGCTATAGAGATGTCTGTCTTCTCTCCACTGTGATGGAATTAAAGCGCTGAAAAAAAAAAATCAATTTGAAAAATCATGAACTGCAGTAGAATCTACTGGAACTACTTCCTTTCTAACAGATGGAAAGTACAGCTCACAACAAGGTCTGTGGATTATCTTGAGTAACCTGGTTGTGATTTTTGTAAAGAGACACGTGAAATGTGTTTTTTTGGTGCCTTGAGCACCACAAGCTGTGTGCCATTCAGTGCCAATGTATTAGAGAGAAGGCAGACATCTCTACAGCATCTCCAAACCTTTGCAACTCACACCAAAAAGAGAGTTGCAGATGGATAAATGGCACTACAGGCCAGAGGACAAATATGTATTTTTGATTCTGGGGTGAACTGTCCCTTTAATTCTTGTGTATCACTATGAATTTTTGTCTATTTATTCGTTAATTTATTTATCATAATTGTAGCTGTTTTAATGCATCCAGCATTTTTTTTTTTCCAAAGATTTGTATCTTTATTTGTTTTTAAGTTAGAAATTTCAACCAGCTCCTATAATAGGTCTATAATACACTGTATATACAAAATAGTTACACTGAAGTCCTTAGAAGACAAAAAGTCAAATTAAAATCCATTAAAGCTGCAATTTTCTTAAGTCATTTTGGACACCTGGCTTCAAAATTGTAGTTTTACTATTTTCCACGAGACTGAGGCTATTTTGATGTATTTGGCCTTTGGGCAAGTACAATGCAGTGTTCCTCAGTCCTGCTTCTACCGTGTTATCGCATATCACAGCTGGCCAGCAAAATGTGTCAATTCAACCAAAATGACGTGGGCATGTTGTCAATGATATTGGTAATCATTGACATAACCCAGACTGTGATAGTCCCCCCTCCCAAAAAATCCTCTTTGCATATAGTTTATGGAAAATAATCTGTTTTTTCATTAAAAACACAAAACAAAGCAGCAGTCTTGTGTAAACAAACTTGAATTTAAAGGGTTAAAATCCTGAAAATGAATTAACATTTGATAGTTATTATCAGAACTGATGTTGGTTAACAAAATGATTTGAGAGTGGAAAATAATATTAATATATAATATTTTTACGGCTGTATTTTAAAGTCATGCACAAGGGTTAAAACTTCCACTTCCAACAGACACATAAATACTTCCTCCTTTTTGTGTACAAACAGTGAAACCCTGGTTTAAAGATGATTAAGTGTTTAATTTTGACAGCTAGTGCGCACCTGAACGCAACAGTAGTAAATAGAAACACACCTACTAACCACAACAGAAACATGATGATCAGGGTTCCTTCGTCTTTCTAAATCAAGCAATTATCAATAAACTTCAAGGTGCATTTTCAAACTTTTTCCAGCACTTTGCAGCTGTGTTAAATTACATATATACATACATGTACTATAAACTATTATTTCACATCTTCATTACATTAAATCAGACATTATTGTGCTATAAAAAACCAAAGATTCTACAGAAGGATGACAAATTAAAAGTAAAAAACAATAAAAAAATATGTCAAGTAGTGGTTTCTAATGCAATTACAGTCTCAAGCAGACGCTCAACGCTGAAACCACCACATTAAAATTCAAGCATTTTCAGCACCTGTATGAACCCTGAATACAACACTGCAATGAGTGTTTTAACTTTTCTGAATTATGTAATAACACTACAGTATGAAATCTCAGTGCATCCTGTTTAAAAGTACCTCAGACCTTTAACTAATCTTTATGGAAGTGAGAGGACAGTGACTGTGGCCACTGGTGTAAAATCAGATTTGTTATTGGCCTTTGTGCTTTTCATTTATTTATTTTTTCCCCCATTAATTCAAAAGACCTAACTGTTACATTAGCGGTGTATCATGTGACATGAGAGCAGATCATTTGCACTGTGAAGCAGAAGTGTGAAGACTCCTCACAGTGAAGAATCGATGTCATGGAGAATCAAACAATTTGCATTACTTACTGCTTTCGGACATCCTGTCGCAGATCAGCAAAGTGCTGCACGATGATGACGGTAAAAATGCACCCAAACATACGTGAACGTGTTTGTTTCAATTTGACAAAGAAGAGCTGCCAACAAAATCAAAAAAGAAAAAGATGATAAATAATACATTTTATTTGTACAATGATTTATGAGGTACTCAAAGACACTTGATATGTCAGAAAAAAGAAAATGTACAAAAACAATAGAGGTAGAATCAGCAATCAGAAAAAGAAGAGGCGGGGCTGATGACCACACTGAAAACATACTTAAACAGGTAAAATAATAGAAAATGATAATTATTTGTCATGTCTATTTTATGCAAAATGCACCCAAAATTACATTTCATATTTAGGGAAATATATAGTTTCAAACATATTTCAAATAAGTTTAACATTTACAGGATAAATAATATAACATACACATTATAATTCATTATTGGCTTGTAATAATGGAAAGGTTTAACTTTATATATTAACACATCATCCTGGTGTTGTGCAAACTGCATGTAATGTTCTATGATGTCAAGTTCGCCCCACATCAAAAATACATATTTTTCCCCTATTTATCCATCAACATTTTTTTTTTTATTAGTTGCAGAGTTTTGGAGATATCGGCCGTAAGGATGTGGTAACGCTAGAGTTTATGGCAGACAGAAAGTTGTTCCTACATGAAACTGCTCACAACAAAGTCTGGATTATATTGAGTACGCAGGTCAGGAATTCTGGAAAGTTTTTATGAGTAAGTTTTTATTTTTGGGTGTTTTTTTTGTGCTTTGCGCACCACAAGCTGAGCGCAGTTTAGTTCCATTATACTGGAGAGACGGCAGGCATCTCTTCAGCCGTGAAATGGATGAATTTCAGCTAATTAAAATTCAGAACAACAAAGTTTAAATCTACAGCAAACACTGTGAGTTAATTAGATAAGTGATGCAGAAGTTACAGCAGAGATAGTCATGATTTTACTATCGACTACAAGGGAAAAATATGTATTTTTGATTTGTGGGTGAACTGCCCCTTTATAAACTTTCTGGAGTCTACTTCTTGCGTCATAATTGTGTAACATGTATGTTACAGTACTCTGTGACAGACCTGCAGTCAACATGCAGTGCTGTACTAGAATAATAATGAATCAGATATTGAGTCGTCTCACTCCAGTCGAGCTGTGTTAACAGCCGTGTTCTCATTGGCTGCCAGTCTGGTAAACAGCCTCTCCAGTTTTGGGGGAAGTCTTGTGCATAAGTGATAAAGATTTATCTGCTGCAGGGGGTGTTGGGCAGGGCCCACTGAGGCCCACTGACAAGCACAGAGACACAAAATGTTCTCATTTAGAAATGTCCTCAAATGTGCCAATGCAATTCTCAGAATCAGCCTTTCACACCTTTACATCACGTTACATCATTATGGCATTTTTAGATAATCAGCATTTACAGCATAGAGGTTTCTGTAAAACACAAATCTAACTATTATTAACTAGTATTCTAAAAACACACCGTCTGCTCTGTGGACATCTGTTATTTTTATCACAGTGACATCAGATGCATTCAAAGATTGATTACGGGTAACATGCTGCAGTAACTGATACAAACACAGTCCTCAAACATTTACTGAATCATGCATAGAAATCCAAATATTAAGTTTCACTTTTAGTTTTGTGATATTTTACCACCTCAACAGCAGCCAACGCTTCAGAAATGATTTATATTTCTGCACTGTTCCACCACATCTATGTCACTCCTGGACAGCAGCACTGTCCAAGTTTGGAATTCAACCTTTTTTAAAATGCACAGAGAGCAGTAAAAAAAAACAAACAATGTGTAGATAAATAAAGTTAAAGGGCCAGTTCACCCCCAAATGATATTACATATTATTGGCTATCTTACATATATACATATTTTTTCCCTCCCGTCCCGTGGTTCTAGTTATCCATCTAGATTCTGTCTTCTCTCTTATATAATGCCACTCAGCTTGTGGTGCTTAAAGCACCAAAAAAATATTTGAAACTCTCAACAGCAACGTCTCTTCCCAGGATTCATGAGCTGGCTGCTCAAGATAAGACTTTGTTGTGTACATGAAACCGCTCACACCAAGGTCTGTGGATTATCTTCAGTTATCGTGTCATGATTTCTGAAAAGAGATCAAACTCAAAATGACTTTTTCTTTTTTTGGTGCTTTAAGCAGCACAAACTGTCATCTAGTTCCACTAATATATAAGAAAGTAGAAGGCAGACGGTGGATCTGACTAAAATAAATGGATAAATAACACTACAAACCAAAGGAAAAATATGTTTTTGATTTTGGGTGAACTGTCCCTGTCTACCTCTGTAGGATTTGTGTCACTTGTCACAATTAACTCACAATATTTGCTGTAGATTTGAATTTTGTTGCTGAATTTTAATTTTTGTTTTCAAAATTTTAAATTCAATAATTTCACTAAAGAAGTATTGAAATGATTGTCATCAGAAAGTTAAATATTCCACTATATTTCTAGGAAGCTGTTCGTGTAACAACATCAATTTCACATGTTACTGCAGTAACAGTTTAAAAAGCCAAATAAGACAAATATCATATTTTATTTTTAGTAGGATTAGGATTATTGACTAACTCCTCACAATTTCTGAGAGCCCAAAATGTTATCCTCAGTTTGTTTCTTTTGTCCGACAAACAGTCCAGAACCCAAAGACTCTTCACTCACTGTCATACATGACAAAGCAGCAAATCTTCACATTTAAGAAGCTGGAAACAGAAAGTGTTTGAGAAAATTTTGCTTGAAAAATAACTGAAATGATTCATCAATTATCAAAATAGTTGGCAACTAATTTTCTTTGGATAAGCTGATCAATTAAGCGACTAACCACTGCAGCTCGAATTAAAATGTAATGTTTTCATGTTTAAATTGTAATGTGGCTATTGCACATGCAAAAATGAGTACTGCAGTCCAAGTAGTGAGTTGGGGGCACAGACTGTATATTAAATAGGTTTAAATCCTAGTCGATGGTTGAAGCGAGTTGTTTCCCTCTGCTTCCTCCTCCTCTCCAGACTCCAGGAAGGTTGGTCAGGCACAAGGTGCATGCAACATTGTAAACTGACAATAAAAAGCAACAAGTTTTACACTTTCAGTTGATCAGTTGTTTATAACTGTCAGTAGTCTGTCAATGTAAAGTTTGGCCTGTTATCCTGAAAACAAAAAAGCCCACTGCTCTGAAAATACACACCCCAGACTTTAAGTTCAGTCGCTGCCTGTCTCACAAACTCCATTAACATATTGCTCAGTTTAATCATTATAAACTTCTACTCCTTCTACAAGATTAATAATGATTTCTTTCAATTTATAAAGAGATGCAAACTCATTCAGCAAACATTTGGCATTAATTTGCACTCTAATTAAGGCAAACAAAAACATTTATTCTGGCTCGGAATAAAAATTTTAAAGGGGGATCACTGCAGCTGTAGCGTTGTCAGAGAAGTATTTCAGTTTAGCAGTTTAGTTTAGTTTCCTCGATCTCAGATGACAAATCATGGTCATTTTATGATTTATTACAGTAAATATTTCACAGATTTCTCCTTTAATCCCAAATTTACCAGAAGGCGTGAATGATTACAAATTCTCTGTAGCCACTTTGGAAAGTTTATGAAGTTTTTCTTCACTCAACAACTCTGAAAATTGCATGATTTTTTTTTTCCAGAGAGTCTGGGGATATTGCGATTACCAGTTCAATGGTGAAATTAGTTGAATCAGACGGTATGTTCACAAACATCTGCTGCTTATCTTGGCTGCTAAGCGAGCCAAAACACGCCATTTGCATTACAATGGACCACATGAAAATCAGACGGCCGCTTTGAGCCAAACTCCATTTACATATTGTTCAATTTACCAGTTAAAAACATCTATTCCTGCTGTGAGATTATTGATTTCTTATGACTCATAAACACACGCTGCAAACACGCAGCATCAATTTGATCTCTAATTAATGTGAAACGGGAAAACAAAAACAGTTATTCCAGGATAGAAAGAAGGACGGTGCAGCTGGTTTTGAACTTTACATGTTTCTTCAATCTGTCATGACATATCAGGGTCGATTTATGATAAATTGCAGTAAATATTACTGATTTATCCAAACATTTCACATTAGTAATGCATGCACAAAAAACAGTAAGTAATACAGAATTTTTAATTCACAACTCATAATTCAATTTTATGTGGCATGTGGCACAACTCTTACAGCCCTTTCCTTGCCATATGAATTCCCATGTGTAACCCAGTTTTATGACAGAGGGATGTGTCTTTTTAAATATTTATTCTGCATGCTACATTTATCATTTTCCTCTTCCCTTTTCCTCTCAGTGGAATTTTACAGACATAATCAATGGGGCAGTAAAATGGGAGACATTTAGGAGCTTATAAAAGTCTTCCTTAAAAGGAGCCTGATGTGTTCTGCAGTAAATCACCCCAAGGGGGAAGGCTCAGCGGACTCACCCTGCGCTTTGGGCCGGATTACAAACTTAAGTGAGACCAGCCGTTTGAGAATGGCTCTGGCAGGGCCGCGGCGGCTCGGAGACGGGTTTAATGAAGGAATATGACAAACGCTTCCAGGTAGAGTCTGGACTGCTGGAGCGGATAGTTATCGCCAGGAATCCTCAGTCATCTCTGTCGACTCTCTATATCTTACTCATTCTTGACAACTGGGACAAATCATGTCCTGCCAAAAAGAAAAACTTTAGAAATTATTAATACCAGCACTCCAATTCAAAAGTTTTGGTGAAAATCTATTATTTAAGGATTTATATTTGTGAAATATAGGCAGTTTATGGAATGTTTTGGTTTGCTTTAATTTTTTTTTTTTTCTGAACTTCCAGAAACACCTTTGTCCCAGACAAGAATTAACAACCTGAATTTAAAACAAACTCTAAATCTAAATCTAACAATATATAACTAATATATAACTCATATATATCTAATATATAACTGATAACACAGGTATAAAAATATCACATTATAATATAATCAATTTTGTTTTAAAAGACATTTTTCAATGTTCGCCCTTTAAAGTTGTGTCCCAGATGGCTAAACATTCATTTATATTTTAGGGAAATATGGGATATATGTATGCATTATAATCCATTATTGACTTGGGTTAAGGTTTAACTTCATATAGCTCAACTCTATTTGAAAATGTGTTAAAAGCCTTCAAAGCCTAAAACTGACAATAGAGAACATGGTAAAATGTAAAAATGTGCTATTATAATCATATTTCTTTTAAAATGTAGTTTATATGAAACTGTTGGCTGTTTATAGTTCTGTCTCAGATTTTCATTAACTGCCATATTTTTACAAAAACATGATTTAATCAGACATGTCAACTCTGTAAGACGCCACTCTGTCAGATTTTCCTTATGATGAAGTTGATGTGTACATTTTATAAAACATTTAATCACCAAGAGGTCGGTCCTTTACAAGGTTTAAAGCCACTGAAAACTTGGCTTGAAATAGTAGAAATGCATATGTGCTATCAACATTTGGTTTCTGAATAAAAACAAATATTCACAATTATTAGTAAACCTGCTCCAAAAACAGCTGATTTGCTGTTTAGACCATTTTTCGAGAGTGTGTGGGCGTGTCAGCTCACGTTTGATTGACAGCTGCCTCAGGAGGCCCAACATGAAAACTCAGCAACGTCCTGCTGTCGACCGCTGGAGACGCAGGACGTAGCAAAACGTACTTTAGCCACCTAAGCAAAAGACCACCTTAAAAAAAATAAATACAGGTTTAAGTGTACGCGATATTTATAAAATGTCACCTGCTTTACTTTGTCGTCAAACAGCCTTTTCCAGCAGGGACTGAAGCTGCCGTCTCTGCTGCCTTTACAATCACCAGACTCCATGGACACAAACCATCTTTTTATCTTGCAGAATACGGGGTGTGTTTGTATGTGTTAGTTAGTTATTGTTATTGTTTGACTATGGTGTCTTAACATGTTTGTTCGGGTCTGAGAGTAAACCAGCCGCTCCAGTGCCCTGTGATGAAATGATTTTTTTTTAAAGTAGAGGTTTGTGGCTGTGAAGACAGCGCAGACAGTGGCTTCAGTCTTCCGTCTGTAAAGCCTGTCAAACAGCTAAATAAAGTGAGGAAAAAATTCTAAACACCTAAATTGATATTGATTTTGGTCACGTTAAGTCACTGTTTGTCTTGAAGGAGAGATATAATGGCTTCAGCTCCACGTCGTTGAGTTGGTTCAGACTCAGAGAGCAGCTGCAGCAGGAGAAGAGAAGTTTTGTTGCACCCACAAAGCAACTGACGGGTTTTTTATGACTGGCTATATGGAATTAATTGTAAATTTTCATAATAAAAGCCTATGCCCAATTCAAACACAAGGTAGCAAAGTGTACAAAAACATAGATGATAATAATTCAAATTCAAATACTTTTTATATGCTTACTAATATGCACATAAGTCCCTGAATTACATGGTTAAAAGACTATAGTTTTACAGAGGCTTTAATAGTTTGATCTTTTAAAATGTATTTCTCAACGTAATTTAAGAGTCAAAATCAAATCCCATTCAAAATATGGTTTCGTCCCAACTCTCAAGAATTAGTGATCTATTTATCCAGCGACACAAAAGAGCGATTTGAGCAGCATGTTTCCTTTAAACCTTGAGACAACAACAGGTTGGTTTAGTTGAGTCAGGAGCTGATGAGGTACAACCGCCGACATGAACGGTTACTAGGGAAGAGGGTTTGTGCTACACTGCACCGCAGAGAAAAGCCATTATCAATAGTTACTTTGTTTTCATAGAAATACATGCAGGCATATCACTGGTGCCCTTATCAACACCAACAGCAGCCTACAGCTCCTGTCACGTATGCACCACTTTATATGACAAGTGCAATGTGTCACAGATTCCCTACATGACAGCATTTCTAATGCATCTTGCATCTGCAGTTGTTTTTGGTCTTAAAAGTGGAAGTGGAGACACAGAATGACTTGGGTGTTTGTTGCTTGTCACTCATGACACTTTAGAAGTGACATGGGCCGCTGCTATATTCGCCCTAATATGTGTATTGGAGGTATTTAAGACAAAATCTTCATGCATTTGAAAGGCACGGCTGTGTGTTATGAGCAGGGGGAGTTTGTTAGCACAGTTTATCCGTGATTGAGGACACTTAAATTAAGCTAACAGAGAGCGGAGCATTTTATTTCAAAGAGCAGCGGCCAACTGGGTTGGGGACTAAATTAAAGTGTGGATGTGGAGCAGAAATGAAGCGTCTCTGCCCGGTTGACTGGTTCAGAAACACAACCAGGAGCCGGTTTGACAAAGATAGACTCTATGGCTCAGATATAACAGATAGTCAGACTTTAGATAGACATCTTAATTCGTCTGTTGCACAAACAAGTTTCGTTCTTGGCTATCTTAAGTAGGACTATGGCACAATGCATTCTAGGTAAAATAAGACTTTTCAAAAAAAACAAAAACAATAATAATATATATTTTTTTAAAAATGGCCAACTGAGTGGCTAAATCCAACTGCTCAGCTCAATTTACCCCAGCAGAAAATATCTATCTTTTGGAGGAATTAAAGCAAACCAATGTCAGCAAAACACAAATTATAAGCCATGTTTTGCTCTTTTTTGTCGTTGGGTGCTACTGACTGACATTTGCCTGTACATTATTTCACTGATTGTTTTGTTTTCATACGGCCTCTCTGCTGATGCACATCAGCCTACATGAGGCTCATTTTGTGCCTCATATTTTAATGCCTCTCTTGATCATCTGTGATGTTAAAAAATCGATTTACAATAAATTAAAGTAAAAGTGTGCGTGTGTGGAGTCAGCTGATCTTCATGTCTGCCACCCTTAACCTGTTTTGAGACAGTCATCATTACTCCTCCTGCACACTCTGCAAGCACCACCCATCACCCGAACTATAAGGAGTATTTATTATCCCACGTGGGAAACTTTACTTGCAGTCAAGACACAAGAACAAAAAAAAAACCCAGCATGAATTTCCAACATGTGAGAGCTTCTGACACAGACAATCTGTTGTGTGTTACATGTGTGAAAGGGCAAAAGGGCAAAATCCCGTGCTAATTCTCAGAGTTCACCGGTGAAAACAGCTCTATAGAAATGTTGCTGAGTACCTCTCCATCATGGACTACCTGTGGGTTGTTTCTTCGAGATTTTGCAGATCTAGTTTGTGACTGACGATAAGCGACATACTCCAAAAGGTAGATAAAATAAGTTTCTCACGTTCCCGTTCTTGGTCAGGATGATCTTCCTGCACAGTTTACACACATTGGTGTTCTCATATCTGACAGACTTTTTAACAAAAAAACTGCCATCCTGGCAAGTTGGCCTGTCCTTTATTTTCTTTTTAACAATGTCCTCATTGTCTGCTCTCATTTTCTCACTTCATGCTGTGTCTGTTGTTGTGTCACATGCTCAGAGGGGTGAAACGGGGTGCAGCAGCCACCCTTAAAAGATGCCTTGCCACCCGAGGTGCCACCACAGTTTTGAAAAGTTCTAGCGGGTAACGATCTGTTCTGGACAAATTTCATTATTATTATAACAAAAACAAAGAACAGTTCTGACTATTCAAATGTTCATTCATATTTTCTAGTAAATTTAATCAAAAGACATCACAGACATGCTTTAGCCTCTACAGACATTTTGCTCAAGAATTCAAATGAAATGCTTTGATTGTAATCTGTCAAATCAGATACTAATGTAGCCGAGCTGATGCTCCTGAGGGAGAGGAGTCAATCAAAATGTGACCCACACAGTCCTGAGAAATGCTGTTTTTGAACTAAGTCTTCAAATAGTTCTGAAAGTTTATTATCACTCAGATTTTTGTAGATTCTTAATGAGACACTGAACTCAAAGAAGTGACACCATGATGGGATTTTTTTTTATATTTAAAGCCAAATTTCCAGAGACTAGCTATTGAATGTTTATAATCAGAACATATGGTTACTGTTTTCTCACCCACGCTTCCTGTGCCTGACGGGCATGTGACCGCATGGAACAATATCATTGTTAAAGAGCTCCTATACTCTTATACAGGAAACATACTGTGTACTAGAAGCTGCGCCTCTGCATCACAACTAACAAGAGACACACGTGAGGAAATGACTTGTCAACATGCTGCTGAGAAAACAGCTCTGAACGGACATCAGATGCACCCTAAATATTTTCCATCTTAGAGAAACTATAGGAGGACGAACATGAATAAGACATCATGTGAAAAGCAGACACCAGAGGCAGAGAGACATGAAATCAGAGGTTGTTCTGTCCAGATTAAGCTATAAAGCTTAAGCTTGTGATGGGTCACAACAAGCACTGCAGGCACTTGGATAGTTTCTCATGACATAAAACCAGATAAATACACTATATATTTGGATATATGTTCTTATTCTCAGCTTGTAAACTCGGAGCTAAAAAAAGCACAAATGAGCACAGAGAGATGGCGGACAGTGTCATTTCCAGTATAAATACTGTCTCACTAAAGTCACTGAGAGTGGGTCATTACTCCAAATGATTGTGTAAATATTTCAGACATATTGGTTGACAAATGATGAGGACAAATCTAAAAGGACATTGTGTTTATGAAGCTGGCATCTCAGGTTTATGAGTGGCTGTGTGTTACTGAAACAAACTGTATTACTGTGAGGGCTAAATATGTTATAATTGCAATTATAATTATTTCTCACACATGTCTGCTGTATCCTCCCAGAGTTTGTTATTGCAGTGTTAGCTTGCAGAAATGTGTCAACAGCTATTTTTTTAATGCATCATGCACTGTGCAGGAGAAGTCATGTGTTTAACAGGACATTTGCTGCAGAGCCTGTGATTGACAGGCTTTTTACTACATGGAGCCGCTAATGTGCAGGAGGTTACAGCTTCATGTGATTTCAAAGTGGCCTGGATGCTGGTGTAATAGGTTAAGGCACTGCAGTGAGCATATCATTAGGCGCACATTAGGGCGACCTCATGTTTTGATGGCCTTCAAGGAGGGGCCGACGAGCACTAATGCTTTTTTTCCTGTCCTCTGTACCGTGTAATTCTGAGCTTTTTGCCGCCGTATGGTAACCCAACTTCACACACAAACTTTCATAATAATGTGCATGTAGTTAGCTTAGAGCAAGATCTGGCCCAAGAGAGCGTGAAACAAGGAGCAGGATGAAGGAAAACATGGTGGTGGTGACCTGTGGGAAACCTCCAACACTCCCTTTTTAGCCTGGCTGATATCACAACCGATCACACTGCGTGACGCTCTTTAAATGGAGGCACCCGGGAGCAGAACAAACACTTGAGAGAAGTTTAACTCTAAATTGTTTGGATTTCGACAGATAAAAAATTTATAAATGATAACTGGTTATTGCTTTTGCTGTACACCAGCTAAAATAAACTACAGCCGCATGACTGAGAGTGAGACCAGTCAACCATTCAGGACTTTGGACTGGGTTAGTTACCTGTCACTGGTTGTTCCAGCCAGCTGTTCTGAGTTTTATTATTATATGTTATTTAGGGTTTATTTATTTAAAGCTGTGTTGAGACTGACTTCAGGCTGGTAAAATATTTAATATATTGATAACTTTAAAAAGGACCTATATTTTTGAATTTTATTTTAAAACATTAAAAAATGAAGTAAAATGTTCCACAGAATATGAAGATAATAGGGCTTCCCCGCTGTCAAATCACTGAGTCCATTTCAGCAGACTTTGCCTGAGGAAATTTCCCACAGTTCATAGCATTGTGATGTTAAAAACGGGGTTACCAGGGTAACCCCAGAAGTGTGTTCTTTTTCTTTAAAGGTAGACAACAGCATCTCACCTTTTCATCTCAAAATTAATTCCACTCAAGCAACAAAAAAGTACTAAGCTTGTAAAAGATAATGGAACATTTTGCCATGAAACCCGTGACTGAATATATTTAGGTACATATGAATGCCTCTTTTTTTTACTTTTAAAGTATTTGTCTTGTAATATTTGTATTTTAGATGCTTCATATGGAATTTTTGTCACTTTGATATGTTGCAAAGTGCTGTCCCAATCCTATTTATACCATTCCAACCACTTGCAGTCTCACACTCTCAAGCACTTGCAGGTGACGTCAGCTGAAGTCCTTCAGGGTTCAGGGCTTTGGGCTTCAGGGTGAAGAGTGGGATTGGGTTTATGTATTGTGCTGCAGAGATATCTACTGAAGTTAGCATGCTAACCAGCTAGACCCAGCCGCTAAGCCTGGTAATACCACTCTGCAGGGTTGAGTGAGCGCTTGGCTGAAATGAGTATCTGGTGCAGATAATGCAACCTGCTTTTTTAAGAGCAGTAGTACGAGTAAAATGTCTTGAAATCATTATCAGTGATAAATAAATAATGCATGTGTTGTGTTTATTGATTCATCAAAGTTAAGTCAAATTAATAAAAAAAAAAAAAAAAGAAAAAACTTGCAAAAGTTGTCTTACTCCTGTGATCAAAAACACCGATCTGAAGCTCAATTCTGAGGCTGTTGTGCAAAAATAAATATAGCAACTTTTGGTCGACCCATATCAATTTCAGACTTAGGCTGAGGTCACGTGTGTGTGAATGCAGGGGAGGGGTCATCCCAGAGGAAAATTTTTATTTCTGACAATTGTCTTTTCTTTGTCTTATGAGAAATGAATCATATTCTTATTTTGAGCTGTTTTTCTTGAACGCCCACACTCACAGGTGTCTCAGAGGTTTCTACTTGAGAACTGTATGGAACAAACAGACAAACTTAGGATCTCATTTAAGACCACCGAGTTTTTCTTTTAGATCTCATTGTTATTTCAACAGCTGATTATTTAAGACAAAGACAAATTAAGACAAATTTAAGATCTGTGCAGTGAGGAAAAAAAAAAGAACATTTGAAGATCTTCAGTCGGGCTAAAATTAGTTTCAGGCTGTGACGAGACAAAGGCTATTTCTCAGGAGCTGAATTTAAGAAGTTTGAGAGAGTAGTCAAAGTCTCATATTGGTCCTAATTTCAGCTCATTTATGTCTAGGAGACACAGGCTAGACGAGATCTTATTTTGAACTTTTCCTTTACCTGCCGACACACACACACACTTATTTGTTATTGGCTGAGGGCGTGACTCCGCCTGTCAGAATTCACCAAAGCTCAACTCCACCCAAAGCAAAGATGTGATTACAAATGCACGACTACGTGGTTAAATTACCTTTAACATTTGGTTAGCCTCGCCCATTCCGAGAACGAGATACGATTTATTTATCATTACACAACAAGGCGGTCTCGCAAGCTTTAGATGCAGTTCCCACTCTGTGACTCAATAAAAACATCTGATATTATACACAGTAGATTGGTTGAATACATAAGTAGGGATCATTTGTTTTAAGTGACAGGTGTTTACTGCCACAGGTGGCTCATCGCAAGGTAGCGCTTCGCTGGATGCCTCGGTTCCATCCGTTTTTGGAGTGGCCGGGACTTTGAGCTTTACACTTTTCAGAAACCTACGGGTGTCATCGTGGACACTCCCTCCATCCATTTTTCTATGGGTATAGCTATAGCTAATGCATTTTAATGACAAAGTGATTTTATGTTATTTTGGAGGCATCATTGCATCGCATTAGAGAAGTCCTCCTAACATCTGTTCTACCTGTGGAGTGGACAAAATATTAGAAACACCTCTCATTGTACTTCAGTTTGCCTGCACCACGAACTACAGCCTCCAAACCTTGTTAATCCATGAGGGATTTATTGCAGCACTGTTCTATTAGACTGCCTTAGCTTTAGCTTGGTGCACCCAATACAACTTTCAAAAATCATATTCACCAAATGGTTTCTAATTGCATCCCCTTCTTACTGGCAGATTTAAAGACAGAAAATGCGCACGCCAATGATGATGAATGGATTTTCCTTAACCTTGATGCGTTTAGCCCCTTTAACACGAGCAGAGACTACAAAATATGTGGAAAATATGTCTGTGGTTTTCGATTTAAAATAATCCAACAACTCGTGTGTGAATGTGAGATTCGAGAGAGTGTATATCATAATATTATTCCTGGAATCCTTTTGAATTATCTTAAAATCAAACACACCTATAAGACATGATGATACACTATAAAAAGAGTTCGATTTCACAAGACTGGGATAAGAATTCTGATGAAGCCACATTGTGAATTGCATTTTTTTTTCCTGTATGCATGCATTCACATTTCTGTGAAGCTCACAGTTCCAGGTAATTTGTGTCTTCCTGTGGAGACATGTACAGTGGACGTGATAGCATCAGAATTCCTGTCCTGCTGGGGAAAAAAAAGGTTTCACAGGAGCTTCACAAAGGATAAAAGCATGAGGGCGACTGTGCAGCAACTTTCTGTAATTAGCAAAGAAAAACTAAACAAGAGTGGAACAGGTGTGGCGATATTTATGTTTTTCCACATGAAAACAACACCATACACACAAATATGCTACAAGACAACAATCTGTCGTACCGGGTGTGACCAGCACAGGCAACCGAGTCATACAGTAACACACAGAAATCTCACATCTCACACCAAATCAAAGATATAATGAGGTTAATAATAAAGGTAGTTAACTGTCCTCTGTGTCTGGTAGTGTTCAGTTGAATACTTAGAATGTTTTCACTGCTTTACCCTGCTGTCAAACAACTTTTTCCGACGGGAAAACCACTGTTAAAAAAGACAAATATCTCTCTCTGAAAACCAACCAAACTCCATAGGTGAAATCAATCATTTTTACCTTGTATAACCCAGGAGCTGCTGGTCTACTGCTGCCTCGATTGGTTCATTTGTTTGTGTTGTTGTGTGACTTCGGTGAATCAGAATGATCCTTTTATAACACAGAAGTCACACGATAACACAAACAAACAAACAGATTTATGTGTCAATAGTCCAGCAATGCCAATGTTCTGTGAGGTAAAATGACTGATTTTGCCTGTGGAGTCTGGTTGGTTTGAGAAGAGTGAAAGCTTTGATAATAGAGATTTTTTTAGGTGGGCCTTTTTTCAGTTACCTTTTGTTGCTGACCCACAATAGCAGGGTTCAACAGTGAGTATCTTTACCACTTGCTGACTGGGCAAATGGTAAAAAAGAATTTAACTATTAAACTGTTCTGATAATCGATTAATGGTTAAAGAAATTTTTCATGAAAAGAAAAACAGAAAATACTGTTTTCAGTCTTTCAAATATGCAGACGTTTCTTCATTTATTATCATAACAAACTGAATATCTTTGGATTTTGGACTAACAAAACTAGACACCTTGCACTTGGACATTTTTCAGTATTTTCTGATATTTTACAGACCTTGCAGCCCTAAATCAAACATGACAGATAACTTTGACCCTAACCCTAAAATGAACTCTAACCCTCTTGCCTGAAAGGGCAAGTGAACAAAACATCAATGTTGAGCCCTGAACGGTATTTTGCTTATAGCTTCCACTCTATAGCCCCTCTCTGCTTGTCCTAAGTCAAGGTGTGCCGACCGACATCACAGGTAACAGGTAATACACTGACTGTGGATAAGCACCTCATGGAACGCCACATCAAATAAGACTAATAGAGACTAAATAGCTCACTTATGAAACACAAAGTCAAACTGATTCGAATGACATTCCTCCATATGTGATGTCAACTAATCTCCAGTTACTATTAAAATAGACTAGGCTCCTCATTTCTTTTGTATTTGGGGATTTCATTTCAATACAAACACTTCATGCTAATATTTCCATCTCTTTCCAGCTTCACATTGCAGGAAACGGACAGATAAACTGTAAAATGTCGAGCTACTGAAGCAAACTGCGTTTTCCAGCCGATACTGTGATTGTGATTCCCACATAGGCTGAGGCCAAACAGCAGCTAAAGAAGAGAGCGACCGGATACAACTGGACTGACTGGAGAGAAACGGATGATTTGGTCTGAACAGGAATTCTGTGGGCTGCCTCTGCGGACAGGAGACGGACCGTTGACACTCAGCACTTCACAGGCATTAGGTGACACCAAAGCTGAGCCTCCCAGTGTCATCTAAATACTGTCTACAAGGGACTGCCTGTGTTCTTGAATGAGACAATACTTAACTGCAGGTTTTAGAGGCATTCCAGGGAACCTTTGGACACAGTGAATGTGGCCTGTGGTTTCAAAAACGACAGCATAAACTAATTTTGTACAGTATATTATCTCGTAAGTTATCTATTTATGATACACCGAATCTGTAGCAAAAAAAAGTTGCGCAAGGCTGTCTCAAGTTACTGTCCAGTCAAGAAACATTCATTTTCATTGCACAAACTCCTCAGTGTAAAATCAGCTAAACCAAAGGGCTGTGCATTTTCAACTCTGGTGTCTGTTTTCAGTTTTAATCTTTCAGTTCTGATCCTGGACTCTATTTCCACACAAAAGTTATTTTGCTTAAATTCTGTTTTATAGTGCGGCTATATGGGAAATGTTCATTTCTGACTGGCTGGCTGTGAAAATCTTATAACAAGACAATTCAAACATAATTCATGTCAATTATCAGTATAAATCAGTATAAATCATCGTGCAAGGTACAGTATTATAAACTACAGGTAACCATAGCAAAATACTTCTGTTCTGTGCTACGTTATCCGTTAACTCCATATGCATTTTCCTTTGGGAAGCGGCCATGTTATAAGATCGAAAACTCACTCTGAAATGTCAGACAAAACAGATTTGATCGAGGAAATATGACCTGCACCTCATCCATTATTTTGTTAAATCGTGACACCGTGTTGTGCGCTACATAACATCATCTGTTGCATTGAGAAATAAAATATTATAAGACTGTGTAACTTTGCTGACGTGTGCTTTGTGTGCAAACTCACCACTTCTTGTGCTGTGGAATTGTAGAAGCAAATTTGTGTTTTTTTTTTTGTTTGTAAAATTCCTTAAAAATCAGAGGCAACTTACTCTGGTGAGAGTAAAGCAGCACTCTACACTGAATTCTCGACGAACTTGCAATTTTGTCAAATTCCCTAGTTATGGCTTAAAGGTGAGTTGTGATAAGTCTAGACTAACGTGAGGCTGTTTGATTTTAAACAGTTTTATCGGTCTAAAGAGGTAGGACTTATCCTGTCTTTTCCAAAGAGAAACGTGAGCCTGTGAAGGGTCCCGACCCCCATGTTGGGAACCATTACTCTGTTAACAACAGTAATCAGTGTAAACTACTGATGATATGAGCTCCGGAGACAATTATAAACATATTAAGTTTTCTTATTTTTACATCATCCTCCACCCACTGAAACCATTGTCTGTGCCTCTGCTTCTGTTTGAGCAGACATCATGTTCCATTATGAGAGGAATTTACAAGATTTGGGACTTAATATAAAATAAACAAAGAGCCAAACACGTGGATTTGAAAACAAACTGTGACCACCGTTGACTGTGCCAGACGTGCTGTGTGTGTGACCACAAAAAGCCACAACAACTCGAGTGGAAACAATTATCCTGTCTGAGAGTTAAGCCGCATTTCTTATCAGCTGATTCCTGTTATAGTGTTTTCCACGGGC
Organism: Lutjanus erythropterus; assembly: GCF_056507025.1. NCBI lineage: Eukaryota > Metazoa > Chordata > Actinopteri > Lutjaniformes > Lutjanidae > Lutjanus > Lutjanus erythropterus. The sequence continues at coordinate 6,217,287 of NC_139326.1, forward strand.
AGGATTAGATTGAAATCAATTCTAAACATTTTTCACAGGGAAAAGAAAAGAGAAGCCACTACTTTTTTAGTAAAAAAAACAACTTCAACTCAAACTACACATTTAAAGCATAGAGTTAAAAAAAAATTAAAATGTAAAGGAGGAGTTAAACTCTCAACTCCAAATGTACTAATTACAGTATACTGTATGCCATTTTGCTATACTGGAAGCATTTTCAGTGGGTTAGTCTCGCATACCCAGAATTCTCTCCTCGCACAACACTGTGCAGAGACGTCTGACTCCACACACTATCATTCTGCTATAGTGGAAGAAATGACCTGGCTTGTTTATATTTCTCTAAACCAATTAAATCATCTTGGGCGGAGCTAAGCCTGAGCCCCTGCAAAACAGAAGGCGTGTCTTGATGCAGGTTCACCTTGAGTCAAGCAGTTATGGTTAATCGTTGGTTATCCACATGCTGTTTTCTATAAATTCTTCACAAAAAAGGTCCCTGGATATTTTGTTATCTTAAAGCTTTTATTATAAAGCAGCAAAAAAAGGGTTGTGTTTTCACCAGCAGAAACTTGACACGTAGCCTATCAGCTGAAAGCGAACGTGAAAGTAAAACAAAACAGATACCGCTGAGTACAAACAGCAGCACAAACTAAACTTCAGACCATAGAGGTTCACACACAGGCCTTTGGGAGCTACAAAAGTACTGAGAAGGAAAGCACACTTTTAAAAAACATCTTTCCCTCTGGCTGCTGCACAGACATGAGTTGAGTCTCAGTTCTCCAGTGCACACAGAAAGGTCTTGGTTATCATGATTGGTTGTCTGGGAAAAAAAGCACCAGTAACAGCACAAGCGCCTTTCTGAAAAGTAATGAGGTTTTCAACTAGAAATGCTCTGAGTGGCTGCACAAAAAAGACACGCCGGGCACAGCGCCTTTTCTCTGGGCGGCCGCAGACGCTGTCACCTTATTTGGAACAACTGAAAAAAAGACACTGGCTTTCAGAAGAAAATTCTGTGTGGACACGGGCCCTTATTTACACAGAGTACAGCCGATGAGACTGCAGTCTGTAGGTGTATTACCTACAGCGGCTGGTGGCTCACAGGCCTCCAGTTTGGAGAAGAATCAGCAGGAGTACCAGTGAAGGAAGCTAAGCAAGGAAGCTAAATGTAAATTCTGCCACTAATAAAATACTTTAATGATGTGTTTTCCCATAAATTATACCAACTAGCAACCAGCTACCAACAGCTAACAGGAAACACACACCATTTCCTTAAATAAATGTTTTAAGGTTATTGGAAACATATTATTTATGAGCTGGTGACTTGTCCAGGGTGTACCACGCCTCTCACCCAATGACAGCTGGGATACACTCGAGCCCCGGCGAGACCCGTCAAGATAAGCATAAGCAAACATATGTCTAGCATTTTTAGACAGTTTAATTTGGAAATGTTACATAATATAGCTTAAAACTTTTTTTTAGTTGGTTTAAATAGTGTTTTCTGCTGACCCTGTCCACTGCAGTACACTGCTTAGCTTCCTGCACTGCAAAAAAAAATCAAAACTATCCCTTTAAAGGATGTGTTTGCAATGTTTTCTATTAATTGTGACACAGGCAATCTGATGAAACACTAGTGTGATCATGAAACTACTTTGAAGTCTGCGGTATTTTCTTTTCTGTCTCTCCTCTTGATTGCACATGTAAAGCACCAGACTTTAAATATGTGTGTCTGTGCCAGCAGCTTGTCCTGAGTCAGTGTCACGGCAGTTTCTTCAGGACAGGCTGATGTTTTCAGAACACGTGGTCATTTCTGACAAAAAGAAAGTCCTTTGACACCAAATTTAGACTTCAGAGCTCTCCAGTTAGATGCCCTTAAACCAAATTGAGTCAACAGCACTTTAATTAAATAAAGTATTGTGGATTCATCCTGGTAATGTGGTAACATGAGTGAGGCACATACGGCTGGCTCCAGCTTATAACCTCTGCCATGCCATCCTGATTCACATTAATAGCAGCCTTGTTAATGTGACAGATCAGTAGGAGAAATGAGAATCAAGAAAATCCTTTTTCTCAAATGAGGTTTTCGCTACTGGGCCCATTTTATGCTGTAATTTTTCTTACTTCCATCAAGACAACAAGGGCAAAAACAGACCACAGATATTTCAGTTGCAGCCATAATGCAGTTTGATGGGAGGAAAACAACCCTGCAATCGTCAAAGTCAAAGGTAAATGTTTTGTTGTCTCCCTTAGAGTGAAATGAAATGCACTTTAATAATCAAACTAGGAAAAATCCATCATAGAAAGGGCAAAGATACAAATTTCTCTTCTGACAGCTGAACATAATGTCCCCCCCTGAGGCCTACACTGCATTTTAGACCAGGATGTAACCCTGTTCTTAACCTGGAAAAAAATAGAATTCGCTGTTACCCATGAAATTGCATAAATACATGATTCTGTGCAAGCTGTCAAGTATTCAGACAAATAACACAGAGTACAGTGCATGAGGAGGGCTGAGGAAAAGAGTATCTCTGCAATTACTCCTTCTTAAATTACTCCTGGCCAGCTAATTGACAAGACTAACTGCCTGCTTTGGCCATCTACTGCCATCTAGTGCAGTTAATTGTGATTACCAGCTTCATAAAATGAACTTGCATGACCTGGCCCGCTGATTTTCTCCTCCATATAAAAGCTGCAAGATGTTTCCTTTGATGCTGAGTTTTCCATTCACTGTCTACTCCTCCTTCATCCCCATGAAATGTCCTGTCCTTCAATTTCCTGCCCAGAAGAAAAGCTCGATTTCTCAGATGCTGGATGCACAAGCAATGTAGAGTTTATTATATATCTTGAGGAGCAACTGATTGGAAGCTGTGTCTACTCTTCACTGGTACAGGTGCCTGAGCAATGGAGCAAGTGGAGCAGCTGCACCCCGAGTATTAGACTTTAGGGAGCCTATAAATTTGCAAACATTTGCGCTACTTCAGATCAAAAATACTTCATAATTCTAATAAAATCAAACATTTTTAAAGGTGGGTGTGCTATTCTAACCAAATAACACTTTTTATTAAATTCAGTGAATATCTTCTCATGGTCCTCTAGCTCCTCGTTCTGTGTGTGCAAGCGCTCTGTAGATGGGAAAGAAAAAGTGGCAGCCGATCAGACACAGGCTGCATTTGAGCCTGTGTACAGGACAAGGTGAAGATGAGGGGGAGCAAAAGGGACCAGAAATCTTTTGAAGGAGCACTAAGCACTTAACAGGTATGCATGAGCAGCCTACTAAATATTATGTATTGTAGTGGTACATATTTAATTTAAAGAGAATTTAAGACAAGGCACACTATTGCACTGTTATGCTGTGTGAAATTTTTAGATAACGACTTATTGTTTGGATAAAGCTCAGTAATGAGTGTCTTGACAGGTGATTTGAGGCAAACCCTGACAGATACTGCAGTTTGTTGGTGAAATAGCTGTAACTATTGTAACAAGAAACTGAAAGAAAAAAATTCATTTGAATGCCCCTTTAAGTCGGACAACAGCTCGGAAAGTTAGAGTAAATAGAGTGTATATATTTGTTTGATTACTTTTTATGGATTCAGGAATTGCATATCATTTTTTGGTCACATGTAATTTGTAGTATTAGGCTGTAATATTATATTAGTTAGTTAGTTGCTGTGCACATAGAGTAACTTAATCAGAAATGTTCCCCTACTCCATGTAGTATCTATGCGGTTCCACTTTATGACATAAAACCATCTAGGATTTTTGTGGGCTGTTTTGGGGATTGCTGCAGCCTAAAATGTCTGTTTTCACAGAGGCTTTCGAAAAAATTGTGATGTATGTTGCAATGTTTTTAGGCATTTGTTGCAATGAAATTGCAGATGCACATGAAAATCACAAAAGAATGTTGTGGAGTTCTTTTGCAGGATTCATTAACATCAAAGGCAACTTGTTCCAGGAAGAAGGAGAAGAAGGCCACACTCCATTCTGAGTGTTCTCAGTTACCTCACCAAAAAAGCTCAGGATTACATAAACACACAAAATATGCTTCAACTGTAGATGACAAAGTGCATCTGGGGGGGTATTCCACAGAGAAGCAAATTCTTTTGGAGGTCAAACTTTGTCAAAACAGCACAAAATTATAAAGGTGCACAGCACATTGATAAATGCCAATAACAATGACAAATGTGTTATTTCAGTACCTGTGATAAAATAAAAATATAAATGAAATAGTGAATAATAAAAGAAAACATGTATGACGTGTGTGGAGGACTGCTATGAACTATAACTCATGGAAAACAACGATGCACATTTGCAGAAAAGTTGCAGAGTTTGAACAAAATTGCAAGTTGGGGCAAAATTCACAGCGATTGGTTGAATTTGTGTGAACTGTTGCAATCGTAACCTCACAACTTCCTGGAGGGACTGATAAAAGCACACGAACACACCAAAGTTGGAATAATGACTTCCCACCTTGGAAACTGGGTCCATCCCAGGTGCACACGAATGCACTATCATTTCCTCAGTATTTCTAAAATTTTGGCTACGGCCCTGGTCCCTACAAGCCACTCAAGGACCCTTTTTGGTCCCCAGACCCCAGTTTGAAAACGACTATATTAGTGAAACACGTGGAGATAAGAAATCATATTCCAAAATATGCAAAAACATGTGCAGCTAATGTTCATTTTACACACACCATCACTGCTGTACAATTAGACTAAATGCTGCCTCTTGACCTTTCTACCAAAGCACTGAATTTAAAGAGGCTGCAGGCCTTTCAAGGAGGCACCAAACAAGCCTTAATGAGCAGCAGGGGCTCCTCTTTGAACTGTTGTCAGTGTGTCAGAGGATGAAACAAACACATTTGGGGCTTGTTGTCTCGTCTCCACCAAAACTGATCCTTTCATTTCCACACAGGCTAGCCTATTTGATGATAGCTCACTGCCACCGCGAAAGTAAACTCAGCAGAGCCACAAATTAGCTCGTGACAAACTCATCCATCACCGTTGCCCGGGTGACTGTATCCTAATACGTGCCGTAGCCTGGCAACAGTGGCTAAACAAAAGGCTCGCAGCTAGCGGGCTGATTTGCCTGGCTGGGTTCAAGATGAGCCGACCCGACAGCAGCCCCGATGAAAGAGGGGTCGGTCAAAATGGAAACCCAGGAGGTCATCTGTGTGTGTTTACCAATAGCCACAGCGCGGAAGTGTGTCCCGAGACGAAGCTGCTGTCCGCCTTCGAGACAGACACTCACACCAGGAAGGTTTACCTGGCAGGGAAAGGTGAGTCCGTCCATCTGCGTTCAGCTAAACACATCACTAGTTTTAACCCAGAAACAAGAGCAGAGGGATATTCAGTTTCAGTTCATTATGGGTATGTCCCAGGTATTTTTCATTGCATCCCTGCGTCCCTCACTGGCGTCCTTACCTCGCGTCTTGGTTTTAGTTTTAGTCCCTCCCACCGAGGATTCATGGAGAGGCGCGAGGAGAGAGGACACCTCCCTCTAAAGCGTCACGTGAGGTTGTTTGTGGTGATTTTAGTGATGAGAAGAGCGGCTCTGAGTTTATCCCACGCCTTATGTGCACATAAATCAACCTGTCACCACCCAAACAAATTATTTTATTAGATTTAAGCACAGAGCCTTCAGGTGACTTCTTTACTGTGTGTGTTGTATTTAGCAGGGCCGGTCCTGACCTCCATGGGGCCCTGAGCAAAATTCTGCTGAGGGGCCCTCCTACATGTCACACCTGAGAGCCCGGTGCTCCCGCTTACAGTCCTCCCTCCTTTAAAACAGTTTGCTCCATCTGAGGGTCAAAGAATAAGTAGATCAAGAACAGAATGAGCTCCAGAAAAACAATATTTAACAAATTGTAGATTTTGTGTAGAATCTTAAGAGAAGTGAAAGTAATATATAAAATGCTTTTTGCATTAGTTTAAAAGAAATGATGGTGTAGACCATGATGCATTGCTGTAAATTAAACTACCTACAGTGGCCTATAAAGTAGTTAAGATGACAGGCAACATTTTACTGCAACATGAATACTTTTACTTTAAGTGCATTTATCTGATAATATTTACATACTTTTACTTCAGTAAGATTTTGTGAATGCAAGACTTTTACAGTGTGATATTAGTACTTTTGCATTAGTAAAGAATCTGAATACTTCCGCCTCAGAGGAGTCACATCACGGACGGACGGACAGACTGGTCTGCACAGACGCTGCTGTGGGAAAGTGCACACGTGCATATGTACACAGTTATCTTTTCTGAACCACAGATTATAAACGCCGCTGCACACTGGCGCTCATCAAACGTGACAAATAGTTGTATTTCATTCTCACTTCTGTCAGACACAAAATCACAGAGCTGCTCTGGATGTGTCTGTAAGCAGGACGCAGACAAACAGACTGCAGCTCAGCTAACATCAGACAGACAGAAGGAGGAGCATCGACTTAATGTTACTGTAAGTTAATGATGTCAAACTTGAGAGAGGAGGAAACACAAGTTTACCTGATTAATGTTCACCACGTTCACTCTTGGGATGTGATTTTGTCTTTTAGTTCTGCTTCATCCTTTCATTAAAATTGTAAACACTGACACCTGCTTTGACACGAGGGGGAGGCGGGGCCCTTCTGTGCACCGCAGGGCGTATATGTTCGTATACGGCCACCGGCTCTGGTATTCAGCAGCAGAGAGTAAAAAGTGTGTCAAACAATCACAGTCTCCCCAATTATGCAAGAGTAAAATCTGCTCCCTCAGTTTTAAAATTGGAGCATAAGACTTAAATGCAGGCGACACCTGTAGTCCATTTACAAAGTATTTAACTAAATTACTGACTGAATCTGGGGACTCATAGACATTTTACTTAATGTTTTAATGAAGAACTCACCCAGACCCAGAGAAAGAATTACACTAAGATCAATACAAATGTGTATTGTGTGTAGTCGTTAACAATTTATGGAGCAGCGCCTCCAGCAATCATGTTAATGGCTTGTGAAAAACAGGGACAGGTGTCCGTGTAATTTCACCAGCAGGTTTCTGAAGGGTCATTCAGTCGTAATCAGATGTTTAGGGCCTAAAAATAGTTGCAGCTGGGAGCTCTGGATGGACTTGAGTGTTATTGCTGAAATACCTCAATCTCATTCTAAAATATCTTTACACCTCATTATCTTCTTGATGGTAAAATCATTATTAGAATCATTACCAAGTAGACATATATGCAATAAAATAGCTGCTAAGACAACTTCTTAAGCATATTTCCAGTAGAAGATCTCTACCTTAAGGCTTTAGCACATAACACAGCTGGATGTTTGAGTTTCACTGTACAGTTTGATGTAGGTGCACATCTCAACACTGGTTATGAAACGGGTTAAAAAGACAATACAAAATTTCCTCATAGCAGCTTTAAAACTGAAATGCACATATTTAAGAAATAATACGTTAATTATATTTTAGGGTGGACTTTTGAGCATCTCAGTTTAACCTTCCTCTCGTTGCAGCCGTCTCTTTTCCTATTTATTTTGGTATCTTCTATCTGATTTTTTTTGCAGTTTGTTACAGTGTTTTTTTGGGATGAAAAAACAGCTGCAATAACTGTCTTTCACAGAATACTACAGCGAGGAAGGGAAGACCTTTGAACTGCGTCTTGTTGGAAAAATAAAGCAACAGTTGAGCGCTGATCCCACTCTTCGTCCTGAGTTTCCACCTTCTCTTGGCGTGGCAGAATTCACCCAGCGAGCCACAGAGGTGGCTTTGGGGAAAAGCTCACGAGCTATAACGGAGAACCGGGTAATCTCAGCTGCACATGAGCACGACAACTGATTATAACTTATTCCTACATGCCTGTTGCTGTGCAACAAGCACGTAGAGATTAAGTGTTAGCTTGTCCATAATAAAGCAGTCAGTCTGTACCAGGTATGTCATTACCTGGTGGCACTGTGCAGAGTAAACTGTAATTTTACACTCAGCCTCTGCCTCTGTATAAATCAATACAAGCTCAACACTCAAGTGTTTCATTATCGGTCAGATTTATAACTCAGCTCTTGGTGTTTTCTGACTTTTGCCGCAGGTGGTAGGTGTCCAGACTCCTGGTTTTACTGCTGCTGTGCGTCTTGGGGCTGAACTCTTGAAACACTGGTGTGATGTCTGCGCTGCTTGGTGCGGTCCGGTCTACCTCTCTTCCCCTTGCGATGGTAATTAAAAGCTCACTTCCCCAGGCCTGTGTAAGGGAAGGTCACAGCTAGTTAAACACTAAAGTGAAGAGATAAGTTTGTAGCTTTCTTTTACCTTGCAGAACACGGGAGTTGGTGGTCTACAGCTGCCTCGATCAGTTCGCTCGTTTGTATTATTATGTGACTTTGGTGTTGCATCACAATCTACTGTTTACACCATCTACTGTAGTAAATACACTGACTATGGAAAAGTACCTCATATAACCCCACTTCAAATAAACCGGGCTATCCCTTCAAAAAAAGGTCGGATAATTCAGTTATATAAAAACCTATTCACTCACAGCAGTGGTTGGATGCTGTAATTACATCCTGGGGTTTCAGAGGGGTATTGATTTTCAGGAGTATGTACTACTTTATTATCTGATGTTTTGTCCTGATCCTCCCTGCAGTCTCGTTGGCCGGTATCTTCCAGGCAGCAGGGATCACAGATATCCGCCATTATTATTACTGGGATGATGATCAGCGGGGCATTTGTTTGGAGAAGCTTTTGGAGGATCTGGAGAGGCCTCCGAAGCGAAGTGTTGTTGTTCTGTCAGCCTCTGCCCACTACCCGACCGGAGCCGACCTCTCTAAGAGTCAATGGGCTGCAATTACGCAACTCATCACGGTAACTCATGTGTGGTTTATGCTCTTTAACAGAGCCTGAAATTATGTTTTATAGACAAGCAGCTCTTCGCTCCTGTTGAGATGATCATTGGCTGTTTTGGCACTGTTTCAACAGAGGCGGAAGCTTTTCCCTTTCCTCCTGCTGCCCGCTCAGGCACTCTGCTACGGAGATTTGGAGCGGGATGCCTGGCCCGTACAGTACTGTGCATCGCAGGGGATGGAGCTCCTCTGTGCTCAGTCCTTCTCACACAGCTTTGGACTATATGGTGAGGAAGTGATGAAGAATATCTCTCATTTTAATTCAATATGAACTACATATATTATACGCTACATAATGGTCGTCTTATCCTTGCTGAGAAATGCCTCTGAGGGCAAGATAACCGCTTTAAAGATTTTGTGTTTTGTTTTCTTATTAAATTTTTAAAATTGGGGCTTTTTTTCAAATTTTGGGAAAAAAACTCCTTAATGTATTTCTTTCTCTCATATTGTGTTAAGAAGTGCAATTTTGTTTCTACTAGGGATGATAATGAGTAATTGATGTTTGATCTGTCGTTAAGAATTTGATTGATCATGTAAAATGTGATTGATCTATCAAATAAAGAGCTGAAATATAACACATGAGCACACTCTGCATGTTATCTGATATACAAGTATATGTATCATCAGAACTAGGATTTGTCCAAGCTGTTCGAAAACGTTATCAGGATGTCAAATACCGTCAAACGTTTTGGGTTGGTGAAACATCCGCAGCACGGCAAAACAATGAGGAAAAAAATAAGGAAATATAGGCAGAGGGCTCTGCAGATACAGAAAAATGCTGCAGATCATACCTTTAAGCCATAAACACAGGAGAGAACTATTTAGATTACACTTTAGGAAATTAATCACCAGATTTTTTTTCACTTGCCTTCAGGGCTTCCATACAAAGTGCAGCCCAGAGCTGTTATTAAATGTTTTTTCTATTACAAGAAAATACAGCAAGTCAATTTGAACTTAATTTTCTTTCCTTTATTGCAGTCAGATTGTGATCGCCCTACAGACAAGAGCATATGTATTCATGTCTCAGCCATTGTTTGCCTGGAAATACATGTTCATAGTATCTCCAGAGTCACGGTCACGTTCTCTGTTGCCCTCTCTTTAGTCTCTCGTGAGCTTTGTATTAACATCAGGTAAGTCACTGTGAGGCTTGTTGGTTGTTTCTATATGACCTAGACAACATTCACCCGCCCAGAACTGGGTGGCAGATGTTATTGTATTTTCAATATCAGAAACATAAGAGAAAGCAGACATTATATTACATTATTATTTCTGGAACAACAACAGACTCATCTTCCTCTTCTCTTCACCAGGTGAGGCTGTCGGTCACCTCCTGTGCGTCTTGAAGCAGAGCTCCCTCCAGCTGTCTGTGCGGGCTCAAGCTGATAAAATAGTGCGATCGCTGTGGGCGCAGCCTCCAGTAGGAGGAGCGCACATTGTTGCCACAGTGCTCAGTAACCCTGCCCATCTTGTTGAATGGTGAGTCACGCTCTGCTTTGAATGAATAATCTGCGGAATGTGGTTCGAACGGCCGCATAACTCCTGTATCAGTAGATGTCCACAGAGATGGACAGACATGCTGTGCTGCAATCAGTTGGACTGGCAGCGTTTTACCTCTCACCTGTGGTGCTGTTTATTCATCTAGATCAGTGTCTCTCAATTCTGTTCCTCAGGGACCACTGCCCTGCATGTTTTAGGTGTTTCCCTGCTCCAACACACCCGATTCAAATGATCAGGTCGTTTGAGTTTTGGAGTTATCAGCCGTAGAGACGTCTGTTTTCTCTTGAATGTAATGGAACTAGATGAAACTCAGCTTGTGGAGGTCAAAGCACCAATAAATATATTTGAAAAACTCGACAGCAGTGTCTCTTTCCAGAAATCATGAGGAAGACACCATTAATGTTCACATCCTGTGCTGTCACGAGCACGAGGCTGTCGTCCATGGGTGCTTTTCATTCGGCAAATTTGTCCTCTCGTTTCTGCCACTCGCCTCCTGTCCTCACATCTTTGTTCCACCTGGCGAGGATGTGAGAGAGAGATGCGAGGAAGAGATGCAATGACAAAGGAAGTGAAGCTGCCAGATAATTAATCCTCTGAACGATGTCAGTACACTGGAGAGAAGGCAGACATCTCTCTGGCTGATATCTCCAAAACATGGCAACTCACACCAAAATAATTTAGGTGAATAAATAGCACCACAGGTAAGAGAAAAAATATACATTTTTGATTTTTCTTTACTGCTTCTGATGACCAGATCTTTCATTTATGAAATGCACCTTTTGCTCGCTGGATCTTTCATGATTTTGAATTATATACTTGTATTATTATAGATATTATTTCCTGTATGTTGTCCACCCAGGCAGGGAGAAGTAAAACACATTGTGGAGAGATGCATGCTGATCAGAGACCTTTTGAGAGAACGGCTGAGGCTTCTGGGAACTCCAGGTTGCTGGGACCACTTGACTCAACAGCGTGGGCTCTACTGTTGCACAGGTTTGAATGGTGAGTAGCACGCAGTGAAGTTTCTGCCATGTTGGACTTTTATCGAGCTTTTCTTTCAATCTACAGCAACAAATGATTGACTGCACAGGACAAAACACAAGTTGTTTTCTCAGCTCTCGCTTTTCTTTCCTCCTTTGTATAATCTTTTACAATAGATAAATGGAATTTACAGCACATTGTTACAGATGAATCAATTTGAACCAAGGCCTGACATCTTGGCTTTGTTTGAATATAATATGCAATCATTGCAAATAGTTATGAAATATATTTGTCTGTATTTGCCTGTAATTACAGGCTTGAACATTAATCAGTATTTATGAAAGCAATTGTCTAATAAATTATTTAACATAATTTATTTACATATCAGCCAAAATGTTTTTCCAGGTGACAGTTTGTTTAAAGGTGCAATATGTAACAACTGGCTACCTGTTGGATTTATCCTCCAAAGACAACATATCACCATAGTGACGAAGTACCAGCTAACTGCTGCTAACTGTAACATTGCGGCCATTTAGCTAGTATAACAGTTTTATTAGCTGACTCAAGTCTGCCTGGACTGGAAGCCTGGAACACCGGGGGAGTGTTGGGTTTATGTCACTAGCACTAGAGGTTTTCAGGCCCCGGTCCAGGGGGGGACCTGGAGGAGAGCGGCCTCAGACAACTGAACTGGGCTCAGCAGCCTGCCAGTGAATATCGCTGGACCAGGACCAAACCTGTATCCAATCCAGAATTTAACATCAATGTGGAATTTCGCTGAGTGATATTGTGGCTTTCATTTTTTTCAGAACGAGGCCAATTTTTCCGAAGTTTTGCTTTCTACATGAACACATCTGAACAATTAGTCTGCATGTCACATCACATCCAAAACATCCAACAAGGTAGCTCACTTGTTTCATGAGCCTCACTAAACTCTGTTTTATATGATGAAACGGTGAAAAACTACAGACAACCATCTCAAAGACAGCATGTGAAGAGGAGCAGACAATGAGCGTCTGTGTGACGATGGTGTGGATATCAAGCTTCAACACTTTAACAGTCTATAGAAACCTCTTTGTTGAACGAGACAGGATGGGCCGGGGTTAGCTGGTTAGCATGCTAACTTCAGTAGATATAGCTGCACCACAATACCCAGGTGTCTTTGAATTAAACTGAATTCTGTTATTTCTTCACATTCTGTTGATAATTTAATTATTTTTCAAATGTTTTAAGCTACATGTTTTACATATTGCACCTTTAAATACTTCTGCACCTTTTTTTTTTAAATAAAACAACAAAGTTCATGATATTGTCATAAATAGCGATGAGTCATCACAGCATTTCTTGTGTTTTTTTTTGTGTTTTTTTCATCTTTAGATCAGCAGGTAGAATTTCTGTCAAAGAGGAGGCACCTGTATCTGCTCCCCGGTGGATGTCTAAACATCAGCGCAATCAACGGTCGTAACTTGGACTATATAGTCGAGTCAATCCATCTGGCTCTGACCACTTCACTCTGACCATGAGACGTTTGATCAAGATCTGAAATCAGAGTCAAAGAGGCTTTTTCAGTCTGATTGAACCTTTCACATGTCACATTGAAATGCTCAGTTTCAGGTTCGCTGTGCTTAAAACTGCAGTTCCGGCGATTGCAAAATAAGTGCTGTTAACACACAGAAAAATATGATCGCTTTTTAAACTAATGGTGACTTTTCTTGGCAGAGGCCAGGCTGTGAGGTGTCAGGTGAGAGGAAATGAGTGAGTTCATGTGTCACGTGTGATAAATTCAGTCTCTGTATTCAAAGGTGAAAGAAGTGCTCTGATCTTTTAGTCAAGTAAAAGTAGCTGTAACACAGTGCAATTAAAAGTCCTGAATTCTGCAAAGTGTTAGCATCAAAATAAAATATGTGTGGGACCACAAAATGTTTTTATGCTTCAGGTTTTGTACTGAGTAAACATATTAGATACAGCGTGATAATTATTCAGCTTTATAAGTGCTGGTAGGTAGATTTTGTTATCTTTGGACATTAGCTGCTTCCCCGTTTCCCCCCTCGTCTTATCAACTGTAACTTCAGCTGCGCTAACAGACATAAATATGATAAACATGCTGTTATTGTCAGGAATTGGTGTGAGTCATTTCACAGTAGTTTCATGAGTTCTAGTAAGAGTTTTTTGTTGAAATCAGAGGAGTTATATATTATCTTTTTGTGCATATATACTTTCCTTTGTTAGGGACAACATGATTTATGCAGTAGATCATGTCCAGACTCTAATATCATATTAGGTGAATGAAGAGCTTGCTTGAGTTATAAGCCTTAGAAAAGAAGCCAAATAGGTTTATTGTTTACTGCGTTCAAATCAAAAGGATGTCCTGTAGCTTCAAGAGTTCCTTTCAGTTGCTGTGAACATCAGCCACAACACAAACCTGTATTGAAAAAAATCTCTAATTAAACTGAGTTTGCTGAATTAACAACCTTGACTTTCAGTGTTTTGACAGATGAATGTGCTTCTTTTAATCTCATCTCCTGCATTCTCGTCCCTTCGTCTGCTATATTTCCATACTATCACAGGTCAGAACCAAATGATTTTTTTACTTAAATAATTTTATCTCCAAAATAATATCTTGATGCTGCAGGTTTAAGAGGTTGGGCGCTTCCTACAGAGTAACCTTTCGTTTGAAAACAGTTGTACTTGTATTGAATTATTTGTTTTTTTTTCTGTTACATGGTCCAAATAATGTTTTTAATAGAACTTCCTCTCCACTGCAACATTTCAAACTGATGTGAATGTATCATACAGCAAAATGATTGTCCATCCGATAACATTAATGAGTAACCCTCTCCTCTGTCATGCACGTCTCTGCAGACATAATGGAGCAATACAAAAATTAGTATTTTAGTAAGAAAATCATGTTTTTTTGCAAAACATGCTTTTATGTAACTAACTTCATATCCTCAGCAGCCTTCTTTTCATCTGTGGAATACGCCACTATTGTCACTGCATGCTGTTCAGTTCTGAGAAACAGGTTGTGACAAGGTATTTAATGGAGGCAGTGTGCTCATTCTTTTCATTTTGGTGACCTCGGCCGAACATAATCAGCATCCAGCATCATACAGAGCCTCAGCCATTAGACGCCGTCTGGAGCCCTTTGATTTGCATCAGAGCGTGCTTACATGTACAAAGCCTCGCAGATACTCAATCATATAATCATATCACAGGTTTCAAGTTTGGAGGTGAGTTGTTTACATGCATCATGATATTCCACGTGCAGTTATCCCCAAGGAGGATCGCCTAAATGCAGACATCACCATGGAAACTGAACTTCCGTCTGTAAAAACCAAACGTGAATGGGAAAAAGGTGTTGCCTGCCCTCCAGTTAATATTAGCATTTCCCAGAAATAATATTCAGATTTAAAGCAAACAAGACTGGACCACTACTGAGTTTAATACAAATTATATATGAATATATCTGTATTAGGAAACAAAATGTCATTATGCATTTTATCAGACATAAATTTGAAATGCTCTTCTTAAACACTTATTAGACATCACAACTTTCTAACACATTTCTAAATTGTCATGTTGATATATTATTTGGTAATGCTTTATAGATCAGACATTTTTAAGAAAACATTGGGTTGCAAGGTTGTGAAAGTCTACTTCTATTTTCTTTTCTTTTGGTAATAAGTACAAGTACTTACATTTGTGTACTTGCTGAAACCGAGTACTTACAATAACTTTTAAAATGTGTTATTTTCATTAGATGGTCATTTTCTAAATGTAACAAATTATTGTTGCTGTTTCGTGCTACAAGTGTAACTATAGTTACTGTACACATTACATTTTTAGGTTATTTGTATTAAGTTACTTTACTCATTTTGTGTTCCTTATTAAGCTGTGCAGTTTACTGTGTCTCAAGTCTGCAAGTATGAATGTTAAAGCAACTACAACAGCCTTAATTTATTACTGATGCCTCCATATGAGCTACATAACTAAAGGAGACTGTCACTTATGCTTGATGCCTTCCACCTGGTCGGATTCTCCTTGAAATCACATGAAATATTTTCCCAGCTAAAGTTTCAGAGAGCCGTCCATTAGCCAGTTAAAAAGACACAGATGGAGATTTTTATTTAGGTAATTTTATTTTTTATTAATTAAATTAATAAAAGTTGTTTCTCTTTTTTGAACAAAAACTTACTGTCAGTGTTCAGAC
This sequence comes from Lutjanus erythropterus, assembly GCF_056507025.1. NCBI lineage: Eukaryota > Metazoa > Chordata > Actinopteri > Lutjaniformes > Lutjanidae > Lutjanus > Lutjanus erythropterus. Next base: position 6,232,832 of record NC_139326.1, read on the forward strand.
GAATCAAAGGGTTTCTTTCTTCTGGCAAATGCTGTTCTTATCAGTGGGTTATATCTCATATATGAAGCATAAATCACTGATTTAGAACCATGTTAATGCCATCAGTTACAACTTATAAATTTCTACCAAAGAGCCTTAGTAGAGAGTGGTGTTTATTTTTAGCCATGCTTGTAGCAGGCTTTAGCCTGTCAGTCTGTCTTGTCAGTCTGTCTGCCAGTCAGGCAAAATTCCAATCTGTCCAATACTTGGATAATGACTAAATACTTGCAAAACTGATCACTTTCCCATCAACCTCAGCTGTAATCTTGGTCCGTTAACTGTGACTGCACAAAGCATCATCAGTGTAAACACAGAGTCTGCGTCCCTCCTCCTGATGGAGTCTTGCTTGTTGAGGTCTGTCAACTCAGAGTGCGATCTGCCCCTCTGGTGCCACAGCCAGGACGTCGTGGAGCAAATCTCTCTGTGTGGTCTCTGATTTCCAGTTGTTTGGCCAGCGTGAGTCTCATTTCGTCCTCCTCCTGGGGTGCTCACCTGCGGCGGTGCATCCAGCTGATCAGTCTGCATGTTTGAAAGATGCTGTCCACACAAAATAAGGAAAATAACATAGAAAAGTAGTGAAGTTTGATGGAGCTGCTGGCTGTTGCATCTACATGCATACATATTGATCATGCTGGATTTGATTGGTTCAGTGTAAAAAAGCAGATCTGGTGAAATGAGAGGTCTTTGTTGCAGCAGTATTGCCGATCTCTTTGTAAAGAGTTCTGTTGATTTTAATCTAAACTTTAAAGGAGTCATCCTGACAGCATAAAATTGACTGAACTGCAAAGATCTCTTCTTGTCACAGCAAAAAGCTAATCAAGGCAGAAAATTTAGGGCTCATCAGGCACCATTGAGTGGACCCTGAGCAGCCTGTCATTACCACAGGAGTAACTGATTTCAGGCGTTCATTTGCTGGCCTCCAGTGCCTTCAGACACCAAAAAGGATGTGTTGATTGACAGTGATCAATGACTTGTCCTCTACTGAGTGAACAAACACCAGTAAGATCAAACCATGGGCCTTGTTGATTAGGACAGTAGCAAATGACAATTACTGTCAAACTCTTCCCTGCAAAACATAATAATTCATTTCAAGTGAAGTAAAAATAAGGGAATTATCATTATTCTTGTCATTCTCTGCAATAATAGTAATTATAAATAGTGCTTTCCTTGTACTTGTCATTCCAGTAAACTATGAAAGCCTAAATACTCTGCTAATGCTTTTATAAAATGGCCTTGTCTGATTCCGGCAAAGATGATATTTTGAATCTTTAGTGAAACTTTCAGTTCTGTTTTGAAATATTCATTGTCTGCTAATTGTTTTTTTTTTTCAAATCATCTCATACTGTTTGTCTAGTGGCTTAGTCATATGCCAGAGGAACACTGGTTGACGTTTATCTAAGTGAACTAAAGACTGAAGGTTTTTAGAGATGCCTGGGACGTGTTTTTACAGTTTTGTTCAAAAAAACATAAAAGAGGCTGCAGTAGACTGCAAAGCATCGTCATCAGATTCTGTGTCACATTTGCTGCTGTTTGGTGACTAATAAAGGACTGTCATCCTACCTGATCTGCAGAAGCTTCATCATATGACCTGCTCGCTGTGTGCATCTACCAACAAAACAAAGAAGCAGCTGTGTTTGAGGGAGATTTTGTAGAACATGGGTCTTGTTTTTGGCCATCATTCCCATTAGTTATAATGACATTTACAGGAGTCCAGGGGGAAACTGACTGTCTTTACCAGTCAGATAATCATGTGCTCTTCTTCGAGAAAAATAGTTTGGTTTCGTAATGGCGCCCCCTAGTTTTGTGTTAATTTGATGTCCCTCCAGCTGTCTGAGACAAAAAGACGTTTTTTCTTCCTGTGGAAAATAAAATAGTATTAACAGTACATGTTGGCGTAAGTAATGATGTCACTGGAGTGGAGTAAAATGAATGATTATGAGGCAGTTGGACTCAACAGTGATCCTTACAACTTATTTAAGACACAGTGGACAAACAATGGACACTGACATTTGACCAGGAATCTAGTGTCCTGACATTTATATAGATTGGATTTTGGCATCAGGCGAAATACCCAAAGCAAAGTGGGCAAACAAAAGTGGTTACTTGGTCATAAGCTTATTTCAAGGTGGGATTTGTTATTAAAATTAAAGTAATGAGGACACCAAAGGATGTTCTAGTTGCACGTGGACAGATCTGTACAGCTATTTTCACTTTATGACATTATTGGAGAGACATGTACGCATGCAGCAGCAATGCAGTTGTGCAGTTGTTGCACGGAATAAAAACGAAAGATGTTAAATATTTAATTAACATTAGTCAATACAGTATATGACTTAAGGGCTGATTTAACCCAACATACGTTCAAAAGTCCAACATACCTGACACAGAAGAGCAACCCTCAAATCCATGTTTCAGTACCTGGACTCCAGCAATGTGAGTGATTGTCATTTGTTACTTTCACCCTTGTTTTTATGGGATAGTGAGTTTTTACAATTCATCCTCTGAGGACTGTAAACATCTGTATAATTTCATGGTAATCCTTCCTAGACATTTTACACAAATGTCATCTGCTGGTGGTCATAGAGCGAAGTTTGGGGATCAGTCATTAGTTAGTAACATCTGTACAGTTTCTTTGCACCAATATATTTAGTTCATGTTTGTTTCACTGGATAACTGAAGACTTGGCACAACAGGGAGATCATTAATTCAATGATTCACATCTATTGAAATTTTTCCATGCTGCTAGCAGGGTTAAAGATCAATAAATCAAGTGTTTAATATATTACATAAACTAAGGCTGTAAAAATAAAGTTATTCAAGCTGCCTGTTAGATAAGAGATATATGTGACACCATCTGCACCGGCAACTGTAAAACTAAGGGTATGGGTATGACCACGGGGGCCATGTTGGACTTAGAGATGATGCCACAAGATACCAGACATTTTCATCTCCCATCAATAGATACCTTCACAGGCTTTGCATTACTGAATTGCCTGTCTGCAGGTGGAAACCAACACGTTGTCTCATCTGATCATCTTCCTCTTTATTGTTCAGGCTTTGACGTTATTTCCCTCACACAGTGTGTTTGGCCTTGGAGATGAGCGCTCTATGAATGCTGGGATCGCTGCCTCTAAGAAGCTGGTGACATACTGTGGTGTATTTTGTGTCAAGCAGCTATTCAAGTGTCCATCACTAAACAGGAGAGTCAGTAAATTGTAGTTCGATTCCTCTGACTCAGATTGTCTCTGTCACTGAGTTCAGTTGTCTTATGTTGCTTTAATTGTCAGTAACGCTGCTCTTGACTCAAGGGTCGAGTGGCATCAACCATCTATAATAGCAAATCTGTATGAAGTATTTTAGAGTAGCTTAAAGTCTTTAAGAATAAATAAAGGCTTTCTCTGTTTTATGCATGGTGTCTTTTCCAGGAATGCTGAGTGAATTCTGCCAAACACTAGTTACTGTGTTCCCTTTGAACAAAATCACCCAGCTGCTGGTGACCATGTACACCATCAAATAAAAACAGAATGCATCTTCCAACTGAGAACACTAATCATTGAAGCTTTTAAAGTGGAGTTCTTTCTTATTCTTGTTTACCATAAGACTTCAGGTGCTCAACAGTCCAAGGTCTGTAGTCTGCAGACAGACGAGCCCACACTGTTGTAACGTGCAGGATGAGACTGAAATAAGCAGGGACGTCTCTGAAAAAGACGTCACCTGGATGGCAGCACGTGTCGCTCCAAAACCTGTATGTACCTTTCAGCATTCATGGGGCCTTCACTGATGTGACAGTTACCCATGGTGCCATGGGCACTGACACACCCCCATACCATCACAGATGCTGGCATTTGAAGTTAGTTCTGGTAACGATCTGGATGGTCCTTTTCCTCTTTATACCAGAGGACACAACGTCCATGACGCCATGATGTCCAACAGGATGACTGCAGCTGCACAGAATTTATGGAGATTCATGTATGAATTTGAGAACATGCAACACAAAGCCCTTGAATGCCCTGAAATCTGGAAACACTTTATGAAGCTGCACCGGCAGGGAAACAACCACAATTATCTGCTGTGCAGTGTGTCATTGAAAAACCATTTCCCTACTTATCACATTATATAAATAAAGGACTGAACAAAAAATATGCCTTTTTACATAAGCCCTCTATAAACAAATACAGGTAGTTATTAGCACTAATGCTCAGGCACAGGATGTAGTTGCTCTCCTGTCGTGTTGTGTACTTGTACTGCATAACATGTGACTAAAGGCTTTCTCATGGTAAAGCGCAAAAAACCTTTTAATAAATCTAAGAAATGTTAGACAAATGTCAAAACCAGTAGAGATAAAAGAACCAACTGTTATGAAATGAAGCTTCTGCTTTTATCTCACCACCTTAAAGGGAAATTCTGCCACGTTTCATGTGGATGTCACATCAGTCATACTGATATGAAGTAGTTGTGTAAACACAGGTGTTACTAATGATACTAATTAAGGTCCTGTTCCATTTTGTGTAGCAGTTTCTCCAGTGAGTTAGCATGCACAATTACCCTGACTCGGTTTGAGGCAAATGGAACCAAACCTTAATACGAATCACTGTGAGCACCTGTATTTACCCTATTTCATGTCAAAATGGCTGCTGTGAATGAGATGTATTGACCACTGATTGGACATCCATATCCTGAATTTTTCTTCAAGGTCGTGAGACAAAGCTGAGGTAGCATTTCTGAATATTTTTTTCTTTTATCGATGCTGGTTCATACATTTCTCAGATTTATTGCGTGGTTTACTGTGCTTTGCAGTGAGCAAGCCTTTAATCATATGTTGTGCAGTACAAGTAAACAGCACAACAATAACAACAGCAATAAATCCCAACTCCAATAAATGCAGAGGAAGCTTCTCCTGCTGTAAAATCTGCTGTTATTCCATGTGACGTCCTTTGACTGACAGTGATTTAGTTGGTGTTCATGTTCCCACGAAACAGCTAGCGAGGAGCTTATTGGTTATGTGTTTCTTCTTGCCACCTCAGTACGACCTCAGTGCTGTGTTCCCTGATGGTCTTGGAGGATGTGTTTGTGACCAGCCGTGTTCACTGGGAAGCAATCTGTCCATCAGGAAACTATATAATTAAATCAGCGCGAGTTAAAGCCGATTGGCTATATATCTACAAAATAACTTTTTTGTAATTCTTGGGTGTGTAGATGACATGTGGCACAATACACTGAATAAAAACACTTAAACATAGATTTTGAATTCATGGGAACTTTAAAGAAGAACTGCAGGCTATTTCCACCTGGATCTCTAGTCTCCGTCTTTGGGTAGCCAGGTGGTGCGCAAGATGCTGCTCAATAACAAAACCTTGTTGTCTTTGCTCGTAAACGAATTTCCAACAGTGAAAATGACATTCCAGAATACTGATACAGTGTCGTGATATTGTGTTTTGTGATAGCATATTGATTCTATTGATTAAAAACTTTGGTTGATCATGTAGCATGAAGTGTGTGAACTACACTGAAGACTGGAGTTTCTGTTACAGTGAGAAAAGGACAGGTGGTGATGGAGGCATCCAAAACCTGAGCTGCCTGCCATTGTCAGAATCAGTCAATTCAGTGGTGCGGCTACAGACTAAGGCCAGAGATATACTTGCTTTTAACTATGAGTTAACATACGCACTGCTACATATCTGTACCTGTCATGGATGCCTCATGTATCTTGTAGCCATGGTTGTGCATGTACTCAGATATTAATGCTACGCATACAGGAACACAAACGTGTGGTTAAACAGCAAGTATATCTCCAACCTGAGGTAGTCATACACAAAAAAAGACGTAACAAAATGCTAAATAACATAACACGCTAAAGACAAGACAAAAATGACATAAAAGACGAAAAAGATGTAACAATCAGTGAGCATTTGGTCAGACAAGAGCATATTGACCAACCAACCAACCAAATGACAAGAGGGTGTCAGGCCTATTATTTAATGTAAAAGATGTGACAAGATGAAAAAGACGTAAAACATAACGTAACATAAACAAAAACATAATGTAACAAGACCAAAAAGATGTAACATGACAAAAAATAAGTGACAAGATGCAAAAAACATAACAGGACAAAACAGATGTGACAAGACAAGAGACATAAAAGATGCAATAAGGCAAAAAACACCATAAAAGACAAAAACAATGTACAAGACAAAAAAGATACAACAGATATAATAAGACACAAAAGATGAAAAAAAAATCAAAAAAGACATAAGGACAAAAAACAACAGATTTTAGTCAGAAAACAGAGTGTGAACTGTTTTTATTGTATTTTACGGTTGCTCTGTGTTGTGATTTCTTCCACTAAGTTCTTTCTTCGCCCTACCTAAACAGATCCTGCTGACAGGGGACTGAGCTGTGATTGGCTGCATGCAGGAAGGAGAGTGGGAAGAGTTAACCTCTATCGATTACAACCAAACACTTGTAGCTTTAAATGAACGCGCTGAAGCCTCAGACACACTGAGTACAACTTTCAGCGTGAACGTCGGATCAGGATCTCCTGCAGCAGGCCTGGTCATTTGGCTTCACACCAGGCTGTCAATCCAGAATCAATCCGCTAATACCGGCATACGGCCATGATTGTTTTGACTCTGCCCTGGTTTGTATAGAGAATCAGTTTGCACAGTTGCATCATGCCTACAGAGCTGTCCTCCTTACAAAGGCCACTCAACACGCAGACATCACCTCACCTCCTTATCAGCTTGCCCCCTTAGCCCCTTTTGCAAATATTTGTGACCAGCGGAGGATGCCTGTTCAAACAGGAGCGAGACCGTGGCAGTGACCGCTGCTGCATCAGTCCAGACAGCCGGTTGACCTTTGGGACAAGATGTCCGTATTAGTCATCCAAATAATGGATATTTTAATGTTCCTCCTTTCTTTCTTGTTCTAAAGCCAGGACTAATATATGGAGCACATACAGAGGTTAAAATACAGAAATGAAAAGGTTGACAAAACTGTAATTTATCTTTGTCCTCTAAAAATTGCTTTTGTCAGTGTAACTGCACTGTGGTATTGTAGTCAGGTAGTTAGGAAAGTTACTTTAAAAATTAAAAATGTATTCTGAAACAGTTACTAAACACCTCTTAAAAACTGTAGCCAGTATTGTCTTCCAAGTATCATAATTATCATAATTATTTTACATTACTTTTGGATTAACTCAGTTCCAAATATGTTGAAATCATTTAGCCAAATGTAATGTTTCATGTTCGTTGTTTGTTTTATTAATTGTTTGTCCAGTTATTCCTTCCTTTGTTAAGCACAAATGTGCGCACTAACATAAGCTTATTCTGGGGCTTGTCTTTCTTTTATTAGATGTTGAATTCCTGTATGATGACAGGATTTTCACAGCTGAAGGCAGAACTGTAAGTGTGATGTGATGTTTCTTAGTTAAGAACAAAATAATGGTGAAAATTCCACCCAGGGAAGCATTTCTTTTTTTTACTGGAGGCCATGATGGTTTCACTCAGACCAAAGTGGTGTTGTGACTCACATAGTTTTGAACTGTGTGCTCACAACATTTTATGTATTTTAAAATTGCAATCCTGCTATCAATACCCATCTATTCTAACCGTATCTGTAATCTGATTGTCTTTTTTTTCTGTAATTGTAACCTTCTAACTACTTAAGTTTCTTAGATGCAATCCATTACTCTCCAAGCCTGATTTTAGTGAAGGAGTTACACAATTTTTCGTTGAGGCTATAATTCATGCCTGTTTTCCTCGGAGGCATCACGTCAGACGCTCCTTCAGTCATCGGAGCTGTCAGTCAAGTTAAAAGGCAGATATATAAGAGCGAGCCATCCATCCCCGCCTGGACCTGGACCTGTTGATCGCCTGGCAAAACTCAAAACGCTTAAAACGTGTCACATATGTGATTATATTGCAAAAGCGGTGCCGCCATCTGAGATACGGACGCGTTGATAGCAGAGGGTCAGTGTGTGGGTGTGTGGTTTTGGTGCTGCTCAGAGACTCGTACCTGCGTTTATATGCGTGAGGAGCGCGCAGCTCTCCAGAGGCGCACAGAGGCTCCGCGCTGGATCTCCTGCTCTCATATTCTCTGTCTGAGGGAAACAGCAATCAACACACGCGCGGTAGGTGTGCTACTTCTTCTCCAATTCGAGATTGTCATTGAAATTGTATCTAAATTCACTTCAGCCTAACTAAGAGCTGCAAAGAGAAAGATCGAAATTATGTAAATAAATCCATCGTTGATCTGTCACTGCAACTTAATGAGCATTTTTCTGTAAAGAAATCCTTAAAGTTACTAATAGTGCTTTACTTTAGAAGATTTAAATTCATCTGCTTTGTATGTTCCATCGAAACTTTTATATATTTGCACTGTTTTTCTCTAATTGCATCGCAGTTCTCCAAGGCTGCATCTCTTTTTGACGCATCTCCTCTTTGACATTAGTGAAGAGGCTGCAGTAAATGATTTTAATGGTTTGCATAAATGGCTCTTTTAACTTAGGTGTCAGTGTTCAGCATGTATTTATTCTGCTTGGCAGAAGGGATTAAACCGATTCAAAACCAGTTAATTAAAACCATCTGCTCTATTTGGCAGAGCTGATGAGTTGGGGGGCCAAAAATCTAATCACTTTGTCCACGCATTTTTCATGCGTAAAACAGATATTCCATCAACGTGTAGACGAAAATATCAGAAACACAGTGTGGATCAAATACGATGGTTTCCTTTGTCTGTCTATTCATGAAAGCTACATTATAAATCAATTCAAAGTCTGATGTCTGTTGTGTCAGTTCAGCGCACAACCTGCTGCTGACCGTCCTGAGGTGTGAGACGCCGTTTTATGTCTGAGACGTTCTGATTAAATATGCTGCCAAATCAGGAGGAGAATATACAGGAGCATAGAGGTAAATGACAACATGAAAATAGCTTAAAAAATTGGTAAACTGACCGAAATCGAGAAACATAATCAATTTATTTGTTATAGCCTGGTATTCAAAATCCCATGTTTACCTCAGGGGATTTTACAGTCTGTTCAGCTAAGACTCCCTCTTTCCCCTATAGTCCCTCCATCAGACTGGCACAAAGAAGTAGCAATGTGGGGATGTAAGGATAAGAAAAGCTCAAGGTATGATGATACCAAAGTCATGCCACATTTTTTGTCCATAAAAAAATCACTTTAATTTCCTTCAGTAAAAAAACAATAAAATAAAAGTAATCAGACTGAAGCATGCACAAAAATTGTCTTTGGCAATTAATGTTTCAATAATATCTGCATAACCACAGAACAAAAATAATGGAGCAGCTGCTCCATTATTTTTGTTCTGTAGCCAGGACTGCTTCTGGCCCAGTAGCAGTCCTTTTATAAAATAAAATAATAAATAAATGAACCGTGTAGTATTTGTGGTAAATATCTTCACAGTCCAGTTCAGTATCGAGACATATTTTCCTATTAAGATATTTGATATATTGTTACACTGGCATGTAAAAAATGTTTATTATCACTATAAAACAACTATACCATATATATAATCTATAGTTTGATGATTAGGTTGTAAACACTTTTTAAATGATCATTAAACAGTTATAAACACTGCTTATTACTATAATGAGTTACTGACATTTATAATTGGCAAAGGGAGCCTTATTGTAAAATGTAAAGTGCTGCACGCTGAAAATGTATAAGTCTTAGTGTATGAATTAATGGTATTTTGATCTGCTAATTTGATATGCTGACTGTCGACTTTTTAATAAATATGTGATGAAGAATATAAAGGAAGCAGTGAGATCTGAGGCTGAACAGTATTAATAAATGTGCACCCACTGTTTGGCAAGCAACAGGTCATAGTTGCCCTTTTTATTTCATGTGTTGGAACAGCTTATTAATAGTTTATAAAGTTTTTACAGCCTAAGTAATAATCTAATTGTAAACTATTTTAAGGATAGTCTTAATGTAAAGAGGTACCTGTTTATATATGGCAACAGTTAAATTCTTTATAATAGTTTTAATTCTATTTCTTTCTGAGACATGGCTTTGTTCCAGTGTGACTTTGACACTTCAAGATTTTGATCAACTGCCATCTGGAAAATGGTTTTTTGGGTGAATCTTGGACAGCAATCTTTTCTTCTGATGGTTCTGACAGTTACTGTAACAACAAAGTGTTATGTTTTTTTCTGCCTGTTTCATCTTTTCCCTGCTTTTCACAGAAAACAAAATTTTTAGTCAATTTAAAATCCACTTGCTTTTTATTTCACAGTACACTAAGAAGACATAACAAGCCATACTTTGTTTCAAATATCATAAAAAATAGAAATAACATGTTCTTTATTAAATAGTATTAGATTCACAGCACAGTTCTCTTATAATTTGTCCCAAATATTACCCTCTAATAAAGTCTAATAGTAAGGGTTTAACAGTGAGAAACAGTACACTTTAGTTTACGGCACAGTTCTGCTGTAATGTGTCCCACATTATTATCTAATGATGTCTAATGCGGGTCTAAGAGTAGGAAACAATATACTTTAGTTTCCAGTACAGTTACAGTTTAGTTTACAGTATAATTCTGTTGTAGTATGTCCCAGATCACCCCCTAAGAAAGTCTAATAAGAAGTTTACAGTATAGTTTGGTTGTATTGTGTCTCAAATTACACTATAAGAAAGTCTAATTAGGGTCTAACAGTGTGAAATAAGACACTTTAGTTTACAGTACAGTTCTGTTGTAATGTGACCCAGATTATGGTCTAATAAGGGTATAAGTACTGTCTAATAAAGCACAAAGTATTTTCGTTTTTGTCTGATTTAATACGTAGTACAGCTTGTTACATCTTATTAGTAAATTGCAAAATAAAGTGCAACTCAAAATGTCTTCAGGAACTCTACAACAAGCTTTTACTTTAACAGCAATCTGAACAGTAAACATAAAGTGCAACAGGTTTTTGCCAAAGCTGTCAGTTCAGTCCATCATCCCATTTAGGCACCATTTATGTCGTTTTTGTCCTTCACTGTCTGTCAGTAATTTGTCCCTTTACGTTTCCACAGATGTGCTAAATATAGTTGAAGTGAAATGATGCGTATTGGTACCAGCAGCCCCTGTGCCGTGCACACAGCCGCAGCACATACCGAGTGTTTTGGAGAGATAATAGGCGAGAGCAGGTTTGAGTCACGCAGCAGCATTTGCTTTACTGTTCAGCGTGTTGAAAATCTGATGAAATAACTGAAAGACAAATGGCTCACTGTGACAGACAAGCTATGTTTCAGTGCGTCTGTATTGTACTACAGCGAAGAGGCCCACTCATTTAATATTTCAAACAGAAAGATAAAAACACACCTCTGTAGTGGTAATCACAGAAAACTTTTATAGTCTAACAAAAGAAAATGACTGTCTGCAGTGATTTTCCCTGTGGAGCCGCACAGGACTGAAAATGTGTTCTCACAAGGACAGGGATTACAACTGGACAGAAGGTCGATTCTGGAGAAAGATGCTTGATTGTTGAGTCTCATTCCCAACTCGTCAAATTACCAATGCTTTGGTTTAGTGTCTAGGAGATAATTGGTAATTGAGCCTCATTCACAGGTCATCAGTTATCGACATTTTGGGAACAAGACTCAAAAATCAATTACCTTACGGACCTATGATTGGTCAGTCTTCCATCACGGGTTAGATTTTTTTAAATCCTGAAAACAGAGCCAAGAGAAGGAGCAGAAATCTAGTTTTATATCATGTTCAAAGGAGCAATGTGTAAAATTTATCCAGAATTTTGATTTAAAGCGTTCAAAAGTTTGCATATCCCCCCAGGCAACAAATGGTGAAGTACCTACTGCAATGCTACCACACCTGCCAGATGCAACCAGCAAAGATTTGCAAAGTTCTTCCAACATTAACATGAGCAACACGTACGTTGTCCCGAGCTGAAACAAGATTTTAAACTGAAGCAGATGTTGATCACTTGCTGCTCCTAGCTTACCTTGTGAGGCAGTTGGATTTGCAAGATCCCAAGATCACATGAAAGTCCATCTCGCCAGGCTTCAAGTTATCTGTTTGTGTCTGCACCAAAAGTGGTGCAGCCAATTAGTATCCTCAGAGGGACCACTGGCAACTACGGGTGTCATTTTAAGTGTGACAACAATTAGAAGAGTCTATGGAAGGGACTCTTCTCAAACAGACAATGGCGGCTCCTACAGAGGTTAGCACAGATACCGTGATAGCATCAGTTATATCAGAACATCTCCCGACCAGCTTCAGCAAGAGTTTGATCTGATTGGTTGAAGAAGTTAGCCCATGTTAGATGGGATGGTTCATCCAGTCACCTGCCAAGTGTTTTTTGGACAACTTCCCAGATGACTGAAAAAACAAAACAAAAAAACATCTGGCGTGTCAGGTCCCTAGCAGCCGGTTCAGAAGAGTGAGAAGTCAGCTGTCAATGGTCATAGAAAGCAGAGCAGTTGGAAAATAGAAGTACTGCCTCACAGTTGTTTGTCTCCAGCAAGTAGTCAAGTTACAGTTTACATCCATGTCTGTCCACACTCATATGTCTGCAGTGTCTCTGAAGGATGTCAATATGGAACTAATAGGAAGTGCATTTTTTGTCAAAATGACAGTTTCCACAATACAAGTGTGATTCCAGTGAAATCATTTCCGATGAGAAACATGCTGTCTTCACTTTTTTATAGCTGAACGTTATGATGTCACAGTGAAGTTGACCTTTGACTTTTTGAATATAAAACGTCATCACCTCATGATTTTATCCTATTAGACATTTATGTGAAATTTTCACTGTTTTACCACCACCAAAATCTTATCAGTGCATCTTTGAGTCCAAGCAAACATTTGTGCCAAGTTTGAAGAAATTCCCCTGAGGTGTTTTTGAGATTTACAAGACACAAGAATGTGTTTTCAAGAATGGGGTGACCTGTAAACATCATGCCCATGGCCTGTGAAACCGTAAAAAATGGGGGGTTGTGTCAATTTTTTTTCCAAAATTGTGAATCACAGAAGTCCTTCAGCATACAGTCATGAATGTACACAAAGAAAAAATTATGCTAATCGAGATTAGCTCTGTACAAGATACAGGCCAGCTGATCACGCACACAGTCACGCACTCATGCATGCACACATGGAAGTGATTGCATCATTACTGCCAATAAAAACAAATTTATTGTGACATATTCTGTTACTGTCTACACTCAAAATTATACTGCAATATAAATCTTAGCCATGCCGCCCAGTCCTAGACTGGAGTTCTTTTCGACAGGTGGTGCTCCTTTAAAGGTTATTATGGAACTTTTGCCCAAAAATTTACTGTTTACCCCAGCTTTAAACTGTATGGTATATCTGCATTTACACAGACTTATAATGAAAGGGAAGAATTAATATGTTCAGTGGTCATTCAGCATGTTCTTGGCTTGGCAGTTTGTGATAATATGCATAGTAATAATCCTGATTTCCTCCTTCAGGTTAACATCAGCCTGTTGGGATGGAGAGTACCGGCAGCGGCTGGGCAGCTGAGCTCACCCCCCCATGTGTGATGCAAGATGTCAGCGGGAACGACACCGGTCCAGTCTTCGAGGTGGCGCTGCAGAACAGCTCCTCCAAGCGCAGCTCCCAGTTTGTGGGCGTGGAGCTGCTGCAGTCTTTCAAGCTGCTCATCATTCCCTGCTACACTCTGGTGGCTCTGGTGGGTGTCTTCGGCAACTACCTGCTCCTATACGTCATCTGCCGCACCCGCAAGATGCACAACGTCACCAACTTTTTCATCGGGAACCTGGCCTTCTCTGACATGCTGATGTGTGCCACATGTGTCCCCTTCACGCTGGCCTACGCCTTCAACCCACACGGCTGGGTGTTTGGCCGCTTCATGTGCTACCTGGTGTACCTCATCCAGCCTGTGACGGTGTATGTGTCAGTCTTCACACTCACCGCCATTGGTGTGGACAGGTAAGTCAAACAAAGTCTGTGAAGAGATTATAAATAAATCTGCTGGAGAACTTATTAGTGCCTGATTTACATGCATCCTGCATTTCCCTGAAATATCCTACAGGATATTGCTCGAGGCATTTATTCATACCTTTATACTAATGAGGAAATAATCGTGAATGTTTTCTCACACTGAATGCCACTATGTCTTGAGAGAAAATTGCATAAAATTACAGGGGCAGATGCAAATATGAGCACCTGAATGTAGTGGATCTTTAACCAGCTCTGAAAATAACTTAGCTGTGTTTCCGGGACTACAGGGAGCAAATGTAAGCATGAGATAGGGATGTATTCAAAATAACTTTGGCCACGTTTTTTCTTAACGGAGGAGGAGTTAGTGGCATATAGTTTGCCTCACCCTCCCCTTCCAAGCCTGCAGAAAAACCTACAGTGGCTGCAAAACTCAAAAATGTGAAAGAACCTTTCTAGTGACAGTATGTGCGTTCCAATACCCATACTACTATACTATCAGTATGCCAAGAAAAGATTTAGTATCTCTCGATACATTTTATGTCTTTTTTGGTTGTTTTTTGAAAACTGGTCACCATCACTTGAATTGTTTGTGATATTTTGCAACACTGTTTTCCTGTGAAACTCAGACCTTCAGTCGGTGTGAGAGTGAGGAGATGATGACTGAATTTTTATTTTTGGGTGAACTATCCCTTTAAGGAAACTTAAGAAGGCAAAATTCCTGTGCAGAATAGTAGTCAATTTCTACAGAAGAGTGACTGAAAGCATCGTGACTGGATACATCACAAACTAGCATGAGATACGCATGACTCAGGACAGAAAAATACATTATACTGGGTCTTTAAAACTGCCCAAAACATTATTGGTACCCATCTACCAAACATCGGTGATACCGGGGAGGTGAGGTGGCTGCACAGAGCCCAGCGGACACTAAAAGACAACACAAACCTCAGCCTGTTCACTCTGCTGTCATCAGGCAGGAGATACAGAGGTTTACACTGCTGTACCATCAGACTGAAGAGCAGCTTCTTCCCTCAGGCTGCGAGTCACTTAATCCATCTTCCTCCATATAAATTATTTTTTATTTTTTACCTCTTGAGCCAATCTATTCCTTCAATCAAAGAGGAATCTAATCTCACTATATAACCTTGTTTCATAATGATATGTAAGTCTCTTATATCCTGTATTTCTTAATTGGCTGCTCATATTACACTACATTATATGTCTTGTTCAACTTTTAATTTTTTTTCATTTCCCAGTCCATTAGTGCAAATGTATGACGCACAAAAACGATGTAAGAGGATGTATCAGACAACAACACTTTTCCACAGTAATCGCTACCTCAAGGTTGAGTGCTCCGTTCACCCAGCTGTCTGTCAGAAACCCAGATCCTGCTTTGTCTGCAGACCTTGACAACCATGGCACAGCTAAATTGATTTTTGGGGAAATGAAAAATGTGAATATTTTTTGTTGGAACCTTTCAGTTTGGTATTGGTTGTGTTCTCAGGTCATTTTTTAGTCTGCATTATTTGTGATTCTAATAATTGTACAGTCATTTGCAAGTTGATTGCAGCTGGCGAGCGATGACTTGTGAGTGCTGTCCTTCTTTGCCTGCAATTATCCAAAGTTTGGCATGTTTCCATTTTCAGATTTTTATAGATGGATCAAATTTACTTTTTAGTGTTATATGTATTGGTTTTTGCACTGAAAGAACATCCAGTCATACATACACACATAAACATTCATAAACACCTCACTACCCCCACCTTCAAATATTCAAGGAAAAGAGAAAGTATGAGAGAAAATTATACAGACACACACAGAAACATGGTTTTAAAAGAGTATTTTGTGTGTGTTTTTTTTAACAGTGCTGCTGTTCCAACAATTTAAAATTTGTATAAAAGTGTCCCATATTCCTCTATATTTATTTGATTTCTCTCTGACCGCTTAAGTTAATTTCTCCAAAGCAGCGCAAGACACCATTTCCTGTAACCAGGCACTTGAATACATAGACCCCAGGTAAGGTTAACTACTTTTTGCAAGACATTTTTTTTCCAATTTCATTTTTCAATTTTCTTTCTTTTTTTAAATTTGGCCCGAGCCATTAATTCTCAATTAGCCACAGCTGCATTTGAGTTAATTCTATGAAACCGAGATTTATTTATTTATTTAACAGAGACAGAGCACATTAATGAACATCAGTGTGTAATACATGATGTAAAAATGCCACAGTTAACAAAATGCTCATTTACATAATTACAAAAACAACCAATCCATACATAACGAATCATAAATGTGCATGTGTATGTATACCAGGTCAAGATGTGTTGGTCTGTCCCCTAGACTGACATATCACTCATGCATACAACAACACAATACAAAGGATACGATGAAAAAAATATTATGAGTGCTGGATATATGTGAGGTGAGCATTTGTATATGAGAGATGCTCTAGAAGGAGGGGGAGCAGCAGCTGTGCTCAACATGGATCTGAGCGGCGGTGAAAGAGATATTCATACCCTTTACTGAAGTAAAAGCACTAATACCACACTGCAAAAATACATATAGAAGTAAAAGAAAATGCAACCATTGAAAATTGAAAATGTTACTTAAGTAAAAGCATGTAGGTATAACCAAGAAAATGTGCTTAAAGCCTTAAAAGTAAAAGTACACAATGCAGAAACATGTTCCCACAAAATGAGGAGGAATGAGGATGAGAGGAGACCAAAGGAAAGCAGCAGAGAATAAACTAAAGAGAAGATAATGCCTTACTGTTGCACCTGTTTCAAAGGTAGGTTGGTTGGATTCTTATTTGATTTATTTTGTGTAAAGATTTATTGATTTTTAATTATTTATTTTAGAGACCACTCCATCATGCACAGTGTAGTGTTGGTTTCTGTATGTGTAGGTTCATCTATACTGTTCCACTCACTCTCCTCGCCTGAAGCGGTCACACATTGATCAAAGGCAGTACCTGGGAAGAAGTGATCAGGGTAGATACCTTATATGGATCAAATATAATCTAGTTCTCATAAAACCATCTGAGGCTCTCCTCTTCTCTGCCTCTTTATAGATACTATGCCACAGTTCATCCTCTGAAGAAGCGCATCTCAGTCCTGGCATGCACCTACCTCCTGTCTGGGATCTGGCTGCTGTCCTGCGGCCTGGTGGCTCCTGCCGTGGCTCACACCTACCACGTGGAGTTCAAGAATGAAGGCTTCACCATCTGCGAGGAGTTCTGGATGGGCCAGGAGAGGGAGCGGCTGGCCTACGCCTACAGCACGCTCTTCATCACCTACGTCCTGCCTCTGTCTGCGCTCTGCATCTCCTACCTGTGCATCTCCGTCAAACTTCGGAACTGTGTCGTTCCTGGACACCACACCCAGAGCCAGGCGGAGGCTCAGCGCATGCGCAAACGCAAGACCTTTCGGTTGGTGAGCCTGGTGGTGGCGGCATTTGGTGTCTGCTGGATGCCCATCAGTGTGTTCAACGTGCTGCGGGACATTGACATCGATCTGATCGATAAGCGCTACTTTCTGCTCATCCAGCTGCTCTGTCACCTGTGTGCAATGAGCTCCTCCTGCTGTAACCCGTTCCTCTATGCCTGGCTGCACGACCGCTTCCGCGCTGAGCTCCGTAAAATGTTCACATGTCGCCGTCGCATCGGAATCTCAGCAAACAACTGCGCCACAGCCAGTGTGGTGTTGTGAGACTAATGTTGGTTGGTGTTTGCTTCTTTGGACAGTTGAGTACTCATGTCATTGTGGTAACGTTAAGATAATGCAGGCTTAGACAGCTGTAGACAGGTATGACTCCTCAGTCTGTATGGCAATCCAGCTTTCACTTAAAGTAGCCACATTATGTGCCACAATTCAGTAGCCCAGTGGCACAAATGTTGCCCAAAACATTTAAAACTGACTTAGGCAGTTTATTTTTGGTGTTAATGGGTAAAAGAAGAAAAACTCATAGAGATGTTCTGATACCATTTTGTCCTTCTGGTACTAATTCCAATACCTGATCTTTGCGTACTGATCCGACATACCAGCGCATTGACCACTAGTAAAGTCTTTTGCTTTGCCCTTGACCCCAAAACTGTTCAGTCCAAACCAGTTCACAATCACAACAAGTCCACCGTGGGTTTTACTGTGGATCCTCCCAAACACAACCCAAATCAGGAAGTAAAGATGCAGAAATATTTGCAGTATTTGTACTTCAGTTGCTAAAACAAAGGCAACTCATGGAGAAATTGGGAATATACAATCGACTGGATTATTCCTGCTCCTCATACAGACCCCAGATACCTTCTGCTGACCACAAGCTGCAGCTGGTTACAGTAACACAGACTTTGCAGCACAATCTGATGCCGAGGTACAGCTGACCATAAAATTTGGTGTACGGCACACTGCTGGGAAGTAGCAGGGTCTTGTCTCAGAGCATTGACTTGTGTACTTGCGATAGCCAAGGCCGCATTTCAAGCAGTATCGGAGGTATTTTCTAATACTGGTATTGGTATCAGAACAACCTTATAACTATCAAATTCACCACTGACAAAAAATGAGAAAAAAATAGCAGGATTCATGAAAAAGTCTTTTTTAACTTCATACTTTCCTTTTCCTTGTTAAGACCTTACACCTACATCAACCACAATGCAGGTTTGGGTGTGTTAATAGTAGAGGCTAATGTGGCCTGGAGCAGAGAAGAGACTCTGTGGTCCACAGAGGTCCAGTGAGCACTTCTGTCTAACTCCATATCAACAGATTTTTTCACACGTAAGTCTTTTACCCTGGCCGACTCAGACTCAAGTAACATCACTTGAGGCAATTCATCAGATTTTGTGCAGCTCCCTCTGGAGCTGCAGACGGCTGTGTACAACTCTTTTTATAAATGCAGTCATGCTCCCTAAGATATGTATTTAACACACTTTGAAGTGTAAAATCAGTGGAGTTCCCCTTTAAGTCTCAATACAGAAGGTTGACCGTCGACTGCCCTGTGTGTTTGTTCAGATACAATCACACTGAATAGCCTTGCTTTTGTAAATTATACGAATTAATTTATCTATTTTGTAATGTCTCTTTCACATGAGGCCAGTTTATTGGTAAAATCTTTGTGTGATCTATTTTTGGTGTTTGGACTTCGGAAAACAATCTGTCTTTTACTAGATTCAAATATTGACTTAATTAAAGCTACTACAAGGAACTTTTGTATTGTGTTGATTTTGGAGCCCCCTGTGGACAAAAGTGGTAGTGTTTTCATTAGGACTGGGTATTGTTTGAAAATTTGTCTGGGAAAATGTTAACAAAGGCTCGTTTCATTTGATTTCACAGAGAAGCCGACCCTTTGGCAGGCATGAAGAATAACTATACAGGTCTCATGAAATGACAGAAACCAATTGCTCAGGGTTCAATGATGTGTTTATAACAGGTTTTGGACAACAATGTAGGTCCATGGCACAGAGGAATAATCTTTATCAGGCTTTATTACATGGCTTTGGATGAGATGAGGACTGGACCCCTGATGGGCTCAGCTGCAGCTCTGGATGAGAAGAACTGGAGGAGAACGGGGTGGAGGAGAGTCACAACAACTCCATGCAGAAATGAGAGAGCAGAACAGATTTAAAGTTTTGACACAACGTGATTGGCTGATGGAGACTGTGGCTGGTTGGTTGACAGAAGGAGTGAATGCTCATGGACAGCTGACTGAGAATAAGTGAGTAAAGAGAGAGCAGGGAGAGAGAGGGACAGTTAGGGATGAGTGAAGTATAAAGATAAGTCTTTGTGATTGAACTTAACCTGAGCTTCATTTTAAATGAATATTTCATGTCAAATTATTGATATTTTTTTGGTAAGTAACCAATACAAAATAAAGACTGACAGGGTGATGCAGGTACTTAGATACACAGTACTTAGTCGGATCAGTTCATTGCTGGTTTTTGTCTTTTCATGGGATTTGCGGACAATAATAAAATATATAATACAGTATTATATTTGTAACTCCACTTTTTAAGAGACTCTCTTTGTAATCACCATGAACAAAGGAAAAAGGATGATCTGCTTATTAGAAAATATAAAGTGCATTTCATTTTGACCTGAAAGGCAGCTATTGTGTACATTAAAACATGCTATATATGTTTCCATGGGAATATTTGTTCCTTATGCTTGTAGTTCTGGGGCAGTATTATATATTATATTATGTGAGAGCCGGTAATTTGTTCACTAAGAAGAAAATAAAACTGCTGGGAAAAGCACATCTGGTTAAGGGAACAACTGGAGTGCTCAATGCAATATGTGGCCTGTTTGAGTGGTTTTAAAATAATATTTGAATTGTTTGTAAGTGGGTTTGCACAGTATGAGGTACTTATCCATAGCCAGTGTATTACCACCAGCAGATGAAAGTCTGCATGCTTAGAGAAGCAGCAGGAGTTCGGGTAAGGAAGCTAAGCACTGTGGACAGGGTCTGGGTTGTTTTGGTATGACATGCTGGTGCTTCACAGAGACCTCTATGGTAAATTATCCTATATTTAGAAAATTTTCAGGGGTTTACCTCTGCATCAGAGAGCCTTTTCTGACAGGAAGCTGCTATTACAACCATGTTTTACAAACCAAATACCGCTCTCCCAAAGCCACCAGACTCCTTTTGCAAAAACAGTAATTTTACCTCACAGAACATGAGAGTTACAGGTTGACCGCCGCCTCAGTCGTTTAGTTTATTCGTGTTATTGTGTGACAAACTGATTTTAATATCTAATACACACATGTAGGATATATTTCTTTCAAAATGCACATAAAATAATTGCAGATACAAACAGTCTGGTGAAATAATTAGTGTCTTTATTTCAGTTAAAACCATGTTATTGCTCAGCATCGACTGTAGTATTGTCATCGTGTCAGACAAACACTCGATACATCAGGCTGCAATATTCAAGCTCTCACTCCAGAAAAAGAAGAGAGGTAACCAGCGACTGTCTATCCAGCAAATCAGACAGAAGAGTCATGAAAAAGGTTCTGAAGGCACAGGTCTGTACATTCTGAAGATTAATATTGCTCAGATCATTTCTGCCAAGGCATAACATAATATTGTCATATAAAGGCGAAGATGCGGGTTTCATTCATTAGTGTAGTTCAAATACAAAGACAAGGCTGGTTGGTTATTACTGTTCCTCTGGTGATTAGTTTTTGATTATCGCTTGGTTTTCATTTTATAAATACAACACAAACATTTTGATTCTGTCCTATAACTTGCATAATATTTCAAACTACAATATGTGTGCAGGCTAAATTACAACCACATGAAAGAAAAACAGCTCTAACTACCGTGTCATTCAAACTATATACAGTACAGAGTAGCTGCTTGCCTCTTATTTATTGCTGGTTTTCTAAATAATACCTCTTTGAAGCAAAAATAGGCACAGTATCTTTTTTAAGGACTGGACAACCAGCTGACATTCGACTGTGGTGAGTAAAAGTAGGAGGAATGTAGTTAAAAAAATAAATGCCATACCATAATGAGCAACAAAGAGAATACAAAATAAGACTTAAGTGGTGGAGGGAAAAGGGAAAAGTCAATGTGCACTTGTTATATACACAATCATATTCTTGTCCCAGCTCATAATAAAGAGCTGAATGCAGTGAATCAAATAATTTATTGCAAATACCACCCTAATTCCAAAAAAGTTGGGACGCTGTGTATAACATAAATAAACAAAGAATGCAATGCTTTGCAAAAACTTTTTGACTCGTATTTGATTGAATACAGTACAAAGACAAGATACTTAATGTTCAAACTGACTGACTTTATTGTTTTTTGTAAATATATTCTGAACTCGATGCCTAGTTTATCAGTGTGAACAATAAATATCTTATTAAATAATTAAATAATCCCTCTGCACAGCCAGTTTCAGGGATCAGAAGCTGGTCAGTCGCAGGAACATCTCAGATAAAAACATCGACATAAACATTTGCACACTGAACTGAGTTACTGTGATTTTATATGAAGCGAACAACACATTTCGCCCGTGGCTTCTTCAGATTCGCTTCTGTTGAGCAAACCTGAAGAAGCCATGGGCGAAATGTGACATTAAATATTTTGTCTCTGTGCTGTATTCAACTGAATGAAGGGTGTAAAGGATTTGCAAATCATTGCATTTGGTTTTCACTTGCATTTCACTCAATGTCCCAACTCTTCTGAACTGGGGTTGTTAAATGAGAGAAATATTACATTCTTAGATCAATATGGTGAATAACTTTGTTTTTTTAAGGTTATGTATAAGATCAATCATCACACAGCAATAAGTTACACAAAACCCAGTGTAAAGAGTAAAAAAAAAAGCAAGATAGTTAAAAAAAACAATAGATTTTCTCTCCATTATTAGTACATTAAATAAAGCTCAACCCAAGTTTCATCAAGTATGGAATATAAATCAAGATGTTGAAAATTCCAGTACCTTAGTGTCAAAACAAATACATTCATTTGCCTATAAAGATTGTTTTTTTTAACGCTTGTTAATAAGTAATCACCATGTTATTAATTCAGAGTCAATTTTCCAGCATTCTCAAACAAAGTTGACTCTGAAACTAAAAAAGTGCATATGCTCTATAAGACCTTCATAGAGATTGTGTCTCTCAGTACACAGTGAAACCAGTACAGACACACACAATAAACACAGCTGGGACTCTCTTCCTCCAGCGGCCGTCACCTTACACTGGTTTAGAGTTAAGGGACTGCAGGATCGAGGGTTTCTCATCTATGACGCGGACCAGCAGGTTGTCGATGTACTCCTCGAGCTCGACGATCTTGGCGTCTTTCCTGGACAGGTCGGTTTGCTGCTTCACCACCAGAGTGATCAACTCTTCCTGTGTCAGCTGAGTGTACGGTCCAGTTTCCACCGAGTCTGGTACCTGAGGAGGGTGAAGAGAAGTGAGTACAAGTGGAAAACAGAAATGTCACTGGATCTTCTGATTATATCTATTTTTTGTAAATATGTTTAGCTGATTTTCAAAGTATTAATCCCACGAGAGCAGAAGATGTTTTGACTCTGGAGGAGCAATAAAATATTTTTTACATCAATAAAGTAATTTTTAAATTGCTATTTTGGGTCAAATGATTGATTTTTTTTTTTTCCTTTAGTGAAGGTAAATGTAAAAGGTAAACTTTATTGTAACAAATTCAGTCCTTGCATTTAATCCATCCTAGTTTTAGGAGCAGTGGGCAGCTGCTGTGCAGAACCTGTGGACCACCTCCACTCATAAGCCACCACCTTGGTCAGGGGTAATGACTGGAGAACTGACCTATCACACATGTTTTTGATGATGAAGGACCCTGAGGAAACCCACCCTGGCACGGGGAGAACATGCAAACTCAACAGAGAGAGGCTGTGGCTGAGCCGGGATTTAAACCCACGACCTTTTTGCTGTGAGAGAAATTGTGCCAAGATAATAGGAAAGAAAGAATATGAGCCCATACAGAGTGTGTGAGGAGGCAGCCATGAAACGAATAACAAAAATCATTGAACCTCTGCCATCGGGAAGAAGACTCTGTGTGCCAAAGTGAAAATCAGACTGCACAAAGCTATCGTTTGTTCCAGCCTCCATCAAGCTGCAGAACTCCAATACTGAGACTCTGTGTATTTATTGCACGTTGCTGTTTTGCACTAACACTTTAGCACTTTTTTGCATTTTAATTGGTTTTATGTCATTGTGTTGTCAGTGTGAAATTCATAGTCAGATGACTCCTTCATGTTTTTAGGACAGTTTATATGAGGCAGCTGTCGAGCTTTGTGTCACACGTTTATGTTTCTGTGATGTTTTTAATCTTATTTTATGTGAAACAATGGACTGTATCACTGTGCCAAAGACAATTTTTCCTGTGGGAACAATAAAGTTTGTGCTAACTCTCTAACTTTAAATCTATGCAGTGAGCGGGTTGTTATTGCAAAATAGACCCCAACAGTGCTGCTCTAACAAATCTATGCCAAACAAGCATTAGTAA
This sequence comes from Lutjanus erythropterus, assembly GCF_056507025.1. Classification (NCBI taxonomy): domain Eukaryota; kingdom Metazoa; phylum Chordata; class Actinopteri; order Lutjaniformes; family Lutjanidae; genus Lutjanus; species Lutjanus erythropterus. The sequence goes on from NC_139326.1 coordinate 6,256,798, forward strand.
CACGCACTGTGTGCCACTTTTAGCTGTATTAAGCCATTTTTTTAATCTAACAAAAAATCCCACAGGCCATTTGTTAAAATCCTCTAAGATCAGATTTTAAATTCTCTCTCTTTTTTAAATTCCAAACGGAGTGTGGATCGATTTTAATAAGTTCATAAATCTAGGATGTCAATACTGTGCAGTTCAAATTCAGTGCAAGGCCTTTTGGTCACTTGTATGGGATTATTTGGAAATTAATTGAATGTCTTTTGTTCAAAGCTCTGGATCTGTAAATAAAGAAAGGTTCTCAGGAAAATCAGGATTTGGTATAATCAAGAGAAAGATGCAAACATGTCTTCTTTGTCGATTTGATCCCTGATAAGATTTGTCAAACTGGTATAACCACGGTCAAAAATGAAGCTTCAAGCTCAATATTTATCAGTATTATTAGAGTCAACTACCACAAGATCTCAGGTCATTTAGAAGCTACCAGTCGTAACAGACTATTTTTATCATGAAGCTAATATTTTAATTGCAGGAAAATGTCAGAGGATTATCTCAAAACAAGCTGACTTGTAAATATACATAATGCAGATGATGTTAAACAGATTTTTTGTAATGTGACCCTGAAGCCCTCCTGCAGGAAAAATCTAATTAACTTGCTTAAGGGGACGTGTCAATAAAGGTGCCGTCGTTTTGGTCCCAGTGTGACTGTACCTGAATCTTCCCTGTTGTGCTGTCCCGGACCTTAATCTCCTTCACAGCAGGGCTGCTGATTGGATGCTGGTTCTCAACTGAGCTCATGGGCTTCACAGGATGAGGCCTGCAAAGAAAAGTGCAAACATTAATATAAAGTGAGGAAACTTGACAGAAAACACTACTGATAAAAAACAATATTAAAAGCAGGAGGAAAAAGTGTTCAAGGGCCAGTTCACCCCAAAATCATAATATATATTTTTCCTTTGGTCTGTAGTGTTTTATCCATTTAGACTGTTTTGGTCTGAGCTATGGAGCTTTGCAGATATCAACTGTAAATATGTCTCCCTTCTCTCCAATATAATATTAAAGAAATCATGAACTGTGTTTACTCAAGATAATCCAGACTTTGTTGTTTCAAGAAGGAAGTACTTTCTTTCTGCAGTAGAATCTACCAGAATTACTTTCATTCTACTAGAAAGAAAACAGTAACCAGTACCTACATGAAATTGAACTGAGTAACACGTTTATTATTTCATGAGACATTGCCATTGTTTGGCTTTTACGATTTTTTTTTTTTTTTTCGTTTTGACACCACAAGATGAGTAACATCTAGAAGACAGACATCTCTACAGATGTTATCTCCAAAACAAAGTCACACCAAAACAGTCATTGAAAATATAGATTTTTGATTTTGGAATGAATTGTTCATTTAACAATTCAATATTTTGCAAATATTCCACATCATTCCACTGTGATCAAAGTCCAATATTCAGAATTAAAGGTGCAGGAAGTGATTCTGGAGAAAGACAGTTGAAATTACCAATGCTTTGGATTGGAGGCTTGAAGATGTTGATTGTTGAGTCTCATTCCCAATGAAGATTAGGGAATGAGATGCAACAATCAACTATCTTACGGACCTGTGACTGACTTAAGTCAACTGCAGGTCCAATCACGTGTTAAATCAAGACTTTAAGTGTCTCTTCACAGGGTAGATTTTCTAAAACCTGAAAACAGAGCAAAGAGGAGGAGAAGAAGTCTAAGTTTTCTCCTGGACTACCTGAATTACATCATGCTTAAAAGTTATTATGGAACATTTGCCCAACGATGTCAAAAACAATGCCTAACCCAGCTTTAACCTCGAAAGGAGGAAAGTGGCCAAGAAACCACAGGCCTTCAAAACAGTCACACCCAAGGTAAATCCCAACACCTGATCTGCTTCCCCATTTAACAACAGCAGGCACATTCCATGTGCAAAGTCTGGATAAAACAGCCTGTTCAATCTCACCTGCGTGCAGATAAGGCTAGCCCACCTCCATTGCTATTCTGAGCACTGACAGGCTGAACCTCAGAGGGTGAGACCCATGCCCTCAAAGGCATCTTTCCACCAGACAAGCCTCCTGCCTGAGGTTCTGGTTCCTCCATGACTACCTGGAGGGGCTCTGAGGTTACAGTGAAAGGTTCAGCTCCAAATAGATCCGGTACAGCTCCGTACAAACGGCTCGGTGTTTTCGCTTCAGCTTGAGGCTTCGGGGTGACAGACTCATTCATGACTGCTCTTGCAGAGAGGCCTTGATTAAGTGTGGTGATGGTTGTTTCTTCTTTATATGCAGGTTCTTGTTGAGACTTGAGAGTTTTATTATCGGGGTGAGTTGTGGAAGGAGGAATCTGGTTTCGTCTCCGTGAATTCCTTCTTTGGAAAGCAGGACTGTCTTCATCTTGTTTGTTTGAATCGCTGCCATTAAAACTAGCAAATGGATCTGTTAGTTTCTCTTGACCAAAAATATCATCAAGATCATCTGGTGTAATTCCTCTGTCTTCAAGTTTCTGCTCTTTCTGTGCACTGCCCATGAAAAAGTCATCTTTTTCTTTGTTCTGCTTCGGCTGAGCCCAGGAATCTTTAGAAAGAAGATCAGTACTGGGGAACGGATCAAACTCTACAAAGTTCTCCTTTGTCCAACTGTCTTTTTTGTCCAAGCTGCTCATATTTGAACTCGATAATGTCTGTACTGGTGTCACAGCTGAATCTTCTTGTTGTACTGGCTCTTTGCCACTAACCCTCTGTCTGGGTTTGGCTGTGGGTGCCTCTTTGTTCACTGTGACTTGCACATTTCTTTGATCATCTGGCGATGGGGTATCCCAGTCTGCTGGGCTTGTTGGTCTGGCTGCAGGTGATGGGTGCAACACCTTCCTCGTGCCCTCCCTGGACCTCACTGGGAGACTTTCCCTGCTTGAAGCATCTGTGATCGCAGATCCTGGGACTGCAGACGGACTCGGCCTCAAGGCAGATTGCTGGCTCTGTCTTTGACTGGAATCTGACCCTGATCGAGGGAGTGGAGGAGGAAGTGCGACTGATTTAGGGGGAGGAGGTGCGACTGATTTAGGGGGAGGTGGGGCCGCTACTTTCTTTGATGACACCGGTTTGGTCTCCAGAGGTTGTGGCTGATAATGCCTCATAGCAGGACTGTCCTGCTCAAGTGAAGGACTGACAATGGGTTTGTGGTCCTCTGGGCCGTCCACACTCATTTCTGGACCCAGAAATTCAGGCGGAAGGTCCCTGTGTCTCTGATTGACCTCAGCGATTATGTGGTCCCATCGAGTGTGCCCTTGTACTCCATGTCTCTTTTGAGGAAACAAGGTGTCATAATCAGGAAGAGGTAGAGACATTTTTTTGCCTTGCTGCGATCCATCGACATCTACGTATGCTGGATTACTGAGCTCTCTGACAGGAACGTTATTTCCAGGGGGCAGGGGGGCTCTCTTCTTCTTATCTGCCATGGTGGGTGAAGATCCCACCGAGGACAAATCGTCTACGCTGCCACGAGGGGAACCAGACGGGCTTTGGCTTATGTTTGGCGGCGCAAGGGAGGAATGGAGGTTGGAAAAAGTATCAGGGGACTCAGATGGGACACTAGAGAGAGTGGACTCAGAGGAGGCTGGGGAAGGACACAGTTGACTGGGGGTTTGGGAGTCAGTAGGTTCAGACTCCAAAGATTCAGCCAATCTGCCAAGGAGTGAAAACAAAGGCCTAAAGAGTCAGAGTCAGTGTGACCATCACAACACCTAAAGTCATTTCCACCAGTGTAAAACCCATCACCAACTAATTGTAAATAATAATAACCAAAACAAATAAATTCCGATCTACAGACAGTTCTAGGAGTGTAACGATACCAAAAACTCGAGGTACGATAATACCATGATAGAAAGTCCAGAACTCAATATTTATTGCAATGATTAAAAAAAGACTGTGAAAAATGATGACTTGAAAAAAATGGGGTGTCACATTTTCAATATTAATTTCAATATTAAACTGAAAATCAATCAAAATAGCTTTTAATTTCAATAATCAAAATCAGAATCAGCAATTCTGTCAAAATTTGCAAAAATTATCTTTGGCAATGAATGAATTATAAGAATTATAAAAACAATAAGTATGAACACCTGCAAAACAAAAACAATGCAGCAGCCAGTAGCAGTCCTTTTACAAAATTAAACGAAAATAAAAGAATCACGTAATATCACAATATTCGATATACTGTTACATCCCTAGACAGTTCAATATTTACTGAACTATATATATAACTAACTATATAACTATATATGATAAAATCATTTGCTGATTAAAGAATTCAATGTCAATGTCCAACCCACAGACAAAACTTTGAAAATTCACATGCCTTGTGGTTACCGTTTCTATTTTTAGCTCTGACATTCTCCTACTGAGAAATTTTGACTGTCCAATTAAAAGACTACAATGTGACATTTCTTAAAGATTATCCCAATTAGACTGTACTATGTAGTCCAACATGGCATCAAAATGTAACAAAATATGACAACTTACTAACACAAACAACTCGAAATGCCTTGGATAACATCTGCTGTCTAGGAAAAAAAATCTTTAAAACAAGAGATACTGTAAGATAACAAGCACAAGCCCCTTACCATTATGACTCAAACATGAAAAATCCAGTCCGATCCAGTCACAAACAACTATCAAAAAGTCTAAAATCAAAATACAATCACCTAAGACGTCCACATAGAAGGTGAGACTGTGGCTCAGTCACAGCTTATGAGCTCTGAGTCCACTACCTGTTCCACAACATCGTCACAAACACAAACCACACCCAGATTCTCATCTGTACAGACACCAAACTGGTCCAACTGGTTCATCAACCGTTGGGTAGAAGTCAAAGTTTTGGTAATTCAAGACAGTCACAAGGACGAAAAGCTGTGAAATTCCCAAGTTTCAGTGTTGGCAGAAATGGTGAAGAAGGAAACCCAATAATCACAAGTGTTTGACTTCTCTCAAATTACATTTCTTGACTGTATGTGCCTCTTACTTAGATGGAGCGTGGATAAAAACCAGCCCCCCAACACACTTTTTTCTAACTTGTAGTTAGTGTGAGGCGTCTTTTTGGCTGAATAAAATGCACATCCCACCAAAAAGGTAGTAGACAAAATGTGCAGTGTCACTTGTGAGCCTGTTGGAGGCAGTAGTCAAATTCAAGTCAAGCAAGTCTAACAATAGTGTGACTGTAAGCAACTACTAAGCATCCCCAGTGTCGTAACACTGACATAACAGCAGCATTATTACATAACATTCATGCAGAGAAAGGCTGAACAATTAATCACGTTATGGGCCAGTGCAATCTTACAATTCCCAACCTGAGACATTATAGTCACACAGAAACGGAAGATTTTACAAATGTTTTTAAAAGGTTCAAAAAGGTCCCCTGGATGAAACTGGCAAGTGTGTGCCATATCCAAAGTGCTATTTTTTTTATATACAGTAAAATGTGTCACAATATATCATCATAAATTAAACATTATGGTGCTACAGAGATTTCCTGGCCTCCATATTTTTTTTCAGTGAAAATTAAATGCAAAAATGACGTTCGCTTTAGGACTGCAGAATTACTCACAATATTATCGAAATTGCAATATGGCTAAGTGCAAATAGCAGAACCCTACAGTTTTTTGAGAAAGATAAAATGTGTGACAAAACAGGATTACAATGAAGTATGTCCAGGCCTAAAAATCTTGTTCTCTCAAGTTTGTTTGGCACAGACGCCTACAAATGTCACATCATTATGATTTTCATAGTTTTTTTGTGAAAATGAACACTGTGATGCAAAAATGATCATTCCCACTAATCATATTGCATATCAAAATTGCAATTTCAGCCAAAATAAATGCATAATATAATTGTTTTTCATATCATGCATTCCCAGTTCCCACTAAAATCATGACTCAAATCACACTTGCAAAGCAAAGCACATTGTTGAAAATATATAATGCAACTAAATAAGAAGAATGCCTACTGTACCTGGGTTTGACTGCAGACACTTTAGCGGTGCGGTTGAGGAAGACCATGGCAGAGGGGGTTTGAGGGTTGCGGCTGGGTTTCTGATGATCAGCTGGGCTGACTGGAGGATCTTTGCTGAGGGGGATCTCCTCGAACGGGTTGGTGGAGCGGTGGTAGATCAGTAGATCAGGTTCTCTTGAGTCACTGCGGGGGGTTTCTGTGGGTAGCTCCTCTTTTTGCTGCACCTCCTCCTTTTTCTCCTCCTTCTTTCTGATGATCCCGAACAGAGTCGTCAGCCTGTCGCTCATGGAGGCCTCCTCCTGTCGTTTCTGCTCCTCCGCTCTGCGACGCTCCTCCTCAAGCCTCTGGTTCTCTGCTGCTTCCAGCATCCTGCGTTCTTCTTCTTGCCTTCTCCTGTCTTCCTCCTCTTCCTCCCTCTGTTTCTTCCTCCTTGCTTCATCTTCCAGGAAGCGTCTCTTCCTCTCTTGTTCTTCTTGTAGTCTGCGCTCCTCCTCCTCCTGTAGCCTCTTGGCCTCCAGCCTGTACTTCTCCTCTTCCTCCAGCCTCTTGGCCTCCGCTCTGCGCCTCTCTTCTGCCTGCCTTCTCTCCTCCTCCTCTTGATGGCGCTGTTGCTCCAGTAATGCCCTGTCTGACTCTGTCTGCAGGGAGGGGACAGGTACACTTTTAAAGGAATCTGGATCAGAGGTGTGTTTGCGGACGTCCTCCACAGAGCCTTGGCCTGAGCTGTTCAGACTGAGAGTGGATCCACTCTTGGACTCCTCCTCTGTGTACACGTGGCTGCCGTTGATGCACAGGTTGTTCGAGTCACTGTTGCTCTGCTTGGAGCGACCCAGTAGGGAGAACGGACCCTGAGACACCCTGCTGTCAGAGCTGCCTGTCCGCTTGTGTCCCAGGAATTTGAATTTCTTCTTACCTGCGGGAGGAGAGACAGTGAAGCATGAGGTCATTGTTGACATGCAAAGCAACTTTATTTATCTTCCACTGTACAGCAGAGGACAGAGAGCTGTCGACATACAGTACACACTGAGATAAGAAAGACTGAACTGATACTTCAGATTGTTAAGTGGGGTTGTTTGAGGTATTTATCTAACAGTGTATTATCTACAGTAGATGGAGGCCCACACATTCACAGTTTGGTGTAGGAAGCCACCATTATTATATGAGTCAAATACTGCTCTCTCCAAACCAGCCAGAGTCCTTTAGTGAAATTTTACCTCTCAGAACACAGGAGTTGCTGGTCTACCACTGCCTTAATCTGTTAGTTTGTTTGTGTTATTGTGTTATTTTGTTGTTTTAAAGGGTTATTATGAATTCACTGAAGTTATGCACCAACACAAACAAACAAACTGACCGAGGCAGCGGTAAACCAGGGAAAACCCTGAAGAAGAGAAATTATTCTTGCATACACGATGCTAATATTTATTTTTTTAAGTAGGCCTTTTTTGAATGGATAATGTTTTTTTCCTGCTGGCTCTGTCCACAGCAGTACATTACTTATCTTCTGTGCTGGTGCCCCTCTCTGCTTCTACAAACTGGCTGGCATCTACTATAGGTAATACAATGACTATGGATAAGCACCTCACACAACCTCTCCTAAAAAAATCCACACTATCCCTTTAAATTACCTTCAGGAGACTCCACGTTGAGGCCAGACGAGCGGCTGCCACTGAGAGATGAATTCTTCTCTGGAAGTGACCCCAGTGTCGACATGGACTGCGAGACGTTTCGCTGCAAGTTAGATTTGGGAGCAAAGAGCGTTTTGAGCTTAGATTTCTTTTTCACTCCTGGAGACTGGTTGAGTGACTGAGCATCAGCCTCCCCTTCGCTGTCTGTGAGGACCTGGCTGACAGAGGGAACGATGGCCGAGGCAGAGTCAGAGAAGCCATCCTTTTTCTTCCCACGGACCTTGTCCTTCAGCTTGGAGATTCGCGAGCGAGGTTTGTCCTGCATAGAAAGGTCGAACATGCTGGCTGACATGTTGTTTCTCATAAATTGGATATCTAGCAGAACCTCCCCTCGTGGCTTGTCCTCTTTTCCGGTCTTGTCCACCAGCTTGAACCAACTGAAACAACAGATAAAATTGATTAGATGTTTAAGAATTACTTTTGCAACATCATAGGGATTTTCCGAATAAAAAATGGGCTTTTTAAGTTTTAAACATGGATATCTTGTTCATTAAACTGCAAAAAAAAAACAAAAGAAAACACATGGTATCTTTTCTGTCCCTTGTCTGTTTTTGACATGCTCCAATTTATAACCTTTGTAACTTCGTAATGGCAAGGTGTCCTTTGAAAAAGAGATCTTTATCTCAAAGGACTTCCTGCTTAAATAAAGCCCCATATTCACCCTTCAAGACTTGAACAGTGGTGAATTCATATGCGCTGTCTGAAGTCAGTGCTGCCACCCTGAGAAACCTCGGGATCGTTTAAAACATGATGATTGTGTTTTTGTTATGCATGATGATATTTTTTAGATTAAGTGATTAGTTGTTAGACAAATATAATCTCAAAGTGAACACTTCTAATTAGATTCAATAGTCAAGTATGTAAAACAATCACTTTCTCTGATTTGCTTTCAGAACAGTTTAATTAATTGGGTTTATAACAGTAAAAAAAAAAAAAATGAATTGATTTCTAAATAATGAAAATAATCTTGAGTTGCAGGCTTTTTCAGTCCATTGCGCTCAAATTCTAACAAACAAGAGGTGATATAATTAAATTATAGCTTCAACAGTCAATTTTGACAGCTGCTTTATTGTCAAGTAATTTATTAAACAAATGCTTCTCAAACGTGAGGATTTGCTGCTTTTGAGTTTCTACAGTTTATCATTATGATAGAAATGTCTTTGATCAGACTGAAGGAGCAATATGACAACGTTGCTGTGGGCTTTGGGAACTTGATGTGAGCATTTTTCACAATTTTCTATTATCTTATAGACAAAACAATTTATTAAAAAATAAAAAAAATAATTGACAGACTCATCACTAATGGATATAACCATTAGTTGCAGCTCTACCAGGTGGTAAAAAAGAACTTACACTATTAAACTATTTTAATAATCAATTAATTGTTAAAGTAAATTGTCATGCAAAATGGTAAAAAATGCTCTCTTCAGCCTCTCAAATATGAAGATTTCCTGATTTATCATATTAAATTTAATATCTTTGGGTTTTAGACTGATAAAACAAGACATTTAAAGACATCACCTTAGACTCTGAAAAACTGAGATGGAATTTTTTCACTATTTTCTGATTTTTTATAGATGCAGCAGCCCTATTTATGACAATTAACTTTAGTCTCTGTTGTTCTTTAAGAACCGCTAATAAAACAACTTTTATAGGAACAAGTAAAAAGTTACTGTGGGCGAGTAGATTTCCAACAGACATCGACACTGAACCCTGCTGATGCTGCGAATTTAAGTCCCTATAATTATTTTATGTTTAACGGTGTATTATTATTGTTATTACTGCAAACCCAGAGGGCTGTTTTGATCATGAGTTTACTCTTTAATACAGTAGTTTGACTTTAGATTGGCTCTATAAAGTTACTATGGAAACAAAGCAATGCATAGGTTCACTTAAAATAGCATTACATTAAGTTAAATGCAAGCTGAAAATGAAAAATAACATACTATACATAAATCCTCAACATAAATAACTTTCTGAATCTGTTGGTGTTTGCCTGCCTGTGTCTTATTAGACCGCAGACTGACAGGTGTCATTAACTAATGTACAGCTTGTTCCAGTTCCTGTTGGGAGCGCCATGCCAACCGCAGATAAAGCCTGACAATCACAGCTTTGTTCACACTCCCCCCTCATGTCCTCTCTGTTGTACAGGATCAGCCCTTATTGTCTGCAAGGGAAAGGTAGGAGTGTTCTGGAGAGCCCTTTTTAAAACTATGCCAAAACAAGCAATTACTGCCATTACATACAGACACTTCCTGCTGGTATAATTAAAGCCTCGCTATTATTAGATATACTAATACTATAGCAGAAGTGCCCATTATGGTGAGCCTTTCCCCTTTTGAACTGTTTTGTTCCACAGCAGAGCCCTCCAACTGTTGGTTACACACATTTCTCTACACCGATTCCACTTTTTTTAAACACAGTTCATACAGTTCCCTGTGCACAACAGTCAATCTAACATCTAAAATGCACTCAAAATGCAACCCAAACACTTTACACACACCTCAGGATCAACTCTTGTACCAAAACACTGACAAAATTTGTTTCAATATTTATCCTAACACTATCCCACTCATTACACAACAACCTAAAAAAACAATACATGTCCCTAATGTCTTTTAAGCATTATTTATTTATTTATTTATCACAAACCAAGATTCCATGACAACAGAAAGGTCTCTTATTTATTGCATGGATTGTGCTACTTTATGGTAAATTTCACAGAAACTAGAGTAATTCCAGTATTGCAGCACAAAACTAGACATATTTACGGTGGCCGACAAGTGCAAACGCGCTGCATATACAGACAAGCGCTGCAAATACAGAAACGCGCTGCATATAAGAAAACAGATGCAAAAGGAAAACGCTGCAAATACAGAAACGCGCTGCATAAACAGAAACGTGCTGCAAATACAGAAACGCGCTGCATATAGGAAAACAGATGCAAAACGAAATCGCTGCAAATACAGAAACGCGCTGCATAAACAGAAACGTGCTGCAAATACAGAAACGCGCTGCATATAAGAAAACAGATGCAAAAGGAAAACGCTGCAAATACAGAAACGCGCTGCATAAACAGAAACGTGCTGCAAATACAGAAACGCGCTGCAAATGAGAAAACAAATGCAAAAACAAAACGCCGCATATACAGAAACGTGCTGCAAATGAGAAAACAAATGCAAAACGAAAACGCCACATATACAGTCACACAACGGAAGTGCTCCAGGCCTCTAGGGGCAGTGCTGAGCTTTCCCCCGAGAGACAGACAACGGACGAATCAACCTGCGGAGGAGAGGAATAGGCCTACGTGAGAAGTAGAAAGTTATTGGTGAGAGGAAAATTGGAGGCGGGAGAGGCAAAAAATCAGAAAATGTAAATCCGACAAACAAACAAAAATGTAAAAATGTAAATCAGCTGCACTTTCATAATACAGTAAAAGATGAGGGCCACATGTGGAAAAAAGAAAGAAAGAAAGAAAAAGAAAAAAGAATACTTTTTCATGTAGCCTCTCAAGCCTCCAATTTTCCTCTCACCAATAACTTTCTACTTCTCACATAGGCCTATTCCTTTTTTTTTTTTTTTTTTTTTTTTTTTTTAGTTTAAAAAACAGTTACGGGATGTTTATTCTTCATAATTACGTTTCCCCTTTCGGGATTTTTTTTATTTTATTTATTTATTTTTTTAAACAAACTTTATTGTCATGTTGAAGACATACAAGGAAACATGACATATAAGCAACATGACAACACTCATACATAAAACAACAGTAAAGTACAGGGAGTGCATAATACATAACAGACAGTAAGGATTTTATCTAGTAATATGTGCCATTTCACGTAGGCCTATTCCTCTCCTCCGCAGGTTGATTCGTCCGTTGTCTGTCTCTCGGGGGAAAGCTCAGCACTGTCCCTAGAGGCCTGGAGCACTTCCGTTGTGTGACTGTATATGCGGCGTTTTCGTTTTGCATTTGTTTTCTCATTTGCAGCGCGTTTCTGTATATGCGGCGTTTTCTTTTTGCATTTGTTTTCTCATTAGCAGCGCGTTTCTGTATTTGCAGCGTTTTCGTTTTGCATCTGTTTTCCTATATGCAGCGCGTTTCTGTATTTGCAGCACGTTTCTGTTTATGCAGCGCGTTTCTGTATTTGCAGCGATTTCGTTTTGCATCTGTTTTCCTGTATGCAACGCGTTTCTGTATTTGCAGCACGTTTCTGTTTATGCAGCGCGTTTCTGTATTTGCAGCGTTTTCCTTTTGCATCTGTTTTCTTATATGCAGCGCGTTTCTGTATTTGCAGCACCTGTCTGTATATGCAGCGCGTTTGCACTTGTCGGCCACCGTACATATTCACTGCACATGCATGTATAGGACAGCCACAGATACAGATATACAACATGTCCAAAACACCTGGAAAATAATCTTTTTGTATCCCTGCTCCATCCCTCATGACCTTCTGCAGATGTGTTGAGACTTCCAGGTTTCATTGCGCCTAAGAGAGATTTCTGATACAAATAATATAAATAAACTTTCCACCTCCATGAGGAAAACAGCTCCTCTATGGTAGTGGTTCTCAAATAGGGGTCTGTGACATGGCCTGTCAAAGGTTTTCAGATTCTTTCATTTAAAGACACTGTAAAGCAACAGTAACAGGACGAAGCTGTGTGCACATGAGAGAGACATGCAGGTTCAGGTGGATGAAGTGAGCCATTTTAGCATCTCTGTTCGCTTCTCCAACTTACTGAATCCATCATTTTAATAGCAATGTGCAGGCGGGCGCACCTGGCTCTTCTGGGGGATAGGAGATGACACAATGATTAGTTTCATTCATGCAACGCCCAAAACACACCTATGATTAATTCAGAGATTAAATACAATCTCTTTGCGCCTTGCACCTCACTTTGTAGTCAGAGTATGCACTGATTAAACAGCAAAGTGATGATGGACACACCCTTAATACCTGTGCATTATATACCTTTGACCATGTGTTAGTGATCGGCTAAATACAGCTCTAGAGCTAAATATACCATATATACATGTATATAAATTTTCCTCCCACTAGTCGAGCGTGCATCACCCACACGTTATCCATCAATGGTAGAAACCGGCACTCTCTACATGAGTATTCTGTGTTGAAATGGGGCAACTATTTTTCAATGAATTGAATGAACTTTATTTCCAACACTTTTTTAAAAGAATAAAATAAATTTGAAAAAACAAAACACCACAAAAAATAACCAGTACTTTCACAGTAATAAAAGAATAAACAAAACAACAAGTTAGCAGTAAACCTATACAAAACAAAACATGTCCAAAAAGGAGCAGGAGTCCTTTTGGATATCAAGGGATGAAAATAGGCCCAATTAGGAGTTCAGGCATTTTGTTTTTTGAATTATTTTTAGATTGAATTGTAGCTGAATGCAGCAAACTGCACTTTAATAAACAGATTTTGGACATAAATGTAACAGTATATACAATAATATGTAAACAGAGTTGTGGTGGTGCTTGAGTTTGAGTCTATGAATGTTGTGTCAGAGCAATGAGACGGCATCTGCACTTCAGTCCACGTCAACTTCTGTTCAGCTGATGGAGATCTACTGAACCCATTATTGAGAAATGTCTGTTACTAACTGAAAAAACTGTAAAGGGCACTGTGCAATTTCCTCTTTGATAATTTTGTTACACCTATTAAGCTTCGATCTAATCTTATAAGAGATAAACTGTAGTGCAGAAAAGATATCTCTCGCTGAATTTACATACAGAGCACAGTGTGCCATCAACCAGACAGTTATTCACAGTTCAGGTGGAGTTTACTGCTGCAGCATTCACTTCAGTGTCATGCACTGTTGCAGACATCCAGACCGGCTCTTCTTAGGATAACAGCCAGGAAACAAGTCTGGGAGTGAACCAACATTCCTCAAACGCTCTCCAACGCACAGGGAGGAGCTGCGCAATGCGTGATGTAATGAAAGTTACACTGAGTCTACTTCAAACAGCTCTTGTTTCCCACCCTAAACTGAGCAAGCCAAGACAAACAATCGCTAACTGAGTCTGAGCACAAGGACAGATAAATCACAGTTTCTCAAGTCAGCACAGAAAACTCTTAGTTGTTCTTTTGTCTGTGTGGATTACAGCAGAGAACACACTCAAGTTGACAGTACACAGACAATGCATTGTTGAGGTTATTAACTGACTGACAGGGTGTACATGTTCTGTTCTGTTAGCGTCCAGCCAAAGAGCCGAGCCCACTGTGCACGCTCACCGAGTCCTGCTGGACAGGTTCCCTAACTGTCAAGGGCACTTCTCTTGTCTCATGTCTAATGATTAACAGGAGAGCCTGTGTTTATCCTCTGAGTCAACACCAGAGTGGATTCAGGCAATAAAATAAGCTGTAAAATGCAGATGGATTCCTGCAAAATATCGGTTTTACACTCACTGACACCACACGCTAATATTTGTAATTGTGTTTCACAAGTTTTCAAGGATGTAACGACGAGTGCAGGAAAGTTTATGAGATCATATTTTGTTGGAATTCTCCGACGGTGATTCTCATGCTGGCCGAACATAAACAATACGTCAGGATGGGAGATATTTTAGTGTCTCTGTTTACAAAATAAATATCACGGCTTAAGTGTCTGAGTAAAGGAACCTGACTCCGGAGAACCGACTCTGGAACAACTGGAATTAGTCCAATATTGTAACTCAATAACTATTTTGATAATGGATTCATCACTCAAGTCATTTTTCAAGCAAAAAAGGATCTTTTTTTTTTGTTATCAAAAATAATTGTAGACTGAACGTCTTTGTGTTTTGAAGAAAACATGTCTCCTTGTACTTTAAAGCTAACTTTGTTTTTTTCAACATAGAACCCATTCTCCCATATTTCTGGGTCTAAATGACTAATGGGGAAACAATTTTTGAAATCGGTCCAGTGTTGAGCGAGACTGCTGCAGCCATCAGCCGTAAAAGGGCTGCAACGTAATCTCCCTGGCTCTACACGCCACCTCTCCCCGCTTCTCTGATGTCAGACCTCCCTCTCGTTCCTCTCTGAATATTGTCACATCTAAGACGGTGAATTAAGGGTTTATTTCCGCCAAAGCAGAGCTGGTGATTGCTGGAACAGTGGAAAGGTGATGATGATTATTTTGTGAATGATGCGAGTTTTACAATGATAAAATTCCTGTTTCTATAAATGGAGTCTGGTGGGTTTGGTTAAAGTGATAAACATCCGTTTCTGTTTAAACAAAAAAAAAAGATCTTACTCTTTAACCAAAAGGTCTCTCTCTGTAGGGATCCTTTCCATAATGCTGTCAAACACAGAACACTAATCTAAAGGCCAAAAAAGCATTCTTAGTGGATGTACTTTGCAGTTGCCAATTGCCTGGTTCAGGGCTGCCAGGCGCAGAGGTTTTCACTCAGTACTGGACCAATTTAAAAAATTGCTGTCCCCATTAGTCACTTAGACACATGGGAAAACATGAGAAAAATAGTGTCCTGGCTGAAAAATAACAAGGTTACCTTCTAAGGTGACTGTGACTTGTTTCAAGAATGGTAACTTTGCATGATTTTTTTCTAATCTTATGGGTGATATAAAATAATAGAGTAATCAAGGAAATAAGCAGTAGATTGAGCAATAGTAGGGGTGCAATGGATCACAAAACTCACGGTTCAGATCATATCACAGCTTTCTGACTCACAGATCAGATCATCTTTCAGATCAATAAAAAAAAGAGAGAAAATGCTGCGGTGTAGCCACTTCTCTCTGTCTCTAATTACCACTAGCAATAGTAAATACTGTATAATACTAATAATAATAATGTACACTTTATTCAGAATAACCAATCAACACTGAAGTCTGTGTCACAGAAATGCTGCAGGCTGCTCCTGTGAGTGACAGCTGCATGTCAGAGGGAAAGCAGCAGAAGAGGTGGTCAGGATTTCACTCGATGGAGGTGAAACTGACGGCTTTTAAATCAGTCGCTCTTCCTTTTTTTTTGTGGCACAGCAGAGCACTTTAGAGTGAAACACAGAGCGCATCGGGTTCCTCTTTTCACAGTCTTTTCTTTTTACTCTGGAGATTGAGGGGGTTATTACTTTAAAAAACTACATGCGAGAGTAAAACTCTAATTCACACTATGAATGCTGTGTTTAGTCCGCTGATCACATGTGGGCCGAACCGTGGGGGCTGAACCGAATGGGTCAAGGGCCAACTGTAATCCATTGCACCCATAATCTGTAATGAGAATAATGGTAAATTTAGCCATAAAAATAATCCATTACTGGCTACACTTTTTCAGAGAATTTTAAGAAGATCCTTTTTGTAAAAACTGCTAGGATTTAGTGGCATCTAGCGGTGAGATTCCAGATTGCAATCAGCTCATCACTCTCCCCTCTTCCAAGTGTGCAGGTGGAACAGTGGCGGCTGCAAAACTTGCACAGAATGCAAAATGTGTTATCCAGAGCCAGTGTTTGGTTTGTCTGTTCTAGGCTACTGTAGAAACATGGCGGTGCAACATGGCGGCCTCCATACAACAGGACCCACGCCCTCTGAATAACTGATTCTAAGCTGATGAAAACACAACAGTTCTTTTTTTGCAGGTTATAACACACTACTGAAAACATACTCAGAAAATTATATTCATTTCTGCCACAGTCTGCTAACAGGTTTCTATAAATCTTACACACCAGACCTTTACTTAAATGATTTTCCCAGCAGTTTCAGTGAAGGCTAAGTGAATGGAAATGAAAAAATATTATAGATTTTACACATATAGATGTAATATATACAGTAAAATATGTATAGCACATTACTCTAAGCTAAATGTGTGCAGGGAGCTAGTTCAGAGATACAGTATTGAGTCAGAAACTAATAAATAACCTTTGGACAAACCTTTTTTTATGTATTTGATGTATGTTAAACAGCAATATTAAGCTATCTAGGCTCAACCATTCAGTCTCTATGGGATCAAATAGCATAATCATGATCACATCCAGGGTTTGAGAGAAATACATTAGATTTTTACAAAGCCTTGTCTGATGAGAGACCCACAGTCTCAGACTTTGGAAATCCCTGTGATAGCCTCTAAAAATAATCCTTCAGTCTAAATAGTTACCGAGTTATTCATCTTACTGTCTGATGACCTGTGCCTGTAAATGACTCATGTTTTCATACAAACTCATATATATGGCCCTGTGACCTCATTTCATCTCAAACGCACTCCATTGTGTGAGAGGCAATGGCAGAGTTTTCTTTCAGCAGAACAAAGTCCTCCATGTCACACCCTGTATCAGCACCACAGAGACGCAGGACGGTAATCGAACACCACTCGCTTCAAGGCGAAAACAGCAACATTCAATACCCAGCAGCAGCCTGCATTCTGGCTCTTAAAGGAGACAGAGGGAGGAAGCCAAGCG
The DNA here is from genome assembly GCF_056507025.1 of Lutjanus erythropterus. Lineage (NCBI taxonomy): Eukaryota > Metazoa > Chordata > Actinopteri > Lutjaniformes > Lutjanidae > Lutjanus > Lutjanus erythropterus. The sequence goes on from NC_139326.1 coordinate 6,273,890, forward strand.
AGGAGACTGAAGGAGCTCAGACTTGGAAGGAAAAGTGCAAGGAATGAACTTTGTCGTGAAGTGTAAAAACTTACTGAGCAAACAGAAGATAATGTTTCAGATATGACGAAACAATAATCAAGTGAATGAGGTCAGACTGTACCATGGCTGCCCTTCGTTGAGTGACTGCAAAGAACTTACAACCCACAAGTCACTCACTCTTTACCAAAGGTCATTTCAAAATTAAAGGCCACATTTGGAAAGGTTTACCAAAGTCTATTTTAAACCATCTTTATTTTTAAATTCTCTTACATAAGAGGGTGTGTGTATCCCAATTCAACACTAACGCAGTGTTTTATTTTGATGGCTGTTACACCAGCGTTACACCCATGCTGCGTCAAACCACACATGTCATCCTGGCTCATTTAACATATCTGGGTGTGAGCAGACACGCCGTGTTGCCGGTAAACAGCCCTGAAGAATGTGCACGAGTAACATCGGCAGTGTGAGAAAATGATTTTCAGCTCGGTCTCCATCACAAGGCTGTTCGCACCAAGTTATGAAGCGTCACCCAAATGTTAGGGTCGGTCCAGCGAAGAAAGAGAAGGCAGAGGGAGGTGCCGAGATCAGAATAATCTTGGACAGCTTTCCCACAATCTCCTTTGTTTCTGCTTTTCTTCTCAGACACTGATAAGACGAGGAAGGTGGACTCAATTTGTGCTGTTTTCCAGGTTTCTGAAATGGAAAGTCCCACTCAGCTGATAGCAGAAAGTGGTGAGAAGATTAGAGCCCTGATGCCTTCCCCCTCCCTCAACTTAGCAGGAGCATCTTGCAGAAACCTACATCAGGTCACATGGTAAATCTTTTGATGCTATAAAATTTGATTGTTCAGATTAGAATACATAAGAAACACTACTGGGAAGCTATAAAAGGGTTTAAAAACCTCAAGAAAAAACAGGAGGTAATGGACCCACCCTTTAAAGGAGCTATATATAGTGACTGCATGTGCAAAAATTAATAATGAGGTGAAAATTAGTACTGAAGTGCAAATAATGAGTTGGACAGACTGACCCACACCTCCTCCTGTCCCCTCAAATCTCAGCTGGGAGACGTGTGCAGGCAGTGAATTCAGCATTCACTACACCCAATAAACAAAATAAACTCACACAGTGTCAATAAATTAAATAATTTCCTTTAAAAACACAGAAATACAACCGTTCACCTTCTGAATTCAAGTTTCTCTCTTTTACCAAACTAAGACAAACTGAATTGGCTCTTTGTAAAACACATTTCATGCAAACTCGACAGAAAAACATGTAAAACTCACTGTCTAACTAAACCGTAAACTAAATTGTCTTTGTTTGTCCACTTTTCCAACAATCACCAACTCCGGTTTGGTCAAATTAAATCCTTAATTCACTGTATGGTTCGGCTTGAAGGGTCTGTGCTGTGACAGTAGATGAGAGCATGTTGCAGAGCCCCAAAAATCAGCCAAAGAAAAAGACAAAACAACTGGCAATGGATTCATCCTATCATCGATGGACAACACTGATCCAATCACCCAACCCTATACTGGACTCCATCACCAAACTGCTCAATTTAACAGTTATAACCATCTACAAGATTATTAATGACTTCCTACAACTCATAAACAGACACTTAATCATTCACCATTTGGCATTAATTTGAACTCTAACTATGAAACAGGCAAACAAAGACAGTTATCCTGAGGACACTGCGGCTGCAGCGTTGTTGTCAGAGAAGCAAATATTAGCAAATCGGTTTTCTAATTTTCACTGTTATTTGTAAAAGGGATGAAATGATAATTACAACACACAGAGACAAAATTCCAGATGATTAGTATCACCATTTCAGATTATCATAATAATCATGTTTGATTACAGTGCATTGAGAAACTAATGGCAAGTACAGTCCAGCATCAACCAAGGTTAGCAACAGTCTCTAAGACACAGGTGTGGTGTGCAGCATGAGTTTGTTTTGCATCAATGAAAACAATGACATCACACAGGACATGACGTCATTTCAAATCGTTGAAAAGTCTCCAATGTAAAATTTGGTGAAATGATTTCGATGTGTGAACTTTTTCAGCACATTTTTAAAAAATACCACAATAATAATAACCATGATCATTTTAATCACTGTAATCATGGGATTGTGGGTATAGATTTAGAGTCCTATATGCCTTCATGATTTTATCAGTTCATCTCCAGGGCTTATCCAAAATAACTGCCTGCTTGCCAGGGGCAGGTAAAATGCCATGTTGGGCAAGTAAACCGGACAACTAAATAATAATTTAACTATTTTAATAATCTATTAATCATTTTTCATGCAAAATGGTAGTGTCTCTTTCCATTTATTATCAGATTTATTTGAATATCTTTGGGTTTTGAGCTGACAAAATTTTACATTTTTAAGACATTACTATGGACCAAGATGGACATTTTTTTTTTTTTTTGTTACTGTTTTCTGATATTTTATAGACTTTGAAGCACTCAATTAAACATGACAAGTAACTTAAGTTGTTCTTGTTACTTGACAACCACCGATAAACAAAACCATTTTTTGCAGGGGCAAGTACAAACTGACCTCTGGCAAGTAGATTTCTGACCTACTTGTCAGAGCAGGCAAGTCAATAAAAAACACTAACGTTATCTCTAATACCAATCTCAAATTTTAATAATTTATCTCAACTAAATAAACAGAACTAAGAAAAAAATGAGTAAAAATAAAAAATCTGCATTATTTATGTAAGCAAATATGGAACAAAATACACACGTTGCACCAATGTAGCTATGCAACTCTAAACTACAACAAACAACCTGACACCTGCAGGGAAAACAGTGAGTGAGACTGACACAGTTTGTTCCCACATCACAGCGGACACTTACTCTGTCTTTTTGCGGGACTTGTTGTCATGAAGCTCCAGTAAGTTGACCACAGCTTGACCCAGGAACTTGTCGAGTCCCACCTGAGCCCGGTGCATTACGATGATGTACAGGGTGCAGCGCTCGGCGTTGCCCGGGTGGAAGAGCGGCAGGTCAAACGTAGCCTCCTCTTTCCACACCGGAGCGACGCATTTCTCGGCCACGGAGGTAGAAAACTTGTCTTTGGCCACCTGGATGATGGCGTAGGCGTCGTTGGTGCCGTTTTTACCCTTCACCCGGAGGCTCCGAGCCTGATGCACCGTTACCTGGACACTCGTGGGGAACCACTGCTGGCTCTGGTCGGCCAGAGACATGGCGAAAGTCCGTTAAGCTTCACCAAAAGTTAATCCGAACTGTCTTATAAAAATAGCTTACTGCGTCGGGCGGTTGGTTAACCTCTTTCTGAACTCTCGTTCTCCACCTTTCGCGTCCTCTGCGGCTTTGCTGGAGGTTTAGTTTACCAAGCCTCAGTTCAGGAAGCTCACTTTGGTGTCGTAATACTTCTCCCCCCTCTTCGTAACGTTTTATATGAGCCTCTAATAACACTTGAGTTGCTTTAACGCGCGTACTAACCGGTGTAACCCAACCAGGACATCACTGCGGTGCGACTAAGTCCTTTAAGAGGCTTTTATGAAAACAAATTCCCCTTCTTTGCTTTGCCCTTTGCCTCCACCTAGTAAAACAACTCACTTCCCTGATGTTATGACTCGAGATCCCACCCATACTCTGCTTTCTGCCGTCTGATTGGTTGATATCCCTGTCAGTTTTCTGAGTCCATCGGTGATTGGACGGTGGAGGAGGGGGGCGTTGACATATCGTGGACCGTTAAGTAGAACGTCAGACCGCCTCAAAAGTCTTAGGGCAGTACTTTACACTGATCTAAAGCGTATGTGGAAAGAGCGAGGAGCGATGGATTTAATTTAGTCAAGGTGTGTTCAAATACACCTTTGCCGGCTTGTGGCAGGGGCGCAGGGGTATCCTGTCCCTGTCCCGCCCCTCGCGCCAGCAGCGCACAGTGGGATACACCTATCAGCTGCGCCCAACTACCTTGATTAATTCACAGGCGAGTTTAGGCTGAGCCTGCAATAAACCAACCAGAAAGTCAGCTCTCATTACGTTTGAGAGGCAGGTGAGTCAGGAGCGCGAGCTTCTCCTGGTTGGAGAAGTGAAAGAGCAAGATCGCACCACTTATAATAATAATAATAATAATGATGATGATAATTCATTATACTTATATAGCGCGTTTCAAAATACTCAAAGACGCTTGACAAAAAAAAAGAAAAGAGAAAGGAAGAAACAACATACAACAATATAGCAAACAACAAAAAGAAAAACAAACAAGCAGCACGTCTCCAAAGCAGCTTAATGTGGAAATAGTTTACATTAACAACTGCAAAAATAATAATATTAAAAAAAAAAATACAGTACACGAACCATAAATGTCATGAAGATATGTGTAGCGGGTTATACTTTACACTAAAGCACCTTGAAATTGTCTTATATTTTGTAATTATCATCATCGTTATTATGCAGCTCATCTGGCTGCAGCTTCTGAAGAAGGAGCTGGTGGGAGATGAGTGAGGAGCTGGGGAGAGGAGAGTCTGGCTGCAAACCTGGACCTCAACCCCGCTGAACACCCACCCCAGCCGAATTGAGATGCAGTTTAATTTTACGCACGGGTTATCCAACCAGCATCAGGCTCTGACAGAAGAACAGAAACCGTTTCCTCCCCTGGTCGGACTGGTCTCATGGTAAGATATAACGTCTTGTACATTTTATGTTTTATAGATCGTAACTGTTCAATCCTTGTTTTTCTGGATCCCAATAAACATGCAGATACAAACATTACAGCTGCTCCAGCTGTTATGTGGCTGATCTGTAAAAGAAGATCTGACAGCTGTGATCTCGACCAGTGTGCACTTTGTAGGTCTGTTGAGATTTATTGGGGTTTATAATTATAGATTTAGATTTATTAGATTGTCAAAATATTTAACAGTCACTGCAGGAAAGTTAATTATAATACACAAATAAAGTAACATGTAAGCCCATCTGAAAAAATAAGTCAGTATATCAAAATAAGTACTTATTTACCTCAAAATAAGTTATTACTTCAAACTGAGTTAGTATGTCAAAATAGTGAGTTACTTATCTCAAAAGTATGAGTTAGTGCCAATAATGACTTAGTGTTTCAAAATAATGAGAGACTTGCTCAGAAAACTTTCTCATTATTTTAAGATACCAGCTCATTATTTCCAGAGAGCTTCTCATTAAAATGACTAACAGCATCTTCTTTTCATCACATTGGCAGACATGGCCCTCCCTATGGATATGGAAATCTATAAATATTACTTTTTCCTGTTAAGAGGAATGTTTTTGCTCAACAAAACTGATAAGATGATTGTGTTGTCTGTTTGAGGGGGCTCAAGGAGCAGCATGTTCAGACTGATGAAGTTTGAAAATGTGAGTCATGCAAAACAAAGCAGGATGAAATCACTCTCTGGCTGCCATCTTACTATCTAGAGCTTGATCTTAAGAAAGCCACCAGGCCCTCTTAAGAGGAAATTGATTTCAGGCAATATTCCTTTAATAGTTAACCATTCCCGGGTAAGAAAGCTTAGAAAAATGTTTCACCACATTTTCATGGGTTTTTGTAGGGTTGTGTAATATGCAAAGTAGTGTACACCATAGTCTAAATGTTTCAGCACGCGAAGAAGGCTGCAACTAAGCGAGGTACAGTTGCTCCATTCTTCCAGAATATTGCAGACATGTCGTTACACATCAGAAAAAAATCAGCTTGGACATTATTGCAAATTCATGGTTACTGATAGGCAAAATCCAGATTAGATCTATAGTAAGTAGTAACTCAGGTGTGGCCATGAAAGATATGCACAGCTAACAGTCTGCAGAAACACAAAGTACCTGAACATGATGACAGTGAAATTCATACAGAATCATGAACACGACACGTCTATATTCATGTTTATATTTGTTTTTATGAGAGGTGCAAAATAAGTCATGGTCACATGGAGTAGATGATCAATTTCATGTTTTGTAACCTGATTACATCCTGCTCAGGGGCTGATCCAGAGGCTCACGCTGCACACAGAACATACAACAGACTGACCGTGTTAAACCACAGAACAGCTGCAACATACAGTATGTGATTCTCTGGATTTCATGACGACTTCCTCTTGAAGAACAATGGGGAAAAAGCTGCGACAATGAGCTGCATAGTAGACACAACTACTTCCTGTTCATGTAATTTCCTGAATTGCAAATTTATCAAATTGTTTTAAAAGCAGAAGTCAGAGTCTGTTTGTAAGTCCACTAAATATGAAGGCAACATTATGATTTGAATCCAATCAAAGAGCTCATGATCTGCATGGAGTGATGTTTCTGGTCAGGTCCCTGATACATGAAAAGTATTGTCTGTGTTGTCCTTTGAGAAAAGTTTCACACCAACACCTGTAAAATTATGGTGAGAAAGTTTACTGTTAGGACAGAAAGTATTGGACGAGTTTGTCATTGCAAAACCTGTGAAATTTACCTGACTTGCAAGAAGGCATATCGCAAGTTGTTTTAACATTTACTGACTCAGTTTGACCATCTGGAAGGAACATTACAGATATTAACGTCATTTTTGTCCAGCTGTATTGTGGCTAGTCAGAATTTTTATTCAAGATGTCTGTAATTTGATAATAGATATCTACAATTACATTATGACTATTCCAAACTCCAGTTTGAGATCATTTTGACTTGTCATAATTCCAGTTCAAAATATCCACAACAGGGATTCTCAAACTTTGTCATGTCCAGGACCCCCACAAGTTTGATGCACTTAAGACCACAGACCCCTGATGTCACATGATTTTGTCTTAAGAAATCCCCAATGAATCGGACCAGACTGATGTATCAGTAAACCAATACGATTTACAGAACATAATGCATATTGTTTATATTTATCTATGTGTTTTATGAGCAGCATTTTATGTATATGGGACTTTTTTCATCACATCAGCCCATAGATAGATATGAAAATGTTACTCTTTCTTATTAAGAAGAATATTTTGGCACAGCAAAACTGATGAGATGATAGTGTTTTGTTTTGTTTTACAGAACATAATGTAGATTTGTATGTTTTTATATTTTTTTTATTTTATAGACAGCATTTTATGTATATTTGAACCTTTTTCTTAATTCAGGTTGTTCCATTTATGTGTTTTTATCTATATTTTTTTTCAAAAATTCCTGTGAGTGTTTACTGTTTCAGTGTCATTTTGGATTTTATATATAAGTAAAGAATATTGGCTGATATATTGAATTTTCCAACATAGATATCTTAAATTGTGGGGGATTAAATTTATCTTAAACTGGAATTATGACATATGGTCGGAATTAGATTGGTAGTTTGAATCTTGTCAAAATGTAATTACAGACTAATATCTAAAATCTGAGTTCTGACTATTCAAAATGACCTTAAAGACATCAGTAATGAATATCCAGTCCAGCTAATAAGCGCCATAGAAACATTTCTGATTCCTGACAATGTCTTGGAAGTTTCTCTGCCCTCCAGTAGGGGGCAGTCATTCATGCATCAGAGCAGAAAGTTTCCTCTGCTTGAAGTGAAAATTGAATGAAGTGAGTGGATGAAAGAAAGCCAGTTATTTCTTCTCCCTCTCTTTCTGAGTTTAATAGATAAGGAGATGTCTGTCAGTGCTGATGGAAGTACAGAGAAGCAAAAATGAAACATTTTCATCATATATTCAAAGTCTGGCATAGCTTCTTTAATTCACTCTGAGATTCTGTACAGCCACATTCATGCAATCACACACACTCACTCACACACACACGCACACACACACACACACACACACACACACACACACACACACACGCACACACACGCACACGCACACACACACACACACACACACACACACACAGAACATTCAAAAGCTTACATGAGCGCACGCAAACAGTTACTTGAAGCAAACATAAGGGTGAAAAGTTGTCCACAGATTAAATGCATGTAGCTGTACTTTGGAAATGGACCATCTTGTGTTCCACTTCGTGCTATAGTTGATATGCATAGAAAAATCAAAAATGCTAAAACAGTAAAGCTTTCATTAGACATCCAAAATCGACATCATATGCCCATTTCAGAGATATCTTGTACATTTTTTTGTGAAATGAATAAAATAAGTGAGTATCTTATGTTTGAAAATGACAATAAAAAAAACCTGCCTTATTATTTTTTTTTTTTACCATTTCACAGCAAACTCTTGTGATGCTACGGAGGCAAAAAGTACCAGTTTAGGGTCCTGGATGCCTTCATGATTTTATATCTTAAATTATATAATTATTATAATCAAGCGACCATTAAAACACAACCCAATCATTTAAGAGTCCATCAAGGTCATGCATAGCACTCATTCTTGAGAATTGGAACAAAATTGTATTTTGAGGGGAGTTTTGATTTTTACTCTTCAATTATGCTGGAAAGTATATTTTAAAAGGTTACTGACATCTTCCAGAGTTGACAAAATGTTGCATTTTTTCATTTCACAACATATTTGAGGAGCCATTTTTAATTTTTGAAGTTGCTCAGAGTTTTTAAACCATAATTCTTATTTAGCTTTGGGCTACAGCCTTGAAATGTTATCATTATTTCATGAATTTGTCAGAAAATATAAAATTGACCAGTTCTTGAGTAGTATTCCTGCCTGGGACAAGGATGTTTTCTGACACAGGGCAAGTTTATAAATTAAACAACTAAGTAGTCTTATTTGCGGGTCATTAGAGCCCAACTACCACAAAGTTTTGTGTCAGAAATGTAAAGTATGGGTCCACAGCATTATGAAACTGCCAGATGCTTTACATTTCTGAAATAAGACTTTGGGGTACTCAACATTTCCAGGTTCACATTGGTGGCAAGTAGACTAGAAGCAAACCAAAACATGCCATAAATTACATATATTTCATATATAAATCCTTAAAGAATAAATTTTCACCGAGTAATTGAAAACAGAATGTTGGTATTAATAATTTTGGGAGTCTTTTTGGTAGGACATCATTTGTTCCAATTCTCAAGAATGAGTAAAAGTTCACATATAAGTATAGGTTACACTGTGGTTTCACTTTTCCACAAACCACTCTTCATTCCTACGGAGCTCTGTGATTGGTCAGTGCCACTCATGTCCTGCTCCAGCTCGAGCACTGAGTTTTTAAGGGTGCCGTTCGGGGCCGCGGCCCCCGGCACAGTGGTGGTGACACTGTTCAAAGGGTACGAGCAGCGCTTATTGTCACGCTCTGCAGCTGCTGCCAGCTTCAAATTGTCTCTGCTGGCACACCGTCTCTGAGCGCCGTGCATGGCTGCTCTGCTGGCCATGGAGGGCAGCAGGGGGAAGGGTTTGCGACTCCCGCTGCTGCCCCCATCGCTGCCCTCCGAGGGGCTGGTCGCCACCGACTCTCCAACGCGCTTGCCGTTGGTGAGCGGGCTGGCCTGGTTCTCTGACAGGCTGTGGTGGAGGCTGCCATTCTCACTCGTGGCCTGTTTGTAAGCCGCGTGTGAAGCACTGAGGTGATCCAGCCCGGTGGGCCCCAAAGCTCCCAGGCTACCCCCACCTCCCGCAGTCCTCAGAGCTTTGAGACGATAGTGACCCCTGCCCTCACCACGGTGGTGATACTGGCTGCTCCCTTGTTTAGTTCTGCTGGTCACTTTTCTCCTCTGGGGGTGCACCGGGGCTGCAGAGTTAACACTGGGCAGGATATTGTTCGTTGGCTTGGTGATGTTGTCAGTACTGGTGCTTGTGTTGTTTCCCGCGGGGGCTCGTGACGTGTTGTTTGAATTGTCTTGCGCCACCTGCAGCAGGTTGGTGAGCTTGCAGGGCCCGGGCCCCACGCTGCTGATTCCGCTCGGCGTGGACGACGAGCGAGCTGATGAGGAGTTGTGAGAGTCAGCAGGTGGATGGCAGTTTATGAAAAGTTGCGATCCCTGCTCAGAGGTCTGCACACCACTCCCAGTAGTGCAGGTGTGCGTGTACGTGGACATGGGATGGGAGCGGCGGTAGCCTGGGCAACAAGCCAGCCATGAGGCCTGCACGTCCAGACGCCGGAAACAGTGGTGCACCACCAGAAACACCCCCAAAACGATGGCAGCCATCCCGTAGAGACAGCTAAACAACAAGCTGGTGTGCCCTGTCAGCCACATCGCCATGGCTGCACAACACCACAGAGCCACAAACAGGAAGTGGGTCGCCACCAGCACCAAGAACTGTGTCTTCAGTGAATACTGGTCCTCTTGCACCACAGCGGGGTTTATAGGCCCCACTGCTGAGTCTGTGGAGAGGAGGCTGGTGCTTCCTGCCAGCGCGGGCTGGCTCTCAGTCACAGGGGAGGACAGGGTGGTTCCGGTGCATTCTTTGGCCTGACGGTGCCTCAGGCGAAACACAGTGCACAGGAAATAGATCCAGGTCACCAACACCACCAGGCCAGCAGGGACAAAGAAAGAGCCCAGACTGGGGCGCCACACCAGCCAGCAGCTGCAAGAGGCAGTAAATAAGTCAGGAGGGTCAGAGCAGAACAAGGACCATCTGTGTGTTCAACGTATCATAAAAGAATTATGCACTTCAGCACCAACAAAATAACACAAAGTCAAGGGCCAAAGAGCTCCAGGATAAAAAGAGGAGTACTCACTAAGGGCTGTTGTCTCCGTAGTTGTTGACATTGACAGCTGCAGTGATCCCACAAATGATAAGAGGAACTCCACCAGCTATCAAATAGAACCTTAAATAACAGAGAAGAACATATCAAACGCAAGTTCCAGCTGCAGTTTAAGGAATAAAGAGCACTTCTTGTTTGTGCCACAGGATGCTTCTTGACCTTTGGCTGCTGCAGTGTTTTTAAAGAGTGCACGTCTGAGTAATTTCTGTGTTTTCATGTTTATAATCTGGACGGGGCTGTGTGATGCTTCAATCTCTTAGTGGGAAGAGTGTGACAAAAGTCAGTAGTGGCTCCAGGGCCTGCATTCACAAACATTCTGATAATATTCTCAGAGCGCTCTGAACTTAACCTAAAAATTTCTTGCAAGCAGTCTGAACATTGGAGTGAGAAAACTGACATGTTGATAGTTGTCATATTTATTTGCTTATTTTTATTCACTGTGCTGGACATTTTTGAATTTGGTGTGAAATTTATTTGCCTTGTCTGGTTTTATTATTTTTTTTATAAAGCACTTTGTATCATACACCAAGTGATCTTTACCAGGATCAAGTCTTATTTTAAGAGGAGGACGTTAAAATTTGTAGAATTTTACCATTAGGAGCAACACGGAGTCTTTTTATATATGATCCCAGAAGTCTGTGATTTATTTCAGCACAATCCCATGTGGCTGAGTGGGCAACAACAGGGTGGTCTGAGCGCCAGTGAGGTCAGTGCATGAGGATCACAGGGGCACAAGGAGGAGAAATAGACGTGAATATCTAGAAAGACAGTGCAGCCCCTGAGTGACCCTGCTCTGATTTATGATGACCTCTCTGCTTCTGTTATGTTGGTTTCATACATTCCTCCCCTCTCCCACTCTGAGTTCATATTGACTTATAGCTTTTTTGTGCCTTACAGCAATACTAAGGTTTCCTTACAGACAGAGGGACTTTGGTTGTTGAGCACAATGACCCACTTTGATGATGCTCAGTCTGGGTGGCCGTGCACCAGAATCTGTCTGAAACATAAATTGTATTGACGGCAAACGGCATGGTACACGACGTGGGCGAAGGTGAGCTGTGGCTCGCTCGCTGACCTGAGCATGGGTCGCTGAGTAGGTGGGGCAGGAGACTCTCCCTCCGGCTGCCGAGGCATTCTCCACACAGCTTCTTTGTAGATGACCCTGGCGCTAACTCCAATCCACAGCAGGGTCGACAGCGAGGAGTAGTGCAGGGCGATGCCCACCTGTCACATGGTACAGTCAGATCATTCAGTCAATCAAATTTTATTTAAACAGCACATCATACATCAAATGCAACTCCAAGTGTTTAACATAAAATGAGTTAAAAAGAACAGTTTCAAAAAACTGTTTTTCAGTCTTCTACTATTTGACCATATTGCTCCAATAATTTGGCTAACAAGTTTTTGTCGAAGGAGGATGAATTGTCCATCATGAGGAGGCTAACTAACTTTTCAGCTGGCTTGCAAATGTTTTGTTAACTTCTTAGCTTGCTCACAAATAATGTAGCATTTTGTTTACTTACTGGCTTCCTAGCAAACCCTTTGCCAACTTTTTAGTGGGCTAGAAAACAATGTAGCATATCGTTTATTTTTTAGCTTGCTAGCAAAGTTTTTGTCAACTTATTAGCTTGCTAGCAAACAGTGTAGTGTGATGAAATGGCTACCGGAGTGCTTACTGGTTAGCTAGGGAATTGTTGCAGAGATTTATTTACATTTACAGTAGCCAATAGCACTGAAGGTATGTTATGTCCCCTCCCGCCATGCAGCTAAAGCAATCTGTTGATGTAATGCGTTCATTAGCAGTTCATTAGCTGATTCTTCCCAAACTGAAAGCACCCAGTGCACACAGTCAGACCAGGACCAAAACACCCTCAGAGACCAGTGGAGGCCAGTTTGACGACAGGGTACAAGCTATAGTATTGATGTGGTGTTGGCTACAAAGCCACAAAGTTAGTCTTTGACTGGACCCTGTGAACAACCATGAGACAACTACCAGAGGACATGAGGGATCTAGTGGGTACATATCTTAAAACCATGTCAGACAGTTATCAGGAGCAAGACCAGTTAGTGATTTGTTAACCAGTAGAACAGATGCATGCTGTCCTCCAGGCCCTGCACAGCACATGAGCAGATGAAACTGATGTCAGGCATTTTTTTGGTAACATTCGGTTAGAGATCAGGCTCAGGTGTCACTAATCAAAATGAGAAGAGTGTGTAAATTCAGGACTTACTGCTTGGCAGACCACAGGGTAGCTGGTTAAGCTTATGCCTCCTGCGTAGATGGCTGTTGTCATGGCGATGTGGAAGCAGGTATTCAGTAAAGTGTGCCAGCTCTTTCTTGATATGTGAATAGAACTGTAGCGGCACAGAGTAAAACAATGAGGAGATGAAAGAAATGACAAACAGCAGCGAGAGGTCTGTTTGTGCACACACACACTGCTGTACCTGTGGTGAAGTATGTGCGTGATGATGATGGTGAAGAGGCAGAGGAGGAGGACTGCAGTGCAGGCATAGACCACAGGGTGGAGCACCCTCACAGCGATGGGTGTGGGGTTGGGGAAGTCAGGCACCTCCTGGAAAGAAATCACACACAAGTGAAAGTTTCAGTCCTCCTCTGTGATTCTGGATAAACGATTAACACTGACGGCTCTCCTACCTGCAGCACAGCGTAGTTACTGAGCAGAGAGCAGCGCATGGTGGAGGTGCTGCTGTCACTGTGGACCAGCTTACAGCCGTCCTGGCTCCAGCTTCCTTGTTTCTCCAGCGCCTTCAGGCTCCACTGGGCTGCCACAGCATCAGTACCAGGGGACAAGTGGCGCAGCGAAACCCAGATGGGCTCTGAGTGGTTCCACATGCTGCAGCCATCTGCCACAGAAAGAATTACCAATAAAAATTGTACTGATGACTGGAACAGTTATTGTGCAATGAACTGCAACATCAGTCATGGATACTTATTGTTAGATAACTAAGTTTGTGATGCCTATTCTACACATGGAAGCAAATAAAGGTGATTAATATTTTGAACTTCTGAAATACAGTTCACAAATTTCACTGCCTGCAGTTTAATATCAGCTTTTGTATGCTTGTGAAAAATCTGTGTTTTTGTAGATTTTTTTTATAGTGATTGGACGGCCAGTGGGTACTTCACCCCACAAGCATAAAAACAGGGTCGATTCCAACAAATTAATTCAAATTTCATTCGCTGGACTTATATGTCTCCACAAAAACAGTATGATGCTTAATACTGGCCCATACTGTACACTATGCCTCACAGATGCAGATAGCACCTTTTATAATGTGCTTTGGGAAGGCCCAGAAATGCCAAGTGTCTTCCTAACAGCATTTAAGGATGCACTGTTCCTTTAAATGTGAGAAACCAAAGGTGGTTTCGGCTGAAAAGAGTTCTCACCTAGGCCAACAAAGATCACTGGGGTGTTGACGCTGCGTCGGCGAGAGTGTTCCCCCGTGTTGTTCGAGTTTCCAGACAGAGGGAAAAAGCTGCCAGATCTGAACACGACAAACTGCAGCTTACAGTCTGCAGGAGCATCAGGAGGAAACAGAGTAGCTGGGAGAGTCACAGAGGCCAGGGCTACTGAGTTCTGGAGAATAAAAAACAAAACACAGATGCACATTTTGAATTTTATCATAAAACCTACGAGCACAGCTTTTTACTAAACATAAATGTCATCTGATTACATCTTTTTTCTGTAATTGTAAGGGTTTACAATGACTTCTTTGTGTTCTAATCCTGTTAAACATAATCCATTGCTCCCCAGGCCTGCACAGTATGGAGGTAATAGAAGCCACAAGCGGACACAAGAAGGGGTGCTCCTGCCTCACCTTTAGGGGAAAATTGTTGAGGGAGGTGTTATGGGAGCCGGTGCTGCAGCGAAAACGGAGCTGCTGCTCATGAGCGGACTCTGTCATCTCCATTCCCAGGCTGACCGTCGAGACCTCACGACGCTGATACGCAGTGCAGGTTATTCCAGTGAAGTGGGCGGGTCGAATTAAGTGGGCCTCCATCACAATGTTCCTCGACACCTGTAGGAATCAAAAATATACATGGTGAAAGATCTTTCAATAAAAGTATTTAAATGAATATCTCCTCCTTCTTTATAACTGGTTAAAGTATGACCCACTGTAATGCCGCCTTGAAAAATGTAAACAGACTCATTTCATTTGATCTTGTCAGTGGCAGGTTATGAATAATATAGCTGTATAGACATTTTTAAAATCATTTTGTGTGCTCAGGGGAATATCAGTCAAACTGGTGTTGGTTTATTCATTTTAGGAATGGTATTTATCTGTTTTTGCAAATTAACTCCTCAAGTTTATCAGTGTGATTCTCCGAAAAAAAAAGGATGAGATGAAAAAACTAAATAAAAAGGAAACTTTGGCCAGTAGTTCCTACCATAGAGAAGTCCTGAGCGTGACTGTGCAGCTGAGGCCAGGCCAGCGTCTCCAGAGTGTAGACGATGGAGCTGCAGGCTCTCTTCTCTCTCTGGGCCAGAGCGAGGATCTGATCGTCCACCTGCATCAGGTTACTACCCATCTCCACCAACACCTCTGACAGCTGACACAAAAACAAATTTTACATTAAAAAAGGTAGTAACGTTGGGAGAAACTTAAATTTATCTTAAAAAATGCAGTTAAAGGGATTTTTGAAGCTGGGTTGTATGAGATATTTATCCAGTCAGTGTGTAATCTAAAATCAGTTCAAGTGTTTAGAAATGTTTCACCACTTTACTTCGGGGTCAGACAACCTTTTCCAACAGGAAACCACCATTAAATATAGCTCTCTTCAATAATTTTACCTCGTAGGACACAGGAGTTGCTGGTCCACTACTGCCTCTGTCAGTTAGTTTATTGGTGTTATTATGTGACCCTGGGGTTTTAAAAGGTTAGCTGTGATTCACCAAAGTCACACAATAAGACAAACTGACTAATGGATTCGTAAAGCAGCAACCCCCGTGTTCTGACTGATTTTGCCAACAGATTCTGGTTTGAGTGAGAGAGAGCAATATTTGGCTTATTTAATGGCTAAATATGATGGCAAGGTAAAGCACAGAAAATATTCTAAATATAGCGTACACTTAAAGGTAGAATCAGAAGAATTTCTCCAAGCTGTTCATAAAAGCACCAGAAAATTGCCAGGACATCAAATACCAACGTTTTGAGTTGGCAAAGCAACCCGAGCACAGCAACATAATGAGAAATATAAGGAAATACAGGTAGAGGGCAGGGCCTCTGCAGATACAGACACACTTCTAGTGGGTCATAAGTAATGACCGGAAGAGGTTACCTTTATATAAGTGAATACACTATTTCTGACATTATAACTGTTGCATAATATGCCTTTAAACTGATATTGATTTGATTAGGTGGCTAAAATACGCTTTGCTGATGACCATTTTCACAGTAGTACATTCTCCTGCTCTCCTGTTGCTTCTCCATGCCGCTCCCCTTCAAATAATCTGAACTATCCCTTTAAATCTCTTACCTCTCGCAGCTGTCGGACATATTCCATAAACTTCTCCATCAGCTGAGCCATATACATCACATCCACAGAGTCAGTGAAGCCTGCGGCCTCCAGGGTGTACGTGCGCACCTGATGCGCCAGAGTGACGGCGTTGGACGCATTGATGGGCCTCTGTAAAAAAGTGCAACAAAAGGACAAGGTGTGATGTAAGTGAGTGTTTACTAAACATCAGTCAGTGTGTTTCTACACCTCTTAGAGGACATTAAAGTTCTTCTAAGTCTAAGTCTGTGTCATGTACTGTAGTGAACCTCGCTCTGACAGCACTACTGACCAGGATGAAGGTATGGAGGACACGGGTGATGCCATTGGTGTAGTGACACTCCGAGTAGTCGCCATCCCACCACTTTCCAGTGGGGTCACAGTATCGAGAGGCTTTTTTCTGCTCAATACCTCCTTCCACAGACAGGGAGGGGTAACGCAGCTGCAGGCAGTACTGATGTGAGGTGATGCCTGCCAGAGTCCTGGGCCACCTGGGGAGGGGGGGTTAAAACCAGAGAGGAATGAGAACGCTGAGTCTTAAGTGACGCAACAATAACCTCTGTGACTGTCACTAACCTGAACTCCCCACGGTTGTTGACAACTTTATCCTCTGGACAGAAGGAGGCGCTGTTCTCCAGCACCAGTATCTCGACACTGCGAGACGTGTTGCCCCGCCCAGTAGAAACCACACACTCCCACTCTCCTCTGGCCTCCGTATGTACATTGAATAGAATAAGCTCACTGGATACAGAAGGAAGAGACAGCTCGTTGTAACACATCTCCACCACATACTGCAATGTCTGTCTGAACTAATTAAACTCTCCTCAGCAATTTCACATGCAAAAATTAGTGCAGCAGTCAGACTGTATATTAAATAATTATACCTATTTAATATACAATCTATGGTTGAAGCAAGTTGTTTCCTCTGCTTGATCAGCTGTTCATAACTGTGAATTGTTTGTGACTGCAGAGTTATCCTGAAAACAAAAGCCCACTGCTCTGAAAACACCTGGACTTTGAGTTTGACTTAATTGGCTACCTGTCTTGTTTCAACTTAACATGTTTCCTTGATCTCTGATGACATATCATGGTAACTGTATGATATATTAAAGTGAATATATTGCAAAGTTCTCCTTTAAATGTATTAATTCACTTAAAATTGTCTTTGCGCAAGAATAAGACACATAAACAGACATCATCCTCAGATTGTCACTGTAACTTCAGTTTCTGTACCTGGTGATGAAGGTGCAGTCATGCAGCACGCTGCTCTCCAGCTGGACACCCATCTCTGGGTCAGAGGTCACCAGCCGACCGTTGTGACGCCAGTGTAAGGTGGTGATCTTGTCCACCAGGGCGGCAGTGCAGTGGAAGGGCAGCCGATCGCCTTTGAAGACCACCTGACGCTGGGACGGCAGCAGGGACAGGGTGTGCAGCTCCAGAGGACCGTCTGAGCAGCAGGGTGGGAGATAAGACGCAGATGTGACTGTTACATTATATGTAACTGGATTATGTAATTAGGATACAAAAAGGTAATTATTCTATTACAGTTACAGAAAAGTGGATGTACAGATACAGTTAGTAAAAATAGGGATTATTCACAAGATTATAATTTTAAAGTAAATTTTAGTGTGAGAAAATACTTCACTAGGTGGTCATTTTTTTGTCGAACGTTAGCTATGCTGGCTGACTCCTAACATTAGCTACACAGACCAACCACTATTGTTAGCTACACAGAAATCCAGTTAGCTAACTAACTAATTTAAATAAATGTGCATTTGTGCTTAGCAAAGTAAGGAATATGTGGACAAATAATTAAAAAATCTACAATGAACATAAAACATTATATTCGGCTAAACAGTTTTACCATAGTTGATATTTAAGTAATCTAAAAGTAACTGAAAGTAATCAAGTTGCATTGCTTTAATACTGTGACACTTACAGATTAGCTACTGACTACATTCTTTAAAGTTAATTATGTCAGAACACACTTTTAAAGTTACCCTCTCAACCCTGGTTATACATCACTCTAAATTATTTCTGCTGCTCTCTCATTACTCAACCTCAGCTAAATGTTTCCACAGAAGCTATTATGAGTCTGCTGTGCTTGAGCTGATTGGATGCAGGCAGCAGCAATTGGTAAATTCAACCCACAGGATTAGTTGTCAACACAGCTCACTGATACTTTTAGAAATATGTCCCTGCTGAGCTGCTGGGATGGATCTCTTTCCACCCGTTTGGTCTGCTAATTCTTAGAAACACTGGGCTGATCTTATGAGAGCACTGTCATTGTCATCCACAAGCCAGTGTTCTGTGCAACAAAGCGGTGAACCGCCTCATTTCGTATGTCTCATTCTCGCCAGGCTCTCACCACAGCTCAGCTGGCTTTCCCTCAGTCCACGCAGGGGCTTTCCCTTCAGGCTCCTGGGGTAGGCGCACAGGGTTTCATCCCCCAGCCGGGCTGAACTGCTGCGGAAGAAGCCTGGGACCCAACGCAAGCCGCAGTCACATGACAGATACTCTGAGTTGAAGTTCCTGGAGAGAGAAGTGATGGTCATTCATCATGAGAGATAAGAGAGTTTTCACTTTTCACTCTACACAGCTCAGATACCGTGTTATCTTGAGTTGCTTATTACTGGATCAGGATGTCATACCTGTACATAACAAAAACATACTCAAAGGCTTGATGCATATTTTTCTGTTTCATGTTCAAGATTTATTGCTCGAGCTCTGACTGTTTGATACAAGATTTGGCAGTGCTGCGTATAAGAGACAAGCAAACATTTGTTCAGACTGGATATGTTTGTAGACGGGCTGATCTTCTGATTAATGGTGGCCTAAGGTCAAATATGTTTTTCATCTACAAACAATACATAGATAAAGATATTCAGTTCAGAATAAATACAGGGAGTGCACTCAACAGAATGCAGATCTCCACCTGGCAACAGATGGTGAAGCACCTGATGCAATGAAACGAGAACTGCAAGATGACAACCAGGGCTCTATTGCAGCGTTAGTGAAAAATCTGAGACTGTTAAGCCTGACATGAGTGCAACTCTGAGTTTTCTGTTTCAGAAAGACAGATCCCGTCAGGTTACAGCTGCAAACTATATTTAAAAATCAAATGTAACATACGGTCGGATTCCAGCACATTAAAGGATTTCATGTCTGACAAATAATAAACAAGTGACTACATTGATTAAAATATAATAGCGGTAACTTCCCCACTCTGTTCTCAAACTCCCACACATTCATATTTGTACCTCCACCGGATTTAGATGGAGGCTCTGACTTTTGTTTACCCGTTGCCATGTTGAATCAAAGTATCAGAGCTACACTGAAGATGGTTTTTATGCACGTGCATGCAATCAGAGCTGATTTAACTAATTCTGATCAGCTGTTCTGGAGCCGAAAACTCAGAGTTTCCCATCTCACACTGGGTGAACTCATTCAGGTTTAGGCTCAGAGTTTGTTAAGTCTGCTGTCTGAATCAGGCCCCAGGGAGGATTTACAAAGTTTTGAATAAAGGTTTTTGTAAAGCATAGTCTCTGTTTTTTAAGATGCATAGAACAGTGCAACGGTGCTGTAACCAAGCATCAAGGAAACAATAAACAGGACAATTTTTTGTTCATGCAGATCATTACAAGATGTCAGGTGGCTTTACAACAATATCATAGATATCAACTTTTTTGGAGGAATTCAGAAAAAGTGAAATTCTGAATATATAATGTTGCCCATTCAGAGGTTGGTGCCTGCATGTCTCAGTGGAAGTCATCTCTACTCAGAAAGTTAAAGTTTTGGCATAGAGCTGATTAGATCAGCCACAGAAACTGAATTTGATTCCAACAAGTAACCACTATCATGGAGTTTTCAGCTTTATAACAAACTAAATTTCATGAAAATCAGTTCAGAATTATCTACAAATAATCCATGGATGAAAACATCTAATAAATGTCCAGAATACTACTTGTTGTTTTATTCAGATATGGGATGGTGTCTACATGCCGACAGTATCTGGTACTTACACTAGCTTGAGGGACGGCAGCTCCTGAAACACTCCTGGATCCAGGGTCGAGATGATGTTCCCAGACAGGTTCCTAGCAGAACACAAGTTAGACATAAACAAGTTAACTTGACAGCTTCTCCCTGCTATGAGAAAAGAACAACATTTTCATGGAATCAATTTATCTGTCTCTTACAGTTTAGTGAGGTTGGTCAGTCCCTGGAACATGTCTGCAGTCAGGCAGCCAATGCGGTTGTTGGATAGGTCGCTAAAAAGTGTGAAAAGGCAAAAGAATGTGTTGAATTTTTGAATCAAGAGGATTCATCTCATTCCCTCAGTCATAGATTGTGATACCTAAACTCTTTGAAAAACCATTTGGCAAGTCCTTCTAACTTTAAATCAGCAGCAGTAATAACAGTTTAATAACAATCTTATGTCCAAAAAAGTTGTGACATTGTGTAAAACCTAAATTAAAACATTTGCAAATACTTTTTGACTTGTATTCAACTGAACTGAATACAGTGCAAAGAAAATACATCACTCTGAATTTGATGCCTGCAAAAAACACCTGTTTGGAACATTTCACAGGAAAACAGAATAACTGGTAACAGCTGACGGTATCATGACAGCGTATTAAAGGTGCATCCTCGAAAGGATGTTGTTCATAAGCAAGGACGGGGCGGAGTTCACCAAACAGTCCAAACAGTTCAAGAACAACAAACACAAAACTGCAGGAATTTAGAGATTTCATCCTCTACAATCTCATTAAAAGATTCAAAGAATCCAGATAATTCTCTGCACATAAGTGGCAAGGCCGCAAAAACCAACATTGTACGCCTGTGATCTTTCACCTCTCAGGCGGCACTGCATTAAAAAAACAACTTAATTGTATAAAGGATACCACATGGGCTCAGGAACGCTTTGGAAAACTGTTGTCAGTAAACACAGTTTGTCACTGCATCTATAAATGCAAGTTAAGACTCTACCGTGCAAAGTGAAAGCCGTATATCAACAACATCCAGAAACACTGCAGACTTCTGGGCTGAGATCATCTGAAATGGACTGACGCAAAGTAGAAAAGTGTGCTGTGGTCCACATTTCGGATTGTTTTCGGAAATCATGGATGTTGTGACCTTCAGGCTAAAGAGGAAATGGACCATCCAGATTGTTACCAGCTCCAGCATCTGCGATGCTATTGGGGTGTATTGGTACCCATGGCATCATGGGTAACCATCACATCTGTAAAGGTCCCATTAATGCTCAAAGGTACAAACAGGTTTTGGAGCAACATGTGCTGCCATCCCGATGACATCTTTTTCAGAGACGTCGCTGCTTATTTCAGTGAGACGATGCCAAGACACATTCTGCATGTGTTACAACAGCGTGGCTTCATAGTGAAAGAGTTCAAGTACAAGACTGACCTGCCTGCAGTACAGACCTGCCTCCCACTGAACATGTCTGGAGCATTATCACACACAAAATACCTGTCTTCAGTTCCCAAATGCTTGCTGAGTGTTACTGAAATAAAAGTTGATGTATCACAGTGGTAAACATGCATGTGTCCAGACTTTTTTGAAACATGTTGAAGGCATCAAATAAAAAACAACAACAAAGTTAATCCGCTTCACAATTAAACATCTTGTCTTGTCTTAGTATCTATGATTAAAGATATCTGTAAATAATTTTTGACCAATCTGTATCTAATTTCTACACGTGAGAATATATGTTGTAACGTCAAAATTGTTTTACAGATTATTATCTTTTATAATTAACATTCTGTGAAAATGAGGTTTTGACATGTCAAAATGTCATTTAAACTGTTGAAAACTAAATCGCCACTACTAAGCGCTCTTGATCAAATGTTAAAAGGTTTTGTGATATCAGATCCAACACTACATGACCGGCATACAAGTCAAACTGTGCAGGACCTCCTGCGGGGCTCTATAGTAAAATAAATATTGTTAAAGGGTTTTCTTTGCCTCTTTTCCACAGTTAGAAGGCTTAGAAAGTTTAAAGTTTAAATAAACATGCCCACAGTCCCATGCCACTTTTCCTTATCTCTTCTCCACGGGACCCCAGGAAAGGTTTATCAGCAGTGGGGTAAAAGCGGGGCCCCTGTTCTACCGTCCACCTCTGAGTGTGATGTATAGCCACAGTCAGAGAGGGATCTGCTCTGTTGCACCTCTGACACTACCCAGCAGAGAGCTGTCCAGAGCATGTGTTTATCTCCCCCTGTTTGTTTTGAGAAGCCCCAGACCTTGCAGGGAAAACACAAGTAGGGGGAGGAGGGAAGGGGAGTCACGCGGCGCAGCACAGACGACCAGCTCCGACCTACGCCGCAACCAGACCTCGGTGTCCAAAAACACAATGAGCGAGCAGCGAGTGGCTGCAAACAGCCGCCCTGTCACATCCAATGACGTGTGAGGAGGCCCTGAGGTTTCCACAGCGGTGGAGCGGGGCACCAGAGATGACATTGCAGGGCCCCCACAAGGACCGGCACAAACACTTTGGTTGAAGGAGGCTTTTTATTGTCACACTAACACCAGGAGCTCAATATAACGCATGCCATGAGCTGCCAAAACAGAACCCTCTTAAGATAGATGTGAGGGGACGTGCTGGCCTGTCTGGTTCCACAGCTACTGTGAAGTTGGCAAACGATGCCGCTCGCATCATAAAAAACTACCCTGACTCCTTCATTTGTCTCATACCAAACAATTGAATCCAAAATTTCCATGCCTGCGTTTATGATTTGTGTTAATATGTTTGCTGCTCTGAAGCCGAATGGAATGTGAATCATGTTAATGTCTACTTACAGTTTCCGAAGCTCAGACAGGCCCTGGAAGGCTCCAGGCATGATGGTGCTGATTAAGTTGTGCTTGAGGTCCCTGGGGAGACAGAAAATATTAGGCCAATGAGAAAATGCATGATGCCGATAGGTCTTAAATGAATAGTTATTCCTTTTTTAGAAATGCTCTTGTTTGCTCCCTCTTGCTGAGAGTTAAATGTCTGTCTGTATGGTAATTTGTAGCAGCTTAGCTTAGCATAAAGACTGGAAACAGGAAGAAACTGTTAGCCCGGCTCTGTTCGAAGCTGACAAAATCCTACCAGCATCTCTAAAGCTTACTGATTAACAGAGGTTTCAACTTAAGTCAGATGACTTGGACTCCAGTCAGACATGAGTCACAAATTTAACATTCAACATGACAAAATCAAAATAGACTTGCAACTCGAATTGGCTTCTTTATTAGCAGTTATCAAATAACAACAAAGACTAAAGTTAATTGTCATGTTTAATCAAGGGCTGCAATAAAATGTCAGAAAATAGTGACAAATGTCCATCCCAAAAAGCAAAAAATATAACTGAAATAACCATGACTGAAAACAGCATTTTTTGCCATTTTTGCAAAGAAAATTATTGAGACAATTATTAATAATGAATGTGGTTATTTTTCACCACTTTCCTGGTCAGTCAGTTGCTAAATTTACTAGCCTGACATGGCATTTTACTTGGACTGGGCAAGTGGACAATCCTTATTGTTTTCTGAATAAAATAAAGTTAACACTGTTCATTCTCAGCAAGTCGACACTTAATTCCCCAGATCCACTTTGTTTGGACCAGTCCGACAGCATCCAATAGTTTTGTTCACATACACAAACTATGCAGTGGTCAAGAAAAAACAAATTGAAGTATGCAAAACATGCGGGTCAAAAATTACAGGCACGATAAAATCCAACTTTGTTCACCATTTAAGGTTGTCAGAAAGGCCACATTTTCACCACATTTATATTTGGTGAAAAGCACATTATGGCCAAAGTTTAAAGTGGACAGCTGCAGTTTCACAACTGGGAGTTCCTGCTCAGAGCCAAGAAATAGTCTAGGAATAAGCCCCTGTAAAATGGTGAAATATTGTTTTTATGCTTTGGTATTTGTATGGATTTAACACACGAAGATGCATGTTAATCACTGAGCATTAGAGGCGCTGGCCTGCAGATTCTGTTACCTTCAAATAGAACCAAGCTAGCTGTGCTTCACCCTGTTTTTTTGCTCAGCCAAGCTAACCACCTGCTGGCTGTATACTTCACACTTAAAGGGATAGCTTGGATAATTTGAAGTGGGGCTGTATGAGGTACTTATCATAGTCAGTGTATCACCCACAGTAAATGGCGATCAGAATGCCTGTAGCTTAGAAAAGCAGAGAGGAGTGGTAGCATAGAAGCTAAGCAATGAACTGTTGTGGACAGGTTCAGCAGCAAAAATGAATTTTAGCCACTTAAAAACAGGCCAGTCTTTAAAAAATAAATATCATTTTAAGTGTACATTATATTTAGAATATTTTCACAGCTTTGCCTGGCTTTCAGACAGACTTTTACAATGGGAATTCATCATTACATGAGCCAAATATCCCTCTCTCACTGAACCAGACTCCTTTGAAAAAATCAGTAATTTTACCTTACAGAACACAGGAGTTGCTTCTCTACTGCTGCATTAATCACTGAGTTTATTTGTGTTATTGTGTGACTTTGGTACACAAAGTAACTTTTTAAAACACTAACGTCACACAGTAACACAAACAAACTAACCAATCAAGGCAGCGGTAGACAAGCAACTCACATGTTCTGTGAGGTAAAATAACTGCTTTTGCCAATGGAGTTTGGTTGATTTAGAGAGAGAGAAAGTTAGAGAAAGTTATAAAAAGCCTTCCAAACTGAGGATGGGTTGACTGTCATCTACTGTTCATAATGCACTGACTATTGATAAGTATGACATAAAACTCCATTTCAAATAATCTGAACCATTTCTTTAACTAAGAGAAAGTGGCATCAACCGTCACATCTTACTCACAGCAAGAAAACAAAGAAGCAAATTTCCTAAAATGTCGAACTATTCCTTTAAATTCATAATATGCAATATTTTCCTAAAAACAATGTATAGACTCGTACAAAAATAATCCCTCTCAATCATCACTTATGACCCACTATAAGCATGTGGTGGTGTGGTTTGTATCTGCAGCGATCCTGCCCTCAGCCTATATTATATCGTATGTATTTCCTTATTTTCTCATCATTTTGTTTACAAACAGCTCGGACAAATCCTACTGATTCGACCTTTAAAAAGAAGTGATCTTTAAGTTTAAAATGAGAGGGAGTGCAGACACATTTCCCAAACCTGGTTCCTCCAGTGGGACACAGCAGGCTATTTCTGCACACAGATAGGAAATCTTATCCCATCAGCCACCTGGGGCTTGAGGCTAGCAAGATGCAGATACTTGACCAAATAAAACATGGAGTGGAATCTAAAACTGCAAGCAAGGGGTTCTGTCATTTTTCTGCTTGTGTCAAAATGACTCTTCCCATCATACACTTGGCCGTTGCAAAGTATAAATATTATTTACTTTAACTGCCTTTGAGGATCTAATTTCATACTATCTGCTGTACTTTTCTCCACCCTCTTCCCATTCCGTACCCACACCCATCTGTTTAACTATTCAGCCAGATGCCTCTCTTTATCAGCTAACCTGCACTGCATTTTGAATCCAGGTTTTTTATTGCCCAGGTGGGAATAATGGGGGTTAAAGCAGGTCAGTAGACGGATGGTTATCGGCAGGACATGGCTGATGTGTGCTGGAATGTGATCCATGTTCCTGCAGCATGAAAAATGCCTACTCCCATTGGACCAGTCGCAAGGGAGGATTTCCTTACAGGAGCTCAAAATCATCATCACCGCGGCTGCATTTTTGTCTATTTCACTTCTCCCAGAGATGCCACTGTGGTAGGCAAGACCTCAGGGGACTTTCTGGTCCTTTTTTCCACAAAGATTATCTGTCATCGCCGCTCTCGACCGCGCTGCCTCACACCGCGCACAACCTCAGGCATCCCTTAACCATTGTCTTGTCCGCCTTCCAGGAGATGAGCTATTTTGATCAAACTGGGGCAGGAAAATTGTTTCAGAAAATGGCTTCCCGTAAAGAGTTAGATTGTGCGGTATGGCTGGGATGGAGTCAGAGATCAGGGGTTTTTTGCTGTTGGTCCAAGCTCTCGCTAAGCCATCGCTCATATCTGGATTATAGACAGGAGACAGGTTATAATGATGGAGCAAAATCTGCCTGGCCTCGGACCAAAAGGCTGAGGTCTGTTGTGTTTGTCTCAAAGCAGACAGCCTTGGACAGCTCAGCCCGGCTCTTTGAGCGCGTGCCAGCTTGGCAGACAGAACGCTTTGCAACAACTTCACAACTTTTTAAAAAGGTGGAGATGTTTCCACCTCTTTGATTCTGACTAAGGAAAAAAAATCTACTCAAGTCTGAGCATTTGACAGTCTCTACAGTATGTGTGGCCCTGTGGGCCTACAGTAGGCTTTTCAGGGACCTGTACTTTATTTGAGTATTTGTTTTTCTAACAACTTTTTACTTTTACTCCTTACACTTTAACACAAATATCTGTACTCTCTACTCTTTACATTTTCTAAACAGGCTCATTACTTGTTACTCTAGTTTCAATACATACAAGGGGAATTGGTGATTCTTTTTATTTTGCATTATTCTATGCCACCTTCCCAACATCAAGACTGATTTCAAAGTAAATGGATGGGACAATAACACACAGAAAGGACAATTTCTTGACGTGTCCATATCACACACGACAGACGTAACAAGATAAAAAAGGATGTAACAAGACAATAAGATGTAACAAGACAGAAAAGACAACAAAATGAAAACAGCTTAAGATGTAACGAGAGAAAAAAGATATAACAGGAGAAAAATGACGTAAGAGATGTAACAAAACAAAAATGTATAAGATGTAACAAGACAAACATGACTTAAAGACATAACAAGATGAGAACGACATAAAAGATGTAACAAAACAAAAAAACATAAGATGTAACAGGACAAAAAAGATATAACAAGATAAAAATGACTTAAAGATGTAACAAGACAAGAATGATGTAAAAGATGTAACAAAATGAAAAAAACTGATGAAAACTGATGGAGAAGGAGACACGATTGTGGAGAAAAGCTGAGGTTGAGTTAGCTTTACACAGAAACAGTCAGAAGAAGTCTCCTTCAGAAGTTATACTTTCAGTACATTTCAGAGCAAGTTAAGAAGATGAATAAGGACTTCTACTTTTGAGTTTTGTTTTTTTTTTTACACAAGTATCTGTACTTGAGTAAAGCATGTCTGTACTTTTGCCTCCTCTGGGTTTGTCACAATGTATGCGGTAATCTTTGTGTGCGTATGTGTCACACTGTGAATGTACATGTGTTTCTGTGTGTCAGTAGCTCTATAGGATTTGTTGACCAGGGCGGGGGGGAGAACAATAAGCTGTTTCCAGTCTGTGTGTCCCGGGGCTCATTAGTGCAGCGATGAAAGACGAGGCACTGCCCACTATTTCCTCTCTCTGATGATCGTCTCTCCCTCCCTGTCTGTCCTTTTCACACTCATGTATTCGCTGTGTAACACTGACCTCTGTGTACACTGTAGACCTGCATCAGCAATGGGATTAAGACAACCCTACGAATAAGCAGGAACCCATGTTCCTAGATAGCAATCTTACTTTCAAACCTCATGTCTTTCAACTGTCAAAGTAAAATAAAGATGTTTCTCTTGTCATGTGTGTCTTACAGGATATGGAGATGCTGCACTAAAACTCAACTAAAACTGAAAAAAGTAAAAATCTCTGCACAAAGGGGCGAGGCTGAAAATCAATTTTGAATGCCTGTGACCTTTGACCTCTAAGGTGGTGCCGCATTAAAAACCCACATAATTGTATAAATGATACTACATGGGCTCAGGAACACTGTGAAAGTAAACACTGCAGCATTTACAAATGTAAATTAAGACTCTACCATGCAAAGACATACATCAACAGCATCCAGAAACGCTGCTGACGTCTTTGGGGGCCGAGCTCATCTGAGATGGACTGACGCAAAGTGGAAAAGTGTGCTGTGGTCTGACGAGTCCACATTTCAGACTGTTTTCACGAATCATGGACATTGTGTCCTCCGGGTTAACAAGGAAAAGGACCATCCAGATTGTTACCAGCTCCAACTTCAAAAGCCAGCATCTGTGATGCTATTGGGGTGAGTTAGTGCCCATGGCATCATGGGTAACTGTCACATCTGTAAATGCCCGATTAATGCTCAAAGGTACAAACAGGTTTTGGGGCGACATATGCTGCCATCCTGATGACGTTTCATTTAGGGACGTCCCTTCTTATTTCAACAAGATGATAAAAAGACACATTCTGCATGTGTTCCAACAGAGTGGCTCTGTAGTAAAAGAGATCAGGTACTAGTCTGACCTGCCTGCAGTCCAGATCTGCCTCCCACTGAAAATGTGTGGTGCATTATGAACCACAAAATAAAACAGAACACACCAGAATGAGAAAGTTTTTCACTTTCAAAACTTCAACAATTAGTGTCCTCCCAAACATTTACTGACCCCAGTGGGGTTGTATTGTCCATTCATTCAACTTCATTACATATTTTTTCCCATGTCATCCACACCAGTGGCTCTATGCTCTGCCAGTGGGGCCCACACCACAGCTGGAGAACCACTGTAGTAACCTAAAGCCTACGTGCATGACCCTGACTGAGGAGCAGAGAATTTACGCACAATCACTGGCAGTGAGAGCCACACATCAGCACATGACACAGATGGTGTGTATCTCAAAGCACCTCAGGCTTTCTGAAGATGAACCTTTGGCCTAATGTGATAAAACCAACTATCATCCAAAACAAGTATCACACAACAAACGTGCATTTCCTACAGTCTGCTCCTTTACACCCGGCTTCAGAGGGTGCGGCGCTGCGTCTGCTTTGTTTATCAGCAGTCCACTATTTCTGATACACTCTCTTATCACCAAGCTGGGGAATGTAGAGGAGCTCACTAGAGTCAGCGGGACTTGAAGCTGTAGCCGAGTGCTTAGCCCTACTGTATCCTAAATGTCAGCTCTAGTTCACCATGATAATCCAGACTAAACATCTGGCCACTCGCCCGCACTCTCAGATATTTTTCCAATTTTGTTTCAAACCTACAGAACGGCACAAACTGCAGTTCGGGCGGGCCTCACACCAAGGCGATGACTTGTCTGTGTGCCCTCTGTAGTAGACAGCGCCCTCCCTGACAACAGCTTCACAGCTCAGTGGCCTCGACACTGATGACAACAGCTGTCACCAAGCAAGAGAATCACAGCAGAGATGAGAAATACTTCAAAGCCTCGCTCTGTCTGAGCATGAAAATGAAGTTAAAAAGGTTAGAAGTTGCAACTTGTAGCCAGAAGTGGCAATAGGACACATACTCTTTACTCAAGTGGAAGTACAGATACTTGTGTAATAAAAAAGCAGAAGTACTGATTCAACTTCTTTACTCAAGTGAAAGTAAAAAAAAAATACAAGTAGAAATGTAAAAAGTTGCCCCCTGAAGGACATTTCAAAGCTAACTGAACCTCAGCTTGTCACCACAGCTAAGTTTCCCTTTCTTGTTTCTTTTCATTTTGTTACGTCTTTCAAATAATTTTCATCTTGTTACGTCTTTCGCTGCTTTTGTCTTGTTCCATCTTTTATGTAATTTTCGCGTCTTGTTTTTTACGTGGGTTACATCTTGTTACGTCTTTTACGTCATTTTCATCTTGTTACGTCTGTTGTGTGTGAAATTCATGGTGCAAAATAATTAACACAAAATGCATCAAAACTAAAGTAACAGACAGTAAGGAGTAGAAAGTGCAGATATTTGTGTTAAAATGTTGGGAGTAGAAGTAAAAAGTTGTTAGAAAAATGAAAACTCTAGTAAAAAAGTCTAGTTAAGTACAGTAAGGAAGTATACGGATTTAGTTATTTCCCATCTCTGCTTGTAGCTGTTACTTGATTGGTTGTGACACATGATTATTATGACTATAGTCTTCCTCTTTGAGTTATGCTCTGTAACCTCAGGAGTGCACTGCTTTATCCCCTTCGCCACATGTGGCCTGT
Source organism: Lutjanus erythropterus (assembly GCF_056507025.1). NCBI lineage: Eukaryota > Metazoa > Chordata > Actinopteri > Lutjaniformes > Lutjanidae > Lutjanus > Lutjanus erythropterus. The sequence goes on from NC_139326.1 coordinate 6,304,019, forward strand.
GTGACTGAGCTGTGACAGACCCGAGCTCACTCCCAGCCCAGAAGGGGCCATTGTCTGCTGCCGCTGGGCCTAACACCAGCGGCTGCCATTAAGAATGTCTTTTTTTTTTTTTTTTTCTTCCTCCAAACTCCTCCTGATCAATGGGGCTGGTCCTCTGCCATTCTGAAGAGTCATTTCTCTGTGGGGACATGGGATGAGCACCTGGGCCCCATGCAGGCTGGAGAGGAGCGACGTGCTTGTAGGGCAGCAAGAGGGTAATAATGAAGACATGGTCTGTAAAGCGCTCCAGACGTGGAGTGCTCCATTATCAGGAGCACAGCGGCAGGGACTGGGGTGCTCCACTGACATTGTTTAGGCCCTGGCCCCAGAGGAGGCTGGGAAAATGACTGAAGCCAGGGAATAGCCACTCATTATCGCCAGACTGGAATCAAGAATTTCCTGTTCCTGGAATTTTTTAATGGAAAGATGTGGCCAGCCTCTATACTGAGAGGCTGGGCTGCACCAACAGGGATTAATTTTTAAATCAGATTAAATCATGGTTTAACTTTAATTTATGTATCAGAGATTAATCTTAAAACTCTCTTTAAACCTTAGTTTAGATGTTACTCTCAACCTAGATTAACTTTAATTCTGCTGCACCAAAACTTTAAACTGCAATTCATGGTGTGATTTAGTATTAAACTTACACTTGGGGAGGTTAAATATTCAAACAGCTTTTCTGTGATAGATTGTGAAAAATAATCAAGTTTCTCAAAAGAAGTTAAGGGACAGGCTGAGTTTCTCCTGTATTTCACTCCACTGATCTGTTAAAACAGTCTGCCGGTTTCTGCCAGACACTCTCTTTTTTTCCTTACTGTGCTGTTGCACATTTTATGACTGTATTTGGCCATATTGCTCCATTAATTTTGCTAGCAAGTTTTTCTCAAAGGAAAAGAAATTAGGCCTACTCTGCCAAGCCATCATGACTAACTAGGCTAGTGTAACAAACCTTAACTACCAAAACAATATAACAATTTTTATTTTTTAGACAACTATCAAAGAATATGGTGTCATTTTTAGCTATCTAGCAAACAATATAACATTATTAAAACTAATGTTAGATTGAATTGATCTTGATGCAGGACAATACAAGCCTGAAGACAGAAACATATATGTCTATGGATGGATTATGTTGGAAAAAAAGGGAGGAGGGGGTAACTGGCACCTTGGTTCCTGACAGAGGTCAGTGGAGACCATTTTTGTGCCGCGTGTCATTTCCTGTCTGGTTGGCGAGTCTCGCAGAGGCCCTTGCTCGTTTATTTTTACAGTTTCCTTTTTCTCCTTTTTTTACTAGCTAGCTTTCCCCTGTAGGGAGGGGCAGGTGGGTTAGGGGATTCAGTGCTGAGCAGAATCGTCCCTGTGTATGGCCCCGCAGACCCCACCTCCCCACTGCTCAACACACTTGCTCACAATGGGGGCTCTGTAACACAGGCCCCAAACGTACTCCTGCCTTCCCCCCAAAACAGGAAACCGGGATCTGCAGAGCTCTTGTTTTTCTACTAATTTCCTGCTTTGCTGCCCCTTCCCCAGATTATTTTCTTTATTTTTTTTCTGGTTCCTCTCAGATTGGATATACCTAATCAACTTTTTGTATGTGTTTGTCTGGAAACCAACTGCTTTGGCGCAGCCGTGAAGGAAAAGGAGCAAAGAAAGACCTTTACTATTCTATTTTCAGAAGGTAGTTCAACTACTGTACATCCAAATCACATCACAGGATTGATTATCAAAGTCTGAGTCTTGTTGCACAGTGACACTGACAGAGTAAAGTGTAGGTGTGTTTGATTTATGAACCAGGTCAGTCCTGTCCTCGCTCAGGCAGGCCAGGAGGATGTGTTTAAAGGAGCAATTGTTAATTCTTTTTAGGTGAATTCATAGTATTTGATAGTATTCACAAACCACAGGTGATTTTAATCAAATGGTAGGCGACTGTCATTAAATGACTACCATGGCTGGTGAGCTGTGGCATTGCCATGCCATGAGAATATGTAGTTTGTGATTAACAACCTAAATTGAATGACCTTAAGTAGCCACTACAAAGGGTTTTTAATTATACTGCAAAAAAGTTGAGAGAAAACTTTTAACTACCTTCAGATTTTGGAGTTTTGAATCAAACTCAAACTCTCAAGTTAGGAAATAAAGTAAAGAACATTTTGATTTCATGTAATCTTTTGTTGAGATAATTTACTTTTCTTCTTTTTGACATACTTGAATCTTTGAGTTTTAGAAACCTCCCAAAAATGTTATTGTTCGCGGTGAGATATGAACCTGTCATTGCTTAAGTGCTTGAAAATTAAATGGTTGCAAATGAAAATTATTAACCATGATTCATATTTGCTTTTAATAGGCCTGTGTCTCAAGGGTGAGATACTCCTGTCAGAAGAAGAATTTGGAAGATAGATCAAAAAACACTGAAGCACATGGACTGAGGCAACAAAACTTTTAATATTATTAGGAGACATGACATTTTGATGCACACTGCATCTGCATCACAGTCAAAGTCTGTGTTTTCTTTCTAGTAGAAAGAAAGTAGTTCTGGTGTATTTTACCACAGACAGAAAAAAGTTCTTATATGAAACTGTTCACAACAAGGTCTGTGGATTATCTTGAGTAACAAGGTCATGATATCTGAAAAGAGACATTACTGCTGAGTTTTTCAGATGTGTTTTTCTGGCACTTTGAGCACCACAAGCTGAGTGCCATTTAGTCCCATTACGGTGGAGAGAAAGTAGACATCCTCTAACACTCAGCAATTCACACCAGAAGATCTAAGTGGATGAATAACACTACGGGTAAAGAAGAAAAATGTCTATTTTCAGTTCTAGGGTGAAGTGTTCCTTTAAATTAGTAATTAAACAACATGCAGTTTGCTGCACCCCAAGGATGCACTTGGTGAACCAGTGGAGACACACTAGACGTTCCCTTTCAAACCTGGACAATCACCATCACTGTACTCTGGTTCAATCTAATGAGGCCCTCGACTCTGCTACTGACTGACAGAAACATATACTGCAGATCCAACTGCAGGATGTACAGAAATAGCAATATACACTTTTATTTGAAGTGTAAAATGTCCTAACTTGATTATATGTTTCTATAGTCTGCAGCAAAAGGAGCTGCAGATTATTGTGCCAAGGAAAACTCTGGAACCACGGACTGTTATTGACTTCAGTTCTGGCTTTTGGAGCGAAGGGGGCGATGCCTGTTCTGGCAGCTCTGTTAATTTTCATGAGATCTAGCTGCATGAACAGCAGTCAGACACAATGAAAGCCACTTTATGGCTTCAGAGGGACACGCAGCGGATCATAATATTTGTCAGTCACATTAATGATCATGTAAAGTTAAAGCTTGGTGAAAGTTTTGTAAAGAGAGAAAAGGTGGTGAAATGCTATTGTTTTTAGTTTTTTTTTTCCAGTTAAAGGAACAGTTCACCTCACAATCAAAAATACACAGTTTTTCTCTTACTTGTAGAGCTATTTATCCATTGAGATCGTTTTAGAGTGAGTTGCAATGTCTCTTTCCAGAGATTATGACCCGTGTTACTCAAGATAATCCACAGACCTTGTTGTGGGCTGTTTCATGTTTTCTTTCTGCCAAACTACACCAGTTGTACCACTTTGCAGAAGGAAGCATGCATCTACTCATGGATGAGAGGTTACAGCTTAGCTGAGGAGGACATCACACCGTAAAAAATTATGCAAAATAGTTGGAATCAACTTATCTTTTCTCATTTACTTAATGTAAATAGACAAGTTTTATTTATTCAAGTTAATTACACTCAAGTATTATATTCAAGCATATGAATGAATGTACTGTACAGAGTGCAAACAACTCATTAAACTAAGTTTCTAAAGGAACAAAATGAGCATATAAGCAGACCTCTCAGCATGCACTGTGTAAGTTAAAAACATTTATGATGGAAACTTGCTGTGTGCCTCTAACAGACTCTAAGATACATCAGGTGTGTTTGTTTTTACAATGACAAAGACACTGTGAAAATCATGAAGATTAGTATTTAAGTATTTAAGATTAGTATTTATTTAAGTATTTAAAGAACTGACTCTTCAGACTGAGAAAATGTAAAAGGAAATCAGATTTGTTTGTAATGTTCATCTGTGTGACAGTTTCTGCTGAATAAAGCAAAAAGTCAGAAACTTGTCTTTCTGTAAGGTTTACTCAGGTGTCTGCAGACGGTCTCACAGCTCAGTTAAAGAATGAACTGGTCAGAATGAGTCCAGAAGAAAGAATGTGTCAGTGTTTTATACACCCTGATAACTGCAAGGTCAGGAAATGGTGACTTGCATATTGTTATCACATGATGGCTACAGGACAGTCAGAAGAGCAATACAGCAATTCTGGCTTGTTCTATCTTATGTTATCTTGTGATTCACACAAATATATTGGACCTTCCTCCTTCGTCCTGATCTTAAGCATGATGTGCATGTTTTCTCAAGTACAACCGAATTAATATCAAGTTTATTTGACTTGAAAAGTTTAGCACATTTATTTTGTATCATCACAAAATCAACTTGTCTTTCAAATTCTGTTAACTTAAAATTCTAAGGCAGCTTGAACATGAACTTTTTGATGTTAAAACATAACGAGCCTTTTGTCCATGAGTAGATGCACACATCCTTCCTCTGATATCATTGGCAGATGGTATAAAGAAAGTAGTTCCTACATGACGCTGCTCACAACAAGGTCTGTGGATTATCTTGAGTAACCGGGTCATGATATCTGGAGAGAGACATTGCTGTTGAGTTGCAGAGTGCCATCTAGTTCGAAATATTTCAGAGAAAGTCACATCAAAACAAACTTGATGCATAATTTGCACTACTGGTAAGAGGGAAAATATGTATTCTTGATTTTGGAGTGAGCGGTCCCTTTAATAATATGAAACAGTATAACTACAGTTTTATTCTGTCAAATTGATCTGAAATACCCAAAAGTCTCATTCACCATCTTTGCCAATACGTTAATAGACACAGTGCTGGAACAATGCACTCTTAATAGCTGGGAAGGAAACAGGAACAAACGCCTTTCATTCAAATTATCAATGAAAAGGGAGGCTCACGTCCAGTGTGAGTGAGTTTTCAGCCAGTAGGTGGACCACAGCATGTCGAGAGTGGGAAGGGGGAGGAACAGCGAGAGACCCAGTGAGCTGGGAGAGGGGAGATGCAAAAATAAAGCAGAGAAGGAACACAGACGGAAGTGGGGGGAAGTAAGTCCAGAGAAAGCTCGAGTTCCTCTGCAGGAAAAATGCCATTGAAACCATATCAAGTTTGCCGAATGAGTGTGCGAGAGAGAGTTACTGGCGTATAAAGCGTACAATTTGGTAATGGGCTTATGAGGGGGCTCGCTCGCTGTTTCAATAAACCCCCAGAGCCATGACTGAGCTAGGCTTGCAATACAAACACACCCCGTTCCTTCAGTTTATCTGAAAGACACATCTGGAGTCTATCAACTCCAGCAGCACCCCCCCTTTCTGTTTCCACTCTCCAGCACGCTTAACCCCTTCCTCACCCGCTCCACCCCTTCATGTCATGCACTCTCATTAGGTGACCGTTGTCTAACCGGGGGCCACTCGATGGCGTGTGCGGGCAAACACACCAACACAAATGTTCTTTTTTTTTTTTCTTTGAGGGTTCTCATGTGCAACCTCCACAGCTGGCCTGAGTTCTACAATCTGAACCTCATCTTACCCACACTGGTCTGTGCTCTTAGAAATAAGAGTTCTAAGGAGGCTCTTCCTGAAGGAATTAGTTCTACCCTGAACTATTTGCCTCTGAAAACCCATTTTTTTTTAAAAGAAAGAGTTTGTCAAGCATTCTTTGTAACATTACAGGTATCATTAAGAACCCTTTTCATCCAAAGAACACTTTTTACAAGAAAGAGTTCCTCAAGGATTGTTGAAAACCTTCAAGGTTCTCTTTAGAACCTCCTGAATGTGTTCTAGATAAGATCCATGGAATACATTAGTATTCTCAGTAGAACCCCCTGAGTGGAATATAAAAGGGTTCTCCTTAGAATACCCTGGGTGTGATCTGGATAGAACACTTGGAATATAAAAAGGTTTTCATTAGAACCCCATGAGTGTGTTCTAGATAAAATCCTTGCCATATAAAAAGGTTCTCAGTAGAACCTCCAAAGTGTGAGCTTGATAAAACCCTTGGAATATGAAAAGGTTCTTGCTAGAACACCCTGGGTGAGTTCTTTATAATAAAACCATGAAATATAAAAAGGTTCTTAGTAGAACCTCACGAGTGTGAGCTAGATAAAATCCTTGGAATATAAAAAAAAGATCTCAGTTGAAAACCCTGGGTTGGTCCTTTTTAAAAACCTATGGAAAAGGGTTCTTGATAGAACCCCCAGGTGTGCTCTTGATACAACCCTTTGAATATAAAAAGATTCTCCTTAGAACCTCCTGAGCATGATCTAGATAAAACCCATCAATATAAAAGGTTTCTAAGTAGAACCTCCCTGGTGGGTTCTAGATGAAAACCCTGGAAATATAAAAAGGTTCCCTGTAGAACCCCCTGAGTGAGTTCTTGTTGGCACCCTTAGAAGGTGGAAAGGTTCTGGATAGAACCTCCATAGTGAGTTCTGGGTGTTAGCCTTCACAGCTGAATCTAGATATGACCCTTTATGTTGACTTCGAGGTAGAACTCTCTGAAAGCACTCCAAGTGGAACGTTTATAAAAGCTTCTAACAGGAAGCAAAAAGGGTTCGTCCATTGGAACAAAACCAAGAACCCATTATGGTTCTAGTCGACCTCTTCATTTGTAAGAGAGAGTAGCAGACAGAAGGGCAGGTTGCCATGTCCGCACACTGTTTTTACATGCTATACTGCTGCCCATCTCTGCTTTGTTCCCACTCATTAAGGTAATTTTCTGAGCCTGTGTGGAAATAATGTTAATCTCCCACTTAGAAAAACAGCCTCAGCTTTATATAAGACAAACTGCAGGAGTGTGCTTTCCTCCATCCCCTCCCTCCGTCTTCCTCTCTTTCCCTCTCTCTCCAGCCACCATACCATCTTTAGCCATCTCGGCTCCACTTCCCCTGTGTCAGATGGTAAAGTTGTTTAAGTTGGACTCCTTCCTAACCCCAGCTGCTCAGAATGGCAGAGGCGATTTCAAGGTCGGTTTCAGCGAGGCTCAGGCAGAAGACTGAGCGGCCCGGTCGTCCCCCCCCCCCCCCCCCCCCCCCCCCTCTTTCTGTAAAACAGATACGATCAAGTCAAAAAGTAATGAATTGGCCTGAGTGTTCTTAACCGTAATGTGATAATAGTGTATATGTTTTCTATCATGCAGACATTTTCCTAAACACATCTGCACGTTCTCATGCACTGTGTGACTTATTGGTCACAGGTTCCAGTGCAAACTTCCCTTAATTCTTGTTTCTCTGCAAATATAAATCACAAGGAACTCCTTCTTTCCTGCTCTTGAATGAAGTTATTATAAGTCAACAGAAATGGGAAATACAAATACTTAGTTACTGTACTGAAGCGGATTTTTCTGGTATCTGCACTTTAATTGAGTACTTATTTTTCAGACGACTTTTTAGTTTTACTGCCTACATTTGAACATAATTATTTTGCTTGTTACTTAAATTTTTAATGCATTTGAGGGGAGTTTTAGACTTCAAGACTGATTTCAGCCTAGATGGATGAGACAGCAGCACATGTAAGAAGACGATGCCTCTGTTTATTCATCAGGGCACATCATACACAACAGATGTAACAAGAAACAGAATGACGTAAAAGATTCAGAGATGAAAAAAGACGTAACAAGGCAAAACTACACACAAGACACAGTAATATGGAGGTGACTTAAAAGACCTAACAAGACGAAAAAACCCACACAGAGGGGTCTACTGAGAATCCTTTGATATTTCAAGGGTGTTATCCAGAACCGACCCCGGGTTCTACCAAGAATCCTTCTTATATTCCAAGGGTGTTATCTACAGGTCACCCAAAGGGTTCTAATGAGATCTGAGAACACTGAGGTTACCGAGAACACTTTTATATTATGGCACAAGGAACTGTTGATGAAAGAGTTCTTCAAGGATTTCGACAATTCCTCTAAGATCTCTGTCTTCCAAAAAGGGTTCTTTGAATGAAAAGGGTACTTTTCAGTCTTTTTTTCACAAGTATCTGTATTTTTGCTTGAGTGAAGAATGTGTGCACTTTTGCCACCTCTGTAAGTCAACAGGAAGTTTTCAATAATGTTGCGTGTTATTTCCTGTGCATACTCTTGTATGTAGCGCAGTGCAGACACGTCAGGTACTGTAGGGATCATTTCAGACTCTCTTGTTGACAAAGTCTATCATGCTGCCAACACCTCGAGCCTCTAACTGGTCCTAAGCACAAGCCTCACTCCTGCCTTTCAGACCTGTCCGCTGCGAGCGCCCTGCTGCTCCCTCATCCATCATCATCGCTGCCCTCTGCTCTCCCCTCTCTGCTCCCTGCTCCCTCTCTCCCTGTAGGGTGAACAGACCTGGTAATGAGGGCCCCTTGTGCCCTGCCTGCCTGTCCTGTGTCCCATGGTGCAGTGGGGCCCAGTTGGACAAGAGCCAGACTGCCTCGGCCCTCTTTGCTCATTATTCTCATTACCTCGCCTCAAATCAGCGCAGGACAGGCTGCTGGGATCTGTCCGCAACTCATAAAGGTCCCGGCTCGTTAGTAGGGCTGCCAGCGTCAGCTCTCATCAGAAAGGGCGTGCACAGAGGTGGAGGTACTCAAATAGGTGGATGAGTACTGTATCGGAGGCCTGATGCTGTGCATGAATGTGACTAGGGTTGTCATGATACCAAAATTTTGACTTCGACACTAATGCCAAGTTCAGTATCATGATACTCGACCAAAACAATTCTTGAAACTGAAACTGTTTGATACTCAATATCTAACCGATCAGAAACAGAAGGGACATTATCCCTGGACATAGAGCATGCTGTTGCAAAACCATGAGACCCAACATTTACAATGAAATCTGAACTATTTCATTTTAATTTCACACACGAAGGCAAATTACTAACCTATGGTTATATTTTTGGATCAAATGTTAAAATATGACACACTGCCCACATATTATTTTAAGAATAGTTAACTACAAACGATGATTTTACCAACAGGCCATTTTGATTATAACATTACTGCAACAACCCAACCCAACCCAACCCAACCCAAATTTACAGTAGGAGTCAGCCTGCCTTTTTTACTGGCCATTCTGTCTGAGCCAAAAGAGCCGCCATAATATAAGTGATATGGAGCAAGTGCTAGCAGCCATATGCTGCTGTTAAGCTATTAAACTTTTTAAAAGTACTAATACAAGACCCCAAATGAGTTGTGCTTAATACAGTGTTGCAGGCAGCACTGCATTAGGCATTGGATGAGAGTGCAAATTGAAAATATTCAGCTTGAGTGAAAAGTTTGTGTGTATCGCTTTGCAAAGAGGACCAGGCAGAGCAGAGGGACGGACGGCTTCTGGAAGAATAAACACTGCTAGTCACATGGGAATCTGCACAGATCTGATCTGCTTTACTTCGTGAATGCACACAGATGCACATTAGCATTCTGGCTAATAGCTGAGCCAAAGGATTCCATGAGCTGAGTGGACTAGAAATATCTCCGCTGCCATGTTGTATCTGAGACTGGTCCGATTTACTGTGTGTAGTAAACAACATTTACATTGCATAAGAACCTGATGAGATGGTGATGATTGTTCTAGGTATTAGTCAAATCATCAGGTTTCACCAGGGATAAAGAAAAACTTTAGATTTCACTCAGGTATAATTTTATTTCATAAGTGCAATATCAATATTTCACTCAGATGTAGTATTATCAATATTTCCTATTTCCTAATGGTGTAAACAAGTTTCTTGTTCATGTTGTATACTGTATACTGTCTCTCTTTACTAGTGTCTATATTGTTCCTGTATTTTATATTTATTCTTGTTTATATATATTATATATTATATATTATATTTAATATAATATAATATATAATATATTATATTTAATATTTTAATTTCTTCCTGTTTGTACAATTCCTGTAATATAGTGAATTTCCCCATTCTAGGGCTGTTTTTTTTTATTTGGCTGGTGGAATAATAATAAGTGGAATAATGCATGACAATGATCCATTATCAGGAATTGATGGACTCTGCTGCATGCTGGACATTTCTGGCCTCCTGATTATAGACACCTTGAAGGGCATCATCTCTTATTTGTTTTGCATACGGCGAGCACCGCCACAGAAGCCAGGTATGATTCAACTGCTGTTTCTGGAAAAAAACGAGGTATTCCAAGATCCAAATGTAGCTGTTGGATGGCAGGGCTATTTAAAAGAGCTACAAAAACACAGTAGTCCAGTAAGAGGGCAAAAACAAACAAGGCTAAATTGCTCCTCTGCACTTGGGTGGTTTGGCAGGTTATGAAGGCAATAGTGGCTTTGAGGAGGTTTGTCCCAATGAAAGGGCTAACTGTGTAGATTGCTGCACTGTCTGGCCCAGGCCTGGAGGAGGGTGGCCTGCCCTGGAGCTGTATTCTCCATCTAACAACAGCAGATCAGACTGCATTCAACGCTGAATGGATGTCTGGTGTGAGTGTGTGTCTGCTGAGAGAGTTACCAGACCCGTCTGAAACGACTGGACAAGGAGCGAAGGTGCCCATACTAGGAAACACACTGCTAGAGTCACAACAGAGATGGACTGAGAGTGAGAGTGTGTGTGTGTGTGTGTGTGTGTGTGTGTGTGTGTGCAGTCAGGGAGCAGGCCGTGTTTATCCTTGTCGCGCAGGGGAAGAGATGCAGTGTAATTCCCTGATGTGTGTTTACTCAGCCCTAGTGGGCTGGCCTTTGATTACAGCACTGACCGCATAATATGAGTAACTGTTCACTACTGCTCCAAATGACAAGCACATGTAGACGACATACTGGAAACAATGAGGAGACCTGTGGAGCGACGGCGAGCTGAAGAGACAAACTGAAATCACGAAGACAAAAACTCCAAAACCTTTCCCGTAAACTCACTCCCGTTTTCATCCCTTCAAACCCTTCCATCACTGCAACTGTGAATTTCAGTGCGGCATTTTTCACATCAGACAGCAATTTTGCCATGAGCTCAGATGTAATTATAAGCTGTGCAGGGCTCAATTAAAGGTTGAAGACGTCAGAGTGAGTGAGCAGACCTCCACCGCTGTGTGTCAGAGAGCCAGCAGAGGTTGAGGCAGAGGAGTGAAATGAGGCCTGCATGATTTACGTTGTGTCCTCTCCGAAAACCAGACGCCCACATCTCCCTCTGTGGAGCACAAGGATACACTCTGAGAAAAAAAAAGGTGGCAACTAGAACCGCGAAGGGTTTTTCAGCTCGACCCAATAAAGTTCTACCTAGAAACAAACATAAAGGGTTATATCTAGAGCCTTCTGTGAGAGGTTTCATCCAGAACATCCTATGAGAGCTTCTAGAGGAGAAACCTATGGTGAAATGGTTCCACCCCGAATCCTCTCTCAGGGTTCCATCCAGAATATTTCCACATTCTAAGGGTGCTAACAAGGACTCATCAAGGGGAACCTCTTTATATACCAAGAGTTTGATCTAGAGCCCACCCAGGGGGTTCTGCTGAGAACCCTTTAATATTATGGTACAGAGAACGCTTAACAAAAGAGTTATTCAAGTATTTCAACAATCTTTGAAGAACTCTTTCTTCCAAAAAAGGTTCTTAATGGAACTCTTACAATCCCGAGAAGCAGATGGATCTGAGTAGAACAAGGAAATTTCCCAAAATGCCTTTTATATCCCCTGGATTTTAACTAGAACCCACCAAGGGGGTTGTGCCAAGAGCCTTTTTATATTTTAAAGGCTGTATTTAGAACACACCCAGAGTGTTCTACAGCAAACACTTTGATATTCCAAGAGTTTTATCTAGAACCCACCAAGGCAGTTCTACTGAGAACCCTTTTATATTATGGTGCAAAGAGCACTTGATGAATGAGTTCAACAACCCTTGAAGAACTCTTTCGTCCAAACAATGAAACCCTTAATCTTACAAAGAACCCATGACAAACCCTTCTTTCAAAAAAGGGTTCTTCGGAAGCAGATGGATCTGGGTAGAACCTCAGCCCTTATTTTTAAGAGTGTGAATATGTATAGTGTTGTCTGCCTGGTCTGTGTTGTTCTCCTTGGTCTTTTAGTTATGACTCTCCAGAAAAAACTCCACCCTGCTGCCCCCTGCTAGTTTTATCACAGCTCCAGCTACAAGGCTCAGTTAGTGGGTAAGCTCAGGTTACCCGACCCACCGACCCTACGGCGCTGCAGGGAACCATGTCCGCACTTACAAAAACAAGCAACATCGACTCATTTTACATCAAACACTTGAAGCCACAGATCTACTTTGGCTTTACTTTGCTATCAATTATTCTCCAAAGCAGTATTAGTCACAGGATCTCGGTTTACTGTCTCCCTGTCAGCAGCTTCATCAGCGTCTTCAGGGCAAGACAGTTGAGGTGAGAACCGAGAACTTGGCCTTGGATCTATTCATCCATGGCATTCGCATGCCAGACATAAAAAACAGCAATTCAGCAAATTTGGCTTTTGTTCTCGACTGGCACGTCTGGAGTGAGCTCCAGCAGGTAGGTACTAACAAGCTAACAGCTGCAGCAAATTACCATATTTTTCTTTCTTTCGACATTTTTGAGAAGCTTGTTAGCTTCATGGGTGGCAGCTCTGAGTGGCATGTGGAACTAATATCCCTTCAACATGCCCATCCCCCCTCCAACAAAATAAGTAGCCTATGTCTGCCAGACTACAGTATCCAGACTGAAGCTGCTCCATGTGTGTTGTTAGCTACCAAGGGCGCTATAAAGATTTACTGGGATGCTCTGTAAAACAGCACACCTTCTGGTGGGAAACACATTCTAGGTGTAATTCACAGAGTAGGAGCCAACAGCGGTAGCCTGTAGACGCTAACAGTTAGCAGCTAATTGCCAGTCTCAACTGTAATGACCAAAATAAGCATATAGTCCAGATGAAACAGCAATAAGAATCTAGTGTCCATATCATTAGATATTTCCATGTGAAGCAGGCAGGACATAATGTTGGGAAGAATGAATGAATGAATTAATGAAAGTTGAAGATTGATTGCTAGGTGGATTTCATAACAATATTGGTTAAAATTAATTGGTTCAAGTCTGCATAAGCACACATCATGTTTTGTTTTACAGGAAGAAAACATGATTAGATTTTGATATGAGAACTTTAACCTTCAGTGCGTGCTTGAGAGACAACTGCAGGTGTCTTATCTCTGTTTCAATCTATTAAATCAAATGTCACTAAGATACTGTCGTCTCTGACCTATTTTCCTTGTTCGGACTCACCTTTAACATCGAAATGCTAGCATGCTCGCAATGACAATACTAACATGTTTACGCAAAGACAATGCTAACATGCTGATACCAGACATGTTAAATTCACCCTGACTGTAATTCATCCTCTGGAGTTCATCTGTACCAAATTTCATGGCAATCTGTCCAATAATTGGGAACCAGGCACATCTGTTTTCTCATGTTTCATCATCTTCAGGCCAATCACAGGGCAGGTTTGATATGATTACCGACTGAGGAGTGCCATGGCTCACAAAACTCAGATAAAACTGTCAAACTAGACACTTTAGTACTACATTGCCTATCTCTTGCCTCAAATGTTTTCAGAAACATTTTAGTGCACTGTTAAGCTGTAATTTGATAAAGTTTGTGACCAAGTTGCTTTTTTTCCCCTGCACTGTCCAAACTATGCTATGTCATCTGTTTCGCTGCTCTGATTCGTTGTCACTCTATCCAGTTGGATAGGAATTTTGGTCTGCACTGTTGATAATGCCCCTTTAAAATCAACAGTGAACTGAGAAATCCTAGTAAGCAATGTTAGGCTATCCAATAGTTGTAGCGACAGTTCACTAAAACACCAAACTGTTAGAAGAAAAGTCAGGCGATGACTTAAGTCAATAAGATTCATGGGGACCATGAATGTCTACCAGGTTTCATGACAATAGATCCAATAGTTAGTCAGACATTTCAGTCTGGACCAAAGCACCGACTAACCGACAGACAGATGGATAGAACCATGCCGCTACAAAGGAATGAAAAGGCAAACAGCTACTCTGATAGGCACCAGTTCCCACTATGGTTCCTTTCCTGTTTGTCACCGCAGCTGCCATTCATTTAAATTTCCCCACGTTTATCCTGTCTATCACCTGTCTCACACTCCATTCACAGAGATTATGATGCTACTAAGGAGGACCAAGCTGTCTGTGAACCACAGGGGAAGCTGCCAACATACACCTCCTCCCAGAGATCTCCCTTATCTTGTCCTGTGGAGTGGGGCTTACCTGATAATGAAGGACTCAAGTGTAATTATGTGAACTTTTCAACATAACTCTGAGATAGCCGGTCTGAGTGTAGCATCCTCCCTGCTGGACAGAAGCCCATGATTGGATAGAAGCACACAGAGCTGCTCAGATCTCACTGATACCCCGTCTGTATTTCTCTACAAAGGCCCTGAGGCGAGCTAAAATAACAGCATAAGCTAGGCCTATATGTCATCATGTAAACAATAAACATGACACTGTAGCATCTGCAGAAGTGAAATATTCTTAAACAATGGGCTACTCACAGTTTCTCCAAAGCATTAAGTCCAAAGAAGGATCCATTTCTCAGAACTCGGATTTTGTTGTGGCTCAGTATCCTGTAAAAAAAAGAAACAAACTGAGTATTGTTGGAAATATTCCGCTGAGAATAAACTCATGCGTATCTTAAAATGCTAAACTCCGATTACTATCTTTGAAATCAGCTTCATTGCTAAGGGAGAGTTCAGGTTCAACAAAACACACAGTGAAGGGGTCACAAGAGGAGGATGAGAGCCAAGTCAAATGTCCACTCAGTGCTCCAGACACGCGAGATTAGCCTGACTAGAAACATTAGCTTAAGATGTTTCCAATTAATGCTAAAGACGGAATAGGACATCAAGATTAGGAGGGAAACTGTAATCTTGATAATCATTTCGCATACATTTTTACATCAAAAGGATGTCTCTCCACATCAAACGAACGACGGCACAGGCCATGTCAATTAGCCCCTTCCCTCCTGGCCAATCATTTGGCTTATAGGGCTCTTATCAGTCCAGAGGGCAGAGGGCCACAGGACACACTGGAAGTGAAGTTGAGATTGCTTTTTCTGACAGGGGGGATCACGGGAAATGGATAATCACTTTTCTCTGAGGGGCATTGTAAAAGCCAGTTAGGACAAACCTTTGCATAATGGAAAAGTTTGACTCTGTGGGAAATACACTTATTCACTTTCTTGCAGATAGATGAGAAGCTTGATACCTCTCTCACGTCTGTATGCTACATATAAAGCTAGAACCAGTAGGTGTTTAGCTTAGCTTAGCACAAGCATTGGTGCAACCCAGTGCTCTGTCTACAGGTATAAAAATACTCCCACATGCATAAAAAACACACTCAAGTGACCAGGTCCTGAGATCATGAGAATCCAGCTTGCTAAGTTTCTTGGCTTCCAATTAATGCACTTCTGGTCGAACCACAGTGGTTTCAGGCGAGTTAGCATCCTATGAAGAACTACAGGAAGATATGGGTGTGGTTTAGATGTGACCACAGGAAAAACGATATTAGGAGCTCATAAAGGTTAGTATAGATGCTGCAGAACTGAATATTTCTGCATTGAAAGCCATATTAAAGACTTTTCTTGATAGACAAAACATTTTTGCTCTGACTCTCTGACTTGCTGACACGCATACCCAGTATGCCTTGCCAGTATGCCTCCCCTACGCTGCTCTGATTGGCTAAACTCCTCCAGGTATTCCAGGCTTTGCTAAACCCTACTGTTCACCTAGGTACGATGCTAACCAGCGCTATGAAGTTGTCATGACCTGGAGGAGAGCAGCTTGGGCCCGGTAGCTCACGAAGGGTATCACTTA
Source organism: Lutjanus erythropterus (assembly GCF_056507025.1). Classification (NCBI taxonomy): domain Eukaryota; kingdom Metazoa; phylum Chordata; class Actinopteri; order Lutjaniformes; family Lutjanidae; genus Lutjanus; species Lutjanus erythropterus. The sequence goes on from NC_139326.1 coordinate 6,320,036, forward strand.
AGGGTATAGCCAATACAGGCAATGTAGGTGTGTGTCTTCCAGCAAGGCATACTGGGTATGCATGTCCAGCAAGTCAGTTTAGTCTGTCTCTTGCTTGACTGGCTTCGGTAAGAGTGTGACCAAAGTCATACAAACAAACAAACTAACTAACCAATCAAAGCAGTATTAGACCAGCAACTTCCGTGTTCTTTGAGGTAAAATAACTGGTTTTGCAAAAAGAAGTCTGGTTAATTTTTGGCTTATCTAACAGCAGTTAGGAAAAGTTTGCAAGATAAAGAGGTGAAAATATTCTAACTGTACTGTACACTTAAACTGATATAGATTTTTTATGTGCATCTTTTCATCCGCCTAAAAGTGGATAAAATAAATTTTGCAAAATGTACCTTCCCTGCTGGTACTCCTCTCTGCTTCTCCACTCTGTCAACTGCCGTCTGACTATTGATAAGTACAACATACCCTCCTTAAAAAAAATCCAACCTATCACTAAGTTTAGGCCACAAAAACACTTGGGAAAATTTAGGGAAAAGATTGTGGTTTTACTTAAACACTGCAGTTTAAAGCCAGTGTTGACTTCTGAATATTCAGCCTCGTCCATTGATCCTCTTTGCTGCTACTACTCCCCATATCCCCTCAGCGGGAGCTCAGGGTGCAGCAGGGGCCCTGCTCTGGCGACAGCCCACCATCATTAACACACCCTTCAGCTTCACATCATCTTTGCCCTCACCACATGGTGCTTAATGGGCTGTTTGCGACATTAAGTGTGTTCTTAATCGAGAGAGTGAAGCTGTGAGAGCGGCTTTAAAAGTGGGAGCGGACTACGAACAGTCTGTGAGATTTACAGATTCAGCAGCAGCAGTCGGCCCCCCTGTTTCCTGCCACATCAATAAAAACACTGCCTTCAGCTCTGCACCTTCCAGCCCAGTTAATGACCAGATTTAATCATGCAGTTTCGGTAGACAGGGACAAACCGGCCTGACTCACACTTCTTCACTTCAGTAATTTCACTGACAGCCAAAATATCAGGACAATTTGAAGACAGAAGTTATTCATTCAGAGAGAGAACAAAATGAAAGCCAACATGGAAAGTAAATCATCTCCACCTCAGTCAATACCTTCCTACAATTATCTACCAAAATAAAATCAGAGGTGTATATTTTTAAACTGAGCTGCAATCAAGAGACGAGAGCTGCTTCACTGATAATGACTATAATACTGAAACCGAGGTCTTGCTGACTGATTACTTAGCATTTAAACCTAAATTATCCTTATTTTAGGTTAAAAAATATGCATATCATTGGAATTACTCTCACAAAATCCACACTGAAATTGACATCAGATAAGAGCTTTAGAAAAAAACATGTCATGTTCACAAATCCACACTGAACTGTTCAAATAAATCACAATTATTAAGTCAAGGCTTTTTCAAAGTGAATGTTAGACAAGAGCAGAGTCAGGCCTCTGGTGGCGTAGCCTGTATTTGAACCTATGACTCCTGTCCTGAACCTTAAGGTCTCTCACTTGACTTTGGGCACAGTATCTCTCCTATAACTTGATGCAGGCCTGAGATGAAAGCTACAGAAGATCCGGAACTGCCTGAATAATTCAATGCAGATAGGAGAGGAGAAAGTCACATCTGGCAAAGAAGCAAGCCATTTAATTCAACACAGACAGTTTAGATACCAATAGTTCCTTTCTGACTAAGCTTATTATGCAGAAAAAAAAAAACTACTAGTCAGCGGACACGGAAGGTATTTCGCTTGCTTGAATGTACATGAATGCATAAATCTTCATGCCTTTTCTATGAGAAAAAAATATAACATTATGATATGATTTGTAATGTTAGCTTCTTAAAGGGGTAGCTTGGATTATTTGACGTGGGATCAGTTTATGTGTGCGCCATATTTAGAATATTTTCACAGCTTTACCTTGCCATCAGACAGCCTGTTCCAATGGGAAACTGCCATTATGTAGGCCAAATATCTCTCTAAATCAACCAAACTACATAGGCAAAATCACTCATTTTACCTCTCAGACCTCATGAAGTTGCTAGTCTACCACTGCCTTGATCAGTTAGCTTATTAGTGTTTTTGTGTGACTTCTGTGTTTTAAAAGCATAGCTTGGATTCACTGAAGCCGCATAATAACACAAACAAATTAATGGATCAAGGCAACAGCAAAGTGTGCTACAAGGTAAAATTACCAACTTTGCCTGTGGAGTCCGGTTAATTTGGTGGGAGTAATATTTGGCTTATATAATGGTGGTTTTCCATCAGAAAAGACTTTTAACAGCAAAGTGAAATTATTCAGAATATAGTGTATACACTCCAAAATCAATAATACATATTTTTTCTCTTGTTTAGGTGCGAGTTGCTGATTTTTAGAGATGTCTGCCTTCTCTTGAGTATAATGGGTCTAAATAGAACTCGGATTGTGGTGCTCAAAGCACCAAAAACACATTTGAAAAGTTCAAAACCAGTACCCCTTTGGTACCCCATGGTTCAGTTACTCAAGATAATCAACAGACCTTGTTGTGAGCAGGAATCTGGTTTCTTCTACTGTAGAAAGAAAATGGTTCCAACATGAAGCTGCTCACAACGAGGTCTGTGGATAGTCATGATTTCTGGAAAGAGACACTGCTGTGGAATTTTTCAAATGCGTCTTTTTGATGCTTTGAGCCCTAGAAGCAGAGTGCCATTTAGTCCCCTTATATTGGAGAGAAGGTGGGCATCTCTACAGCCAATATCTCCAAAACTCTGCAACTCACACCAAAACTGTCTTGATGGATAAACAGCACTGCAGGGCAGGGGAAAAAGATGTATTTTGGATTTGAGGGCTAACTGCCCCTTTAAGTGGCTAAAATACTTTTTTGTTGCCGGCCCCGTCCACAGCAGCTCATTGCTTTGCTTCTGTGCTGGTGCTCCTCTCTGTTTCTCCAAACTGGGGGCATGCCGACTGAAATCTTCTGCAGGTAATACACTGACTGTTGATGATTACCTCATACAACCCCAGTTCAAATCACCCCAATTTGAAGCATATACAGATGTGTTTATTTGTGCGTTGTGTGCATGCATGTTTGGAAAAAGATTAAATTCACATGTGGCCTCATATCACAATAGCCCTCATTCGTCTCAAGTTAAGACATTTCAACACACGATATTTCAATTAGCCTGCTACTCTGCACACTAGGACTTGAAAGCTGACTTTCACAAACAAACAAAGGCCACAAAATGAGCTAAGTGAAACCCTCCCACAGACAACAAAAGATTTCCAGGAACGCAGGGGAGTTTGCAGAGCAGAGGCTGGTCACTACTGTATAATCCCCAAAGCCTGCTGTTTGGAGCGCAGTCGTAGTGGAGGACATTGTTCTTTCATAAACAATACAGAGAGTACGACTCTGAGAAAGACAGAGAGAGAGGCAGAACTCTGTAAACAGACAGAAATAGTCGGCGTTCCCATCAGGCTAAACAGGAAACCCAGCCAATTAGCTGTTTATTCAGAACCCGGTTCTAGAGGTCAGGGGTTGCAGAGAGAGCACTTCCTGGACAGCCAACAGACAGATGGAGCCATGTCCGGAGGCAGGTGACAGTATGAGAGAGCATCGCTTCATCACTGGAGTTTACAAAGGTTAACAGAGCTTTACAAGCAAAGAAGATGAGTAGCTTCTTAATCATACGAGTCCACGCCGCTCGGAGGCCTTAACGTCTGCTACTGAGGCCTTAACTGTACAAGAGTGGCTTCTCAGTGACAGATCAGATGGCAGATTGAGTTAATCTGCTTTCCAGAGCAATAAGCTGTACAGTACATGGCACGACACTGTGATAACTCAGTCCAGACTGTGGATGGTATCTCTCATTCACTTAACCCTTTCAGACCACAAAGGCCTCTGAGAAATCAGACAGGCTAATTGAATCCATCTAATCTGTGTTAAGAAAAAAAAAAAAAAAAAAAGCAGGGCCACATGTTGGGCTCCAGGATCTCATCCACCCGTTTCATCTAATTCATTTACATGAAGATCAAAAAAGCAGGAGGTCATATGAAAAGAGCCAGGTCAAACAGAAGCACAGACACCAGAGATTCTCTTGTGTGCTGTACTCAGAGTAGAGGGGTTAAACAGGGTCAGTCAAACCACAGTACACATGGAGAACACACACACACACACACACACACACACACACACACACACACACACGGATATATATACACCACCACTTCTCTCCATGCTCTGCTATGTTTTTCATTATCTACAAGAATGAAATGAAAATGAACACATATGAATCCATTCAGTGATAGAAGCTAATTTTAGTCACTGATCCCATGGGCCTCCAAGCCACTAAATTTGGTGGCCAAACTACATTTTTGGCGGCCCAAGCACAGAAAAGGCAATTTAAAGCAACTTTAAACCCTTCAGTTACTGTGACACTTGTGTTGTTCATTTTCTCATTAATTTTGGTGCTTCCTCAAGACACTGGTTACGATGAAAAACAAGCTAGACTCTCGACTTGTTGAGGAAACTGTTGGTACACCAGAGTGCCTTCCATCCATCCACTCGGACATTTTTGTTACCGTTTCGTTTTTTCATGGTCTGCCTTTTGTGTTTCTGGTTCTTCTATAACACGTGTCAAACTTAAGCAGCGTGGGCTGAATCTTGCCCAGCGACGCATTTTATGTGGCCCGCAAGAGTTTGTAAAGATTTTGATTTGCGAAATACAATTCTATGCTGCATTTAAAAAGTACAGTGTCCCTAAATCACACATCCCAGAATGCAACCAGAGTTTGTTATCTGCACACTGAAGGTCTTCATGTGTTGGACAACATCTCAGTATCATGCAGTCGTTTCCAGTAGTGGCACTCCAGCTGACTGGTTGTAGCTAGTAACGTTAATAGTAGCAGCCAATCAAAATGTCCAAAAAAAAAAAAAAAAAAAAAAGAAAGAAAAGTTGATGCAGAGGGGAATGCGAATACATGATTGTGCTTAATGGACACAAGCTGGTGTGTCATCGTTGTAATGAGGCAGGGGCAGTGCCAGAGGAATAAAATTTACAGCAGCACAATTAAATGGGATCAAATGTGCCCCTAAATAGGGCCAATGAGCAAATATTTTAAAAAGCACTCGCTTGATTGTTCTAATTTTGGCCAAGAGTTTCCGTAATTACTTATTTGTTTTGTGAATTCTCAAAAGGCAAGAGGCAAGATTAAAAAAAAATCTTCTTCCTCTTCTTTTTCCCTATTCCTGGTTTAGTCTGTATGATTAGGACAAACAAATAAAAAGATAAAAACCTGAACAGTAACCTTCACACTGGGGCTGCACTATTTGGTAAATATTGTGATTTGGTGGGCGGCACAGTGGAGCAGTGGTTAGTGCTGTTGGTTCTGAGTTTGAATCCCCCAGCTGGCTTGGGGGCTGGGGAGTTTGTGGCAGGGGCAGGACCTTTCTGCACAGAGCTTGCATCAGCAAAATAGGTTAATTGATAACTCTAAATTGCCTGTAGGTGTGAATGTGAGTGTGAGAGGTTGTTTGTGTCAGCCATCCGATGAATTGGTGACTTGTCCTGGGTGTACCCCACTTCTCACCATATGTCAGCTCCATAGGCTCCAGCCGCCCCACAACCCGTCAGGATAAGCGGTTCTGGTTCTGCGATTTGGATATTGCACTTGGCCATGTTGCAATTTTATTGCAATTGCAACTATTTGTGCAGCCCTACTTGAGACAGCTGCATGTAATCTGGTACAATGAAGGAGTCTGGATAGAAAAACATATATCCTGAGAACTTTTGGGATATAACTGAGATGTTTTACCACAAAAATCTAGACTCTGGAATAATGCAATCTTTTAATATGTATAGCACAGCATACATATGAGCATATATCCAAAGCACCCTTATAAACTGAATCCCACAGCATCACCTCAAACCACATGTTGGCACACATCTGTCCAAACAAATATACTGCTGTTAAAGCAAACTTTAAAACAAAATATTAGTCGGACATCTTGAAACAAAATGTTTCTGTGGTTAATTCATTATTTACAAACTAAAGAGCATGACATACTACCAGTGTGCTTGATGTTTCAGTTGCAAGAGCAATAGCTGAGTGTTCGCTCAGGGTTTCCTTGGTGCCTGACAGAGTGTGAAAAAGTAAAAACCATACAAAGAGTCTTGTCTAGTAAACCGCAGCCGCTCCTCCCCTGCACCGTGCCACTCACTTTGTTGGTTTGCTCAATTTGCTTCCTAAACCCACAAAGCCTTTGAGGGCCACACAGGGGCATGACAGCATGTCGCAAATCGTATTTGCACACTGATTTACTTCCGTTCTCCCCCCTCTGACTGTAACATACTGCCTCAGGTCTGTCTGTGCGTGCACATGTGTCTGTGTGTACCTGTGTGTATTGTAAAACTATAACTGTCTGTCAAAAGCAGCGTGCTTCCTACAGCTGCTTTTGGTTTTTGGGGTCATTGTCAACCAATCATTTCAGCGAGGAATCATCCCTGTGGTGGAGCTGCATGAGAAGGCCTGCTGTGTGGTGTGCGGCACCAGCACAGGGAGCAGCTGAACGGAGTCCTTTCAGCTTTCCAGATCACAACCTGGTGCAGAGGGACAGTGAGGGAAAACACATCCCTCTATCATCCTGTCCTAACCACAGCAAGAATGCTGTAAACCCAAACTCAACAGGAAGTCCTGTTTGCAGCCTCTTACCACTGAAGGTTTGGTGTCAATATCTTTGCAACCTTCAAACTGTCTCTCTACTGGACACACTTAGATACTTGTTTTTCTTTTTATAAGTGGGAAGAATATACAGGAAATGCTCCATCCTGGTTTGGCATTAGGTCCCGGACATGAATGAGATGCATTTAAAAAGCGCTGATTCCAACTGGCCCCTGTTGCTTTCTAAATATTCAAGCATCCTGGACAGTGAGCTCTGTGTAGCTGCAGGCCTCTGCAGAAAACCACAAACACAATGAGAGTTTTAAGGAGGGATTTATATTTAATAATAATTCATCTGCAGGCTAAGCTGCCTGGACTCATTAACTATGTATTACTCTAAAATCTCTGAATAATAGTAATATTTTCTTTCACTGAATACAGAGCGTTTTACCAGCAATACGGGTGTATAGTCCATCAATCTGGATAGATTATTTAATGCAGTGATCAACAATCCAATATCATTGATGCAAAGTGAAAACATTAATCTACTTTGATGACTGTTTCTGTCCAAGTGTACCTCCTCCTTCCCTCTCAGGCAATATCAACTGCTCTCTCATCAGTAAGACTGTGGTTTGGGAGATGTTTGCTAGCTGCTAGGATAATTTATTTATGCAATATAAGATGCAATACCATAGGTTGAAGTTAATAATGGTTAATAATTGTCTGAAGAATCTATATAATATTGTATCACGATGAAACTTATGATTTACATCCTCACTGTCACTGATGAAGTGGAGTGAAAACATGAGTTCTGGTTAGATGCCTCCTTACGCCTCCTGTCCCACCCCACGTGTCAATGTAGCGCTCCAAGGCCAGCAGAGACAGAGAGACGCAGGTTCAGCGCAATAAAGAGAGTCAAAACAACCCAACGGGGCCACTGTGTAAACATCATTTAACTTTGGATAGGTCTCTTACCCTCGAGGACCACACGCGAGGTGAAAGACAAGAACCCTTGAAAGAGATTGGTAACGTGCCATAAATCCAGTCCTAATTCAGAGACCAATGGGAGCCAGATAATGAGAGTGATTTTCAATGAGAGTCTCAGAGAGTCATTATTGAATTAAGCCCGGTTTAATTAGCATGCTGACTTGATAATGCACATGCTGGTCTGTGTCACAGCAGTGCTTAAGTTCATATAAATAAGAAATAATAATTCAGCCTAGAGGGAATTTTCCTTAGAGGTAATTAAATTCTGCTCAAAGCAATACGATTATCCACTTTTACACTAACAGCAAAGCATTGTGGGAGCGCTTTAACTGTGTATGTTACAGCTGTGAACATTCTATACAAAACCATCAGCATTTTTTTTTTTTTTTTACTGCTTTTTCCTTCTTTGCTTTCCATTCGAGCAGCTTGTGCTTGCCAGGGTTGCATTTCAAGTGTATTGGCAGTTCACAGAGGAGAGCTAAGTGGACATGGCAGCGTTTCTCTTTATATACACATCACACACATCGCACTCAGACTAATGAGGACAGACGCAGTGGATCAACAAAATATTGTGGTTGAACCAAAAGATGGATTAAAAACATGTAATACTTAATTTGGCTGTTACAAGGTTTTCCGAGGCCGCTTAGAGCGTCCAAATGCCAGGACTAATAGATCAAAAGCCATTACAACAAAACTACATTATACTGTAGTTTAACCTCATGAGCAAGAAGCTGGAGTCTCATTTCAGAGTCAGTTATGACATCAGTGAGTGGGAATAATATGATCATACCTGTGTTACATGATACATTAACAAACTGACGGCCAGTTTAAATGTTTGGACTAAAGGAATAGTTTGACGTTTTGGTAAAATGCACTCATTCATTTTCTGCCAAGAGTTAGATGAGGAGAACAAAACCACGCTCAAATCTTATCTGTCCATTAAATGTAAGGCTACAGCCAGCAGCCAGTGAGTTTAAAGGGACAGGTCACCCCAATATCAAAAAAATAAGAACTACTTTCTTTCTGCAGTAGAAAGAAAGAAAAAAGAACATTTTCTCTCTACAAGGAAGTAGTTTCTACATGAGAAGTCTACTGCTCACAACAAGGTCTATGGATTATCTTTTATTGTGCTTTGAGCATCACAACCTGCATGCCATTTCATTTAGTAATGGAGAGAAGACAGACATCTCTACAACTGATATCTCTAAAATTCTCAAAATTAAAAAAAAACTTACAGTCTCACACATACCCCCATAAAACTACATTTCTTACTGAACTTTGTTTTTTGTACAGATTAAATGCGATACACAGCATCTTAAAGTGGGAATCTCAAAGATTTTTATTTAAATAAATGCCTGTTACATCACTATCTGTTGTCAAATGATGCATCACTACAGTGATTGAGATGCATCTGCATTATGATGTAGTTACAGGACACGCAATGTCAGTGAGTTTAGCATTTACCGCAATTCTTCATCAAAAATGCGACTACAAAACAGGATAATGGTCATTTTCTGTATTAGTTGCGAGGGATCAGTTTTTTTTTAATTTGCAGGGAGTAATTGAACAAGAAGGAGCAGCCACAGTGAGCTGTTAAACCAGACACTGCAGGCGACAGACTGCACACCTCCAACTTTATCAGCCCGCTAACCAACTCTTGTCACTGTTCCATGCCGTCCACAGACTCATGCTGTGTGCAGCATCAAATCAGATTTCTCATGGTGATGGAAAAAAGCCAATTATTGCCTGATTTTTTAAATTAAATTAACAGTGTGATTTGCTGCCCCAAGGAGTCTTTGACCTGTAGTTTTAAAACAAACTTTCTGTGAACAAATTGGACAGATCAAAGAGTGGTTATCAAATAAGCATATTTTACAAATTGCTGCATGATTCCTTAAGTGAGTGGATTTTGCTGTAATGATGGGTAACCTCTCACTTTCAAGATGATATCTTCGCCCTCTCAATAGCTGAAATTAAATAATTGCTTCTATAATAATATTTGAGCCACGCTACAGGTGACAACTGACTTCAAAATGCAGAAATTACTGTTGCCTGCAATCCAAAGTGTATTCATGCTGAGGTAAAAGATCAATTGTTTGTAATGTCTTTGAAGGTTTCAGTGATAGACAGCAGTCACACTCACGTACACACAACCCCTCGCTGAGCTGGGGCTCCTGTGGCGACAAACTCGCAGCAGTAATTGGTGCGGACCTTCATTAGCGGCTGAGAATTCTGGGTCATGACATGTCACAGGATGTGTGTGTGAGTCTCTGTGTGTGTGTGTCACTGGTACATTCAGTATGTTTGCTGGTACATACGGTCTCTGCAGTCACTAAAAAGACTCTTAACAAATCAGAGTGCATTATTTAGACATTTTCACACAAACAGACATGACTTGGTAAAACAAAGGTGTTACTAATAACATGAACAATGGCTCTGTTCTGTTCAAGTGTCCCAGTAAACCATGACGATGTGACGGTGAGCCAACATGAAGAATACCAGAACCCTGGAACTGAGGCAGCTAAAAGGAATCCAGCCATAATTGATTTTATTATTTACACCTGTGTTTTTCCAACTGCGACTTGTCAAAATGTCTTTCATGAAAATGTTTGAAAATCAAATACAGATAATACAGAGGCAGACTCATGTTTTCAAACAGAAATCCTGTTTTAGTTCAGTTAAAGAACTCTGTTGAAGATCTGTCCAATACTTTTAACTGCTCGTGCTATTGTCTGGTTATTTTATCTGGTTAATATACAAATAAAATAACCATTATTATTATTTTATCATTTTTCACCACTCTATACTGCATAATGTTTCTGTTTCTGGATGCACAACAAAATTCTGAGCAAGGACAGATAAAAGATTAAATTAAATTAAAAACAAAGGCTGTTATGCTATACTCACTCACTAACAAAACAAAACCCCAGTGTATTTTCTGTTTCTCCAACTTTTCCAGTCCACTACTATTGAATGTCAGTCTCTGATAAAAGTTGGTGGACTGTGCAAACACCAGGAACAAAGACGGAAATAATTCCAGGACTTTATTGTTCTATCCCTGACAGATTATCATATGTTTGCTGTTGCCAAAACCATGAAACACTGGCAATTTTCACACTTTCAAAATAACACAAACACAGCAGGTTGTTTGAAATTGTTAAATGTAAATAGATTTTTTTTTTTTTTTTTTGGTTTGAAGTTGCCTGTGTCCAGATTCCTGATAGCATCTTTTCACTTATTTCAGTGGTGTTTTTTGTATTTGGCAGCTTCTGTTTGTCATCCAGTAATCTGCAGTTCAATTTAGATGGAAGATAACATGTTTGGAATAAAGTGTTTAATTTTGTCTGAGGTTTGGCCCGACTAAGTGTGGCTTTTTGGTGAGTTTATAGTTTTGGGAAAGTAAATTGTCATTTCAGGAAATGTGTGTAAGTGGGCTGTGGAAAAAAATAAAACTGTAAAAAATTCATATTGGCTAGTCTGTGTCACCCAACCTCATATAATGAACACAGTGCCGATGGTTTGATTATGTCTGGATTGTATATTCTAGGTTTGCTACTGTGCTGGCTGTGCACGCCATGACCCAGACAATAACTTCAAACACACTACCTAAACTAACATTACCTACTGATAACATCGGTGTGCAATTATAATAACACATTTTTAATGAAAATGTTGGCCCTTTAACTTTGTGTCCCAGATTTCCATCAGCTCCGTCCCATTTTTACAGAAACACGATTTATTCAGGCATAAAAAGATTTAGCTAATAATTGAATAATGTGTTTGAACCTTGTATTTTTTCCCCCTCAATTTAATAAAATAAGTGAATAAATAAAAATAAGTCAGTACCCCACTCAGCCCGCCCTGTCAGAAAAGTCTGGACACACACCCTTGTATGTGAAGTCAACTCTGTCAGCTGGCTGTCAAATCTGTCATAGATAAGGTTTTTTTTCTGTTTTATTCAATAAATATATGTTCATAAGGGTTTATAAAATGAGTTACGTCAACAAAAAACATGGTACACATACTGTTTGTTCTTTTGTGTTATAAATGATTCAAATTATTATCATTCATTTTATGGTATGAAAATGATCCAATTCAATGACATTCCCAGTCACTGTTTGCACATAAGTGATTGTTGAGGCTTCAAATACATCAGCTGAACCCAACCCTCATCCCTCAGTCTCTCTCTTGCTAATGGACACTTTTGCAGAGACAAGGAGAGGAAGGTTGAGGGAGGAGGAATGAAAGCAGAGAGATCTCTCAGACTGGGAGGTGGCTGTGTCATCTTTGTTACAATAAGTACTTTATAAGAGGCCTCCAGACTGTGCCGACTATTCAGCGCTCCGGTCCGTCGTCCAAATAGCTTAACCCTTTCGTCGTAAAAAGACGAGAGAGAGCCACCTCGGCCAGCCGTCCCAGGAGCCCCTTGCACCCTGAGCCTGTCCTCAGAGAGTCACGGCGGCCACTGAATGTAACAGAGAGACTAAATGCCCTTGAGCACAACAGGCACTTTAGCAGCAAATGCATGTCAAGATGTGAATGTGCCCATTGTGCCCGACCCACCAGAGGGCTCGTAGGGAACGCTGCCAAGCTACAAGCCCCCATTTACGGCCTGTCATGGAAAGGAGCATCCATGTAATTGCATGCAAAATATTTTTTTGTGAAATCATTTCACAAAGCCTGATTGAGTAATTCAGTCATCAAATAGGGAGCGGAGGGCGAGAGGAGCCACATTAAACGGTGGAACAGTTTCTCCTCATAGATGTTAAAGTGACAAATAAATGAGTTGGATGATTTATAGTATGTGAATCTTGCATTACTTAGCGTTATTATCATACTTTCCTGCCTCGAGGCTCGATACGGGGAGTGAACTCCTGCATTTGATATGTGCAACCACTTATTATAGAGTATACTGCATTGTGCTTGGGTTACCAGCCTGGGCCAGGGAGTAAGGCTTTGTGGTTTGTGGCTGTGTGTGTGTGCAGATTTAGATGCACAAGTGTGTAACCTATCAGTTTTATTTATATGGAAAGTGTGTATCTTTAACTCAATGTGTGTGTGTGTGTGTGTGTGTGTGTGTGTGTGTGTGTGTGTGTGTGTGTGCGTGTGTGTGTGTGTGTGTGTTCATAAGTGGTCCAAAAGCTACCAGTCTAAAATTAAAATCTGGGTTTTTGAAATGTCTCTAATTAGAGAGGGGAGGACTGAAGCCTATTTTGAGAGCTGTGGCGATGCACGCCCTTCCCATATGTGTGTGTGCATGGTCAAACACCAGTGGCGGTTCTAGACCAGTTTTACTGGGGGGGGGTCTGGGCCAGTTGTTTTTTCAGAGGGGCACGTTTGACCCGGGACAAAACAGACTAAGAAAGCATCATCGCTCAAGCTTTCAAAAATTTTTTAGCTCTGTGTATAAAGTAATAACGCAAGAAAAACAACGTGAAATACCATGATTGGTATTTGTTTCAGTAACATGGAGTCAGCGCCAAATCATTGGAGGAGACTAGTAATTTTATTATTATTATGGTAACACTTTACAGTAAGTTACAAAATATTTCGTGTGTCAACCAGGGAACAAATGAGTAACTAATTGCTAGTGAACCATTAACTAATGAGTAACTAATTTTATAGAGGAACTAGTGATTAGTTATGCATAAGGACACGAGAAGGACAAGTAATGAACAGGTAATGATGATGTAATGATTCAGTGTGCTAACTGCTCAGCATTATGCACAACTTTAATTGAACCACCTGTGACAAACACACTCACACACTCACAATACTTTGGAGAGGAAGGTCCCCCATTTGGAGTTAGTCTTATTCTAAGACAATCCATCTAGTTTTGCCCACAGGAACCGTCCATGAAGCGTGTTTCTTGCGCCGTCTATACACAGTTTACTAAAGCCGTACAAGCAGTGAACTTTAAAGATGTAAACAAGTAGCAGCTATGAATATTAACAGCCAGAGAGCACGAGTTGAAATACCACCGCCTTACTGTAAAGCTGCAATAAATTATCGCAATATTTAGAGTCAAAGACAAGTCAAGACAAACCAAATTGGAAAGTTTATGGCTGCAGAGCAGGAACACAATAGTCAGTTTAATCACTGTCTAAAGTGTTTTTACACTTTTAATGAGGCAATTTAGTGAATTTAGCTCTTTCAGACAGTGAGTGGAATGTGGTGTATGCCTGGCTAACATTGTCTCATTGTTCGGTCTCATAACCAGCCTCTGTTTTCTGCTCCTGAGCAAAGACTGCTGGGAAATCAGGCTGCTTTTTTTTTTTTTTTTACAAAGGGTTGGCTAAAAATCTTTCTGCCCCAGATACTCTCACGGTGTCTTTAGTGGCATCTGTGAGAAGGTTGTGCTTTTGTTTTCTAGATATTTTTTTTCCATTCTATTTGACTGCAAGAGATCACAATCAGTGTTTACATCGCTCCAATCCTAATTACTGCACGTAGCAACCAGTTTCTGACACCAGAATTTATTAAATAATCATGTGTTATAAAATATGGTAGACCAACATGCTTTCCAAAGAATGATTTGATTTTCAGCTGAAGGGATATGCATTCCTACTGCAGCGGTTTGCTCCATCAACAAAGATTTTAATAAAGGCTTATTGCTCTGTTTCACAACTGGCTCTGTCCCTTTGATTTAAGCTGTAAATACACTCATTTTTACAGAATGAGCAATGGGTAAACAAATTGAAGTGACAGTTTATTAATATCTTGTGGTTCTATGTTACAGTAACAACATACTCAACATTAAAAGGGTTTGGAGTGATGAATTTATGAAGTTGTTGTTAGTAGGTTTGAGTATAATTAGCTAATTAAGAAAAAGTAGCCATGTTCTATATTATCTGTCCATGCAGATTTAATGCTGAAATAGAAAAAACAGTCTGAGATTCATTTATTTTTCCCTTTAAGCTTGGAAATCTGGCAGATTTGAACTTTTTTTTTTTAATGATACAGCTAATAAGCTAATAATGTTATCTCTTCTACACTTGACCTTTGCAATTCACTGTACTCTTCCGGAACTCATGATTTTGGGAAATTCCCAGTCTTTCCGAGGGTTAGATGGGAAAGATCGGTATGAAGCCAGAGCCAGCAGATGATTAGTTTATCGCCAAGACTGGAAACTGATGGAAACAGCTACCATCACTTCCAAATTTTCCTATGTTGTATCTCTTTTGTTCAATAAGTAAAAAACACCAAGTTGTGGCTTCACATGAAGTGGACAGAGCTGTTTTTCCATTGTTTCAAGTCTTTTGCCAAGCTAAGCTAGCTGTTTCCAGGCTGACAGATGTAGCCAGGAGATAATCTCCTGACAAAAACACAATAATACATATTTCTCAAAATGTCAAACTATATCTTTTAGAGAGCCAAAGTGAAACCAAAACTTCTGGGTTCTGTTCCAGAGATTAAAAAAAATCTTGTTCAAAATCCCATTTACTTTTGCAATAATACAAATAATTAACAATCTTGGAGCAGAGTCTTTCTCAACAGTTTGCTGGGTGTTTTTTAAACCAATATCGAATATTGTTGTCAGGTGCCTTTAACAAGCACAAACTCCCATAAGCCCGAGACCTTTGCATGTTGAATATGTTTTCGATGACGTAAGTGCCCAAATAAAGTGCTGCAGGGGTGACATGTTTTAGTAGGCAAACCCCAAAATTACACCACCAACACCCCCCCCCCCCCCCCCCCCCCCACTGAGTGAGTAGAGTTCAGCATGATACTTGTTAGCAACTGCCTTTTTTAAGACACATAAAAGCTTAAAAATTCAAAAGTGGAGTATTTAAGGATGTATTTTTATATCAAAGAGCAAAACATAAAGATCACATAATCTTGCATTAACCACAGACTTTATTTATTTCTATATTTTGTATTTTAATTTTCATGACAGCTGTAGTTTGTTTGTATGCTGAAAAGTTAAATCTGCCCCCCGCTCTGCAGTGGACGCCAATTCTTTGTAAAATATTGATACTAAACTCCAGGAACGCACTTATTTTTTTCAGAAAGATCAATTAAAGAAATGCTTACTGAGAAACTGTGTTAGTTACAGAAGCTGGTGGGACACAGACTAACCTGAACATCATGACTTCAGCTCTCAATGTTTGTATCAAGATCCAGATTGATGTCACAAGGGACCAGACGTTTGAGTTGAAAAGCTCTGAATAGTTTCCTTGTGGAGCTTTGAGCAGAAACTTTATTTAAATCTCCTTTTTAAATCTATGCTATTTGTTTTTTGAAAAAGCTTCTCATCACCATTATTATGTTGTTATTGTTTCTACACAGTTTTAAGTCTCTTTAAAGGAGAATATATTTACGGCAATAAAGCATAAAATGACCATGAAACACGTCAGTCACACGATCCCCCCTTAAAATTTCTGTTCGAGGCTGGAATAATTGTTTTTCTTTGCCGTTTGATATTGTTTAGAGTTCAAATTAATGCATAATGTTCACTGAATGAGTGTCTGTATCAGTCATTTGGGGTCAACTCTTTTCAACCATAGATCATAGATTATATTATATTATAAGATTTGAACCTTTTTAAATACACTATCCATGGATCCAACTCGCTATTTGGGTTGTTGTACTCATTTTTGATGTGCAATTGCCACATATTGCTTGATTAAGAGACACTGTTGAGTATTTTAGAGAGTAAATCTTTTTAACTCAAGAGTGACCAAAAAGTAGTTATGAGCACTCAGATTACATTGGTGAGTTCAGTAGATGATTGCACTATTGTTATGGATAAGTTCTCAAGAGAAAGCATATACCAAACACTAACACACACACACACACACACACACACACACACACACACAGAAGCCACAGGCATTCCCACTATAGACTCTCATTATCTGCGTCTGTATCCATGTGCTGTCGACCCAGAGCAGGAACTTTGGGGGCCACTGCGGTCAGACACAGGGAGCGGGAAGTTAGCGCTGGCAAAGAAAAGTCAAAGTCAGGCATTTTTGGAGTAAGATAAGAAGAGAGCGGCGTGAAAGGAAAAACTAAAATAACAAAAACCCACCTGGGGGTACGAGATTACTACGACAACACACGGCTCTGTCATTGTCAGGTTTTGAAATATCGCAGCCTTTTAATCAACAAACACAACGAGGTGATAAGTGAAATACGCATTCATCATAAAAACAGGCGGGCAGCTACAGTGCAGCACAGTGGTTGTGTGGCGACGTCCAGCTCCGGTCACGTTACCTTGACCTGCGAGGGCACAATAAAACCCGGGCTTGTGTGGCATTGGCAGGTGCTGAGCTGAGAATAAAGCTCCAAGGATCCAGTGTCAAGCCTTTGTTTGCTTTTTTGATTTATTGCTGACCACTGCCCCACCTAACATGTGTGGAGGAGAGCCCGCTCCCCCTCCTCTCAACACCTTTCCCCACATAAATAAACCCTATAGCTGCAGGAATGCTTGGGGTCCAGCGCTCTCCCTGCTATTGGAATTCTCCCCGCTGATAAGACGACTGTTTGGGGTGCTTCATCGACTCACTCCCGTCTCAACATATATTGACTCACAGACCCAACATAAACCACAGACACATCTGCTGGCCCTTTGGTTTCTGTCCACACACGGGCCACAAGTAAGAGGCCGATGATGTGACTCAGGAGATAAAATAGTGATTAAAGGGATTTATATCGAAGCCAATCGATGATACTGTTGAGGTGAGTCACAGTAAATGATAACAGATGGATAAATGAAACCAAAATTGACAAAGACAAGCCAGACAAAATGTGGGTTAGGCATAAAAGCATCTTAAAGCTCCTTTAAGGATTACTTCAGCCAATACCTATTCAAGATAAAGTGTAGCTGCATTAGAAATATGTTTCATTTTATTGTTTGAGGTTCCCAAATACAACATGAGAAGATCTATGCCACCCTCATGTCTGTCTAGCAAATATAGCCTAAAGCTTCAGCCAGGAGCCAGTCAGCTTAGCTTAAAACTTAACAACCTGCTACTGCCCCTGATTTGGTGTGAATACAACCCAACTGCCTCTCACAGGACATCAATACTTTAGAACAAAGGAACAACATATAGCCACTGAGCATGACAGTACAAATAGCAAGTTGAAGCCATAGACTGTGTATTAAATAGGTTGAAATCCTATTTAATATTCGATCTACAGTTGAAGCGAGTTGTTTCTCACCACCTCCTCCTCCCCAGACTTGGGCAAGGCTGCAGGAACACTGCAGGAGTGCAAGACACGTGCAACATTGTAAACTGACAACATCAAGCGAGGACGAGTCCTCAGTTGCAAGTCGATCAGCTGTTATAACTGTCAGTTGTCTGTTGATGTAAAGCTAAGCCCGTTATCCTGAAAACAAAAGCACCTTGCTCTGAAAATACACACCCTGGACTTTGAGTTCAGTGATTTCCTGCCTTCTGCTTGCCCAACTAAATTAATATTTTGCCCAATTTAACCATTATAAACATCTATGCTTTCTACAAGATTTTCAATTATTTCATTTGACTCAGACATGGTGCATGGTGGAGATATCAGCTACAGGAACTACTTTCTTTCTGTAGCAGAATTTACCAGAACTACTTTAAAATCTACCAAAATGACTCTCTGTCTTCTAGAAAGAAAGTAGTTCTTACATGGAACCGCAACAAAGTCTATGAATTATCTATTTTTTACATTTTCAAATGTATTTTTTTTTGCGATGAGCCATTTAGTCCCATTATACTGGAGAGAAGGCAGACATGTCCAAAACTCTGCAAGTCACAGCAAGAAAATCAAAATGGATAAATAGCACTACAGGCCAGGGAAAACATTCAGACTTTGGCGTGAACTGTTCCTTTAAGCCACAGTTTCCCCCAGTTGCCTATAAACTGGAACTTTAACAACTGTTCATTTACAACAGTGACCCTCACTGATAAAAATATTACTGCCCTAGTTGGAATATTTTTATCTTAAACCCTTGACGAGCAGCCAGCAGCACTGACATACTGGGCTCAAGTGCAACCACGCAGTGAACAACTGTCTTACACAGCAGCTGTCCTGGGTGAGGGGGCATCAGGCCAAGGGCGGGCATGCTGACCCCCCACCCTGAGCATCTGTGCCCACTCATTCGGGCTGGCACCCACTGAGCCGGGGCCATCAGTCACTAACGACGATGACAGCAAAATACGCAGAGGGAGGAGCACGGTTTTGACTTGGGTGAAAACCACAAGCTATGAGACACCAGCAGCGCGTTCACACATAGACTGCCACTGTACGTTCTCTTCATTTGTCTGTTATCCATTAAAACGTTAAAACAAACACAGCTGCCACCACACAGAGCTGGGAAAGGAGTTATTGCTGTGTGTTCCCGGGGCTGAATATATATGATACACTGGTGGACTTAGAGGGGCGGGGCGGGGAGGTAATTGCCCCCTCTGGCGGCCCCGTGTTTGAAAAAAATGCAGCAAAAATTCCCTTTTGGTTGCCCCTAAGGACAATACAACATGACAAAATGTGTTGAAGTGCCCTCTAGAGTGCTTTTTCTGTGGACAAAATGTGGTAAAGTGGCTTATAGAGTGCCTTTAGAGTGCCTTTCCAGTAGACAAAACGTTATCAAGGGCTGTTCCGGTGGACAAAATGTTATAAAGTGCCCTTCCAGTGGGCAAAATGTTTTGAAGTGCCCTCTTGAGTGCCCTTCAAATTGAAAAAATGTGATAAAGTGCCCTACCAGTGGACAAAACATAATAATGAGCCCTTTAGACTCCCCTTTCAGTCGACAAAAACATGATAAAGTGTCCTCTTGAGTGCCCTTCTACTGGACAAAACATAAGAACATGCATAATAACTTTGGGGCACTGGTGCCCTTCCACATACAGCTGGTGTCCATATGTTTCTTGCCCCTGCCCCTCAGATGGCCTGAGTCCGCCACTGGTATAATATGTATCCGTCTGCAGATTTTTACCAAAAGTTCCTATTTCACACAGAGAAAAAAAAATTATAATAATAGAGACATGGAGCATTGCTTTGTGAAGTGAAGCTATGCTGCTGCCTCCTCCTCCCCCCTCTCACCCCAGTGTCGAAGATCTGTTAGTCAGGGGCTGGGGAGTTTTCAGTCTCCAGGGGCACATCCCTCTGAACCGCCTGCCAAGCTTCTCCTCTCCCTCCTCCATCCTCTCTCTTGCTCTGCTCCCTTTCTTTGTTCCCCTCTTGGTTCCCTCTTCCCACTTCTTCTTCAACTCCTCGTGTTCAACTCTCTCCTTCACTTCAGCCTCTCTTCAACTCCCCTCATTTATTCCCACTTTCCCTCCTCTTCAGCAACGGCACTTTTTTTTTCTTTTTACACTTTTACACTCTTATCTATTTTCCCCTTCTCTACCCTTCCGCTCCTCTTCCTCTCCTCTCCCAGTGATCCAGCTCCTTTGCAGCCGTGCATAATTAGGCCTAAACACAAGCCTGCGCAGGCTCACATCTGGAAGGAGTTTGGACATGGCAGTTTCCTACCAAGACGACTAAATATTTAGGTTGAGAGTTACTGCGTGTGGATGAACTCATGATAGAGGGGGTGGGAAGGGAAGAGAAATGAGGAGCTGGAGATAAAGAAAAAGAGGGAAAGTGGGACAGGAGACTGTAGCATGAGCTTGATGCATCATTAAACTGGTGATAAGTGTGAGTTTATAGTAATGGTGCAGTATATAATCTGACACAAAGTAATGTAATCAAACTGCAGCACAGGCACCGACAAGCCAGAGGAGGAGGTGATAATATTGGGGCGACTGGTTGCTCCTTTACGGCTGGCAGGAACAACAAACAGCCAACTAATAGTTTTAATAAACAAATCCCCATCGGGATTTCCCATGAGGCTGAGGGGCCTCAGCTGGAATGTTCACAGGGGCCAGCTGTTGTGCATTACACGTAGCAGCCGGCCCCGGAAGCCCTGGGCCTGGTGTCCTCCAGCCCTCGCCTGCTCAGCATGGAGGAGAGCATTCCTCCAGGCTGCCCCGGGAGAGTGGGCTGGCTGTCAGGCCATCCGATGTGGGGAGGGACTGAGGTGGCGCAGGGCACGGGGAAAGCTCCCCTGCTGCACCTGGGATACTGTCTGCAGTCTCCGAGCGGGGCTGAGGAATGTCAGGAATAACACGAATATCAACACAACTTCTCACATTCCACATCTGGAGCTAATGTCATGAGCAGCGATGGGAGCATTGGGCGCTTGAGGAACTCACCGCATCTTCAGGAAAATGAACTTTCCAGACCACTGGTGGACTTGGGGGCTGGGGCAAGAGGAATAATTGCCCCCACCCGGTGCACCCATATTCAAACAATACCACAGAAGTGCCTGTGGATGGTCCTGTGGTAGATAAAAGTTAATAAAGTGCCCTCTATGGTGTCCTTCCAGCAGAAAGAACATAGTAAAGTGCCATATAGGCTGCCCTACATACATGAAAATTAATTGGCAAATAGTTCCCATGAAGTCAAAACTGATGTGTATTTATCACCTATATATTGATCTTTATCACTCATATTCCAGTATTTGGCACAGCAATGTCAAAGTAAGTCGTTTCATAGCATTCTCAGTATTTTTTAATGGTATATCAGAGATTTATATTTTTCTGGAAAATGATTTGAAACAGTTGATGACTCATCCTGCACTCAGGGTTGTCCAATCAAATTTCTCACTTATGACACAGCAAAGCATGGAAGAAAAATACATCCATTAACTGGTCTGAGCGTAGGTGAGCGTTTCTAAGCTGAGACTCACTGCACAAAAACACCACTTCATAACATTATTTAGTGATTCGGGTGAAGCTGGACCATGTTTTATGGAGGAAATATTTTGGGGGTTTTCTCCCTGATGTCTGATTTAATTACAGACACCAAAAAAGCATCACACCTTTCGACATGCTGGAACCTCATCACACGTAGCTGGTATCCTTTTTAGTTTTCCTGTTCCTGCCCCTCAGACAGCCGGAGCTCACCACTGTTCCTGACACCAGAGTTTGCGGGAAAGGTAAAGGTAAAATGGCAGATTCTGAGTGCAATTGTTTGTTGCACAGCTTCATAAAGTGTCACAGAATGCTAGACATCTGTAAAAAAACAACTCAACCAAAATTAGTAGACGCTGGGATGGAAGATTATCTTCAATCACCTCGACCACTGCCACCCAAGCCTCCTTTTTTTTCCCCCTCTGGTTTCCAGAAATGTGTTCCCCAGATGTTTATTCTGCCTTTATTAAGCAAGAAACATAAGGCCCTATAAATGGACTGCTGGCTGGCTTTAGCTCTCCTAGGGCATAAATCCACTTACTTTACCTCATATGCTCGCTGCAGTGGGGCAGTTGAACATGTTCTTTTTTTTTTACTGTGCCCATGTGCAGTGAACATTTCTCCCACTGGGTCAGAGTACACAGACAGTAACATACTGTGGGAACAGGCAACGTCTTCAGAAAAGTCTGAGCAGCTGTGGAGAAAGTGAGGAGAAACGCCACCCCCCACCCCCCCAAAAAAAATGCCTCGCTGACAGATTGGTTGTCCATCCATCATGAGAGATAGTGTGTTTTGGCACGTGATGTGTCCCTTTCAAGTGTTGTCCAAATAGACCACACGAATAGCTGCTTCATAATTAAAAAATATCACACTAAGGCCAGAATCATCCAGTTCTCACCACATGGTTTTGGTGATTTTTGACATAAAATCCTCAAAATGATTTGTATTTTACAGCTGCAACAATTACTACATTAGTCAGTTATATGTGAACTATGACATTATTTGCAACTAGGCCTATTTAATAATCAATTAATCATTCTGAAAATTTCCAAATTATCTTATTTCAACTGAAATGTGAATTTTCTGGTTTCTTTACTCCCCTATGACAGTAGAGGACATCAGTTTGGGCTTTGGGAGACAGTGATCAACATTTTAAACTGCACTAATAAGCAGAGGGAAGAAGTAACTCAGTACAAATACTTGGTTACTGTACTTAAGAGTTTTCAGGTATCTGTTATCTGACTATTTATTTTTCTGACAACCTTTTACTTTTATTCCCTATATTTTAACCCAAATGTCCATATTTATCCTCCTTACATTTTCAAAACAGGCTCATTACTTTTGTTTTAATGTATTTGATGGGAATTATTGATTTTTTTATTATTATTATTGATTCTTTTTGTGTGCCACCCTCCCATCTTGAAGACTGTTTTCAACCTAAATGGATGGGACAATAACACATAGAAAAAGGGATCCATCAGTGGATATCAGAGATGACAGACGTAACAACACAAAAAAAACCCCCAAACAAGATAAAAAAAAAGAAGCATCAAGCCAAAAACAATGACAAAGACGTAGCAAGATAAGACAGATGTTCCAAGACGAAATGGATGTTGGTGGACGAAAAAGATACAAGACGGAAAAAAGTCATAAAACATAAAAGATGTAACAAGAGTTTTTAGTTTTTACTTTTTAGTTGTACTTTTCCTTGTGTGTGTGGCCTTTTGCCAGATAATATAAATAAATATTAAATGTTATTTGCAGTCCTATTCTGTTTATTCCAGTGTTCAGAGGCCGAGTCAGCTGGACCATGTGCACAGGGAGGAGGTGGTGGTGGAGGGAGAAGGAGAAAGCTGCCCGGCTGGGTCAGAGTCAAATTTAAAGTGACAGAGTTGTGTCAAAGAGGCAGGGCCAGATGATGGCTACAGTCAGCCTGCCCTCTCCCTGATCTTCCCATAATGCTTTACAGAGAGGAGGCGACGCTCAGCTCAGCCCTCCACTACACAGTCAAACTAGATCAAGATGTAAACTTCTGACCTAATAAGTCTTATTACTGCAGCAAGTCCTCAATACAGTTAAGCCAAAGGTCATGGGTTCAGAGTCAGTCGTGGGTGTGTGTGGGCCTGATTGCAACACAGTGCCCTCGCTTTGTCTTGTAAAATACACCATCAAAACCAGTTAAATCCTATGAGATCACATGGAAACACTGCGGAGCCTCAGCCAGTTATACTTTACACTTACTGTAACTATGGCCAAAGCTGTGCCAGCTTGAAATGGAGCAGGAACGGTTCTCTTACCCAAATGAGTAATCCTTCACAATAAGACTATAAATTATTTAGACTCAGGTTATCATTTAGGTGGCAAACACTTTATAGATAAAAAGTGCAAAAGTGAGTTACATGCATTTATCCTTCAGCAAATCTTAATAGTCAAAAAGTGTCATTTGGAATCAGGTTAAACTATCAAATTACCAGATACATACACAAAGGTCTTGGCAATATTGTTTACCTTGACATTTTCAGAATGCACTGTTTTACAATGTAAAAAAATCATACTGGAATTTAGTGGAATCAACAAATCTTTTGGCCATTAGCTTAATGAAAATGTACAAGGTTATTCAGGTTAATCGAAGCCACTACAATTATTATTATTTTATTAACTTTTAACCTCCTTACTTCTAAAATACTGTTAAGAGAAACCTTATAATGAGCTGTTTAAATCTACAGAGGGTGCGGGTCCTCTTCCACAGAGGCTGCCTCAATGTTTCTACAGTAGCCCAGAATGGACAAATCCTAACACTGGTGCTACATTCAGCTTTTGCACAAGTTGGGTTCTACGCAACTGTAAGTGGAGACTGAGATGATGTCTTGCAATCTGCAAGCTCACTGCGAGATGCCGCTAAATCCTAAACACCTGGTTTTTAAGAGAGTTGAACATGTTTTCATAAGTACAGCTGAATTAATATCAAGTTTATTTGAGTAGGAAAGTTTACTTGCTTTGAATTATTACAAAATTACCTCAACTTGTCCTTTCAAATTCTGTCAGTTTAAAGTTTTAAGGCAGGACAGAAACTATGTGAAAAAAAGTTTATTTTTAGTGTTCACTTCACAGTAAGGCTCCATTTTGCCTATTATAAATGATAGTAAGTCATTAGTATAGTTAATTAGTGTCTAGCAGTGACTGGATGTTGACAGCCCACATCGAAAACTGATTAATTAAGTGTTTACAACCCAATTAATAAACTAACCTAATTATAAAGTGGTCCCCCGATATCTTTAAAGGATATTATGGGAATACAGATGAGGCCATAAAGTAAAGGTCAGCATGAGATCTTACCACTCAGTGCCACAGACATGGCCTGTCATGTAAGGCCACAGCTGGATGATCAAGATCAGGTGTGGGGAGTAATGGATTACATGTAACAGTGTTACGTAAATGGGATGCAAAAAAAGTTACTGTATCAGATTACAGATACATAACAATGAGGATTATTTAGCGGTCTCACAACACCAGTGAAAACCAGCTAATCTTATAGTCAACTCATTGTCATGACCTCTGCTGAACAAAATGCTTCTCTGGGTGGAACATTATTTTGTCTTCAAATTGTTAAAGAGGAACAGCATCACAGTACAGTGACAGTTCTGTCTTCAGCTGTGAAAATACTGTCATCATGCAAAGAACTCAACATCTAATTCAACATTTACAGCAAAGACCAACTGCTAACTTTAGCTACACAGAACAGAACTACATAAGTTACTCAGACCAACAGCTAACTTTAACTGCACAGAAATCCAGAGAGCTAGAAAAAAATGTGTATGTGATGATGATGGTGACTGGGATGACGTGTGGGAAAAACTACAAGCCCCAGACTCCAATAGGTTTCAGTTTACTTGAAGTTGTGTGTAGTATGAAGAGCAAACTTGCTGAAGTTACATAGTACATTTAATTGCTCATAATTGCTGCTGTGACTTGCACAAGAAAGGAAGGAACAATTAATTGTTTTGTAAACCAAACACTAGAGTTAAGCTAAACTATTTCACCAAATACTCCATAAGAAAGTTATTAAACTGCTTGACTTGAGTCTTGTGATACCTGTGTAACTTTTGCATTTTTTGAAAAACAGGAAACCAGTAATTGTATCGGAATTTCTTCTTAAAGTAACCCTCCCAATCCTAACCATGATAAATTGGCAGTGTTATATCATTAGTTCAGGGGTAAAAGTAAACTTATCAGACTCACAGAGCGGTGGTCCTGTTGGGCAGCAGGCTGGGATCCGGAGGCTCACTCAGCTCCTCCTTGCTGCAGCTGACCCTTCTCCCCACAGCCTGGACTCCGTGCGCTTTGGACCGCTCGTCCGTGCAGCTGCAGCCGCTGGTGGCGGCGAGCAGCCCGGGACAAGCCTGGCAGAGCCTCGGCAGCTCGGAGGCGGCCAGCAGGAGCAGCATCAGTACCACCAGACGCCCCGGCAGCAGAGGGATGCCAACGCCGGGCGCAAACATTGTCCTTCGGCTGGATCTCACCTCAGCTGCACCCCCTCCTCCAGTCATCCCATATCTCCACCATGAAGCTGCTCAGGAGGGCGTAGGTTAAAAACAACAGGAGTGATCTTTCGGGTCTTGAATGAATGGTCAACTCTGGAGGAACTCAACAATGAGCACTCATCATCCGGTCATTCCAGAAACTGATTTTCCAAGAGTGTCCCGTTATGTCATGGCAGCCGGGCGCGCAGCTCCCTACGGTCCAAATGGTTAATAACTTTAAAGGATGCGTGAGTCCATCCAAACGTCTCCAACACCTTCAAACAGGCGAAGAAATCTGTCTTAAAAAGTTAGAGGTCTTGTTAATTACCTGAAGAGATTTATATCACTTTTAGGATAGTTGGGAGTGTCAACATTACCGTTATCTTCCACTCTTTAAAAGTTAATCCAGAGGTTGATGAGCAGCCACAGCCTTATCCACTCTGTCATCTATATGAAGAAGTAAAGAAAAAAGTAAATTCTCAAACTTTTCTCAGTTGGTTCGCTTCTCTTAAAACTTTTCCTCCGCGTTTTCCCCGATCCCGGAGCTCTGCGCAGACTTCCCTCCACTTTAAAATCGCTTTAAACAGGAGAAATAAAAATATTTCGGACTAGAAGTGAGCTGCTCTTGATCGGCTCCTGTGTAATTCCCAAAATCTAGCGGTTTTTGCCTGCTTGCCTCTGTCACACTCAAACTCACTTAGTTACAACCCCAAGTGCGCCCGTTCCGTCTGCGTCTGCGCTCTGGTCCCCGCGGTCCTAGCGCATCCAGCCCGAGACACAGACAGAGAGGAGGTTTCTTCACATGTGACCAAACCCACCTGAACTCACTTCACCGCACACACCTTCATCAAACTTCATCACACGGTCCATAAAGCTATTTAACAGTCTTAGAAACGGTCCAAACAGCAAAATGCACCCTTTTCTTCAATTCAACTTTCATATCATACATGAATTTTTGCTATTTTAAGCCAAATTTCAGAGGCTTTTTTGCCTCACTATAGGTTTTGTGTGCCTTTGCAATATTTTGCTTTTTCATAATTAAAACATACATACATTTGTATATTTTTTGCTGTCTTACAAATATTATGTTTCATTCTGTGCTAAAAAGGAAGAGCAGAGCAAAAAAAGTGGTTAGTACTCAGTGTAATTAAGGCAAATATTTAAAGATTTGAAGTAAATGGTTTCAAGTCTTCTTAAGTCAATGTTTCTGAGTTAAAGGTAAGTAAGAGATTTTATAAAGAAAGTAATAAATATTGAGTTTACTGAATGTAGCCTTAAAAAAGTCAAGTTTGTGATAATCTCCAACTTTTGAGTTTATTAACTTAAAGAAATTGTGGTAACTGATTTCCTCAATTCAAATTTGAGCACTGCTAACTTATTTTGGGTTTATAGTGCATTATAGTCAGCATATGGGACAAAAAACTTGCATTTGCAGATTGTTTGGCAGCCACTATTTAAAACAACAAGTTTAAAAAACTCCTCTGAATAGTTTGCATGGTTAGAAAATACCAGTGAAAGTTTCCTGTTTCACTGCCCTTATGTCATTTTGGACAATAAATTTTATTGTTAAACTGTAAAATATCTTGCATCTATTACAGATCTTTATCACCACCACTTTTGAGGGGTTATTGCAATAATATTTAGAGCTATGTTCTGTTTATTCTAATCTGTATAAAAATATAGCCCAATATGTTAATATCAGATTTTTTTTAACCTCCTAACATTGGCATCAGCCTCAAAGATCTTATATTAGTTGAGCCCTAATCATTGTGTATCCTCATAGGGGCTTAAAAGAGCTCACTTTCTTCCATTTTGCTGCAGTAAGTTTCAAAATTCAAGAACTTTATTGTTATTCATCAAACACAAACAACTTGCAGTTGTGTCAACCTCATATGATGCTTTTATATGTAACAGTCACAGATTTACAAAGAATAAGTAAGACATCTGTCACGTTGCAGGTGATATGACTTTTTTAGAAGCAACATCCAAGACCTATAATGTCTAAGAGGGAGATATTATGCTATAAATAAGAAGATAATAATGATGAGGACGATAAAGGTGTTTATATATGAATTATTTCAGTGCCATCTTGTTGATGTTTTGCTGCTTTTTGATTTGAATCAGCCGTTTCCATCCAGACTGTAGAAGACAGGAAGGTCTTGATTTCAGTGTGCGCCTGCATTGGCAGACCACAAACTAAAGTTATGAATGAGTGCTGAAGGTCTCTTGTGTATTGTGTGTGTTTGAGCAGATCAAAGGCTTTTCATTCAATCAGCGGGAAGGAGAGGAAGTAAAGACTTTTACAGATACACTTCAGTAAATTCTATACAAGTGCTGCTGCACAAAGAGTTATGGCTACATAGAACAATCTTGATCTTGAAAATAAAATGAGACTCAGCTGTCATTTTGTAGATGGTGACTTTATGACATGAATCAACGCCATATTTTTCTATTCCAGAAGCAGTTATTTTTATGTCCACTTGGAGGCCGTCACAACAGCGATCTGCCTGTAAAACACTGCAATAGATGGACTCTTTAAAGGACCAGTGTGCAGACTTTAGTGGCATCTAACAGTGAGTTTGCAAATTGCAAACAGTTTGCCTCACTCTCCCCTTCCAAGTGTGTAGTAGCAAGGTTGGGAGGGTTACTTTCTGTTACAATTACCAATTACTTTCCATTTCTTCTGGATTACCTCAGTGCCAAATATGGTGAAATTGTTGAGCCTGATTGAACGTTTTATGTTCGTTGCAGGTTTATGGTTTGTCCAGCTATAGCGATAACATGTAATGGATTGCAGTTACATGTAATGGATTACAGTTACCTTTTTTGTATTCTAACTATGTAATCCTGTTACATGTAATCCATTATTCCACACCTGTATAGAAAAACCTACAGATGGCTGCAAAGCTCTTATCCAGAGCCAGTGTCTGGTTTGTCTGTTCCGGGCTACTGTAGAAACATGGCGGTGCAACATGGCTGCCTCCGTGGAAGAGGACCCACAACTGGCTCATTCTAAGGTTACGCACATACAACTGTTCTTATTTTCAGGTGATTATACACTAATAAAAACATATTTATGGATATTATATCCCATTTCTGCCACATTCTGCCAATAAAACCACACACTTGAATTTAATTTAAGTGTTTATGTGGGGATGGCCACAGTTAGAGAGCCGCCAGTGCAACAGAAATGACCTCGGCTCCAAACGCAAGTTAGTTTTTACAGTTTTACCAATGAACTGGCTGACCATTAAGAAGCACTGAAGCCCAATGCAAAGTCAGCGGAGGGTGAGGGTGTTGTTCTGAGCATACCATACGTTGTTTTTGTTGTCAGAGTCGATATAATAAATGAGCCAACAGATCTACTGCAGGCTGATACACACAGAAATCAAATAGATTTAATGATACTCTCAGAGAAAAAAATATTCCAAAAACTCAGATCTCTTGTTGAAAGAATAATATTTCCAAGAATCACACCCAATCCAAAAAATACAGCGGATCATAAACTTCCTTAAAGTCTCCTTTTCACATTTTTGCCTGTGTGTGTATGGAAAGTTCCCAAAAATACGGCCCTGGCCTCGATGGATTTCTGTTTTAAAAATACTTTTTGATATATGAGAGGCCCGGGGAGGATGGAGACCGTGGCGATTCAAATCTGGAGAGCGTTTCAAAATATGAGAAGGTGAAGCAGGAACATTTTTGGAAAGGCACTTTATGCAATTGAGCTTGACATGCATTCATTGACATATCCAAACTGCAGGCACCTCAGTCGTGCTAGCATGCCCGGCAGTATAATGGCGCACTGTGCTCTGACCCACACAGTGGACCCCGGGTTTGTTATTCCTGTATATGATACTGTACACTGGAGCGGGCTCAGAAAACCAGCATGATTATTGAAAGAAAGCACACGGAGTGGACGGGCGCCTGCTCAGCAACGAAACAGAGGGCTGTTTATCCAAGCTGTTAAATAAGGCTTCAAGTACAACACCCCCCTCCAACTCCACACGGCCCAAATCTCTCTCATCTGGAAAGCACAGTTTCCATTTAAAATGTCACGTCCCAAACTGCACATTACATCAAATTGTACTTAATGGCATCCAGACAAACTTTAATGTCGTTCCAACATTTTCTCTCCATGCACCCCACAGGCCCCCGCACTCCTTATAGCCAAGCAAGCAATCTCTCCTTCTCCCTGTTCCACATCTGGACTCCATTCCAGGTGGGGTATTGAGAAAGGGGAGAACGTCGGGAAGGAAAGGTGGAACGCAGAGGAGCTCGGAGGCTCAAGAAGTAGAACTGAGATAATGTCTAAGGGGAGGTTTTTGGTGGAAGTTACGCAAGCTTTTGGGATGTAGGACAGACAATACGGGAGACGTCTGTTTGATGATTCCTCCTGGGCATGTCCCTGCTTTCCTCCAAATCGCACGTTAGAGCAGAAATATCTCAAAACAATGAGGTTTGCAGCGCAATCAGAGACACAAAGCAGACAGAGGGACTGCTGAGACTGAGGCTCAGCTCAGGACAGCGTTTCTGCCAAAGGATAAACAAAAGAAAACTTCCAGCCGGGAAGCAAACACCAGACCCTCTGGAAGGCCCTTGAGTCTTTCTTGAGGAGCCTATGACATCTAGTGGTGCGATGAGCGGCACGCAGAGGGCCCCCGCCCTCTCTCAACTGCTCTGCCAGTCAGTCTTCCTGCAGTCATGAGTGTTTCCCGGATGAATGGTTTTAATTAAGGATTTATGGGGACATTAAATCTACTGCTTCTGCAATTTATGAGGTTATCAAATCATAATTTAGGGCCATATTTTGCAGCACTGAATACCTTTGTTGATCATTAAAAATTAGTATAAGCAGTAGACCTAACAGCAGTAGTATAACTCATGCAGTATAACCCATGAATTTAATTCAATATACATATTATATCCTTATGACACTATGTTTAGATATGCCAACCACATAGTAGAACCCCGATTCCAAAATGGTTGGGATGTTGTGTTAAATGAAAATGAAAACAGAATGTAATGATTTGAAAATCCTTTTTGACATGTACTCAGTTGAACACAGTACAAAGACAAGATATCTAATAGTCAAAGTTTATTATTTGTGATTGATTGATTGATTGATTGATGAGCGCAACATGTCTCGAAAAAGTTGGGACATGAACAACAAAAGACTGAGAAAGCTGTGAAATGCTCAAAAAACTGTTTTGAACATTCCAGTAATCAGGATAATTGGTAGCAGGTGAAATTAAATGTACATCCTCAGTCTTTAACAAACATGGATGGGGTGAGGTTCGCCACTTTGTGAAAAACTGCATGGGCAAGTGGTCCAACAGTTTAAGAACAACATTTCTTGACACAAAACTGCAGGAATTTAGAAATTTCACCATCTACAATCAGAGGAACCAAAGAAATATCTGCACATAAGGTGTGAGGCTGAAAACTAACATTGAATGTCTGTGACATTTGACCCTCAAACTGCATTAAAAACCTACATATTAAAGGGGGACTCAATACTGTAATAATCAGTGGTGTTAAGTAACTAAGTACTATGTACTCAAGTGCACTCAAGTATTTCCATTGTATACTACTTTATACTTCTACTACACTACATTTACCAAGCAAAAATTGTACTTTTTACTCCATTGCATTTATTTGATACTTTTAGTTACTAGTTACTTCACAGATTTGGATTTTTAATGGTGTTTACCATTAAAAATATGATAATACAATCATATCTCCGCATAGGTAACATTTGCCATGTATGTATACATTAATTATATTTGTTCATAAGATGCTATGAAAATACAAGTCAGTATTTAGATATAGTTAATGTGTTAACCTGGTTATGATCTGGTATTGGTAGTTTTCCCCATTTTTCATTCTCTCCAAAGTTCAGAGGCACTTTTAAAACTGTAGTAATGCTGCCCCCTGCTGGTGACAAGAGCGAATTTTATCAATATTAATTCAAATCTTTGCACAGCAGTTGAAGGCAGTGAACATCATGGTTAAATCCTGCTGACAGAACATTTAAGAGGTCCAAGTTTTAACGCCCTCTGGCAACACGCTGTTTGACCCCACCCTGTCAGATGAGGGTGGGGTGACAGCCTGCTTGTCAAACCTGTCCTGTTAGAACAAGGATGAGTCCGCTCCTCATTTTTAATGTTGCAAACTCCATCCAGCAGTCATTCATATGGTGTCAGCTGTGTCTGAACAACAGCCTGAGGGACAAATCACCTCATGTGCAATAGAACTTCTGCACAATCAGAAGCTACGTTTACACTGCAGGCGAAAATAACCCAAATATGATTTTTTGATCAAATGTGACTCAGATCTGGGGGGTTTTTCATGACAGTGTGAACAACACAAATCTGATCTCTTCAATTCTGATTTGTGCCACTTCTATTTGTAGTCCTAAATCAGATACAAGTCTGATTTTTTGTGATACTACCTCAGTGTGAACAGTCATATCTGAATTTATGTGGCTGTTATGACTGTGTCTTGTTTTGCCCAAGACCTGTGGAGAGGTGCTGAAAGATGTAGCTAAAAGTAGCATTCGACATCCTGAAATTTTGAAGAAGCAGCCATTGCTCCCCAAAAAGCCATCATTAATTTTTTTTGTTGTTGTTTTTCTTCTCATCCCCACCCTTATTTATCATCTGCTCATGATTTCACTTCCACTGCACATCAGCTTATAAATTAAACCATAAATGACAACTTCAGTGGCCTCCATGTTTTCTCTTGTATGACAGCGAGCTCTGTGTGAAGTCTTAGTTATTGCTCTTTTGTGCATTGACATAATTTCTGGATCATTTCTCACACTGGAATCTGATTTTGGAAAATCGCAAAGAGCCAAAGAAAAAAACAAAAACAAAAACAAAACAATCAGATCTGAGCAATAAATGAGAATTGAGCATTAAGGCTCACAGTGTTTTTTAACTTCTGAAAAGATGCATACCAGGAAAAGCTTGGGAGCCTCTGTCTTAAAGTCTCTCCGTTCTTGTACTGTATTGTAAATGTGTGTTCCTGTACACCAGTGTTGCCAAAACAGACACCAGCAGGACAGTGTCAACAGCACTTGTTCATGCTATGTCTTCTAACATTACTAAAATGAATTCTTTTACATACTTTTTTCCCCTAAAATCAAAAATTCTGTTAAAGAGTTAAGTTTTATATCCATTTAAATGACATAAGATAGAAGATTATTAAGTTATTGGGGTATTGTCTTGTAAAGAGGTCATGGGAGGAGAAGAACAGATGTACTCAATAAGAATAATGTGTGCCCCTCTTGCACGGCCCTGTTGTTGTGCACGCAGGCTAACTGAGACACAACTCTGGAATGAAGTCATTAATGTGATTAGTTGCACCTGTGTTTTACTGCTAAGACGTGACAAAATGTCAGCTAAGAATCTCAGGACAAAACCTTCTAATTTTATTATTATTTATTATTATTATTAAACAAGAAATGATTTTGCTTACCTATGAATTGTGTGTGTTACCTGGAAAAAAGACAAAATCAACTCTTGTTCGACCTCTGCCAGGTGATACTGATGTGAAGTGTCCTTGTGGAAGGTGAAGTTAAAGAGAAGTTTCACCAGAATCAAAAATACATTTTTACTCTTACCTGCCGTGCCATCTAGACAGTTGTGGTGTAAGTTGCAGAGTTTTGGAGATGTCTGTCTTCTCTTGAATCTAATGGAGCTAGATGACACAACCTGCACACCTGCAAACCGTATCACTGCACAGAAGGAAGCATGTTAATGACAGTGCAGGACACACAAAAGTTAGCTCTGACCAAGTAATTTGATTGGACAAAAGACATCCCATGAGTGCTGATATAGAGTATAACAGCACTGAGACTTTTTAACTACAGGTATCACTCCGTTTTACAATGAATAACAGGTAGAGACCACAGGCAGGACTAAAAGGAGGGCTCATCACTGTCAAATACTTTTTAATCCAACAGAGTAGGGTACAAGAACAGCATTTTGAATAGATTAAACAGGGGAAATACTTAAAGCACTTACATAACTGACATATACATGCCTTGTACAGATAAATTGTAAGACTGTTTCCTGAAGAAATTTCAGCAGATGGATTTATTAGTAGTTCAGCATCTTAAGTCAGCTAAAATCACATATCTGCTATCATAAAACCCTGTGGTTGGTTCATTTGCTTTCAGACCACAAATGAACCCCACCACAGTCTGACTGGAAGCCGACTGATCCCACCCTTTTTAAGTGGTCTTGGTCCAATGGTTTCGTCCATGTTTAGAAAATATAAAAATGGACAATCAATCTCTTAACAACAACGAGCTGAATAAAGTCTTGAGGCTATTCATCACAACAGAGCTCCATCTGTGATATGTCTGAGAGCAGCCCATCTGGGTACTTTGCTCTTGCGCCATGTCCCCACCCATTTATTTTAGGTGGAATGAACCACTCTAATCTGACTGGCAAATTCCAAGGCTGTTGCCAGTTTAAACTAAGACTAAAATAAGAAAAGTGGATTGCTGTTTAGGTATAAGGAGCCCAAATCGGTGGTGTTACACAGAAATTCAGCCAATGCATTTCTGACATCTGTCACTTTTTGCAGTGTTAAGATGCTATTTTGCAGTTTTCGTAGTGTTGAACCATTTTTATTGCAGTAAAAACTTTCCTTCCACCATCATGAAGAGTCCTTCCTGACTCACTTTGATCTACAGACACAATCTGCACACTAATTTATTCAGTAACATTTTTAACATTGTGTTGCGGGAGTATGGGGTGAGGAGGTCACTGCTCAGGGCCATCCAATCTTTCTAGCCCAAAGCGGGTGCTGTGTCCGGGTCCTCTGTGGTAAGTCAGACTCTTTTTCGGTGGGGGTTGGCCTCCGTCAGAGCTTATCACCAGTTCTTTTCGTGACTTTCCTGGACAGGATATCGAGGTGCAGTTCATGGGGAGGAGGGGGTGGTTGAGGCATCTTGTAAGGATGCCACCTGGTCGCCTCACTAGGGAGGTGTTCCAGGCACGTCCAGCTGGGAGGAGGCTACTGGGCAGACCGAGGACTGGGTGAAACGATTGTATCTGGCCTGGGAACGCCTCGGGATCCCCCAGTCAGAGCTGGTTAATGTAGCCGGGGAACGGGATGTCTGGGGCACCCTGCTGGAACTGTTATCCCCACGACCCGATTTTGGATAAGCGGTTGAAGATGGATGGATAGACATTTTTAACTAACTATGATGATGTGCTTGACACAGACACGTGTACTGACTGGCCACTTTTACAGTGTTGTTTTCAGCCAAAGGGGAGTATTGTCGCTCTGTTCCATTGTTTTAATTAAATCCTTCTAAGCTGAGCCGTAACGTTAATACCACAAAGCTCACTAGCATGTTGATATGATTGACGTGTGGTTTTGGGCACTTTTTTGCAGACACCTCTATCACTGATGGATAAATAGCACTACAGGTAAAAGGGAAAACATGTTTTTGATTTTGGGGTGTACTGTCCCTTTAAATACAGGACAGAAAGCAATAAAAAGTAATGAAACAGTCATGATGTGGGAAGACATTTGCACTCATTATTCCAACACAGTCATCACTGCAGATGCTTCAGGTTGTGCGATTTTATTAAGTGCCACATGAAATGAACATTATAGTGTATCTCTGAGTACTGTTGTAACTGGACAAGTGTAGTATCATCACCAATTCTTTTCACACTAAATGTCCTGTGCATACATTATGCTTTTTAAATGATCTATGTTAAAGAATACAGTTCAATCACAAAAAAACATCAAAAATATTTGTATATTGTATGAATCTATAGTCCCTCATAAGCAACAAAACAGCAAAACAAGTCAGCATATATGTATTTTTGTCATTATTTCTACTCATAAATTCTGCTTACAAAAGAAATATAGAAAAACTCCAGGGCTTTTGGCCTGACTCTAGCGTAAAATCACGCTATTCACATACTCCTTTCCATCTGTAACAACTTGGACCCTCCTTCTTCTCTCTCTCTCTCTCTCTCATGCACACACACAGTCACACACACACACGCTCAGATGCAAGGAAGGCATGCAGCAGCCATCACACTTCTACATGTGAAAGCATGCACCCATACACACACCCCTCATACACACAGCACTGTCTGTGTACAGAATGGCATGCAGTGTAGGTGAGATTTTGGTCCCTTTTTTTTGTCAGCAGGAGATTCAGATGATGGTCCAGATCCTCAGAGAGTCAGAGAGTCAGTCCTGGTGAGTTTGTCTAAAGCGTTGGTGTTATGTAAATCTGGCCTTAGTACAACGTGATGTGGCTCGAGTCCACGGCAGCTGTGCATCATTAGAGCTAAGAATAACCTAAAGAGACTGTGGAGGCCGGGCCATAGGAGAAACAAAGCCCCAATTCTCATACAATTATAAGAAAGGCAAAAAAGTGAATCATAATATTGCAAAGTATGGTTAAATGTGAGCAGAAAAGAATTTCCTGTGCCCTATCGTTGACTGGTGTCCACCTCCACGCCCCATCCCAAAGTCTATAACTGAGTTAGATGAGGTGGAGCTCCAGGCAGGCAAGCAGCACTCCAAGTCCAGAGTGGTGAACTCACTGGCGAGGGGACACGGTGGCTCGCTGGGAATTAACTAGGCCTTGGTGCCTCTCTTTGGCATGCTTCTCACAGTACATCACATCTCTAAACCAAAAGTGACCTCTCATCTTGAGGCTAAGGCCGCAGTCTGCGCAGGTGTAGCACTCCGCGTGGCGGTAGTGGTCGTCCGTGATGCGCACAGCCACTGTGCTGTGGAGAGACGAAACCAGTCAGACTTCAGACAAACCACCTGACAACAACGGGGTGAAGTGATTTTCCTCATTTACAATGCAAATCAACACAAGAGCTGCAAAGGCCAGCACAGATAAACATCATAGCTTCATTTGCGTCCAAAAGAAAAAGAGACACTGCAGCAAAAATATCACCATGTTCATTTCATACTGATTAGAACTTTTATCTGCCATTATTTGTAAGAGGCTATGTATTTACTAAAACAAATTTACTGATTTATACATTATGAACTAATTTCTATTTAAATTCCAAAGACTGATCCGACAGGTGCTCTTTTGTGGGATTGATGAAAGTACTAAAGCACAAAATCCAGAAAGTTTTGCTTAATATTAAATGACACAGACAACCATGGGAGAAAATAATATAGATGTCATGTCTTCTGGTTAATTAATTTTTAATGAGGCAATGGTTAAATTTGACTAATAAAACTTCTAGAATTATTTCATGGACAGAGTGCCTTGTTATTTTTTCTTCATCGTTATTTGCATCACTTAATATTAAGCAAGAATTCCTGTACTTTGGATTTAAAGGAGCAATATGCAGCTGGTCTGTGTGCAAAAATCAGTACAGCAATTCAAATAGCAAGTTGGAGCCATGGACTGTGCATTAAACAGGTTGAAATCCTGTTTTAATGATTTCTTATGACTCATAAACAGACACTTACTCATTCAGCATAAAAAATTGGCATTCATTTTAAATCATGGCTGCAGGTTTGTTGTCAGAGAAGTGAGTACTCCAACTTTCCTTGATCTGATGACACATTATGGTAATTTTATGATTTATTACAGTAAATTTATTACAGATTTCTATGTAAATTCAGTAATTTGATTTAACAGTCAACCTAATAACTGGTTTTTACTTTGGACACATTCCAAAAAAATAATAATACAGCCACAAACTCACTTAATATCACCCTCTACATGTGGACCATCTTTTACTGCGGGGCGAATTATGTCTAAATATTCACACACATCTACTGTATGTTATTCCAGTGAACGTGTAACTGCAGATGACAGTAGACTTACACAATGCTGGTGCCACACTTCTCACAGGTGTGGTATTTTTGGACTCCTGCTACTGATGTGGTTGGTTTGGGCACGTTGGGCGAGAGTTTCCCCGGGAACTGCCGGGCCGCCTCTGGAGTCAAACACAAACACACATGTGAACACAGCTGCTCACAGGGATGTTCTGACAGGCGCGAGTCCGTCCGTTCATCAAATCAACACTCTGTTTGTCTTCACTGGCCTCTGTCAGCGTAGCTTGTTTGTGTTTCCCCACTCGTCATCACTACCTCAGCACCCACAGGACACGCTTCATGAACTGGGTTTGCACACATTGGTCATTATCATGTCATGAAAGAATGCTATTACTACCTGGATTTATTTGAACCGCCATCTGTCAAAGCTGAGGGGAGGAAAAGAGGAGGACAGATGCATTCCATGATCTACCGATCACAATGTAAACTGCTCACAGGAGAGTTTCTCTCCATATCCTCCACAGGTGAGCACCATATGGAAGTCCAAGTTATGATTCAGTAACACACAGTAATGCTTGTTCTGCAGGATACGGACAAGAATTCCAGTGATCCATTTTCTAAGTCTGATATAAATTGTTTTCTCTCCTCTGTCTGAGACTTAAAGGGATAGGTCGGATTTTTTGAAGTGGGGTTTTAGCACTCGGTGTTGCAGGTTTTATTGCATTTCACAATAAAAGCCTTGATAAGAAATTACAGGTTTTTTCTCCACTGAAAGCCAAAAGCTTTCTGGGCATCCCTACTGAACACAACATCATTTATTGCTTTTTACATAAAAATTATGATTTTAATTCACATTAGAAGAATGTGTGCGAATTTTCATGCATTGATGAACACTTGTTTCTCCTTTTAACCGTGTACATTTGTTTTTTAGTGCAGAGTGCTTCTGACCTTTCTCGTCAGCCTCCAGGACCTCTTGCAGCATTTTAAAGGTGTTGGACTGACGCGGCGCCGTGCGAGACTCCTTATTCTCCTGGATCATCTTGTACACCTCTGAGTCCCTGTCGAACCTCTGCATGTTAAAGTCAGAGCTCGAACTGCTGTAGAAGGAAAAAAATAAAAATGCGTCACAGGTCACAGGTTATCACATTCATTAAAATCATACGCTGAGCGGTAGTGTTCAGTAGAAAGTAGGTTTATGAAAAACTTGAGTCTGGTTTAACTAAATCCAGAGGAAATGAAGGAAGGAGCAATAGCTGGCTTGGAGACTTTGACCTTCTAACATAAAGTCTAGATTGCACAGCACCACAGGCAAGAGGCCAGGCGGCGTCCAATCACATATGCTCAACAGGACCCCATCATATCTCCTTACCAGAAGCACTGTTTCTATTAGACAGGGTTACTACACTTTTTCCAGAAATCTCAGACTAGATAAAGATAATTCCTTCACTTCTTTAGATTTTCTGAATAGAATAGAGGCCCAGAGGTCTAGAAACACAAATAAGAACCCTGATTAGAAAGTCCTATCCTTGACAGAAGGCATGATAAAAATAACGACCTTTGTACTTTGGACTGATAGTCTATTAAACCTTCAACAAACAAGAAGAAAACACTTCTTCTAATGTTGCATCCTGTGGGCGTTTCCAGACAATCAGAGCACAGGAGAGGGTGGGTGGAGGGGTGGGGGTGGGGGTGGGGGGTGGTGGTAGGTTTCACCTTCTGTAAGTACACGCTGTCAAATCATTAAGAAATTAGAAGAAAGAACAGTGGCTCACTTTACAAGCAAATTCTTTACCCCTGGTGTGGTGGAAAAGCGGTTACTTTTTACTGCTTCTTCCATACTTAATGTGTGTGGTTGAATACCAAACCCTCCCTCCCTACCCCTACTGAAGAAGCTCATGCATTAAAGGGACAGTTCAGACTTTTAAATGGGGCTGTTTGAGGTACCTATCAATATTCAGTGTATTGACGAGTTTGGAGTTTGGAGAAGCAGCAGGAGCATTTGTGCATGAAGCTAAGCAATGTACTGCTGTGGACAGGGTCAGCAAAAAAGATGTGTTTTAGCATCTTAAAAAAGGCCCACCTAAAAAAAACATTATCACTTTCAGTGTATGCTATATTTAGAATTTTTTCACCACTTTACCATACCGTCAGACGGCCTTCATAGACTCAGAGACGCCAAATACCCCTCTCTCCAAACTGACCAGCCTCCATTGGCAGAAAACAGTAATTTTACCTCGCAGGACATGGGAGTGCTGCACAAAGGTACCTTATACAATCAACTCTGACTCACTGGATGCTAACTGCAGCTATAAGGCTGCCATCATTTGCTTGCAGCATCCGCTATCTATATTTGCAAAGCCCGGGTAAACAACAACAGTGACAACCTCTGAGCTGCAACCTACACACTGAAAATGGCAAAACAAGCCAGCTGCTGTTTCCCTTTCTTTTGCCAGGATTTAGATATTTTAATGCCAGAGCTAAAGTATTCCACCAAAACAAGTCTCACCCCAGGCGCCATTATGCAGCGAAACTTAGCTTAGCTTCACCAAAGATGAGTGTGATTGGTTTAGAGAAATACAAACATGGCAGGGCATTTTTCCTCTACAGAATAAAGTGTATGCATGGAAAGAGGTCTGGCTATATGAGACTACATACAACCCCACTTTAAAAATCCAAACTATGCCTTTAAAAGCTGGATGAAGTGTTGGTGAGTAAAAAGAAACACAAAAGCCACACAGTGAGTTCTCGTGTCAGTGTATTTGTCTGCAGGGAGCTGCTGAGTGTTTGCTGTCAGCAGGAACCGGCTGGTCGGGTACACCAGTCAGGCCAGGTGTGGTTTGATGAGTACCACCTGCCAACTTGTCAGCCTTTGTTCGTTCAGTTAACCTGACTGACTGTCCCACCTGTTGTCACACACAAGAAATACACAAAAATATTTGCTTCAACTGACACCAGTGTTGTGAAGAATCTGCTCAGAGACCTAAACTTCAATCATGTAAACTGGTTGTTACTGTGTTTTAACATATACATGTAAACCTTTTACCGTCACTGAGGCAATGAGGCATGTATTTAGTTATATTGTTGTATAAGGACAAAATTACAATGCACGAGCAGTAGGACATTGACAGATTTCCAATGACAGTGTTTGCCTGTACTCCTGCACACTGGAGCTGAAATAAAACAATCATTTTGAGATTAAAGGGACATCTCAGATGGTTTAAAGTGGGCATGCTCCCAGTTTAGAGTTTCTGTCAATGGAGTCTGCAGTGAAGATATTCTAAGCATAGCGTGCACTTAGACTGATATTGATTTTTGCTGCTTTATGCTGCTTATCCAAGCTGGGTGTGTGGCAACTGCACTCTAATGTAGGTAAAACACTGACAGTGGATAAATATCTCATACAATCACACTCCATACCTTTAAAATTGTAAGCTATAGTTTGGGGTAAACAGTCCAGGTATTGCTGAGCTTTCTTTAGATGATTCCCCAATTTACTGGGAAGATAAGTAATGTGACAAATTGACATAAACTCATGTCAAGCTGTGCTGCATATTTGGTGGATTTGGTGTTAAACCCTTTGTAGTCAATGGTCTTTATTAACCACAGACATCAGCAAATACTTGGTATCTTCCCTGGTGATGTTCTGCCAAGTCTGCACTGCAGCAATTTTCACTTTGTGCTTGTTTCAGGCTTTTGCCTTCAGTCTGTGAAACACATGCTCAGTTGGATTGAGGTCAGGTGACGGACTTGGCCAGGCAAGAACATTTATCTGTTTGGCCAGAAAAAAAAACTCAGAGGATGATTTTCCAGATCATTGTCCTGCTGCACTGTCCGAAAAAGAGCTTTTGAGTTTCAAAGACCCTTAAAGCTGAAAGTGGAACTATAAAGGCGCAATATGTAGCAATTGTGCATGCATGAATGAATACTGCAGTCCAAATAGTGAGCTGAAGCCATAGACTGTATATTAAATAGCTTAAAATCCAATTTCATCTACAATTTATGGTTGAAGTGAGTTGTTTCACACCATCACCTCCTCCCCAAAAACATGTAGTAGGTCAGTCAGGCTGCAGGAGCACAAGACGAGTGCTACACTGTAAACTGATCAGCTGGTTTAAGTGTCAATTGCCTGTCGATGCAAAGTTGAGCCTGTTATCCAGAAAACAAAAGCCCACTGCTCTGCAAATACACTCTCTGGACGCTTTGAGTTTAGGGGCTCCCCTAAACTACCTGCCAGACTCCATTAACATTTTGCCAATTAACTGTTATAAACATCTACGCCTGTTACAAGATTATTTCTGATTTCTCACAACTTGTAAACAGACGCTTACTCATTCAGTGAACATTTGGCATTAATTTTAACTCTAATTAATGTGAAACAGGCAACAGAAATAGTTATTCTGTCCCAGAATAAAAATCTCAAACAGGAACACCACAGCTGTACGTGTTGTCAGAGAAGTGAATATTTCAATTTATCTTCGCTGATAGCATACTGTGGTTATTTTATGATAAATTGCAGCAGATATATTACAGATTTCTTCTTGAACATCATAGTCATGGTTTTATTTTAATTCCAATATACAAAAGAACAAAGACAAAACCTTAAAAACGGTGTTACAGTATGGACCTCTCTGTAACATTTCTTCATTGTATTGCATATGAAGCTACATCTTATAAGTTCATAGG
This sequence comes from Lutjanus erythropterus, assembly GCF_056507025.1. Taxonomy (NCBI): domain Eukaryota; kingdom Metazoa; phylum Chordata; class Actinopteri; order Lutjaniformes; family Lutjanidae; genus Lutjanus; species Lutjanus erythropterus. The sequence goes on from NC_139326.1 coordinate 6,362,385, forward strand.
GGTTTTTCAAACATGGCTGTGTGTGTGTGTGTGTGTTTTTACATGTATGTTGTTCCTGGATTTCAGCTTTAGGCTTCCCACTAGATGAACATGGCTAAAACAGGAGATAACAAGCAGACAAGACAACAAATATGCGACCAAAGCAAACGCTAAGACCCTTTCCTCTGCATCACCGAACATGGTTCAAATTGAAAACAGACCACTAACAGAACACCCTCCAAGTTCTCTAGACATGCTCAGCTCCACCCTCAGTCCGTTTCCCCGTTTTTCGCTTTGCTCACCATCCCTTCTGAAATTGCAATCTCAAAACAAATGGAAAGTCGAGGTCAAATAGGAGGAAAACTAATAACAGAAGTGAGGGTGAGAGGGAACAGCGTGCATCTGAACAAGCAGCTGAGAGCACGGATCTGCAGTGGCAGCACATTTTACAAAGTATCAGAGTAGTTTTTCATCTGGGAATTTTGATTTTGCATGATCTCACATCTATACAATGATGTATGTGTTGCTGGTTTCCATACCCAGACATGGCACACAGGAACAATGATAAGGATCTAGTCATAGCACATGCCTGTAGCCAAAACATACAAGATCACAAGGCTAAATTCCAATCACATTGCTTAAACTGGCTCACTTGAGGCACAGCACCTAAACCAACAGAAATCCAAATTAAAAAATGACAAGACTCACCTCAGAGAGAAAGAACAAAGAAAAGGAGCTCAGCTATTCTGTCCAGTAACTGTCCCTGTGTCTCAAACACTTCTGCAGCAACTCAGAACATATGAGAGAAAAAAAAAACAATATTAAACACACACGCACGCAGATGCCGAACGCACACCTCTATCTAAACCAGACGAGACAGAAAAACAAGAGCCTGACTGAAAGGTGTGCCTCTGGGCTCAAACTCATTGGCCATGCGACATGAAGGGGAGGGTAAATGGGTGTCACTGGGGCTGCGATTGGCCGGGGAGGAGCAGGGAAAGGCTTGGTGTGCAGGCTGGGGGCTCCAGACTGGGGGCCAATCAAGGGGGTGGAAGTCAAATCATACTTTTTTGGGGAATATGGGGTGTTTGGATACGACTGCAGTTGCTGACACGTCATATCACTCGCCGTGGTTACCCAGGAGGGAACTGGGGCCAAAGTCAACCGTCCAGCACTGTGAAAACACACGCACGCACACACACACACACCAGGCTCTCCAGCTGAGAGAATGGACACAAAGGATCATGTGAGAGACTCAGAGAAGATTTTCACTGCTGCTGCCGGGACAAAAAAACATCGGTGAGTCTGAGTGAATCCAAAAAATGTTCAGAGGGCAGCACCTGCACGCTATGACCTGAGTCAAGTTACAGCTACATCACCTCATCAGAGGGGGCGAAGCAGGAAAAAGCAAACAGCAGTGCAGGTGGTGGACACAATATAGTGTTTCCCAAAGGCTGACAATTCATTTGTAGCTGTCGACTCAGAGTGCAGCTGCAAGCAGCTCTCAGCTGCAACACAGCCGTGAATTCACACGCTGACTAACACTGCATGAATGCACTGGTTTGACAAACTTTTCAGTCCATTTGCACTTTCAATTCCCTTTCCACAAAGAGGAAACCATAATTACAAATATACAAAGGAATGTTTTTAGCAGATACTGGCTGCCCAGATAAATCCAAAAAATGGAAAAAAAAATGGCAGTACTGCTTGTTCTGTCATGATAACTACTTTTGTCAGAAGATTCTGTATATTGTCCCAAAAATAACTGCAAAAAATTGCCATTTTAGCAACATTTTTTCACTGATATAATGATAATATAATAGCATAATGTTGCAAATGCACCTTTTCGAATAGAAATGAACTTTTGATTCTTAAGAATATTGTAGAGTAGTGTAATGGACAGGCTTAAAACTGCAACGTCATAACAACTGATACAACCTTTTGTATACCAACACAATATCTCTGAAGTGAAGACACCTTTTCCAGTTGTTGAAACAGTGTCAGAGTTGATCTTATGGAAGACTGCACTTCCATAAAACCATTCAGTGTGATAAAACTACAGCCTTAAACATGAACATAAAGTTGAATCAGCACCTCTTTGTCACAACTTCATATAACATTTTTACACAAAGGTAGTTATTACTGTTAGAACTAGACTGCACTGACAGATAGTCTTGTTTTTCTCCTGCACGTATTAAAAAACTAAGCTTTTCAGGACAAAGTAATGATGTCTTTGGCTTGAATCTGTGGGTGTAAGCTTTACTGTCCTATAGATGGCGCTGAATGACTGCTTGAACAGTAACACAGTTGCATTAGATAGGAAACCATCCTGCTACAGTTTTTAAAAATCTTCAGTCTAAGTCATGGTTTTCATTGTGATAGGGAAACCCTATTTGCTGTAAAAATGCAGATGAAAGGATATTGATTCAAATTTTGGGCCTACTCAGTAGTGAGTTGATTTTAAAATCAACGAGATTACATAGTGTAATGCATACTTATTTAAAAGTAAAATTAAAGGTTTGAAAAAACACTCATAAGTACTTTTACAAGTACAACTTCATTCAAACTTAACAGAAAACAAGGCTCCATGTGGAAACACCCAATTTACCCTTTAAGATGATTTATTGGCATTTATGATGTAAGAGTAGTCTTTACCTGCGACGAGGGGACATGGGTGCGTCCCGATCGATGGGGCTATGGGGTGAGTAGCGTCCTGGTGGGGTCGGGGTTCTGCTGGGCACAGAGTTATTTCTGTAGTCTGATGGGGAGAACTCCTGCATGACAAAGAGTAAAGAAACAGCAAAAGCGAGAGTGAGTGAATGAGTAAACATGAAAGTCAAACTTCCTGAAGCGACTGAAACCAACTTTACAGTTCAGAGTTGACGGATCTATTGAAAGAGACAGCGTGCAAGTGCTCAGACCATGATGCAATGTTACTGTGAAAGAGTCACAGAAAGAGCTGTGTTTAGTGCAGCACAGACAGGAATTCAGCAGCAGTATTTCTGTACTGGCACTGAACAAATGATGCTTTCTCTTTTCAAGAAACTCTAAAACTAAGGACTGTAGTCTGACACACCATCATGTAGGACATATCCAGTCAAGATCACATTATTACCATCATTAATATTATTAAATGGTAGGTAAAATAAGTGTGATAGATACTACAGATAACCCATAGGGACGTTCTGCAATTCCTGCCTTTGTATTTTGTGCTAACGCAGATGAGTAACTATGAATATTTTAACAGATTTGCATTTCCCAATACTGTCACATGACTGTGTTGAAGAAATGTTGTTTTGACCAACAGATGGAGGCCTATCCAAAGACAGCAAATCTAGATTATGTAATCTTGATCTTGTGGTATCTGGATCAGAGGGATTCTATCTGAAAATTCTTTGAAAAAACAAAACAAAACCTACAAGGCAAGTTTTATCTGGGATAGCAAAAAAGGATTACAAAATCTGGATAATTCTGATCTACATTAAGGGTTTGGAAATGCTAACCCTAACCCTGAAGGTCATTCTTTCTGCTTCATCATCATCACATTTGACTGAGACCTGTAGTATTTTAGTTTCGAGTACAGAATAAACAATATACACTTTGTCATTGTTTTATTGTATTTGGTGCCCTGTGCTCGCTCTCAAGTCAAGTTTCTATTGCATGAGTCACGCCCAACATTCCTCTGCAGCGGGCCGATCAGTCCCAACAATCACAGCGACCCACATCAACATTTTTTATCTTGATTACCATTTATATCACAGAGCTGTACTTCAGCCCCTCAGCTGATAAATGATAGATTGTGTGGCAACAGATGTTTGGCACCGACTCCAGTGCTGGTCTGATGGGAAAGACAGAGCCAGCATGTACTTCAATGGCTTCCAGATGCAGGACAAATCTCACAATTACTCATGGTAGTTATAAACAGTGTCCTTCGTCATGGAATTGGAGAAGACATTCCACACGGCAAGAATCTCATTCAGCAAAATCGAGCACTTACTGTACAAACAATAGTGTCATTCAGGAAGGAAACTGTAAGCAGTTAAGTGAATATTTGACTTCTGACAGAAGAGGGCGCCACACACCTACAATACACAAGAAACTCATGAACTAAAGGTCTCAGCTGATGTACCAATTCCGTTTTTTATTGCAGATGAAAGCAAAGGCAGCAGCACATCATGACAGGAATAGGTTGATTTATTTATGTTTAATTATGTCATGAGAACAGGAGTGATCAACTAGTAAAACGGACCTCAGGCACATGTTCACACTAAACACTCCGCACACCTGGATCAAGTCTGCACAGCACATAACTCAAGCCAGACACTTTTACTGTCAGGAATCCCAACAAACTAATTGTTTTTAACCACAATACTGTCTGGCATCTAACCACCGATCCACCTGTGATACTGACCACTTCACTTACTGATAACAGAAAGCAGACTCAACATAAAAAGCATATTCTGCAGCAATATTCAAATCAGGGTTGCAGATTTTGTGCATTTTACTTAAAGCTACTTCAACCCCAATTCCATAAAAGTTGGGATGCTGTGTAAAACGTAAATAAAAAGACAATGCAATGATTTTCAAATACTTTCCAACTTGTATTCAATTGAATACAGGAGATTGACAAGCTATTTAATATTCAAACTAATAAATTGTATTGCTTTTTGTAAATATTTGATGCCTGCAACATGTTTTCAAAAAAAAAAGTTGGGAAGGAACAACAAAAGACTGAAATTTGTGGAATGCTTAAAAAACTGTTTGGAACATTCAACAGGTAAACAGGTTAATTTTATTTTTTGCTGACCATTTTGACCAGAACTCCCTGGCAGAAGAGAGATTATATTTCAATGGGACCTTCCTGGTTAAATAAAGGATAAATAGATAAATGTAGATTAAAGGCTTTTCTTTTTTTAAGAGCAAGTTTCTAAACAGTTTCACAACTTCCAGTTTGCCGGGGAAACAAAGCTATTACTTTATTTTAGGTCTGTGCACCGTCCAGGAAAACTTAGAGAGAGAATCAAGCAGCCCACAGACAACTTGAGAGCTCAGCTTTCACAAGAAAACTCTGAGTTTTTCTCCCTCAGCTCTCCGTCACCAGCTGGCATCAGTGATACACAGGCACCATCCCAGGGAGAAACGTCTCCACCCGGCTCTTTGAACCAGTGCACGTCTGAGGCTCGAGTTGGAGCTGATGCCGGAGGTCGATGCTGACACAGTGGCACTGATGGAGTCAAAGATTTGTGTGTCCGATGCCAGCACCCGCTTCCAATTCAGCAACTCTTTGAACAATGTCTCTGTTCTCAATTGAGTCCAATTTTCCTCTTCTTTTTCCTTAGTGAGTGGGCAGATTAGCAGTGCGTGCCAGGAAGCCTTTACCAGAAACGATCATTGGGACGATTCCTCCCAGGATAAACCTGGTATAATAACTGCAGGCTCATAAGATCACATATTCCATATCATCAGAGCAGAAGAATAGAGACATGCATGTCCTCTCCTGCTGTGAACCAATCTCAAGGGCATATACCTGTTAGACGTACGCTTTAGGGATTCTTTCAGGAAAACCTCTTGAAGCCACACAGTATGTGCATATGAGTCCACACTAATGCAAACCAATCCTATGTTATATAAGTGTCTGGCTACCGAATGCTCTCCAACAGCAAAAGAATTATGGATAAAATCGCGGCTCTGATCTACGAGCCTCAAGAGGAATGCAATGAAGTAAAGAAAAACAAAAGGAAGAGGGAGAAAGAGGAAAAAAACAAGCGCTCCGCTGTGACGGCGAGTATGCAGCTGTGATTGAGCTTGACCTTAGAAAGTTCAAAAAAACTTTGCCTGCACCACCAGAGCAACTCTCCCATCACAATCATCCATTCTGCTGTCTCCAATGCCAGCCTTTTATAGCAGTAACCATGGCACGGCTGGCAGTAGCCTTACATTACATTCATGTGCTCCTTGGATGGTCCCATTTCCTGACTTGACTTGCTGTTCTTTTGACTTTGGTGTGTTCACGAGCTTTTAAGTCATAATGTGCAAACAACATAGATGCTGCACCTGTACATTTCCAGTAAACCACAAAAATATCTGACTTGTTATCAGGGTTAATGCTAATAGATAATGTTCTAAGATGTTCTTTTTGCAGATTTTTCAGCAGCATTTAACACAGTCAGACCCCATATTATGGTGGAGTTAGGAACCAATAGTGACACTATCAGATTGACTGGGCTGAGTTCTTCTGACAGAGTACAGTGTGTCAGAATAAACGGTGCAGTGTTTTCTCCTATTATTACTCAACACTGGAGCCCAACAAGGGAAGACTGTTCCCCCAGTCTTATTTACTCTCCTCACAAATGAATGTTGAAGCAACACATCTGATCATGTTACTATTAAATTTGCAGATGACACGGCAATCGTGGGCTTGATTCATGCTTGGGTAGATCAGTTTGCTGGCTGGTGTAGGTCCAGTTTTTTTTCATTTGAACACCAAAAAACTAAAGAAATCCTCTTTGACTTTAGGACTGATACCATCACCCACCAATAACACAGATGGTATTTATAATAAAAGTCTGCAGGGCCTATATTTTATGCATAAAACGAGACAGTTTAGAATTGACAGATGAATTTTGGTACTCTTTTATCGCTCTGTTCTGGAGTTGGCAACTCATTTTCCTGATTATTCCAACACCACACTGGGCTCCCTAAAACACCTTTGTTCTAAAATCATCACTGCTGCATTGTGAGCCATCACACCATTACATACAACTGACCTCGGAGCTACAATGCATTTGGAGAACCTCACCATGGCAGTGCCAACAATGCCCCCATGTCTCATGCACCAGCAAACTCAGGGAGGGGCACAGGCCAGCTGAGGGAAGCCTATTATTTTGTCTTGGATGGGAGCAACAGGGTTCAGAGATGGGAGAGACCACTGGAGAGAAAAATCAGCCAGTTCTTGCTGGTTCCTGTGGCCAGTAAGAGGAGGAAGCTCTGATTAAAGCTGCTCTGAACTGTAATCAGGAGTTCACAGTCAACATACCCGGGATCATTCGGGGCAGGTCACTCATATGCTGTGTTGGTCATGAGCTGCATATACAATAACATATCTAACCTGAGGGTGTTCCTCTTGTGAAAATGTGTGCGTTCATGCTTGAGTTAGTTGGCAAAAGTTAGAGTAGTTTTGACTCTTTGACATGAGAGACTCCTGGATTTGGTTTTTTGCTTGGGCAGTTTTCACTGTTTGAAGTGGGCCAGGTTTGGGTGGAGGAAGGTGATGTCACCCACTTCTGTGCACCAATCAAAGCAGAGCAACATCAAATCAAGCCCACGTACTCCTGATAAAGTTTTTGAGTGTTAGCTCATAATGAATAGTAAGTACAGATACTTTTTTTCTGAACTTCAACTTTTCAACTAACGCTTATTTAGTGATGTATATTTAGTATTAACAGGTGTAGTGCAATTTGTTGAAGTACCGGAATAAACACATGCTTGTACGCAATTGCATAAGTTGTGATTCATTTAATTTCAAATTTAAAAGATTTTGATTTACATGAGTGATTGTGTTGATGAAACAAGAGATTATGTTGAAAATCAGGACATTGTCAGGGAGAATATTCAGATTAAAGTATACTGACTGTTAAAATGAAGCACTGTCCAAACCTTCAGAGACTTTGCACGGAAACTGTTTAATGTTGAAATCTCTAATTTTCTGCAGGATGTGTCCCTCAGCAGCAGCAAGACATCTGCAGCAAAGATGGCAGACTAGATGTGGAAGGTTTGGATGAAGTTTGGTGTTTATTTGAATCATCCATCCACCCATCCATTTTCTCTGCCCGCATTATCCCTGGCAGGAGGATGGGGGCCGGAGCCCATCTCAGCATACTTTGGGAGAGAGTCAGGGTACATCCCTGCGTGTCAGCAGAATGTGACATTAAATGGGATTCAGCTTGATTTCAGCATGTAAAAATCCAAACATGAAATGGATGCTGGCCCTTTTCTGAATGTACTTTGTGACCTGACAAGTCATAGTAAGTCACATTTCTCATAGCATAATCAGCCAAAGTAACTGTGCCAATTTGTGCATTTAAAAAGTATAACATTCAACTTTTTCCTTAAAAAAACCCCCCAAAAAAACGATCATTTTTGCATCACAACTTTCATTTTCACTGGGAAAAAACCTACTAAAATCAAATATGTTTTCTTACATCTGGAAAACAAGATATGTAGGTAAAGACATCTCTGCAGCACCAAATTGCAGGGTTCTGTGATTTGGATATTGCTTTTGGCCATATTGCGATTTCGATAATATTGTGATTAACTGTGCCGCCCTACTTTCAGTCAGCACTTATGACTGACTAGAGATGTGTTGTGCATGTTTATCTGCAGAGACTCTGCCCTCTGCCCGTACTTCCTTATTTTTCTCATTTTTGTGTTGTGCTTGGAGCACTTTACAGACCTAAAACTTTGGTATTTGATATCCTGGCATCTTTCTGGTGTGTTTAACAGTTTGGACAAATCCTACTGATTCTACCTTTAAATCACTCGACAAAAACAGTGATTTACTGATTTAAAACTATTTTGGATACCAACTTTTAAAATCTGTAATTATACATTTTTAAAAAGGTTCTTTTTATGCTCTAAAGAGCTTTTTTGGATGACTGAACTTAAATGTCAGGAAGTGATTGAAGTGCATGAATAACTAAGTGTGACTGGCTTATGTTCAAGAAAAGGCTCAGTGCTGGAAGGGGAAAAAAAATATGTCAGATTAACTGTCAAAAATGCACGAGAATCTCTCTGTAACGAAAACAAGCCTCTGGTCTACGATTGGCCACTTCAAGACACAAACAAACAGGAAATGGTGCAGTGAAGTGAGGGCAGCTGTTTCAGATCAAGGCCCATGGGAGAGACGTTGGGGACAGTGCCAGTGGAGGAGCCTTCAGTCTGGCTCCAAGCAAGCCGCTCTGCATCATCATCATTACCACCCTGCAGCTTCAATTACAGGGCATGGGCCAGCAGCACACAGCAGCGATGCCTCGGGGAGCTTTTATTTTGGGAGTCTTGGTGCTGCTGTAAGAAAGTGCTATAACTGCTCATTCACTGTCTCCACCACAGACATGACGGCTGTACTACAATGAGGTGGGGGACAGCAGACATCCTGGGCAGGGTAATAATCAAAGCTGTGTGTACAGCGTTTCCTATCCAGCAGTGTGCATTGGTGGAGGTCCTGAGCAAAGACCTGAGGCTGATGGTAACCTACTCGTTATCCACTGTCACTGATGGACCCTGCCTTGTAATTATGTCTGAGCAATGGTGCGTTACTGAGTCCACGTTCTCCAACAAATGAAACACAATGTACGGCTGAAAACGGGATATTGTTTTATAACAAAATTCATGTCATTAACATTCTTGACCTTTTTTATTGCCTCATATCCCCCTGAAACTGCTTTATGGAAGGTCTGATGCTGATTAGAATAATGATCTGACTCAACCTCCGTGAGATTCACTACAGCAGTGATGTTGCTGATGGGTCCCCTATAAAATTTGTGTTTGTTGACAAACTGCAGTGTTAAACTTGTGTTTGATGTTACACGGTTATAATTATAGTCATATATCTTGAAAACACTGATGAATGTAAAAATTAGAGCGTTTTCACCGCGCATCATTAATCAGGAGGTCAGCCATGTTGGCAGTACTGACTATAGACAACGCATCTGAACATCTCGCCACTGTTGCTGATTAATTGCTGCCTCCAAATGGGATGGTGTTTACCGTACCGAGATCATATCAACGCCCCTCTCCTGTGGTATTCATAACCTTGTAAGTGGGAATTATCTGAAAGCTCCAAGTTCAGGAAATATATTGAAATGCATATTGTAATATCTGAAGGCAGCATTGTTGCAGAAAATGATCAATTTTGGTCAACCAAAATTGAAGTCAACCGACTTGTTTCATAAAACGGGGATGTTTTAGTCATAAATCCTGAATTGTAAATCCTGAAAGTCTTACATTTTTAGTTAAATGTCCAAATTGAAGAAGTGAAGTAAAGATCAGTTAATCACCTACCTTGGCTTTCATAAGACATGTCATTAATGAGCCAATACTGTGCCTCTCTTACCATCCATGCACCAATAAATCTTTGTGCATTTGAGGTTCTCAGCTGCATGTGGGCTTGGCAAAAGAAGAGGTAGTTCACAATGTCGTGATTAGATATAGAAGGTAGGATTGAGGAGAAGGAGCCAGCTCATACAGAGCTTCACCACCTGTTCACCTTAGTTTCTCAAAATGTTGAACCCTTTCCTGCTGCCCAAATCCTTCTCTAACTTTTAGCGGCTTCCACATGTTTTCCTGAACTTCTCTATTGTTTAGAGATCCTGTCGGCTTGAACTGAATGTTCAGCATTTAATCCAGTCTGTTGTTCACATCCCAGTATCTCCAAAATGGCAGCACATCTGGACTACTGACCAGCTGACTGTGCTGTCAAAAACAAACAATCCACTGTTGACAATTTCGTCAATGTTTCTTTTATTTATTTACATGATTCGAACACAGATTTGTTGTTTACAATGTGACATTATCAGGGAAAAAAATAAAGTGCCTGATGCATTGATGATTAGTTTACAGCATCCTTTCGAATTTGAAGGGATCAGTGTTACAGGATGCACCTAGCAACATCACTGCTGGTGCTCTTATAGAGGCTGCTCTTTTCTATATATATATTCTCCAGTCTGACATTTAATATACACAAGCTGTATAGAGGACCTAGTTTTCTTTCCTTAAGGCATGCTCAGTTCATTTTTTTTTCAAAGTAGGGATGTAAATCTCAGTATATATACAGTACCCAGTCCATACTGCAGTACATGGAGGGAGCTTTAAAAGTCATCTTCTCAATCCTCTATAATGCCTTCTACATAAAAATCCTTGGCCCGGGCTTACACTGTGCAGCGTTCAATAACACGGAGTACAGTGACAGGCCTTTGTGATGTCTGTTCTAATACTGTACCTCTCCCCGTCTCCAGTCGTTCACGGCGGCCACACACCATCAGACTGCTCCAGATATAAACCATATGTACAAGATTAAAGGCCAAATGAGCAGCAGAGGGATGAAGACAACAGGATGACAGGGAGCACTGTAAAACTCTGTCGCCACTGTCAGCCAGAACAAAGCTGCATTTAGTTCTTTGACTTTCTGCCAGAAAGACTAAAATTCCAACTTTAGCTGATTCTTGGCTAAAATCGGTGCAAAAAAGACTGAGATGTGCTGATCCACTTTCTATCAGTTCCCATCCAATTCTGATATCTGGATTTGGATTTCTACCAATACTGATACTATACCGATGCCAGGGCTCTTTTTTTCTTGATGTTTATAATTATGTATGTTGTAGTAGTTGTACTTGTACTAGCTGTAATAGTAGCAATAATTGCAATAGTAGCAGTAAGATTACATGAGGCTGAACGTGAACTTCAGGCTGAAAAGCTTATGTAGTTTGTGTAATGTAACTTCTGTAATGGCATCCTTCAACAAATTGTGGGGCACAGAAGGACTCTGGCTTGTCACATGTGCAGCTGATAGGCTGCGAGATGGCCCTTATTTATATAATTATCCCATGATACATTACACTTTTTTTCAGTTTCAATCCCATTCAGATATTTGAATTTGGATGTCGGTCAATACTATACTGATTGCCAGCGCTCTTTTTTCATTGATGATTATGCATTATGTAGTAGTAGAAGTAGCAGCATTAGCAGTAAGATTATGTGAGACTAAAACTGAACCTCTGTCCAGAAAGCTTGTCTAGTCTGTGTGATGTAACTTCTGTAATGGCATCCTTAAAACATTGTGGGATGCTGTAGGATTCCAGCTTGTCACATGTACAGCTGATATGCTAAGAGACAGTCCTCATTTGCATGATTATCCCGTGCAGCATTACACTTTTTTCAGTGTTGATGTCGGGGCAATGACAGAATGTCTTACTGTCTCATTGCCCTGAAGCTAATATTGAATTTGATCAGTCCTGTCTCCACAAAAAGACACATTAATGATGCATTAAAGAGTTCAAAAGTGGATGCTAGAGGAACATTTCTATGTATGTTTGTGATTTCTGCAGCTCAGCACACGCAAAATATGGATCCAATGAACCCGATTGTGTGTGAACTGTAAAGGCACAGTGAATACTTTGAGACCCCTGAGACAAGCCAAAGCCGTCTCATGTGATCATTGTGTAGGTGGTCTGAGGGAGGCACTCACCCATGCTGCCACCAAAAGTAAGAGACACAATGAGGAATGAATACGAGTCTGAGCGTTTATTTATCCACGAAGGGCGCTACAAGCAACACATTTTTCATCCCTTATTAAATTCCCCACAAGGCTCCGACTGGAGCAGCATATCAAGCCCATTAGACATCTGGAGTTCATTATGGCGGGACCAAAATCGCTGGACTTCATGATACTTTTAATTTATGGTCGCCTGGATGCCTCTTTTCATATGCACCAAAAAAAGCACAATAAGCTTAAGTGTGCTGATCAAAACGGTCAAAATGAGCTGGGAGGTCTCGATGTGGAACCACTTTAACAGCTCATCCGTAAAAATACCTCCATAAAGGTGACAGAGCTCTTATGCTTAATGAGTCTCATGGCATCACAACAACTGCAGTATTTAGACAAAAACTGTCTGGTATGTCTCACTCTCTGGTTTCACATGGTGGTACAGGAACTCTGCTGTGTAACATATGAATTATAATGCAATACAACATGATGGAGCACAGCCACATACTCATGTTTCTATAGGAATTTCCGTGAATGGCTAAAACATAAATCTGAAATGTCAGCGAGACGTGCATTTATGGTGCTACACTCAGTGTAGCAGAATTATTCTTCAGAGTTAACTGCAGATGCCGTTTTACCAACTTAAAGCCCCACTCCGCTGTATTTGGACATTTTTATTAGATTTCATAAAATTTCATATCTGAGTCACGCTCTGACAATGTTGATTAACCACACTGATCGCCAAATATTTTTTTTGACAAAACCTAATTTTGTGCTCAATCTTAAATAAATTAAGTTGTGGCTAAAATGGAACTATGACGTATGACTATAGTAGAAGCTGCAAGTCATACATTATCTTCAAAGCTTGCTCAGGCGCTCCATAGACACAACATTGGCCTTTGGATCGTACATCAATGTCACTGCAGTTTGTTAGGTCAAGACTGACCTGTGAACAAATACATGTAAATGTCAGAGCTGTGCTTTTACTGGATGAAAAGCACTTTAATGTTTAGCATCCAGCTCAGCAGTTAATGGCTAATAAACTGTTTGTGTCCCGCTACCCTCCCTCGCTTTTTTGTTGGAAAGGAGTGGCTCTCTTTCTCCAGAGACATATGGAGAAAACCGGGTGCTTTCCCCTCATTCACCTCGCCAGCTAGACACAGAGAGAGCGCCAACCTCTGCAAGCCACGGAGGGCAGCGCTGTCTTAACTAGCTGCAGATAAACAGCTGATTAGCCAAAGGTGTGTAGAGGAAGGTTGGGAGTAGCAGGCGCTCAGCAAGCCAGGAGGCTCATTCACCTCACCTGCTAGGGGAAGACAGACAGCCAACCTCCAGGTGGGGTACCCCTCACCGTCAGCAGACTGTTTTGTTTGGGTCCTCGTTTTCAGGTCAAGGCAGCAGAGAGAAATCTTCGATAGTTTTAGGGTATGCCACAGGATGATATATACGCTGATATATTGTACTGTAAATTTTCTTGAAAGTGGGGGCTAGGTAATATGGACAAACTCAGATATCACAAATACCACAATATTGCGATAATACTGTGGGCATATCTAAGGATGCTTTCACAAAATATTAATATAAATTGATTAATAAACAATCATCAGTAATGTGGATATAATGAATAACTGGGTAAAGACAAATAGAAGAACAGTTGGAACAGCCTGGGAAGTTCAGAAAATTACATAATTTTCCTGTAATGCAGCCTTTAAAACTAGGAAAAGACAACACTTATGCCATATCACTCAATCTCAATATCGCAAAATTGACATAATATTGATATATTGCCCAGCCCTGCATCCCGACTATTATTCACACCCTCTTTTCTGTTTGAGAAAGAACGTTAACCTAAAAATGTCAGTTAACACTGGCTGGAGTGGGGCTGTAACAGTTATGATTTATGACCAACAAATGCGGCCATAGTAACCATTAACCTAAAATGTTAGGTGTTGTCCTGTGTAAAACTGGGGGAATATATGCTGACACGTCTGTTTTTGCTGGCATGAATACCATGAGGGGCAGTTACACACGTCGTTCCCCTGACAACAACTTTTGGAATGTTGACATACCGCTCAACCACCTTCGTAAACAGCACCAACTAGTAAAAAGGCCCATCTCTCCCGGCCAACTTTTCTCCATAAAACTCGCAGGGCTGAGTGTCCCCATGAGTACGCCCGGGGGCCTGGAAAGCATGGGGAATCAAAAGTGCCCCAGTTTGCTTTTCCACACCAGGGGAAAGAAAAACAGGCGCGCTGATCAATCAGTGGAGATGAGGAGAGGCATGCTGCCTGCGCAGGGGCCACAATGGACCCCGAGCTTAACGGCTACGAGTCCACGTGAAAAGACCTCACACTGGTCGGGCAGTCACAGAGCTCACTGTGCAGAGAAGAAGAAGAAAACATCCCTCTGCCGTGGCCACAGCCAGCACCGCTCCCCCGAGCACAGCAGCGACCTGCCAAACCAAACAACAGCCCCACTCATGTAAGACCTGAAATAGTACATCATTCCAAGCCATCATAGTCAAGGAAAAGATATGCATGTCTGCATTTAGTGCTGGAGGAGAAACCGCTACAGGTGAGGTGCATTTACCTCCAAAACTCTCCAGTCTTAAAGATTTCTACTCACTTCAACCTTCACCGATGCTGCGTGCAATATAAAGTTTTACATTTTGCCTCCATTTAAAAAAAAAAAAATACTAAGTTCTATTCCTGCATGCCAAGTCACCATTTCTGGTCCAAAGCGATGACCGCAGCTTTGCACTCCAGTCCACCACAACCTCCAGAATAGAGCAGGACGAAGCCAGCCGCTGGCGAGCAGGCCGGGCTGCTGTGCGGAGGATGGTGGACAGAGAAATGTATGGGCTACAGGATGTATGGATTGATACTTACCCTGCCCTCTCTGGATAAAGAGCTTAGTGACACATGTCATAGAGCCAAGGCCACTCCACTCAATTTAGCACAAAGAGGAAAAGTTTGGTCTGCACACTGAGTGTCACGCTGCAGGAGCTGGCCATCCTACGCTAGGAGGGATATATTTAAAAAAGCAACCACCCTATCCCAGCACAGGATCATGCAGCCTGCTACGGCAACCCTCAGGAACCTCAAAGTGCAGCAACTACAAATCCAGACATGGAGCCTGGTTCTAATGGCCCAGTGACGGGTCAAAGCAGTTTGGTTTTGGCCCCGTGCATCTCAACAGAGATCCTGTTGTGGTCATTTCTTGATGATATAAACAGATGCTCTGAATCATGACGATGGCCAGGCAGTTCAGATACAATCTAATGCCTGGCTTCCAGGAATCCAGGATGCCTTCATTCTCACGGTGGTGAGCTTGTAGATATTAAAATCCATGAACACAACCAGTCACATCATGGACAAAAAAAATACAGGGTACAATTTTCTCCTAATAAAGTGCATCAATGCGACTTTAGAAGTTTAAAGAAGCAATATGTGCAAATGTACGTGCAAACGTGCTGGTAAATGATGAGTTGGAGCCATGGACAGTCTATTAAATTGACAATAGCAAGCAACTACGAGTCCTCCACTGTAAGCTGATCAGCTGTTTATACCTCAGTTGTCTGTCAATGTAAAGTTAAGCCTGTTATCCTGAAAGCAAAAGCCTACTGCTCTGAGACGCACTCTAAACTACTAAATACTAAACATGTATGCCTTTTACAAGATTATTAATGATTTCTTACGACTCACAAACAGACACTGACTCATTCAGCAACATTCAGCATTAATTTGAACTCTAAGTAATGTGAAACGGGCAAACAATAACAGATATTCTGGTTTGGAATTGAAATTTAATAGGACACCACAGCTGTAACATTGCCAGAGAAGCAAATATTTCAACTCAACATGTTACCTTAATCTCTGATGACATATCATGGACATTTTATGATTTATTACAGTATATATATTACAGATTCTCATTTAAATTAAAATAGATTTGCTCACCTATTAGTCAATGGGTTTTTGGTTAGGAGGGTTTGGTTAGAACAAAATGGGCTTTAGAGATTTTCATGTTTTGTTTGGCCATTTAAGATACGCCAATAAACACATCACTCGTGAAGCCAACTTCCTGGCTGGTCTACAAAAATATGTCATCCCTGCAGAACTCTATAGCAATGCATTTGAAATCTGAACAGTTCTCTTTGCATTTATCTTTCCTTATAAGGAGGTCAGGGGTCAGGCTAAGCCGTTAGGTTGGGACTTCCGGATACCTCAGCAGAGCGAACGCTTCCTGCAACAAGGACTTGAACCCACACTTTCTGATTAAAGGTCACTCGCCTTATTCAACACTGTACCCTTTAGAGCTCTTGATCAAGATGTTCTGGATGGATTTCCTGAAAAACATTCATTCACATGGCCAGGGGTTTATGGTATGGGAATGTAAAGGTCAATGCAGACAGTCTTGTCCCAAGGGATACAGCTGAAGGAATAACTACCCAGGTTTAATTATATTGAAATATGTCTGCATTGTCCACCAATAAGCATGATTTTATCGCTCATCCAGCTAAGTAATCTCAGAATAACATAATAACAATGGCTGTCTCTCTTATTGATCAGAACACAATTTGACTTGGCAATTAACTTCAAGTACAGCACAACAGAATATTTCATACAAGACTTGACTGATTGCAAGCCATAGAAAACAATGACTATATTTTATGACATTTATTACAAACAATAACTAACAAACAAATAGGGAATGACACTACAAACATGAAACGAATAGATGTCAGGCTGCCAAACTTTGTCAACTGTCACTTCGCTCTTTTCATGTCATCAGGGCCTGTCCTGCAGGGAATCTGGAGTCTCTTTTATGACCTAAACAGGTTTTTATCCCGTGGCTAGAGCAGAGAACAGTGCAATGTTCAATCTTATAAATAAACACATGTTGATCTTGCCCAGAAGTTTAAAGATAACAACATGCACAAACTCTGGATGTACTAAACAAACAAATATCAGAATTAATCCCATAGGCATTATACATGCACAACAATGAAAAAATGTGCACAGAAGGCCAAAATTCTTCTAAGAGGATGAAGTGCATTCAAGTCAAGGGCTTCTGTAAATGAAAGCTATGAAGTACTTTGTCCATTGGACTGCACGATTAATCAAAAACGTGTGACAAAACAGCATTATAATGAAATACTGTAGTGCTGCATTGAAGCCCAGATCCACAAATCTTGTTTTTCAGATGTAAGAAAACACGTTTTTGTGGTGCAGAGCTCAACAAACATCAAATAATCACAATTTTAATTTTTTTTTCCAGTGAAAATGAAAACCGTGATGCAAAATCTATAACTGCCACTAATGCATATTGCAATCACAATATCTGTCAACATAATTGCACTATGGTTCTTCTACCATATTGTCCAGCCCTAATGTGTTGTGCGTTTTGCTGCAGCCAAGGACATTTCTGTGTTTGAGCAGCATCTGGGCTCAGCAGAGTGGTGTGATGCCTTAAGTACAGTTCAGGAATGTCAGCAGGCTCCCTGGTGTCCACTCCGCTCCACCCCGACCCCCGTCTCTTCCAGCTCCCATCACACAACGGCAGGCCTTGTGACGCGAGGGAAAAAGCAGCACCAGCCTTCCACAGCCTCTGCCATCACAGCCGCTATTGTACACAGGCTTTTTCTCAGGATACTCAACACCCTGGAAAATGGGGGATCCTGTTGCGCATCCCACTCTCTTCACTCAGGGAGCCAAAACAGGGGTGGAAAAGCCTTTTAGGAGCTTTTCAGAGAGGCAGATCACCTGATACAGCAGCACTCTGCACCTCTCAGGCAGGACAGAGGCCCTTGTCATGGAGGCCCCACATCTTAGTGCTCACTGGGCTGCTGTGTTCCTGCCAGCCCGAGCTGCATAATGCACACTGTGCCCATGGCAGGCCTCTTCCCAGCCATTTCCCCACCGAGCGCTCTGAAAGAACTCCACTCACTAATCACAGCGCTGCGGCGGGAGGCTCGTCACCACTTTAAAACCAGGGTAGACATCCCTCTGAGGCAGGGGTCAGCCAAAACCCAAAACTCTCATCCAATAGGCTGGGTGATGGTAAACACTGAGACTGTCAGGCATAGAAGGCAGAGAAAGCAATTCAAATCAGCTTTAAGACCAGAAAAAGTATAAAAGGTGGACTGAAAGCAGTGATTAAAGGGGACCTATTATGCTTTTCACTGCTCTCTGACTTACAGGCCTATATCATGTTACAGTGTTGGGTGTTCATATTAAAAATGGCCACAGGGTCAAATAATGAGGTAAACTTATGCAGAGGTAATCCCTGAGCAAAACACTCAGGTTTGAGGCGGCCCTAAATGCAACTTTTACATGTTTCATCTACTTTCAACAACTTGACATGACTGGCTGATGCCCACCCACTGTCTTGTGGTATTTGTGGTGTCTTTGTGTTCAGTATGTCTTTTTCAGTTGTCAGTTTCATATTTGTCTTTTTTTTTCCCTCTCATGTCCTGCTGCACTCTGCTCTGGCTGCACCTGTAATTTTTCTAATCTAAATCTTGTCTCATTTTTGGTCTGATAAATGTTAATTAATGATATTCTGTGTCTCATCATTTCATGGTCAGAAGCACTCAGGGTGCTAGTCTGCCATAGCCAGACCGATCTCTGAGCTAACTAGCCAGCAAGCAGCTGAAAAAGACCCTCACAACATGTAAAACCTGTCCAACAATCAGACAACTCTGTTGCATAAAAGTTAAGGCAGAGCAGCCAGAGGGCATTACAGAGAAGAAATGTTTACTTTCATGAAATATAATCCAGTTTCACAAAAATCGGTGACTAAAGTTGTGTTTTGTACAGTAATCAGTGAAGTCCAACAGTCAACACAATAAGAGGAAAGTGGACTTTTAGGTAGGAAGGCCTTAAAGACAAAGGAGCTAAAATGGTTTGTTTCAGAGAGAGGGTGAATTAATGGGCTGCATAAAAGGCCGGCATAAAATAACAGAGAATAATCAGGATGTTTTTAAACTGTGAAACATGCAAAGCTGATCTAGTGGAGTCCCAGAATGAAGTGAGCATAATAGATCCTCTTAAAATATCTCAAATTACAGTCTTCTCAAAACATATAGCTTGATATTAATGCAAAGACACTAAATGGACGATAAAACAGGCAAAGTTGATATTGGAATTGAGGGGGATAGAAGGAATGCAATGTCTCCCAGAGGATACAAGACGATGCAGATTCCAACATGAGAAAAATGAGGGAAAAGGGTGAATTTAAAAATGGTACAGAGAATGGGAGAACGGGCGACTCCATAAATACCACAAACATGCAAGGCCGTCCCAGATGGACAGCTATGACAGGAGCACGTTCATTCCTGAAGGCTTGCTGATGGAGCTCTTGAGCCACAACAGAGCTCCTAATGTGTTTTTTGGTAGGCCGACACGGAAGTTTGCTCCGCCATGGTTTACTGGCCGCAGCCTCACTATAACTCCACAGTGGGTTGTTGAATGTGGTTTGGGATTGATGCTGAAAACATCAGCATCTGTATTTAACACAGGCTTACATTGCCTTCGGTGAGAAATAATGCAACGATAAAATGGGATATCAGTAACTTAACTGAGTGAGAACTTGAACTTTTCAGACCATTTAGCCAAAGGACTGAAAATGACAAACCCACTGCAGTTTAACTTTATATTTGGGGTATTTTATGTCTTTATTTGATAGTGACAGTGGAAAGAAACAGGAAATGCTGGGAAGAGAGTAGAGGAATAACATGCAGCAAACGGTCCGAACAGCCGGGAATCGAACCAGAGACTTAATCAAGTGGTATGTGTCCTAACCACTGAGCTATCTGGTTTTTTTTTACCTATTTAAATTACATTTAAGTAGCACACCAGTAGTTTAGCAATGCACTTTCTTTAAGTTGGTGGATTTGCAAGAAACAGATTTTGTTTTTTGTTTTTTTTTTAAAAAAGGTCAACTGAAGCATCAGAGGCTGAGATATATTGCATTTTTGTTTGACTTGGCCCGTCAGCCCAGCATGTCAGGGATTCTTTAATTTCTATAACAGGGCTACTTGCTTAAAGGTGTGTCTGTCAAATAAAAATGAGCTTAGCTGCAAAGTGGTGGATAAATATGCTGTTTCCTGAAATTCTTCCCAACAAATGTCCTGTTATTTTGTTGTTCAAACACTTTGAATCTCAAATCTCAAGCACAGACATGGGTTGAGTCTTACAACACACACTTGTTAAGAGACGTCACCGCAGCCCGCTTGGAGCTATGTCAGGTTTGCTTTAGCCCCACCTGGTGCATTAAAAGTGGTTACGGCAACTAGGCATCAGATTTTGGTTGCCAAAACTGAAAATACAGCTCCCATTTTTAGACAGCTTATATTTTGAGTAATTAATATCGTATGCAGTTATACACCAACTTAATAATAAAAATGTCACATAAAAGAAAGTTAAAAACATGCCAGGATACTCTTCAGGACTTCACAAATATCCTCTTTTTGTTCGGTCAGGTTCATCTGGTTCTCTGTCAGTTAAATTAATTTGCAGTTGTCTGTGATGTTGAATTTTTCACCCCCACAGTGAAACAACTTAATTTACTTCACCACTGTCTCTAAAACAGATGCCTGTGCACATGCAAATAAACACACCCATGCATGTGCAGCATTGTCTGGTTCTGTTTCCAGCTATAACTGCAATATCTAAATATCACTAATGCAACAAATATTTAAATTATATATATTGTGGGTTGCACATTTTACTATTTGCTGTCCTTACTTTTCAGGAATTAAAAAGTGGTTGCCAGTGACAGCAACTAGAGATGAAACAGTATGAACATTTCATATTATCAGTATTATTGTTAAAAGTTTTATATTGAAAATCGCTCAATGATTTGAAATTAAAGCATGTCCTTTGCAATGCGTCTACTGTTGCTAACATTTGTTGGCATTATTTACGGCGAGTTTCTCAAAGCACAGTAACCAAACATGGTTTTAACGATAATTAAAATTTGAAATGGTAATGCTAATCATTGGGAATTTTCACTCTGAAACCAGTAATCATTTAATCGCCTAATTGCAAACAAGGGCCAAAAATTGGTTACCAATTTCTCAGGAACCTAGTAACTGTTACTGCTGAACCCTGCAAAGCCCCAATTCATCATAAGTGATGAAAACAGACAAAAAATATCCAACTGTTTCCGCAGGTAAGTAGTACCCTTCATGACAAGTAAAGTCCTCTCAAAGCTCCAACACCTGGAATTTGAAATGGTTAATTTATGATTACTTTATAGGTGAGGGGATCCGCAGCAGAGAAAAGCTAATTCATTTCCAAGCGTGATGGACCTGACACCAGACGACTTTATCATCTCCAGTCCAGTCTGCTGTCTGCCAGAGGCGTCCGTCGTCCAAATGAACACCACATATCACACTCATGTCAGTTCAATCTGCTTAAACAGCAAGCCAGTCAGAGAGCTGATTCATGTCTGCACACACAGACACCCTACACACCCTCCCAGCCCTAAAACAACTTGGAAGGAGACAACATGCCATGTGGTTTTGCAGTCACATCAAATTAGTTATTATTAGGAGGGACTCTGGTCTTGCATTCCTAAACACTATATTTTGCTGGGACCAGATTTTATGGTGGTTATAACTGAAGCATTTCATTATTTCGATAAAGAGTGGTCAAAAATGTTCAGAAAAAGTAATGACAGCATCCTCAAAAGAGCCTCTTGGACCCCAGTTGCATCATGGTTAGACTGGTTCATCTTTCTCCCTCTGACATAAGCCACCAGAATCAGAGACTGGACGCCGCTGTGAGTGACAGTACATCTGAATCCCATTTAACACATAAACAACACAAAGAATGCCAAACTCGAAGAGAAACTTTAAAAAAAGGACCTTCTCAGCCAGCTGCCTCTTGGAAGGAACGCTCCAATGTTTTCAAGTTCAAACCTCTGCGTATTTATCTAACTTTATGTCCAGAGTTATAAAAATGGCTGGAATTCCTTGTGCCATTACAAAAGGTCTTGTATGTTTTTTCCTGTTCTGTCATTGCACATGTTCTGTCTTCAGTGGGACCCATGCTTGAGACTGAGCATGTAGGCATAGCTGAAATAGCTCATGATGAACTTTCCCACAACATTTTCTCTCTTTAACTCACTGAAGTCTTTCCAGACGCCCGAGTCCCCCTACTTGGTTTTGTTGCTGGAATGGTAAATAAGCAAAGCATAGTTTAGCTGCAGTCTCATGATAACCCTGTCTGTATCTTACTCACTTCCCATATTTCACCTCTTATGGAGACTAATGAGTCTCCAGTCAGACAACAAAAGGTTAAGGCCATTGTTTTGACGATAAGAAATATTTTTTTCAGAGGAGTAGCCTCTGAATGAAACTGCTCCAGACCATTGCTCAGCTTAATGTCAGATATTTTCAAAGTCTGACCTTTGAAGTTTATACACTCCCTGCTATAAAAATGTCAAACTCCCTCTGCATCCTGCCTTTACTGTGAAGCTCGCACACAGTACAATGGACAGGAGTCCACAAACGTTTTGCAGGGCATCCTCTGAGGCATTAGGGACTAACAATTCAAGAGGAAAGGTTAAAATCCAAATCTGTTATTCTTTCAGACGGGGAAAGTGCAGTCAAAATAAATATAATCACACAGACGAGAGGACAAAGACCTCCAGTTGTACTGACCGTGTGAGCTGCAGCCGAAAACTGCAGCTTACAGCTGAATGACAGATGGACAAAGAACTAATTATTTGCACAAAACAAGATCTGAAAATAGCACCAGTCTCACCTGACAGCCAACATGTTCAAACGGTAGAAACTTTAAATACCTTGGCACAGTTCTAGACTACCAGGTGATCTTCTCTGAAAACACAGAGTATATTTCTGAGAGATGCTCACAGCGGCTGAAACTCTGTGGCCTCGGCGTCAGTCAGCGGATTTTAGAGCTTGTCTTCAAAATTATTGTGGAAAGTGTAGCATCTTCCAGCTTGGTATGTTCTCCTGAATTGAAGACCTACAAATAAACTTTCTAGAACTGTGTCGAGGGCAAGTAAAATAATACTCACATCTCAAAAGCCCTTGACCCAACCTTTTATAGAAAGAACAAAGAAGACGAGGAGCAAACTGACTAATAGCTCCCATCCTCTCTTCAGCTGGTTTGAGCCTTTAAGCTCTGGGAACTGTTGCAGAGTCCCTCTGGCAACTAGAAATGTATTTAAGAAGTCCTTCATCCCAAATGCAATCAGTATTCCTAACTCTGCAAAAATGGCTGATGAGATTTAAACCACAGACATGACCTACTTTTAGTCTTTAATGGTTAATATTTAATATGTCATTTGACCTTACTGATTTATTTGCTTTTTGGTTTTACAAAATGCTCTGTTGTTTCTTGTGTTTGGTCAGCCGGGCCAAGATTTCTGCCCTGGTGGACAATATAAAGACTTATAAAGATAGATAGAGAATAAAGACTTATTCTATCCTATTTATATAAGCATCTGCAAGTATTTGTGCAGTATATTGTAAAACTCCTCAGTTCCAAACCTATTTATGTGGCACGATACCCAGGAAATCATCAAAAGAGAAGTCACACACTTATTTTTTTTTAACAGCAGCGACAGTGCAAAGACAGAAACACAACAAACTCATCTTTCTTGTTTATGGTTGGAGGAGACCGTAATTTTATGCTCACTGAGATCCAATTGTCCCTATCTAATTAAAGACATTTTATAGCTGGAATACAGCTGCTTTTCTTTAGCAGAGCGAAAACTTAAAATGGAATAAATGGAGGATTTGGCTGGTATAAAGAAACAACAGAAACCAACCTGTGACAGTGGTCTGGACAGCCTGTGACTCTTCTCCTCTGGAGACCATGAGCGAAGCTGGACACTGTAACAAAAGGACAACAGAGAGTCAACGATGCATATGCATGATTTTAGGTAGGAAATAGGATGATATAAGATACAAAATAGACAAACAGTAGCACAGTAGTTATCCCTACACTTCATTCAAACTTGACAGATACAAACTAAAACTCAGTAAAGTCATATCTGTAAGTCTTTCCACTGCGTCAACAATATTCAACTCTGCTTTGGTCAAAATAAACCTTTAATTCACTGTGGTACATGGCAAAGTATTCTGG
Source organism: Lutjanus erythropterus (assembly GCF_056507025.1). Classification (NCBI taxonomy): domain Eukaryota; kingdom Metazoa; phylum Chordata; class Actinopteri; order Lutjaniformes; family Lutjanidae; genus Lutjanus; species Lutjanus erythropterus. Next base: position 6,386,748 of record NC_139326.1, read on the forward strand.
CTCTACACGCCGCTTCTCCTCATTGCTTCCCTGATGTCCAACCTGATTCTTGCTCCTCTCCAGATATTTTAACATCTAACACCGTGAATTAAGGATTTATTTCGACCAAGCTGTGAGTTTTATTTTGTTTCTGTCAAATATAAATGAAGGGCGGTTTATAATAATTTGCGAGGTAAAATGACTGTATTTGTCAATGGAGTCTTGTGGCTTTGAGGACAGTGATGTAACTGCCGTTTCTAGTTAATCAAAAAGGAACTTATTACCTAACAAAAAGGTTTATTTCTATAGGGATGTTGTTGGCAACCATTTTGATAATTGATTAAGTCTTTTTTTATGACTTCAGCTTCTGTCATATAAGGCAGCAAAGTAAATATCTTTGGATTGTGGGCAAAACAAGACATTTGATGGTGCCACCTCGGGATCTGGAAGTGATCTACATTTATCTGACATTTTATGGACCAAGCAACTGATTGATTAATTGAGAAATGATCAACAGATCAATCAGTAATGAAAATAATCATCAGTTGCAGCCTTATACAGATTTATAATGATTAAGATTAAAGAACAACATAATAATACTAGGAATTACAATTATATTAATGCCAAGTTGGAAATCAGGTTTGTGCAGAAAACGAAGCTTCATCAGTCCAGACGAGGGAGAAAATTTGTGTTTTAACTGTGACCTATTTAAAGTTGTCGAGAGAGTCAACAAACTGCTCAGAGAGATGGTGGTGAATGTTCCACATTCTGCCTTTTGTTAAAGTGAATGCAAACGGTGGAATGTGATATCCTGTGCATATCCTTTGTTACTACAGTACAATCCCATGGCTCCACTTTCTGTCTGTTATTCCCATACCTATTGACTCTGGGCCTGTTGTGGAGTCAAGAGAGCACTTGTTGCAACCTTTTGTCCAGATGTAAGCCTATTTAAGCGGTGAATGGACGGGTTTCTGAAAAGACTCAGCTGTCCATCCAAAATGTCGGGTTCTAAAGTGTCCTGAGACTTTATCTTAGACTCTGTTCATGGTCAAAGAATTTCTTTTTAACCTAATCTTTCAGGCTGATTGTCCAAACTGTAATTTCCAAGTAACCAGATCGCACGTGTGTGACTTCAGACAGTATAATCCTTTGCTTTTGTTACAAACACTGGTAAGCACGTTAACAATGCGGGAGTGGGTGAAGATTCAGTATCTGTCCAACAGATTCAACTGCACATTCACAATGTGCGTTTCAGCTGGGGTTTTCACAGCAGTTTGGGACACATGTTCTCTTGACATTTTGTAAGCAAACCAAATAGCAAACAGATTGTAAGGCTGAGGTAGAGCTGTGTGCACAAAAGAAAAGTCCACATGCCTACTCAGAAAGGGAAACACGTAAATATTGTGAATTAGATATCACCATTTTTTTATGTGCAAATGTCACTTCACAATGCCAACCACTTCAAGAAGGCGGTTAAATGAAGAAAAGAGGGAGACTGTGTTCTCATAATCAAAAACTCCACCACTGGTGGAAAACTTGTCCATAAACAGAGCATGCACAGCTGCATGTAAATGTCAATATTAGAGGAATATTCATTGTCACTGGCCATGTACACAGCTTAGTCACAATATTGTGTTTTTCAGAATAAGGGCAAAAACTGAAATATTTTGTGGACTTAACTATAGTCAACGTAGAGTAAAACAGGGCTGGTATGAGACAAGAGTACTGATAATCTCACTGACACTACTTGCTACACATTACATGGAAAGATTTAATTACAACATTTTAGCAGTCAGTGCGATTTGCATTTTGTTCATTTAGTTAGTTTAATTTAATTAAATGAGCCCACACTTTTGAACATTTTGTCCTGACAGCTGTTTATGTAATGTTACATAAATACTGATAGCAGCATCGTTTGTCCAGGAGCTGACTGATAACGTCTATTTCCTGTAGCATCGGGGATTTTGCAAACAGTAAGAAGCAGATATCAGAAGGGGAAGGGAACATCACCTGCAGTCTATATCTGGCGAGACAGACTTTTTGCTGACTTAAAAAGAGGAAGGTGGCATCTGCCTCAATAACCCTCAAATATGCATTGCAGCTATTTAGTGTGACTGATTTCTATCTGATATGCAATAAAACCATATTTCATCTCATGCTTGAACACTGTAAGGTCATGTGAGCTACCTCTTGTTGGTTGGTGTCAGCCTCTCCCTCTTCCCGTCAGGGCTGGCAGGAGGATCTGGTGAATAAGGTCCAGGGGAGAGCGACGCAGGGCTGGAGATGGTGTACTCTCTGTAGTTCTGATTCTCATCTCGACTCACTATTACTGCCTCCTGCAAAACATGTTACTGCGTTAGTATCTGTTGAGTGTAACTCAATCTTTATGCTTGCATTTTTGCCATACAAGTCGTGAAAGGCTTAATTGAGAAGCATAATGGACACCTGTGAGAATGTCAGCACACAGAAGTACATGTTGTATCCTCAAGCAGGACTGAAGATTTTGTTTCAGTATTAGCATGTAGTGTAGGTGGTGCTTTGGGACCCGTGATCTCAATAAAACACAGGAACAAGCTCTAAATCACCAGAGTGACTTGTATTGCTTCCATCTTGAGGATAGCAGATATGTAATAAACAGATGTGTGATACATGTATTGGTAGAAATGAAGCAGCATGCCCTGTGCAGTCAAAACAACACTTTATCCAAATATAACAGGCACTTACAAGCAATGTAGTGGATCAAAAAGATATGGGGAACACGGTTCTGGTAAGCCCACTAATCGAGACAAACTGCAGACAGATTGAAGCTCCTGTGGAGCTGCAGCACTAACCTGGAAGCGTCCGGTGAGCTGCTCAGGGGTGCTGATGCCGTTGGTCTGTCCGGGGTTGGAAGGTACAGGTCTTGAAAGACAGAAAACCACAGAGATCAAATCACTGTCAACATTGAAAATGTCTGAATACCCAAAGTGTCACTTTTTAAATCCAATCACATTACTGCTGAATTTAAAAACAACTAAGGCAGTAAGGAAGTTCAAGTTATAGAAATAAGGAAGGTGCTATATATGTGGAACACCAATTCCAAAAAAGTTGGGATGTTGAATAAAAACAGAATGCAATGATCTGCAAAAACCTTTGACTTATGTTCAATTAAATACAGTACAAAGACAATCTATTTATGTTCAAACTGACTCACTTCATTGTTTTGTTTGTAATAATACACTTTTTACCACTGTGATGCATCACATTTTCTTTTAACAATACTCAGTAAGCATTTGGGAACTGAGGACACTAATTGTTGAAGCTGTGAAAATGAAATTCTTTCTCATTTTTGCTCGATATACGACAGTCCGCAGCCTCTGTTGTCGTATTTTGCACTTCATAATGCACCACTGTCTTGCTGAAATAAGCAGGGGTGGCAGCATATGTTGCTCCAAAACCAGTATGTGCCTTTCAGAATTAATGAGGCCTTCACAGATATGACAGTAACCCATGCCGCCATGGGCACTAACAGATGCTGGCATTTAGTGCTGGTAACAATCTGGATGGTCCTCTTCGTCTTAAGCTCGTCTTAGTACTGTATTCAATAGAGTCTAAGTCAAAAATAATTTGTAAATAATTACATTCTGTTTTTATTTATATTTTACACAAAGTCCCAACTTTTTTGGAACTGTAGTTGTAATTTGAACCTGCAAGAACTTGCAAGGAAAATGCACAGTGAGGAAAACATAATCCATTTTCTGAGGCCCATAAGTCCGAGAGAATTGTTTTTGGACATCCCTTTTGCTAATGTCCTGGCGAACATCCACCGATATGTTCCCATAAATCCTAGAGATTACTGCACAAGACAAGTACTGCAAACTCTGTCCCCCTTTTCTGAAAATATTCTCCCCATGGATCTCGTCTTTCCAACTAGTCACTTTTGTTTTACTTTACTTAAATAGAAAACACGTTCTGTAAGCAATTCCATCACTGAATTTGGAGAGGAAAATATGGGCAGTATAAGCGCCAATGCAAACACTCAGTGCCCCCCTGGCTGCAGGGCCAGAGGCTGACTGGCTCTTGGTTGAGCCCGGGGTAATGAGGCACACAGGAAGGCCTGGATGCCTGTGGTAAATCACCCAGAAACACACCTCTCGTGGCCTGGGCTCCACATACTGTTTACAAGAAAGAGATGGCAAGAAGACAAAAACTGATACAGCAGCCTTAAGACATTTCTTCCCGTAGGAGAGATATTAGTGTGACAGGCCTGAAAAACTTCGGCACATGCTCACCTTCTGCTTTAAACTCTCTACCATGGACATGAGAACACCAGAGGAAGTCTTTAAGACAGTGAGATATAAATTAGGTCAGTCAGATCAGTGTCTAGTCTAGCCTGTAACCTTTGGTTACAGTTCTCCTTCACAGAGGAAGAATTTGCTCCTGGTGAAAATGCTAACTGTTACAATATACCACAGGGATATGAAACTGGCATAAATCAGCACTTGACACCTTTTGCTGATACTTGCTGCTCACAGCTGTCATCAAGGAGACCCGGAGTTAACCTGCCCGAGGCAGATTCTTCAGATGTGAGCATTGTAAGAATATCTCTCCATTCTGAGAACTAAAATATTAAAAAACCATAACATTGTGGGCTCAAGAGGATTCAAATCCATAACAAAAGGTACATACTTTGTGTCAAGCTGTGACCAGTATTTAATAATGCTGTTAAAGCAATACTTCTTCCAGTACTTTGCTTTTAGAGACAATCATATTTTTCTACAAATTCTTGTTTCCTATTTGACAGAATAAGCCAAAGTACTCAAATGTTCACTGCTGTCCAATAACAAGCAGGCGCACACACATTGACTTAAACTTTGATCAGAAAGTTGTTGTTTTTGTTTTTTTGTATTTTATGTATTGCACATTTTTTTCTGGGGTTTTTCTTTTTTGGCACAGCATGGTATTAATCAATGGCCAATGGCACGCTGATGAATCCTCCCAGATTGGGCAACTTGTATGAATGTGACCATCTATAATTTACGTAAATTAAGTCACACACACAGTCCCAGTCCAGACCAAAAACTTTCGGTGCTCTAATGGTTTCGAAACTTTTTCTGCCAAAAGCACACCAAAGGGCAAGCCAAAATCTCCAGGCACACCAGTATTCATGCAAAATAGCCAACCCAACCAACATCAAGTACCAGCCAATCAGAGGCAGAGTTCATGGAGTGTGGGTGGGTGAAAAGGTAAGGTCTTAATCAAAATCAAGCACTGTTTTATGTTTGTATTGCTGTATGCAAAGTAAGTAAATAATAAAAAAAAAAAAAATGTGCGCCTCGAGACACCATTTGGGAACCACTGCTCTATGCTACAACATGTTTTGATCATTTATTTTTATGCTGCATGTTTTTTTGTGATGGCAATGTAAATAAAACTGATTTTACCTTACTTTTCCACTGAAGTTTGATATCAAGCCCTGCTGCTTTACTGATCAGTCGTATGTCACACAAATGCAGCCAGGATCACATGATGTTTGTCACTGTGGCAACAGCACTTTCAGACTAAGTGTCCTGAATTCTTAGTGATCAAAAATGAGATAATGACTTGCTGCTGCATGCACAACACAGCATCTCTGTGTCAAAGAGGAAACTCTATTCTTCTATAGGAGTATAGCTGTGTGGTAAAGCTATACTCTTGAGTTGTTCTGATTAGAGAGCAAAAGGATCACAGAATGACAAGTGCTTTAGTCTATGTGACATCATCCACGAGGCATCAATGAACAATGAAGTCCAAACAAGAAGCTCCGAACAAAGCCTGAATGAAAAGCTTTAAGGGTCAATGACAAGACAGTGATGGTGTGGTTGCTTTGTCATGTAAAAATAACCCCAGTTAGTAAAGCAGTACTGGGATGAGCATGTCGTTGGATGCAGCAACAATAAACCACTGCCTCTGTATACAGCAGCAGACACGCCTAAAAGAAAACATTCCTCTGTTTGGATCGGCTGATGCCAGCTTTTCCCAGAGGGCAACACCATCGGAGAGATGACGGCCAGTACCCACATCACTGCTGGTTTGATGAGAATAAACTGCCAACCAGATGTTGAGCTGGAAAATGGGAGTGCTCTGAGCTAAGTAAAGAGCAAATTAAACATTACACACTTGTGTTACTCTATTACAAAGTCTTTTGAGAGCTTGTCTGAGTGTAATTCCAATAGATAATATGCTTGATGAATGGGATTAAGACAGAAGCCTGTGAGATACATGAGAATCTTGGTGCTGAAATCCACTGACGGTTCACAGAGCCGGATTAAAGACATGGCAGAACTACACAGTGGCATTGTCCTGGGCAAGCAAGGAGCAGTGGTGTTGTTTCTGGCTTGGTGCGAGACATGAGGTCAGCAGGGAAAAATTCACTCACATGGACATAGGACATCCAAGGAGGAAGTGTGTGAAAGCGCACGTGCATGAGAGTGTGAGTGTGTGTGTCTGGGTGCAATAAGGGAGAAGAAAGGGAGTGACGAGGGGCAACAGTGACAAGAAATGAGAATTTAGGTTGGACCTTTAATCAAAATGCCAGCCAAAGCGGTCCTGGCTCAAAGGAAAACCTTTTAAGTGGCCAACTCCCTGTCATCCAAACAAGGTCTTGGCAAATCTCAAAACAGGGTTTATTAAGAGGGACCAGGGAAGGGAACAGTGTGGCTCTCATACATGCTGGCATTTCCCCTGATTACAATCACTTGTTTTGTTTGTACAGTGCTTGCATGATGAAGTTAAAAACAGTGTAAGGGAAGATGGAAGCTGACTGTGCTCTTGGCACAGAAACAGATGTTTAAGATATTTGTATGGGAACAAATACTGCAGAGGGTTGCACTGCACTGCATTGTTTCTATTTTATGTTTATAAATCAAACATATATAATTGCAGAACACAGACTTACATGTCATGGTAGCAGGAACATATGTTTCTATAGCAGATCTGCATTAGGGATGTCATGAGAACCAATGCTTTAAGTACCAATTCAATGCTAAAATTCTGAAAATGTGATAATACTTGTTTTTCCTCCAGTAGGTACAGAAGATGACATACACTCAAACATACACACAGGGGGACAGAGACTTCTAGATGCATTCAGGTGCACTTTACAAACTTGGAAACCTACACTGCTCTCTAAATGAAAGTGTGAGGGCACTGGCAGGGATGTGGACATGGTGCATTCAAGTGCATCTTGTAAACTCCCCAAAACTCGTGACCGGAGCAACCTTAGTAATGGTAGCAGGAATATTTGTTACCATAGCAGATCTGCATGCCAGCGTACCTGTCCACCACCAGCTGCAGCTGGGTCTTTGAGTTCTTGATCTTGTTCTGAGCCTCCACGTTCAGCATGTCGGCCGTGTTCTCCCCATTGATCTCCATGATGATGTCTCCGGGTTGCAGGTCTGCCTGCTCTGCCTTGCTGCCCCCGTTGACCTGTTGAACAGAAGAATGAGCTCCAGTTAGTTCCTAGTGGCCCCAGGTCCTGCTCTGAACATAACACTTTATGGATGATATCAATCTGGCAAGCATAGGCAGCTCTCTGTTTCACTGGCTGACATTCAGCATTAACAAATGAGTAAATGAGAAAAGCTGTTGACAAGCTGCTTCACACTTCTCCTACACTCTTAATCCAAATGCCTCTTTCAACAACCCATAACACTGAGAGTAAATACCGACAGACGCCACAGCGTTTCACACACATGGAATGAGGCTGAAGTGCCGGTCAACAGCGGACAGATTCATGACACCCTTGGGGAGAAGTCATTAGTATGACACTACTTGATGGTTTGACTGGGCTTGACCTTTGCAACTGGCCTCACCACATGTCAAAGCCAATGCTATACCGCCACATCAGAGGGAATTCCACACTAATGAGCCGAAACATAACAGCTTGGCCACCACTTTCAGCTTAGTCCTGTGTCCCAGGCATACGCAGCCGAACGTACATGCTTAAACAAAAGGCAAAATGCGGAGGCCGATGCTGCAAATGCTTAAACATGGCATATGGCATGACATATGCCACAAACAGCGCTCGCCTCACTATTAAAAACAGAACGAGGCCATAAAACAAAGAATGCCAACCAAAATAAATGAAAAACCAATCAGAGAGAATGAACCCCAGTTCCAAAAAAGTTGTGGAAAATGTAACTAAGAACAGAACGCAATGATCTGCAAAAACGTTGACCTCACTGATTAACTTTATTGTTTTTTGTAAATATACACCCATTCCGAATTTGATGCCTGCTCCATGTTCCACCAAAGTTGCGACAGCAGCATGTTTACCACTGTGATACAACACCTCGTCTTTTAATAACAGTAAGTTTGTGAACTGAGGACACTAATTGTTGAACTTTTGAAATTCTTTCTCATTTTTGCTCGATATACAACTTCAGGTGCTTAACAGTCTGGGGCCTCTGTTGTTCTATTTTACACTTCATAATGCACCACTGTCTTGCTGAAACAAACAGGGATGGCAGCATATGTTGCTCCAAAATCTGTATGTACCTTTAACCATTAATGGGGCCTTAACAGATGTGACAGTTACACACACACACACACCCATACCACCATTTAAAATTAGAGCTGTAACAATCTGGATGGTCCTTTTCCTCTTTAGCCCACAGGTCACGACATCCTTGATTTCTGAAAGAAATCCGAAATGTGGACTCGTCAGACCACAGCTCACTTTTCCACTTGGCATCAGTCAATCTCAGATGAGCTGGGCCTCAGAGAAGCCTGCAGCATTTCTGAATGTTGTTGGTACACGGCTTTCTCTTTGCATGGTACAGTCTTAACTTGGATTTGTAGATGCAGTGATAAACTGTGTTTACTGACAACAGTTTTCCAAAGTATTCCCAAGCCCATGTAGTATCTTTTATATGATTACGTGGGTTTTTAATGCAATGCTGCCTGAGGGGTCTTTTCAGCCTTGCCAATTATATGCAGAGATTTCTCTGGATTCTCTGAATTTTTTAATGATATTATGGACTGTAGATGATGCAATCCCTAAATTCTGGCAGTTTTGTGTTGAGAATTGTTCTCAAATTGTTGGACTGTTTACCCACACAGTTTTTCACAAAGCAGTGAATCTCACCCCATCCATGCTTGTGAAAGGCCCAGTCTTTCAAGGATGCCCCTTTAACACGCAAACTTGATACTTCTCATGTACGAAAAACAATAAGTCATCAGTTTAAATATTAAATATATTTGTCTTTGTACTGTATTTAATTGAAAACAGGTGGAAAAGTTTTTGCAAATCATTGCATTCAGTCTTTATTTATGTTTCATACAACATCCCAACTTTTTTGGATTTTGGAGTTGTGTGACATATGCTACAAACAGTGCTCCCTTCACAGTTAAAAACAGAGCCAGGAAACAAAAAAAGGAATGTAAACCAAAATAAATAACGAGCCAATCAGGGAAGATGAAAGTCTCACTCTTACATCTATAGAGGAAAAATGGATGCCAGTCAACAGGCTGTTTGTCAGTTTAGCCAAGCACAAGGGCAGAGGTGCCATGTCTGTGGGCCCACTCGAGAGGCAATTAAGCGTTGCTGTGGTGACCCACAATAGTGCGTGCCTTTTCTGATCAGGACACGCCTGGTTTCACATAAACTAAGAGCAGTCGGGGGTTCTTTTTCCAGGGTCTGTGCTCGAGTAAGCTATCTTTCAGGCCAAGAAGAATAAAAGAGGGCATCTATGTTGTGTCTGTGCCAAGTGCCGACCACTTCAGATGGTCCAACCCTATGGTTGCTTAACTGCTGGTGGGTGGGGGTGAGACAAGCCATTTCTCTAACTGGGCTTCGCAGGCCATTTTCAGTGATGTAGTTTCTCCCTCAGCAGGAATCCCCGTCACTCCAGAGAGCCCGTTTGATATTTGAGACAAGCAAACATGCTGTTGTTTATTGGACAGCAGTAACAAAATCGGACCAAAAGCCCATTATTCACAAGAGGACGCGTTTCTCTAACATAAGTTGTCAAGAGGGAGCAAACAATAAAAGCTTTTGAAGTCAAAGCCTGTGTGAAGCACTGGTGCCCCGCCATGGTTTTGTCATAATTTATCCTTTATGGGTCTGAGGAACTACTGGGGAAGCCTTATGGCTGGGCAATGTGGCTTAAAAAGAACATCTCGATATTTTCAGGCTGTTCTGCGATATATATCTCAATATACATGTTTTCTGTAAAAATAAAATACTGTAAATTTTCAATATATGGTCCTCTGCTATATCCTACATTAATTCATATTTGAATATAATCGATATATAACCCAGCTCTAGGAAGCCACACTGGAAAAATCCAAGGATGTGCTGTGGGCAGAACTGGGTGTCTCTGGCATGCGGAGGTTAGTCTGAGTCTGAGTTTCCTTGTGGTGTTTACTGTGTGCTGTCTGCTTACAGTGGTAACTGTTTCCGCTTCTGCTATTCCATCTTCCCTTTTTTTTTTTAACAGTGACAGTGGAAAAATATCAGTAAAAACATCATGCACGTGCTAAAAGACAAATTTATTTACGCACGTGGTAATGCACACAAAGAGACATAAACCTACACTCACACCCTGCACTGTGGAATCAGGAACCCCTCACCTCCCACCTCAACTTCCACTGTAACTGTAATCAGTGGTTTCCTTCTAATGTAATCTATTTCCATTCTATTCTAAAACCTTCAGTAGTCAAGGAAATAGGTACGAAGCAGCCCGCGAACACAAACAAAGACAAGAAAAGAGTCGTAGTGAGGAGGAAGTTGACTTTGCATGACATGCCATTACAGGCTGTGTTCTCACAAAAACAGAGGATATGGTTTGATAAGGTGTGACGGGGTTCAGCAACATGGTGGCTGTTGATGGGTACCTTTGATACGGTTATGGCCTTCTTGAAGTCCCTTCCTCCGTATATTCTGAAGCCCCATGGCGACGGGCCGATAAGGTTCACTGTCAGCGCCATTTAGTGATCAGGTCAGCACACACTTTTGTCAAAAACCCTGAAAAAAAGAGAGACACAGTGAACATGAGGCTGAGTGTGAGTAACATGTGGGACATTAACATGCGTTTTTATCAGAGATGTGTTTCTGCTGGCCACCCCTAAAGGGACAGTTCCGATTTTTTGAAAAGTGGGGTTGTATGAGGTACCTATCCATAGACTCTCAGGGAGAGCCATATCATATCATTCATGATGTATTGTTATGTTTTTCATGATAAAGAAAAATTCATATCTCAATTCATGAAATGGAAATACTTCGACTTGTTGACATAATGACATCACACCGTTACACACAGTGATAACAAGCTTGGTTGAAAGTGAAAGTGATGCTACCGGCTCCACCGTGAATGAGTTAGTTCCAAAAGGCAGTTTAGTTCAGTAGTGTGGAAGTGGTTTCTTTACAAAAGATAAGATGTACAACAAAAAAAGAAAACTGTAACAGCACACAGAAGCAATACAACAAACATATTTCACCCACATCAGCAAAAGCATCCAAGTGAGTACGAGGAGAGTCGGAAATCCCACAAGGAGAGCTCAACAGCAATTCTGAGTTCTAAACCAAACATGCTGGAAAAGCAGGAGGACTACAGGAGTAGAAAATTGACAAACATACATGTAATTTATGGCACAAATTATTTGTCTCTCACCGTTGACAACGGTTCATATTTTTTCAGAAGTTAAATCCCTTGGCGGTCCACCAGAAGGGACTTTACCTCTGTATACCTGCTGTGTTGTAACGTTTCAACAGCGCAAAAGCAACAAAACTAATGGTAAAGTAACTGTAATGCTGCAGTAAAACTGTACAACGACACAAATATTACATCACAACCATGACGTTGCAGGACATACTGTGTTTGAAGGGAGAGTGATATCTGAATTACACAACAGCAGTTTCCTGTCAGAAAAGCCTTTCTGAAGGCGAGGTAAAGAGGTGAAAATATTCTAAATATAGCATTCACTTGAGCTGTTGTGTTTTTTAAGTGGGCAAAATACCTTTGGTTGCTGACCCTGTCCACAGGAGTTCATTGCTTAGCCTCCATGCTGATGCTCCTTCTCTGCTTCTCCAAACCAGGGGCATGTCAACCACCATCTATTGACTATCGATAAGAATCTCACACAACCCCACCTCAACTAACCCGAACTATCCCTTTAATATTAGATGAACAGGTGAAGACCGAACATTTGCATAAGCCTCCTTTCATCTCCGGCAACACCTCACTTCCACTGGTCTAAGTCCCCTTGACATGGATTGTGTAACCACATCAAGTAGGAATGGGAAGAATCTGAAACCAAAGACACATGACCGACATTGCTTAAGTGCCTGCAAAGCCAAAGACTTTCATTAAATCCAAATGCTCTTTCAAGACGGACAAAACAAACGCAAACAGAAAGTCGTGCAAGGAGCTCGACGTTTCCGTTGTGTTTAATGTATATGCGTACAGTATACAGTGTTTTAGTATGATATATGACATGCAGTATGGCAGCCCTTTAAGACATGTTTATAAGAATGGGCTGTATACTGTAAATAAATGTGCGAAACAGTTGAGCTGTTATGTAAATCTGTAGTTCATTAGTGGATATTCTATATTTGTGTGGTTAGAGTTTGCACGAAAATGTATAGATTCTGCTTCGCACAAGGTCTGCTACAAATTTGTGAAAGTAAAACTGTAAATCTAGAGTTTAAAAATCAATTAGATGGGGACGCCATTGTAGAGTGAAAACATGTGAGGAGTTCTAATCATTCTATTCTCTTCTTGATAGATTTTTTTCAGGAATGACATTAACTCAATATTAAGAGGAACAAATCATATTGAAACATCATCCACATGGCGTTTTGCTTCTTTACCATATGGAACAAATCACTTCATCTGAACAATATTTTGGGTTGACAGTCAGCACTGAATATCATGTTGTATATTAAGGCTCAAAATTCTGTTAAGCTTTTGTTAAGTATTTTCATCCATCGCAGAATTACACAGCTACATGACAGGACAGACAAGTAAGATCCCACAGATGCTGCCTTGGACTTTAATTATGGTGACGATTGAGCTTTCAAAATATTACTGTACACGGTGCAGAATTATAATTGGTGATGACAAGTGTGGTGTGTGCTGATGTCTGTGGCATGTCGGTTTTCTCCAACAGTCTGCGAAAGCTTCTGCATGAGCTCATCTGTGTAAACATAAAAAAAATGAGGCTCATGGTGCAAAATAAGGGGGGTCTTTTGAAGTCTGAGTCTTGAGACTGGTACTTGAGACCAGAAAAAGAGCAGTTGTCTCATGCTATTATGAATAAGGTGGATAAACTATAAACTTTAGTCACCCAAATACAAAACAGATATTCAAGACTTTCTGGGGCTGCTGCTTAGGGAGTAACGGTAACACTCTGATTTCTTGCATTAAGTGTTATATTACAGTCTTGCCCTTATTGGTCAAAATATATTAATTAGATTATTAATTAGCGCACATACATGTTTGTCATATCGAAAGATGATTTCAAGTAGTCCGTGAGGTATGAACACAAATCTTACTCCTACTGTCCCCATCTCAAAATAATGATAAAATGTATGAATAACATGCAAGCCATTTTTTATAAAGTTTTGTGCATTATTTTGTGCGTGGTTGCACTTAAAAATATGGACTCAAATCTTGTGTGTTTTGTATTGAGACTGTGCAGGACTTCAGCACCTGACTGCCATCTATTTCACACACTGATGAGGATTGTTGATGTGGCAATGATTATTTGCTAACCAGCTTCAAGTTACTTAATTCTAATGGCTTTATGAGAAACTCCTAGAGTTATCAGTGTGAACACTGCTGACACAAACAGCATGACAAGGATGATAATGTCCCTATCATCAAGGTATTAAAAGGTAATCAGATGGGTTACAAAACATAACACTGATGTCAGCACTAAGTGAGTCTTTTAAATACATCCTCAATTGACCTTTAACTGTTTTGGAAGGGGGAGGGGTCTCATGTCATTGAACATCCAGACCCAGATAATCAACTAAACTCAGTTAATGTTTACTCTGTCTGCTGAAATATTAGTGGGCCAAAACTTTAAAGCAGGGGTGTCAAATGCAAAGGGGCGAATCAAGCCCACTGAATGACTTTATAAAGTTTACAAATGTGTAAAACAGTCATTAACCCCAGACCAGAATACAGTACTCTGGAAAAAAAACTATTAATATCTGTTGTGGTTATATTCAAAGATTGGAAGTTCTCCAAAACATTATCAATCTGCACCTTCAGTACAAAATAACCTTTATCAGACTTTTATCTTAAAACAATATTGATTTACCCATGTTGCTAAGGCACTGCTAAAACTTCTGATGTGTAAGGTAGGAGATAACAGCAGACAAAGTGGAAGCCAATAAGGAAGATTAAGTTGAGTGATACCAGCATTGCTACGCAGTGAGAATGTCTGTAAGTTGTCTGATAAAGTCATAAAGATGTAAAATACTGTATTATAGTTCAGTTCCAAATTACATAAATGTAGATCCACTGTGACCTATATACTGTGACCTATGTACTGCACATGTAATGACTACACTAACTGAATGTGTGACTGTTGAAATTATTTTTCTTTCAGTATCTCAGGCTATTTATCATCGGTACGTAAATCGGCAGAGTGCTTGTTGGTCTTTATATTAAAAAGAGAAGACAATGTTGTTTATGGGTTATTAGACTATAGTTTTACTGGACTGGCCCACTTCAGATCAAATAGGGCTGATGCTGAAGTGAGTTTGACACCTCTGCTTTAAAGCACTTAAATATTTATGCTTGTATTCTTCTTGTCTTAAAGATACCCTGTGATTCAGCTGCCAGTTTACTTAGGCTCTGCTAACAGTTGCAGGTGAAGCTTGTCTGCTGTCTGACTGCATGTGCAGACACAGAGCTCTGAGGCGTAAAGGGATGAAGGGATGAGCACTTACAGGTTCATAAACACATCAACACCTGCACAACGCAAACACACAGACACACACAGCTGCTGTATCTGTCACTGAAACTCACTGAGAAGATGTTCATTATTTACACTGAAGACATTAGTGTAACAGGTAATATATAGGTGTGCACTTAGACAATGACATAAGCTACTTTAAGTATAGGCTGCTTCTCTAGAAAAATGAAATGTCTACATCCAAACCATTTCACACCATATGTTGCTTAACTCTTGCATCAACCTTTGAGCCCAAATGCAGAACTTACATTTAGTATCTGACTGTTTCTTTCTACAGAGACACACAATCATACTGGAGTTGGTTTCCAGATCATGTATTTTACTTTTGACTTTTTGCTGTAAGATTTCTTATTTTCACCACAATTATTGCTATTATTTAAGTCTACATGCACACTTTAGTTCAAATAAAAGCAAAGTCCCAGGGAAGTATACAAACATTTAGCAAATCAGATAGTGTCTTTCAAGTAATTACAGCCTGTCCATGTTTTGCACCTCTGAATACATACTGTTGTTTCATTTAATCACAGGTTTAAGATGGAGTTGGGAACACTGGAGAAACCAGCAAGGGTAAGCTAGATTTTGTACCCAACTGAAAAAAATCCCACCCTCTCTGTTCAGGCCTCTCTATAAAGCTACTCCCCGAAAACACATGAACACACTGGCTGACTACTGCTGTACGATGAGTCACTAAGTGTATCCAACTACCTCATGTCTCATTCACATGAAACAAAACACCTAAATTCATCACATAAACAATGAAAATGGGTATTGTGAGTACCCACAGCTGCTACACTTTATCCGTCATTCTTGTGCATGTTGTGCGCTTATAACTTTAGCAATATATCTGCCAAGCCTTGTGGAAGACTCTGCTCAGGCATAATGAGTGCTCAGAGAGTGTATGCGTGTCGACCATCAGGCTGGGAAACTGGATGAATATATCGGTTATCTGCGATCGCCTGAGTTCAACACCGGTTAGGGTTTTTGGTCCATCTAGTGAGAGCCGCTTCTCAGTGATGCACTCTCACTATTTTCACATCTATTGTGGAGAATTAAGGATTTATTTCAGAGGTAAGACTAACCAAGATGGTTTTGTTTCCTGTGAGTTTGAATGAAGTGTGTTTTAATTAATATGGCTAATTAGTGTGTCTTAGTTCGTTAACAGAGAGGAACTTGAAGGTGTACAAGTACATTTTTCTGTTTAATTAGGAAAATGGGTGTAAGAATATTTCTTTTCTTGACATTTTGTGGTCATTAATTGGATGTGGCTTGCACACATTCCCCAGCTGAAACTGAGGGGACTTAGCTGCCCATGACCTGCCTACCTGTCTACCTAAATACCTGCAAATTCCCAAACTTAGTAGGCAGGTAGGTAGCATGCGACCTACACAAGCTTTACTATGTGATGACCTCAATACTAAGTTTACAATCAGGTTGAGTTCAGTTCATGTTGATTCCAAGTGCTGCAGTGTTGACAGAAATGCACACTGTGGTGGAATGCAAATTATAATCTTACTCAATAGTTACGCCATAAAGTAATAAAAACCAGCCAATTATGACTGCAAACATTGCATAATACAGATCAAAGTTTCTTCAAGCATGAGGAGTGAGTAAGAAAACGTCTGGAAGCCACAGTACAGTGGATCTAGGACATCAGCCACGCTGCTCCCCTAAATCCCTCCAAACACTGGCCCATTTCATCGGCCGCACATTCCACAAGTGTTTGGGACACGCAGCGCAGACCCAGTTACTTATTAACAGTCTGGGCCAATTAGCAGGGTTACTGGGCTCACCATCATTAGGGTCTCTTAATTGCTGTGGCCTCCAGAAATAAGTGCAGTCGTGATAATGACAGTGAGCAGCCGCTCCAAAGTTTCCCAGCCTTGGGGGGTGTCAATTAGTTCCATGAGCTTCTGCAGTGTCTCCTATAGAGTGCCCATTATCGAGTGAGCACCCTGCTAATTCTCTGCGTAAACGTTCACTCTTAGCATCATAAAAACGCTAGTGGCGGATAATGTCAAAGTGAAAGGATGGCGAAGGAATGCGGCGGAGCGGACAAACAGCCGAGAAGAAAAACAACACATAGTGGTGGAGAGGATAAGTGGCACACTCATGGTCGGGCTCTGCTTAATTGGCCACTGATGAGGTTTTAAGACTGTGCTGCTGTTCGCATAAAGCAAAGCGCTGAACACGGATTGATGAAGCCTCACCATCACACAAAAGTGCTGCTGGGAAGCTGCCAATTCACATAAAAGGTGAATTCTGTTCTGGTGACATCTCGATGCTTTCACTGCCGTGACAGTCTGGCATTACAATTCAACGCGCCCTGCACAATGAGAAGGATTCTAGTCATGAAGTCATTTCTATGGCTCGCAGTTCAGCATCGGCCGCACAGCAGGACGGCAGCACGAAGAGAATGGAAACTGACGCTGTAGGTGCAGCGAAACACTCTCACTTCCGAGAGACACAATGGAGAAGTTTATGGCTTACCTGCATTCCTACATACCAACAAACAGAAAGGTGTCAAGTCTGACAGACAACAAGAGGCAGAATACAAATTTCCTAGACAGGATTATCCATCGGCTCACACACTCAATAATGACTTTATTATAAAACAGCAGTGCAGTAAATCCTACATCCTGTACTTAGCTTTGGTTTAACCTGTTTTAAGCGTGTTGATTTAACTTTATTGTAAATTTTGGAGACTCAAGAATGCTGTGCAATTGAAGTGTGATGTCCACAGTGAAACACTGCGATGGACGATGATATCATTGTGGGGTCTAAAAGGGTCTTTTTCTCAACACCACATGTACTTTACCTTACCTGGAGACAGTGCAATGAACAGCAGCAACAATTTCTTTTTATTTTCTCTCCCACATGTCAAAAACAGAACTTAGGCAACAACCCTAACCCAAATCTGAGGGGACACACTACCTCAAATATAATATATAAATAAAATAACATCAGTGCTATTACTCTGTAAGTGAAGTATGCTTTGGGGTGGCAGGATTGATGAGATGTTCAAAAGATAAACAAAACCATAATGCGGTCTGACATCACTTGGATCAGAGTATATTTATGTTTCCATAGGGACATTTTGCGCTCTCTGGGGGAAGTTTAAGCCCCTCAATACATAATCTGTATGTTAAAGGACTTTCGGCGCTTGTCACAACCATGAGAAATTGCACCTACAGGCAAAAGAGATAGTGGAGGCATGAACGGGAAGAACCGGCCATCTCCCGATGCTGGATTCAAGACATGTTGCTCCAACACGCAGAGAGCCTAAAGGGTTTCATTTGGAAAAGGTTTTCAGTAACATATTTTGTCCTCATAGTGAAAATTAAAGGATCAATTGTGTCAACATCAAAGAACTGATTCTCAAAATTTTGTTGAAGCTAAAAGATATATGACTGATGTATTATTGCTGATATTTAATGCTGCTCTTTGACGCTGAATTAAGTTGAAACAGTTTGTGAACTATTCTTAACTTAGGATATAACAACTTCTGTTCTGTGGTATTTTTTATCACTGACTGGTAATGAGAAAAGCCATTTGCTGCAAGCCTCAGTATAACTCCTTGGTGGTCAGGGGCAGTGAGCATAATTGTCATTTAGGCTGACGCTCATGGACATGCAACACCACCTAACTGATGTGCAATCTACAATTAAGCGTGATTACCCAACATGAAGTTATGGGTAGTTTGGGCTGCATGAGTGAAACCTGCAAAAACAAGTCTGAAGCCGTGTGTGTAATTGGCTGGAGTGTGGCAAAAAATATGATGACTCAGTGATGAGTCATTAACTTCGATCAGCATGTCACCACAACACAGCTGCAGTATGGCAATCAGCAGTCATGTTCACAGTTATATAAGTATTTTAAAGGAACAGTTCACACCCCAAAATATATGTTTTTCCTCTACCAGTAGTGCAATTTATTAATCTAGATTGTTTTGGAGTTTTGGTGATATCGGCTGTAGAGATGTAATATTTCCTATTGTTTATAATGCTTGTTTATTTATTGTCCAGTCCTTTCAATTTTGCTATAAACTTCGCTGCTGTAACACTGCAGATTTCCCCGTTGTGTGACCATTTTATCTTATCTCTATGCTCATGACAGCATGTCACCACGGGATAAAAAAACATCCATGCCATCACAGCCCTAGTAGAAAATATTTTATTTCCACCAAAGAACACCCACTGACCACATCACTGCCTGGAAGGAAGCTACTCACTGGACACGAGGCTCAGCAGATCAGACCAAAATCATTATCAATCAATCAATCAATCAATCAATCAATCAGTCATAGCACTACAGAACGTATTTTTGATTTGGCGGAGAATACTTGAAAAAATGCATTCGTTGGAAAGAATACATGGCTGCTAGACATGCAGAATGAAATGGACGGCCAATAAATATATGCATTGCAGGAAGCCATCATCAAGTTTAACAAAGCAAATTCTTAGAATTAACACCTCATTTCTTTCAGGGAATGAAACATTTGGAAAAACGAGTCATTACCACATGTACTGTAACGGAAATCAAATATTCATGAAAATGGAATAACACGGCAGATAGCTGACTCAAACTATATCTCTGCATAATAAAACGTCTGGCAGCCAAACCTGGCCACCTACAACAACTCTTCACCTCATCGCTGAATCACCAGAGTTCTTAACAGAGCTTGTTTTTCTTCTGCTTGAACTCGGGGCCAAAATCCACTGGATTGAAATGAACAAGCACTGGCTCTCCAGCAAGCTAATACTGAAAGAATGGCTGATGAACATAGCAGACGCAATACATTCAACTGAAAGCTCTGGCTGAGCTTCGATGCAAAGGCACACTCTCTCTCTCTCGCTCTCTCTCAAATGAACCACAGTGGCTGCAGGGGAATATTCCTGGCATGAATCACACTTGTCAAAGCTCTCGCTGGTGGCCATACACCAATGTGAACTTTCCACAGCCCTCGTCAGTGATGCGGTCTGCTGTTGACTCTACCCTGTGTGTGTCACGCGGGCAGTACCCTGACAGGCCGGCACCTACCTGGACACACACACCCACTGAATAATAAGGAGAAGAATGCAATAGCAAGCCCCTCCCTGGACTCAGCAGGGCGAAATAACATTCTAGACATTCTCCAAATCACACCCATTTGGTCAGATATAGCTGCAGTCACTAGGGAGATGAGAAAATAACATCAAACAATAACAAATGATGTCAAGAAGGGTGTTGGTTGAGGACTTTTTTTTCCCTTACACATATTGCTAATCACACATGTGTCATCAAAACAATTATAGATGAAGCCATACCTGTAATTTTTGCGGGTTACTCCCTTTTCAGTGTGAAAACTTCTAAGGCTGTACGCTCCTGTAGAGTTTCAGGCTGTAATGAAGCCTTAAAATATTACATAATCTCACAACTCCGATTCCAAAAAAGTTGGGACGCTGTGTAAAATGTAAACAAAAACAGAATGTAATTCTATTGCCATCTTTGTACTACTCAGCTTTATTGTTTTTTGTTTTGAATTTCATGCATGCAGCACATTCCAAAAAAGTTGGGGCAGGAGGTTGTTGATCTCTGTCTTTCTCTTTGCTTGGTAGAGTCTTAACTTGGATTTGTAGATGCGGTGACTGCCAACAGTTTTTCAAGGGAAGGAAGAAAAAAAAAAACAGAGACTTGCAGATTCTGCCTGATTTTGATTTGATTATTGAAACTGAATGCTCATTTTGATTTAATGTTTAAATTGTGACACTCCTGTGACTGATGCCGCTTCAATGATACTGTCACCTCTTAACAAATTAACCTGTTTACCTGCTGCTGTTCCAAACAGGTTTTTTTGAGCATTTCACAACTTTCTTCAGACACCTGTGATGTAGTTCACTTCTCTGTCCTCCAAGCTACATTAATTAAGGTTAATCGCTTCCACGTGGCGTCACAGGTGGGGATAGGTCGATGATTAGATGGTGAAACTTAATAACTGGTTCATATCAGTCTTTTGTTGCTCCAGTCCCAACTGTTTTGAAATGTGTTGCAGGTATCAAATTCAGAACAAGCATTTATTTACAAAAATCAGTGAAGTTAATGAGGTGAAACATTAAATATCTTGTCTTTGTCAGTTTAATATATGCAAAAAGGGATTAGCTGCTATTGTAAGAACTCCACTGTACAAAAAGACAATGTCTAAGATTACCCATCATCCCTTTACTACTGAACTTTGCTACATAACAGTGGATTGGAGTGTGTCCACAGGGAAGTAACAAGACAAGGACACTGTGGTCCTGGTTCCACTTATCTCCCTCTGCATCATCATCATCATCACCATCATCATCATCTGGAGATCATGTTACTGCTGTTCACACTGACTGCACACTGTGCTGCTCAGCAATCAGTTGAGCTCACCACATCCTCTGCACGCACCATTAGGCCCTGCTCTCAAAAGACACACCAACCAGCACTTTGTTCATTACAAGCGCACTCTTGAAACATACTGCTGCAACGGTGCACCCCACCTCGTTCAAAAGCATGTTTGATGCTTGTAAGAAGCACCTCTTTTGGTAAAGGTGGAGACGTCCTCCTGCTGTTTCTACCAAATCTGATGCAATGTGAAAGAAAGAACAGTCAGAACCATCCTTCCTCTGTCAGCTAAAACTGAAAAACACCGCCAAAAAACCACTTTCCTCAATCAGACCTGACAGACAACCAACTTCCTGCATAACCAAAACACATGTTTCAGAGAAAAGGCCCTAAACTAAATAAAAAACATACCAACACAGTAGTACTTAACAAAACTAGAAGACTAAAATGTTCCTCTGCTTCAGTTAAAACCTCAATGCAATTGTAAAACAAACAAAAAATTCTTTCCCTGAATTAGAAGGTAACAAGTTGGCCTTTTCCCTGTTTTCTTGAAAAGCCACCACCACTGCCTCGCTCTATCCAAAATTACAGTGGTCTGTTTTTGGTTCCTTGATGGCTTTAGCCTTCCTATCCAATCTGAGTAAGAGCAGCAGAGTGTTCTCTCTGACAAAAAAAGCAAAAGCCATCAGGAAACAAACACAATATAAAGTGAGAGGAGGGAAAGGTACAGCACACACATGAAAGGCACCATCACAATGGGGAAGGTACACAAACAGCAGGCGGCGGGGGTTCGGGAATATGAGGTTTCACTAGGACTGTTCTGGATTATACATGAACTCTGAGATAAAGTATTTTCCCACCTGCTGAGCTCTGCACAAGCCAGATCTATTTATCTCTGAACAGTTTGATTAAGTGATCTGGAGGAACAGCCATGTCTAGACAACTTTAACCCTCCATTTGGTAAAATATTTTGTCATGTTTTTGTCATAAAACAGACCAAGTATACATAATCGGAAGATATTTTCAGGAAATATTTTTTTAGCGTACACACTTTAGGGTGCATCAAATTAAAGCAACACTGTACCATAATGGTCAGGAACTTAAAAAAGACAGTTATTGTTTATGTCCATTTATTTTTACGTGGTGTTCCCAAGTGGACATAATAAACATGATAGGAGAACTATTAGAGGTGAGAAAGTCCACATTTGGACAGTGTCGAGGGAAGGCTCAAACAAACTTCTCAGAAACAAGTTTCTCCCAGGAGACTGGAGTTTCAGTCCTGTGTGGAACCAAATGTTCAACATAAGAGTCATTTAAGTTTTGAGTTAATTTCAAATCTCTTTATGGATGTGCCTTCTGCCTAAACCTGACCAAACTGTGACCATTTTATGATGTAAACTATGTGTGTCACTTGAGTGATGTCATGCCAGGGACATACCTAAAGTAGTTATTTAATCCAAACCACAATTTAAACAGTTTTCAATTTCTTAATTATCAAATAAAGTACATTCAACAATTAAAAATTAAACTTTATTCATCTAATGATGTGAATCAAATGTTTCCTGAAATGCAAAATGACTGAAAACGAACATTTTTGTGATGAGATATGATAGAGGAAGGCCACAAAAAGGATCCAACATGACCTCAAGATAGTCATGTGACAGATTAAAACACTACTAGCAGTTTCCTTTGGGCCCTGACTCTTTTTTACAAGTATTGCACCATGAATGAGGATGCACTGTGTGAATGGGCTAAAAATGGGCGTTGCCCAGAGGCAGCACTGTACCACAGAGGGTTAAGGGAAGAGAACAAGTGATTTACAGTCCTGCAGAGCTGGCTTGAACTTGAACCACAGCAGACCTGCTCATTCAGAGGAGCAGAGAAGATAACAGCTTCACCAATTCAACTAATGTGACATAAATACTAACTTAAAGTGTCCAGAGGTTGCACCTGGTCCAGCCCCTCCACAAATCACACTCCTGACTGCCTCATGTGTACAGACAACCTTCCCTGCTCAGATGAAGTGACAGGGTGCTAGAAGTATGCACTCTGTGTGGGCTGAACTTTTTCTAGTCATTTGGACTGACTTGCAATTTCCACTTCTATCATGCATCATTAGCCAAAGCAGCTCTTTTGTGGGTGCTGCGCACTTTAATTGCGCACATACTGTACTTGGCATCAGTCATCATTTAGCAAGGCTTCACTGCATTCCCCGAGGTTCCCACACTTTTTATGGACAGATACAAGTCTATCAGGTTGAATAACTACAATTAACCTGCGATAAACCACACCATGTTCCATAGAAATAACAACACAAAACATAGTTTCATGCAGAAATAAGCTTTACCAGGGATTCTCAACCTTTCTCAAGTCAAAGACAACCACAATAGATCCACATTAGACCACAGATATGAGGCACTGCTGTAGAATAAACTATGCAACAGTATAGCTAGGCAATACAGACGCAATCGAAATATTGCAGCATTTTTGACTTGGGCACAAAACGAACACCAGCCACATCCTGGTAAAATATGCAGTTGGCAGGTAGATTTTTTTCACTCACCAGCCAACAGAACAAAAGGCTGCTAAAATGTGAACATGCACAAGCCATGTGGCCAGAGGAAAAAACAATAATTTTGCATCCTGTTTTTGACCAAAAACTGCAATATTTATCAATATTGTGACAATATTGTAGGCATGACTATTGATGCTTTCACAAAATATTGACACAATGAGATTGTTTGATACATAATCATCAGTAATATAATCACTAAGTAGGTAAAGGTAAATAACAGGTACAACCGTCTGGTCTTGTCTAATATCACATTATCGATACAATATCAATATATAGCCCAGTCTTAACATGGACCCCCAGTTTGAGATTTGTTTGTCTTAAGAAATTCCATATAAGTGATCATAGTAAATCAATTATCAACCCAGGATAAATAAATACAACCATTAAAAATATAGAAATTACAAATAAAAAACAGCCAGCCTAATTTCTTCCCTTGTTGTTCCAACTTCCAAAAATATTTTGACAATCGATTAATCGGTTTGAATATTATTTAAAGCCCCACTAACTTTAGACAACACTTGTAAGTTATTAAACATTTATCAGTAAGAGCTTGTGGATTTTATAGTCATACAAAGCTGCCACTCATATCATAATGACAAATAATTAGTGGTGGAAAGTAACTAAGTACATTTACACAAGTAATGTACTAACTAGTATAATTCTGAGGTGCTTTCCTGGAGTATTTTGCATTTTATTCTCCTTCATACTTCAACCCCACTCCATTTCAGAGTGACACACTGAATATTGTTGTTGCCAACTATTTTAAAACCGATTAATCAATTTGAGTGATAATTTAAAAAATAAGTAAGAATTCTTATTCCAGCTTCTTAAATGTTAATATTTCTTATTTCTTTACTGCTTTGTGATAGTTAACTTAATATATTTGGGCTGTTGGCCAGAAAGACATTTGGGGATGTCATTTTAGGCTTTGTGACACAATAATTGACATTTTTCACCATTTTTTGACCAAACAACTAAATAATCTTTAGTTGCAGGACTATATTCTAGTCCTCCTGTTGCAGTGGACTCTCTACAACTCTCTCAAGGACCCTTGCTGGTTCCCAAACGCCAGTCTGAAAACCACTAGGCTGTAGGATTAAAAAAGTGAAAAAAAGACTGTGCTCTCCTTCAGCATCCCCAACAAATAAGCATTTAACTCACCGGAGTTTTGATTATTTGAGCTGCACCAAGGACATCAGACTAAATCCAGCTTCTTGAATTGTCCAACAGAGTTTAAGCAAGTTGAGACACTTTTGATAATGAGTCTAACGTGTTCACTTACCAAGGTGAGCTCAGCGTGAATTAAGGCGCAGTCTCCACCTGTTAATTCTCTGAACACACACCCAGCAGCAGGCAGCAGGTCCCAGTTCAGCAACAACGGCGTCCAAAATGCGAACAAACAGGCAGAAAGCAGCTTTATGTGTCCCTCCTTCCTTCTTGTCCCTCTCTCTCTGTCTGTCTGGCTTCTGTTGTCTCAGATGCGAAGGTGTCACGCACGAACACCACCTGTGGCTGCGCGCGCAGTGGTATCACTGGTTTGTCCGACCTCGCGGTGCCATGTGCTATTACCAAAATAAAAGCTTTGACACAGCAGTCAGTCGGACAGACGGCCCGGGGCGTGTCCCATCACAGAGGAGGCAGGACAGGACAGGAGGGTGCCGCGGTGATAATTGAGCCATTTATCCCAAAACTCACTGCGGCTGCGTCCTGTGTCCGCGCGCCACCTGCTGACGGCGCGCGGCACAGCAGCACGCGCTCCTACCGGAGCCACACCTGAGATGTAGTTCACCTCTCTGTCCTCCAAGCTACATTCATTAAGGTTAATCGCTTCCACCTGGCGTCACAGGTGGGGATAGGTCGATGATTAAATGGTGAAACTTATAGGCAGCATTTTATGTATGCTTTACCATTTTTCTTAATTAAAAATGTTCTGTTAGTTGTGCTCTATTTTTAATATTCTGTTCCACTCATGTATTTAAATGAAAAGGAAAGAAATTAAGACATATTTCAGAATAATTTAGTTTTACTTTAGCTTTAAATTTTATCGCAATGATAAACATATTTTTTAAATTACAAATTTCTGACAGTGTCACCAAAAACTGACATTATGTGGTCAGTACAGATGTTATGGCAGGTGTAGGCCTACATAATAAGTGAGTCACTAAGTGAATATGTTAAAAAAAAAAAAAAAAAAGATCTATGTGGTAAAGAAAAAAACTTTGTCTTTTTTTTTCTAATTTACTCCACACAGATCATAAACCCTTAAATGTAATACCACTTAATGAGATTGGTTGGGAAATAAATGTTTTCTTCTCAGCAACAAGCTAAAGTGGTCAGTGTTTCGTCTGTCTCTGTATAATATGTCTCTGGCTGCAACTCTTCCCTGCTCGTCAGCTGCAGTCAGTACTTACCTAAAGAGTTTGTTGAGTTGACATAAAAGCATTTAACAGAATAAACACATAAACAAAAGCTTCTCTCAGTATCACTCTGTAATGTTTAATTGCTTTTTAAAAAATTGCGTACCATAGACATGAAATACATTGTTTTATAAGCAAATATATATTATACTTTCAATTTGATAAAAGGTTACAATCTGTACAATCATCTCCTGTGGTTACAGAATATGATTCATTTTTACAGTGAAATAAATCATGAATATATCATATAAAATTGCGAAATGACTTCATGATAAGGATTTTCTAACAAGGCCTAGAAAGGCCACATTTGTCGAAGGTTGCACTGATACAAACATACAGTAGGCTAAGTGGTTGTGGAAATACTGTCAGTGAGCGTGTTAATTAACCCCGTAAGCACAGAAAACATTATAAAACCAGGCATTAAGTTTGTTCAGTGGAAAATTTAAAAGAGAAATGTCATGAAAGGTTAGATTTGGCAAGTACAGCGTTACTTAAAATACTTCAGAAGATCATTCAACCATTTGCTGTGGAGGATCTGTCGAGATTTAACTTAGAGCTGATCTTGTACAAACTTACAGAGGTTTGAAATTTAATTTCAGAGCAAAGCAACTTCTATGACATTTCAGAACAGAACATGATCTACCTCTTTACTGTCACCTTTGGCATCCCACTCCATGACTTAAAGGGATAGTTTGGATTTTTTGAAGCGGGGTTGTATGATGTACTTATCCATAGTCAGTGTATTAGTAACAGTAGTAGCAGTTGACATGGTCCTAGTTTGGAGAAGCAGCAGGAGTACCGGTGAAGAAAGCTACTTTAAGTGTATGCTATGTTTAAAATATTTTCTTACATACTGACGTTACATAAGCCAAATATTGCTCACTCCAAAACAACCTTTAACTTTTGGCAAAAACAGATATTTTAATCTTGCAGAACAACAGGAGTTGCTTGTCTTTTGCTGCCCTTGTGAGGCACTTCATAACGTTCATTTTGAAAAGTGCTCTATGAAGATGAATATTATTATTTTTAGTATTATTATTACTGTATATATTACACTGACTATGGGTAAGTATTGTACTTCAGTCAATCACTCTTCAAAAAAACTGAACTATCCCTTTAAGAGGAACAAACGTCATTCATATAAAAGCCAAATATCCTCTGATGAAAAACTTGCTTGTAAGACCATCGCATGCATTAATCATTTTTACTCTTCCCGCCATGTTGGAGCCCTCACTGCTCTTTACTTTAAGCTCATATCTACAGATGTTCAGAGTTGTTTCTTCAGACTTGTCCCGGGTGATTTCAGAGATCTGAAAGAAAATCTGAGGAAGATATTTGAAGGAAACATTAATCCGTTGAAATGTCAGGGAAAAATGTGCCACCCTAATTCAATATTCTCTGCGGTGGTCTGTGATGGCACTGTGGTGACAAAGAGCTGAATGCAGCATCACACTGTCTCAGGACCTCAGAAGGAACTGTTCAGCTGTCCAGTGGGAAGGAATGCAAATTTCCTGCAGCTGCAAATACTTAGTGGAACAAAAAACTCCATTCTTTGCATCTGAAACAGTATCATCAGCATTCATTCTTTCCTCTCAAGTGGTGTGTGTGAAAACACTCTGCAAGTCTCAGTGGAAAACACACACACACACACACACACACACACACACACACACACACACACACACACACACACACACACACATACATGCACGCATGCAGGGGGGTGAGGTGAGAAACCACTCGATGTCCCTGCCTTCACCTCTGTTCTGGGAAACAGAGGGAACATGCAGGTCTGACTCAACCAGATGTAGGAGTGTGGTGGGTAAATGGGATGAAGAAACACGCCGGGGTGTCAAAGAAAGCAGGATCTGTTGGAGGGAGTGGAGGTGACTGGTCGGGCTCTTATGAGTCCGGGTGGATGTGGGCAAGCGGGAAGTGGGGAGGTCAAACCGGTGCCACGTAATTCCCAGGAAAAGTCCCAAAAGCACGAGTCCGTTCTGACGTACCTACAGAGCAGAGAAACAAAGAAGTGTATGACTATATTCTAACAGAAAATAATGTTCAGTTGTGCCAATTACATCTGCAATATTTCATGATGTCCACTAGAGGGCGAGCTGACACCATACTTTCCAAACTAGAGCCCTCAAAAATAAATGACTGCAAAGCAAAAGCAGGGTTCTCACTGTCCTCCATCAGAAAAAGAAGAGTTTAAAAAACTTTATTTCTTACAGTCTGGTGACTTTTAAAGGGGAAGTTCACCCTAAAATAGAAATATATATATTTTCCTCTAGCCTGTAGTGCTATGTGTCCATCTAGATTTCTTTTGGTGTGACTTACAGAGTTTTGGAGATGTGGACAACTCCTGTCTTAAACATCCCACTCCTATCACCTCCCCATCCCAATTACAGCCCCCTGCCTACTTTTTAGCATTTTTTAACATTATGCAATAAATGGATTTAGCCTTTGAAATAAATCTCTTTTATTCCTTACCTACAAACCAGCCGTCATCACATTTCTCCATCACTTGCACAATGTCTCCTTCTCTGAGCTCCAACTCATCTGAATTCTGTGGTTTGTAGTTGTAAACAGCTTTGTATCTAAAACAGGAAAAAAACAGACAAACAAATGGTCTAAGCCACAAATTCACCAAAGCGGCAACACTCGGTCTGTACTGCGACTATGTGAACAAACAAAAATCTGCAGACGCACGGTTGACGTTGTGCCAGTGTTGAACCAGGGTTGTTCTGCACTTGTGTGTGTGGCAGGGAGTTCATGTGCAGATTAGACGGAGCAGCCTGGAAGAAATAAAAACCTCACGTCAGGCGGCATTATGAACTGAAGAATGATTTACAACATAAAAAGTAAGGCTGGCTTTACAGAGTGAGACTTTAATGCAATTAGTTGCAGGCTGCAATGTGAATGAAATATAATGGCTGTCTCATGTGACACAATTTAATTTCACTAAAATTAGCTGGCTTGACTGGTAGTTTTGTTTTTAATAATAACTGTTTTTTTGTTTTGTTTTTTTGCTTTATTATATCAAATGGGATGGGCAGCATCTTTTTTAATCTTATTTTGTATAATTTTCTTGCTGGAGAACATTGGTATAGATGTATTGTTTTTTCTTCTGCCACTGGCTCGCTACTGTCTCTTATAATGACTGCCCTGAGAACAGATGGAAAGCTATTGGTGGATTAATGCTTATGGATCTGCTGGAGGAAAAAACGCCCCCTACTGGCTACTCAGTATCGTCTCACTCTCCATTCAAAGAGCTTGATCCCATGAGCCTCCAGTGAGTGCATCCTCGCTTTGATTCAAGAAAAATACATTTTAAAAAATGGTCTTTGTTGCCACCTTCTGACATTAGTATGAAAGTGTGGCTTGATATATGATTGTATTTTAGATAACATCTCTGACTGTCATCAAAGTTTATATTAAAACATAGCAACTTCAAGTAAGGCAAGAGAAGAATGCTGGCAGAATACCATATTTAAACATGGTTCTGTCAGTTTGTCAGTTTGTCTCATGACAAAGTATACCCGGAAATCACTTAATTTTTTGGCCAAATCAAAGTAACCAAATATATATCTGTGATAAATAAGATAGACTTATCAGTTGTCTAAATTTTGTTCTGCAAAAACAGACTTGACAGCAAATCAGGGTGAAGCATAAAAACATCAGTAGCTGTTTCATCATTGTGTGGATGATCTGCTGTGGAACATTTTAAATGTTAATATGTCCTGAAGTACATGGCAAAAAAATTTGTGACATTGAAACTCAGGCTTTAGACTCTGGCTTAATTAATCTTGCTTTGTTGTGCAGGCCTCAGTTGAAATGTGTGGAATGTGGAAGGTCTGCTGTCATCATATGACACAATTTTGCCGTTTAATTGGGTGATGCATGACAACAGTTTCACAAAGTTTAGAGTTTTGCAACTGCTGCGGCTGAGTTTCAAACATATTTCACAATGCGACTGCATCTTAGTTTCCCCCGTTTCAATTAACTAAAGTTGCATTAAAGTTTCACCATGTGAAGCAGCCTAACGCCACGGGTGTGTGGACATGCGGACATGCAGTGACTGTCTCAGTGCAGCGGTGAGCTCAGACCTGTGAGGGGTCAGTGTATCTGGGAGTGTTCGCTGTGGTGGCTCCTGCTCTGTGTGCTGACGACTGAGCGGATGGTGAAACAGCTCGAGCCACAGAGCTCTGATTGACTGACTGAGTCCCAGCCCAGTGGCTGTTCTGGCTGGTGGGTGAAGCAGTTTTGGAAGCGCTGCTGTGGGGCCACCGATTGGCCATTTCTTTGGATATGGGTGACTGTGTGGGTGAGCGTGACTGAGATGCTGGGCTGCCGTATGGTACAGGTGAGGACGGCTTCAGGGGGGAGTGATCAGGTTTGGGGCTGAGGGACGTGGGCATGAAAGGGGACAATGGTGACCGCGGACAGGGCGAGTGGAGTGGACGTCCTGGACTCTGAGGTCCAGGTGAGACGGGAGACATGGGGCCAGGTGAGAAGTCGTCCGTGGAGTATTTGGTGCGGGGCATCTTGTTGACCTGGACATAACTGGCCGGGAAGATGCCGCTCCTGCTGGTCCCTGAGATCCTCCCCTCTAACCACTTATCATCCACTCGCCGGATTATATCAATCACCTCACCCTGAAGAGAAAAATTTCCCACAAAAAAAAAAATTACAGAATTTTGAAAAGGTAGATTACACAGACGAAAATATAATATAATAGCATGAATCCAACATAATAATAGCAAAGATAAATCTGCCTAAATTTAATTTACACATCACTGACAAAAGGCTACCCATAAATCCTCATGCAATCATGTGAGCTAGCTAACCTGCTAAATCAGTGTGTGGTACTTATCCATAACAGCTGTCAATTTAGCTCTGTATTATTGAAACATATTGGCCGATCAGCCAGACACTGATCAACAATGGATCATTTTGTAACTTCGCCAGCAAGAGACTGACACAAAAATTAAAGTGCAGCAGGTGAGGCTAACACAGCTAACATTAGCCATGCTACAACTGCTGCTGCCTTAGAAAAAAGATTCAGTTCATTATCATGACCAATGGACACAGCACTGAACCCTTTCAAAATAATAGTCTGGTAATGGTTTAATGGTAAGCAAAATGCTATTGACTGTCTTTGCTAGACTTTTAATGTCATTAAAATTTCCATGATGCTCTCACAAGTCACATGAAACCTTTCAGTGGGCCGCATCTGGCCCCCAGGTCCGTGTCCATGGCCTGAAAAACGTTGAAGACCCCTGTTCTATGCTAACGCTTTACCCTAACCCTAACGTAACCCATTATGTGCCATAGTACATTATCTGGGAAACAGATAATGTACTATGGCACACCACATGATACATCTACAGGAGCTCAACGTGAA
The DNA here is from genome assembly GCF_056507025.1 of Lutjanus erythropterus. NCBI lineage: Eukaryota > Metazoa > Chordata > Actinopteri > Lutjaniformes > Lutjanidae > Lutjanus > Lutjanus erythropterus. The sequence goes on from NC_139326.1 coordinate 6,418,420, forward strand.
GGTGCAGCATCTTCCTCTCTGTTGCAGCTCCTCTGTAATACTCACCTTACGAAAGGAAAGTTCAACAGGTAGGTCAGCGTTGAAGTTAAACAGAGCCACAGCTTCCCCGTAGTCCAACACCTGTAAGGTGGGTGGCTTTATAGGAGTCGGCTTCTCTGTCGGAGGCAGAATCTATGAAGGACAGAAGAAAGAGATTTGAGTCAGTATCACAGGGCCTTCAAGTTACCAGCTAAAAAAAAACAGGGCAGAAAAATTACATCAAATGAGACACATGAGGACATTTACCTCCACATAAGTTGTGGGGAAAATGCCGGCTCTTCCATGATGTTCTCCTTCAAACCAGTTGGCATCAACTTGCCTGTGGATGTAAACAATGTCGCCTTTCTGCAGCGTGAGCTCCCTGAAGAAAGAAACGATTATGAGACACATTTAAGGAAAATACATTAGATTATAGATCAAATGATGGAAATTGATGAATTTAAATCATTAAGAGCATTTGGCATTTTTGATTTGACATTTTTGAAATGTTTTTCTTTCAGAAATGTAAATGACTATGTAAGGAAGGAAATGGCCTGTTTATTATATCAGCTCACACTGTGACTCACTTGGGTGACTGAGCCTGGAAATTGAACTTGGCTCGCGCCGCTTTCATCTGGAAAAACAAACAAATCATTCAGTGTTTTGGGAAAATCTGAACAGACACAGTTATTATGAGAACAATTCAGAATGTGCTCGGATAACAAAAAACAAAAACAACGCCACAACTTAAAGCTTCTACAAGGAACTTTCATATTTTGCTTCTTTTGGAGGCCCCTGTGGACAAAAGTGGTGTTTCCTGCAGCTGTGGCCATGTGGTGCCTGCCACAGCCTGCAAACAACATGATAGCAACAACGACAACTGAAAAACGGATAAATAATTACAGATGACGTTTGGTGTTTGAATTTAACAACTTGCATTAAAATTTACCATGATGGGTTAATTTTAAAAAGACACTGCAGTTCAAGGCTGGACTACAAAACTTCTGAAAGGTTATACAAACACACAGGAGCTGATGTACAGATAATGGTACAACGCCTGTGTTAGCATTGGCTTAACGTTAGCCTTTCTTGCTACACAGGAGCTACACTACTCTTATGACAGCATGCTACAATTAAGACCAATAGAACAGAATTAGTCATAAAAAATCCATGCCATGACAGCCCAACTGTTTCCACCACAACAACCACAAAAGGTAATGACAAAAATAAAATGATCTAAATAAAAGTCTCCTTCTGCTTTGTTTTTTCAAATGGTTAATGTACTACTCACTGTAACTTTGCCCATAAAAGTGTAAACACGGGCTTGTTTCAGCTGATTTAGTGTGAATCTGACCTGGTGGCAGCCATTAAGAACAACTATATAGAAATAACCAATCTTTTCAGGGATGGTTTTGTTTGCTTATGAAAAACAAAAAAACAAAACTAAGGATGACTATGGATAACGCATAGGAGTATTTCCAATATGGCTTCATTGAAATGGATGGGAAGTCAAAATGTTGACTGCAAATATCTCTAATACATGTCCTTTATTTCTCTAATACATTCTCTGGTATTCCACAGGACATAAGTGAGTGGGTCCCCTGTATATATCCTATCTTTTATGGGGTCCTTGGCCAAGTAAAAAGTAAGAACTTCTGTTATAGAGGTAAAAATGTGTTGTTGTAGCTTTAAAACCACATAACAAAATGGCTATCTGAAAGATTTTCCAGCATTTAAAGTGACAAGAAAGTCAGAGAAACATACCCTCTTCTCCTCTTTCTTAGGTGGCAGCGCCATGGTCTCATTTGCAGGAGAAAGACGATCTACTGTGGAAAAAAACACCAAGACGCAACAATATGAGTGGAGTTTAAAGCGTGCAGCCTGGTATCGAAGGTATTGCAATAAAAAAAAAGCAGTCGCAGCCTTAACAACCATAGGGGTCTTGAAACTTATTCAGGCTGGCTCTCGCTGGACTCATTTCCAGGACAAACAATTGGATAAAGCTAATCTTTAATCAGGTCTTCCGAGTTCCACTTCCTATTTTTGTGGGCTTCCTCCCCGCCCATCTGCAGCACCTTCTGATTCTATAGGAAAAAGCTGTGAAAGCTCTCCGTGCTCAAACCAGCCTTGACTTTAAAAAGCGAAATACCAGAGCAGACAGCAACAGTGGCAATGAAAGAGAATCATGGGACCTTCAAAATATATTAGATTACTAACAGCTTTCATCAAATATCTGCTGCCTGATTGAATGAGAGGCCTGCTAACCAAGAGTCTTTTCATGGGTCAGTGGGTTCAAGGAAGAGGAAGAGCACAACCCACTTATGAGCAGACTATAATAACTGCTGGGGTTCTTATCAAAAGTATGTGGGAAAGTCACAGTGTGCATGTGTGTGTTGCAGAGCCAAAAAGGAAGAAACTCCATGTTTACCATATGTGGGAGCAGAGGTCGATGACGTGCCAACAGGACGATGGACAGGCTGCTGCTTTGATGCTGATAAATTGCTGAAAAAGTGAAGAAAATATTAGTTTATGGTATTACAGTCAATGTGTCTCCCAATCAGGATGGAGGGTTTCTAATGACATCAGTCAAACACGCACACTGTAGCACAGACAGCCCAGATCGACTGGGAAACAGTGTGTGACGTTTTCCTGCAGATTTACATTACAGCACATCTGGCTGCAGCTGCTGATCTTTATACACTGAACAGGGATGAGACAAATAATCAGTCTTGTAGAAGGGCTTATAGAGTCATGCTGTTATCCTTGATTTGAAAATCTGGTTTAGATAAAGTTTGGAGCGTAAAGGAACAGTTCACTCTAAAATACATATTTTTTCTCCTACATGTGGTGCTGTTTATCCACGTAGATTGTTTTGGTGAGAGTTGCAGAGTTTTAGAGATATTCGCTGCAGAGATGCCTGCCTCTCAGACGGCAACAGCAGTGTCTCTTTTCAGAAATCATGACCCAGTTACTCATGATAATCCACAGACCTTATTGTCATGCAGGAACACCATACCACTGCGCAGGAGGAAGCGTGCATCATGGACGAGAGACTCGTGGCCACGACATTGCGGGATTAATAGCATCCTCCTCTGTTCCTTTAAATTCACATAATTAATGTTCTGCAATGGAAATGTTAAAACTTTCACTAAGAAAAAGGCATCCCTTTTGTATCTTATTAATTCTTTCTTACTGGGAGGCGGGTTGGCAACAAAGAATTTTTTGTGCTGAAAAAGTCTTGTAGACAAGAGAAGGCAGACATCTCTACAGCTGATATTTCCGAAACCTTTTACTTCTAATTTTGGGGTGAACTGTCCCTTTAAATTAACTTTACAGCCCTGAAACTCCATTCACAATCAGAACCATGAGTCTGGTTGTTTCTGGGTTAAGAATTAATCCAAAGCCCAAAGCTTCCTGCCTGGCTCCCTGTGAACTCATTTGCATGTTTCCAGACAGAGTTGTTTTGTATTCCAGTATTTGCAGCTGGACGCACACAGCTAAATAACTTCTGTCTCCTATCTCCGTCGAGGTGACAGGAAACAGTGAAAAACACACAATTTCTTGCTGCTGTATGTTTTAGTTTCACACATCCTTAGCAACAGGCTCTTTAAAAAAAAAAAAAAAAAGCCCCCTTATCCCACTAAGCCAGAAAAGGTCAAACTCATGAACTCAACCTTGCAAACAACAGCGAGAATCCTCCCAGAAAGCATTACACACATGGTGAGAAATGTGGAATGCTGCCTGCTGTTTGAAGTAACAAATACTGTACTTAAACTTGTTAAAGTTCAACAGCTTCCTGACAGAATCCAGCACAGAGTCACCTGATCAACTGACAGAACAGATACCCCACAGAGTTTTAATGTCTGTGCTGTCCAATCACAGTGCTTGATTTCTTAACAGCAGGAGGGAACTTGACGAATCAAAGCCAAATTTCCAAAGTACCCAGAACTTTCAGGCCTGGGAACTACTTTTCAAGGGACTAAAAGCTTCCTTCAGCCCGTTTTTGTCTGTGTTTCCACTGTGGTCTAAAGATAAGGCAAATTAGTCTGAAAGAAAAAGTGACGGTTGTCTTTACACGTCATATTTGTGTGCGACTGTACCACAATGAAACCATAAAGAGCCAGACAAGCATCATTATACGGCATAAATGCTCGATAAGCCCTGGACAAAAAACAAGCTGCTGATTTTTAAAAATGATAGCTGAAATAAAATGCTTTGCAGCAAACGCTGCAAGCTCATGCAGAGTTCCTGTACTTTTGGAAAGCAGTAGTAAATGTAGTAGTAAAGTAGTGTCCCCAGAGTGCGCAAAATGTACAGTCTTAAGTGATCAGAAAGTTTCTTTCACCCAACTGCATCTCTACTGCATCCAAAGTACCCAGAACTTTTCTTCTCAGGAACTACTTTTTTACAGAAACTAAAAGTTTCCTTCAGCCCGTGGTTGTCTGTGTTTCCACTGCAGTCTAGACACACACAATGATTAGGCAAATTACCTGAAAAAAAAAAGCAACGGCTATGTTTAACACATTATTTTTGCATGTGACTTTACAACAACAATGGTGCTGTACAATGGCGTCATTGCATTGACTTCGTCACTTGTTCTTGTCGTATGCTTTCCCGTATAACTCCATGTTGATGTGTCAAAGCACCATGGACAAAAACAAACTGGTTTGCAGCTGCAGACTTTTAAAAATGGTGGCTACAAAGTACTCAACTAATCAAAAATGTTCTGCTCTGTAAGCCCCGCCCTCAAAGTTCCTGTAGTCTTTTGAAAGCCCCCAGAGAAGTGACTTTTTGGGGGATAAAATAATGTCCCCAGAATTTAATTCAGACCTTGGTTGTGGAAACACACTGACTTCCTCCAAGGGTTAAGTATATCACTGCTCAGCAGCACTTCTCTTCAATTCTGTACCGATGCAATCATCCACATTTTAAATCACAAAAATCAAACATTTGAAATTATCAGGGTGGCCTCAATGATTCTAAGAGCTGATCGGGGGTGTTAAGACCGGATCTGTACATCCCTGACATTGACGGATAACCTGGACCAAACACTGGTTCCAACCTAAGGGTCCGGGCCAGATTTCTCCTCCGATTCTCAGGAGGGATGATCCTGAGGAAAATCAGCCTGAAACTCCTGTAGTGTGAGGCCAGCATAAGTGGATTAAGAGGCTGGGTGTTGGGCTCAGGAGGTCTGTCATTTGGTGATTGACCCGGACCTTTCCATTAACCTGCCATGCATGTGAGTACAACCCGTAAAATAAAAGTAACTCACTTTAAGATCTGCTAAACACCCCTATCAACAACATTATTTACATTCAGTTATGTTTTTTTCGATTTCAAGTGGCTTGATCTCTATTTCCATCTATGAACTCCACTTTCAACAGAAAACTCTGTACAAATGAAAAGCAAAAAAGAAACACTCACTCAGTACTGAAAGCCCTGAAGATACTTTGTCATGTGATGCAAGATAAATATTAAAGCTGCAAGCAGCGTTTTACGGGCCCTCGCACACCCGCGCCACTCGGGGGGCCGGCGGCCGCGGCCTCGTGGCAGGATTCGCCCCGGGCGAAGAGGCTCTGTGATTGTCAGGGCCTTTTGACGTCCCCTTAAGGAATTCGACGTCGCTTCCTGTCGCCGCTAGGTGGCGCTGTGAGTATGTCTCCTGCTTGTCACGTGGATGTGTTCAGACCGGGACTTCTATGACACTTGTGAAGTTTGGTGGGGATCGGACCATGTATGCCCAAGTTATAGCAATATGTGTTTCATGGCGAGACATCAAACTTCGCCACCACCTGACGGCCACACCCTTCAACGAGGGCGTATATCTTTAATACCTTTTGATCACAATGTTGTCTAGATGGTACACAGTGATTTTGAACCCGTTCTGATCAATCCTGTAGGAGGAGTTCTTCACATTCCAATGCGTGGAAAACGCCAAAAATGGCTGCAAAATTCAAAATGGCCGACTTCCTGTTGGGTTTGGCCAATGGGTCCAAGAGGCTTTTTTGTGCGTCTGCATGTGATACATATCTGTACCAAGTTTCGTGCATGTCGGTGAAACGTGCCACAGGGGCTGATGTTTAAGGGGTGTGGCCAAGCCATTTGGCCACGCCCATCAACAAAACTCATATCACATGTTCAGACCTGGACCATTAACACACATGTGAAGTTTCAGGCAGATATGACCAAGGACACTGAAGTTCAGGCCACTTTTCTGCGTTTTGGCGAAACATCGACTTCGCCGCGCTCTCGGCGCAACGCCGTTTGACGATACGTCATAATCTTCACAATATAGCATTACCAACTTGTTAAGGCCTCACTCACCAAATTTGAGTCAGATATGGTGAATGTGGTGGGAACAGTACCTCAAACTGTAAAACATGACATTTCCTGTTGCCACCAGGGGGCGCTGTGACAATTATGGAATATTTTCATAGACATCTGTTCAGGGCAGGACTATTATCAAACATGTGAAGTTTGGTGCAGATTGGACCTTTTATGCTGAAGTTATAGCAATTTTGTTTTTCATGGCGAGAAGTCAAATTTCGCCGCCACCTCACGGCCACACCTTTTAACGATAGCGCGATCTTTTAATAACTTTTAATCATAAAGTAGTCTAGATGGTACACAGTGATTTTGAAGCTGTTCTGATTAATCGTGTAGGAGGAGTTCGTTAAAGTACGACGTGTGAAAATGGCCAAAAATGACCTTAATTTGAAAATACAATTCAAAATGGCCGACTTCCTGTTGGGTTTAGGGGGTCACTCCAAGAGGCTTTTTTGTCCGTCCCGACATGATACATAGGTGTACCAAATTTCGTACGCCTAGGGCAAAGTTAAAGCTGGGGGCTTCGATTTTGAAAAGTGTTAGGGGGCGCCGTTGAGCCATTTTGCCACGCCCCTTTGTAACGACCATAAAATATTGAATTTTTCACAAGACCTGACGAGTGTGCAAAAAACTGGGACTTTTTGAGCACGTTTAGGCCCTCAAAAATGCGACCTTAGGATAAAAGGAAAAATAATAAGAAGAATAATTTTTACAGTTTCAATAGGGTCCTCGCACCGGTTCGGTGCTCGGGCCCTAATAAGTTACTCTATAACACTTTCAGTTAGTCTTTTGGTGAAATCTATCATAGAAAAATGATGAAAAATGGTGAAAATGTGGCAGAAGATGTCATTAAAACCTACTGAAAATCATGAATACTCTGTCAGTAATGTTGTTACTGACCTGTACTTTGCAGTCACAGTCTTTGGAGCAGTTACTTGATCCCTGCCTCTGGCCTCCTGAAAGCAGAGTGAACATTAAACCCAGTCTGTTCCCTGCAGCTCACTGTATCTCACAGCTCAGAGGAAATCTCACAACAACTCAGACAAAGTAGAGGTGCTGACCACTCCCAAAGGAGCAAGAAATCCCCTGGGTCCTATCCTCCTCAGGCTATAAAAACAACACCACTCATGATCTGTCTGAGCTGTCTGTGATTTCAGTCCAATCACAGCCCATGAAGCAAATTAAATCACACAAGAATCAGGAACAGCGTGAGAATCAACAACATTTTATGGCAAGTCGCTCTCTTAAACAAGCACTGTGGGATTGCAGAGGGAATTTCTAAATGACCTTATCAAAAAAAAAAAAAAGTGATTTAAAGGCATTTGATTGCAAAAGTTCCTCATTTTTGTGGCAGCCAAATTTTGCATTTGAGTGGAAGGGGGAGGAATTTGCAGGCAGGTGATAAACAGAGCAGATCAATCCAAGTGCAAGGCAGGCAGGGGATTCCAGGGCTATCATCCAAGTCACAGAGGAAAAACAACATTCGTGGTCAAAGCTAGCAAGCAGGGAGGGTCTCACTGAGGTGAGGGAGGAGGGAGGGTGTGGATTCGGCTAGATTGGTAGGGGAGGGAGGAGGGATGCTTCAACAGAGAGAGTCAGGAGGGGGGCTCAGTACCTCACCCCGGCCTCGATGCTGCTTCTTCTGGGAAAGTCTCCTCTCCAGGCCCTGGATCTCCGAGTCCAGCTCAGCCTCAAATTGGCTCAGCTCAGAGACCAGACTGGCCTGAGCCCGAGCAGTGATGGAGTTGGAAGGGCAAGATTAAAACACTAATACAGTCTACTAAAGTAATGTTTGGAGCTATTTATGTCCCTTTCAAATGATTAAGAAGATGAAATGAGGATGGAGTGAATACAGAAAGGCAGACAATGAAATTCAAAGCAGCTCACCTCAATAGACGGGGACTTTGGTTTCTCAGGCTGTTTCTTCGGGGATAAACGAGTCTTAATGAAAAAGAAAGAAAAGAAACAACAACAATGAACAGAAGTTTATTTTGTCATAACATTGTCTCTGATCTGATCTTATTCATAGACACACAGGGGCCACAAATACTCAGGTTCGCTTCATTACAACTCAACCTGGCATCGAATGAGGTAACACAATGATGACTGAGCCTTTAGGCCACTGAAAAAAAAAATGCTGTATTAAGTTACTGCTTGTGTAATCTCTGTAACCAGATAAATATGAATCCAGAAAGCTAAATTGTCGTCAGACTACAGCTGATGGGTTCCAAGATGCTGCTAATGCAAAAAAAAGGAGTAGCCACAGTGCGCTGCAGATGACAGGCTGCATACATAACATTCGACCATGGTTGCTCACAGAATGGGCAATTATTGCCTGATTATTTTATTAAAATGCCATAAGTTTGTTTTGCTGGCGTCAGAATTCTGTGACCTGTAGTATTAAACCACATTTGCTGCTGTCACCAGTAGCTATTAAAATTAAGTTTTACTACCTTAATTACTTTATTTTGTGCTGTGCACATATGGTGCATCTTCTTAAATAAACCTGTGTTTTATCAAATTGCTTCAAAGTACTTTACACACATAAAACCTGGGCCAGGAAACATTATTCTAGAGAAATTAAATGAATCTGCCATGTACAGTGGGAATGAAGACCCACAACAAGTTTTTTTTTCCTGGGACCCCCTAGCAATTTCTTGATTGTGTGTTTAGAGGAATTTGGGACCAACTGACAGGCAGCACCAATATTTCACCAATAAGCAAATCTGACAGCATGTCACCTTTTGTCGAAGGTTTGGACACGTCTCTTTTTGTGCAAACAATTTCAAGACAGTAACACACGAACAACCAATTCCACTGTCCCAGATTTTACACAAACTCTTTTTTTCATTCTGAAACTGCTGCTCATTAAAACTTTCTCTGAAACAAGCATGATAGGTTGCACAAAATTACATACATTTTAAATGGTGCAGTTATTTATACGCTTTCATATGCTGCACATGTAAGAGAACACAATTTTTCTAGCACGGATATTATGACAAAGCATCCTTGAATAACACATATTCATTTTAACATTTTTAAATTCTAATACTTTTTTAGGTGAGAAAGTATGATTAGATTGCCACCATGCTGTCACTTTATCCAAATGATGGCTATCTGGAAATTTGCTGCAACGCTGTTGTAATGACAACTTCTCTGATGTCCCAGAATTGTCCCAGACACTGTATCTTTGTGTCTCAGGTGCTATTTTTATTGTCCGTGAGACAACAGGGCATTCTTAATTTCTAGTGCTGGAACAGACTTTCCAAAATGGAGGAAAGTCAATACACTAATTACAGATTGTCAAGCTGCATGTGGACACAGGCTGCATGTCAAGAGGCCAGCAGAGGTAAAAGGAAACACCCACATACTTTCTTCTTTCATAGAGAACTTGATTCGGCTAGCCAATACCACTTTCAGCCTCTTTCTTTACAAACGCAAAGCGAGCAGCTGATTCTATCAAGCATTACTTTAAAAGGCTCTGCTGGCGAGAACCACAGACCCCCTGCTCCATTTTCAGGGGGTTTCTTTTTGTAAAACGTTGGCTGAAGGTGTCTCTCTGAATGCCAAGACCCTCCCCTCAGCTGCGAGTCATCCTCACCACAGTCACAGACTGTAATGTCACTGTGAAGCAGCGCAACACCTGATATGGTCTGTGCGCTGCTTTTCTAAAATGCTGTCCAGGGGATGGAACATGGGCTGCTGTCATAAAGAGGAAATTAAATAAGTCTCCACGCTGCGAGCCATTATAACCCACAAGAGGTTAACACCATAATACGGATCACAAGACACCTCGGCTCCTGCGGGGGAGTGGAAACAAAGATTCCTTTTTTTCACAGGCGCAGACACAAGGCACAAAATGCACCAGATCTGGGACATTGTTGCATGAGCCTTTCAAAACAAAAAACTTTAGAGACACCGCTCTGTAACACACCAGGGGTTTTTAATCACAGAGACACATACAAACGCCTGCACACTGTATTATAACAGCTCCTGGACAGTGCAGATTACACAAGATAATAAATTACATCCCCAGAGGTAAACAGAGGTGGCAAAAGTACACACGTTCTGTACTCAAGCAGAAGTACAGATACTTGTTTAAGTAAAGACTCTGCTGAAAGTAGAAGCACTGATTCAACTTCTTTACTCAAGTAAAAATGAGTACAGTACAGTACAGGCTCTGAAATGTACAAGTCGCCCTCTGAAGGACATTTTTACCAGCTGTTTCTGCATAAAGCTGACTGAACCTCAGCTTTTCTTTTTCATCTTGTTACATCATGTTTTTTGTCTTGTTATGTGATTTTAATATTTTAATGTCTTTTTTGTCTTATGTCATTTTTTTGTCTTTTTTTGTTTTGTCACATCTTTTAGGATTATTTTTATTTGTCTTCTTACATAATTTTTCAATTTGTTACATATCTTTTTACTTCTTTTACACCATTTTCATCTTTAACATGATTTTTCATCACACATTATGCATATTAATACACTAAGGAATCATCTTTTCTTGTCCCATCCCTTTGGTCTTGATGTTGGGAAGTCAGTGTGCAATGATGCAAAATACAAATAATCAATAATAATAAAGTAACAATAATAAAGTAAAAAGTTAGAAAAAATAAATACTTAAGTAAAGTACAGATACAGAAAACTCTATTTAAGTACAGTAATGAAGTATTTGCATGTAAATATTTCCCACCTCTGCTCAAAGGTGGCAAAAGGCATAAATTCTGTACTCAAGTAAAAGTACAGATACTCATGTAAGAATAGACATCTGGTAAAAGTAGAAGCACTCTTCACTCAAGTAAAAGTGAAAGTACAGGCTCTGAAATGTACTCAAAGTAAAAAAGTTGCCCTCTGACAACATTTCTATTGGCTCTTTTTCATCATGATACATTGTTTTCTTCCTGTTATGTCTATTTTTTTGTGTTGTTACATCTCTTTCATCTTGTTTTTCATTTTGTTATGTCTTTTTTGTCTGGTTAAGTTGTTTTTTAGACTTGTTATGTCTTTGTCATCTTCTTATATCTTATACATTGTTTTTTATCTTGCTGCGCCTTTTATGTCTTTCATGTCATTTTTGTCTTGTTATGTCTATCATGCTTGATATGCTATGCGCTGACAGATACACGTTTTATTGTCCAGCTCATTTAGGTTGGAATCAGCTAAAGTAAAAGCCTCTTTTGAACATGAAACAAGTAGGAAGTGTGTTCAAATGAAGGGAGCAAAAATAAAAAGTTGTCAGAAGAAGTATTTGTACTCAGTTCCTTCCCACCTCTGGAGGTAAATAAATATGAGTCAAAGTGTCACTGGCTTTCAGAACAACACCTGATAGAAACACCAACATAAATACTTAGATCATGTCTTTTCTTGTCTGAAAAGCTAAATAAATAAAAGCTGGAAGCCTTTTGGATCCTCCGAGTAAAAGAAGTGAGCACATGTGGTGGTGAGCAGCAGGTACACTGAAGAATGACCACACTCACAGGTTACCTCGCGTGAGAAGATGAAATATGAGGACTTTGACTATAATCCTTAAAGAAAAGGAGCCCATCCTCTAACCTGTTCTTGAGCCCCACACTGGGAAATCAGTGGAAGACTACACAAAGATCTGCAGTGATTAGAGCCAGCAACAATGTAGAGGTTAAAGAATCGTGCAGAAACATTATATTCTGAATGATATCACGGCCTATTTTTAACCTGTGACTGCGTGTGTGGATGTTACCTGGCTGTGGCTCTCTGAGGCGGTGCTCTTTCCAGGCTCAAAGTCGAATATGCTCTTCGGTTGAGGGTGCTGCTTTCCCGGGTCTGACAGCTTATCTACATCCTCGCTCCTGAAACATAACACCCCAACACACGCGCACACACAGACACACGCAACATGGACAGCAACTTAATCATGGCTTCATTGTGAGAGCCTGTAGCAACAAATCCAAACTTGTCTGTTCCACACATTTTCCCTCCACTGCTCCTGGCCTGAGCTTTGTTTGGTGTTCACATAAAACGTCACCTGCAGTGTTTATCTGATGTGAGGATTAAATTCATATTGGTGAGAAAAACAGTACATACATAAACATAATGCTAAACATTTAAAATACTGTATTTCAGCAGCTGAATTTACACATTAAATTATTTCATTTCCTGCATCTTTATATTTTTTGTGATGCATGGAAAGGGAACATTTGCATTCTATAAATCTTAGTGATCAGATCTTATGTATATGCAAAAAATACATTTCAAGATTGGTACAGGGGCACAGTAGTGACCTAAAGCAAGAGCTTAAAGTGACATTTAGACATTTTGGGAAATATGCTGGTAGACTGGTAGCTTAGCTTAGCACAAAGACGGGGAAACGGGGAAACAGCCTTGCTCTGTGCAAAGTTAGCAAAAACCATCTCAAAAGCTCACAACTTATACGCTAGCTGTTTCCCCCTGTTCTCAGTCTTCATGCTAAGCTAACTGGCTGCTGGTTCTAGCTACCTATCAGTAGTAACATAAAGCAAGATATTAAAGTTGTATTTCAACATTCAGGGAAATTTGCTTTCACACTGAGAAGCGGAAGAAAAGATTGATACCACTCTCAGATATGAAGCTAGCCAGAAGACAGTTAGCTTAGCTTAGCATAAAGAAGAGAAACTGCTAGCCTGGTACTGTCTGAAGGCATCAAAAACTACCTATCAGCACATCTAAAGGAGGGAGACCATAATTTCAAACTCCTAATCCAGGACACTTAAGTGTATATGTGCAATTATGTGCTCACCAAACATGTTTTCATCAGGATAAATTAAAATTATATATGTACAATTATAGGAACACCTCTGCTCTGCCCGTTTCAAGAATTAAATGACTTGCCATGCATTGAAATTAGTGAGGGTCAAAATAAAGTCAGCATAAAAATCTACACGGTCTATTCAGTTTTGCATGTTGTGCTGCTGCACACGCACCAAAAGTCAGTGTGCAGACCTATTACCTTTCTGATGCTGCAAAATGCTAAACTAAGAGTGCAGTGCCTGCCATTTGTACCTGTTTAATTGCAGTGAAAAACAGGACATTTTAGTGGTTTACAGATATCTGTCGGGACTCGAGACACCCAGCTTGAAACCAGGATGGTCCTGGTTAAAATCAGGACGTCGGGTTGACATATTCTAAGGCTCAACTTTAAATGTATCTCAGCAATCTCATTTAAACTTTTTTTTTTTAATTTTGTGGATATGGATCTCTCTGTTAAAAAAAAATCAATCATGCGTATGTTCTGGCTATATGGGCCCCTCAGATTAATTTTCCTACCACTGTGAAAAAATATGCAGCTCAGGTTGACTCAAGACTTTATTACATTGCCCAGAGGTGTGAAAGTGAGTGATTGTCAGTCTGTCTGTAGGAACTATGTAATGGACTGGCAGGTCGCCTAATTGTCTTCTTTCCAGTGCATGCTGTGTGTGATATGCTAAGCCAAGCAGCAACATCAAACCAGGATAAACTCACCAGTCTGGTAAAGCTCCATAAGGTGTTAGTCTGAAGAGATTCTTGTCTGCTTCATTACTTTCTTCTGTGTTGGCAGATAACTGGAGCCCTGCGGATCAGTGGGTCAGTGCAGATCAGTCTTAAGTAAAACTGATTATGTAATTGGACAGACAACAATGTGGACTTTGGTGGATTTACTTACGTTCTGCTGACCACCGCTCTGAATCGTCCAGCTCAAGTTCTGATAAACAAGTAAAACAGAGAGATTTCTTCAGACTTAAAGGTAGTACTTGATATAGTTAAATCAAGCAAAATATAATATTTTTCTTTTTCATATTTCACAAGCTGAGCTAACTGGCTGAAGCTACATCAGTGCTAATCTAAAGCTGAGTTTAAAGTAGTGGTTTAAAATACTTTCACTCTAAATATGCATAGTGTTAGCTAAAGCCAGCAGCCAGTTAGCTTAGCTTAGCACAGACTGTAAACCATTTTTAAGAAAATGTTGCATATTATATCTTTGAAGCTGTTACAGGGAACTTTCATATTTTGTTGATTTTTGGAGCCCTCTGTGGACAGAAGTGGTAGTCTTTCCTCTATAATTCCCACAAAATAAAACTTCTATAAAAAACTTCTTAAATAAAACTCTCCTCCAGCTTGTTTTTTAACTGGGTAACATACTACATACTGAAACTTTTCCTGCAAAAATGTAAATGCATGCTTGTTTCCTCTGTTTTCAAGGAGACCCGGGGGCAGACATTAAGAATAACTGTACAGACATAGCTGATCTTCTCTCTGATGCTTATCTCTCTTTCTGCTCTTTGCTCATGTAGGTCATATAGAGGCATCAGTAATAAACTGAGGCTGTTATAAAACCAGTTAAAAACTCCCTTTAGTAGCATTAAAGTATCAAAAGTAAAAATACTCATTATACAGAATGGCCCCTTGCAAAGCATTGTAGATTATTTATACCATATAAATGGATCCTTTTTATTGACGTATTAATGTACAGACAGCCATGGCTTTGTTAAATACAAAATGCATTTTAATTTCTGCTGTCATGCAGCTGTCAAATAAAAATTTTGGGAGAAAATTTCACTCAAACATGCAGAAATCCTGTCTTTGCTCCACCAATGAACACCGGTAGCACTTCAAATCACTCACAGAGAGTCGAAAATATCAAAATGATCCAGAACAATCCACTCAAACCACCTCAGTGCTGTGATGGTGCCATGAGCCACACAAATAACAGGGAATGTGATTCTATTACGCAACAAGTAATAGAGACAAATGGACAGCAAGATTTAGGAGGGGCTGAGATAAGAAGCTGGATTATTGTCAGAGCTAATAAGCAGAAATGGCATAAGACTTTAGGGCTCTTTCATCATGTCTTATTTTGCCTCTGCAATAATCTGTTTGCTGGATCAACTTCGTATACCTGACGCTGACAGAGAGGAATTCTCCCTGGTGTTTGTGTGTGTGAGAAGAGGAGGAGGAGGAGGAGGAGGAGGAGGAGGAGCACCCTTACCCTCTGGCTTCTTGTGGATCTGTCTGAACATGCTCTTGTACCAGTCTCTGGGCTTGTTCACACTCTAAGAAAAGAAGGCAGGGCGCAGAAGGTAAACAACTCTGGGGAATTAGACTTTGAGAAATACGGCACACCGGATATAGGAAGATCATTAAAAGTCAGCTCAAATCAGCAGAGAACACATTTGTTGATAATGTAACCCCAAAAAATAAACAGATAAATCAAAAGCTAGTGTCTGATTATCAAACAGTACGTTCTGCCTTACTGATCTGGAGGCGATGGGCATCCCGGTTTCATCCACAGGGCCGATTCCTGAAAACTTGATGAGCCTCTCCTCCCTGGTGGGAGTCCAGCTGCGTGGTAAAGTGGCAGAGCTCTGGACACCATTGGACAGTCCACCTGAGTCAAAGTCACAACAATAAGATCTCAATAAGTATGTTTGTATCAATTTATTATTGATTTCAGGTGGCGTATGCAGCCATGAATCTGCTTTTAGACTCTACCACATCACATGAAACCTTAAAGAAGTTCAGGCTACTCTGTACCACCAAAGTCAGCTGACATTTCATTGATGCTACAAATGATAATTCAGCTACTTTCAGTGGTTACAAGTCACAATTTGACTGTTACCTTTAAACATGGAGAGGTACGATTCACTTCTACAGAGTTCTATCATGGCTGTGATATTAACAATCTGTGTGTGTTTCTTTCAGATCACCTTCTGCTCCTCTTACTCCAAGAACTTACGCCGTTCACAATTTACAGAAAGTCTTTTCAATGCTTATATATCAGCTGACACTTTAACTTCACACCTTCTGCAGTTTTGCATTTGATCTGGAATTAATTTCTTTAAGGACGTCCACTTCAACGGACACTTCCTGTTCAATTTATCACATAGCCTACAGTTTGACTTTTTGAAACACTGTGACGTTACACTTCTTTTTTTTTTTAAACTCCATTTAATTAATAATGGTTTCTTGAAAACTTATTTTGCCCTTTACAACAAGGCACCCATATGATTAAAAAGAAAAATCACAATCTTACCATGTGACTGTTGGGGGCCATAGTAGGATCCAAAGCTGAGAGTCGTTGGTCCACTTCCATTCATTTCTGACACCTTGAGAAAGGCAGAATTATATATCAGTAATACAAGCATCTCAGTGTAACGCAGCTGTCAACTGTCCATGACCGCGGCTGAATGTATAGCCTGTGATGCACCATTTTTCCACAGGGAGGAGCACTTGTTTACTGAATTCATGCACTCCCCCTCAACATTGTTATAAACACAGCCTGCAGGATGTTACTCTGCTTACCTTGAACTCTCCAGATGGAAGCCTTGCAGAGCGAAAAGGGCTCAGAGGAGGCGTTGGGAGTCCAGGGGAGATGACCACCACCTCATGGGTCATCTCTGGAGAGGTCAGGATCTGCTGACCAGAGGACCCTCCGGGCTCCCTGGAGAAGATAATCTGGGAGCCATTTGGATCGCCGACCACTTCCGCGCACTGCTAAACATAGAGGAAAAATATGGATGAATAAAAACAATGTGTGAACTTTGCTCCTGTCATGTCGTCCTGTTGGCTCTGGGTAAACAACACTCTCTCGGGGAGGTCATGTGAACTTGTTAGTGGCCCAGCTATTCTCCAGAGAATAGCTGGCCTCTGTGGGGGAGCCTGTGATGAAAAGGCCCCTAATTTATTTAAAGCAGGACTAGTGGGAAGTGGCGTTCCACCCACTTCATCATCTCTCTTGCCACGACTGCAGAAAAGCCTCATTCAAGGTGCAGAGTGGGGGCACTGAAACAGGAGAGCACCATTATGAGCCCATTAACTCCCTATTCACCAGGCCTCCCTATTCTGCAGCCAGGGGGCGGAGCCGGGGCCACAGAGGTTGGGAAGGGGCCGTAGATGTCAACCTCAAAGTCCAGCAGGGCTAGCACTGGTCTTGTGGTCGCCATAGTGATCTTTTTACACCCCCCACACCCGTGATGGCTGGTCCAGCTCTTCTATTGGAACACTATGTATTTGAATCAGGTGCTTTGCTCCTCTCTGGGTGGTTGCCGGGGGTCATGGGAAAGCCCCTGTGCTTTGTGGTAATGGTAGAAGTCTTATCTGCACCAAAGGCATGTTGTTGTGACACAGGACTGGATTGACTTGTGTGACACCCATGAGTGTTTTTTGGCATTTGTTAAACAGTTCGAAATGTCAGTGTTTAGAATCAAAATAAGGTTTATTGCCATACTTCTTGTCAGATATGAGGAATTTGTCTTTGTGTTTTGGTGCTTAACAATAAACATAGCAAGTAGAAAAATATAAAGGAAGATTAAAAGCAAGCTTTATAAGTCAAAAAGCATAAATCATTTCCTCCAGGAAGTTGTGCTATCACAACAATTAACGCAAATTCAACCTACACCCATAACTTCCCATAATAAGTTCCACCAATCACAAGTCATACATGTACGTCTCAGTGAATCAAATCAATGATTTATCATTTGCTTTTTTTTATTGTCATGAATTCATGGGAAACAAAATTTGTCACAGATGTCAGTGCACTTTTATACAGTATTTTAAAGTTTCATACTTGCTGTTTTGACCTTTTGGTTTTTGTGGACTATTTCCCTGGTGCTCTTCTTTATTTACAAATAAAGCATAATTTGTCAGAATTGTTGTAATCCTGAGGCTTTTTGGTGAGGTTACTTTTAAAACTCAGAACAGAGTGTGGTTTGATTCTCCCTGGAACAAGTTGCCTTTGATTTTGAATGAATTATACAAAATAAATAAATAAAAATCCCAACTTTGTTTTGTAATTTTCTCTTTTGTTTATGCAGTTCTATTGCAAAAAATGCAATTTAATTAAAAAAAAAACATTGCAACATGCATGATAATTTTTAGGAAAGCTACTGTCAAATCAGGCATTTTAGGCCGCAACAATCCCTCAAAAAAACTACCAAATCCTGGAGGGAATGATAAACAGAAAACTCACAATAAAATCTGATAATATTATGAAAGAATATATGCACAAAATGTTATGGAGTTGTACAGATTTTGTGCTCAAATTCACAATATTAAGTATAAGAATATTTAAAATTTGGAAACAGTAACCCAAACAAAAAGATGTGATGTGTTTACATTAACTCAGATGGCAGCATAATGAAAAATGTCTTTACCTGAGACTGCATGTGATCTGTTTTGGTCCTGGTGTGGCAAAGATCAAATTCTTGAGTCCAGCATCAAAAATATCTGCAAAGACAAAGATTTTTTATATTAAATTACACTTTTTAAAATTTTCATTGAAATATTTTCCAGTGTAGAAATACAAAAACAACTACCGGAACTACCTGGAATAGAAATTTCAAAGGGGGACACTGCAGCTGTGGCGTTGTTGTCAGACAAGCAAATATTATATATAACATGTTTCCTTGATCTCTGATGACATATCGTGGTAATTTCATGATTTATTACCATAAAAATATTACAGATTTCATCTCTTCTGTGTGCTCTGTTGTTATCAAAGGCATTAAACATGAAGTTTTGTAAAATGAAATATTCATAACTAAATACTGAACAATCAAAGTTACAAGTCTGTCATCACATCAATTGGGTCTCTGTAAATAAGACTGTAAAGCGTACTGCCCAGACCGGTTCTAATATGAAAAATGCGCTGAGGTAACATCTGTTATGATTTGGCGCAATACAAATGAAACTGACTTGACTCGACTTGACTTGACATTTAAACTCAAATGCTGCTAGATCCTGATTGTTCCACGGAAATATGACATCACCTTTTTCCAACAGAGCCTTAAACAGAGCTTTAAACCAGTGAGTGCAGACATAGAGACAGAAATCCTTCATGTGAAATAACCTAAACTGTTCTGTTTAGGTAGAAAATTGTGTGTTCTATAAGACTTTGTTGCTTAAAGTAGAAGATGATGAGGAAAAGGGGGCCTTTAAGGGTTGCACATCTGTTTTTAGTGATATCATACTAATGTTTGTGAAAATAAACAGGCGATCTGAAGATTGTATCTCCTTTATTTTTATTCTGAATCTTGCAGCGTGCCCTTTTTTAACCCTTTGAGCCATTTGTTGTGTGGGGTTCCACAAAGCCTCTCTGTCATAAATCACATTTTACATCCAGACGGCCTTGACAACTGTTCCATTATCCCGTCCCACTAGTATTCCAAAGAGGGAAAGTCAGCGTCACCCACTTTTCCCTGTTTCTAAGGAAAAACCCACCCAAAAACAATGAGTGTGACTCACATGGCCGCCTCAGTTTTCCCAGTCACATAATGCCGTAATAAGCTGGACGATGGAGAGGGTCGGCTACTGAAAGCGGAGACCGGCTCCTAATCAATTGCACCTCAGAAAAACAGATTAGGCCTGCTGTTTCAACATCAAAGGGACGGGGGAAAATGAGGGGGAGGCCATTTCCGATCCTGCATGAGGCAGGCACCTCTCATCCATAGTGGCTAAATGGCCCATAATAACAGTGTTGGCATAGAAACCACAGCCGCCGTACAGCCCTGCATCCCTGCAGCCCTGGCCTCTGCAGACACATTGTTAAAGGGTAATTCTACTTTTTAAACCTGAACCCTATTTTGTACTAATAGGCACAAAAAGGTTTTGAAGTCAGTCCAGTCGTCCAGGATGCAAGGGCTGCAACATAATCCTTGAGGGAAAATATACCAGTTAAAGTTGATTAAACTGCTTAATGCTTAATGCTGAATGTTTGAGTGTCTGTTTGTGAGTGATAAGAAATCATTAATAATGTTGCAGAATGTGTATATGGGCAGTATATTAATGGGATCTGTCAGACAGGTAGTCGCTTAATTTAAAGCCCATAGTGTGTATTTTTAGAGCAGTGGACTGTTGTTTTCAGGATAATGAGCTTAACTTTAC
Organism: Lutjanus erythropterus; assembly: GCF_056507025.1. NCBI lineage: Eukaryota > Metazoa > Chordata > Actinopteri > Lutjaniformes > Lutjanidae > Lutjanus > Lutjanus erythropterus. Next base: position 6,438,637 of record NC_139326.1, read on the forward strand.
ATTGACAGACAACTTACAGCTATAAACAGCTGATCAGTATAGGACTCGTGTCCTACATGTCCTGTGCTCCTATTTAATATACAGTCTGTGGCTCCAACTCGCTGTTGTCATTTTTGCATGTGCAGTTGCTTCATATTGCTCCTTTAAGGCTGTATTCAGACAAGAGGAGCACAAGAGCGCTTATATATGCTGAGCACTGTGAGACAATCAGGAAATAGCGTTTAATTTCTCTGATTCACCAGCGCTTCCTCTCCTCATTCAGCCTCTACCTTTGCATGACCACAGCTGCATGCTCTCTCACTTGGACACAAACCAAAGGAAGCTTCTTAATGTTTCTTCTTAAAGTTTTGTTTCTTTGTGCACATGGACTGCAGTCAAAATGTATCTTGTCTTGGGAAGAAAACATCAGCGATTGTAACTGCAGATGCAAAAAAATAGAGTTAAAATGAAGATTAGGCTATTTCTTCATTTCTGGTACAAACTATGGTTTTGTAGGTTGGCAGGAAAGCACTGACCAAGTGTGGGTCGGGCTACTACAGGCTGAGAGCTGCCCAACTCAATCTGCACTGATGAGTTTTCCATGTGGCATTTGCAGCTGAGCATTAGAGTCTATAATCATTGTGGTCCAGACCAAGAAAACTATACTCACTCTGTGTCTCTGTGCACAAGGTTAGCAGGCAGGCAGCACTGATAGAATCAATGTTCCAGTTTCCAGACAACGATGTCACCCTATCTGAGTCATCATCTCCCAATAAACTGTGTTACATAACAGGAAAAATATGGGAAGTGGAGGATTGTGTCTGCAACAATGCCATTACTGCTCAGGCATGACGGATGACCTATCATCGCCCAAAGCAATCACAGCCAGCTGATTATCTGTCTCACAAAGGGCAACACTACAAACAAGCTACATTTACAAATAATGACTTAAAGTAATCCCATTTACAATGTGTTTGACATGCTGGTCCTTATTTACACCGGATCTCCCCTCAGCAACCTGGCATTCACTTTAAAGGCCCCATCACACTGATGAACAAATAACTACATGAGTAATTCCTTGGCATGTCCAACGAGCACTGTTGCATGACAGAAATCCTGAAGCGCAAACAAAGAAGTGTCTTTTTCACCTCCACACTGCTGCCATTCAACAGCAGCCTGCTGCAATTCAAGATATCTGCCTCTGTGTTTTCCATACCCATGCATTTTATAACGGCTGTGGTTACTGGAAAAAATATTAACAAATTTAAAGGGAAAGTTCAGATTATTTGATGTGAGGTTACATGAGGTACTTATGCATAGTCAGTGTATTAGCTGTGGTAGATATCAGCTGGCAAGGAGGAGAAGCAGAGAGGGGAACTAGCTCAGAAGTTAAGCAACTGGACAGGAAAGCAGCAGAATGTATTTTATCAGAGCACAGAGATTGCTGGTCTATCACTGCCTTGGTCTGTTAAACTGTGTTATTGTGTGAGTTTGGTGTTTGAAAGGGTTAGTTCAGATTCCCCTGAGTCACACAATAATACCAATAAAGTAACCGCAATGCACCAGCAGCTCTCCTGCTCTGCAAGATAAAATTACTGATTTTGCCTATGAAGATTGGTTGGTCTGGAGAGAGCGATATTTGGCTTATATAACAGTGGCTTCCCGTCATAAAAGGCTGTATGACAGCAAAGCAAAGCTGTAAAATTATTCTAAATATAGCGAACACTTAAACTGATACTGATTTTATCACACCACAAGCTGATTCTTATTTGAAGCTGAGTACACAAAGTAAAACTGGTTCTGCAGAGAACAAAGACAACCAAACCGCTTTTATAGGGGAGAGGTGTGTTCATGTGCATGTGGAGCTGGACAGGATGGGTCAGTTTTTCCCTACACACCCGCATCACCCTCATAAATCTTGAAACGTAGGTGTGTATGGCCGCGTGCATGTGTGCATATTAAATTAGAATGAGCATGTGCATAACCAGTGTGGATGCATGTCTGTCTTTCTATACAATATGAGCATATTCATCTAAATCATAGAATCAGGGACATTACAAGCTATTAGACACAAATAACAAGGATGACACAGTCCAGATGTGTCCTGTGCTAAGATCACAAATCAATTACACACAATCTTTGCCCATACATTGACAGACTAATTGTGTTGTCTGTGGTTGCCCTCTGACTAACCTTCCTCTCCTCCCCACAAAGACAGACATCTAAGTTGATTACATATTCTTAATACAATAATTATGAGAATTCACATACAAGAGTCTACAGAATATAATTATTTCAGGGCAGCATGGAAAAACCTCCGATCATTTGGGGACAGAAAGGCCTAAATCAAAGCAGCAGAGGCTGATATTGTGACTTTTATTCCTTAGTATGATTCTAGACTCACAAGTCAGTCTCTAAATGCTTCAGTGAATACAGACTGAGGACATTTTCCCAGCTTCTGTTGTTAAAACGGGGTGGATAAAATTAGAAAGCTAAAACCTACATTGCAGAACCAGTTCCAAACCAAGTCTTTGGGGCAGCTCATCATATTGGGGCAGTGACATTATGTGATTACTGCTGATGAGAATGGGAGGAGAGCATCTTTTCCACTGAGGCGTGTCACTGAAAAAATTCTAAGTGCGTAGGTTTGTTAGCAGCCGTACCACCTTGGATTCAGAAATCCTCTGATGATTGGTGGGCAGGGAAATCTCAGATTGTCTGGTATTGCGCGACTAGTATTGTTCAAGCTCCAAAAGCACTTGATCCTAAATTTCCTATAATGCATCTCAAGATAATAACATCAACAACAACCCTGATGATATAATCATGATCAAACTTTGGAAAACTTCCTCCAGAGCTACAGAGGATGTCATACAACTGTGTTGCCAAGCGAGTAGTTCTCCTCGAGATGAGTTCAACAAGCCTCAAGTGTAAAATCAGTGGAATGTCCCTTTGATGCACACTGCAGTATTATATTAATGCTATTGACTGAAACAAATGCGTGCAGTTGTGATTTCTTCGAAGGGAGCTGGATCATATGGCTCTTTTTTTCTATTTTTTTCTTGTTTTTGTTATAATCACTAGGATAAATGTAAGGTAAGGGTAGGGTAAGATTTGTGTCAGATTCACATCCCATCAATATAATTTCATTTTACATGTGTGGACTACATAAAGAAGCATTAAATTAAACCTAATGTCAGTGCACAGGAGCTGATCTCTTTGCCATGTGTGCTCCAAAAGCACCGGAAAGGTTGAGCATCCACAAGGAATTTGGGCAATGTGCATGTAAATACTACGTGAAAACCATGGCATGGTATTTATATTCAACATGTATACATATTTTGGTGGTACTGTTTTCATTTTTTTAATAAAAGCAAGGAGATCCCATTTCAGCTTAACTCAATTCAATTCATATTTATTATCATAAACACAATAAGCAGGGACGTTTGAGTGACAGACAGCGCAACATCAGCAGCAGCACACAGAGTGCACTGTTCTCTGCATTTAACCAAGGCCCAAATGTAAGTAGGCCTCTTTTTTTTTCAAGTATGAACAAACTGTAAATGACCATTAGTTAAAGTTATGTTGTCTTAGCACTGATGTGTTCAGACTTTGCAGGACAGGGGTTGCAATGGTGAGCGCCTCTAAATTTTTTACATAAAGTGATGTTTTATCCCTCTGCTTTGCCAATTAATTTACTACTTTGAATTTAATTTAAGGTGCCTTTCAATTGTTTACATAAACGGGACTGAATTTGGGGCAGACAGTGAATTTTTTTTTTCTATTTATTTGTACTAAAGAGCTGAACATAACATCACTAGTCTGCAGAGAAAGTTGACCAAAAGAATTATCTCCCCGAGGGATGTATGTGTTGTTCTTCTGTCAAGATAAACTAATAAAAGTCTAATTTGCGTTGATATTGTTAGACTTATGGACTTTTTGTTTTCACTACATTGTTATTAAGCTGACGTTGGAACTCGCTCAACCCGGAGGCCCAAAACCTGAAAAGTCCTGCTTCATCGTCGCAGCATCCTGATGAGTAAGCTCATGTCATAACAGTGTGTCTGTGTCTCATTTCTCTGGGGAGATAAATCCAACAGCGAAATCCTCCAGCACTGCCTGCATTCCCCCTTCGAGAGCACCAAACACAATCCTACCTAATAAGGAAAAATCAGTGCTGATATCAAGCAAGAAAATCCCTGTCCAGAAGTCTGGCTCTCCCTGGGTTTGCTCTGAACGCCCAGTGCATTCTTATATAATTACTGAGACTCAGCAGAGAAGGCAGCTATAAGCTTTCACATGGAGACAGGGTTTTAAGAACAAGTGGTGTGTGATGTTATCTGTCTGAAATATATGAACTTTATAGCCCACATTTACAAAGTAAACCCCCCGCTCGGTGAGAGGTTCATTATCACCACGGGATCAGTTTTGAGATGGAGGGAAAACAGAGCCGTAAAAGGTTCATTCGTATCACAGCTTAAGATGATGATGAGATGATGTCCTGCCTTAGACTTGCTTTCAAAAAACAGCATTTTATATTTCAGGCTAACTGACAGAGAATTCCTTAAAGTATAATAAAGGAAACCAACTAACTAGTCCATCACAGGTTAACTGAAAAATGAAAATAAGGGGATTTTTCTATGGAAATCTCTGCCTCTGTCCCTTCAGGAATCTCATCCGGTCTCTTGAAGAACTGGGCCAGATGTTAAACTCACTAAACTGGTCCGTGAAACATAATTCTAATAGATTCATCAACATCAGCAAATGCATACTTGCATTCTAATGAATAAAAAAGAGGAAGTTTAATTGGCCCCAAGGTTTTTGTCTTCTCCTTTTCTACCCCTAAGGAGCAGATGAGGAACCAAACTATTAGTTGAAGTTTCTGAGCCAGAGCAGACAGCAGTCAGGAGGTCAGTGAACTTCACCACACCCCTGTGATTCCTGTGAATCACAATGGGAGGTTTCCACAGCCGGGAATAGCAACATAGTAATGCAAAAAACACTGCTGCAGAAAAGAAACAGACAAACCCTAAAAACGAAAAGATAAAAGCCATTGGGTACTTATTCAGTATCACGCCAAGGTCGACTGATGACAAGTGAACTTGCTATGAGGTCAGCTGATGTGACTGCTGTTCATGACTTGAGACTTGACTTAGACCTGAGACAGATGACTTGAAAGAACTTGACTTTTTTAAATCAAATATTTACATTTTTCTAGATATTTGGTTTTTGTGTATTTTTACCTTACTTATTTGCTAGTGAAACATTAGCTAGAAAGCTAACGACAAATTAAGCTATGTTAGACTTTGAATTGATTATGCAGAAGACATTATCATTATTGTAAAAAAAACAATTGGCAGGCTGATTCAGGGCCATATAACCAGTTAAACTATCCAGCCACACTACTAGCTAACACAGCGGCATGCTCAAAACTAAATGGTTATGGGTGTGACATTATTTTTCTCATGACGTGCCGATGTATCCTTTTGTCTGCTGTTTTATATCCAAAAGTACATAGCAAGAGAGGCCTCTTAGATGTGTTTCCAGTGAAGAAAACACGGTGAAGTGCCCAATAGAGTGCTCTTTCAGTAGACAAAATGAGTTAAAGGGCCCTGTAGAGTACCCTCCCAGTGGAAAAAAGTGCACTTTAGGGGGTCCTTCCAGTTGAGTAAACTGTGAGAGTGCCTTTTCCGTGGAGACAACATGGTCAAGTGCCCTCCCAGTAGAAAAAAATGTGATTAAGTGCCCTCTAGACTGCCCTTAGTGGAGAAAACATGGTGAAGTGTCCTCTTGGTTGCCCCTCCAGCAGACAAAACGTGAAAAAAGGGCCCTCTAGAGCGACCTTCCATTGGACAAAATGTCCACACAGCTGGTGCCCTTTTTATTTTTTTCTGCCCCTGAACCCTCAGACAGGATGAGTCCACCACTGGCATCAGTGTGCAACTCTCACAAACCCAATGTCCACTGTTGTTCATTTTGGAGGCTTGTTTTTGGTGCAGCAAAATGTCAAATGTCATTGAGACTTATAAGGAGCACATTAATTATGGAGAATAAAACTTAACTTTTCATGAGCGCTGTCTTTAATCTGATTTAAGTGTGGACGGTGAGACATATCATCAGAATTTCATGACTTGAGACTTGAAGGTTAAGATTTGCTTGTGACTTGCACATGTGTGACTTACTCCCACCTCTGGAGGTCGGTATTCCTCAACACTCATCATTAGTCATGACATTTCCCTCTTCCTTAGAAGGATGTGACTACTTTCTGAGAAGACCCTGACCTCCGATGACCTCCTCCACCACATGCGGAGCTTCTTGCATTGTTCTCGGTAAGAACAAGGCTGTCAAGGTGACCACATTCACCCTTATGAATAACTGTCACAGTGTTGACCCGTGAACTTCTGCAATCTGTTGGCGCACCGTCCGGAAACTAATGATTTGTGGTCAGAGGGAGAACCACGTCGCCCATAAATCTTCTATACAAGCAGGTGACGGTGGAGAATGTGTCTGTAATGAGCGGGGGCAGTGACTGACGGTCTCTTCACTTAAATAAAACAAATAAAACTGTCAGTTGTAAACAGATCGCCGTTCATTAACACAACTGTTGTTCTCTGCTTCCGTGTGCAGGCTGGCGAGTTAATCATTGACTCCATAAGATGGGAACTGCTGCACACAGTCCAGTGAAGGGACCTGAGTCTTATTTACATACATGAAGGAAACTGGACAAAATATGAGCTCAATATTTGCTTAAGGTGGTCATTTTGATTGGGTGAACACTGACCTGCACTGTAAACACCAGTTCACTCATTTACCTTAAAACTTTATCATGAACAGAGCTACACAACACTTTTAATGTGCACAGTAAATAATTTTGAACTGGTTCATGTAAAAATGCAGTTTAACTGGTTTTAGGTTTAATAATTAGTTTAAATGTTCACATGTTCAATATGCTTGAGGCTACATCAAGAAATTTTTATATTTTGTTCATTTTGGATGCCCCTGTGGACAAATGCACCGCCTAAAACACAAAATAGAACATCAAAAACAAGATTATCTAAATGAAAATCTGTTCCTTCTTCCTTTTAACTAGCTAATGTACTACTCACTGTGACTTTGCGTGGGAAAATGTAAACACAGACGTCTGTGGCAGGCATCAAGAACAGCTATATAAAAATAGCCGATCTTCTTGTGGATGGTCTTGTTAACTTATGTATTAAGTTGAACCAACAAGTGTTCAGTAACACTGATGAACATTATATTCAAATTTGATTTTATTTTTATATTTACTGAATACATTATTTACAATCCCAGTTCCAAAAAAGTTGGGATGTTGTGTAAAATGTGAATAGAATAGAATTAAATTATTTGCAAATAATTTTCAAGATGGCATGGCTAACTGTCACTTGTGAGGGCAACCTTAATGCTCAAAGGTACATACATGTTTTGGAGCAGCATATGCTGTCATCTAAAACATCTTTCAGGTACTAGACTGACCTGCCTGCAGTCTGAACCTGTTTCCCACTGAAAATGTGTGGCACATTGTGAAGTGCAAAATAAAAACACAGAAACCCTGGACTGTTGAGCAACTGATGTCGTATATCAAGCAAGAATGAGAAAGAATTTCACTTTCAAAACCTTAAAGATGTGCCAACTTTTATGGAATGTGTTACAGGCAATAAATTCAAAATCAGTTACAAAAGCCAATAAAATGAATCAGTTTGAACATTAAATATCTGTTTTTTGTACTGTATTGAAAATGATTTGCAAATCATTGCATTCTGCGTTTATTTACATTTTAAAACCAGTTTATTCAACTGTCAAATTTATTCTACTGCACAATTTAGGAGCTAATAAGGCTATACTGGCTTTATAATTCTTAGTCAAAAGATAAAAAAAACTTGTGGATTTAACATAAAAAAAACGCTATGTCTAGTAATCTATGTAGTAAAATATGTCTAATAAGTCTCACAAGGGAGGAGTGAACATTAGTATCACATTTGACCTTAAACACTTGTAGTTATATTGCGCAGTCTCCAAAAGGTTTAAACAAATTCATATCTTCTGATTAAGTGTTTATTTCCTGGGTATTAGCTGACACGGCAGACTGAAGGGTAAAGTCTTATCACTCAGTTTCACGTACACAATGTTACAGCTGCCCAACATGTTACATAACGTGGTTGTAAAAGCTGAAGAAATCCTGCCTTAAAAAGCAGTGAGAAGTTAATTACAAGCACATTTGGTGAATAAATAAAAGGGGCATTTATTTCTAAACACATGAAATGAGTCACTCTGCAGTTATGTGAGAGATGTTAGAGGTCCTGTGAGGTTGATCACACAAGCATGCTTCCCCTCTGCAACTTAGCAGATGTGCGCACGCAGCCCATACAAGGTCCTGGAGCCGCAAGTTTATGATATGCAGTTATTGGGGGATACGCACATTTATCAGGAGGGAGGTATTTCACCTCCTTGTATGGTGCTCCTCCAGTCTGAGCAACAGGAGGAGTCGGCCTGTGTGCTTCTTGTCAATGGAGAGGATCCCAGGAGGAGCTGCAGTGAAATAAATCTCTCCGAGAAGAGTTGGAGTGCTGTGCAGTTTTATCCAGAGGTGGGAGGTAACGAAGTAAAAATACTTCTTACTGTGCTTAATTTTTCGTGTATCTGTACTTCACATGACAACTTTTTACTTTTACTCCATACATCTGAACACAAGGATTTGTACTTTCTACCCTTTACATTTTCAAAAAGTGTGTTACTTTAGTTTTAATGCATATAAGAGAAACTATTGATTATATTTATTTGGATAATTGCACATCACCTTCCCACTGTCAAAAGTTGACTCCTTTGTATATTCATCAGTGTTTATAACGCATGACAGACGTTACTGGATGAAAAACTACATAAAAGACGTTTGCAAACCGTTTACATGTAACAGGATTATGGAATCAGGATACAAAAAGGTAACTGTATTCCATTACAGTTACAGAAAAAAAGATGTTATCAGATAAAATAGCAATAAAAATAAAGAACAATATACTTCCATGCACAGTGCACACACATTCACAACACCACTCTGGTCTCAGTGAAACCAGCTAATCTTACAGTCAAGTCGTTATCACGGCTGCACAGACCAGCCGCTAATGTTAGCTACACTGGACAACCGCTAACCAAAAGGGAAATTAACTTTTCGAAATTTGAATATCTTCCAGCTGTTGACAGATAAATGTTCAAATTCACCAGCCACTCAAGAGTAAATTATTATTTTCTGTCAGAAACCTACCAGCCACTTATTTTACCAGCATTTGTCTAGTGGCTGGTGCTGATTTCCCACCCTGCCGCTAACATTAGCTTCACAGACCAACCGCTAACTACATGTAAATCCTAACCTGACAATATTACTTCTACTTCTACTGCAAAGTACAATTAAGTAGGCAGAATTACCGCTAAAGCTGGACAAACAATAAGCCTAGAACAAACATACAACATTCAATTTCACTCAACAATTTCACCATATTGAGAGACATACTTTATCCAAAAGTAACAGAAAGTATCATGTTATGTTACTTTAATATTGTGATACTTGGATTAGGTTACTGACTACATTTTTAACAGGTAAAGTAAAGAATACTTTTGCCATTTCTCCTTTTAATCAGATTTTGTTCTTACAACAAAAACACTCTATATCATTCAAGATTTGCACAAGTAAAACTGTAATACAATGTGCCAGGCAAAAGCATGAGAAAACACACACTGCAGAAAAAAATGTCACAAATCCTCATGCCTGTCATTTTGCATCTTCAAAGCTGAGTGCAGCCTGTGGATATGAGGACTGGCAGCTGGGACCCTCAGTAATATCACAAAGGGAATCAGAGCCGGCTGTGGAAATCACCCTGACAGTAAGGGGAGCCACCGGTGATGACTACTGGACCGTCCTGATTTCAGGTCATTACGGGCTTGGACTCTGCAGCAGGATGGGAAAGTAAACTCTGACAGAACGACGGACTTCCTCTGAGCTCAGCTGGCAGTTTTCAGTGCACACATAGCCACGCTGGGCAGAGCAATGAAGGATGACATGTTGGGGAAACACTGCCCACTGTGCCCTTTCTCTCTCCAGCTGTAACTCACAGCTGCTCTCATCTGCACTTGTCCAAAAGAACAACTCCCACAGGTCTGTTACAACATCATAGGTACACAGATTACATGGGTCAACATGTTTACAGGTGCAAACACAATGTAGTTGTGGATACAATAATCCTGCAAAGCCTTGAGCAGTCAGACAGGTTGCTCCACCTTAACAAAGGGAAGCCAAGCAGACAGAAGTTTCTCACAATGTTTAAGAACCCTCCCTGTCATTTAAATCTGTGCTCCTATGGGAAAAGAGCGCACTCACCTTAAAAGTTGCACCAACAAGTGAACACACACCTCCTTCTATCTGCCTGCTGTCACGTAAACCACGCTGCTGCTCCTGCTCCTGCTGCACACCCACCCTGCTCTTTGAAACTAACCAGGACACACAATCTCTCTGCCTCTTTTTCTCACTCTCACTCCCAGCCCTCCTCGCTCTGCCTGCCTCCGCCGAGGACGACTTCCCGGTTGACAGGCATCGCCATGGCAACCCCACTTCGGCCCCCGTTCAAAAAGGCACCCTGCTCTTTGCTTGTCAGTTCAGTCCAGGGCACCTCCTTCAATGAAGCAGGCTTATTGTTGTGATAAGGTGATATTTCACAGCGCAGGGTTAACCAAAGGGGAATGCAAATAGTCCATCACCTCCACCTCCCCAGACACTGCCCAGTGACTCACGACACCCCCTCCTGACTTTATTTCTCCCATGACTCCCTCTGCTTTTGTGTCTGTGTGTGTTTTTATGTGTGTGTGAGAGTGCAAAAGGCCTGCAAAGGTTCTCTCTGTTCCAGTAGCTCTGGAAGTCTTTCAGAGTCATTACTCGACACCAAACAGCGCAACTCCTGCTGACCTTTCTCCCATGATCACACACTCACTCACACCAACACTTTCTACAGAATGACTCTTTCATTTGAAAGGATTTCCCTTAAGCTGGACGTACCAGACATAAGAACTGGTGTTGTTCAATGCCAGCTCCTACTGTACGAGTAGGTTAAATCATCTGTGATGAAAAGCCAAAGCTCACAATTTATGTGCTCAGACTGTACGGTCCAATCGTCAACAGCCTTTCAAACACATTAAGATGTAAAAGCCTACATATTTTATACTTGAATATCAGATAACATGCAGAGCAGAGTCATAAAATAATGTCCGTTATATTTCATCTTTATTCGATAATAGATTGAATTTCACTTTATTGATCAACTTCCTAATGGCCGATTAATTCATTAATCATTATCATCCCTACGCTGTACGTATGAAGTATAAAATAAATGTCTCCTCTGGCCCTTCAGACCATTCTAGTTATTGATCTGACTAAAAGCTCAGAGGCAGGTGGACGTTTGTTTGCTAGCAGTAATGCTAGTCAGACAGAAATGTGCTGCTTTGATCATCCGTGCCATCCTGTTTGCTGCACCAACCCACTGAGCAAAGACATGTCCAAAATATGTCCCAACAAGTTTTTCTGATCTTCTGAACGTCCAGTGTTGATGTCCACAGGAGTGTCAGCCTTAATTTAGCACATAAAACTTCTTTTCTTGTGCAGTCCCTATCTAACAACATTTGATAATAAATAACATTTTTTTTTGTTTAATCACAAATAATAAGTATTTCATTAATCACATGTTCATTTCCTGGAATATTCTTTTGCACATTCACAGATATAAAAAAAAATCTAGATACTGAGCAATACAGCATTTTTTAGTAAAAATTGGAAGTAGGCTAACTACATCTTAATGTCCACATTTTTAATTTCAGATGTTCTGTTTTCCACCTCATGCAGACGCAATCAGAAAAAAGGCACTGATGTCGGGGAATCGACCAGTAGCTCTGCTTCAACTGTGCGAGAGCCTGACAAAGGCTGAGCAAATTTTCTGACATGTCAGAAATTCATCCGGCCATCAGATGACCAATGAAGCTAAAATCCAGTCAGACTCTATAATGGGTTGTGTGGTTCAAAAACAGGGTCAGAAACAAGCTCAAATCATACACGGCATATGCTTGGCCTTATGGGTACCTCGTTTTTGGCCCCCATATTGTCAGAAGTCTCCACAATGTCAGGGTGGTGTCCCCATAATGTAACTAATACCAGAACATAAAAAAACTAATACTGTTGGACATGAAAATTGAGACTGAAAGATGTTCAAATTATTCAAAGTAGGAGATGCGGTATGTGCACAGATAAGTCAGTCAGCATTCAAATTCCTCTAGGATGGCTGTTCAAACCGCAGAGCCAACAACAGTTTGAGAGGAATGAAGCACAATTTTCAAATCCTACTGTTGCTCAATACTTGCCAAAATAAAAACCAGGATTTCCAGTTTGTCTGCAGTTCTTGCCAGTGAAGACAAACAGGGCAAAACCTGAACTGTAATGTGCTGACAGGCTTGTTTTGGCACTGACGCTGCAGCAGGTTGACTGAGTTACAGTACAAGGTCCACAGTGCAGGTGAGGGATCCGGTCACCTGCTGACAAACGCAGTCAGCTGTCTTATTATGCATGTGCACTGTCGGTTCTAACAATAAACTAAAGACAGGACAAAGAATAACATTTAACAGGATTTAGTAATGGTCTAACCATTCATTTGAAAGTGCAAGTCTGTGTGTTTGCCAGTTCCAACTTGAAACTGAAGGACTCAGCTCATTTTTAATAATTCAGTGGTCTGGCTTGGTAGAGCGAAACTCAGGGCAGATATCCATTTACTGAGCCTGTACTCCTAACAGGCTTGTTTTTGCCAAACAGTTGAACCTGAGGGGCAAGCTGGGCAGTGCATGTTTCAAGCGGAGGCTCCTCTCATAATCTGTGTCCCGCCAGAGCAGACTTTCACCCTGCTGTGACCACATCTGACACCCTGTCACTCTGCAGCTAAATGAGGTAATCACGCAAGAGGCGATTGCAGCTTTGGCCCGGGACCTGACACCTCTCCCCACACTGGATCCTTGTTCACTTTGTCTGTTCACTAAACAAACACAAGGCTTCACCAGTTCCAGCTCCCTTTTTTTTTTATTATTATTGTTACAGTGGAACATTGTCAGAACAGGGGGAAAGAGGAATAATGTTTTACCTCAGCAGAGGTATTTTTCTGACAACTTTTTTTTACTTTCACTCCCTATATTTTAGTACAAATATCTGTACTCTCTACCACTTACTCTTTAACACACAATATGTAAATTATATCCCTAGGGGTCTCACACATTGAAAGAATAACATAAGATATAGTTCGATGCCATCATGAAGAAACATGGGATGATGGGAATTGTTGTTTTTATCAGCGAACAACCACAATTGCAAATGAAAATCTGACATGACTCTGGCAGGTTCATGGATAAGGTTTACATATATATGATATATATCTGATGTATGCCATGTTCTCCCAAAAGTTATAGCAACTAACAGCTAGTTACCAATGGCTAGCAGGAAATGCATCATTAAATTACAAATTTCTCTTCGTTTTGACATTGTTGGAAACATTTGCGATCATGTAAGTTCACAACTCATCAAAATATGTAACATAAGTGTAGCGTTTTTAGATATTTTAATGTGGAAATGGTATGTATCATAACTTTAATGCATTTGACCACCTTCCCAACATCAAGACCAGTTTCCACCTAAATGGCTAATTTTAGCAAACGTTAACTAGCTAACTAATTTACATCAATCGTTAATTATTAATTTAAAATATGTAATGATTCAAAATATGACAGAAGGCCTATATGTCGCTTTTACAGGTCCAACAGCAGAATCTTTTAACAAATGTGATTTTCTTTTCAACAGAAACAAGCCTAGCATGCAGCGTTAGAGAGTCTGTATCTGTACTTCCACTTGAGTGCAGGGTGTGTGCACTTCTGCCACCTCTGTGCCTCAGTCCCACTGAGATGGACAGATTCCAGCAGGCCTTTTACTATGCTGTAAACACCAACCACTGTCTTTTCACACTGAGTGGTATGTGCCAGTATGTTACTACAGGAGCTCATTAAAAAGCCTGGCAGCAAAAGACTCCAGTCAGTGCCTAATCCACGACATAAATCTGTTATGTAATAAAAAACTTTGATGAACCACCAGCTTCTCTCTACTTGGAGGAGACAAGAGACAGCAGGTCTGTACAAATCCCAAGATAAACCTATCATCAAACGGAGATATAACCGAACAGATACATGTCGACAGGTAAAACACAACAGTGGAAGACAGATAAAGACCTCTGGACGTCATGCAGCAGTTTGTGTCATTCATACCACAGGTTGTACTCTGAGGGAGCACTTGAGGAATGTCTCTCTCAGAACAAACACAAAAGCATCAGGGTTTATTTTAGCGGTAAACAACATTTTTCCTTGCCGTGACTGTACCAAGACCCAAAGTCAAACAATCTCAGCACTGTTAAAAAAAAGAGGAAATTGTATTTTCAGTGCAACTATATATTTTTTCTTTTAGTTTTGATTTATTTTCAAACTCTTAAGTTTGAAAATAAAACTAAAAAAAGAAAGTTATTGCTGACCTATGCCAAACTGTCAGCGGCTCAGAGGATGGTTATCACCAGACCACCAGATCTCTGTCCTCCTGTTGTGTCTTTGGTTGTTGTTGTTATGGTCTGAAACATTTTAGTGCATGGTAAATATTTGTGTCCCATGAGGATTCATGACTACACCCCACTGCAAAAAAAATAAAAAAAAAGATGAGCAAAGTCATAATTTCAGGTTAATTGTCTTCACGTATACACTTAAACTTATACTTTTTAAGTTTAGAAATTTTTGGCCACCTAAAATCTTTAGGTAAACTTGAATCTTTTAGGTTTAGCAACACAAATAATTCTGTATTTCAAAAACTGTTCACACTGAACTATGAACATGATTTGGTTACAACTGGAAAATATTAAAGGGCAGGTCCATTATTATTTGGTATTGTAGCTTCCCAGTAGTGTTCATTATGTATTCAAATCCAAACATTCAAATTTTGTTTGTAAAGTCTGTATGTTTTGGCATCAGAATCCTGTTTTCCTGAGCCCTTCTAAAAACCTTTCCCCACTTGACCTGGTGCAGGTTCCTGCATGATGACCTTGCAATATAATTAATAATTAACTCATTAAAGTAAAGGTTAATAATGGTTAATAATTAGCCAAGAGTTTTTTGCTAACCTAAAATCTTTTGTCGAGATAATTTACTTTTCTTCTTAGAAAAAAGCTGAACATAAAGAAACTTAAATTAAGTTAAACTGGAAAGCTACAGAATGATAAAACCTAAATAGTGATAATAATAATAATAATAACCTTCGCTTTAATATTTTCCAATTGCAATTATTTAACTTTCAAGCACCAAATCAGGTTTACAGCTCACTGTGAAAGATTTTTGAAATACAGAATATTTGGGGGTTGCAAAACTCAAAAAATCAAGTTAAAGTAGAAAAGTAAGTTATCTCAACAAAAAGTTAGAGGTCAGACATTTTATGTCTATTTCAATGCTTAAGAGTTTGACTCGACAATTTAGTGAAGACAGGTGCCTTAAAATAATGAATTTTCTCAACTTTTTTTTTTTTTTTTACAGTGGGTTATAGGCATAAATCCACATGCTCTTAGGATGCTTATTTTGAAAGGCTTGCCAAAGAAAAACACAAATGATTGAGGACATTTCTTACAGGGAAATATTCCCACACTAAAATATTTCAGACCAAAACAATAGCCAAAGACACAGGACAGAGGTTTGGTGATAAACATCTTCTAAACCACAGACAGTAAAAGATTGGCATCTACTGTAGTAAAGTCTTCCTCATATCCGCCCTTTTTCCATATAACTGCTCAACTGTTGCTCAACAACCCTCCGAGAAAAAAATGTCAAAAACTGTCACCGCAGTGACAAGGCAGTGATAAACAGCCTTATCTTGTTTGTCTCTGTGGTTTCCAGTGATAAAGTAAGTGATGGGGGGGAAAACAAACATGATGCTCAAATCTGTCAGAGGAACTTTCCTTTCAAGTAAAAATGCGGATCAAAACCACCAAAGTCAAGACAGAAAACTCCATCCCCTCCCCTTGAGATACTAAGCTCTGCTGTTGTCAAAGTGGCAGCACAAGTTGTTCAGTACTTACAGGCGACTGGAGTGCAGGCTGAGCAGTGAGGTCTCCTCAGTGCAGAGGGAAACAGAGGAAGTGAATGAAAAAGAAGGAGGGAACCACCGCTGCTCTTCTCTCCCTCTCCCTCCCTCTTTCTCTTTCTCTTTCTCAGGCCAACAGGACGTCTTTTATCTTTGCTGAATGATTCAGCGTGGGTCTGAATGTTTCACTGACTGTCCGTAGGCGTGTGTTTGCATGTGTGTGTGTGTGTGTGTGTGTGAGCACACACTTTAAGGCTCATCAGGGAGAAGGCACTCAGTAATAGTTTCCATCCACAGCTGGAAATAATAGAGATTCTCATACAGGCTCAGTGGCACCGCCCTCCAGTGTCTTATGTCCAAGGGGAAGAGGAGGCGATTTCCAGAGGCATCTCAATAAATAGGCATCTGAGTGACATGATAATAGCATAGAGGATTCACTGTCTTAGACTGTCTGTCACATTCAGACCAGACACAAAACTCAGTGCTTTTCCATGTTGTCAGTCACTTCATATTTACATTCAGAACAGATCATTTCTGTGTAATTTTCCTAATATGTACTATATTCTATATGCAGACTACCAGGGTTAGTTAGTACTTAGTGTCACAAAGTAGGAGGCCCTAAACAACATTTTGCAGAGGGCCCCCAATTAGCCCTGCATACACCCTACACTGAGGCCCACAGCAGTTGAGCTGTACAGGGACGTCTCACTATTTCCACCTTCTGTTCCAGCACCAGGCCCGACTTACTCACCCAGAATGAAGAAAACCTCACAGCGAAGCCAAGAGCAGTCGTGTTACTGCTACTGAGTCCACGGTGTCATCTCAGCACAGCAGATCAGCTGTATTTCTGTAACAGAGCGAAGTGTGAAGCTTCTGTTGAGCTCCCCGAGAGCTTTATCTGTCTGCTCCCACTCCCATGTTTCCTTGTCCCGACATATTAGTCTGCAGACGCCTGCTGCTGGATTCCTGCACTCCGAGTCCTCTCAGCTCTGCCATCCAAGATAAATATTTAACAGGTTGGCTGAGAGATCAGCAACCAAAGGTCACGTCTCTCTGTTTCCTCTGGAGTCCATCTTCTCGAGGAGACGACGGTCCACGGCTCCACAGTGACACCTTGAGTTATTTTCAGTGACATCACAGTCCAGATGAGAAACATGTGGACATGTGAACATCTGGTTTATGACACACATTTCAGTTTTGTTACATCTGAACAACAGTGGGGGAAAGTAACTAAGTACATAATTTTGACCTACTTGTACTTTGTATTTCTATTTAATGCAGTTTTATTTACTTCATATGTATTTAATGCTACTTATGTTTTTTATGCGAAAAGTACATATCAGCATAAAATAAATATAGTGGAGTAGAATGATATTCTCATGAGTATTATACTACTAATCCACCCAGTATCTTAAAAAAATCTGAAATTGGCTCTATATTGATCATCTACAGCATTAAAATGCTCCTACCTATATTCATTACTGATAAAAATAGAATAATATAATATTCTATAATAGTTTATTACACTGGTTTGTTAAATACTTGATTCTGATTGGTCAATGGGCACTCTAAGGTCTGTTATTTCTGAAAGCAAATAGACCATTATGGTCTGTACCTGGTGAGCAGTGAGTACAGTTAAATTTTAATTGTAATTTTTCAAATGCTCACAGTCACATAATAAACTGTCCCACACTGACCCTTAGTGGTTCTGAGAGGAGCTGCACAGAGTTCACAGTTCAACATGAACACACACAGATGTCGCCAGAATCCCAAACACGCCACCGTCAAACTCCTGAAATAGTTTCAAAGCACACATAGTACTGGTAATAGTAATGTCAGGTCAATTATAGTAATGATAGTGATTAAACTACATAAATACTTTAAATTTACTGTTAACAAACACTGAAATCATAAATATAATAATAAATGTGTTAGTATTGCTATAATTTATGATATTTTATTTTTTATTTTGTGTGTCATATAAAATAAAGATAGTATAGCTGATAGTAGATAACAACTGTATTCTGGTTACATTAGCAAACTATTTTATTGTTGCAAACATAACAAAATCATTTGAAACAATTATGGCATTACTAATAAATACTAAACATTATTAATAATAATTTCATGGTTTGTTTCTAACTAATTAAAGTTTAATTTATCCTTAACTTACCTTTTATTAATAATGGTTATTATGAAATGTTATTATTTGGGATAAACTTTATAACCTTCATTCAAAAAGGAAGGCAATGCATTAAATATCAGGTCAATAAATGAGAAAAACAGCTTGTATAATATACACAAAATGGATCTTACCTAAACTTATTTAGTAAACAGATCGTGTCTATGTATAGAAATCTGTCAGATCTTGCAGGTCGCTGAGTTCAGCAGCCTCTGTTATAAGTCTGATCTGCTGTTGCTTGTTATGCGTTATCTTACTGGAATGTATACTAACGTTGTGTAGCCCATGAGGGTCACGGTTTAGACTGAACGTGTGTGAGGAAGATTAAATCTGACGGTATATGTCAGACAAAAGGTGAGACTCCTTTAACCTACATAGACCAAACAGACAAATGAACTATTTTTAACCTTTTATCATTTTTGGATGGGACAGGGCACCTTTAGGGGGAGAGGCAGGGCAGGTATCAGTCTTCTGTACACCCCCTAAAAACTGTTAGCCTATCTGCATATGTGAGTAGTGAAAGTGTGAATAAGTGACAAACACACTGGGTGCTGATGATGCTAATTTTCTGCGCCATCAGGCACATTTGATCCTGAGTGTCACACTTCAACACCTCGCCCTTCTACCGGCCTCTAACCAGCTTTGTTAATCATTTGCTTTGAGGAAAAGATACAGTTGGTCTTCATGGTGATAAAATCACCATGAAGACCAACTGTATCTGTAACAGCAGTTATAATTGTAAACATGTAATAATAAGAGTAACTGGCTGCTCAACTTTCATATTTAAGGAACCTCTGTAGAGATGCTTTAAATCAGGGGACAGGTCTGTTGATTGATTAACTGTTTGTAGATGCTGCGGCTGGTAGCTCCTTCAGTCTTCACTGCTTGTGTCAGTTCTTGGTTAGTTTTTCCAGCTTTGCTGCTGAAACACGGGTCACTTAGGAGTGAGATACACGCAGAAGCATTGGAAAAGGAACCTTGTCTTTGAGATTAAAGAGCCTGAGACAATCACTAATACACACAACATGTCAAACATGCACTACAGAATTATTTCCTGGATGTATATGTGTATATGTAATTATTTTATTTAATTTGGTTTTATATTTTATTCTATTCCACTGAATTTGACTAATTATCAGTATATATGTTCTGTGTGTAGAATGAAGGAACTGCAACTCTCTTTTTGTTGTGCAACCCAGTGTTGTGTAATGATTGATGAATAAATTACCTTTAACCTTATTCTTTGTTAATGTTGTAACTGCAGATGTAGTTTTCATCTGTGGTCCATCTGCTGTTTACACACAGATCTTTGCTTGTTTGCAAAGGCTCAAGATTTCTGCCAAGTTCAAGTATTTTCACAATCGCAACTGCAGTCATTCTTTGCAAGCTTCCATTTCCAAAATACATGAATGAAGTGATCTTATTTTGAGCTATGGACAGTTTTCATCTTGTAAAGAGCAGATGGCAAACCAATCAGTCGGGATCTGCTTAGTCAGAACAAGTGAGTAAATGGATCTTGAATGCCTTTTGTTTTATGAAAATCTCTCATTTAATTCAGTAAGTCTTCAGATTTAAGCTGACATTTATAATATACTGTACAGTGAAATGTAGTTTTTTGCAGTGCAATAAGTATTTTAAGTCATCAGCTGTCTTCACCAAAACAATTTCTGCCTTTATCCTCATAAAACAGTCACAATAAAAGTGCAATTTCCTCATTTTTTCAAGAAGTTAAGTTTCACACATTCTTTAACAGGATCAGAAAATTATCCAGCTCCATATCTTAACATCAAGGAAGAGTCAGTTTCATAACATGTAACAAAGCTTCCTGTAGGTGCATCAGTCAGAGACACTGTGGCCAGACAGCAACCCCCCCCCCCCAACCATGACATCATGACATGTTTAATTTGTTACTGTCGCTCAGTAGCTTAGACCACCCCGGTGTCACACCTCTCCTCTGCTGATGGAGCTGTGATCTTGTGTCGACACAGCGGGCAAATGCCAAGCTGCTGGATGACTCTGGAGGCGCAGGGTCTGCACAGACACCGGTGGCCACAAGACAGAGTGACTCTGGCCTGTTTTCCCATGCACACCACACAGTCCACTACACTGTTGTCACCTGTGATTAAAACAAAGAGAGAAATCACGTCAGAGAGCGTCACAAACACTCCTACACCTGATTTCACTGATAGTATTTGGCTGCCAGGACTTGTCCTGGATTCTGTCTTACCTGCTGGGACGTCCAAGTTGAGACAGGAGATGCAGTCATCACTGTATCCGTCAAGAAACAAACTGCAGCGGTTGTCAACCGCAGGTGAGGTGAGGCGCTCAGGTGCAGGACAGGAGCGTCTGGTGTAAAGAAGCTCTTTTTTCTCTGAGCCTGCAGCAAAGAGTGGAAAAAAGTTAAAGGTACAGTTCATCCCATGATCAAAAAAACATTTTCCCTATTACCTGTAGTGCTGTTTGTTCATCTAGATTGTTTTGATGTGAATTGCAGAGTTTTGGAGATATCAGCCACAGAGATCTCTGAATATAGTGGGACTAGACGGCACTCAAATGTGGTGCTCAAAATGTCTGGGAAAAAAAAAGCTCAGCAGCAATATCTCTTTCCAGAAATCATGACCAGGTGAAGATAATCCACAGACCTTGTTGTGGGCAGTTTCATCCAGAAACTACTTTCTTTTCACTGGAAAGAAAGTAGTTCCTGCATGAGTAGTAGATTCTACCATAGAAAGAAGAAACCACAAGCTGAGGTCAATCATCATTCGTTATATTTAAGAGAAGGCAAACATCTCTGTGGCTCATGTCTCCAAAACTAAACATCAAAACAATCTAGACAGATAAACAGCATTTTAAGTATGATGAATAACAACAGGAAAAACAGGTAGTACAGTAAACAATACATCATTATTTACAAGTAAACTGACCCAGGAGGAAAATGGAGCACGTCTGTCCGTAGACGTCTATCATGGCCCACAGCGGCCGGCTCAGATCTACTCCCTCCAGCAGCTTGTGCCTCCTGTTGTTGCATGTGAAGTAAATGTTGCCTCCATAAGAAACCCAGAATTCCAGCTCTGAACCTGCTTGGCAGTAGGATTCGTGCACGGGAGCGGCCCAGTGTCCAGGTGTGTCAGTGAGGTTGGGGATGGCCATAATGGGCAGAGGCAGACGTCTGTCTTCGGGCGACACGTTGGTGAAGCCCAGGCGCAGAGCTCCGTGCCATCTGGACAAATCTTTCTCCACCCTCAGACGAATCCTCTCCTGGATCTTCACCGGGCGGCTGCTGAACACCAGGCCATTCTTGAACGTGTCCCCCTTCCTCTCTGCGAGGCGACACTCCTCACTCAGGCGGACGTTGTCTCCCACAGCCTGATGGTGGAAGGTCAGAGGGCCGAGGCAGGACAGGTCGCACCTGTGTGCCACCTCTGACTCAACAACTGCAAGGAAACAACAACATGGTTATGATTATTGATGTGCATGTGTGCATAAAGTTAATTTTCTTTTTCAGTACAAAGTTGTCCAAAAAATTGTCAGAATTTGTCTTAACTTAAGTGGAGAGTCAAAGCAAACTGGAGAAAGAAATCACACAGGAATGTTTTCTCAAAGGAATTGAATTGAATATGATGGAATTCTCAGTGTGTTTTCAACATATCATGACAAACGACCCTCAAATCAGGCTTGAAAGAGCTAGGACTTTGGCGATGGGGCATCATGTGTCTCAGCAGATTGGAGCCATTACCAGGGTGAACATTTCTGTAATTCTCGCTCTATACCACTTTGTTAGGTGAGAAAATAACCATGTAGATGCCCACTATATGACAAGTTCATCCAGATAACGCGTATTTGGGAGTTTGTTCTGACGTTTGTGGAGCTCTGAGGAGTTGCCTGGGAGGCCCCCAAAATTTGATATGTGGCTAAAGAAATTAGGAAACATGTTCCCTCTGGGGAAAATTAAATTCATTATGTCAAACAGAGAGGATTGGCATTCAGAGAATTCTGCAACCTGTTGTTAATCTGATTGAAAAACTAGTGAATGATCAGTGGTCTGACTGGTTAACTGGGTCCTGATGTCATAGGTCAAGACCCTGTGATACCCTGAAGCTTATGACCAAGATTCTCAAACTGTGGTCGGTGTACCACTGGTGGTACACAAGTTACTTCTAGTGGCACACAGAGGAATATCAGAAATATTTTCTTGAAATGAAATTAATTATTTTAAAAATATGTAATACTGTCAAAATGCTGCAAAATTTCAAATGAAAATGTGCAAAATATGAACAGAAATTTAAGTTAAAATAAGTTTTGGCTGTCCTGTATTTTTGTTTTCAATATTGACGTCGTGCTACGTAGTCTTGATCATGCAGGTAGCACACGTGTATATCATCAATGATTAGTTACGCGCTACAAGGTGATGGCAGGATAGTAAGTGGAGGTAAAATGAAGAAAATACTTATAAGTGCTTCAAAAACAAGGAAATTGTGGCTCCAAATGGGAACTATTACAAAGAGAAGTGCAGAGCAGGAGAAGAATATTTTGAGCTGCTGCACTGGAAAAGAAGAAAACTGAGTACTATTGACAACGTAAGAAACGTCAGTCCACAGCACCTGCTACCAACAAATGGCACAAAACTGTTAGGTAGTACTTGGGGAGTTCAGTATTTTCAGAGGTGGTACACAGTATAAAAAGTTTGAGAAACACTGGCTTTTGAAATAACTTACGTGCAACTTCTTTTTTTTGTGTCACCATCAGTGTTGTTTTGTGTGTAGTAGGAGCACTACTAGGCCTACAGTGCTGTGGCATCGTCCTGTGTCTAAAACTTGCACAGTTTAGAGTGTCTTTTTATTGTGACCTGTGCAATAATCCTGCTGTCTAATCAGCATCTCTGTATGCCACACCTGTCAGGTGCAGGGAGATAAAGGAGAGGTGCTGACTACCACAGATTTAAACAAAAATATGAAAAAAAATTGAGAGAAATAAACCTTTTTCTGCACACAGAAGAAGTTTTCAATCTTTACTTTGACTCATGAAGCACAAATGAAAGTGCAGCATTCAACTTTTTGTTGAATGTAACATATATTACTACATAACATATATTATTATGTATATGAAACTTTTACTCATCAGTGACAAGCTTAACACTTTCAGTAAAACTTTTTTTTTATCACCATCTCTCCTTTATTTTACACTTTACAGCACATCATAAATCCTCAATTTTTATAAATTTTGGCAAACTGACAAATTATGGTGAATAGAGGAGCCTATTGTTGACACACACAGCAGTTCAAGACTGAAAACAAGAATAAAAATCTCACCAGAGTTCCCGTTCTCACTTTTGTTTAACATCTTGAAGAGGCAGACGTTTCTTTTCTTCGTGTCCTGAGAGAAGGTGTGCATCAAACAGTAAAATGAAAAGGGAGGGACTGATAAATATTTAACAGGTTTGCTGCGGGATCAGCAGCCAAAGGTCACGTCTCTCTCTTTGTCTGGAGTCCATCTTGGTCATCGTTGGACCCAGGAAACGACAACCAGCAGCTCCACGGTGACACTTTGAGTTACTTTCAGTGGAATCACGGCCCAGATGAGACACGAGCTGCAACAGATGTGGACAGAAACATGCAGTTAATGACACACACTTCAGCTTTGTTCAGGAAGAATGTCACTGTCCAGAGATCAGAGATCAGTCACACGTCATGTCACTACGTCACTCATATGAGCATGCTTTGCAAGAGTGCTAGCAGCTACATATATATGTATATATATGTATATACATATATATATATACATTATATTATTTCTTGAAAAAATTTGTTCATACTGTAAGATTTAAAATAATACTTTTGAGGAAAAGCATTTGTCTCATTTTGGTACAGTAGATGTTATAATGCAGATTCTGCAGAACTGCAGTAGGTTTTCATCATTTTCTTTATGTGGGGGCCCCCAGTGATTCTCATTTTAATATTATCCTCTATAGGTTTAAATTGCTGGGGTCAACTTGAGATTTGTGATTTGAATTTGAGAGAAAAGGAATATTTTTCACTGATCTGGCCTCTTTTCCATTTAAAATGCATAAGATGCAATGTATTAAATATTAAATATATGTCCTACTTTGGAGGGTTTGAATCCCCCCCCCCCCCCCCCCCCACTATAGTTTTGAAAGATACGGCCCCCAAAAAGCTAGAAGCAGCCCTGAATGATTTTATTACGTCCCATAATCCACTCCCTGCCCTGTCAATGTCGATCAGAGATGATGCAGCTTCTTCCACACTTAGAAAGTTCAGAAATTCACCAGCCATTAGTCTAAGCTAAAACAACTGGGTATTCTGACTTTACAGTTCATAACGATCACATTTTATTGCAGGGCATGCCCATGCAAAAAAAAAATTTGTGCAGCTGTATAGTTAATAGAGCCACATTGAGTGGACTTTGGCTCCCACCTCCTCACAACCATCGTCTGTGAAGTCGTTTCAGTTATATTACCTTAAAACAGACATTTTGGCATAAACAAATAAATAAATAAATAAATAAAGTGTGCTGAATGTATCCTACTGTATGGGAGATAAGGGAGTAAAGAGTAAAAAAATATACTGCATTAAAAGTACTCTGACAAGCACAATTTCTCAACAAAAGGTTACTAACAGAGTAAATGTAACTCATTACTACCTCTGCAGTTCATGACGTGCATTTCAGCTTTCTTACATCTGAATAATCAATAGCAGCAATTTTTATTCCATCATTATCTGATAATGCATCTGTTACGTTTGAAAATTCTTCAGGTTGATGCCATGTTTATACGTCAAACTTCTGTTTCCAAAAATCAGTGAAAAAGATGAGTTTTGCAAAAAAAAAAAAATCCAGTTGGCTGACTTTCACAGCCTGCAGTCAATAGTTACATGATGATCTGTATCACACTGCCTCTCAGTGGTTCTAAGAAGAACTGTGTGGTGTTTGTATTTCACCACGAACACAGAAAGATGTCGCCATAATCACAAACATGCCACCATCAAACTGTAGAAACGGTTTCCATATTACTTCCCGCCCTCTATTCAGAATTTAACTGGTACAGCAAATGAGGATTGCACTTTATAATAACTATCAGTAATAAATGCTGAATTGATGTTTAATTAATCTTAATTAATAGTTAAATTAACTGTCTACAAACAATAAAATCATAGCTGACTGGAGAGAATAACAATTATATTCTGACATTAGAAAACTATTTTATTGTTTCAAACATAACAATTCATCTCAAACAGTGTCAATAATGGCATGACTAACAATTAGTAAACATTAGTAATTCGAATTTCATTGTTTGAAAGTTTATTTAACTATCAATTTACCATTTATAAATAATGCTTACCTTTTTATTTTATATGACACACAACGTAAAAGTAAAATAACATACATTAACACTTAATAAACACAATTTATTATCACTTCATCATGTAAACAGATCGTATCTTTGTAGATCTGTCAGGGCCTTTCCAGGTGGCTGAGTTCAACTTCTGTTATAAGTTCGATCTGCACTGGTTATGCATTCATGAGGGTCACGTTTAAAGACAAAATGTGTGTGCATGTTTGAGGAAGATTAAATCTGCAAAACAATCTGCATGTGTCAGACAAAAGGTGCAAGTCTCTTTGTCCTTTAACCTGCATGGAGCAGTTTGACAAACTATTTAACATCTTGTCATATTTTGGGCGGGACAGGGGATCTCTCGGGAGAGAAAGCAGGCCAACAGTATGTGCCACATAGAAGTGATGTTTATAATCTGATAGCTGGGAACCTTAAGATTAATTGTATGATGGCCTACATCAGTTCTCATATAACTTCTTACAGCAATTTGGGGGTTAATATCATTTATTATACTGATAGAAACAGAAGGCTTGATAAAAATGATCAGAAATCCCTCCAAAATACCACATGAGGACACTAAGACCTTGAGGAACACCCTAGAAAAAGTCATGCTGTGATTTTGTGTCAGAAACATACAACTTTTTGGAAATTTCTGCAGGAATTTACCCTTCCCAAGTCTCACCCATTTGGCGCTTGAGCAAGCTGGGTACCCGACAGAAGATTAGTCAACTGATTCTTTTCTTGTTTTTCATATGTCAGCTATTGTTAGCAACACACTATCTAGCAGGCTAACTGCCGATGTAGATTGGATACCTACTTGTTGTTTTGTTTTGGGTTTTTTTCTACCTGTCAGATGAAATGGTGCATTCCATTTACCTTTGAGGACAGAAGTCGAACCTGGGAATGACCTCACACCTGAGCTAACAGGGTTACACTAAAACAAGTTGGAAAAAAAACTTTTTTTGCTCTTGATAACATGTTACGCTGTATTTTGCTCATACAAATACCATAGTAGGGCGTCCACAGATAAAAACACTGTGTGAACACTTGCTGACCCTGATGATTGTCCAGGGAAACTTTCCATTTTCCAGCCTGAAACCGTTTCCTCCCGCATATGACCTCAGGGTTAGCAAAGTTCCTCTGATTTGCCAAGTTGGAAATCAGACTCCAGGGGGGTTTTAAGTCCAGTTACAACTGGAAACTCAACTTCCCAGTTTAAATGGAATGCACCTTATCTAGCTTGCTCAGGACCGATGTGGCAATATGTCGGGAACATCTTTTAATCATCTTCAGAATTTGTTTTGTTTGTCTTTCTTTTTAACATAAGTGAGCCTAACACATAGCATGTGAACAGGAAAGGAGAAAATTAAATGAGCTTGCTCAACTATTGAAAAAAATGAGAAGCTGCAAGTTGGATGTGTGCCTGTGGCTTTCCTTTTTTCTAAACTGACCAGTTTTGACTTCAAGAGCACCTTGCATTCACCTACTTTATACGCGTGAGCATGCGTTATATATTTTTCCTTGTTTCTCCACTGTTACTCGAGCAGACAGAGCAAAAAGAGGTGGGACTTAGGAATGGATCTTTGGTGGCGAGCACATCTGTTCTGGAAATTTCTCAGAAACTTGTTCTCAATCCACCCGGTAAAGTCTTACATTGTCTGAACGCTTCAGTTCTCTAGTTTCATGAAACTGTGATTGTCCTAGAGGTCACTGTGGGTCATTTTATACAGTGAGTTCAAGTTTCAAAAGACGGTCTCACTACAACACGATCACACATGAAAACAAGTCTCAGCTTTCCAGTCATACCCATTTGATGCAATTCCAGCACTGTTTAGAGACCCCAGTACGCAGAAATATTGAGATAGAGTAGCTGAAAATAAGAAATTCACTGTGGTTCACTCATGCTTTAAAAGTGAGCCAGTTACAGCCTCTGAAAGACCACACTGTTGGCTGTGGAGTTGAAGAGGTTAAAATATGAAGCACCCTCAATTTAGGATAAAAAAAAAAAAGTTGTGAAAATGTGCTGCTGATGCTTCTTTTTTTTTTGCATCATCAGCCACATTCACACCTTAGTGTCAAACTTGAACACCTCTCCTGTCTTTTATTTTATAACCAGCTTGTTAATCATTTGTTTTGCTGCAATGATAGTTTATTCCTTTTATAATGACAGTATACAACAGTTATAAATGTAAACAAGTAAGAATGAAAGTAGTTGGTTTTGTACTCTGAACCTTCTGAAGACATATTACACAGGATATGCCGTGATAACAATAATGATACTAAACCCAGTATTCATGTTAAATCAGGACAGGAGTATTGTTGATTGATTAACTAGTATTTTAATCTTTATTAAGCCTCCTGGTGCAACCTGAGCAATGATTAATGACTAAACATGTAGGTTCATCTGCAGTGTGCACATGCATCTTTGCCTCTGTTTTGCAAAGATTCAAGATTTCTGTCGTGTGAATATCACGCTCCAATTCTGACAGTTGATAGCTGATTCTTGACCTCGCAAACAAAAGTTACAATCTCTTTTCACGGTCCACTTACTCCAGACAACGAGGTACAGTAAGTGGAGCTTGAATGTGGATGGTTTTGTCAGATAATTTTGTTTAATATTTTATTTTAATTCAAAAAGTCTCATTTAATAAATGTTGTGAAGGAATGGATAATAACTTCGCGAGCTATGAGGCACGGGGGTATCACTGACACAAAATATGAATAATAGAAAATATGATGAGAGAATTATGTAGATTAGATCTGCAGGGCAGTCTGCAAAAAATCTAACAACAGTCACTTACAGTAGGTCACTAAATATTGTTTGTATTACCTGCTGAGCACAACACAACTATTTTCTCCTTCATATTTAATGCTGCCAACGGCTGCCGACTGTAATCATTTTATCACTTTTATTGGGTTTCAGTATTACATGTGAACTATCAGGCCAATAAAATGAGACGAAGAAAAAGTACTTACTTTTCCAGTAAACAGGTCGTGTCTGTACACCGTTGTCTGTCATGAAACACTGTTTGATCTGCTGTCATGTGTGTCATACATGTTACTGGAATATACAGGTTTATTCTCATTATGCAGCTCGCAGGGGTCACATTATAAAAGACAAAACCTGTGTTTGACATTTATTTTTTCAGAGCTTAATCTGCAAATCCATCTGTGATAACACTTTATTTGAAGGGATGTGTATAAAACTAACATGACACCTTTAATGACTATGAAGGAGTCTTTATGAGTGTTTATGACTGCTGTCATTAAAGCTGCAGTAGACGAGGGCTGCCCCCTGAAGAAGATTTGAATCATTAGTTGGAGACCCTAAAGTTGACTGAGATTCTTTTATTTGAGCATTTGTTGTTTTTTTTCCTTTGTCAGTCAACAAGTTTCAGCTCTTGTTTTTTAGCTGCATCACCTTCCACAGAGCAATGCAGCAGCATGACAGGCTGTAAGTCTCTAAATCGACACAAATCACAAAACACCACCGACAGAGGCGCTTCCTTTTGCCACTGACAGGCTCAGATTCTTATTCTGTCTGATAACATTATGGAAAGACTTGCTACAGCACATTTGGTGCTGCTGATGATAATGTCTTACACCATCAACCACATTTGATCTTCACTGTCAAACTTCAGAACACATCTCCTGTCTTTTGGTTTATAACCAGCTTTGTTAATCATTTGCTTAATAATAAATGCACTAATAAATATAATTGCAATAATAAATATCATTTTGATGGTCATTTTACAATCACAATATCACAGCAGATAAAATAAAAAAGTAATAATGAAACTAGCTTGTTGCTGTACTTTCACATTTGAAGGACCCTCTAAAGACTTGTTTCATAATTCTGCAAATATGAGAAATATAACCACAATATTCACATTAAATCAGGGGACAGTAGTTTTGTTGACTGATTAACTTTGGTGCTGATGATGCTAATGTCTTACACCATCAGCCACATTTCATCCTCAATGTTAAACTTTCCTGGTCATTTATAACAGCTTTGTTAATCATTTGCTTTCACTTTGATGGCCACTTTACAGCTATAACTATAATACAATAATTATAAGTGTAAAAAAGTCATAATGAAACTGACTGGTTGCTGTGCTTTCACATTTGAAGAGGCCTAAAGACATGCGACACAATATATGCCTCACGCATGCCACTAAGCCCCTCCCACTGAACCCACAAGTTTGAACGGCAACAGAAGGAGTCGGGTTCCCTGTGAAACTTCATGCCTCATAGGGTCCACTGTCCACTTTAGAACACCACGTCTGTCTTTTGGTTTATAACAGCTTTATTAATCATCTGCTTTGCTGCAACATCAAAGTTTATTTTCAGATGCAATGATTTGCAAAACTTGTTGGTCTATATTCAACTGAATACCATAGAAAGACCAGATATTTAATGCAATGTAAATATGACATTTAACTGATAAATGGCTTTTTTGTTTAAAAAAAACAAAAAAAACAAAGTACTCTTAAAAACACTAATTCTGAATTTCATACCTGCACCACATGTCAAAAGAAGTTGGTGCAGGAGCCTTTTGTTTTAACAACAAGCATTTAGGAACCAAAGACACTAATTGTTGAAGTTTTAAAAGAGAAATTCTGTTGTGTTCTTGATTGATATACGACTTCAGCTGGTCAGCAGTCCGAGGTCCCTGTTGTTGTATTTTGTGTGGGCGACAGCCACATCTGATATTAAACTTTAGACACCCTCTTAGTGTTAATCATTTGCTTTGGTGTAATAATAAAGTTGATTGTCATTTTACATTTATAACAGCAGTTATAATTGTAAAAAAGTAATAATGAAACTAGCTGGTTGCTGTACTTTCACATTTGCGCTGAACCACCTGGTGGAACAGTGATTCTGGTCTATTTATGTGTTATGATAGTGTGTAGAGATGCACAGGTTGACGGACCCACAAGCTGTGGGTCAACTTACTAGAAACTACTGTGGGTTTGTGCGGGTGCGCTCAGGAGCAAGTCCAAACAGGTTAAATCCTAGAATAGTTTTTCTACACAGAGCAGCCAAACAGCAGGCTGAAACACGAAGGCTACTATTCTGGTGAAATTCATTGATAAGATGTGAAAAGTGAAGAATTTGTGTCTGCTTGTGTGAGAGAGAAAGAGAGAGAGAGGGTTACTTGTTTTGCTGCTATAAATGCACAACAGGCTCACCTGTGGAGAAACGCTAAAGCTGGGATCTGAATCTGGTTTACTGTTTACTGGTTTACCATTCGGATTCTCACAATGTTCCATCTCTCATCAGGCATAATGTATAATGGGATATGTATAAACAAAACCTCTATTGTACACTTTACATTTCAAACTGCTTCAGAGGAAGCTGTGATGTCAACAGAGGAACGAGAGGCTAGAACACCACATATATACTGTTGTATGCAAAGGAGGAAATTTATCACAAGTTGCAGGATGTTCTGCAGAATTTCCCCCCTTTGAATCAGGCTTCACCATCTGGAAATGTGTTTGTCCTTTAGAAGCAAATCAGCTGACAACAAACTAACTATTAATATAATGGAGCACATTTTGGATTTAAAAAAAAAAAAAAAACACCAGTGAAAATTTGATCAGCCACCATCAGTCACATTTGATCCTCAGTGTCAAACTTCAACACCTTGCCTGTCTTTTGGTTTATAACAGCTTGGTCAAACGTTTTCCATTTTTTACAGCTTTAACAACAGTTATACATGTAAACAAGTAAGAATGAAACTAGCAGCTTGCTGTACTTTCATATTTGAATAATTCTCTGAGGATCTGTTACATAATACATTCAAAAATAATAATAATAGCTACTGTCTTTATGTTAAACCAGGAGGCAGTAGTTTGTTGATTTTAATCCTTATTAAGGTTTCTGGTGCAACATGAACCATGATTAGTAACAGCAGAAGTAGTTTCATCTGTAGTGTGCACATGGATCTTTGCTTCTGTTTGCAAAGATTCAGGATTTCTGACATGTGCTGGTATTATATTTATTTTCAAACTTAAACATCATGCTTTGCAACCAAGTTTCCACTTCTAAATACCCTGAATAACACAACAGATCATTCTTGACCTCTTTGAGAAATTCTCTTATTTAATGCACAAAACCTCATTAATAAAGAGCCTGGATCGACTGAGGTTTCTGCCTTTTCAAAGGAACTTTTTCCTTGCCACTGTTGCCTCAGTGCTTTCTCTTGGTGGGAACAACTGGGTTTATAAAGAGCATGAACTGAACTGAATTCACAGTAACTGCACAAGCTAATAGGCGCAGATGTTTTAGGAATCTGTCGCACACACACACACACACACACACACACACACACAGAATAAGAATGATAGAAAAGATAATTCATGATAGATAAAATAACATTTATTTCAACAGCTATATTTTCACACTCAAACAATATAAAAAACATAATTTTCAGGAATCTAAATAACTTTACAAAAATATACATTTATTTAAGATTTACAACATCAAGGAGTCAAAATATACTGTTCATTTATAATCATTTTGAGATAAATATTTATATAAATGTCTTCATCAAAATAATTTATGCTTGCCTCCAGTCTTATTCAGTAGTCAATAGCAGTGCAGTTTCTTCATTTTTCAAACACGCTCAGTATTTTCACATCAACATCTCTGTACATGTTACCTTTACATGTGATGTACAACATTTACATATGAAGGAGGAGACAGTTGAACATGTCACATGTCAAGTTTCCTGATCATCATCATCATTTTTTCTTTGGTAAAGTCACTCAGCAGGTTGGATTTGGTGATTCCTGCCTGGTGTCTTTGGTCTCAGTGCACCCTGAGGACACGCCCCTTCCCGTCCGCCGATGAAGCTGTGATCTTGTGTCGACACAGCGGGCAGCTGTCAAACTGCTGGATGACTCTGGAGGCGCAGCGTCTGCACAGACACCTGTGGCCGCAAGACAGAGTGACGCTGGCCTGTTTTCCCATGCACACCACACAGTCCACTACACTGTTGTCATCTGTGATCGAAACAAAGAGAGAACTCCAATCAGAGAGCGTCACAAACACTCCTACACCTGATTTCACTGATAGTATTTGGCTGCCAGGACTTGTCCTGGATTCTGTCTTACCTGCTGAGACGTCCAGGTCGAGACAGGAGATGCAGTCATCACTGTATCCGTCAAGAAACAAACTGCAGCGGTTGTCAACCGCAGGTGAGGTGAGGCGCTCAGGTGCAGGACAGGAGCGTCTGGTGTAAAGAAGCTCTTTTTTCTCTGAGCCTGCAGCAAAGAGTGGAAAAAAGTTAAAGGTCGGTTCATCCCATGATCAAAAAAACATTTTCCCTATTACCTGTAGTGCTGTTTATTCATCTAGACTGTTTTGATGTGAATTGCAAAGTTTTGGAGATATCAGCCACAGAGCTCTCTGAATATAGTGGGACTAGACGGCACTCAAATGTGGTGCTCAAAATGTCTGGGAAAAAAAGCTCAGCAGCAATATCTCTTTCCAGAAATCATGACCAGGTGAAGATAATCCACAGACCTTGTTGTGGGCATTTTCATCCAGAAACTACTTTCTTTTCACTGGAAAGAAAGTAGTTCCTGCATGAGTAGTAGATTCTACCGTAGAAAGAAGAAACCACAAGCTGAGGTCAATCATCATTCATTATATTGAAGAGAAGGCAAACATCTCTGTGGCTCATGTCTCCAAACCTCAACATCAAAACAATCTAGACAGATAAACAGCATTTTAAGTATGATGAATAACAACAGGAAAAACAGGTAGTACAGTAAACAACACATCATTATTTACAAGTAAACTGACCCAGGAGGAAAATGGAGCACGTCTGTCCGTAGACGTCTATCATGGCCCACAGCGGCCGGCTCAGATCTACTCCCTCCAGCAGCTTGTGCCTCCTGTTGTTGCATGTGACGTAAATGTTGCCTTTTTTAGAAACCCAGAATTCCAGCTCTGAACCTGCTTGGCAGTAGGATTCATGCACAGGAGCGGCCCAGTGTCCAGGTGTGTCAGTGAGGTTGGGGATGGCCATGATGGGCAGAGGCAGACGTCTGTCTTCGGGCGACACGTTGGTGAAGCCCAGGCGCAGAGCTCCGTGCCATCTGGACAAATCTTTCTCCACCCTCAGACGAATCATCTCCTGGATCTTCACCGGGCGGCTGCTGAACACCAGGCCATTCTTGAACGTGTCCCCCTTCCTCTCTGCGAGGCGACACTCCTCACTCAGGCGGACCTTGTCTCCCACAGCCTGACGGTGGAAGGTCAGAGGGCCGAGGCAGGACAGGCCGCACCTGTGTGCCACCTCTGACTCAACAACTGCAAGGAAACAATGACATGGTTATGATTCTTGATGTGCATGTGTGCATAAAATTAATTCTTTTCTGGTACAAACATGCAGATTACATCTGCACAGTAATGTGCTCACGTTACAGACAACAACAACAACAACCTCTTCAACGTGAGTGCAGTGTAGTAAACAAAAACTTGTTCTGCAAATATGTGCAGATATCGGGCCAAATTTTGAATGATAAGAAGTGAATAATAACACCACCAAAATATATCTGCAACTAACACAAATTTTCATTGTTGAGTAATCTGTTAATTATTTTCTCAAATAATCAATTAATTAATCCTGTCACAATCTTGTCGGTTGAAAAAAAGGTCCACTCAGGTTTGTCCTCCACGTGCTTGGACCTATTTTTCCTCAGAAACCAGGAAGAGACTCTACAATATTCACATGTAAGAAGCTAGAATCAGAGAATTTGGACTGGATTTTTTTTTTTTAATTACTCAAAACAATTACTCATTTATCAAAATAGTTGGTGAGTAGTTTCATAATCTTTTAATAATCAATTATTTGTTTAATTGTTGCACCAAATTGCATGTGTGATGAGTTTGACAATGCATTGAAAAAAAAAATTTAAATGACATGTAATAAAAAGCTTAAGTTATTGTGAATAAGCGGCATCACTTCACAAAACAACCTAATTTCTTAGAACTCCTTATCTTGATTCTCAAGGTTACATTATGACCACAGTCTTTATTTTAAGTGGATGTGAAGTTAATCTTTTACTTTACTACAACAATAAATTTCATTATCATTCAGATTACAAGTCCAACAGCAGATAAAACTGTAAACAAGTAATACTGAAAGCAGCAGACACATGTGTTTTCACTTTTGAGGATCAGGTGCAGGTTTGGCCCAAGATGCAAGATGAATAATTAACATTAACACTCATAATCTAATCATGACTTTTGTTAAGCTGTCAACAGACGAGTTGCAGTAAATGATGTTTGTGTTGCAGTTTGTTTGTATGAAAAGTGTTATTTAGAGAAAGTCTGATTCATTGAGTCACTGACAAGTTGTTAATTTTTTGTAAACTGTAGCATCACTATAATTTGTATGTTATCAGTCCTTTATTTTACTGCATGATCATAAATATGTAATTCCTCTTATTCATTTCAAGTCTTCCTCCTCGTTTACTGTCACTTGTTTTACAGCAGTTAGAGGTGATAAGAACAGGCCTGGGCTCGAACAACTGGCTTCTGTTTCCTACAGTATCTCAACTATCACTGTTCTCATTATCACCATCATATCATTATCATCTTTGTCAAAACTCAGATTTTTAACAATGATGATAATAACTACCCAGGTAAAAAAAAAAAAAAAAAAAAAAGTGGCATATATTAGTGTACTGGAAATATAATTTAAGAATTTAAAAAGTTATTACAAGTATAACTGTACTTTTTATGCTTAATTTAAAGTATATTTAAAGTTTACTTCAAAATGAATGTCATTAAGTTCAACTCCAATGTACAAAAATGACTAATTCTGCAATAATTAAAATGGTATTTAAGTGTTAACTTTACTGTACTTTACTGTACTACTAATATATACTAAATTGCAAATACTACTAATTATTCTCTTAGTAATTCATTATTAGTAAAATGTACTTTAATTCACTTCATTAGAAGTGTATTTGAGTATGCTTACAAAAAGTGCAATTAATATAACTTTACTTAAAACTGTACTTTGGTGTACTTTGAAAAAGTAGCACATACAAAGTAAACTTTGATTTCATTAATCAAACATGTCCATTAGTACATACAGTCATATACTATAACTGTTCCTGAAGTTGTTCCACTTTAGACACACTAAAGACACTTCAAATCATGCTTTTCTACAATTAGTAGTATAAGGATGAAGAGTCTGATTGCAAGTACACCCAAATGTGCCAAAATGTTATATCCTTAGATGTTTTCATGATTTACATGTCTGAATATTTTTAAAAAAATGAATTATAATAACTATTTTATACAAAAGTTTATCTTTGTTTTAAAATCTTATCTTTAATTGTCAACATTGACAGCTAAAGAATCAAGTGTCTACTAAAATGTAAAAAATAGTTATTTACTTACAAACTGTGATGAACAGAGGACATTATTGTTAACATTTAAAGCATCATATTAAATTGAAAATCAAGTTCAGGACTGAAGACAAGAAAAAAGATCTCACCAGAGTTCCTGTTCTCGTTCTCCTTCACCATGTCGAAGAGGCAGACAGTTATTTTCTTTTCTTCGTGTCTTGAGAGAAGATGTGCTCACGTCTGTATCTTGGTTCAGTTGTGATGAAACAGGGGGTTTGCCAGCCTTTAAAACGTAGAGTAGAGCAGCACGTGTGGTTTCAAAACATTCCCTGCATCACATGGGAAAGTGAAGGGGGAGGGACTGAGGGAGGAACCAAACATAGGAAATTTACCCAAACCTCTGGCACAGGCACAGCGTGCTGACCTTTTTTTTTTTTTTCTTCTTTTAGTGCAATTCCTGATTGTCTGTGTGGCTTCTTTTAAATCAGCCACCTGTAGAGAAAGAATAAAACCACAAAGTGAGGTTCTGGATTTTAGCTGTGGTTTTGTGTGTGAATGGTTTCACTTTCATTATTTATCATCATTTTGTTATTGAGCTTAATGTTGACAGGACACAAAAAGGTCATGTGAAACAGGTGCGTGCACAGATTGACCCCATGTTGTGCTTAAGCACCTGCCCTTTTGGCCCCTGTAACTACATAAATGCCCTTTTTGCAAGACATTTTTTTCTCATTTCTTTTTCTAAATTGATATTTTATTTTTTAAGTTTGGCTCAGTCATCGTTTCTCAGTTTAAAGCTTGTTTTAATGTCCAACATGTGCACTAGAGTGAATTTTCTAGTGAGTAAAAAATGTGCTACTGCATGTAATAATGATGATTTTATTTATAAAGCACATTTCAGGGTTCTCAAAGACACTTTACATTGGTTAAACATACAGCGTTAAAAGCAATATTGAAGAGGTGCCTTTTGAGCATTGATTTGAATGTATGTAACTTTATTTAATTATTTGTTTCTATAAATTATGAGTGGAGTGGTCCTCAAACTGTTTGTACACATCACTGATGCAAATATGCGTTTATGTAAATTTCTGTGCACAAAAGGAATCCAAAAAATGCCATATAGCAATTGTAGTATATTTGAGAGAATAATAAAGAGTTTGCTGGTCTTTCTTATGTCTTAAGCCCAGGTGTAAATCATGTGATGTTGCTTAAATTTTATGTTGAAGATATTAAGTTGTAGTTTCTACCTGTGTGTTACCTTTTAATGTGCATTTAACTGCACTTGCTTGTGTTTACTGTAAAGTGTGATGCTTACTACCAACTTGTTTTTCCCTCTGTGTTTACAGGGACAAGATTTTGTTCTTCAAACCTTAAGTAAACCTAATATTTATAGTCCTTACTCTGATATTGGCATTTTATAAAGACCTGATTACAATGTTGCAGTATACTTGTCATGTTACAGTAACTGCAGTATGGCTTCCTTTTAGAAAAACTACAGAAAAGTCACCTGATTCAAAACTTTATGGAAAAATACCACCAACACACCAGATATCTTCCCTGAACGGCTCAGTGGATTCAAGGACAACCTCAGACATATTTGAGCGATGACACCATGTAAACGTCCAACTTTCAAAATTTCCTGATTTGTTGTTGGTTAATTATTCACAGGAGCTCTGTCGCCCTCTAAAGGGCCTTCTCATTTTCCTCAGTCCTGTTTGTTGTCAGTCCTGATCATGTGACAGGATGCAGCCATGAATGGAAATCCAAGATGACATCACCGCTCTTGGAAAGTTACTAGTCTTTCTCTCCTTATGACTAAAAATCACACCTTTTCCTGAGAAATACCTCCATCCTATCGACTTGTTATATCCTGCAAGTCCCCTAGAGCATATGTTACAACCTTATATAAAGAATCCTTTGTCTTTTATATCCATTTGATGGAAAATTATATCCTGTAGATCAAATGTTTGACTTCAGGCACGCATTTCTCCTGTTTTCATTAGAAAGATATATTCTATTAACATCCTGCAGTTAAAATATGTATATTTGAAAATGATAAAAACTCATTCTAAGGCATCATAAAACAAATGTATTATGGCTAATATGGTAGAAAATACAATGAAATGAGTTCAATAAAATCTTAGCTTCTCTCCTCACATGGAGCAGGTTTTTGTCTGCCGGATTTATGAGTGCTAAAGGAGTCATAGCTTCTAACTGGAGGTTTATTAAAGGGACAGTTCACCCCAAAATGAAAAGAGAACACATCTTCCTCTAGCTATTTATTTATCTGGATAGTTTGGGTGTTTTGGTGC
This sequence comes from Lutjanus erythropterus, assembly GCF_056507025.1. Taxonomy (NCBI): domain Eukaryota; kingdom Metazoa; phylum Chordata; class Actinopteri; order Lutjaniformes; family Lutjanidae; genus Lutjanus; species Lutjanus erythropterus. The sequence continues at coordinate 6,477,023 of NC_139326.1, forward strand.
TGGTAATTGGGTCATGGTTTTTGGAAAGAGACAATGGTTTTGAATTTTTCAAATGTTTTTTGGGGCTTTTGGCGCCTCAAGCTGGGACCTATTTAGTTCCACTGAAAGAAGGCAAAAATCTCTGTGGTAGATCTCTCCAAAACTCAGAAACTAGATGGATAAACAGCACTACAGCTAAGACAAAAAATAGCCTGTGTATTTTTGATTTTTGGGCGAACCATCCCTTTAGCAATACAAACAAGAAAATGTGGCTACAAACCCTTTTTCAAAAATTAAATGTTATTATGCATAGTCTGGTGAATAGTTATTTATTTTGTTTGTTACATATGTGTATCATATACTTATGCAATAGTATATATCTGTAAGGGCAAAAATATGCATGTATAGTATATGTATGCATGTTGTGTATGTATATGAATCACTACTATATGAGAAGTATTATGTGTCTGTAACCTGAGATGAGCATTTATTCCAGGACATTAATATAAACATCTACATTAATAGATCATGCAGTTAATCTATTAGTAACTTTATTTTTTTTTTCTGTAAGTGGCCAAGTATGCGTACAGACTTATGAAACAACTTTTCCCGGAGCTATGACACCCAAGTTTAACCAGTCGTATAACTGGACTAATAATTGTTACAGGGCTGTTGTGTAGTAAAACGAAACTAAAGTCCAGGCAACACACGCCATACATGAGTGCAACGTTCCTAATTACACATTATAATGGGTTAGAGATATGTTGTTTTTCCAGCAAACTTGTTCTTGTTTGCTGGGACCTGAGAACCTTGTTTCATTCCGTTCTGTTTAACATGTTCTGGGATGACAATAAAGCATCCTTATCCTTATGCTTATCTTTATTAGGGAAAATGACTCACAAACAAGAGAGAAAAGACTTTAGATGATGGGAAACTGTAACGACATTACCATGTATTCTTGTTACTGAATAGCTGACCACTCCCATGTACACTTAACTGTGCAAATACACACGCTTGTTTTGTATTTGACGCTTTAATTATGCATGCATGGTGCAAGTATGTCTGTGGTGTGCAAGTGTCCACAACAGATATCAGAGTTGCTATTTGCAATGATTGCTTTGCATCAGTTGTGAGAGGAGGAGCCAAATCACATTTCCTAAACACTACAAATATAATAACCCATTAGACAAAATTCAAAATGGCAGAAAATCGATCAAGATGTAAATAAGCATGGCTTATACTGATGGACTCGTCTGAAGCCACAAAGTCCAGAATTTTGTTTCTGAGCCTTATGGATCAAAAGTTACAGGTAAAAAAAAATATTTATTATTATAGCACCACCATCCAGTCAAATTGCAAAAATCAAAATCAACACTGTGCTCCCTTGGGTGCTCAGGAATAGATCTGCCAAGTGTGAAGTCAATCAGACTAAAGATTGTCGAGGAAATCAAAGAATATAAAGACTGAGATCCCTTGCTTTATAGTTAGATATCTTTTTGACAGCTTCTTTATGTTTTCTGAATAGTTTTCTAACACATTGGAGTAAAAAACATTATTTAAAAATAAGTAATAAGATATATGTGCAGTATCACACTGTCATGACTGACTTAAATCACATGAACTGATGCATAAATATAGATTTTCTTTTTTTGACAATTCAACTTTTTTTTTTTTCATGGAAATTGCATTAAAGCAGGAGACAGATCAACCTTTCTTCTTCTCCTCCTCCTCCTCCTCCTCTGTGTGCTCCAGGCTCAGCTGCCCCCGCTCCACCACACTTGGTCAGACATGGCAGGCCATCAAAAAATCAACTTGTTCCCACTCCACCTGTTCAAAACACTATTAATCTGCAGCCTTCCAATAAAAGGCTTGGCTTTCAGCGAGGAGCCAATAGCGCGGCATCAAAGCTGTGAGACCCAGGCCAATCCCTGGCTGCATTCTAATGTGGCCTATCTTTATCAAGGTGCCACTCCATTTCCAGATACAGATACCGCTTATTTATGATATCTGAGGGGAGAGCCGGCAGGAGGCTTGTGTCTTTAGGAGACCACTGAAAATCTGTGTCCAGGGGGCTTCAGATATGGGATTATCACAGAACACACTGTGGCTGAGAAGAGGTGAAGGGCGAGAGTGAAAGGTTTATCTTTCTGATGTGGTAGCAACTTTGGCAAACACCAGGGACTTTGTTAAAATAGCTATTAGTGATCTTAAGTATCTGACTATCTGGGGACGGTGGGTGTGAGACCTCCTCGTGGGCCCTCAGGTCTTTTCCTGCCTGGATCTTATTGGATGTGTCACTGAGACCTGGAGTTACAGTCCTCCCCATGGATCCCAACATCCAGGGGTCTTTCCTGTTCAACAACAGCCTGAACCAGTTCCCCTCGGACCTCAAGGCCCCGGTGTGCCAGTACTCAGTCCCCAACTCCTTCTACAAGCTCAACCCGGGCCTCAACAGCCAGCTGCAGGCGGGGACGCCGCACGGCATCAGCGACATCCTGAGCCGCTCCATGGTGGGGATGGGCTCCACGGGCACCACCACCCTGCTGTCCGGATACTCCACCATGGGCGGGTTCGGACCCTCGGTCACCAGCACGTCCGTGTACTATAACCGAGACTACAACTCCAACCTGGGCGGCTTCTCCAAGCCCGGTGCCGCTGAGTGCCCCATGAAGGGTCGCAGCGTGAGCTGCTGGGCGGAGAGCGGCTGTGACTGGAGAGGAGGGAGGCAGCAGTGCACCAACAGTGAGTTGAAACACTGCAGACTGGACAGATCAGGACTTCCCTGTGTCTTTCTCCGAGGAGCAGACAGTTACTGATACCAGAATGTCCTCTTGTGTTTACCAAAAAAATCTATAACAAGAAAAATATAGAAATATACAGATTTGACCAAGACCTTTAGTTTGTAATGTTCTGAAAAAGTAATATTTTAAATATTTAAAGGGGCAGGCCACCCCAAAATAAAAATACAGATTTTTTTCTCTTACCTTTAGTGCTATTTATCTTGGTGTTTTAATTCTAAAGAAAAATAGTTCATACATGAAACAGCTCACAACAAGGTGTGTCAATTATTTTGAGCAATCAGCTCATGTTTTCTGGAAAAAGACGTTGGTGTTAAATGCATTTTGATTTTATTAATTAATTAATTTATTTATTTACTTATTGACATTTTGAGAACCACAAGCCAAGTGCCATGTAGTTCCATTATATCAGAGAGAAGGCAGACATTTCTACGGCCAATTACTCTAAAACTTTGCAACACACTCTATAACTATCTTGATGGTTAAATGGCAGGAAAAATATGTCATCTTTGATTTTGGGTTGAATTGTCCCTTTAAGACTTTGTGTCTGTCTTTGAGGACTGGATAGTTAATGATCCAGAATGTCCTCTTCTCTTTACTAAAACAGACAAATACAGTCCAACCAAAAAAGATACAGAAATATATTTACAGTAACTTTAAAAGCACAAGTGGCAAAACCTTAGTTTTTATTGTGCTGAAACCTGCTTAAATTATCCAAAATATTACTCAAAATGGTATAATATCTTAAATGTTTAAAGGGACAGTTCACCCCAGAATTAAAAGTACATATATTTCCTCTTACCTGTAATGTTATTTATCCATCTATATAGGTGTTTTTATTTCTGCCATAGAAAGAAAATAGTTCCTACATGAAACTGAAACGGGTCATGATTTCTGGATATTGCTGTTGAGTTTTTCAAATGTATTTTTTGGCATAAGCTAAGTGCCATTTTGTTTCATTGTGTTTGAGAGAAGGCAGACATCTCTACGTCCGATATGTCCAAAACTCTACACCTCACACCAAAACAATGTAGATGGATAAACAGCACTGCATGCCAGGGATTGGGATTTTTTGGGGGATTTTTATGTTATTTTGTGGTGTAAGTCAATGTATATCATCTAAGACTGAGTACTAATTTTTATTTATTATTTTTTAAATTGAGCAATTGAACAGACATGTTGACTCCATCAGGTGGAATATCTGATCGAATTAGCCATTTTATTTCTTTTTAAAAGTGGCTAAGTGTTTTCTTATTGCTGATCAAACTACACATTTTTAACCTATAATTACAGGTGTCGATGAGTAGATGTGGCATTTTAAATGTTCCAGTTACATAATATGTGGATGACACTGCTCATTAAATTAGGTACAATATTCAATCTTTACTCAAAAAAATGAGTAACAAACAGTTTCTGATTATTGACAGATCATTGACAAATAGTCCCAAATAAGGTTGTCAAAAGTGTAGATTATGTCACAAGGATAGATATGTCAGTACTTTTTCAATAATTAAAACAAAACAATTTCCATTAATTATAGCATCGAAAGTACTGAAGCCATTAAAAAAAAAACGATCAAAGTGCTCATTCAAATCCTCAGTTGACTTCAGTCTTTATTTTCCTGCTTGAAATTTAGTTTGCAGCAAAACCAGACAGTGTAGAGTGATTTTTCTATATGAGCACTGTGTGCAGGTTGGACAAAAAGAGAAAAATCATCCTATTTTATATATCTAGGACTCTTTTGTTTTTGATGTGGTATCAAAAGTATCAAGTATTGTTTTTTTTAACACTCGTATGGTACAAACTATTTGCATGAAGTATTTCAGTGGGTTGATCTAAAACCTCTGCAGTGTTTTACTTTCTGTTGATTATTTTTTCTCCTAAATATTTTCAGGTAGTGGTCCTCTGGGCGAGATGTCAGGCAGGAAGAAACACACCAGACCAACATTCAGCGGACATCAGATATTCGCTCTGGAGAAAACATTCGAGCAGACAAAGTACCTGGCCGGGCCTGAGAGGGCGAGACTGGCTTATTCTCTCGGCATGACTGAGTCACAAGTCAAGGTAAAGAAAAAGGCACGGTTACATCAAAATGATGCTTTAATGTGAGGTGGCTAGCAACTTTTTTCTTTTTTAACGAATTATTATAAATTATTCCTTCTTTAACTCAAAGATGCAGTGGTCATTTTTTGTTAGATTTTTGTTTTTTAGTCTTTCCTTTTTTTCAATTTTGCTTGTCTTTTGGTTTTAGTATTATTTTATTCTACAGTCATTAATCTTATATAAACTAACTGTGTAACCCATTATTTCTAGACATTATCAGATGGATGAAGGTGGGGAAAGACTGGAAGATACAGAATGATATGTGACTTGTACCTCCTTTTATTGTGTTGTTATGCAAACATTTTTCAGCATTTTCTGGACCAAACAACTAACGGATTAATTGATCATACCAGCCGACTGCTGTATCAGTCTGGCTCTACTCTACAAAGGTTTTCTGTTGCTCTTTTCTTGCTGTATTTTAGAGTGTCATGTGTATTGTTTGATTAAAAAATGTCCAGGTTGTCTTATTTTAGTCTCTCAAATGTGGACATTTTCTGGTTTATTTAATGCTCTATGACAGTAAACTGAAAATCTACATTTGACGACGTCAGCTCGGGCTTCGGGAAAGACTGATCAATGTTTCTCACCATTTTTTGGGCCAAACCACTAATCGATTAATCAAGTAAATAATCAACATATTAACCAACAATTTGCAGCCCTATATGAAATATACATAAAGTGCAGCCTATAAAACTATAAAATAAAATAAAAAGAATCTGCATTATATTCTGTACAAAAAACACTGAACATCTTTTTTGTTTTATTTTATGGTTTTGCGTGCACCTGAAGTCAGTTGTAACTTGTTTTGAAATGTGTGATAGAAGTGAACTTAATTAATTACAAACTTTACATTCTACTCACTGTAAACCTGCATGGAAAAATGCAAACACAGGCTTGTTTAATCTAATTTCAAGAAGAATCCTGGACAGTCTTCTCGCTGATAGTTTTGTTATTTTATGTAGGTCATAAATTTTACTGTTTATGCAATCCATCCCATCTCTCCTAAAGTAGGAGTGGTTTATGGTTTGTTTATGAATCATTTCAACATTTCAGCGATTGCATGATGGAAGAGGTTTCAGCTGTTTAATGTTGCAGAAACTCTTTCGAAAGTCAACAAAACTTTAATCTTTAAATCTGAAAATCTTCTGCAGCCCACCCAAACCTTTAATCACAGCTCTGATCAACACTAAGACTAATCCTAGACTAATGACTAGATATAAGACACTCAGGTGTCTCAGGTGTGAGTCACCAAATACGCCAGTTAAACTAGGTCAGAAAAATAAAGAATACCACGTTCCATGGTTTTATTTTACTAGTATTGATTACTTTTTTAAAATGACAATTTTATGACCTCTCAAGGCCGACCTATGTTTGTTTATCAAAGAACATGAACAACATTTTACATGAAATATGTTGAAATCTATATGATCTAGGATAAAGTGGGTGAATATTTCAACTTAAAATGTTTCCTTCATCTATGATAGCATATCATGGTCATTTTATGATTTATTACAGTAAATATATTACAGATTTATCCTTTACTTGACCCCTGGCCTCTTATAATTAAGTGTCAGGTGAAGTATCCCTGCAGCAGACTAACACCACCCTCTGTTATGTCCAGGTGTGGTTTCAGAACAGACGCACCAAGTGGAGGAAGAAGAGCGCCTCAGAGCCGAGCTCCACGCAGGCCAGCCACGCGGGGCAGGGCGGGGAGGCCTCTGAGAACGAGGTGGAGGACGAGGAGTACAACAAGCCTCTGGACCCCGACTCTGACGACGACAAGATCCGACTGCTGCTGCGCAAACACCGCAGAGCTTTCTCTGTCCTGCGCCTCGGGCCGCACCACGTCTGACTGACACAAACACACGCTTCTGTGCAGAGCTGCATGTTGTAATAAAAGTTTTGAATACAAAGTTTAATGAATGGGCATTTAAGCATGTTCACATTCAGAAGAGGTCATCTGTGGTCACACAACAGAAGAGCATCACGCGGGTCAAAACAGGCTGTAAAAATGAAGCTAAAAAGACGTTTACTTTTGTAAGTTACTGTAAGAAATTATCTCGGGCTTGTTTAATGTTACACTGGTATGTGGGGGACTTTGTAAAAACATTAAAAATGACATAAAAACTGCATGATGCTGTTGGTAATACTAATAAATAAAAAAGAGAGTAACCTGAAGTTATTCATGTGTTCCCTTTTTGAACAGTTTGTGCTGATTTTGTTTATTTGAATTTCAAAATTAAACTATTATGAAAACCATCTGATAGCAACATTATTTAATGAATACTGAACTGCCACACGGTTAAATAACTTCATGAAACTCTCATTATCCATCATGAAACCCAATATATTCACAAGGTAAGAAGAAAAAGAGAGAATTAGCTTTTAAATAATTGCATCTTCATGTTACACTGTGAAAATATTGTTTTAATTTTAAATCAGTGTTCAAGTTGTCTTAAATTTTTAAGTTTGATTAGTCGACCCCAACTGCTGGTGAACCACAGTCCTACAAACTCTGAAATACAGTGTTTACAAGACAAAAATAGATTTTTATTTATATGAAATCAGTGCAGAGAAAGACGTGTTCAAGTGTGTTAAAAGGTAAAAGAAACATTTATAGTGAAACACTCCATAATAAATACATTTTTGTGACTCATTCCTGCTTTAAAATGAGAGATCAAACTTAAACATTCATTATTTATCAAGCAGCAGCTCAAGCTCTGGTCGTGTGTTTTCTGCCAAGTGACAGTTAAAAGGCAAAAAAGGCACAAAGGCTGCAGAGAAGAGCCGGAGGTCAAAGGTCCAATCTTGTGTGATTTACTCGTGTGGTTGGTCTTAATTGAAGACAATGACCCCCACAGCCCACTTCAACATGAAATCAATACCAACAGGCCAACTCGTTCACCAGTCAGCCTCGGTGAGCTCGGACTCCATCTGGTTCAGGCGGCAGCAGCTGACATCAGGCCGGATGATGCTGTCAGACAGAGGCCGAGGAACGCTGCTCAGACATGTCGGCTCTGATTACTCACATCAAACCAATACAAGTGTGCCGTCAGTGCACTTCTACTAATGTTAGTGTCATTCATTGCTAATGTCCCGAGTCTGTCTTGAAGCTATGATATTTAACAATGATTCAAGCATTATAATCATTATGATTTATTATGTGTAATACACATTTAACAATAAACTTCTGTAAGAAACCACCGTCATAGCAAAATAGTAGTAATTTTTTTTTTTCTTATAACCTTATTGGCTTATGTAATTAAGGTAAACTGAAATTAAATAAAAAAAAACAGATTATTATTCTATTAGGAAAGTTACAGGTTACGTCATGGTGTTAGCTGGAGCTGGAGGCGAAATGAAGAAAAAACTGGACCAGGCGTCATTAAGGGGAAAGACATTACAACTGGTTTTGCATGTGAGGACAACAACTTATACACGCTTGTCAACCTTTTTTTATTCATATCCTTAACTCAAACATATGTTTTAAGTTGGTTCAAACTGAAATTAAATCCTATTTTGTGTCTCTTGAATTTGTAACAATCGACAGCACGTCAGTAGCCAGTATTCACTCAGACAGCAATTCATTTATATTTTTAAAAAGTAACAATCAAAACAGAAACAGAAAACAGTCAATATTAACAAACTGATCAACGCAGTCATGAAAAATTGGAACGGCAAAATAAAGCACCTGTAAGATATGACAGAAAATATACCTCAAGCATGTGTGTGTACCCGAGTCTGTAGGATTAAGGTAAAAAAAAAAATCTGAATTTATCTGAGTCAAAGCTTGAATCAACACAAAAATGAAATGCAATAAAGGTTAGAATCAGTCTCTTGATTTGTTGGCCCTTGAAGACTTTCAGTCTGAACAAAATGTCCTGAACAGCCAGCCAATTCCAGCTTTAGAGGGCACGCTTAATACCTCCTCTGTTTCAGATGTCATTTTTCTTCTTCTGCCACAAAAATAAGCGCAGCTTCACACCACGGCTGAATTCTATAACTACAGAAACTGAATGCATAACACAGACATCCATGTACTAAAATATACACCTGGGGTTAAGTTAGTGAAGGCTCCATGTCCAGTTTGCATGACTGGTCAATAACACTTTACTGGAAGGGGTGTGCATAAGACCATTTATGTGTATAACATGTCATAACCATGACATGTTATACACACACTTCCACACATGACAGTATAATTGAATGTTTAGTTTGACAATTAGGCCTGCTATGGCATGTTAATGACAGGTTATGTTGTCTTGATTAATGTTTAAAGTTGTCATCACAAAGACATTGTCTTGATTTATGTGAAGTTGTTACAAGACACCTTTATGGTCATGATAGGTATCATGTCTTTCTTATGCAGTCTTAGGCCTCCTATGGCATGTTTATAACAGGTTATGTTGTCTTGACTTGTGTCAAGTTGTTATAAGAGAGACATGTCAAACAATTTCAGCAAGGCATTAAAAATTAAATAATTGACAAAATGACATTTACTGATAATCACAATCATTCATAAAGACTACTTCATGATCATGTCATGGTTATGATGGTGTCATGCCAGTCTTATGCACACCCCTTCCAATAAAGTGGAGCACATTTCTTCAAAACAGAAGTCATCATTGCTGTGACTTCTTCATGTTAATTAACTGAAAGAGAATGTAAAAGTAGTTCCTGTTGGTAGTTTCTATTCTGTTTATTCCCTGTAGGTTTCTCCAGTCGAGATCCACGTCTCTTTTCTTGGAAACAGATAAAGCCTCACTGGCAGCGGCGACAGCAGCAGGTTTGTCAACTTCGTGAGGGAAATAAGATGCACAACCACGTCTTTCAAGTACAGCAGTATTTCCTCGAACAGGTGTGACTCAAATGAATTGTTATGTGATGACTGTGATTGTTCCCAGAAGCCAAAGCTGTCGGCCTCAAAATCCCAAACATGTTGCAAATAGACTCCATATATTCAGTCCTGCTGGTGAATCAATAACACTGCAACATATGTACGAGGGTAATATTTTATTTACAAAAGTGAAATATCACAATGATGTAGTGTTTGACCAGAGTTAATCTAAAGGTAATACTGGCCTCATAATGAACTCCACTCCCATGACTGGTCAACAGTGAACCGCTAAAAGTTTACTAACTGTTCTTAATCTACACAGACATTTGCATGACTGACTCTTAACTTAATCTTGTTATGTCGAGGCTTCAGTACCACTGTATAAACAAGACTGATGGTCCAAACGAATATCTGTGGATTTATGCATGAAAAGTATTTTTGCATCAATATAGGCCACCAAGACTATCATGGCCAGACAAAATGGAAAATAATGAAACAGAGGAAGATTTTTTTTTTTCAATGTGCACTGCAAGAATAAAATATGCATGTTATTTTTTTGTTTAGTTTTCTTTTTTACTTTTAAGAATAAAGTTGAAAAATTGATTTAAAATAGTTGAAATATCTAGAATAAAGTTGAAATACCACTTTAATACCATTTACTTGATATTTCAACTTTACTCCCACCATTTCGACTTTATTTTCAAAATGTAAAATAATAATAATAATATGGTCAAAACATTTAGAAAGTCAGAATATTAGAATAAAGTTGAGATACCAGTTCAACACTCTTAATTTTCAATTCATTCTCAAAATGCAAAATAATAATAGTAAAGTTAAAATGTTAGGAAAAAGTTGAAATGTCTAGAATTATGAGATTAGATTACTAGATTATTAGCAACATTTTTCAACTTTATTCTAGACATCTGGACTTTTTCTCAACATTTTGACATTATTATTATTATTATTATTATTAGCGTGAGATGGGCTGTAGAATCAGAGCAGTGGGAGCAGTATTGCGTTCGCTTTACTGCACCATTGTGACAAAAAGAAAGCTGAGCCAGAAGGCAAAGCTCTGGATCTACTGGTCAGTCATCGTTCATACCCTCAGCTGTGGTAAAGAGAAAGAACAAGATTGAGGATACAACCGGACGAAATGTTTTTTTCTCAGGAGGGTGGCTGGCATCCTCCTTAGGGTTAAGGTGAGAAGTTCTGTCATCTGTGAGGGACTCAGGGAAAGGAGCCAGCTGAGGTGGTTCGAGCATCTCGTAAGGTAGCCGCCAGGTCGCCTCCCTACGGAGGTGTTCCAGGCACGTCCAGCAGGGAGGAGGCCACGGGGCAGACCGAGGACTATCTACCCTGGCCTTCGAACACCTCGGGATCCCCCAGTCAGAGCTGGTTAATGTGGCTGAGATTAGGTCAAGTCTGGGGTCCCCTGCTGGTCCCCCTGCCTCCACAACCCGATTTCGAACAAGCAGTTGCAGATGGATGGATGGATATTATTATTATTTTGCATTTTGAGAAAAAAGTCACAAATTTTGAGACAGAAGTCGGAATATCTAGAAAAAAGTTGAAGTTTTTAATTTTTAAAAGTCAAAGAAAAAAATGTTCCTCCTTCCTTCATTTCTTCCCCTTATGTCTGGCCCCAATAGTCTTCTGTACCAAGCTGTACAAGACACAAGAAATTCACAAAACACTCACCCCCACCATCAAGGCTAACTGATTGTAACTAATGGATGGACGGATGGAAGTAACAAACCACAAACATATTTTAAATTCTTTCAGTTAGTCATTATTAAAGCCAGATCAAAAAACAAATCTAATCAATGATTCACACATCAAAAATATATTACAGAACTGGTGCTACAGTATGAGACTATGAACCAACGAAACAAAATAAGACAAAAATCAAAGAAACAGAAAGCAAACAGTGCCGTCTGTGTTGTGTGTGGTGGCTGCACACACATGTATACATACCATATATACACAGGAATTTGTGAAGCTCAAGTGATGGAAACATCCACACTTAACTGCAGTGAGAAGTAAACACGTGAGGCCTAAAGTATAATTCTTTTGGCAATGAAATAAGGTCGATGCCAACCGGAGCCGGGTGGAAGAGACGTCTGTGCAGACAAACTGTCCAGAAAACTTTCTCTGAGTGAGGAAATCAAAAACTGAGAACTGCTGAGTTGTAACGTGGAATAAAGCACTTGGTAGTAAAACAGTAAAAGAATGCTATTTTAAATTCAACAGGGTGAAACGCTCTGCTGCTGCCGTGTTATATGAGTTTATTCAGCTCCTACCACAGCAGACATCCAAAGACAAAAACGCTGCCGTGGTTTGTTATTGTTGTTTGCCTTTTGTCCACTCTCTAGTGTCATAGATTCTTTTCATATATACAGAGATGTGTGACACAGTTAAAGCTGCTGTGACGGAGTAGCTACGTGTATGAAAAACACAAACATGTCAATAAGAAGTCCTTCATAACTGACGTTTTATCTATGGAGGACATCCGATCAAACGTGGGGACAGGAAACTGAGATAGCAGCATTCCTCTACTGTATTTCCTGCTTTCCTGTAAAATCCTGCTTACACTGATAGTAAACAACTTCTACAAGAAAATACCTGAACTACAAATGGCATAAAATACAAAATAAGAGCATGCACACACAGTCAGTAGGCCTGGTCCAATACTTAATGATTAAAGATGCCATGTTTTTACGTTTTCGTTATTTAGGTTTTACACAGACTGTGGCTCATAACAACAATAATGTTCTTCTTAATGTTCACCTAAAAATTATTTACACAGGGGTTTCACAATACTGGATTCTGATTGGCTGAGTTCAATCGGATGATATCCAACTCAGTTCTTACAAAGTAGCCTGACTGACTGGAGAGATTTAGTAAATTAGGGATGCATGATAATATCAGCCAATAAAGGCTTTAAAATGAAATATCAGTGTCTTTTCAAGTGTCTGAAACAGAAATTTAACTGGCCATCTTCAGAGCCATCATTCCCACCAAACTTATTAAGAACAAAGAGAAACATCTTTAAGGCCGACATCTCCAAAAGTCATCTCCAAAATCAAAAAAGTACTTTTGATTTTGGGGTGACCTCTCAAAAATGTGCAACCTAAAGCATTGTACTTTGTGTCTGCATCTGTCAGTGGACCGTCACCATACAAATAAGCATAATAATATGTTAATTCCACTGCCGGAGAGACTTGATGTTCTCTGGGTTAAGTTGGTAAATATCAGCAAAGATCCAACATCATGCATCTTTATCATAAGTAATTTGTGGCTAATAAGAACTAAGTAAATTTGTGATGCTTTGCCTTGAGTTATTCTGACTTGGCCTGTAAAAAAAAGGCAGATTGTTTAAAATGAAACAGCTAAAATGTACATGTGCAGATTCATGTAGAGGAGCTGACCCACAGTCACAGGCTGCAGTCTTTATATCGTCATTTGGTCGCATTCAAAAGGCAACCTCCATAGCTGCGAGCAGGAATTGTAGGAACATCCTCAGTGACACTGAGCGTTCAGGTTGGAGGGACTCGAGATCTGAGAGTGAGCGGTGGAGAAGTCTGGCCTCAGAAATCCATGTCAGTGGTTGACGCCGGTATGTGGCAGTGAGATCAGACGTGAGACACCAGTGAAGTGAGAGCGGGGCTACCTGTGTCGAGGCCCGCAGCGGGCTGACGGGTGGGGTTGTGGTGGGTAACCATCGTGTAAATTACCCTCTGGTACTGCAGAGCTCTGAGGATGGTGCAGTTACAGACCTGCAGAAGACACACACACACACACACACACACACACACACACACACACACACACACACACATCATACGTGTCAACACAAACAAACAAGAGCAAAAGAATGATGCAGCAGGTGGTATCTCGTTGATGGGGATTATAAAAGTGTAATATTTATTTGACATAATTAATAACAAGAGAGGTAATTCAAAGATGCATTCAAAGAGCAATTCCTGTTAGAGACAAGGCTAACCCAAATTTCGTTTGATCACAAATGAATTTGTTATGTTGATATGAAATATTGCCAAGTTGTCCTGGAATGAATTTATTCATGTGTCTCAAAATGTCAAACACAAAAGAAGAAGTGAGCTGACTGTAGCATCTTTTAAAGGGATAGTTCATATTATTTGATGTGAGGTTGTATGAGGCACTTCAGTGTATTACCTACAGTAGATGATGATTGGCTTGGGTTGACACTTTTTTTAGGTGGCTAAAATACCTTTTGCTGTTGACCCCGTCCACACCAGTACATTGCTTAGCTTCTGTACTGGTGCCCCTGTCTTCGTCAAAGTGGGAACGTGCTGACCAGCATCTACTGTAGCTAATACACTGACTATCGATAAGTACCTCATGCAATCCCACTTCAAATAATACAAACTATCCCTTTAAGCCCCTTCCTCGCGTGGATCTCATCGTTTTGCAGCAGTCTGATGAAGGACCGTCATGAAAAGGCCGTCCATCCTTTAAAAAAATAAATTTAAATGGCAGCAAAACAAAATCATGGCCGTAAAAATGCCAATATGCTGTCTGGCACAATGCATGTCTCTCCAGCCGACCATCCGGCTGGTAATTAATGAAAAGCGGCCCAGCGATGCACTTAGTGTGTAGCCACAGTGACAGTGGAGAGGATTCAATAGACATAGATCAGCGAAAGGTGCTGATCGCCTGTGGTCCGACCGCGCTGGACACAAAGGAGCGCCCGTGTCCCGCAGGCACTTCATCTTAGTTCATATCCCGACTCCAATGGGCCAGCCTGGGTTATGGCTCTCTGGGGAGCGCAGCAAGATTACTGTGATCGCTCTCACACACTAAATCCCCCCTCTGGAATCACCACATAGACACATATACACATTCACACACCGCACAGTATCGAAACACACTCACTGGCACATACTCTTACCATTCAGAGGCATCCGAGTCAGTGGGTGTTTGTCTTCAGTGAGAAGGACAAGAAAACTGGCTACAAGAAAACCACAAGAACACACCAGAGTTACTCAACATGGCTGTTTGATTCCCTGCACAACACGCTGCACACGCTGTTTAAACTCTTACCTTATGGTCTCCCATACAGACATTAGGGCCCACTGTGTTGTAAACAAGGCTCTTCTCACCGTCATCGCTCTGAAAGGAGAATTAACTTTTAAATCATCTGGACAACAAAGCAAATAAAACTATCTTCATCATCTGCAAGTGTTGTTAGATGTTGAGATGACACATTCTGCCTTATTTGTGGATGTTTCAAAGGTGTTTGACCTGGTGAGGCTGTAAAGTGCATCAGAAATTATTTTGTAGACTGTGCTCAGTGTGTTTATGCAGAGAGCCACAAATCTTATTTTTCTAAAGACATTCAAGGAAAAATACATTTATATGCTGATGACACAGTGATTTACGTGCATGCTCCCTCCATTCAACAGGCGGCGCGTGAGTTTCAGACTGCAATTCAGTCACTACAAACTGCTCTGCTGAACTGCTTGGGTATAAGCATATTGCTAATCTACTGCATACTGTGATTGGCTGCTACCACGGCCGGGTCTCTCTGTTAAAAGAGATTTTTTCTGTCTCAGTGGGACTTCCTGGTTATAGAAAAGTAAAATTAATAAAAATGAATTAATGACCAGGCCAAAAAAAATTCAGCTGAAAACTGAGCCATTACATGTTAAGTGACAGATTGAAATCAGTTCTCGCTAGACTGACTTTTCAGACCCTCTTAGTGACTTTTTTCTAAAAAGCAACTACCAAAAAATTTAGTGACTTAATGAGGGAAAAGGTGAGAAATATATTAAAATATATTATATTGAAATATATAGTGATTTATTCAGAGTAATCAGTAAAACATTCTCTGTCTTCTGTTTTTATTGCATAAGCTAAGATGACTTCTCTTTATCTGCACAATAACATACAAATGACATCATTTATCAAGAAGCTGCAGTCCTGTATTAGCTTTAAATACAATGATAGTAAACATTGACTGACCTTCTGGATTAATTCTTGAGAAGAGTGTGACAAGAGGATACGATCACACCAGGCGGGACAGCGAGTGTTCATGTACTGGGTCGGCTTAGTGTACTCTTCACTGTAGGGGTAGCTGAGAGAGACGGACAGAGACAGGATATGTAAAAGACAACAGCAGAGGTGGGGGGGGGGTTACGTTGCAGCGAATAGCTCAGTTAGACGTCTTACCTGGGCGGAAATTTGATGTCCTCTTCTCGAATAACATCATGAAAGGCAGCGACTTCTTTGTCATATTTCAAAAGCTGAGGGACAGAGGTCATTACTGATTACAGGAAATCTCAACACTCGTTGTATTAATTGCTATTTTGACAGGTACAACCCCCACTTCCAAATAAGTTGGGGCGTTGAATAAAACTTAAATAAAAACAGGATGCAAAGATTTGCAAATCCTTTTTGATCTGTCTTCAATTGAATACAGTACAAAGACAAGATACTTAATGTTTAATGTTGTACACGTACACGTTGTGGTTGCATGATTCCTGTGGTTAACTTTCAATGAGAAACAGGCTGTCTTCACTTATACACTATATTTTAAAGATCAGTACTAGAGAGCTGAACATTATGATATCACGGTCAAGTTGACCTTTGACCTTTTGGATATAAAATGTCACTACAGCATCATTTTATCCTGCTGGATATTTGTGTGAAATGTTGTCATAAATAGAGGGTGATTTCTTCACTTGTGGCCAAAAATGTGTGTTGAGAGGTCACAGTGACCTTTGACCTCCAAATTCAATCAGTTCCTCCTCGAGTCCACGAGAACGTTTGTATCAAATTTGAAGAATTCCATCGAGGTGTTCTTGAAATGTCACAGAGGTATAAATACAGGCATGATGTGACGTAAGTGAATGCTACTTGATCACGGCTGAAAACGTTGTCGAACTTATCACAGTTTTGTTTACCTTCAAACTTTTCTATTTACTCTACTGTCATTCATAGGACTTTATTTCCGCTGATAAGATCTAATCTAAAATCTGTAAAGACATGTTGGACTGTTGCTAAGCAGCCTGTCGTATTATGGTTTAAGTCACTCGACAGAGCTGCTCTGAGGCTGTTTCTCTGAGCTGATGGGATCAGTGTGGGTGAAAGTTGAGAAATGTGCACTCACCGCTCTGCCATTGTCCTCCCTGAACACCGCCTGGTGCAGGTAGGTGAACAGCTTCTCCTCAATGTGGAGCAGCACCTGCAGGTGAAGCACCGGCAGGTAAAGTGAAAGCAGCACTCATAAAATAAAATGCCACTTGCTGTCTAAACTGAACTGGTTTAATCACCTGGTGGTCATTGTCTTTTTCTTCGCAGATGATTTTCTCCACTTCGTTACTGCTGTCCTTCTTCACCGTCTGCACATCTGCCGAGGTGGACAGATGCTGCTCGCAGAAACACAAACACAGGGGACAGTCTGTGTCAAAATGCCAGGCTCATACACATCTTTATCACCTGAGTTTCAGGACAAATTAAAGTTCAAGATTGATGCAACTCTCAACTCTCTGGCTTGGCATTTATTTTGACAACTTTAAAATGCACTTATTCTGGTTTTTGCACTGAAACTGTGTGTTTGGCTTGTTCTTCTTAGTTGTGTAACCTCGTTCAATTTGCAGTTGGTAAGTTTTGACATATTTCCATGTGTGGTGGTTTGATTTAAACCTAAGAAAACACACTACAAACCAAACAAAATCCTCTTTTAATTACCAGGAGAGAGACCTGGCTGGCACCCCTAATTAAAAAACATTACTAATAATAAGATGGAAATTATAAAACAATGCCAAAAGTCAAACTGTCGCAAGGCACAGATGCAAGAAGACATCTCAACATACCTGGACCAGACTCAGTGTGTCAAGACGGAAGTTGAAATCTCCAAACAAGAAGAAAGGCAGAGGAGTGAAGCGGCTGTCTGATATCCTGCAGGGAGACAGACGGCACTGTCAGGAATCACACAGACTTTTTCCCTGTGAAATATCACTCTGGGTGTGCACAAATTCACATACAGTATTTTCAGGATAGGTGACAGTTCCATTCAAAACAGTTCATGTACATGTAAATTCCTAAAATATCCTGTTAACAACATAGGAAAGGCTTTGTGATGTTTACCAAGACTGTAAGAAAGAGGTAATTGAGTCAAGCATGGAGTTAAAATGATCATTATTTTGTGTATTTGCTGTCATCTTGTTTTTCATATTTGTGTGCAGCTTGAAATCTGACCTGTTGATGACATATCGGAGAGCGTTTTTGCGGTTGGCCGAGTAAATGGAGGGACTGGAGTTGCAGGCAATGAGGTTGGAGGCATCATGGAACAGGTGGACATTGACCAGGTCCAGACCTCTGTGAGGAACACACACAAACAAACACACACAGGCAAAATACGGTGATACTGTATGTGGCAGGTGGAGATTAGGAACAGGAAACAATGTGATAACGCCGGAGCCTGACATCTGATAGGTGAGTGTGTGAGTGAGTGTGTGAGTGTGTGTGTGAGTGTGTGTGCGCACGGGTGTCACTTAGGAGGAGCTTTCTTATCAATGAGCGCACTCGTGTTAATGCTGAGTCCACAAACAAGCACATTTGTCTTTTGTGCCGAGCGTTCGCTCCTTTTCTTTGGCTGTCACTGGAAAACAATTAATGTGCATCCAACCCACGAGCTGTGTTGACTCACAGCGTGATGTTGTGGCACACAGATTGTGGGCTTCTTTTGTTAAAACCCCAAGGTAACAACACAGCAGAGCAAATAGTGACTAAAACTCTCTGAAAACACGGACTGTAGCAGGTTCATTCAGGGATATATCTCAGTGGAATCAAAACATTACAAGTATATGTTCTCTACTAATTAACTAAAAAAGTGTTGTTGCATTGATTTTGTGTATGCAGACTAGGTGATCTTTTCTAATTAGACAGTTTAGTTGTTAATATAATGAATGTTTTCATTAAAACATCCACAGAGGCCAATGAAGAGAAGAAAATAGTGATCAGTGCGATGAGAAAACAGAAAGTGTGAGTTTGGGCCACTGCAGCAGCAGTGAGTGATGGTTTCTGAACGTGGTGAAAGCACAAACAACTGCGAGGGAGGGCTGGGTATCCTCGATTTGTTTTTGTACGAACCGAAATACGAAAACTGTCAAGTATTGAAAGTGGGCATCAAATGTGCGGTTGGATATTTTCTGATTAGATCAAAATTCTGCCAGTTTTAGACTATTTTATTTAGCATTTAATGGACAAATATGTAGCAACTGTACGTGCAAAAATGAGTACAGCAGTCAAAATGGTGAATTGGAGCCACAGACTGTATATGAAATAGGTTAAAATCTTAATTATTATACAGTCTCCTCCTCCCCAGACTCGGGGAAGCTCAGACGGACTACAGGAACGCTGCAGGAGTGCAAGACTCGTGCAAGATCATAAACTGACAATAACAAGCAACAACAACTCCTACATTGCAGGTTGATCAGCTGTTAATGACTGTAATTTGTCTGTCACTGTAAAGTTAAGGCTGTTATCCTGAAAATACACACTCTGGACCTCGAGTTAAGTGACTGCCTGCAAAACTCCATTAACATTTTGCTCAATTTAACCGTTATAAACATCTACTCCTTCTACAAGATTATTCATGATTTCTTACGACTCATAAACAGACACTTACTCATTCGGCAAACATTTTGCATTAATTTGAACTCAAATTAAGGTGAAACAGGCAAACAAAAACAGTCATTCTGGTCTAGAATAGAAATTTCAAAGGTGACACCGCAGCTGTAGAGTTGTTTGTCAGAGAAACTTATTAGATTTCTCTTTAAATAATAAAAATGTTTTGTGGAGAAACAGATGCATATATCTCAAAGCATGGTGTCAATTAATATCAAAATTCAAGCTTTATCAGCACCAGTACTGAAACATTTTTATGATCCCCGGCTCCTTTGAGGAAACAGAAAGGAAAAGAGACTGTACCTTGTTTGATGACAGGTACATCCTTCATGACTTGCCTGTCATTAATTTCTTTGTATTTATGTATGTCAGTTCAAAACAGATGAACAAACAGAAGTCATTTCATAACCAAAACTGAAAGTGAGCTGAGTCCAACCCCAACATTTTTATCAAGGTGAGGTTAGTGTACGGTACGTACTGGTTGTGTATGATCCAGCGGGTCCTCATGAAGCCCTTTCTGGACCACTTGAACTGCAACAGAGACAAATTAGAGTGAGTCACTAAACAGCAGTGAGCCGTGTCTTTGAAGGGCCAAACTGATAATTATTGATTCCTTCACATAATTTGTCTCATCTCCCTGTCAGAGCAGGCAGACAGCCCCTGCAGCCCCAGTAGACTCATTTGTCCCGACATCTCCCTTTGGCCCTCATGTACCCCTCCTCCCCACACCTGCACACACACCCACACACACACACACACACACATACAAAAATGCAGGCATACACAGATGCACACTCATGCATACATACTCACGTCAGGCCAGAAATTCTTTGGGAATTTTTCTTTCTCCACTGTGGTGACCCCGTCCAGAGAGCCCACGTGCTTGGTCGGCCCCAGCACTGCTTTAAAATCCTTAACTGTGAGAGGCAGAGAGGTGAGGAGGGGTGAGAGGAGGTGGGCAGAGGGGTGGTGACATGTAAAAGAGTGAGAAAACATGCAAACAGCAATCAATAAACTGGTGTTAACCTCATCAGAGCGGCATACGTGATGAGAGGATCTATAAGCGAGCCATTAGACTGTGTTTGGTGAACAACAATCGGTTTGGTAGTGGCAGCTGCAGGATGTTTATGGTTCTTCCATAAGCTTTTCTGAGGAGCTTTTTCACGCCTAACGTGACTGGACTATGCAGCAGGAAAATAACAGCTCCACTTTAAATTCAGGTTCTTTGCAAATATCTGGCCAGGAGGGGGGGGGGGGGGGGCATCAAACTGTCATTATACACAGAGAAATGTCCTGATATTAAAAAATGACAAGAATCTGGCCAATCATGTGCAGCACTGCTCTTATGAGGCATTTATGAGCCATTGCCTGAACAGTGCAGGATGCAAGGGGAGGGGTTTATGTTGACATCCAAAATCTTTTTTTTTTTTTTTTTTGCACCAGCTAACAAACAATAAAATGATAAAAATCAATATGAACATCATGCATAAGGACTTAAGTTTTTACCATTAAAATCATACTGATGGACGTCTCGCAGTGTCTTGTGGATGAAGTACATGCTCCCCAAAGCCTGTGGAGAGAAGAGAGAAATATCAATATCTGATAAATGCACCAGGCAAGAGCACAAAAAAACGATATATTTTGTAAAATCAGTTCTAAAACCAAAATGTCACAGAAGTGCTGGGGTTTGCAACAGTGATAAGGATTTATGACAGGGCTTCCAAAACTTTTCCAGCCTGAGAACCAAAAGAGAAATCAGGTGTCTCAAAAACCCAAACTTACAAAAATCATAAAATCATGAATAACCATCACGTCTTCATTATAAACTAAGTCCTGAAAAACACAGGACAGGCCTGAATTCCAAATAATGGTCCCAAATCACCTCCTTTTTGTCCCGAAAATTAACTGTTACAGTAAAAGATAATATAACATGGTCACCCTCTGATAAAGAACCCAACAAACTGTGAATTTAAAATGTATATGAGCCTTTATTTCATTATAAAAGTACATCAGAACAATAATCACATTTGCTGACTGTAATGAGTTTCTCACCACCTCATAATGAACAACTGAATCGCTTAGAGGGCTTTTAATTTGAAACTGATACGGGAAGTGTTGATCAAATCAGCCTTTGTACTAAAATAGCACAGTAACGCACACACCCATCATGTGTGGATCAAGTAGTTTCAGTGTTTGCTGTTTTATGTCCCAAAATTGGACCACATCCTGTTCACATCCTGGGAGGAGAACTGACTTTCTCTGAGGTTTGTTTTGTTTTTCTTTTTCCCTGTTGAAGGGTTTTTTAGGGCGATTTTTTCCTTTCTCTTTCAGGGGTCTACAGGACAGGCTGCGACGCACACTGTACAGACTGTGAAGACCCCTGAGACTTGTGATATTTAGCTTTACAAAGAAAATTTGACTTGACTTGAACAGTTTATATTTAAAACAAAACTATGGAGTGCCTATAAACGTGCCTTACATCTTTCCATTTTCAATATCACAACATTTAACTTTACAAACCTGTGATATTTAAAGCATTTTAAATGGAACAGTTGAGCCGTCTGACCCATTCAGAGTGCTTTCACAGCAGTGATCGACAGTGAAACCTCAACATCTAAATGTGGCAACAAAAACAGGAGAAATTGTCTCAATTCGGCCTCTGAGATGATGAATTGAATTGTTCATTTCCCCATTTCCTGTGCGCTGACTTGTGAGCTTTGTATTGAATGATCCGGTACGACACAGTTTATTGTTACCCACCCAAAGACACATGAAACTTTAAAGGGTAGACGCGTTCAAAGTGAGCACATAACTGCGCGACGCATCCACATACTGCCTCTCATACACACACTTCAGCACCCAATCATCCCTGACATGCGCCTGACAATTTTTAATGTACTAACTGCCTGCTCCACTGATCTGATTAATCATGCCCTGTGAGATCAATAAAGACAGAAAATTAAAACAATTTAAAAGGTATTAAGCAGTAGGCCTGCTGTCTGCCAACGCTGCCGCTGTGACTGGGGGCCGAAGAAAAATCAGCCGGCGCTCAGAGGGCTCAGGGCGTGACGGACCGCTGTGCAACCCCCGCCACACACACACACACACACACAAACACCCAGCCGGAGCATGAGAGATCTCTCCCTGAAGAGATCATTTATCTTCAGTGCCAAAGTCATCCTCATTTAATAAAATGGAAGTGTCTCCGTGGTCAGCTCCAGTGAGCGGCAATTAGTGACCAACTTGTCCAAACTACAGTCAGAGGTATTTGAACTAGTCTGATAGGGCTGTTAAAGGTGCAACACACAGCAGCAAACAACTATTTGCTATGTAAAGATGTGGTGCAGTAATCGCACAAAGAATTAAGTCACACTCCCTCTGTGTATGTTGTAATCGAGCCGTCTGGTTACAATATTTCTTGTTTTACAGCTAAAAAGTAAACTAAAATAAGGTTTATGAAAACATCTGAAGTGAGAAAAAGGCAACGTGGTAACATAACCTTGATCCATATTTGATCAACATTTCCTACTTTGAAAGTTTGGTCTGAGTTTCAGGAGCCTCCCTTAGAAACCAAACCCAAAATGGCGCCCGCCCGATCACGTGTCTTGCATTACAGCGAAACAATAAACCAAAAAATATGTTTCTGAAAACATTTTAGCCAAAAAAAATAAGCAATGCAGTAAGAGAATCTTGATCCATTTTTGATCAATATTGCTTAGTTTGACAGCTTCATCTGAGTTTTGGGAGTCTCTGCTGGAAACCGGACCCAAAATGGCCGTCACCTGGTCACAATATTTCTCACATTACAGCTAAACAGCGCACTTAAATATGTTTACGACAACATTATAAGTGAGACGTAGGCAATGTAGGCTTGGAGGCTCTGCTTCCAAGCAGGGCACAAAATGGTGGCCACCTGTCACAATATTTCTCATATTACAGCTAAAAAGCGCACCAAAATATGTTTCTGAAAACATTTTAGGTGAGAAATGCAGCAACAAAATCATAGTGTGTGTTCAGCTGCTGTTGTTTTTCCAACTTTACTGAGTAAACAAAGCGCACATTTGTTTTGGTCTGAGATTTTATTGCTCTACTGCGACCTCTAGTGGCAGCGAATCTCACTTACAGCACCTTTAATGTCATGCTAAAACTATAAGCTGAGTAAAGAATGTATCTGGTGAGCAAGTTAAAAAAAAAGTGATATTTTAGTTAATAATCAGAGAAAATGATTGTTCTTGGAGGGGATTCAAGGACCATATTTTGATAATTAGTTCAGGAACAGATCTAAATTTGGCCTAGTTTATGTTGTATCTGTGCAATGTGATGTTTAAACAGTACAGCAAAGTACACATGCACACACACACACACACACACACACTCAAACACAGATACACATTCTCCTCCACATACTCTGCCAAACACCTATCTTCATCAATCAGGTTTGTGCACAGTTTAATAAAAAAATATTGACTTACAAGTGATTTTTTATCAAAACACCATTTGTACTGGGAATGCATGCAAGTCTGCCCCCTCTACTCCTGCAGCCCCTCTGAAAGGAGAACCCCCCAAACTCTCTCTTGGCCATATAACTGATGATCCGCAGCCAAGGGGAAACAAATTGAAAATCAATGCAGGTGGCACCGACGAAATGAGAATGAGGCATTAGGAGGGGCGGCGTAGGGGGGGGGGGGGGATGCAACCCTCTCAGGGCAAACAGTGGAGGGTGCGAACACTCGCGCGGAGGGGAAACTTAGTCCCAGCTGTCTTCCACCCCCCCACACACATTTTATTTATCGTGCACAAATGGGCTGGGATCAATAGTTTTAATCTAGAGTTAAATGTATTGACTTTGGCCTGTCTCCCCCACACCTGGCCATTGACTTTCCCTCTTTTTACTTCACACACCTTCAGTCTACAGATGCAGCCATTGACCCCTACTGTCAGGCGTCCAGTGTGGGGGTATCACATGGGAGGAGTAAGGGTTAATAGTTTAAGAAATACTCAGCCACTTTTCTCAACTGGGGAGGTGTTCCTCTCAACCAGGGCAGAAATTCAGACAAACTAGTGCTGACAAACTCGTTATGAGCAGCTACGATGAACAATTCCAGTAAAAAGACTGAGAACTTGCTTGTGCTGATAAAAAAAAAAAGAAGAAGGTGGAGGCAAGAAATGGCTTTCACGACAGGTGTTGAGATTGAGGTTGAGCCCATGACACGGCCACTGGAGTGCACCAGCTCAGGCTTCAGCCATCCAGGCACGACTCCGGTTTCAACGACAGATGACGATAAGAGATGCAGGTATAGTGGCATGAGTGGCTGAACAAACCTGTCTTTAAGAACATCTCCTCTGTCTGTGCCCATGTTGTGTAACATTTCTATGGCATAGTTTCACGCTATATGTTTGAGATCTATGTCACTTACACAAGGCTGGCGGTTTTGCGCTGTTTAAGATTGTGTAGTGAACCTTGATACATGAAACCCAACACAGAAACACACAAATACTCTTATTTCTAGTTCCTGGTCTTCACAAGGACTGGAAAACTTTTAATTAAACATATAGTCTCTGTTTGATCAAAACATCCCATGACAGCCATTGAACTTATTCTAAAAATAAACTGTGTGTCAACTTTTTTACAGTCAGATTAGCGCAGTGGGGAGATTTAAGATGTTTCATGAGCAGGGCTGGGCGATATATCAACATTATATTAATATTGTGATATGAAACTAGATATCATCCTAGATTTTGGATATCATTTCTGATATTACAGAATTTTCTGAACTTATTGACTGTTCTAGCTGTTCTATCATTTGCCTTTACCCACTTAGGCCCCAGTCAGACAGAGCTCTGTTTTGACAGTGAGCAGCATCTTGTTTTTTATAGATGGGAAGTGTTTCGTGTCCTGCTAATACACCACGGGCCCCTGATATTTTGGATGCTTGGAGCCCTCACTTTCAGCCCTGACTGCTGCGGGTTGGAAAAAAGTTCAGCTCAAAGCGGAAACTCAGATGCTTGGAAAATGACAATCATGGAGAACAAATTACCGGTGGCTAACTGTGGTTATCATGATGTGAACAGAAAAATATAAGCCTGGAGGCAAAAGAGTGCGGACAGGTATTGATTTATTATGGAAGTAATTCGGTTGCAGTTCCAAGTAGTTTCAAGCACTCTTTCCAAAACCTAAGCACAAACCTCGACAACACTACATCATATTCAAGTATTTTCAAGGATTTCACTGCACAATTATCACTTAAAATTGATGAAACAGACAGGTATAAACAATGACTAATGTGCAGAAAAAAGGACCTCATAACATTCTTTAACCTGCTCTTCACTCACAAGCAGAAAACCTCCAACCACCACTGAGCAGTAACATGGAGGAGGACTCCATCTGGTGGAAGAACGTGTAAACTACGCTGTCTGAGAAACGTGTGTGTGTGTGTGTGTGTGTGTTTCTTACCGTGAAGCTGTCTTCTGCTTTGAACTGGTTGTCCACATAGATGCAGACCCTGTCAAAGTCTTTCATTTCCTCACTGGACTCAATGCTCCTGGAAACAACAGCAGATGTCATGAGGCAAGAGAGCAAGGGTTATTGCTAAGGGTTACTATAGGTAACTAGACTTGCTTAGTTTCTTCATTCGTTTCACTTCTTATCCAAGAGAGTTCACTGAAGAACTGAAGAAGCCTCTGGGACGAGTGAAACGTCTCCAAGAACCTGAGTGAGCCCAGGTGCCTACAATAAGCTTTAGCGAATACCATGAGAAACTTCACAGACAATCCAAAATATGAGGAAGTTTTTCGTCAATCGAAATGCCAAGGTGTTCACTGTCTGTCAGTCTGTCAATTTTTGATCTGCGCATAATGGAAATACAGAAATTGCTATCATTACTTTTTGCCCTAAAGAACAGAAGAACTTAGTTTTGTGTTCAGAATGAGTTTATGATCAGTAAAAGCAGTTTGTGGAGTGTTAAAAGAATGTTGCAAGTTGTCCAAGGCTAGTTGAGCTGCATCAGCAAAACAATAATGTATCATCAGCGTACAAATTTGAAAAAAAAAAAAAAAAAAAAGAAGGATAAAAATGTAAAAATATTAGAGCTGGACCCAAAACTGAACCTTGGGAAACACCATTATTAGTTGATTAATTGGTGAACTGATCGACAGAATTTTGTTTGCCAAGATTTTTGAGAATATCTTCAAGTATATTTGCAAAAACTATACTGGTTCTATCTTGTCAGATGTGAAGTTTGTTGGTTATCTTCTGTGATTGCAGGGTTCAGCGTTACTGTTTTGCCTTCAGAAATGTAGTTTCCCAAAGTCAATCTTACTTGGGGTTACTAGGGTTTTTCAAAGTCCAAGGTGATCTCTTTAAATGTCTTGTCAGTTTAAAACCCAAAGATATTCAGTTTTGTATGATAATACATTTTAAAAAGTGTGAAATCTCCATATCTCCAAGGCTGAAAAAAGAATTTCTGCAAATTTTTACATGAAAAATTAGAAAATGTTTAATGTTACACAACTTAAACTTAAATCTTTAATAACTCAACATTGACTTTTTGTTTCACACAATACTCACAGATGTTACCTGTCCACAATTAATCGATTATCAAAATAATTTCATAGTTAATTTTTTAACACTAGTCTGATCGAGCAAGTGAGTTGCCAGATTTACTACCCTGACATGGCATTTTATTTGCCCCAGGCAAGCATGAAATCCTTATTGCTGAGATCAGGATTATAATCTGAACGTCTATGGTTTTGTGATTTTTTTGGGAATTATTCCAGATTAACTGATAATGGAGAAAAAATTGGGCAGATTAATCAAAAATTAAACTGCTAGTTTCAGCCCTAAAAGAAAGGCGGAAAGATTGTGATAATATCAAACACATGGTGAAGGAGCAGCTTGTCTCACTGAGCAACATTATGAGCAGCACATCAGTCCTACCCAAAGAAGCTCTCAGCATGTCCCATGTTGACCATGTAATCCTTCCCTCCCACCTCCTGGAAGTGCAGGGCGATAAACTGCGGCTTGTGGCTCTGGATGGTCTACAACAAAGCAGCACAAACAGGTTTTACATTACAGAGTGATGAGGAGTGAAGAGGGTCAACACTGTATGTTACAGGATGAAGGTAACTATACATTCAGGGTCATGTGGAGATTTTCCTGTTATTGAATTTCTATTCTAGGCCTGGTGTAGTTATCAGTCATCGGCACAGTATCAGTTTTCCAGAGGAACATGGAGCTGTTGTGTGTGTTCGGATGTAACCAATGTAAAGAGCTGACTATTTTACACGTTTTATTTGCCTGAACTGCATCAGACTGCGAGATCCAGGAGGCCCAAACTTACCTTGTACAATTCTTGTAACCATTCATTTTGAATTTCACCCACCTGTGAAATGACAGAGAGAAAAAAACATCAAGAGCAAGCAATCTTTCAAATACTAAACCTGCATTAACATATTTTTGGCTACCTGGGGGCGCTGCAAGAAACACAACACCGACATAGTACCACATAAAGATGCCATAACTAATGTGTTAACAGGCAGCTGGCTATTTTATCATGGCTCCGCGCCGGCGACAGTCACAGCCAGAGGCGTTATGTTTTGGGATTCTCCCGTGACGTCACATTCTCAGGAACACGTCGAGGGAATTTCTTCAAATTCGCTACAGGAGTCAACGTGGACTCAACGATGAACTGGTTCAATTTGATCAAAAACTGAAGACAGCAAGTTTCTCACTGGAAAGTCTTCACTACATACAGTATATTACAGAGACATGGATGGAAACTGGAACTTGTGTGGCTGGCAGGGGAATACAAGTGTGAGACAGTACATCCAGTTCTACTTTGTTTTTATTGATTTGTTTATTTAACAGGCCTGATGGACAGAGTCATTGACTGTCCCAGTATTGTCTAGACAGCTAAATATGATCAGCTGTCCCTGGTTCGGCCTGCTGTTTACTCATCCAGCAGACACAGACATTGCTTGGTTCAACATTAATGGGGGTTTTTTGACCAATGGGGAAAAAACTTCTATTAAAAACAAATGCAAATATGATGTGCCTAGGCTCTCTGCCTGTTAGAGCCAGTTTCATCTCACACTACCTGGAGGTTCACAGACATGCAGACAGACCCCTTCCACCCTCAACATTACCTTCATCTTTGAGTACATGTCTCATGTCTTCACTGAGGACCATTTACTTATTGATGTATTCAGTTATATTTAGAGGTTAATGACTGAAAATGACCCCGAGGAGCAGCGAGAGTCAAACCAAAACATGGAACTGAAACATGCTCTGAAAGTCTGAGGGGAACTGTAGAGGCAGCCATATTGATATGAAATAGTAGTGTGAGGTGTTACTAATGATACTAATTAAGGTCTCGTTTTATTTAGTGTAACATGCACACTATTGGCAGCCTGACTCTGTTTAACTTTAATTATTTTCATTGGTAACACCTGAGTTCACCCTACAAAAAGGCTGCAGTAAAAAAGGACAAAATTATTTAATCAGTTGTTAATACAAAAATATCACAGAGAAGCTTTAATTATCAAAGTCAACTGCACACAATGAGTCAGTTTAATATAAAAACAATAATTAAAGCTTCTAGCTTTAAAATTACATTCCTCGCTAACAGACAAATAGGTCAAATGGAAGTCGGGGAGTCATCAATCAGAGAGAGGAACTACTCTGAGCTAATATTAACACGAGCAGGTTAAAACAAACAATAAAGACTGTCTGGTAATATTATCCTGTGAGTTTCCATTGGTTGTGTGTTCCAGGATGTAGTCTCGTTCGAGAGTAGCTGCACCTGACACAATCTGGCCCCCGTCCACACATCATTCGTCAAGGTGAGTTTCATTAATAATGCATAGCCATTTGACATCTGAGTATACTGTAGCCTAAAGCATGAAGAGTATGAGGAAAGAAAGTGGATAAACTTTACACACAGCGATCTGTCAAACACGGTCGAGGCTTAGGCAGCAGACGCTTCCCTGTTTGGACGGTGTAAACGGACTGTAGGAAAGAATCATCTGTGAGACGCTGTAGATCCATCTTATCAGGTCAAATAATCTTCTTACATGGTTTCTGGCTGTTGAAATTCTGTTCATCAGTTATTCCTCCACCAACTTGCCTTGTGTAGCTGTAAACTGATAAGTGGGTTAATCGTCGGAGCGATGGGATCACACCAGCTGCAAATAGGACTCGGTATTATTCAAAAATTTTCCAATACCAGTACTGATAGCGATACCTTGACCTTGATACCGGTTCTTCAGCTTTCGATACCAAGTTTAGAAAATTCATTGTAACAAAATAAAAATTAGACCAAATCTTAATTTTCAGCTAATTTTTACACACTTGAAGCAGTTTCATAACATAAAAATATTAAATCATTTACCACAATATGTTAAAAGTTTCAGGGCGGCATTTTTACATTCAAAGTAGTTTAACAACATAAAAAAACAAACCACAAGTTGAACAAGTTGACTCCTACAATACTGAAATTTGGTATCTCATTACAGGATATTTTTCGATACTCAGTGGTAGTGATGCAAATTCGTTGGTGCCATAAAAGTTCACTATCCAACCCTGCAACGTTCCAACCCATGAATACTCATTATTACATTACTACAAGCCACGACAGCGTATGGTTGGTGTTGTTTTCACCTTTCTGTGCGTGGGCATTTGTGTGTGTGTGTGTGTGTGTATGTGTGTGTGTCATCATGACAAAATGTAGCCACTGTCACGTACAACAGCGGTTCTGAGCCAGTTATGCGTCTGTCTTTCTTTGGACAGATTTTGCCAGCATGATAGTGTCACAACCCTGCAAGACGCAGTCATGAAAGACTGCTGCTGCTAGCACTGCTAACATTAGCCACACAGTGTGGCGGCTAACGGCAGCTCAGAGTAAACAATGTCGTTTATCCCCAAACACTGTGATCCTGCTCGGCCTAAAAGGCCGATGGATTCAGTGAGTTGCTGTCATGTTTTATAGGATGATTTGCAATGTTCATAACGTCAACGCAAAGTGCTGCACATTTCAGCAAGATGGTCATTAGTCAGTGCACGAGGATTGATGTGATTTACATTTAGTATTGTCAACTCTGCGAAACTGTATCCCTTTCAGAAGCTTTGTAATCCAGGCTTGAACTGCAGTGTCTTTTTGTGGACATGGTGAAATAAATCCAGACTGATAAATCCAACACTGACTGTCTTCTGTAGTTATTATGTAGTAATATTTTAAAACCTGTAGTCAGCTTTTAGCACTGACTTAATGTAGGGCCCTGCGATGTCTGGGTTATGGCTTTTGTCAGTTCAGCGATTCTGTCTGTGATTATGCTATCAGAGTAATTATAGGACCCTACCTTAATGCTGCCATCAGTCTGTCTCTGTCTAGGTCAAAAAAGGCACTTGGCCGCCAGCCCCATTTAAAGGTACTTGCCACCGGGGCCAACAACCCCACATCTCGTATCAGAGAATCCTCTGAATCTGTAAAACTGGCTTCTCTGTCGTTTGAAAGACTGTGAGCAGTACATCAAACTGTGGCATCTGAACAGGTTGTTTATGAAGCTGCTTCAGAATTTCGCCCACGTTATGTACAGTCTTCTGCGAGGACAGGTGCATTCATTTGAGCAGACACATGGCTTTGCATAGTGTATTTGCATGGCAGTACGACAGGGGTGACTGTAGCCATTTTGACCTAAAGGACTCTCTCATCATTACGGCTACTGACACAGTCTGTTCACCCATGAGCACTGACTCCGTCTAACAATCATTATTCACTGATATATAACCAGGGGTGGAAGAAACTAATTACTTCTTAAATTACTCTAATTAAGTCCTTTTTAGGGAGTTTTTTTCCAATTATGTTACTTTACTCGTACTTACACATGCATTACACTCTGTAATCTGTGTAAGTTTATTTTACAATAATAATTGAGTACTGACTACGACTTGAATTAATTAGTAAAACCAATCTCAAATGGGTCAATGAGAACCATGTAGAGCTGCAACAATCAGTCACTTAATCAATTAGTGGTCAACTATGAAATTAATCACCAACTATTTTGATAATCGACTGATTGTTTGGAGTCACTTCTAAGAAAGGAAATCCTCTGATTTGACCTTCAAAGTGTGAATGTATATTTTTGGGCTGTGGACAAAACAAGACATCTGAGGGCGACGCCTTGGACCGATCAAGAAAATGATCAACAGAGTAATCAATAATGAAAATAATCTTTAGCTGTGGGCCCAGAAGCCACAACGTACGGGTAGAAAAAATTGTATATTTTATCATTTAGACTACAGATTTGGAGAAACAGAAACTCCTTTCGACTTAATGCCTGTTATTGATGATGCATTATAGGAGAAATTTGTAATTCATTTACTACAATAAATGACCTCGATATGTCATCAGAGAGCAAGGAAACATGTTAACTTCAAATGAAGCTATAGTGAAAGTTCAGTCAGGAAGACTTTTCATTCTACCTTTCACTCCTCTCACACACATTCGCTCATAATTTCCGTGCAGTCTGGGACTGTCAATCGTGTTATCAGCTGTTCTCATCAACTGCTCATCATCTGTCCAACAGCACAGCAACACAACTTCATTGTTAGCCTATCATCCTTTTGCAATCTTTTTCAATATGACTTTCTCCCCACCTTTAGTTGTTTCATACACGCCCCTCCACCTCCCCATCACCAACTAGTCTTTGCAGATTCATCAGCCTCATCAACTTCATCAACCTCACAGTCTCAGTAGAGTCCTCAACCACCATCAGCGTCTGGCCTCTGTGGGGGAATTACCTCTGCCGCTGCTCAGGGCAGCAGGGCATTTTCTCCAAAAGTGTTCCAGGTTGCAGCGAGGCATTATTATATTATAATATTAATATTATGTACTAGAGGAAGAACAATCTTGTCTCACAAGATCTCGCGGAGGAGGATCTCATGAGAGCTCATTTGCTGTAATTAAGCTTTACAGTGAGAAAAACAGAAGGGAAAGTTGAACAAGAATGTCTGAGGAGACGCATCAACACAGGTTGTTTATTCTTCAGCCAGAACAGGTAAGATTTTAACTGTCTGTAGCTGGCTAACCTTAGCCTGAAGAGCTAGAAAGTTAGCTGCTGTTTGGCAACGCCGCCAGATGCTCAGTTGCTTCATCTCTTCGTAGACTGTCTGTCTTCTCTTTATCCTGTTTTTGGAATCTACCACTGACGCCGACTTCATGCCAGCATGTGTCTGAGTTTGTGTGGCTGTGACCGGCGACAGTCCGTGTTGCTTCACACATGACGTGACCATCGTGCAGAATTTGACCGGTACAGAATCAGATATGTGCTGCTGACCTGCTGGTCACCGGTCAGGGCCAGTGCATCCCTATTAAACTCTACTAACTTTTGCTCACAAAATCGCTACATATAGCTCCTTTAAACATCAATGGTTAAAAAGTAACTAACACTAACTAGTAGTTTTTGAGAAAAATAGTTTGTACTTTTATGTATATTTTTATCAGCAGTAGATTTACTTGTAGTTTTAGAATAGAATAATATTTCAGTAATGTTTCAGTAATTTCAGTGATCTTTCCACGACTGTCTGTAAATGTAATATATGTTTTAGAGACAAAATTCTTACAGCTTGGAGGTGCACAGTATGTCAAAAATTAGAAGAGGAAAACCTCAGACACCCAAAGAATTTAAAACATTCACAAACCAGCAACAAAACAAGTATCTTTTTCCCCTCTGTGGCAAAGTAACAACACTGCATCAGGCAACAAGACCAGGCAGGCACGTTGAACAAGAGAGATCTTAAGCGAGTTTCCACAGGATCACTTTTCCAAAGGAACTCTTGACGTTGATAAATCCAGTATGGTGATTTAATTAATGTTTTGATGTTTGAAGATGTCTGATAATACTTTGGAAAATTGGCTGAAATGTGTTAATAATGTTTTTCCCCCAGCTAAAGGTCTTACAGATTATGATTTGTCTGACACCATTTGCATAAATAAAGGGAAAGTCTGTGTACCAGTAATGTCTATCCAATAAAACTGAGTCTGCACATGGTCCTTATTACACAAGTTTACAAGAAACAATGGACATAATATCAGGAATACTGATAGAAATGTTACTGGTGGCAAAGAGAAGCAGTTAGAGTTGACTGTCTCACTGGTTAAACTGCTCTGACAGGACACTCGGCTAGTCGAGCGCCGTAAAGCAATAGGATTTAATCTGTGATGTGCTTAAGGTCTTGCTCTTATCCCGAAGGCTGGGTGAACGTTTAGGAGTGTTTGTTTATAGAAATAGGGGGGTTTAAGTAAGTAGAAAAGCTCAAGTCCTCCGGGGAAGATATTCATCTGTTTACATATCTCCCACAATGGGATCTAACATGTTTTCACTGGAGCCAGATCTGGCAACCGGAAACATGGTCCTGAGCCAAATTTCCATTGAGTATAAAGAGCCCTCCTCCCTGCAATGTCTGCAAGTTTAGTCAGCCCAGCAAAGGCTAAATCTAAAAACCACTGGGTATTTAGTCTAATCTCCTAAATCCCTTATTTAAAAAAAGTGATTCTAGTGTTAATTTTACAAAAACAAACATCTAAAACTAGTCTATAAACTACAAATTACACATATGCTGATAATGCAAATGCAATACAGTATGATAAGGATACTATAAAATGACTATAAGTAACACAGACTGTCCCTGTACTGACATTATAAACAGTGATTTTAAACAAGGATTGATTCCACATCGTTGCAGGAGGTGACCCCTGCAGTGGCACACACACTTAAATACCACTGGACATCATGTATGTTTGGAGGGATAATAAAGACAAAACTTATGATTGGTGCACTGAGAGGAAATCAGTCAAATTGTCTGGTGGTCAACATGTGAAGTCCGCTGTTTGAGTGTCAAAATTTCTATTCTAAATCAAAAATTGATCAAAATGAGCGTTCAGTTTCAATAATTTGAACTCAAAAGCAGGACCAGCGATTCTCAAAGTGGTTTTTTGCCTGTTGCAGGTATTAAGACTAACCGTCTTCACACTGATGGTCTCATTTGTTTATGCAGGTCATATAAAAGTGCAGTCTTCGTCACATGTTAAGGTTCAGGATGCCCCCAATACCACCTTCCCCAAAGGGGCTATTTGCAGTTGAGAACTTGATAGTCTAACAACAGCATAGCAGTCAAAGCTGAAAAAAATGTTTAAATGTCCAGAGCACCTAAGGTGTGTTGGTGTTTATGCTGCTAGCGCAAGAGGTTTGAACTGCCGGGAGGAGGTGGTTTTCAGACCTGGGCAGCGGGGACCCAGTGGGGAACGTGGCCATAAAGCAGCGCCCGGGCGAACGGTCGATGGTACCGGGCAGCGTCCCAGTGAACACGGCTGAACTGGGACAGAACACCACATCCAAGACCGACGGAGGCCAGTCTGACGACAGCATATACAGACAGGGGCCTCATTTATAAAAATGATCTTAGTCTTAAGATCTCAAAGTTTGAAGATACTAAGCATAAAAAAAAACTTACTTAAGAAGAAGAAGAAATCTGTCATTTACACAAGTGATCTGTAAATCTCAAGATTAATTTAACATTGATGGCATCTGCCTTACAATCAGTGATTTCCTCTCATACAATTCATCATAAATGCGTGTTTGGTCAGGAACAGCCGTGGACCAATAGAAAACCTTTTGGAAGACAAGATCACGGCGATGGTAAAGGAAACTGAGGCCAGGAAACGTATTATTCAATGGACTAAATAGTGGGGTGACCAACAAAACCAAACATATTGCTTGAGAGTGTCCCCATTAATCCCTCACACTTTTAACTGATACGTTCGCTCACATTGTTGATAAAGTTATTGCAAAGTTCACCACAGAGCAGGGTGCATGTGCTTCCCAAACTGCAATACCCCGACATAACCAGGAGGAGAATCACTTAAGTCAAGAGATAAAATCATTTCCACGTCAAAGTAAGCTTTAAAAAAACTACTTATAAATAGTTTTCTGCTTAAGTCATACTTAAGATCAAAATTGACCATAAGTCCATTTTATGAATGAGACCCATGGACTCTGACTCCGTGGACGATAAAGACACAGTGCGGTTTAGACCGGTACAGAAGAGGTACGAAGTGGAAGAAGACCGAGAGGGAGGTTGGGAATCAGTCGATGCCCAGTCTCAAAGGCCTGTGCAGGTGTTTCAGTGCAGTTGGCCCCGTGGTGCCAGGACCCAAACCTGGCAAGAAAACCACCTCAGTGTTTCTGGACTGAGGGCAGCCTGGATGCTACAGTGACTCACTACTGCCTTTTGAGGTACAGGGTGGTATTACAAGACATGATGGGCTGCAGTTAGCTAGTTAGCATGATAACTTCATGTGTGACATCATGTGATCAAACTCACATGACTTTTCACATGTCTGATCATAGATTAGGGTGGATCAGTCTTCAAACTGGAGGCACCTCCTGCAAAGACCAGCCAAAGGTCAGTGACACAGTGTTTAAACAACCTCAATGCTCCGGGTATAAATTTCTTTTAAATAAAACAATCCTGCTAGTTTTCATCGGGATGTGTTTATGTTATGTCTGTTCATCAAAAAAATATTACAATATGGTGTAAATATACCCTATATTTGTTATTTCAATCACATTTTCCATTGTCCCAGTTTAGGAGACATGGTTCAAAAAGTGGGACAGTATGTTTTGCCTAATATGGGACAGTCATGAAAGTACTTCAGTCAGGCACAAATGTGTGGAGGGTCTTGTGTTGTGCAATAACAGTGGTTATTCACAGCTTCTCCTAATGCATTAGTTTTGTGTGTGATTGTATATTATTGAACCATATATATATAATTCATAACCCTTTGATAGAATAGGCTACATAATGTTAATGTAATGTACAACCCCAATTCCAAAAAAGATGGATGTAAAACATAAATATAAACAGAATGCAATGATTTGCAAATCGTCTTCGCCCTATATTCAATTGAATAGAGCACAAACAGAAGATATTTAATGTTCAAACTGATAAACTTCATTCACATTGCAACACATGGCCCTGTCCAAATACAGGATAGGGTTATATTTACCACTGTGTTGCATCAACTTCTCTTTTAACTGGAACTGAGGACACTAATAGTTGAACTCGCTCATTTTTGCTTGATATACAACTGAATATTCAATACTCATATTCAATGTATTGATTATGGGATTCTTTGTCTCTAAGTTGTAAGGAAGGAAGATAACTGTAAGTTTGAGTGTAAAATCAATGGACCATTGTTCTCAGAAAAGTTACTGTGCTTAAACATTGTTAATATCTGACGAACGAAAGATTCAACTGTGACACTGTGAAAGACCTTCAGAGGACACTGTGCTTGAGTCTTCTCTCCATGCCGCATGAAGTAAAGAGATTTGATTCATCACGCCGTCTTGGTAATTCTTCAGAGAAATAACAACTCTCACTACTTAGACGAAGAATTTTTACAACACCATCTCAGATGAGCTCAGACCCGCAGAAGTTGCCAACATTTCTAGATGATGGTTTTCACTTTGAATGGTTGAGTCTTAACTTGCATTTGTAGGTGCAGCAATGAATTATGTTTACCGACAATGGTTTTCAAAAGTGCTCCTGAGCCCATGTAATAATATCCTTTATATAAACATGCAGGTTTTTGATGCACTGCCACCCAAGGGCTCAAAGATCCCAGGCATTTGATGTTGGTTCTTTAGTCTTGGCCCTTGTGTGCAAAGATTTCTCCAGATTCTGTCAATCTTTTAATGATATTATGGATTGTAGATGGTGAAAAATGAAGTGTTTTTTAAACTGAAGTCCAGGACTAACAGGGGTCCCTTAGTTTAGGCGGAGTGTGCAATAAACCAAACAGAAAGTCGTCTCTCATCACCTTTAAGAAGCAGGTGAGCCAGGAGGGCAAGTGTTGGCAGCATGACAGCGGATTTGGCGGGAGGAAACAAAGAGAAATGATTTTTAAGACTGGGAGGCAGATTTTCTGGTTCGAGAAGTCAAAGCGTGAGGGTGCGCAACATATGAAGACGGCAGGACGTCTCCAGAGCAGCTTCAAATGAACACATGCAAAAAGTTATACAGTACACAAACCGTAAATGTCATGCAGATATGTAACTGGTTCTCTTTTACACTAAAGCACCTTGAAATTATGTTATACTTTGTAATTCATTATCATCATCATTATTATGCAGCTCTGCTGACTGAAGCTCCTGAAGAAGGAGCCGGTGGTCAGGAGGGCGGAGACGATTGAGGAGCAGGGTAGAAGAGAGACTGGCCTAGAAGCTGCACCTCAACCCAGCTGAACACCCGCATGAGCCGGATTGAGGTGCAGCTTCGTCTCATGCACAAAATATGATTTTCTCGGGTCAGGCTGGTCTCCTGGCCAGATAAGACGATATAAGATCATAATTGTTCAATCCTGTTTTTTCTGGATCCAAATAAACATGAAGACACAAACACTAAAGCTGCTCCAGCTTTTATTGATTGATATATTGATATATTGATTGATCTGTAAAAGAGGATCTGACAGCTGTGATCCAGTCCCACGCGCACATTTCAGGTCTGTTGAGATTTATTGGGCTTTATAACTATTATAATAATTCCCGATTCCTTTTTAGTGAGAATAATTTTCCACACGCACGCTGTTAAACATTAATGAAAGGTGTTTTGTGGTCGTGTAGACGTGTGCGCAAGACGCACACACCCGTGCGCTTGTAACCTCAATACTAAAACTTTATTGCTGATGGAAAATTCATTCAAAGGACACTTCACTAATCCACAATCTTGCGTGGGGAAAAGAGTGAAGGTGTTAAAATGTGCTAAAAGTTAAAATATTCTGGGGACCCACTAGAACCCAGTCAAGGACTCCAGCATGACATGTACTTGTACATGTACATGTACTCATGGATCTATTAAATGAACTAGACCAACTTTGGCCATTTTTTTATTTTAACGCACGCGGATGCACACTAATTGAGCACATGTTACTGAAAGCTGACAAAAAAACACATTATAGCATTACATATATAACACATGAGTATTAGGATCAGAGTAACAGGTCTTTTAAGCGTGTAAAGAGGTTATCTCACTTGTTACATCCTTAACTTAAAGCAGCGGAGCCTCAGTCAAGGTAAAACTTACCTCCTGGCCCCTGTTCGTTTCTTTCTTTCTTTCTTTCTGTCAGACTAACAGCTTTAAGTATAATCCTCTGGCAGCACCGCGGTCTGGTGTAGTTTTAATTTTACTCTTACCGGTCAGTCCACTTACATTGTCGAAGAGAGAGCCGACATTTGCGGTGACGAGCAGCACATCAGTGAATGTTTCCATGTTCACGATCCTCCACCTTCACCAAAGGCTCGACGAAAACTCCGCCAGATGACGCTCACACGGACAAGACGGGCCTGTAGTCTCCAGGAGCTTATGAAGGCTTATTGCGAGAGCCCAAATCAGCGACTACGAGCGCTCAAAATACACCAGCATCTCAGTGATCATACTGTGCGGCTTCTGGTCCAACTTGTTTATAGATGGCGGGTATCAGGTCGTCATCAGGAGCCGGAGTGCAGCTCATATCCATCGTCGAGGAGCAGTAAGTTCGTTTCTCGGTCCTCATGCGTGGATTTCCGCCTCCTCTCGGTTAATTGGACTAGTGGCTTCTTAGCGGACTTAAAGCAGCCTGAACGGCGCATCTGCTGCTGCCTGACAGACGCACAGACAACCGGACCGACAGATACTGTATACAGTCGGTATGTTGGGTAACTAACTCCTCCGGGGCTCCGCCTCCTCCCTGCCTGACAGCCAGCAGTCACTTACTGACAGTCTTCCTCATGTTGAGTTTATCACACGTCGTGTCAATCACTCCGAAGTGTAACCTCCTCCTCTGGAGATAATCCCATAATATCTGAGTGCCATGGAAACCTGCAGCCAGAGATGAGCACAAACACATCAAAAAAAGTATCTCGTTACAAATTACAAATACTTCCTCATCAACTGTATCAAAATAAAATAGATACTGGCGTAGAAAATCTCTTTAATTTCAAAATAAAACCATACTTTCTATTAGGGATGCACCACAATATAAAGTCTATATCTATATTGTAAACATTATAAAATTATATTTAAGTAAAGAAAAATTATGTCTTGAGGTGGACACAAATACATCAAAAAGTAATTTGATACAAATTGCAAATACTTCCTCACTAAGTCTATCAAAATTAAAATACAAAATACTGGTATGAAAATGTATTTATTAATTTATTAATTTATTTTAATTTATTTAATTGAAATACAAGTCATTTGAAAGTGCAAAAACACTTAATATTAGCGATGTAATGATACCAAATATTCAAGGTAATACAATTAAAAAGTCTACAACACACAATATCTATTGTGATACTAAAAAACAGAGAAAAGTGACATGTCAAGATGGACACAAATACATCACAAAGTGCCTTGTTACAAACTGGAAACCTCAAAAAAAAATGCATCAAAATAAAATGCAAAATACTGGTGAGAAAAATGTGTTTAACTAAAATGTAAGTAATTTGAAAATACAAAAACTTTTTATTGGCGATGTAATGATACCAAATACTTAAGGTGCAATAACACCACAATAAAAACTCCACGATATGATATCTATCATGATATTGAAATATAAAATCTAATGTAAAATGACGACTTGAAGCAATGTGTATTATTAAAAAAAAAAATCTGACGTGTACGTAAGTTTTTTGCTGCTGCTTTTGTCCCCCTGTGGATAAAAGTGGTAGTGTTTCCACTGTAATAACCACAAACTTTAACGTCTAGAATAAAATTATGTGAATAAAAATCTCCTGCTTCTTTTTAGCTTGATAACATACATATTAGACTTTGCCTGAGAAAATGTAAACCTGTAAATCTGTTTTTAAGCAGAACCCAACCCAGTGGCATCCATTAAAGGAGCAATATGTAGCAATTGTGCTACAAAAATGAGCACTACACTCCAAACAGACAGTTGGAGCCATAGTATATTAAAAAAAACTATAATATAATCCTATTTAACATATGGCTGAAGCGAGTTGTTTCCCCCTTCATTAACCTCCGATGACATATTGTTGTCATTTTATGATTTATTAACGTAAATTAATTACAGCTTTCTCCTTTAAGAGTATCTATATAGAATAGCCAGTCTTCTCGCAGGTGGTCTCATTTGCTCATTTAGGTCATATAGAGACATCAGCATTAAATTGAGACTGTTTCATAACTACTTCAAAACTCCTTTTAGTTGCTTTAATAAAATAAAATAGAAGTAGCCAGCAGTGAATTAAGCATATGCAAAAAAAATTGTCTTTAGCAATGACTGTTTGAATTATGTAGATCATATAGATATTGTCACAGTCCAATATGGTATCAAGACATTCTTTTAGCATGTTATTCGATATATTCTCGCATCCATACTATAAATTACAACCAGCGTTCAAAACAGCTGAACTACTTCTTCTGGCTGTTTTGATTGATTGTGATTTAAAGTTTTCTTAGATTAATCATTGACTCATGAGAATTATGATCTTCAAATCTAAAAATAACAACAAAAAAAAAAATACTCAGAGGGGATTATTTATTTCTCATATTGGGTGCTCTAATGTGCAAAAACCTCTGCTTCAGTATAAAGCTCAACTACCAGAGAGCGTTATGATACCTGAAAGGCCTGAACTCACCACTCAACATACCACAGGCTCATTCTGTGAAGTCTCAACAGGAAGTTTGTCATTTTATTGCTGGGAAACTTTTTTTTTTTTCAACGAAATCTCCTCACACTGACGACAGTTTGCTTTCGCTGTGATTGTCTTCCTCCCTGTCTGATTTACAGCTGTCAGTCCTCTAAAATGTTTATAAGCAGGTGGTCTTATCTGTATCTCTGACTTTGCCTAAGGCATGTGCTCATCTGTAATCACTGCCACCTTTACCCTGCCTAAAGCTACAGCTGCCCCTGTGTAAAATCTTGCACCAGCAGAAGCTAGTCTTATGCCAGTGTTTGTTTTTATTCTGCATGACCTACGGTGTAGTCATTTTCTCTAGAACAGCCCGCCTCCCACAACTTCCAGTCATCACAACAGCAGAGTAACCACAGTATTTTACGACTCGGCTACAGTAGCTTTCTCTTTACACTGTGAACCAGAGGGCTGTAAAACTCTCATTTGGAGCAGATGGATCTGTGCCATCCGGCAGTCTGAGGTAAAGCAAAGACTGCTGGGGGCCTCATTGACTCTGGCTCTCCATAGTGCTGTTAGCAAGCTGTTCAACCATGGCATGGCTCACACAGCCAACCCTTTGAGCTCCCTGCTTCCTCTTACTCCTCCTCCGAGCCCTGTGTGCTTTATTCTCCAACGTCAAACGGACCATTTGAAACTACTGCAAACAGGGATGCAGAAGAATGCCGCTGTGTCCATCACCGGTGTGGAAACAAAGGCAGTTGGCGGGGAAACTTCTCTGAAAGGAGACTGAGGCCGTTTATCGCAGCCAGGAGGCGAGGCCCGGGTTTTTAGATGAAGCTGCAAAAGAATCAACAATAAACTTCCATGGAAATACGTTTTAGACTCAAGTGCACAGTCAGCTGGGGAATAAATACAAAATATATAATGTTCAAAACAAAGCACTTAATCCTGCAGCCAGACAGTGTTATAGCAGCCTGGTGCCCACTGGACAATAAATCAGACAGGAAATGTTACCAGACTCCTGACTCGGCTGCCAAGAATAGCAAAGAAAAGAAACAGCTAATTAAGACAGTACTGTTTGGAGGAAAAACATTCAATTCTGAAAATAATCAAATAAAATAATAAATATTTTCCAGTGAAAGAAAAAGACGACAAACTATTACTTTAGATACACATATATTGTTTGGTTTCATTTGCAGTACATTGAGCTTCAGGGATAGTACAGATTATTTGAAGTCAGGTTGTATGAGGTACTTATACACTGTATTACCTCCAGTAGATGCTGGTCAGCACGCCTCCAGTTTGGAAAAGCAGACAGGAGTGCTAAACAATGCGCCTACACCTTTACATCAGACAGCCTTCTCTGACAGGAAACCATTATTATACAGGGAAAAACAGTCATTTTACCTTGCAGGAGACAGGAGTTGCTGTTCCACCGCTGCCTCCATCAGTTTGTTTGTGTGAATTCAGTGACCTAAACTTTAAAAACATCGAAGTCACACAATAACACAAACAAACTGAAATATGGAGGCAGCAGGAGACCAACATCTCCTGTGTTCTACGGGGTAAAATTACCGTTTTTACCACAGGAGCCTGGTTTATGTAACAGCGGTTTCCTGTTGAAAAAGGTCGACAGTGAGGTAAAGTGGTGATTTTTTTTTCCCTGCTGACCCTCCTCACGGCGGTACACCAGTCCGCCTGCTGCTTCTCCAAACTGGGAACGTGCTGACCACCATCTACTGCAAGTGCCTCGTAAGAGCCCACTTCAAAAAAAAATCACAACTATCACTTTAATGCTAAATATTTAGCAATGGGACACACTGCAACTTGAATCTGTTTATTTACGCGTAACCTTGGAGGTAAACTTTTTAGTTGTTGCTGTGGCTGTTTTTTTTAAATGTCTCATTTTGATCAAATCTTTGATTGCAAGTGCAGAAGACAGTGTGCAAGAGTGTTTTTTGCTTATTAAGAATTCAAAATATATTTTAATAGATATTATAAACATTTTGCCATGTTTTCCCATTTTTGGCTCACTACCTTATTCCATATCTACAGTTTTGATGTCTTCGGTATTAATTTACAATGTGCAGAAAGAGAAAACATTGAATGAGAGGATGAATGCTTGTATATGTGCATAGGTGTACAAACCACTGGGCTGTGGCCCACTGGGGGGCCTCAGAGCCCCATATTTTGGGCCCTGGAAACAGCAGTACTGCCAAATGGTTAGGTTCATTCGGGTTATTTACAAAGCTAGTTATTTTTATTTTTACATGTACTCAAGATTTTACAGAAATAAATATCAAATTAAACGAATTTCGATGACCAGTGCCATTTGAATATCACCATGACACATAATCAGGTGTATTTTGCCACCATTAGCTAGCCAACGTTACATGGAACTGATTTTGAAACAAAGAAGTGATGTGAGAGACAACACGGTGCCAGTAAAAGCTCCAAAATGTGTGGTGAGGAAATATAACGCTGAATACATTAAATCTGGATTCATAACGGCAGGCAGTGATGCAGAGCTGAAAGCAGCATGTCGAGTGTGGTGAAACTGTGTCCCGGCCGAATTAATTTTTCTCCTTTTTTTAAAAAAAAAAAATTCCTTTCTTTTTCAGATTTATTTGGGACGGTGTTCCTCTGTACTGTACTTCATCTCCACATTCACCTGCACTCATGTTGTGGGGCTTCTTGTTTCATAACCTTCTGTAAGAACATGTTTATAATCCCTTCTTGCAGAGAAAAAAAAAAATCCTCAAAGTCAAAGGTAGAGTCACATTCTTGAACATTTATTTTGATGAATAGATTTGACACGGTCTAAATGACTATCCCTGATAACAGCAAACTAAAGTGATGAGACCCTCACCGGGGTCAGCTCCGACCTAACAGGGAGTCCAGACTACAGCTGCACTCTGTGTCTCCTTGAAACCTCCTTGAGGAGGCTGCCAAGTGGGAGAAAGATTGTTGATAAAGGGGGGGTGGGTGGGGGTTAAAGACAATAGCTTTCAGAGTTCACTTAAAATAAATTAGGCAAAATGGTCACTGCACAAGCAGGAAGCCAATGAAAACATGAGGCCTGTTAGGAAGTGTGTTAGTATGAATGTGTATCAGCTAATTGTCATTATAATGATGTTTGAGTCAGTTGTTGTGGTCATTATCCTGCGTCACTAAATGTGCCATGGGACAATGCTAAAAGCATCTCAAATTAATTCTTAATGAATGGACCATTATAAAACCCTTTTACTCCAGTTATGCTGCATTATTAGCTGGAACCGGAATATCTGCCTCGATCCATAAACCTCCATCTGAGTAACTGTGGGTGCACAATTTCCACTTCATAATGTGAAGATTTACACATTCCATGGAAACTAAAACACAGAAACAGACAACATATCAAGGGCTCGCCTGCAATGTAACTCCTATAGTGACCACGTGTTGATACAAGTCTTAATGTAAAACACAAAGCTTAAAATACAAGTTTTTTTTCTCTTGGAAAAAGCCCATAAAAATATCTGAAATGTAACAAAATTCTGGCGTCGTGCCCTTTATCTTGGACACAAACCAGTCATGCAAA
The DNA here is from genome assembly GCF_056507025.1 of Lutjanus erythropterus. Classification (NCBI taxonomy): domain Eukaryota; kingdom Metazoa; phylum Chordata; class Actinopteri; order Lutjaniformes; family Lutjanidae; genus Lutjanus; species Lutjanus erythropterus. Next base: position 6,521,676 of record NC_139326.1, read on the forward strand.
ACCCCAACTCAGTCACAGGTTTTAGCATTAGAACAAACTAGTTTTTTTTTTATCTACAATAACTCTCATCTACATCCCAGGTATAATCAGGTCTGTAAGTTTAAAACATTGTGATACAAACATGACAGTAAAATGAAAATTAAAGAGTTGAAACTATCAAACAAAGACAGGAACTCAATACAGATAATATTACAAGTTTTCCCTCAAAAGAGTGTCACCATAAGGAAGACGATGTTCCTGTACTGTACGCACCTTGCTGTCATTCTAACGCAAGTAAGGCTTCAGTAGAGCCTTTCCGACAAAGGGCAGCAGACTCAGAATGACTCGAAACAGCGACGCAAACTGAACATGCCAAGCTGAGGCAGTGACCGAGGAAGCCAAATGGAGTACTGTTGACATCAGAGAGGGAATTTTCCAGTCCGGGAGCTCCAATAGAGAAGAACAGAGCCCTGCTGACTGCATATTTAGTCAGAGGTGCCCGAGTGGGTTTCTGAGCCAGTCCACCTCCACACAGGTCCTTCAGGAGCGACTGCGGTCCTCTTGGGTGCCCACCAGCATTTTACTGTACAGCTTCTGCTGCTCTTCTTTAAAGGTATCTTTTACCTTTCCTCTCTTCAATCCTCCGTCCCTGAAAAAAAAAAAAAGAGTTTGAAATGAGTCACAACAAATATGAAGAGGACAATTATAGCAAGAAATGCTGACCAAATACACTTCATCACAAACTTGTTGTTTATGATGCTGCAATAGACTTGATATGCAACATATAGAGCTGAAACTGACCTTTATTTTCATAGTCGATTAATCTATTGTTTATTTTCACAATAAATCTATTAGTTGTTTGGTCTATATGTCAGAAAATGGTGAAAAATGTTGATCGGTGTTTCCCAAAGCCCACCATGACATCTTTCAATGTCTTGTTTTGCCCACAGGCCAAATATATTTAATTAACAGTCATATAAGAGTAAAGAAATGAGAAAATATTAAAGATTTAGGGATGTGGAACAAGAGAATTTTGACTTTAGTTCCTTAAAATTTACTTGAACTGATTAGCGCACCACAGTCCAATCCAATTTGACAATCTTTTATTTGACACCAACTTCGTAGTGTTTATTAATTCTGCCAAGGAGGTTATGTTTTCTGTGTTGTTTGTCTGTTTGTCTGCTGCATTAAAGAAAAACTACTGGCTTGAGTTTCATGAAACTTGGAAGGGTGTAGCATTGGCCAAAGAAGAACCTATTAAATTTTGGATCAGATTTGAATCAGGGGGCGGACACGCACAAATTATTTTTCACTTTCATTTGCATTGCAAGATAGGGCATTTGGCCTTGGCAGTATAAATGTCATACATCTTCAAATCCAGCAGATGGTAGTAAAGTTCAATAGTGACAAACCCAGGGCTGAGGAGTAACAGAATACTAGAAGTAATGGCATTGAAGGGATTACTTTATTATCATCATTTTTTTTATTTGCTCTAAAAATGAGGCATGCATTTCCAATAAAAATATATATTTTTTTAAGTGCAGCAACATGCACCTGCCACACACCACGCGAGAAGAGACGCACAGCCAGCACGCTGTCAGGGACGTGTTTTTGGCATGGGAATATAAGACACTTTACCTTCACACATCAAGAAGGTTGCAACATTACAGTGCAAGCTTTGCTCCCCATCACCTAAACTGCTTTCTGCATCAAAAGACTCAATGTCTAAAATGAAGAAACAAGTTGAGCTAGTAACCAGCTGGGTAATTACTTTAGCTGAATTGCAATTAAGTATCATTAATTAGCCACAAGAACAATCTCTTTAAACATCACATGACTGGCGTTCTAGTGTTTGGACATTTGTGGTGTGAATAAGTTGTTCTACTGTTTGTGGCTAAAGCACGGTGGTCTCGGTGGTCATTTAAGACGCTGCAGTTGGTGGAGTTGGACTGAACAGAATCTGTGTCTTTGCCTCATTTTTGACTTGTTACTGCAGAAAAAGCACAGGTGTGACCGATAATCTTAACAAGGGTGCTGATTGATTCAGGGGCCAGTAAGCCAACACGTACAACAGCACACTAAAAAAAAAGAAAAAAAAGAAAAAAAGTAATGACATGAAGTTGCAAGACACTCCAGTCTAACTACTGCAGTGACCATTTCTACCTCTCTGTATAGTAAACAAATCTGGTATATTTCTGGCATTTAGCAGTGATGTTATGGGACTAACGTTTCAGTAACAACGGGGTGTTGACCTTTTTCATGGCAGGGATTTTAACTTGTCATAGCAGGAGAAGCACAGGTGGAAAACAGTTCTGTTGTAGCCAAATAAGCAGTTGCAGTGAGTGAGCAAACATGATACCAGGGACCATTTGCCTAAATCACCTAAACTCAATGAAGTTACTGATGTTAACAATTACATCTGCACTTTTCCTGCAACACCATGTCAAAACACCTGTAGTGAAAAATTAACCCATGACAGCAGTCTGGTATGAATGTTGGTCACCCGTGTGTTGAAGCACGTTCATTATTCCTCATCATTCATACGGTTTGTGTGTGAAAGTGTTCGAAAGCATCGAGGTGAATGTGTGTTATCTCACCACAGGAGGTCGACCAGTCCACCTTGCCTGGCTATGGCTGCCTTTACACGATTGGCAAACTGTACAGCATCCTCGCCTTCCTGTTGGAGAGAATGCACATGAATATAACACTTACAAATGAGTGGTTGTAAAAAATAATTAAAAGCATTGCTATTATCAACTATAAAAGCTTTGTTCAAATATGGAGCACAGTGCGTATTATCATATTTTGTTTGCACTCAGATTTTATCTGTATGTTGTGAACAAGGGCTAACCTGAACAAGTTCTCATTGAATTGACCCTTCGCTGAGCCACAGCCTCCTTAGTTACAGTTGCCATGCTTGTCAAGCTTTCCATTTCCATGTTTACACTGATAACTGTGGCAGATTTAACACTGAAACTGGCAGTAATTTTAGAAACACAAGGTCTTCGATTCCGCAGAGAAGTAAATAAAAGCAGCTTCTCATATCTAGCACAGAGCCATAAAATGACTGCTCTTGCTAACAGGCTTTCTAAGTGTAGCTAGCTAATGTAAACAAGTGCTAAAGCTTAAACTCCTTCAGTCAGCTGAGAAGTCCGTCTCCAGCTGACTTGATAATGTTTCCTTCAGACACACTTTAAAATGAAGAAACATGGAGGTTAAGATTTCGACTATGCTTCATTGTTTATATTTTAAAACAGTGTGCTCCACTTTTACAAGACAAAATTATTTGTGGAGATGAAGAATAAGCAACAAGTTTGAAAGACACTGTGGTACCTGACACTGTGGGTAGTAAGCTAGTTAGCTGGACATGTTTATGTTTGCAGCGTACATCAGAGCAGATTATGACAAAGTTTAATCCATTCCTCCCACTTTTATTCTTTTGTTTTATGTTTCTGAAAGAGTACAGAAAAGACACCACCCTCTAAACTCATTACTCTTTTCTGAGCACAGCTTAAACCTGTAGAGAAATACAAAGCTTAACAGGCCTGCGGTGCCTAGTTACAGTTACTAGGCTATGATTGGGCAGTTGCTGTTTGCCTGTGGTTTTCAGAAGGGTCAGATTTAAGGGTTGATGAATGAAACAATCAGCTTATAAAAGCCTTGAATTAACCACAGAGTCTTACTTCTCTAGACATGGGAGGAAGATACCACACGCTGCAGACGATGGCCCAGCTGCTCATCATACGTAACAGGTAATTGACCATTCCAAACTTGCTGCTATTCCAGAAGGCGTCTCCAAATCGGGGATCATACTGTGAGGACCGAACACACCAGAATGAGTGATCAACATATGAATTATTTAAAATAAACTGTTGGTTAAAAAAAAAGGTTACACAAACATAAATGAAAATAGTTAAAGAAAAAAGAAGACATCACTTTCACCTTAATGGCAACAGGGTAGACTGTGGCACCAATCTCAAAACTGCCCTTCTTAAACATCATAACTGATGTGTTGTTAATGCAGGTACCTGGGGATTTAGAGTAAAAATAAATTTAGACTTAAGGGGCTTTTTTAAAAATTGCTTGCTGTAGTGTGATCATATCTTTAGGAGATTTTTGGACAAGCTCACCTTCAGGGAAAATAAGAATGGGAAGTTTAGATTTATCTTCTACATGGTCACTCAATCTGCAATACAAGAAGTATGACAATTATTTCTTTAGATACAAAATTATCATGTTAAAACTGACACTCAAATTCAATATAAAATTTTACTTTGCATCCACTGTAACTGGATATCAATGAAATGTCTTATAGTCTGAGAGAGAAACTGTATACAATAACCAAAGCTGAATAAAAACAAAGGTTGTAATTCTACCTTTTGGCCACTAGATGTCTGTCTTTGACTTCTGAGCGTTCGAACCAAATGTGTGGGCAGGCCTTGACCATCGATCTCTGAATGACCCCCATCAGGCCGCCGTGAATTTGGCCAACCTGAAGCAACACAACAAACAAATATACAAATAGCAACAAATCTATTTGTGGGAGAAATGTAATTTCAACAGACAAGCAGCTGTCATGGAAAGAGTGTCCAGTGTCAATGTTTTTGTAGCTCGATGATGGGCAGCAGTATACTTACCATAGCGTAGCAGCCGTCACTGGCCAAGATGATAACATCTATGGGCGAGGTGTGGTTGGCGACACAAATTCCTCCATTCTTGGGTTTATTCTCACTGGAAAAGTGGAGACAGGAAGACTGTTAATCTGTCATGAAAGCAATTCCTGGAAGTTCTTATTATCGAGAACAGAAACAATGTTTAGGGTGATCGCAGCAAGTGTCAAGATACAGTTTTAGTACACTATTTGACGTCGTGTAATGTCATTCTTCACAGAAATTTGAATACACTTTGGGTCACTGCCTCTCCCAGTCTTCCTGGAAGAAACAAAGCCCATGGTGGATATGTCAAAGGTTTGACCCACGGAGCACGCAGGACCTGAACATACCAAGGTTTCCAAAGATAGAGTTGCTATCCTAAACAGAGAGCGCAACACTTCCTATGTCACTTGTGTATTTTTAGCTCCAGACTAGAGAGGAATACATGCCACAACAGGCCAGGCCTTGATGGCAGAAGTCAGGAAGTCACAAGAAATGATACAGATCTTTGTCTCACCTCTGAGTACTTTGTCTATATCAATGTGTTTTGTCCCCCAAAATAATTTTAAAGATTAAATGAGAAAATTTTGATGTGTGTCCCTCACTAAAATCTGGAGCAAATAATTAATCAAACTTCCAGTCAGATAAGACAAACAAACATCACAACGTCCCTTAAACTCAAACTCACATGACATTAAAGCGGTTTGATTTTAAATTCAGTCATGCCTGCACTGCAGTTTACCGAACAACAACAGCTGTTACACACTAACTGATAGGCAAAAGAAGCATCAACTTCCTCCTCCACATCCTGTTGCATGTGCCATCCTGTATATAAAAGCTGTCGACAGTTTTATGTTCCTCTTACTTTGCAATATGCCAACAGAAATAAGCCTCACTTAGAACAAAACTCTGACTACTCACATCCAGTTGTTACCGATGTGAATTCATCAGGTCGCAGCATTGTGTTTGATGTTTAAAACATTACTGTAGCTTGATTGAGCGTGCCTTGGTTTTGTGTAGAAGACAGCGGTTTTGTGCTTCACCTAGGCTCATTCAGTATGCCTGCTGCAATGCATACAAATGCAGACACGGTCTAGCCTCGGGCATCTTCCTTTTCATTCTTGCACTCAGGGTTCTCACATTTCAACTGCTAGCACACCCTGGTTTCTGTTCTCTAAAGATAACTCATCAGTCATTATATAATCTCACACAGACCCCCTCTCATGTTTATGGTGAGAGGTCTGCGGCGGATCAGGTTTGAGAATGAAGAAGAACGGGACCGTGTAAAGAGAGGAGCAGCACTTTGAGTGACTTGGGGTTTTTTTATGTTATAGTCCTCTCTAAACTTCAGCTTAATTTTATGACATCTGGAAAGCAATTAGTTGTAAAATGCTATCTCTTTAAATGTTTGTCAACTTGTATAAAACTCAAAGCTATAGTATGTAGCATTTTTGGCATTAAAATTTCACAAAATGCTTGACCTATGTTATATATTATTTTGATTTGAATATTTCCAACAATGTTAAAAAGTGGAGAAAAGGTAACAGTGCATTTCCTGCTGGCTAGTTGCTATAACTTCTAGGAAAACATGGGACCAGGATACATCAGAGACTGGAGAGAGAAGTTGGCACATGACTAAACGCAACGTGAATAAAAGTTAAATATTACCTCAACCAGAAACACAATGTCTGCCTGAGTCATGTCAGATAGATTTCATCAGCTAGGGTGTTTGTTTAACAGCGAAGACAACAACTCCCATGACCCCACGCTACTTCATGATGCTTAACTTTCAGTTAGACGTGTGGCTAGATGCAATCATTTATTACGTAATATGAAACAAACAACTGTAATATATCACAACTATTAATATTTTCAGTGAGAACCTGAGATAGGCTGTCAAAGCACGGTGCACAAAAGCAGAACAGAAACTGAGAAATTGACCTAGAGGTTGAGAAACTGCACAGGAACACTGGAGCAGCATTGTTAGCACACAGCTGGTGGGAATGATAAGGAGCCAACACTCTAAGTAACAAAACCAAGTCAATGGCGACCACCATGTAAGGAAGAAAAAGTTGCATGTTCTTAGCCAAAATGAGCATGTTAAAAATATTAACATTAAAATATACACAAGTAACCTTCAAGTTTATAAAAAATACCTGCAGCAATGATATGCTTTCCCTAAAAACATGCAGTGTTTTGAATTATGTCAAAATGAGCATCCTTTCCACTGTGGAAAGCACTGTGTGTAATGTCAAAGTGTTTGTGTTTGTTTGTGTCCCATCTGTCAGCGCATGCAGTGGAAACCAGTCTGACTGCTATGAGTCTTTTATGAATTATTGTTTTGCATCCGTTATTTCGGTTGACACACTTACTGCGTCCTGTTCATCTGAAGTAATTAGATTATACCTGAGTGTCTAAAGCATTTGCATACAGTCTTTCAGAGCCTGAACTAACTTCACCTCATGTGCTTCATCTTCTCTTTCACACATCCTGTCCTTATCTGATAGGGACTGTAAACATTTCACCAAAAGTCAACTGTTTCTGTGTGAAGTGTGCTCTTCTACCTATGACCTTTTAAAATGTCAACATTTACCAGCAACTCAGTAGTAAATCATTATTTTATGTCAAAAATCTACCAGCCACATACCTAACCCTAACAAAGACATAGTTTACCAGAGTTTAACTGCGACTAATTTTCCACCCCGTTCATGTTCAATTAACGTCATTAGTCACATAAATAACAGAGGTGTGGCACAAAAGCGTAGGTGCTTTACCTGTCATGGTAGGTGATAATGGCAGTCAGAGCTCTGACACATATTCTGTAGCACATCAAATGGACTTTCTCACTGAGAAAGTTTTTCATCCTAGAAAAGAGAAGCATAGAACAGCATGATTTACTTTGTGTGTCAAGACGACTAATTGAAGATGATCGTGTCCAGTAAGGCTGCACAAAATGTTTAAAAATATCTAAAACAAATCATATTATGATTATTTCAACAGATATTGCAATATGATTCACAATTAGCAGGAATGATCATTTTTGCATCACAGTTGCAATTTCCCCTTGAATCAGAAGGTCCTATCTGTGTTCTGAGTAGTTTTCTGATATCTTCAAACCGATATGTGGAACAGGTTCGTTCTTCTTTCATTTCTCAATGTACAATATCAAAATCCTGACAATTTGTAAATTGCATACAAGTGAAAAAAAACAAATTTTAAAAAGTGGTCACAAAATGAGAATATGTGAATATCATTCTGACAAAAATATCAGAATCTTATAATTCAAAGGAGGTGATTTGTTGGGGTCTGTACTAAACAAGCATGTTTCCTTGTGTTTTCTTGTAAGTCAGGGCATCTCTGCAGCACTATAGTACTTCACTGTAATGCTGTTTTGTCACACATTTTTCCTTTATCAAAAAAAACTCCTGTGATTTGGATATTACAATTTTGATTAATCATGCAGCCTTAGCGTTCAGGGATCTGAGCTGATATTTTTGATAAATGCAAACAGACCAGCTTGTCGTCAGTCTTACCTTCCATTTGGCAGCAGCCCGACAACAGAGGTGAGGAAGACGAGGAGGCCCACACCAGTGAAGGCAAGCGTTACCCTGACAGAGACATGCATGTAGGTTACACATAAACCAGATGTATGTAAAACAGGAAGGAAGGTTTCAATGTTTACTGATTAATGTTTTTACTGGCATTTAAATAAAGGAATGTGAACCTTAGCCATAAATGTGTGTGTGTGCTACAAGCTTTCACTGAGAAGAGTAACTGCTCAAATAACACGTAAAGGTCATGAGTAATGTTATCCAAGAGAGAAGGATCTTCGTTATCAATTAAAAGTAACCATGCTCTCCTGTGTCACTGATAATAAACTCCAGCACCTGCAGGAGGGCATATTAGGCAGTGGCTAAGATGGCCAACAGGCCGACTTAATCTGGATGAACTAATCATCCAGGGGTTGGAGAAGGTGCTGATTAAATTGTGTGAGGATTAGACAAATGCTAGAAAGGTGACAGTTTTGTGCAAGTGAGCCGGTCGGCCGATATTCAACTGGACAAGTACTGAATGAGAGAATCTATTAGCTGGATGGGAAACTAGAATGATGTGTGTCTGTCTTTGTCGCGGTGGCCTGATTCGTCTCCCCACTGGCAGTTGGAAATGAGCCAGCCAGGCTTAGAACTGAGTCACTGTCCCTGTGTCTGTCTAAGCTGACCCTGAATGAGGATCTCCCTCTTTAACTCACTGCATGTGCCAACATTTAATGTGAGTCTCAAACCTCATGCAGGGTGTCCAAATCTATTAGTTTTTAACACTTATCTAATAAAACCATATGTTTGATATTTCTTGACAATATTTTATGCTTATATAATCACACCACTTTCCCATGTCGATTCACCACAACATAATATCTTATGATCAAACTGATTTCAAGTTTGCATACTGTAGGTCAAGCCAGCAAAAACAGGGACATGTCAGGATCACATGGGTGGCTAACTCCATCTAAGCAGGTTTTTAAATGTTGATCACCGTCATGAGACAGTGTAAATTAAGGGCTTAAATTCTTAATAGTGCATCCAAAAAGCTTGACATTTTTGAGACCTTTACAGCAGAATGTATGTCATAAATGCTGCCATCGTATTAAAGGAAAAATTAAACCCTTGATTTTAGTTAATGGAGATGCAATGTGGCTGATTGACCAGGTTCAACAATAAGGTTTGCCCACTCACCCCGGGCAAGTACAATACCATGTACAGTTGAGTTGAGCAGTTTTACACAAAACACGTTGCCACAATACTGTAAACTCCAGTAAAATGTCAGGAAGGAATGAAAAACTCATCATCTAATGCATACTGCCTCCAGCCCCTCTGACTGTACAGAGGTAATTGGTATGTGGCCGATCAGGCTTTGTGTTTCCAGACGCTCTGGACAAAGATACCTGCCAGGATGAACAGGTGATAACCCTGAAGTTCGTTAGTCAAATCCAAAAGGAGAACTTAGTTTAATGCAAAAAAACTACACAAATTGATTCAGAAGACACACATTTGGTGCTGCTGCAGTATTCAATAGCCATGTTTTATGGATAGCAGCTTTAAATTGCTGACATTGTAATACTTGTACCAGTGCCAGTGTCAAAATCAAGTTTGGGTATTATATATTCTGATTGAGGGGTTAAATATCCGTTATAGGCCGTCTACAGGTCTCAAAAGCTTGTGTGGAACTGGTTCTTCTTGTAGTATCAAACAAGCTCCGTGTTGGAGGTACAGTTAATACCTGAGCGGTAGCAGGAAGCCGTAGCGGATCAGCAGGCCCAGCCCCCATAGGACGGTCAGTCTCAAGCTGATGTAGTGGAAGTTGTTGTTGCTGCGGGTGAGCAGATTCCAGGACTCCAGCTCCTCCGCAGTGAACCGCTTGGTCACCTCGTCATCCATGATGCTCTCCACTCCTCGCCGGGCGAAATAGAAGATGTCCGACATCTCAAACTCGGGGGCTGAGTCCAGGTCTCTGTTGCTCCCACTCCGCCGGATCTCCTTGATCTCCTCCTCCAAAGAGGTGGGCTCCTTGGCAATGATAGCTGGAGCGGTCCAGAGAGACGGGATGTCAGCAACACTCGCCTCTTGGAGAAATGCACCAACTGAACATGCAGGAAAACACACTGACACAACATCTTACCATTTGAGTAGGGTTTGTACAGGGGATGATTCTTTTCTTTTGCTCCTCTCTCTATCCTCAGTGTGGCCCACTGCAAGAAAAAGAACGAAATGCATGAAAAAATACCCACACAGGGCTGCACAATTAATTTAAATCAAACTTCAAATTGTAGAAGCTGCAGTTTTTGATCATGTGTGAAAAAGTTCTGTGGTGCTGCAGAGAAGCCTTGAACTTTAATCTTGTTCTCCTAATGTAAGAACATATATTTTTGGTACAGACCCCAACAAATATCACATCATCATGACCAGGGATCGATTATTAAATTAATCGCCAACTATTTTGAGCACATAACAAACATGCCCTGGCTCATAAGCATCCTACCATATCCCTTGGTAACAGAGCTTGTTATGAGTCACATGCATGACTCTTAAGTTTGTTACCTACTGGTGGTTAAATTCAAACTAAAGTGACTAAATTATCTTGGTCTTTCTTAAAAATAGGTTATTAAAAAATGTCAAATGGAGAGTTCATTTGTTTTTTATCAATTTTTACCCCATTAAAAACTGTTTTATTTATTAGTGGTTATAAAATAACAAAGACTTAAGTTAATTGTGATGTTTAATTTAAGGCTGAAATGTCTATAAAATGTCAGAGAATATTTTCAAACTTCAAGGTGATGTCTTTAAATGAGGCTGAAACGCAGTCATAAAACATTTAGAAGAAGGAGTCCTGGCAAGAACATGCAAAACATGTCTGCTGCAACCAGCTGTCACTACTAGCAAACTGCTGCCAGTCTCACTTTCTACAGTCATTCAAGAACATCAGTCAACACAGAAGCACACATAAATCGCTCATTCTGATCAGAGTCACAGCTGCTTACTGCTCATGCTTTCTGCTGGTCATCTCTCTATTCTGAGTGTGGTTGTTAATGTTGTCTGTGTCTGAAACTTCAATGAAGTTAAAGAAAGAAGATCTTGAATTCTTGGAAGTTACCACACGCATGACTCAAACACTGTAAAGCCCACTTGTCCTGCTTCAATATGAAGAACTCTGTGTGCACTCTGTATGCTGAGGGGAAAACAAATGGTTTGTGTTCAGGAAGAGGCAGGAAAAGGACACGCTGTTCCTGCTGGAAGACGAGCAGGAAAGATCAGGAATGATTGTACTGGACATGTTTCACTTTGCCAACAGTCTCAGGTTACAGCACTTTTTAATTTCCAGGTTTGTCTGCATCAATCAATGATAGGGAATAAACTGACAGCCCAACTAATGTGACTAAGTATAATCAGACACAGGAATGGTAGGCATGTATGTTAATGTATGCAAAAAAACAAAAAAAAAAACACTGGAATTTGCCTGAAGCACTTCTGAGAATGTTGGGCAACAGTGATGTTGTTTGCAGGAGACGCTGGAAAACACTCAAAATTTTAAAATGTCTGATTCAGGGGTTTAAACTTATTTTCATTAACTGAAGATAAACATGTTTTATGACTTTGGCAAAACTTTCAAAGACTGGTTATGTTTAAGAGCTACATGATAAATGACAGCCAACTTAAAGCAGATTATTTGAAGGTTGCAGGGCATTTTTCATTTCAAAATTCCACACTTTAAGACTTCTCTGTCGATTTTTTCAGACCATATTTGAGTCTCAACAGCTCGATGTTTATTATGTAAATATAGTTTTAAACTAACTGTTAACATAATTGTAAATCCGACTATGTATGTTATTATGTTGCCAAATAACTGCCAGCAGATTGTAGCTAAGTGCTGAAGCTCATAAATAAGAACTGAAAATGAGTTTGATATTTTGGCCCTGGATGACCACACTACTTGATAAAAACTGACATGTGGTGTCCCGCTTTTAGGCCAAATTCAATTCAGTCTATACAAGTTACCACTCTGCAACATTATTAGAAACCACAGCATCAATTTCCGCAGATGTAACGCAGCTAAATAAATCGCTGTAAACTCAAATAACCACAGTTTTATCAGTGACTTGTTGCATGTACGCCTGACATAAGTCTGTGGATGAATCCTAACTAAATAACAGCAAAATTGAGGTTCTTGTCATTGAAGCAAAAGCTGAGAAAAAATGTCTGACCAACTCTAAATCAGTCTACTGAGGGTTTAGGGGCTCCAAATCAGACTTTCAAACAAAATCTTAGGACACATCTTTTTATAGTTGCTTTCCCCTAAGTGTTTCTAATTAATGGTTCTTCTATCTTGTTTTATCCTGCAGTTTTAATTTTCATTTTATCTTATCCTGTTTTTATTTTTATTTTATTAGAAGTGCTACATCACTGCGTAACTCAAATGTTTAAACAAGCTTAGTATTTGTCTATTTGTGATGCTAGGTATATGTAATTCAAAGATAGAACAGCAATTTCTGTATTATTTTCACTAATTTGATCATGGATGACTAAATTTTAGATTTTAATAGGGGCAGTAGTCTGGAAACAAATATTTTTCCATGCTGTCCTCTCGTCTTCCAAACTTATCCAGACCTGGATCTAGCATTATTTTTGCTTGCTTTGAAAGGGACCTTTAAATCGTGTTGTGACAAGTTGCAGCCCGTTACTGAGTCACCAACCTTTGGGTGGAAAGAGGAGGAGGTGCAAACATGCCATGCATGCAGCTCCAGAGCTGCATGTCAAAGAGGAGGTTTTTACTTATTTATCCCTGACGTCTGACAGGTGTGGGATTACAGCGCAAATATCTTTCACTTAAGTGAGCAGAAAAGTGATTTTTGTCACACTGATGGGCTTAAAGCAATACAAGCCATCTTTGAGTAACTGGTTGCACAAACGAAATGCAACTGCAGGCCTTGTGTTGAACTGATGCAAACAGATTTAAAGGAGGAATCTAAAATATATTTTAATGTAGTAAATAGTAAAATGACCCTACATATGATGATACATGAAACTGATGCCAAGTTTAAATACTGGCTTCTTCAACAGCAGTGCTACAGCAGTGCTATTCTCCTTTGATATTTCTTTTCTTAGAACTTATGTTATTTTTCACCCGATTCATGTTATTAAGAGCTCTAATTGATGCCGAATGTTTGCAAAAGGAGTAATTTAGTCTAAGAGTCTATGGCTCCAATGCTATTTGGACTGCAGAACTCATTTTTGGGTGTACAAATACTGCTTATTGCTCTTTTAACACTTAATCATATACCCATGACAGACGTTTAACTTTTCTTCATCAGCCTGAAATGGAGATTTGCAAGCAATGAGACAAACAGTACAGACCAGAAAACATCACTTCAGCTTCGAAGTCTGTCCTCCATCTGTCCTTTGACCTTTTCTCTAAATCTATTGGTTGGTGCTGGAATCAGGAGCTAAGAACATCTCTCATTTCTCCCTCTAGTCCATTTATTTCTGGCGCAAGATCTGCTCTCAGAGGTGCATGCTGGAAAGTGATGACAGCTTTACTGGGGAAGATACACCAGAGATAGCAGAAGAAGAGAAACTCAATAACTGTGTCTGTGTCTGGAGTCAAACAGGAGGAGAGGAGACCATTAAATGGTAAATAAGGGCATCTTGAAATAAGCTTCACTGCACAATTATGCTTTAATGTCCTCGCTGGTGATTCAAACTAATTTCTAGAAAGTGGAAACTACAAGTCAGCAAGCAATATTCCACGCTGTTGGAGCCACGTCACAGAAGACAGTTACTGACAAGGTCTGTGCCACAGTTTCTCCTGTTACATAATCAGAGAGAAAGAGCCCTGTGGCTGTGATGTTAATCTGTATTAGCCAGTGAACACAATAGCGACTGGCTGGATGCGAGACCGGAGACGAGCGTAAAGCCTGCACATGACCAATGCCCTGAGGTGAGCATGTGAGGCCAGCGAATTTCTAATTGAATTGACCAGAACTGCAGCATCAAAAATATCAGATAGAAGAGATTAAAGGATTGGGGCGAGGGCTGCATTCAGAAAGGCAGTGCACTCCATCAGCATGCTTTTCCAGGACTTTTCCAGGTCAATAATAAGCGAAGCAAAGGAATCATCTTGCTTGCTTCATCTCCAAAAGTGAGAGAAGTGTAAGAGTCTGTCACTTTCTACCTGTTTGAGTTGACTTACTCGTTCCCATGCTAATTCAACGTGTCCTTAATCAGAACAAAGCTACCAAATTAATACAGGAAGCAAATGCCACACGTCTGCACCACAAATTTTCATTTTCACTGGAAAATCTATCAAAATCGATCATGTGACATTTGTTGGGGATCTGCAGCACTACACTACTTCATTATAATGCTGTTTTGTCACATTTTGTCCTATGAAAAAATTGCAGCTTGTACAGTTTGGATCTTTACTTGGCCATATTGCGATTTCAATAAAATTTCAATTAATTGTTGTTCTATTCAATATTAGCAACTGCTTTTCAGAAGCAAAATGACTTATGATGATTGGGAGGGTGGAAAAAAAGCAGAGCCAGAGCAAATAAAGACTGTCCTTGAAGAACAGATCCAACAACTTTTACAAACTTTAGTTTGTTCAATAACAGGATGTTTGGCAAGAGCAAGAGACGAGCAATTACACTGCAAGAATAGCAACACACCTCCAGACATACTTTTATACTGGGTGCGTATGCAGTGATTCCACTCAGCTTCAATCCAAAATAATCACTTATGACGAAAATCTGTTGCACACATCTTGGTGCTCACTTTAACCATAGATAATATACTAAATAGGGATTCAACCAATTTAACATACAGTCTGTTACTCCAATGTGCTTTCTGGACAGCTGTGCTCATTTTGCAAACACAACTGCTACATATTGCTCCTTTAAACTGCATTTTACATTTTACGTTTCAAAATTTTTCTCAAATGAACAACATAGTGGGTCATTATGCAGAAAGCTCTTACCTCAAAGATCTTTAACAAGGTTTTCATGTAAAGACGTCTGATGCCAAACGACACCCCAAAGATGGCAGGCACGATGATGAAGACCAGCAGCAGGGTGAACCACACGGTGAAGGAGATGCCCAGCAGGATACACACCAAGTTGTCAAAAGGGTTGAAGAAGAGCTCCATCTTGAAGTCTTGGAGAGTGACGAACTCTAATTAAATAGTTGATATCAGTGGGCAGAGCAAATGGCAGCGGGAGGTACAGTCCTCCACCTCCTGGCCCCAAGTGGCCCTTACCTTTTGTCAGAAAAAGGCCTTCATGAAGATCACTAGGGAATGGAGTTTCTTCTCACACTGAACAGAGAATCAATACAAGTACAAGTGACCATCTTGAGGTTGCCCTCATGGGCAATATCAGTGAATTTCATGATTTCCACCATCAATCTGGTAAAAGTTGATTTCAATTCCAGGAAAAGGAAGGTTAAATCTTTAAAGTGATGAAATAACGGCAGGTCAGTGCTGCAGATGTCCTTTGCTATTTGAACAACGCCTCCCCCGCTGGTGACAGAGATGTAAACAATGAAACAAAAACAACTCAGCACAGCAGGTGGTTCTCTTGTCTGGGGCACATCCAGGGGCTCTGCAGCTCAGTGTCACACGGATCTGCAAAGATGTACAAACAAACAGTCAGGATGAGCCATGTTACAATAATACATCCTCTATGACCCAAGTACATCCAATGTAATTTAAAGGGACAGTTAAAAGTCAAAATACTGCTCACAACAAGGTCTGTGGATTATCTTCAGTAATCAGGTCATGGTTTCTGGAAAGAGACACTGCTGTTGAGTTTTTTTCAGACTAATATGACATTGTTTTGGCTGGTGGAAGCATTTGTTCAATAGCAAAACTTTAAAACTTCAAATGAGAGGGGAAAAAACAAAAAATTGAAAGAGACAAAAACTTGCATTTTGTATTGTATTACTAATTAACTGATTGCTAACATTTTCAACTACCAGGTAAGGAAAATGCAGAAAATTTTCCACCCTGCCTATAACTGGTCTTTATAATACTGCAACTCACGATGATTTTAATTGTCACTTCATCTGCCAAAAATTATTTTGAGAATCTTTCCCAAAACACAAGATGATGTCTTCAAATGTCATGTTTTGTTCATAACCCAAAGCTCTTTAACTGAGTTTGTCCTGAAAAAGGGACACAACACATGGGGGGTGTCAGGAGAGTGTAAGAGTCAGAGTCAATTTATGTGCCATTTGCTGTCGGTACTACGTTGGAAATGGGGGTGCAAGAGCTCATAAAACACGGAAAAAAAACAAAAACACTATACATCACGTTGTATGCATAAAAGACCAAAAACCAAAACAGAAAAAGGAAAAACAGAAACAAATCCAAATGCCAAGCATGAATAAGTCCAACAAACAACCCAGCTCAAAAGTGCATAAATAACGGTGCACTAATCAACATGTTTATGCATAACTTACTTCTAAAGTGTTGAACTTAAGGATGATAGTGATTAAACGATGATCAATTAATCAATCATTAAGAACTAGATCGATCAAGTAAAATTTCATCCATCAATTAAAGATCTGAAATAAAACGGGTTATTTTTATGAGCTTGTTCTGCATGTGATCTGATGTGCAAATGTCTTCAATATGTACACTTTTATCTCTGAGAATATGCAATATGCTGCTGTGTAAATAAAGCTTTGATTGAGTCGTTAATTTAGCCAGTTATCGATTAAGGGAAGTGTTTGAAATTTGCAACCCTAGCTTAATTATAGTGTGTATGCATACATAAGTTTCTTCTGTGTCCAGTTACAAAATCGCATGTGAGACACACAAGGGGCAGTTTATGCAAGTAAAAACAAAAAGTTAAAGTGCAGATTTTTAAAGCGCACTAGTTTTGTGCAAGTGTATATGCAAATAAATGAGACAAGAAATGTGCTAAACAAAGCCAAACATGACTGCACAGAAAGTCTGCAAAATTGAGCCACCACCAACCTCCCCAGAGTAAATAATGCAAGACAGGAAACGTGTCCTAGTGGCACCATCCCCTTTAGTTGATACTAGCATCCGTCTATACTGAACAGAAACGAATTAAACTAATTTTGAGGAAAGGTTGATTTATGGTCATGTTTCTCTTTTCACAGAGGAGGCACATAAGTCCACAGCGCTGCTGTTATCATCCCCAGCGCAGAGATAAGGATAGAGGCCCTCTGTCCTCCTCATCCCCTCTGATGATGCAGCAGGACGGCTAGCTGAAGAGAGGCTCCATCCCGAGGAACTGAACCACACTGGGTTAGCTGGCCTGAATCATCACCACAAACAGTTAACAGACGAGGCTTACTGGGATAATTTAGCAGCCTCTCATCCACACAGATGTAATCAATTAAGAGCACGACCTAAGCTAGCGGTGGGTCGTGAGAGAGTGAAGAAGACTCGTGTACTCACACGGATGATTTAGTATAAAGTTAGCTTGTAGCCTCCGAGCTAACTAACGGTTATGCTACATTTTGTCTCCTGGCGTGCTCCACCTCAGCTCCGTCCGTCCGTCCGTCCGTCCGGGTGTTTCATGAACTGCTGAGCCAATCGTTTTATTCTCAGCTCGGTTATGTTCCGTGAACTTAGAGGCTTTTTCTCCTCACAGACAGTTTAAACGTGCGTGTAAGTTAACGGAATTAATAGTTAACCAACCTTCAGTCACGTTGTTTCCTGCGCCGGTACAGTAGGTTCCTCCGCTCACTCAGATGTCTTTGTCTCGGGGACTGTAAGCCAAACTCCACCCGGCGGACAACATGGGCAGACAACGGGCGGCTCGATGCTGCTACGTATTTAAAACGAGCAGCTCTCAGCCGGACCCACACGGCACAACACACACGGCTCTGCACTGACACCTGCTGGCCAACATGAGGTGCTGCACTGACCGGTGTCTAAACACATTTGACCACTAGAGGCGCCAGAGAGCAATGTTTTGATACGCGGGCGAGCACGTGACATCACAGAAAAAAGAACTTTATTGATAACAGCAGTAACATTTGAAAAATTAAGCAATTTTGAGGAACAACAGAGGGAACAAGTACCAGGGAATTCAATTATGATAAAAATAATAAAAATAATAAATGAAGGAAAAAATAAAAAAAATACAATAAATAAATGAAGGGGGACAGATGATAACACAGAATATGCCACAGTAGCCCAATGAATGCATCATTGGGAAATAACACGTTTAAATTTTTAAAAGGAAAGGCCACATATCTAAAGTGTCTAGCATATTGGTTGCACATAATAGGGGAGACTGGGGGCAATTGTAACTTTTTTTTTTTTACATCTTCCCACATAACTTACAGACAGCTTGAATACAGAAGTCATCTTTTGATATAACAAACATATATATATATATATATATATATGCACTAATTAATAATATAATCAATATATTTTTACTAATAAGAACAAAACTATAATATTAATTTATGTCAAAATATTAATTTATGCATGGCAAAAATGTTGTGAAAATACAGTGAATATGTAGTTTGTAATTAGCTAAACTAAACTACATTACCCAAAGTAGTTAAGTACTGGAAAAGCTACTGAAATTTAAGTGTAGTTAACTACACACCAACACTGGTATAAGTAGACATTAAGCTGCAGTAGGTGCATTGAAATGAAAGAATAAGACTGAAAACACTTTTTAAAATGTAATTTTTTGTTCAGCACAAACAAAAGGCCTTTCACCTCATTTGAACTATTTTATATATTGCTGGCTATTTTAATCTGCAGCAATACATCAGATCCTATTAGATCATCATGTAATTGTGGCGTTGCTGTCCTGTGAGAGCCCCAAATCAACTTTTCATGTGCTGAAGAAAACAGCCCTTCAATCTATCAGTCAAAGTCACAATCACCAAATATGGAGATACATGGTTTTCACTGGACAGGAAAGGTATGAAAAACTGTCATATGAAAAGTAATGAGTAACTAAAGCTGTCAGACAAATGTAGTGGAGTAAAAAGTACAATATTAACTTAACCAAGATGCAGAGGAATAGAAGCATAAAGATGCATAAAATGTAAATAATCAAGTAAAGTATAAGTACCTCAAATGTGCACTTAAGAACTTTGCTTGAGTAAAATATGACTGCAGACAACAGTGCTTTGCCACAGTAGTGCTGCTAAGTGGTGAAAGCAAACATTAAGCTGCGGTGGGTGCATTCAAATGAAGAAAAAAAAACTGACACTGAAAACAATTCAGTTATAGTTAAAAGCAGCAGGGGAGCACTGGGCTGTAACCTTGTTGAATTTTTCAAATGCAGTTCTTCATTCAGCACAAACAAAAGGCCTTTCACCTCCATTGTATTTGGGAGGCGACAAAAACCTCACATCTCAAACCTAAGCAAATAAAACCAAAAGCATATTTGCATAGCCACTAGAAGCACATTAGAAAATAGGCTGTTTTGTTGTAATGTGGGTGAACCAACAATTGAAATGATTTGACATCAACATCGTGGATTAACAAAAATGTTTTTATTCACACATTTACATCCATGTACAGTCTTGTCAAGTAATTTCAACAGTACTTAATTTTGGCACAGCATTCAATCTTTGAACCCTGAATCAATATGCCTATTTCACAAGAAAAAATAAATTTATATTTATATAGTGTACTTCAATATGTCATCATAGCCACTCTGTAAACACAAACGTTCAATCAACAACTATCATACTTGTATGTGAGGTGTGGTTCCTGGGACAGGCCAGAGTAACAGTAAACATCTTGTCAACCCACCATGTGAGTCCAGCAAGCATCAAGCACTGCTCTCAAGTAGAGCCTCAAAGTCTGGGGAGCATACCATTTTGTGTTTGACATTCCCCAGTACCGTCAAATCACCGGTTCTTCCCTCCGTACCAATGGAGACCAGCTCCTGAGAAACCACAGGGTGAGGAAGAAGAGAAAAAGCACGTCAGAAATGTTAATAACTCTGATTCTGTGATAAAATAATAGAGCAGCAGAGCCCATAGAGAGACACTGGGAGGCAAATATAGCTGCAGAGCTCAGGTTCCCAATACTAGAGGACTAGATAACTGGCTTTGATTTGAGCAGGCGCCTCCTGGCATCTCTCTGACCAGACCCACTTCACACTTTTCTGCAAGAGATTTGTCAAAGGAGTCGTAATTGTTGTGAAAATGGGCCCAAAACGGTGATAGAACCCACACGTTCCCAAGAGCTGTATTAGCAGCGTGCATGTGCGTGGGCCACGGAAATCTACAATAGCTGGACTTTCAACAATCTTGGACATACAGCTCCACAACTGAGGGTTGCAAGGCCAAAACAATCCTAAATGAAGCAAGTTAAATCCTGTGGGGACTGGTTGCTATGTGCTGTTATTGTTATGTATTGAGTATAATATGAAATATCTATAAAATATCTCACTCAGTCGGTGCATGTCAAGTTTACAAGGGTCCCTTCAGGAAAAAGTTTGGGAACCACCGCTGTAGAGAAACATACAGTGTTGAGATGAACAGACAAAGGAGGACACTTCAATAAATATACTCCTATCATACCTGAAGGAAAGAGCATGATGTTCCTAGAGACACGTCAAGTGTCACTTGCCCCAGGATGAGCTGGACCCGGCCAGACTTCCTCACCAGCATCTTCCCTACGAGACCTTCCCGCAGGTCTTTCAGATTGCAGCAGTTTTCTTCAGCTTCCTCCTCCTGTTTAAAACCAAGATACGGTTTACACACAGAACCTCAAGATCATCGTCGTGCATTTGGCACGCAGACAAAGATTAAATCTACCTGAGACTCTGTTTTCAGAAGCACAGACTGTCCGTCCTCTGACTGCACCTCCGTCTTCACTGGCCTGTGCTCTTTGGTGGGTGGCTGACCGGGCAGCGAGTCGGGCAGCTGCATGAAGAACAGCTCCTCCCCTTTGCTCAGGCTCCATCGATGCAGCAGGTCGTTCAGGACCTCAGGCTCAGGGAGAGGAGGCGGCTTGAAAGCTGCCTCTGTCTTCTTTATTTCATTTTCCTCTGGCTCCTGTTTCACTGAAGACAAGATAATGCTCATCATTTATTTCCTGCTTTCACAAACTATCATGAAAAAAATTGAAACACAAGCTGCTGACTTAGTGTTATCTCGTTGCAAAATATTAAGAAAATGAAGCAAATGCAGTCAAAATGACAAAAGTCAGCACTTACCTTCAACTGAGGATTCCATGGGTTCACCATCCTCTTCTACCTTCTCTATTTTAATAGCAGCTGTGCTAAACTCCTCCTTGAATCCCCATCCTGACACAGCGAGGGGAAGCTGGACTGGGCAGCTCCTCTGTTCACTCCTCAGGAACGGATCGTCTATAAACTGAAATAATGCCAAAGAAGAGTAAAATTCACAGAAAATGCAAAATACAGCTACTTTATAAAGATGACCGACATCTGAGGGACTTACATTATCTCTCTCCAGACCGCGCAGAATCTCTTTGGTTTCTTCCTCCGTCTCCCGCTTCTCCTTTTTAATATTGATGATGGGTGAAGGTCCCACAGCCGGAGCGTCTCTCTCACTTTCATAGCCACCTGTGTGACACCGGGATACACTTAAAACTAAGATACGACGCAGTTATGCACATGTGATCAGAGCTCCAGACTGTGATCAAAGTGGGTGCACATGCAACCATTTTTTGTGAGCTTCTGAGAGTTAAAATTTTATTTCTGTTTCTGATCCGTCCTCTGCACAGCTGCAAGCCCCAGCAGCAGTGTTTCGGTTTGTCACTTGATGATGTGGCATTTGTTGGCCTCTGTACCAAACAAACATCTGGAGAACAAGATCTGTAGGCCAGGGCATCTGTGCAGCACTACAGATCTTCATTATAATGGCTGATATGGGCCTGGATGTACGTGATTGGTTGTCTTCTTTGTCTGGTTTCATATCCTATTTAAGTGTTGGTTTTAATTTGTTTTACAATGACCTTGGTGGAGGCCAGAGTTGAAACGCGCCCCGCCCACCCAGCAGGATCAAGAACTCCTACCTTTCTTTTTCATTGTCATCTCTGCAGGCCCCTGTTCAAAAATAGAGTGGGACTGGATGACTTCTGGACGACCTCGGCCCCTGCCTCTGTCTCTGGGACCGCGACCTCGGCCTCCATCATTCCTCTCTCTCCTCTGCCCGCCGTCGACTTTCGTTCTGTTAATGACAGACAAAATTAGTCAACAGTCAGAAAAGTCTATGACATATTTTTTCTTTTAACATTAGTTATGAACTTACTCCTCTTTGACTTTTCGGCCAATAATGTTGGGTGTAAAAGTTTTCTAAAACGAAAACACAAAAATCACAATTACAAAATCAGGCCATAAGAAGAAAATGTATCATATTTTATTGACTTTCACACAACATATAGGCTATTTCAGATGGTATTGGGGGTTGTGTCTCAGAAATTATTGAGGAGTTGGTTGCAAATTTAAACATTTCCTAGACAATATTCATTCTCTACAACTCCCTGTAACAGTGTGACGCAGTTATGATACCTTCTTCACTCCTCCCAGGGTCAGGTCTCTAGATCTCATTGAGGGGAGACGGCCGGGGGAGATGGCGGATGACGGTCGACGGCCCACTAGCAGTCCTAGATTGCTCCCGCCAGGTGTTGGCACGCGTTGACCACTGCCGTCACCTGCACCTGAATCTGCCATCTTAAACTGGAGACATGTAGCAAGAGAAATAAATACCTCATTTGTATGTGTGACTGATTAATAATAGGAACACTAATGCAGGTATTCTGATTATAATGACTGTTGTGGTGGTTTTGGATGCTACATTAAATTTAATTTAATTAAATTGATGCTGCATTAAAAAAAGTATGATTATATTTTATATTTCAGTATATGTATCATGTATTTCTAGTATATATATCTTATTATCTATAGAGTATACCAAGTGCAGCTGTAATGATTGATCAATTAATTGATTAATCAACTGTGAATCGATTATTAAATTAATAGCCAAGTATTTTGATAATCGCTCAATCGGTTTGTGTAATTTTTTAAGGAAAAATTCTCTGATTTCAGCTTTTTAAATCTGAATATTCTCTGATTTCTTTAGTTCTCTTTTAAAGTAAACTGAATATCTTGGGTTGTGGACAAAACAAGACATTTGAGGACGTCATCTTGGGCTTTGGGAAACACTGATCAACATTTTTTTTACCATTTTCTGACATTTTATAGACCAAACACCTAATTGATTAATCAAGAAAATAATAAAAGATTAATTGACAATGAAAATGATCATTAGTTGCAGCCCTTGTGCTAAGGTTTTTTTTTTCTTTTCTTTTACAGTGAACTCTTTTAATTGATTTTGTTATTTACTGTGCTTATTTTTACATTGATATATATTTCTCTCCTCTTGTTATGTAGGCTATATGTGTATTTACTGTTCCTGTGTTATGCCTGTATAACCTGATGCTGATACACAAGAATGTACCATTTTGGGATCAATAAAGTCCATCCATCGATCCAACCAATGCATGCAACCAATGTGCCCACTTGAGAAAGCAGATATACTGACGTTTTTTGCATTAAAAAGTACACAGCTCTTCTGCAGATAATGGAATGACGAAGATGATGTGGTTATTATTTTTTTTGCCTTTGTAATTGTTGTCTTTTCAGACCAGCTAATAATGTACTTATGCAGTTAATGACTGTTGTAAATGAGTAATTTCCCTGCATGGCAGTTTGTCTTATCAGTTAAGTCTAGATGAAGTTGACTTAAGACTTACATACTCCAGTAACCTTTTTTTCCTGACAAATTAATCTGTTCAGGAAAACAATAATATTCTCTGACTAGATTTTTATTACAGTATTTATAAATCACACTATCCAAAAGAATAACTGCTTTTGTCTCCTAGGTTTTAACTGAGTTACTTCAGTACATGATGTTATTACATCATTTGAAAAGTGTGACGGGTCTCTGGTCAAAGCTTGTGGCTCGTGACATAAACAGCTGGCAGCCATTTTAAGTGCGCAAGACAATGATCAGTTTAAATTTGATCATATCGCGACCATGGTTCATAATATTTAATGATTTCTCGTCAACAACACAGCAAAAATTCAGCAACACGTGGCCAAATCACAACACGTATGCAGGGATACAACACGAGTGTGTTGAACTTCAACGCTGTCAAGATGAACTTTTGACATATAATGTTTGTCCACATACTCACGTTGTGATTCCTCTGATGTCCTAATTAGATATTAAGTCCAGGCTCGTCAGAGAAGTGTCATTACAAGTTGTTTAGTGTTAGAGCTGCTCCTGACTCGGCATGATGGGCGGCGCCATGACACTTCCGCTTTGTCATCAGCCTCTGGGCTCACGTGCATCAAACCTGCGCAGAAAGACGCGCATATTCATCATTTATCCATTATTTAACATAATGATATTACCTGGGGATAGTTTCGTTGTTTCCTGGACTTATATTATATATATTACAACTTCGTAATAAAATAATATTTATACGTGGAGAAAATCGTACATGATGTACGTATAAAGTATGTAGGACAGTTTGTCCTCATGTGATAATCTGATACAATTCAATATATTGATCATTACATGGAGTGTACTGTACATATTCCAGACAGTTTTCGTTATAACAGTTGTAAATATACTTAACAGTATAAAAATATAAAAATTAATTAGGTTCTTGGCAATAAATGTGATATATTATAATTTGCATATGGATACAATGCAGTAGATAGTACAGTGGCCAGATTAGTTTTAAAATTAATATAAAATAAATATTAATGGTGAGTAGTCTAGTTCTTGTTTGTTTTTTGTTTTGTTTTTTATTTTATCAGGTATTTTATTTAATCAGGTTAATTATGGTATGGAAATTTCATCTGCCAAGAAATTGGGATTGTTAAAATCAGCAGTATATCTTTTTTCTTTAATGAGGGTATGGCTAATGCACATGGCTCATTATTCAATAAACTCTTTTAGATGACTTATACCCCAAGCACAAGCTACCTGTATATACATTACTGGGCCAATATGACGTGAATAAAGACCTCATGGGATCGACCTATGACATTAACAGTCATGCACAATTTTGGTTATGACTGTAACAGTTGTAACAGCATAGGTCTGTGCAACTGGTCAATACACTGTCAGTAATTATAAAGGTAAATTTTATTGTAACGTACCATTTAGAGACTTAGCCTCTGCATTTAACCCATTCGCACTAGTGTGCAGCTGCAGCACCCAGGGACCTACTCCAGTTTTGTGCCAGCACCTTTGTCAGCAGTACTCAGTCAGTGCCCATGCAAGCACAGGAAGAACATGCAGACTTCACACAGAAAGGGTCTGCTTTAACCAAGATTTGAACTACAATCCTCTTGCTGTGAGACAACAATGTTACCTGCTGTTCCGTATTAATACATCATGCCATATTAATAGCACTATGCACACTAATACTATAGTAAAAGAATGCGTGAGTTAATATCACTTACTAATCAGTTGGATCTATTATCAACTGCAGCAGAAGAGTCGTAGTTGTTTCGAGTCATATTTTAAGGACAAAAGGTAAAAATTCTCTGATTTCAGCTTCTAACGTGAATATTTTCTGGTTTATTTACTCCTCTGTGACAGTAAACTGAATATCTGGGATGTGGGCAAAAGTAGACATTTGAGGATGACTTTGGGAAACACTGATTAACATTTTTCACAGTTTTTCTGACATTTTATGGACCAAACAACCAAATTGATTGATCAGAAAAATATTATACAGATTAATTGACTATGAAAATAATTGTTAGTTGTGGCCCTACTTGTAACTGTGTGACTTTTGCAGATGAACACTGGGGTTTGTCAATGCATATCCATGATGAAAATGCAGGCATGAGAGATGCCGGAAGGGCCGCCCATCATTGTACTGATGAAAATCATAATAATGATGCAAAGAAAAATGATGATTTTGTCTTTAATTATTTTGATTTATGAAGTTATTTTATGTGAGCATGCAGCCCCAAATACTTGAGATTTAACCAGCTGTATGATTTAAACACATTGTAATGGTCTGTTTGCAGTAAAAAGCCAACAAACCTACTGATCAAAGGGGGGTGGGGTTGAAAATAGGGCTTGTCTGTTGCCATTCTTTGATCCCAGTCCATCACTGTATAAGATAGCTAATGTTACGTCCATAAAGATCAGCATTCAGCTACTTGTTAAATTTGTCCATAATTTGCTGCACACAGAATCTTGTTAAGAAATGCAAATGTGATGCTCAAACTTCTGTTTAGTGTAATGTGTTCTGCTTCCATCCTGCATCTCCCGCCTCAGGAACGAGAAGGAGAAATAAATCGCTGCTCCAGGCTGCTTCTGACTATTTCAGTGCCTGAGGGCAGACACCCACTCCAACCCGGTGGTGTCTGGTTCTTCTGATAATGCATGGACCTCGGGGTAGGTCTCCTGAAATGCTGAGGGTGGACTGTGATGAATAAATCCGCACTTTTTTTTCCAAAAATGTTCGTTGAAATACAAGGGATATCGTCCTTTTTAGGACATCAGAAATATTTTCATGTAAATGGGGCTAAATTCTCCTCTCAACACCCAGCCGGCCCGCCCATAACAAACGGTCTATTCCCACCTCTGGAGCTGAGAGGGTTATTTGGACAGAGGCAGACCGTCATGGCATGACTAATGATGGATGATTGCAGTTTAATTACACTCTGAGGGTATCACTTATCTGCGGCTGGCTGGAAATAAATGAAGCTTTTCAATACCACTCACAGTCTGTGGAATTATGGCAATAAATCTTTGTCATTTTTCAAATACAAATATTATGTGTTTGTTTGGACTTCACTCTGGCTATCAGTTCATCCCTTTGTTATCTGACTTTATTCTATGCACATATCCATTGTTTCAGCTGCAGATTATAGCCATTAATCTGGGAAGGGTCTCTTTAATCTCTAATGAAATCCAAAATCAAGTTGTCCCCCGAGGTTGCACGAGTACAAAAACATCCCTTGGAAATTGAATGCAAGTGTAAATCTGCTTACTCTGGACTTACATGGTGGCATCCCTCGCCTCCGGATGGGCTGGGGGTGGAGATGGCCTGTGGAGTTAGTCCATATGGCATAACAGTTGGCACATGTATATTTTTTGAGGTCTTGATGGTGCTCTGTGTAATTTACTGGGGCATCACTCAGCATAATCTCTTTAGCCAGTGGAGCGTGTAAAAAAAAAAAAAAAAGCTTATTTTTTTTCCCTCGCAGCCCTCGTGTCCACATACTGTCGCCATGATATCTGAGAGGTGACACATATGCAAGCGGCTAAGTGTTCAGTGTATATCAGAGTGAGTGTGAATTTGTGCCTCAGGGCAGACTCACTGGCGAGCGATGAGACGTGTGTGCATGATGTGGGTTACTTTAAAAATGTATTCATATACAATTCCACATGACTTGTTAAAAAAATGTAGTAAGTAACTAAATCCAAGCAACACAATATCAAAGTATTGTAACTTGATTAATTCCTATTACTTGTGGATTTCCTCAGTATCAAAAGTGGTGAAATTGTTGATGTATGCACATTTAAATGCACTTTGCTAATTCTGCTAGTCACATTTTATACTCAAACTTCAAGTAAACTACCATAAACTTATTCCTACGCACCACCCTGGTCACCAGCATCACCGCCTACAGTCCCAAAATATTTTTCAGTTGTAGCAGTAGTGGTATTGACAGGTTAGCTAGTAGCTAACTAACTGGATTTCTGTGTAGCTGCGCTGGTCTGTGCGGCTAGCATTTAATACAGCGGTTCCCCGGCCCTTTTCCCTTGGAAGCTCTCCCACATCTAAGAAAAGCTGAGCCCCCTCCAGCCCACACACACACACACACACACAGACACTAAAAGAATAAATGATTCACTCTAAAGCTTTGTTGTCTTAAATTAACATCACTTATAATTGGTAAATGTCTCTATTTTTTCTTTCAATAATCCAACAGAGGAGGTTTATGCACACGCCTCCTTACCAAAAATAAATAAATAAATAAAAAAATAAAATAATGATTCATTATCACAGAGATTGAGAGGTCACAGAGGTGTGATTACAGTATTTTTTGAGTGAGGACATAAAAAAAACATCCTTTAAATAGTTTTGTATCCAGACTTTTGTATAAACTGTGATTTCTGTTAACATGTGCAAATCTAATGTGTACAACCTCAGAGCAGAAAAAAAGCTTTGGGGACCCCCTGTGATTTTTGTGAACTCCCCTGAGGGACCACCAGACACCAGGTTAGGAGCTGATGTTGGTCTGTATAGCTAATGAAGCTGATGGTATTTCCTCTAAATGTTTCTTTGAATTAGATGTTGAGTTCTTGTATATATGTAACAACTAAATAATTGTAATTGATTACAGTTACCTTTTTTGTATTATAATTACATAATTCCGTTACATGTAATCTGTTACTCCCCGAGCCTGTGTGTGTGATTGGCTGATGAGAGCACTATGCTGACGAGGTTGCCTGAGTCAACACTCCAGTGGGCAACATTCTCATTTTTGTTTGCTCCTTTGAATGTTTTTAATTCATCCTGTGTGGCTGCATACATGAGTCAAGTAAACATCATCATCCACAGAGCCCAGAGCGAAAATGAGACGGGGAGGGAGGAGGGATGGATGGAGGGAGGTGCAGGGGGAGTGGGGGGGTTAGAGTGTTTGTGTGACACAGAGAGTGAGAGAGAAACAGACGGAGAGAAGAGAGAAAAGAGGAGCCTGTGTGTTCGTTTCACCTCCTAATCAGTTTTCCTGGGGGATCCATCATCAACTGCAGCGGAGGAAGAAAAAGAGAGTAGAATTTCAGCCCGGCTGTAATCTTCTCCCATCATAAATTTGAGCTTCACACAAGTAAGGAAATCTTTTAAATCAGCAGATTTATGGATGCTTGCAACGCTCAGAAAATATATCTATTGTATGAAGTTGTGGAGATGAAATAATCCTTTGCCGTGATGGTTTCATTTGTGCACATGAAGTCAAATGACTACAGTAATTTGGGTGTTAATGCATGAGTTTGATTTGCATGTTCCTCTTCATGTGCACATGTGTGTGTAATGACATTAGTTGCATCCCTCCAATGCCATTTCACATGTGCCTGTGAAGATATTTCACACAGCAGCATTCACTGGCTCATGTAATGCGATTGGTGCTCATTTTCCCAAATTTTAATGCTTGGTTTAATTGTGCAAGGGAGTTGCAAGCGTATCAAACTCTATTAGTGGTAAAATATCTCAGCTTGTTTATTGAACTTTGCACAATAGGCTATTTTTGAGTGTTTCATACTGTGTAATGGCCATTCCATCCCCTTAAAAACGTGCTGAGGAAATTGTGTCTTTTCTTCCTCCCTCGCGCAGCCATCTAAATGTGTTTTAAAGTGTTCTCCTTGAGAGAAGAAAGAAATGACTTTGAAGCACAGAGTTGCTTTTCTCGTGCCTTGATCCATATGCATGAATGCAGCAGCTTCTTTCATGATGCTGTCTCACACTGAGATAACAGCATCTCTGTAGTGTAACTGAGCACTCACAGCCTGATGTGCACACTTCAGGATATATTATGATCAGGACTGGGATGGTTACTCTAAAAATGGATTCAGATACAATCACTAATTACTTATTAAAGAATGTAGTCTGTAATCTAATCCAAGTATCACAATATTACTTTCCTTTACTTTTGGATTAACTCAAAAACAAATATGGTAAAACTGTTGAGCCTAATAGAATATTTTATGTCCATAGTTATGCACATTTAAATGTACACTGTTAAGAACACTATTCACACTTCAAACTTCAAGTAAACTGCCATAAACACACCATCCTGGTCACCAGCATCACCACCAGTTATATATAAGTTGGTCTGTGTGGCGAATGTTAGCAGTTGGTCTAACGTTAGCATTAGGGGCTGTGTATCTTATGTTGGGGTTTGTCTGTGTAGCTCACGTTAGCCATTGGTCTTTCCTGTAAATGGTTCTTCAAATTAGATGTTGAGTTCCTGTATGATGACAGCATTTTCACAGCTGAAGGCAGAACTGTCACTGCACAGTGATGTTTTTCCTGTTCTCCAATTTAAAGACAAAATAATGCTGAAATTTCCACCCAGTGAGGCGTTTTTCTGCTAGAGTCCATTATAATGAATATAATGTGTGCACAGTGTATGGTAACATACCATTCTTTATTTTGAAATGCATTTTAAAATTGTATTCTGCCAAATAATCCCCATTTTACTATATGTATCTGTAATCTGATTAAGTTTTGTATCCTAATCTTGCTACATGCAATCCGTTACTCCACAAGCCTGATTATGATTTATGACATGGGTCTCTGTTATAATTATTAGTTAAATCCAGTTGCCTGATGTGGAACAACTGCCTATCAAAGGTAGGTAATTGGCTCACGTTTCTCCTCACAGGCTGATGTATAAATGAGGACCATGGGATTCGTGTGAATGGTACGGAAACCTGCTTTTGAACTGTGTTCACGTGCACTCGACTCAAAAGTGGAACACACAGAGACAGAGACGTGGGGGCTTTTGATGACTTGTCCTGTGAGAATCTCTTCCCTCCTGCCCCAGTTTCTATCTCTGAAAAGACACCCTGGTAAGAAATGAGAACAGCAGCTGGAAAACAGACGCGTGGAAACACACGTGCACGCGTGATGCAACAGCCCCTCTCCCTCCTGGCCTCCGAGTGAACGAGCTACCGCACAAATTTCACAGTTCACAGGCTTTAATGAGCTGCTGCAGCCTGTCCATCATCCTGACTGGAGAACACCTCAACTCACCTCACAGTCACACTATGACACTACAGCAGGCATCAGCAGGATCACAGAGACGCCAAAATGAGCATGTAGTGACTGTTTGTACTAAACTGCTATTTCTGGCACATCTGTTATTTAGCATAATGCTCAGTGTGAGAGTAATTTTAATAAAGGAGAGATGAAACATGCTCTGCTATACAGGAAGAGGTGCTAAGGCTTGTTTCCATCTATGTGCAGACAATGGAGTTGTATAGGACCCCAAAAACCACCAGGGGGCACCCAAGTAGTGTAATGCAACTTCAGTGGCACTTTACGGCTCATTTATGCCCCCTTTACGTGTGAAAATAGATAGTCTGCTTCAGACAGTGTCACTGACACAAGTCCTTTTCATTGGCATGGATGTTATGCAATACATCCACTAGAGGGCACCGCTAACAGTCAAAAATTAGAAGAGGAAGAAAAAGAGGAGGTTATCATAATGTACCTTAAGAAAGAGGCAAACGCGGAAGCAGCGTTGTAGACGGTAGTGGTCTATGCGGTTATTATACATTGCAACAAGTGAATGGAGAATAATTTTCCCTAACTAAGTGAGGACAAATACTTTTTGTAAGACATCTTTGTCATGTCTTGGAACTATTGGCTACTACACTGCCCCCACAACTACTGGTGGTACTGCTCTGTTTCGTCCGTACCCAAATATTTTCAGAACACGTGCAGAAATACGGATGAAATAAAGCTCAAAGTACAGACACAAGGCTCCATCCACATCTGTGTGCGGATTTAACGCTGAGCATAAATGAGTCTTCAGTCTGTTACATGTCACATCAGTATTCACATGAGCACACCTTTCCAGAATGCTAGTAGCTAACTGTTGCCATTATCTTCTGCAATCTAGTGAGCCTAATTAGATAAGCAAGTTGAAGATTGTATTATGGATGGGTCCAATTCAAAATAACTGCCTGTTCTCATTTCAATTCGCCCATTCCACAATGAGGTGAGTCATACAGATGTGCACAGTAGACTATTAACAGCTGAAAGAGATGCAACAGGCTTTTGATGTAGTATAAAGAAGGAGAAAGTCCACATCTGGAGGAGGTCTGGTAGTTGGATGGCCTGGCAGGACGGTGTTTGTTTCCCATGTAAAAAGCCCGACATTATTAAAAGTTTTAAGGTATATAACATTACATGCGTGAGTTGCATCATGTGTCTTTCGTCTTGTATTATATGAACTAGGCACGACATCGCCACTCAGCCTAAAATTCATATTCAGTGGACCGTATACCCAGGAAGTACTTTTTTGGGTTACGTACAAGGCAAGCAACTCTTATTGGACAGAATGGGTGCCATCTTACACTATCTAGTTCATTAAAACACATTAAAATCTGTGTTTGTGAGTCACTTCAGTGACGTATGTAACGTAACATACTGGTCCTAAACTACCCAAGTAGGTTTTGTGTCTAAACCTACCCAAAGTACAACCATGTCACAATGTTAAGAAGAAGAAGCTTTCTGATAGTGTCTCTTTCAATCACTAAAGGCTACCTTGTGTGATTATATGAGACACCAAGGGGTCGTGACAAAATGTCAGTATGAGACGAGCTAGGATGAGAAGAAAGAAGAAATTGTGCCAGGTGTGCTGGATAATAACTTTTCAACAATAACCGGTGGATTGTGCTCTTTTGAACATGAGGGGCACCATGATAGCTCACTTGTAGGGCTTTTCCATCGTCACATTTGACCGTGCTGAGTCAAACCATACCTCACTGAATTGCATTTCCATTGCCACTTTTTGTGCACCGAGCTGTGATGAGTTGCGCGAGTTGAGGGTTCGGAATCTCCCCACTGTGGTTTCACAAAACAGGAGCTCACAAACTACATTTTGCATATGGCCCCTAAAAAGCTAGGAACGGCCCTGGATATGATTGCAATAACAAATTTAAGATGGATGAAAATGACAAGCAAACTATGGAGGAATGGATGTGTACTAAGTCTGCAGGGCAAGAGATGATGACCACTGTGCACAGGCTGCAGAGACTTCCCATCAGTTTATGAGGGGGAAGGTGACAGCTAATCAAACACAAACACAGGCTGACCAACAGATTGCCCACAGCCCGGCACTCAGGGCCATGTGCAGCAGCCTGGATCGAACCACTGATGGGCAACAAAGGAAATATGATCATACATCACCTGCAGCCGCCTGATACCTACTTAAACCTCCTCGACAATATAAAAGCTGCTGGAAGATTTCCCTCGAGCTGCAGGCAGTTCACTTGCTCAGCTGTTTTGAAAATGGCATGCACTTCAGCGGGGCGGCATGAGCGTTTAAAAAGTTACGCTCAGTTTAAATTGTTGCTGACGGGTGTAGCAGTGGTTTTGTTTGTGGGTGAGCCCTTTCCTTGAGAATTGCAGGAGAAGTCTGAGTGAGGCTGCAGACGTGTGGTTGCTGGGAGACTGCTGTAGGTGGATTATGAAATGCACGGGGGAAAGCAGAGGCCAGTCACTCAGCTGGGAGCATATCGAGTTGTGTAATGATGGGAAATGTCAGTTAAGGGCAAGACGATGGGGGAGGAGGTGGGAGAAAAGAGCAGGACAGTGCATAAAAATCCTGGACACAGATCCCTAAATCAAACGAAAGGTTAATTGGATTCTGTCTGAGGTGTATTCAGCTGTGATGCTGCTTAGTGTCCACTTTCATGGTGCAATTTAATCTCTCAATAGATGTTGCCATTTTCCAGCACTGATATTGAGACTATGGGAACAAATTATATTCAATTGGATTCTGTACATAAACAGCTAACTGAAGTCCATTACATTTAGTTACAGTAATTAGTAATTGTATCGGAATACATTTTTAAAGTAACCCTCCCAACCCTGCTGGTATTACAGTCCCAGATTACATTCTGGGTTTTATCTCTCGTTTTACAGGCAGATGACAGAAATGGACGCCCCTCTTTCCACCCCATGCAACATCCAGATTTGTGAGGTGACCTGCGACTCCTTCCGCATCGTGTGGGACATGACCCCCGAGGACACGGCCAGAGCCACACACTTCTTCATCGACCTGAGCCGCAAAGAGAGCAGGGACCCCAACCGCTTCAAACACAGGGTCTGAAAATTTAAAACTGCTGCACCACCTCATGTATCTTCATCTTTAATTTCCGTGGACCTATTCTGTTCCTCAAGATTCACACAGATCATTATTCACCATAGGACTGGTGAAGAGGTTGTCCTTGTCCGCCCTTTTAAGATAATAGTGGAAGCCTAAATGAGACAGTAAAATGTGGCTTTTATTGAGGTCTAGCTGGGTTAACAGACGGCTGTAACTGCCTCATGATATTCTGCACTAGTCTGAACACAGAAAGCAGTGGTTGCGCCCTTTCAGTCACTTCCAATACGGGTGAAAAAGGAAAATGAGTGCAGTCAACAGCTTCAGGCCAGTGACTCACTTGTACATTGTTTCCTTTTAAAGTGGACAAAAACTGACACGTTCATCCAGAGCACAGAACAGTTTTCATGTTCACAAATTTCTTACACCACACACATACAACAGCAGCGCGGTGTTTTTATCTTTCTTTAATATACTGTCAGGGACGATTCATTTCAGCAGTGAGAGGAGATGCTTTGTACTGCATTTAGCTACCAGCCATTTTCCATCTGCAGTCCCCAGATCTGCAGATCAACTGCATCTGCAGCACGTACAACACATTTTTTTTCACAGATGTTTACCCATTAAGTTTGAGCCATGCTAGTGCCATGGCTCAAGGGATAGCAAATTGAGTCTGTCTGTCAGCTACACGGTCCACCACTTTGGTCCAGACTGAATTATTTCAACAGTTGACAGATCCCCTTAAAATTTTGCAAAGACTTTCATGGTGCCAAAGCGCAGTAGATGAAGTCTATCGACTTTTGTGATCCTCTGTGGAAAAGGTCCAGTGTGTAAGTTGAGAGGGGCGATACTGGCTGAATGTTTCAGAAACTGACTATACAACCCTGATTCTAAAAGGGTTGGGACACTTTGTAAAATGTAAATAACAACAGCTGATTCTTTTGGATCTATATTCCATTGAATGCATTACAGAGACAGATGAGTTCTTTTATTTTAACAACACTCAGTAAGTGTTTGTGAACTGAGGACACTAGTTGTTGAAGTTTTGAAAGTGAAATTCTCATTCTTGCTTGATATACAACTTCAATTATGGGGTCTTTAATGCAGTGACACGGGTCAAAGGTCACATGTATCCAATTTTGTTTTCCAGCCTTGCCCCTTACATGCAGAGATTTCACTGGATTCTCTGAATCTTTTAATAATATTATGGATTTTAGATGGGTAAAACCCTAAATTCCTGCGGTTTTGTGTTGAGAAACATTCTTAAACTGTTGGACTATTTGCTCTTGCCATTTTTTCACCCAGTGCTGAACCCCATCCATGCTTGTGAACAACTGAACCTTTCCAGGATGCCCCATTAATATCCAATTATAACACTGTCACCTGTTTACCTGTCAAATGTTCCACACAGGGGTTATCTGAGCATTCCACAACTTGCCCAGTTTTTTGTTACTCTTCTCCCAACTTTCTGGAACGTGTTGCAGGCATCACATTCTGAATTGGTGTATAAAAACAATAATGTTAATAATTTGAAGATTAAATATCTTGTCTTTGCACTGCATTCATCCAAATACAAGTCGATAAATGATTTGCAAATCATTGGACTCATTGGTCCTCTTGCAAAAGTACAACTATTGAGGGGACTGCCATGAAATTTATGCAGTTACATGTTACATAAATTGACATGAATTGTAATAAATTTGATGATTTTTAAACTTTGCCATTAACAAGTCTTTTCAGTGTGTCAAATAAGACCTGCAGAGCTAAAATGATTCCTGTTAGCCTCAACTATACTTTGTTTATTGTATTTAGCAACAAAGTAAGGTTGTGAACACTATTAAAAATAACTTTGCTCAAAGCACCGCTGTGTCTAAGTGAAGCCTCGCAGACCCTCATGGCCATAGACTCTTGGTGTTGTTTAAATCAAGTCAAGTTGAACATCTGTCCCCCAAAGGACAATTGGTTTTGCTGCATAAAGTGCAACATAAAAACAAACATGAAATCATGTTAGTAGGAGTTACACAGACTGAGTGCTGCAACAGTGAACAGCATGATCACCAGATGAGCGATAAGAACAATAAAATGATGACTAACCTGTCCATCCCTCTACATAAAGTATGATCAGAGGAGCCAGCTAAAGGAAAGATTTTTACCTTTTTACAGTGCTTGAATGCCCACAGATTAACAGTGTAATCAGCATTTAAGTGATCAATTCAGTGTCTAAATTTAGTCCCAGTAGCTGAAGCTGAATATTTGTGATCTCCCGTCGTTTCAGGTCTATTATTGCAGCTGGCATTCAACAGCAGAAAAAGTGCTTTTATGATGTCAAAGCGTCGTTTAGGACTGAGTGAGTGAACTGATCCTGAGTGGAGGATATGTTCTCTCTCTCTGATACACAAAGTGGCACAAACAAACTTGCATCAGAGATGTTGCCATGGATATATGGGCCTCTGAGCCCGCGCTAATTAGCCGTGCTTCTCAGAGGCCTTGGCCAAAACAAAGCCGCTGATTTGATTAGATGTATCCTAGTTACAGCAGCTTGAGCTTGAAGTGGAATATCATGCTAATAAGGCAAAGTTTATGGAAGGAGATGCTTGACTTAACAATTGCATTTACATTTGTTTTGAAATGTAAATGAAACACGCAGCAGCCTGTTCTAACCTTGCATCCTGTCCCTGATGTCAGCTCCTTCCTGCTTCTCTCTGCAGGATGTGCCAACCAAGCTGGTGGCCAAGGCCGTGCCTCTCCCCATGGCGGTGAGGGGACACTGGTTCCTCAGCCCGCGGACAGAGTACTGTGTCGCCGTCCAAACTGCTGTCCGACAGCCAGATGGTGACTACCTGGTGTCAGAGTGGAGCCAGGTGGTGGAGTTCTGCACCGGGGGTATGACACACAGAGCCTGTTAGCTCAAGTAACACTGATAATGTTTTATACACAGTGTGGCAGCTTTCACCAAAGCAATACAAGATAAGTACAAAGGACTGCAGTGCACAGGAACGGCAAAAAACAGCAATTCCGTCTCAGCACCGAGCAGTCATTAGCATTTCAAAGTGGTGCAGACTTTTGAAATAACACAACTCGTCTCAACTTTGCAGACTACGCCATGGAGCACCTTCAGCAGCTTCTTGACAAAGCCAAAGGCTCTGCAGGGAGGCTGCTGAAATTCTCTGTGTTCTATCGCAACCAGCACCCAGAATACTTCGACTATGTCAGGTCAGTGATGCTTCATTATGTCCTCATTGTGTACCTACAGAAATTCCAGCAGCAATTAAAGGAAAAGTATGATGTTTTGGCAAATAGCTATCTGCTTTCTTGCTGAGTTAGATAAGAAGATTCCAGTTCCAGAAGTGAATTTCTCATTTATTGACATTTGAGAAGATCCTTATAGATAAAGAGATATAAGCCTAGAAACAAGTCAATTAACTATGTGATGAATCATGACCATACAACGTTTGATCTGGAACGAAAAAAAGGACTGGAAAATGGATAAAAAGGCAAAAGTACAAGGCTGTGTATGTAATTATTTTAAGATTGAAGGAACTACTCATCCCATAAAATATTAGATATTTCAGTGGTAACAGCATGCTTCACCAATCAGAGATGTTGCTGTTATTAAGGATTGTGTGTAGTGTAGTACTTTTCCACAACATTGTGAATAAAAGGTAATTTTATTAAAACAAGTCTGATATACAGACTTGTGGCTTCTTCCGGAGGATAAACCATCGTCTCATAGCTTGCGGTAAATCTATATTGGATGGTTATGACATTATCACTAATAATCAAAATCCTATATTCAGAATATGAATAAGACTTTCAGTTTCAGAACCTCACTGTTGAGCTTTGTGGTAAATAAAAAGTGCAAGCAGCTGGTTAGCTTAGCTTAGACTGAAAATAAGAGGAAACTGGCTCTGTCCAATGATATCAAAATCCACCTGCTAACACCTCTATAGTTCACTGATAAATGCTAAGTTTTGTTTGTTTAATTGGCACAAAAGCAAGCATGCTGTGGTTTTATGGGTGTTATGCACTGAACTCTTACTTGGCTGGGACCAGCAGCTTCCACGAGTCTTCAGGCTATGTGGTTGACACAGTGATGACGAGACTCCAGGAAGTTACTGTGCCTGGCCAAGACACTGTCTGGCACATTACCTGCTGTGAAACCACTTTTTTTACACCTTGCTTTTTGTTTTGATTACACAAACTTTAGAGCTCTGATAGGAAGATTTTCTTCAGACAAAGCTGTGGTTACTGTTTCCCCACAGCCAGCACGTATGCTCTGATCTGATACATACACTACATAATAATAACATATGATCTGATACAATCCATCAGCCTAAATGTATCATGTAAATGCTTAACTTTGAGTGACATGCTGTAAAGAAAGATGTGTCACAGTAATACAGATCAGGGTCACATGAGCAGTACCTAGAACATGAGTAACATGAGATACTGTCATCGTGTCAGCTGTGTGGAGATATTTTAAGCTCGGGGAAGAAAAAGGCTGGGTGCAATTTATTTAAAGGTGAAATCTGTAATATATTTACTGTCATAAATGTCTGCTAATGAGTCATAAGAAATCATTAATAATATTTTAGAAGAAGTAGATGTTTATCTGTTAAATTGAGCAAAATTAGCAGAACCAAGGCAGGCAGCCACGAAACTTATCAAGAGTCTGTATTTTCAGGATAATGGTCTTAACTTTACAGTGACAGACAACTCACAGTTATAAACAGCTGATCTTACAGTGTTGGACAGGTCGTCACTTGTTATTGTCAGTTCATGAGGTTGCATGCATCTTGTGCTCCTGCGGGGCTCCTGCGGGGCTCTTGTTAGGCTCCTGCGGGGCTCCTGTGGGGCTCTTGTTAGGCTCCTGCAGGGTTTTTGTTGGGTTCCTGCGGGGCTCCTGCAACCTGCCTGTCTCTCCCTTGTCTGGGCAGCAGGGGGCAGGGGGCAGGGGGGAAACAACTCGCTTCAACCATAGATCGTATATTAAAAAGGATTTCAACCTATTTAATATAGTCTGTGGATCCAACTCACTTTTTGGAGTGCAGTCCTCATTTTTGCATGTGCAATGACTACATATTGCTTCTTTAAATTTAATTTTGATTGCTTGAAAGATGCTAGCCAATTCAAAAATGCTGCTAAAAGTTCTCTGTAGTAGTAGTTCTCTGTGTGATTGATTTAAAGCTTGTAAAATTTACATCCAGTGAAGCATTTTTTCACCAGAAGCCATGTCAATGAATTGGCAACTGTGTGTGCACTGTGCATAGTAATATATTGCTCTTTATTCAAAAATTGTAATCCTATTAATATCCCCATTTTTACTAAATGTATCTGTAATCTGACTACATTTTTTTCTGTAACTGTAAGGGAATACAGTTACTGAAACAAATACCAATCAAATTTTCTGTTAAACACAGTATATATACAGTATGAACAGCATATTGTCAGACACTTTGTCCTAAAAAGTACTTTCAACTCCAGAACTTGCCTGAGAATCATCACGTTTTCAGGTTTTCTTCAGTATCAAAGTAATTCAATGGATATTGCATTACAAACAGGAGCAGCTAATAGCTAATTCTAATGGCTACATTTAATGGTGCTAATTTGCCAAAATATAAGCAAATATTGTTATACACAGGTTGAATTTGTCCCTGTGACAAAACGATTGGTCCCAGTTTGCCCCGTCCAGTAAAATTGGTGTAGAATGGCCACTATGAATTTCCCAAAATGTCTAATTATTCCTTCGAGCATAATATTCTTTTTCCATCTTCATGTCTTGGATTAGAAAGGAGTGTGGAGGCCTGATGCGTCCAGCCCTAAAAGACTGCAGTGGGAGTCACGGTTCTCCCATCAATGGCAAACTGCAAGGAGTCTTCTTCAGCTGCAACACAGAGTTTGACACCGGCCTTCCTCCCAAAGACTCCCCGTATGGGCCCCTGCGTTTCCAGATCCCAGCTGGACACCTGCTGAACCCCAACATCAGCTTGTACTTTGCAGACTTCTACTGTATGTACACCGCCTACCACTACGTGGTGCTGGTGCTGGCCCCCGTCGGCTCAGAGGGAGACACCTTTTGTCGCACCCGCCTCCCCACGCTGGACTTGGCCTCCAACCCCTTCCTGACGTACGCTGACCCCCAGAGGCCTGGGGAGGAGCCTCTGTACTGCCATGCCAGTGACGTCATCCTCGAGGTGCTTTTCACGGAGCCGGTCCACCTGGATCAGGGCAGCGTGGAGCAGATCAGTGGGCACCACCAGCTCAAGAGTCTGACCACGGCCAACGCCAAGAAAGACCCGAGCTGCAAAGTGTGCAACATCAGCGTTGGGCGCTGAGGGAGGTGCTGATGTAGGGCAGAGCTGGGAGCGTGTGAGCCTGCAGCACTGACAGACACAGCATTGCACGAGACCAAATCACGTGCAGGTCAGAACACAGTGGAAACAGCCCACCTCTCAAGGTGTGTGCATGCTGCTGTCCCTCTTCCCTCCTGCCTGGACTAGAATAGTGAGTATTAAATAGAAGACTTTCACAATGTGTATCGAACAACTTCATCATGATCACAGCTGGAGATACAGTGAACATCCACCCATGACTGCTGAACAAGACATAATAGGCTTTATAAGACTGGACAGAATCCCTGCTCCTCATCTGTTGAGAGTCTCTGCTCTCTGGTGTCTTTGTGGTATTTTCTGAATATCTTTTCCAAAACCTTCTTCCTTCAGATGTGTTTGAGTTCATGTTTTGTTATGTTGAACTACTAGTTTGATGTGATTTCTTTTAAAGAAATGTAGGTTTGATACAACCTGCAAGTGTAGATGCCAGAAGCATGTTCCTTTTAAAGGTATACTATGCAGGATTTAAAAAAAAAAAAAAAAAAAAGTCATATAGTGATTAATTTGTAGATCAGGAGCACCGAGAGGTTCTGACAAAAAGTCAGTGCCTAGAGCACATTGGACAACCTATAAGTGCTCGCAGTTAAAGACAAACAAAACTTACAAGGTCATAACTAACAAGGAATTATTTATTTACATTCTTTTTACAATCACTAAAAACCGAACGTGTTCTTTCTGTCTGTCAGTGTCCTCCGCAACTGTCTCTACACAAGCACCCACAAATTTAGCCTCAGTGCTGCGGGGAGCCCAGGAACGGTGCTCTGCCACTTATTTTTTTCTCCAAGTCAGGAAATATAAGTAGTTCACATTTCAAATAATCACCTTTTAAAGAAAGCTCTGTAGCTAAAACCCTCAATCAGACAGAGAGCAGTTTTTGCAGTAAGAGGCATCTGTGAAGTGACTCACAGACGCAGCAGACAGAGTGAATGCTCATGTGGACTAAGTGCTACTTAACATTCTCAAGTTCAACATGATGAAACTCTTCATCCAGTCTGTCCAACATTTGATTGTGTGCTCAGTTAGAGTTGACAGATGTTTGTACGCCTGTCAGAGTGCAGTGTTTGGTGAAACAGTGGTTAAATGACCTGAAACAAACCTCCAGATGAACGTCTCTAGATGCATGCGCATGTCATATGTGCACTCCAGTAATTTACAGCACTACATCTC
The DNA here is from genome assembly GCF_056507025.1 of Lutjanus erythropterus. NCBI lineage: Eukaryota > Metazoa > Chordata > Actinopteri > Lutjaniformes > Lutjanidae > Lutjanus > Lutjanus erythropterus. Next base: position 6,563,282 of record NC_139326.1, read on the forward strand.
TAAATTTAGCCAGTTGCGTCACCATTTCACAGCACAAACCCCTACTTGCGTCACTGTGACATAGTCAGCACATTAAATATTACACCAACTTTATTTATTATTATTTATTAAGACGCAATTAAGTGCTGGACCCATGAAAATAATCCCCCTAAATCATCACTTATGATGCACTAGAAGTGTGAGTCGGTGTCTATATCTGCAGAGATTCTGCCCTCTGCTTGTGTTTTCTTATTTAAAATGACTGGTGTGCATCTGTAGTTAGCAGGGGTGGACTAAAATCTAAAGTTCAGACCAGCAGCAGCAAAGAAACATAGTGTAGGTGTTACAGGCCTGACTGTGGCCCCTGATGAACAGATTATGCTGGAACACAACTGGACAAAGTTGTAAACAGTCATAAGTAAATACATGCGTGATGTGTGGACAAATCTGTAGTCTCTGAGGCGCTGCAGCAGAGCACAGTGCTGTTACACAAAGCTGCTCGCTGTGTTAAGTTGCCTGCAAACAACATCAGACTGTTACAGTATAACCATACAGACCTACACACATCAGACTGGTCGAATTTAACTCCATATTCTGCTTTTATATGAAGGACACGTCTGAACACCAGGGCTCGTGGCAAAAGTAGCTCATGTTTTATCCTTGAAACACATTATTTATTTTTCATTTCTATCATTATCATAAATACCTGATGGAAAATCATACTCTGTCTGTCTCTGGCAGATTTGTGGAGGTAAAGCGTCCCCTTTGCTCGTTATCACGTTTAACTGTGACTGCCACAGCTGTGTCAAAGCTATGAGACCAGCGATGTGATGTATTTGACGTGAAGTATTAAATAATCCCAACGCCCGCTGATCTATACTGACCTTGGCCCAGTTCTTTTGCACATTGTGCTGCAGCACATACATGAACCAAAATAGAGGGTGCGTATGGAGACATACAGTCTGTGTGCCCTGAATATACACGGACAGCTGCAGACACCATGGATGACTTACCTACCACCTTTTTTTAGCATTTATTATTCAAATTTCAACTGACAGGCATGCAAACTGCTCAGGTGTGAAAAAGGTGAGACGGATGAGTGAGCAGTTAAAAATGCAGACTCACTAGGGGAGTCCGGGAGTCCCCGGAGATTTAAACTAAGTAAAGTGAAAAGTTTTCATTTTAACACTCATTCTTCAGAAATGGGACAAAAACGTATTTTAGGGGGTTTTGATTTTTACTCTTCAATTATGCTGAAAAATATATTTTAAAAGATCAATTTTAATTATTTGAAGGTGTAAATTTTTGTGTGGAACATGGGTGTTTTCTGGCACAGAGCAAGTTTACAAATTAAAAAAATTAAAGCAAACCAAAAATTTCATAAATTGCATTTTATATTCATATAAATAAATCATTAAAGAACAAATGTTCATGAAAAAATTTAAATTAGAGTGTTGGTATTAATTATTTTTGTCCCAATTCTCAAGGACAGGTGAAGTAATACATTTTATATTCTGTAATGCATACATGAGCTAGCTCTTATTCAGAAGCAGATGAAAACGGGACAAAACTTATTTTTAAAAAATGATAGCAGACCATTTTGATCTTTTGCCTTTTATCTTTTACCTCAGGCTACCAGTAGCAACTTCGTTTCGACTTTTTCCACACAGCAAGTCACAGACTGATGGTCTGGGCTCACACTGTACTGTGACTAGTTAATCGATTGTCTGTAGGCACTGGATGTCTTTTATTGACAGTCATGCATGAACATCCAAACAGCATCCACAGCATCAGATGTTTGCACTCCACTGTGTTTATGGAGGTTGCTTTGAGCAGACAGGCTCTCTACACCCTCGTCCCTCCCTTAAAAATGTTTCTCACCAGATCTGCACAAATCATATGGGTGACCACTGTCGGCGAGTGGCGAGTTTTGCTGAAAGGTGACGAGCTGGCAAGCCTGAAGTGAGAGTGCAAAAATATCAAACTGAGGGTGCAATGCATGTCTTTGCACTCTCGCAGAACCAGGCCTGCAGCAGTTACATCCCATTTTACGTCTGTCTTTTCTGAATCCTGTCTATGAGAACTGCAGAGAGAGAGAGAGATACACATACTGAGGATCACTTCAGCTGTATTCTCACAAAGTCTGGCTTAGTGTGGAGGTGGGGGGGGGGGGGTTATTTGTGCTTTAGAACATAACCGCTGTGAAACAATCAGAAAATAACGTTTTATGTCTTGGATTCACTGCGTTGCTCTTGCTAACGTCGCTCCCTCTTCTAATTAAGTCTCCAGGTCTCGTTCGTTGAGCCAGAGGGGGGGGGGGGGGGCTACTTTGAACAGTGCATTTACAAACAATCCTGTATATTCTACCTTTAAAAGTCTGTACTTTTAAATATTAAGGAGGTCACAACAAATATTCTGCTTTTCTATTTCTTGCTATGCTCTTTCTAAAGTCACTGCCAGATGTTCTTTGTCTTAAAAAAAAGACCTCTGACTGCCAAATGTCTAATATTTAACTAGTTTTCAAGCATCCCTGCCAAAAAAATGTAATGCTTCTTAACAAGATACTCGTAGAGTTATGATAATGAAATTCATTGTATCTGAATGTTGCACGACTGACTCCAGAAAAATATGGTGCAATGTGACATTGAAAGCAGTGTGTTGGGGTTTTATGGGGAAAGTAATGAGGAAGATGGTATCACAGAGTTCCCTGCAATCAGTCTCTGACAGTGAGCCTCGGCGCTATAAACAGGGCTGAGCTAAGATTAGCTGCTCTCTTGCTATGGGGGCTTCTGTTTGTCCCTGCACAGTAATCTCTGACCTATATGGGAATCCCAGAAATGCCCAAAGTGAAAGGGATCCCCTCCCCGGTGTACAACAGTAATGCATGTACTGGTGAGTGTCCAGAATGTCAGACACACTGACATAAATAAAGATGGACACCATGTCTCCACTTCCTCCCAAAGTACCAACCTGAAGCCCAAACATCCTGGATACAAGCGCTGCCAACTTTTGTGGTGACGTCATTTAGAGCCAGAGCGCCGTGCTTTTGAGTTCCCGCCCATCAGCATTGGGCAAGTTACTGAGGAAGTGTAATAAGTTACGTTTTACTTTAAAAAGTAATAACATTACTTACATACTTGGTATCAAAGGATGTCGGCTGTGGTAGAAACAAAGTTGACCTCTCTGAGTGTCACCTTCAAATTAGAATACAATCACTCACTGGTAAAGTAATAATATTACAGTAATACACCACTCAGTAATGCATTACTTCCCAACACTGCCGCCCATACACCCAGCCAACTCAGTTGCGAGTAGTGCTCAGGTGTCAATTATGGCATGAAACCCCCATCTTTATAGCACCAAATAACTAATTAAAACCAAATTTCTCAGAATAAAATGAAGACTTGAATGTGCGTTAATGTCATAAGAACTACTTAAAATGGCAGAAACCATGTTATGGCTTGATTCCACCCAACACGGCTGCATCGTGTTACCGCTGCACCACGTCAGTCGGAGCTCATCAGTGCCGTTCTATATAGCGCTTGTGATTCCACCAGCAGAGTTTCAGCCGATGTTCGTGATTTGGCCCATGTCGTTTCTAGTAACATGGTGGGAGTTTATGACCTATACTGCAGTCAGCCACCAGGGGGCAATCACAGTGTTTTGGCTTCACATTTGGGAGCTGTCACATTGTCCATTTCAATATATGTCAATGGTAGGACATGACAAAAGAGACTGAAACTGAATGCGACCTGTTAAAAAAAAAACTTTTTTTTATACAAAGAAGTTATTGAGATGTTTAAACATTTATGAAGAAAGCACCACTTCAGAGTGAAAACAATGCAAATGTAATAAAAAAATACTGACTTTATCTTTACCCAGGACTAATATATTATGTGTGACAAAAATAGGGATCATGTCCAGGTTGGGTAAGTCATGCCCTTTCACTTAGATTCTTGCCGTGACAGAGATGTGAGCTCACACTCACAGCAATGCTGTAATTCTGTCCATCATTATTGTCCCAGAAAGGCTCGCTCTGCCCTCCTGGTAAATACATTAAGCAGAATTCTATCTTCCTTTTGGCGTCGAGCACTTTAGGAACAGGGATGTCAAACTCAAAGATGTCTGTCTGAGGTCCTCCGAAGCGTTTCTGCAGGTACGTGCAGGGCACGTCTCTGTAGCTCTGCCACGAGTCAAAGGTGACGCGCACACGCACATCCTTCTGGAAGCTGATGTTCTTGACTCTGACGGTGCCTTTGAGCACCTGTTCATTAACACTGCAGTTCTCCAAGATAACCATGCTCTTTGCCAGCTTGGCACGGAAAGCCTGGAAATCTGCAGAGGGCTGCGGGAAGCCCAGTTTGAGCTGCGTTCCCGGGCAGCAGGTGCTGACGGTGCAGCTGTAGCCGTCCTCTGTCATGCTTCCCAAATCCTGCAGCGATGGCAAAAGGTCGAGGTCAGACTGCTCCTCTTCATCAGAAAACATCCGCACGGCCGTCAGAGACAATCCCTGTGAGTCAGCGAAAACTACGTGTTTGTTCTTGATCGGGAGCAGAATGTCGTCGTCGTCGTCAAAGTCATCCAGGAAAAAAGGGACAGGGTGGGTCAGAAAGGCTTGACTCAAGATGTCAGAGGGGAGGTGGTCTGTAACTTGAGGACGGATGCAAGGACGCTGTGGCTTCAGTATGGGAACCCACACGTGAGGACATAGTTGTTTACGTTGGTTCAAGCACAGTCTGACAGCGATCTCTGCAAGACTTGCTGACTGGGCCGTTGATCTGATGCCAACCACAGGCAGGACACTTTCGAGAGATAAACAGTGATGTCAATAAAGAGAAGTGGGATTCAATTTATCTACATACTATAATCGTGGTGTATTTAGGTTGTGAGGTGCATTATTAAGAATTACATCACAACATTAAAGGGTTAGTTTGGATTTTTTTGAAGTGGGGCTGCATGAGGTACTTATCCATTGTTTTCACTTGCCCAATAGGGCCAGAAATTGTTTGGGACGACCATCCCTCAACAGAGGAGGAGGTCTATGACTCCCTATGCAGATTAACACCATCTACCCTCATGTGACCCTGACGACTCACATGCTGGCAGGGTGAGTCAGTGACTCACAAGTGACCTTAACGACTCCCGCTCACACCTTTCCTCAGATGACCCTAACGGTTCACTTGATGGAGGGGTGGGTCCATGAGTCAAGGTGTTAACAAGCCCACTGAGGTTAAATACCGGGCAAGTGAGTTGGCAGATTTACTTGCCCAACAAGCCATTTTACCTGCCCCTAGGCAATCCTTATTGTTTAGTGTACTACCGACAGTAAAGCTCACCCCCAGTTTGGAGAAGCAGTAGGAGCACCAGTGTAGGAAGCTACGTAATGTTCTGCTGTGGACAGGGTCAGCAGCATGAAATTTTTTATCCACCTAAAAAAATTAGTCAGTTTAAGTGTACACTATATTTAGAATATTTTCACAGCTTTACTTTCCTGTCAGACAGCTTTTTCCAATGATAAAACTGCTGTTACTCTGACATTAGAAGGTAGATAGGTAGATAGTCACTTCCTACAAATACCAAGGCATATGGCTTCAGGAAAAGTTGGCTTTCAGTGTGCACATTTGCTTTTATCTGTTTTAGATTGTGGTGATGTGATTTACATACATGCTAATTCAACCCTACCCAAAAAAACTGGATTCTGCAAATCACACTGCATTATGTTTAGTAACAAGACACACATCCACCACTGCATTTTATATGACTCTCCAGGACGATCTCTAGACTAGAGGAGAAAAACACACATGCTGCTGTTTGTTGTCAAGACACTGTTTGGATATATACTCAACAGTATATATCCAATCTTTTATCCTCTCATACCAACAACTATAGCAGCAGATCTACAAGTCAGATCCTTCTAAATGTCCCCTGGTTGAATTCAGAGCTTGGTAAAATTGCTTTCCTCTTTTTATGCATGCTGGGCATGGAATGAATTGCAAAATACCATTTCTTTTGAAGCACTCCCTTCTTTAAATACTCTTAAAGGTATTTTACAAACTGCCCTGAGGGAAACATGTTGCTGCTTTACACGATTCTGTTCTGTTTTTTGTGCACTCTATCTTTCCTAACCCGTGAAACTGTCTTTTATGTGAAACTGCTTGTGTTGCCGTCTTGACTTAAGGGATTAATAGAAATAAATAACACATAACAGCAGTTTTCTGTGGGAAAAAGATCTGACAGCATGCTGAAGGGTTGTAAATATTGTAAATACAATGTACACTTAAACTGGTGTTATTTGTTTAGGTGTCCAACAAAAGGTTTTGCTCCTGACCCTGTCCATAGTAGCTTCTTACTCCGGTAGTCCTGCTGCTTCTCCAAGCTGGGGGCCGTGCCGACCACCATCTAGTGTAGATAATACACTCATGACTCACTCATTGACTATGGATAAGTACCTCAAACAACCCCACTTCAAATGATGCAAAATATCCCTTTAAGGAATTTATGACAAGATTAAGGTCAACATGATACCGAAAAAGTGACAATAATTACAATTCAGATTGAAGAAGTGATGCGAGATAATGCACCCCACAGCAGCAGAATCACCACACACCTAGTTTGCATAAAGTACTTACGCTGTATCGGACATCATACTGGCAGCTTGGTATTCAGTGATGTGACGATTATCCTCAATTTGTGGTTGGAGCTCTGGAAAACAGCATACAAATTTTGAGTCGGACAGTATTTTGATTGCAAAATCTTTATTGTTATACATTAAAAGTCTCCCTTTATGTGCAATTCTGCAATTTTAATCTCAAAAGAACCTATTAGAGTCTGAAATGTTTTTTAAAATGTTACTTACACACTCCCATGAGCAGCAAGTTGTCGTATGAAGTCTCAGTCATTCCTTTGCCCGCAGGAGAATGTAGCCCAGGATCCTATTTATATTACCTTAGTTAACATGTCATGTTGTATACTCCACCCTTCCTACTCTTCCGGCCAATCAGCTTCACTCTTGTGGTTTTGTATTCTTCTGTTGTTTTAAACCTGTATGAATTGTCAGTCTCAGATTGTTTACAGCAACATTCCTTATATTGAACTAGTTTTACACAACTTAATTCCATATATGATCTGGTGTCAGTAAAAAGAAACATGTTATTATTACACCACTGTGTTAGCTGTTAAGATGTGTGTCAAAGGTTTCTGTGTGGTCACCTCAGAACTGTTTTGTCCAGTGCTGATGTGGCGATTCAGTACGTGCAGGTCTACTGTATGTAACTCTACTCTGCATTGTGGAAACTATTCCAGTCATCCCGGGCTCTATTCTCAGACCTGTCAATGGACACAGATCCCACTAAAGGCCTGGGCCGCGATCCAGCTCTGTTAGCTGGCTCCGGTCCTAAGAGGGATGGCTGCCCCACAGTCCGTCAGCATGTGTGACGCCGAGGAGGGGGCCGGATTACAAACGACTCTCAGCAGCTATTCAAGATTCAATCCAAGTACGACGTGTGTTCATATTGAGTAACATGAAAGGTGTACCAAACATGGAAGTCCCAGAATTACTGCGATGTATTTGGACACCAAACTTAAGGACATTCTGACGACTGAAGGCCTCGCAGGGGTTGTACTGGGCAAGTTTTGACTATTTCTGACATTGACTGCAGTAAAAACAGTGACATTAGATGCTGTATTTAACAAATAATAAAACAAATGTTTTCATAACTATTCTATCATTTCAATATTTTTATTCTTCTTAAATGGTCTAAAACACCCCTGCTTTCAATTTCCAAAAACAGAATCCAATGATTTCTAATGATTTCTTTTAATAACAATCAGTAAGTGTTTGTGAACTGAAGACACTAATCGTTTAACTTTTGGAAGTGAAAATCTTTCTCATTCTTGCTTTATATATGACTTTAAGTGCTCAACAGTCTGGAGTCTCTGTTGTCAAATTTTGCATTTAATAATGCACATTTTTAACAGGAGACAGGTCTGGACCGCAGGCAGGTCAGTCAAGTACCTGAACTCTTTCACTGAAAAGCCACACCGTTGTAACGTATACAGATGTGTCTTGTCAACAGGCAGCAGATGTTGCTCCAAAACTTGTACGTGCCTTTCAAAAACTACCACAACACACTTTTCCACTTCCTGTCAGTCCATCTCTGATGAGCTGGAGCCCAGTGAAGTCTGCAAAATTTCTAGATGTTGTTGATCCATGGCTTTCTCATTGCATGGTAGTCTTAACTTGTATTTGTAAATGCAGCAAAAACTGTGTTTTTTGTTGTTGTTGTTGTTTTCTAAAATGCAGTGCATTCAATATTGGTTTTCGGCCTTGGCCCTTACGTGCAGAGATTTCTCAGAATCTTTTAACGATACTATGGATTGTAGATAGTGAAATCCCTAAATTCCTTGCAGTTTTGTGTGGAGAAATATTCTTAAACTGGTCTATTTCACCCAACTTTTTGGAAGTGGAGTTGTGAATTACAGTGTTCATGTTTCATAGATGCTTCTCTGTGTTATCAGGTGTCTCACCAACTAACAGTATTACTCCTAATCTCCTAATAACACTGAATTGATTATAAGACTCCATATTAGCTGGATCAGCGGTGCCGTTCAAAAGATGACAGTCAACTGACACGTGCTTCAGTTTTGTGAAGCCCATTCTCCCTCAGTCCCTTATTAGTTCCAATTACTGGGCAATTTGTGTGAGGGCAAACAATAAGCACTGATTGCTCCCTCTGAAACGCTTATATAACAATGCTGTTATAACAATTACATCTCAGGGAAGACAATGTTCCATAAAGGGTAAAAATAAAAACGCACCCAAAAAGAAACTTTTAAATTCATGAAGCAGACATAATACACAACTCTGGCTTTGGTAGCCGAGGTGAAGATAAGTTGGACTGAAGTGGGGTTGTGTAAGGTTTTTATCCATACTCAGTGTATTAGCTGCAGTAGATGCTCATCAGCACACCCGCAGTTTGATGTAGTGTACACTATAATGAGAATATATTCCAATAGGAAATCTGCTTTATAAGCCACATATCGCTCTCTCCAAAGCCACCAGACTCCTTTTGCAAACAGTAACATTTTCTTTTTAAAAAAAACACAGGTGATAACACTAAAAATTGCCCGCAGACCCTTTTGCCTTCCCCTTTTTTTTCCTTGTGTGCAGGAAAACTGAGAAAGAGGTTTTTAAAAGCCTCACTTCAGCTCCCAATACTTCTGTAGCTTCTGACTGAATCTCTGTGGTGTGAAGTTTAGCTTCTCTCCTGTGTTGCTGTTTGTACTTTCATGTTTGCCTTATTTTACCATTTTAATTTTTTTACTGCCGACGAAAAACCAACAGTTACTGATTTTGCAGCTTCATAGTAAAAGCTTATAGGTAACAAAATAACAGGGCACTTTCATTGTGAAAAATTTATGGGAAGTAAAATGTTCATAAACCATTCAGCCACTAGACTAAATACGAGTGCTTCACCTGTTAAATACACACCTTCAAGCAGAAACAAACAAACTCAGCTGAGCTGGGCTGACACACCAAGTTGAAGCGAGTCAAACCAAGCTACACACTTTCATGAAAAAAGAGCAGACTACAGCAGAGAGATTTGACTCAGGAATAAATATGGATTGTATCCTTTCCCACTGATGACAAAAGCCACATGTTAGTGTGTGTTTTGTGCAGCGCAAAACGGGATAAATTTACCTTGTAGATCACTGGAGTTACTGGTCAACACAGTTTTGATCACTTTTTTTTCTGTATCATCGTGTGACTATACTTTATAACAACAAAGTCACACTATCACACAAACAAACAAACCGATCCAGGCAGCAGTAGACCAGTAACTTCTGAGTTCTGCCAGGCAACTTGCTGTTTTTGCCAAAGGGGTCTGGTTGCTTCAGAAAGAGCAATGTTGGGTTTATATAACAGCAGTTTGCTGCTGGAAAAGATTGCCTGACTGCAAAATAAAGTGGTGAAAATATTCGATATATAGTGTAAACTGATGTTTAATAGTATTTCCTCTCTGTTGCTCCAAATTGGAGGCGTGCCAACCGCCTTCTACTGCAGGTAACACTCATCAAAAAATCCAAACTATCCCTTTAACAGGATTCCTGTTATTTATAATGACAGTAATGCATGTTCATTTAAGTGTGAATGACATTTAAACGAGCCGACCACACGAAACAATGTTCTCTCAAACACACACCCACATTAGGATGTGCACTTTGGGATGGTAAGCATTGTGATGCCAAGTGAACTGATGAAATTTCACCTTCGGGTCATCTGATGCATCTTGTTATGAGCAGCGGAGGAAAAAGGCCAATAATGTGAGTCATCTGGATAAAGTAACTAGATTTTTATTTACAAGTCTCACAGACACCAACACCCCAGAATACATTATGTAACCAAACTTATGTTCTGACATGATTAAAAAGAGACAAAAATAACACCACGGCATTGCAAAAGCTGCTTTGGCGAATAGAGTTCATTCGTCAGCAAGCCCGTCTCACAAAATCAGGAATTACTTGCAGACATGGTGAAGCGAATGTTTGTGTTTGCTTCCCACAAATTAGTCCTTAATCCTGACGAGCGTGAGAAAGATGGGTGCCTTCCAGATGTAATCTCTGCAGGTTTGGTGCAAAAATGAAGCACTGCTCATTTTCTGACCTTCTGGAGCCAAAAACATCCACATCAACAGACAGATCTGTAACATAAAAATAACTTTTTGTTAACTGCAGTTCAGTGAAATGACAAGTCTGCCTTATTGTAAACACATGATTGTTCTTAAAAGAGACACTTTTCCTTCCGTAAGCTGTTACTAAGACACAATAAACACAAATGCAAAAAAAAGTGAGAGCTAAAAATAAATCCAGATGTCACTGCAAAGTGGTTGCTTATGTAAGATCTGCAGAAATGAATTAGCAGATGTCTGTACCAAGAGGGTGTGAGGGCAGTACTGAGTTAATTAGAAAGATGACACAGTTGAACTCATTGTTACTTACCTCAGCACTCAGATTAACTGCACAGCTCCACTTGAGACAAGTGGTGCTATAGTTCGATAGCGCATTAGATGCTGAGAGCCCTCATCAAGATCCACAACATACTCTCTGTAAAGAAGAGCCAAAAGTAGAGATAATATCAGTTGTTTCTATGCAGGAAAATATAACAGTAGTGACTGTAGAAAGGTAATACTGCCACCTAGTGGGGCCTGAGAGTAACAATTCAAGTAAAATTTGGATGAAACATACCTCTGATCGTCTGTTTCAGGCTCAACCAAGATGTTTTCCTGTCTCTCCTTCACCCGCAGAAACACAAAGGAGTCCAAGCAGGGCTCGGGCACTGGGATTACATTACAACACGCAGGATTTAGTCTGACGGTCAGTGAAAATGTCACAGCAAATGCCACCATCTGCCAGCGCATGCTAATAGCAGTATTTCAGGCATGGATCATCCATGAGGACCATTGATAAACTGCAATCAGTTCTGAACTCTGCTGCCACGCTTTGAACTAAAGCAAGAAAGAGACAGAGAGAATATCACACAAGTTTTAGCTAATCTGCACGGCCTCCCAGTATTTTGTAGGATTACAAAATAGGAGTATTTTTTAGTATACAAATTATCACACAAATAAGAAAACTGTTCAGACTGTTTTTTAAACTATGCACAGGCATGCAAACTGTTCAAGGGTGAAAAAAAACGAGAAGGAGGCATGAGCAGATAAAAACACAGAGCCACTAGCAGGGTCCAGATGATATGCTCCCCACAGATTGTTTTTTAAGAATAAACTACAAAATGCTTATTTTTGGCACCTTGTAGGATTACTCTGATGCTGAGCACCAAATAACAGAATTACAAGATGCAGTGAAAGAAAGTCAAAACTGAGTTTTACAGATGACAGTAGAGCATAGACAGCATTATTATCACTTTATTATTAGATCAAAATTTGCGGGTTTTTTTGGCCATGATCATTTAAAATGTGAAAATGCTCATCTTAGCCTGTTCATCCCTGCAGCACAACTGCATTTAATTGCTGCCACAAATTTAATATTGACTACTAGAAGAGAATACTCAAATTACAGAAAACAAACCTTAAGATTATTATTAATACTTAGTGACAGCAAGCAAACAAAACATCCAGGTGCTTTGTTAACTTATCTGGTCCACTGTTTATCATATTCAACATGTTGAATGAAGGATAGGCCACTTAATGTAAAAACTAGCGAGAAATTCTTTACAAACTCATGTTTGTCCTGTTTTCTTCCTGATGCATCGGATCAGCACAAATCATAAAGGTGACCTATTATGAAAATGGCTTAAGTTTGTAAACCTGATGAACCTATGAAATACTCAAAGCTATGAGGAATGTAAGGGCTGTGAAGATTTTTAAACAAATACAAAGAAAATATTTATTCAGCAGCTAGCTGTTCTTGGCACCTTCCGGCTGTTGCTTTATGTTGCCTCTTTATTTGTTATTCATTTGATCGCTTGGTTTTATCGTGCCGTATTTGCACGTCTTTAAATTTGGCTGTTTCATTTCTCAGCAACCAGTCTTCTTTTTTCAGTTTTTTTTATTGTTAAGGACTTTGAGCTACACCCCTTGTATGAAAGGTGCTGTATAGATAAATGGTATTACTATTATTAAAACTGAACAAATAAAGTAAAAGACAGCCTGTGAGGTAAAAAAAAAAGACAATAAAAAAAGAGATTTTACCTGCTTTGAGCATGTCGACTGTCTGCAGGTTGGGGGGCATGCGCTTCAGTGCCACAGCCTTCAGGTAGGTTTCTGTGTTGGCGTAGTACCTGTGTGTCACACGAACACGTTACAAAAAACATCAGTAGCTGAAACAACTCTGTCCGTATTCTAAGAGTTGACATCAAAAGTTTGATCAGTAACCCAGATGTGCAGCCATTTTAGACATACTGGGATGTAAAAAGCAGAATGGATTACAAGCTTAATACTCAATTCAAGCCGTCTAAACTACCAAAAGTTCAGGAAAATGTGTGGAGGCTGCTAAAACTTACAGAGAAGAAACTGGTCAGCAGGAAAGGCTGTGACATTTTGAGAAACTGAGGTTAATAGGTGGTTAAGATCCACACGAGCTGGCTCCTTCGTGCTGGAATGACACTTTTGCTTTTTATTTGCTATCCTGACATACTGAACTACCTCGTTTTTCACCGAGCCCACACACAGCTGAGGACCTTAAACGTTCCAAATGTTTGGAAGACTACAACCAGATGGTGTGTGGATGGTGAGAGAGGCTCAGTATCAGCTCATCAATGATCTGTATTGTGAAAGCCAAGTTAGGCAATCAACTGATCTTTACATTTTGGACATTTAAGAAATTATCTAAGACTTTTAGGATTTTGAGTCTTAATTTTTTGGATCAAAATACTGATCTGTCATAAACACATAAACCATTAAATTGTCCCTCTTAAACCAATTCACCAATTAATGAAAAAAATGGGTTATTATGAGTCTATATTTGGTTGAGCAAAAGTTGACCATTTTGTGCAAAAAATGCTGCCTTCAAATGTTACTTGTGAAGTGGTGGGAAGTCTTGTATCACACTTGTGAACTGGAGCTTTGAGAAAATTCCCACCTAAGAGGTTGTGAATACCACAAGAGGGGCGTTCATATGAACTCTTCTGGTGAACGCAATAAATGCAAGCGCATTTGAAGGCAGCAAATAATCAGGAACAGTGGCGACTTCAGATGTGTTTCCTCTGGTCAGTACTGCCAACATGGCTGACCTCAGGACTGATGACGCGCCGTGAAAACACTCTATACTCACTCTTTGGCAAAGGCAAACTCCTCGGGTGAGAGCAGTGACGGATCTCCCTCCCCTCGAGACTTTTCTCTCTCCAGTACATGAGGGAAAAACTTCTCAATCTAGACACACAAAGATCAGACAATTTTGTCAGCAGGCATTGACTGAGATGATGTTTTTATTTCTCACACCGTACCGCTGACCTGAACCGACCTTCTGCAGACGAGAGCGCAGGTAGCTGCTGAGCACAAAGCGAATCCTGTCTATTTCCATGCGGTGGATGCTGGCCTTCGCGTCACCTTTCTTCACCCGCTGTAGGTTTTCTTCCTGTTGGCGGAAAGGTCAGGTCTTTTATTCAGGGTGACTCACAATGAGAGATAAACAGCAGCTTGGGAATATCTTAGAATATGACTGCGTTATTAGAATCCATTCATTTTACACTAATTAAGTTATGTGATAATTTGAATAAATGAGGATGTAGGTACATAGATCCACCTCTGTCTCCACAGCTGGATCAGGTGTTGGGATTCCAACAGCAGAAATGTGAGGAAACTTGCTTAGCCTTCAAGGCTTTCTGCCAGAAAGCTCTTCTTGATTAGATTTTGGAGGAAAAGATGATTTAGAAGATGGATTATAGACATTAATCATATTTTTATTTTATCAATTTTATTTAATTTTACTCTGTTTTATTAAACTTTTTTTTTTTTATTATCAGCATTGTTTTGTTTTTATTGTTTTTTTCTTTTTTTTACTCTATTTTATCGAGGTATTAATCTAGGTTTTATTTGACTATAAACAATTAATATTGCTTTTAAATCTATTTTATTGTATGCCATTGTCAACAGTTTTACTCTGTTTTTACTCTCCGTTTGAAATATATTATACAGTTTTAATTTCACTCTGTTACAGTCTTTCATGTGTTCTTATTGTCAGTGAGCCAGTCATCTGTTAAGCACTTTGAATTGCACTATCCTGTGTGAAAGGTGCTATGCAAATATAGTTTGACTGATTAAAAATGGCTAGATTTCTGCCAGCAATCTTGCTTTCTGCTTCAAAGCAGCCATGCCTTGGGGTCTGTGGGGATTAACTCACAATTAGAGCCAGGCTCAAGTGGCCATTTGAGGAACTGCACTTTTCTGCACATCATTGTTGGCTTCGTTTTCTAGCCAGCATGGCAAAGCAAACCATCTAGTACAGAAATATTTCCACAGAGATGTGATATTTTTACAGTGTGTATATATATATATATTCCAAATTACACATTTAATTATACAGTCAGCAACATTTTAGTATAAAATGAATAAGTATTTGGGCAGCACCATTTTGGTTTTTAGGCTCTGTACACCACCATATCATATTTCAAATGAAACCATTAGTATGTGCTCCAGATGTACAGTTTCAGCCTTAATTTCAGGGTATCTACATCCAAATTGGATGAACAGTGTAAGAATTACAGACATTTATAGTTATAGTCCACCCGTTTTTGGATAGGTGTGTGTTATTCCATCATTAGGGGATGAAACAACCGAGAGAAATTACTGCAGACACTAAACATACCATTGCCATCAGGAAGAAGACTCTGCATGCCAAAGTGCAAGCCAAACCACCTGAAACTATCATTTGTTGCAGCCTCCATCAAGCTGCAAAAATCTAATGGTAAATCTTAGTGCAACAGAACAATGTGCAGCAGATTCAAGAGCATTTTGATTCTTCCGAGTGCTTTAAGAAGCCGCGTTGTCAATGTCAAATGTCTCCTTATGTTTTAAGATGTTTTCATGTCATGCAAAAGTCTAGCATCATGTCAAACGATTAGTATGTCTTTGCAATGATTTTACGTAAAGTAAGTTTCTCCTTAGGAACAATAAAGTTTACCATACTCAACTGCTCCTGACTCTAGGTCATGCAGAAATTGGCTGATAAAAGGCCTTGAGTTGACCATGTCACATTTTCATTTGGAATTTGTTTCTGGTATGAATGAGGCCTGAAGAGGCGACAATGCCATTTAGGAAAACAATCAATCAAAGAAGTTGCAGAAACATTCGTTTTTTCCAAACTATTTGGTACATTCTGATCTGAGCAATGAAACACGGCCTGGTATACCTCCCACAGGTGGATGGCGGGAGTATCTTTTCCCTTGTGAAGAAAAACCCCTTTTCAACTGTCAGCCACATCAAGAAGACTCTCTAAGAGGGAGGCATATGTGTCAAAAACCACGATACAAAGAACTTCACCAGAATAACTGTAGAGAGGCTGCCACAAGTTGCAAACCACTTATAAAACTGCACAAACTGCATGACTATATGATTAAATGTCCCCACCCACACTAGTGGGCAGCAGAAATATTAGTAGTTTAAAATATTTAAAAATAAAATATTTATCAATCATGCATGATGCCGGTTATCTGTTGCCTTTATGAAGCCGCACGCCACTAGTCGGGGCTGCGGCACTGTCAGACGGCAGCCCCTCTCGCCCAGCGCGTATGCCCCGATCGCCCTTGCAACCGACGGATGTTTATATCAGCAAAGTCGGACAGATGAATGTAGACCGTGACAGAATAAGCTGATATATATTCACTTGACTGGAGAAACGTGCCCACATTAAGCACATACACAGACATAAACCTGCAAGCGGAGCTGCCGCTGCTGCTGCTAGCACTGCTAACGTTAGCCACACTGTGTGTCTGTGCTGGCAGCTAACATTAGCTCTGTGTCCTTTACCCGCAGACACCATGAGTGACACCGTGAGTTGTTGTCATGTTTTGTACATTTATGTGTAAGGTTTGTATTGCACAGCGCAAACTAGCGTGCATTTCAGCAGCATGAAAAGTATGATTTGGTG
This sequence comes from Lutjanus erythropterus, assembly GCF_056507025.1. Lineage (NCBI taxonomy): Eukaryota > Metazoa > Chordata > Actinopteri > Lutjaniformes > Lutjanidae > Lutjanus > Lutjanus erythropterus. The sequence goes on from NC_139326.1 coordinate 6,579,863, forward strand.
ATTGTAGACTGTGATTAACGGCTTCATACGGCTCTTAATACACACAGTATTTTTTCCGGACAGTGTTTAACATTAAATTATTAAAGTCTGCTAAAATTTAACTGCTTTCTGAGTGTTTTCTTAGTGTTAGACTAGTCAACTAGTCTAAAATAAAATTTGCATTTAATCGAAAGGGAAATTAGTCGCCAGGAACATCCCTAGTGCACAAGCTCAAGCAAGCACGCCTGTGGTGTTGGCGTGTAGCAGTGAAATGGGTCCCTACTGAAACACCTTCCCGCCCCGCACGTTCCAGACTTTGTTTGGGCTATTCATCGGTATGGTGGTATATGAAAAATTAATATCATAATGAAAGTAAAGACCGGTTTTTGGTACGAGCCGGTATACTGCACAGGCCTAGTATATGACATTATAAGCCTAGGGAACCAGTCCTGTTAATCAAGAGGATGGTGTTATACATATCATTAGCAGCAATGCCTAGCCAACAGGAGAAGCCGGGGACGGTGATTAGACAGCAAAAGGAAAGATGAGAAGCCAGGTGCAGCTACTTAGGGGTAGGAGTGGGGTCTGGAGGTGTGTAGAGAGGGCACAAACTATCTGCATATTCATGATTCCTTTAATACTAAATGAAGTATTAAAGGAAAACAAATAAATATATAGATAAATTAAAACGTGATGATGTGACATTTGTTGGAGTCTGTACCTAACAAACATGTTTTCTTTTATCTGGGGAAGACTTTAAGAACATCACTGTAGCACTATAATACTCAAACTCACACATTTTTCCTTTTTCAGAAATGTGACTTCGTTCTGGTTTTGCGATTTGGATACTGCACTTGGCCATATTGCAATTTCTATAATATTTTGATTAATTGTGCAGGCCTACTCCTACTCCATTATTAATATAGCATCTTCACAAATAGCAGTTGCTGTTTTAAAGGTGCTATATTAATAAACGTATTATAATGAATGCATCAGTATTTCTCTTGTAATAACATACAGATGAAAGTAAAACACCAATGACATACTTTTAAATACTTTATATCTTGCTATTAATACTTTTGTGTGTTGAGTAACATTTTGAGTGCAGCACCTGGCGTTATTTAAATGTTGTATTACTACATTTATTGGAGTAATATTTGATGAAAGCAGTCATTGGTTGCAGTGCTGCAGCACCATGTTTGTGCTGTCTGGTGACATTTAGAAATGTAGGTTGTATCATGACTGTTTAATCTGAACATACAGCCCACAGATCAGGAGGTATTCCCCGTTTGTTTTACCATGTGAGTCAGCTGCTCCATCACACACTCCACCACCTCTGACTTGTTCTCCAGCAGCTCCGGTGAGAACTTCTCATTCAGCCAAGCCTGCGACACACACACACACACACACACACACACACACACACACACACACACACAACCGTGATGACATGTTATGAAGGGACCATAGTAAGTTTAAGGCACTTAATGGGATAATGTTGTTAAAAATCAGCTCACTTCTTCCAGTTTGGCGATTAGCTCCGCCGGGGTCATAACATCCTCCTGACTGTCATCTTGGTTGATGTCGCTGCCGTCATCTGAGAAAGCGTCCGACATAGTTTCCCTTTACGAGGTAAACACACAAACTACGGATCTAAACCGAAACACAACCCGTATGTTCAACTTTTAAGCTAAATTTCACAGCGATTCAAACAGTTATTAGGTAAAGTTTACTGAAGAAACAACTGCTAGTCACAAAGCAGCACGTCTTTAATGGAGAAGCCCCTTGTTTATTCGCGCCACTCGAGCTCTTCTCGCGAGAAGTTCGAGGGTATTTTATACCTGCGTACGGGTTGTAAGGTAAGGTTCTTCTCAGACTACGTCTAATGCGTACCACCAAAACCCGGGATATACAGTCAGATGCCTCATTAAATAGAAATTAAGGCTAAGATTTCTATCATTGTGGTGTAAGACTCTAATTCTCCTGCTGAAGGAGGCCTGCATATTGACAATGTCAAGAAGCATTGCTTCCTGTGAGTCATAGAGCAGGGAAAATATTTGGACGATCAGTGCATACACATAAATAGTGAAAACGTACTTCACTACATGTAAACAAATGTATTATATTTAACTTACAGTAAACTAAAAACTAAAAATATGTGTGAAAAATTTGAATTGCTTGTAATAAAAATAAAAACTAGACTTGAGAAAAAAAATTACTAACTTAAATGATATTGTGTGCTTACAAAACTAACCCAAATTAATTAAAAATATACAGAAAATATCTTTAGTTTAAGTCTTTGTCAGTTTGGTCAAATTTTTCAATGCATAAGGAGACATTGCCGCATATGTATATTGAGACTGGGATGTCTACACAACTTTTCTTTCACAAATTATGTTTGCATTGTAATACCCATTCTAATTTTCTTAAATCTTGCCCCTGACAAATAGCCCCTATAATATAGAAAAAGCTAAAACTATTACTGAAACTCGTAAAAACTAAACTAAAACTAAATATTTTTAAACAATAAACTGTGAAGTGACACCTACTTTGGAAGTGAAAGTAAACTGAACTGAGAGAAAAAAACACAGACAAAATACAAATGAAAAATACAAAACTATTACAACTTTGCATATGAGTATACACATTATGTATTTTAAGATAGAGTTGCTCAAGAATATGCATGTAATACCCTATTTTGTAAGTATAACGATAGTGGCAGATTACGAAGGCGCACCAAATAGAATTTTTATTGAATTTTAATTGGAGTTGAAACTATGAAAATACAATTACTTTGCAGTGTATGAAAAAGTTTTATTGAAATATGATTAAATTTGTGTAATGTATTATTAACAAATCAGAACTCAGCACTGGATATGTGGGTATGCTGCACTTTTTTTTATTATATTATATAATATAATATAATATAATATAATATAATATATATAATATAATTATTATAAATTAATTATACCCATTCTTCATGTATTAAATCATAAGTCATCCATTATTTAAGCATTACTTAAGTATATGATTTGTACCTTTATTTTTTGATGTGTTCATTAGCTACAGGATGTATATACTTCGATGACACTTAACAATAATAACATTTATTACACACAACAAAACAATGGGAAAACAATGAGAAAACAAAAATATCACCATCAAATGAAAGCCAGTTTCTCAAAGTCAGCATGCCATGTCTCCTCTGCACTATTGTGTCCCTCCTTCACCCATGTGTATCCTAATCAGCTAGTGTGAATTTAACAGAAATACCATCATCTGCTTCGTTTGCTCCAGCTGTCTTGTTTCAGACCACATTGTGGCCCGCAGCAGTATCTCGTTTGTCTGATTTCCTCTTCCTCTTTCCTCCTCATTGCTCTTGCATCAGAATTCATTGTTATTCTCACCAGTAATGATCTTACATCCGATGTGGCAATACCACAGCATTGATGTCCAGCGTTGCACGCAAGTTGGCGCGGCAGCTTCTTCAATCTGTGCTGCACCTGCAGGGTTGTATCTAGGTCTCACCACAACATGAATGGAGGGCTGCAGTCACTTTGTTAAAGGAGATCAACAAGACATTAAACAACGCAGCTCACATTTATTCCCAGTAGAGAGGTGTGTGCTCAAAAACAAGGGAGGAAAGAAAGGAAAGAAAGAAGGATTTACGCTATCACAGCTCACATTTTTGTGATGATGAGTTACTGAAGTAAGAAAAAGTCAGTTTTATTTTGCAACACTGTGGCTGAACAGCTGTGCACAGTGACAGGAAAACACAGACTAGTCCTGCCCATTTTCTCATTTATTGTAACTCATAAGCGCCCGTAATTCTCGTAGTCAGTGATGTACTTCCCATTTCTATGACAGACCATTTCTTCCTGATTACAAAAAAAAAACAAACATATAAAAGCATTAGAATACTCCCAACAACCACTGGTGAAGCACCTACCGCAGTGACACCACAACCTCCAGATGCAACCAGCACAGATTTTGTTCTGTTTTGTTGAGATGTTTTAGTGTAAGTTTTCTTATATAGATGTATGCAAAGATCTTAATAGTATATAGTATAATCTCAGTTTTCTCTAAGACACATAGAATAGTGTAATGGTTTTGTAACTGAGCGTATGGAAATAATAAATGGGACAAGAAGTCCCAACCTCTCAATTTAACAATGTTATTCATTTAGAACATAAAATAGAGTTGAATCTTACTCAATTGTCCCTCCTGGTCCCCTTTACAGTCATTTTATACACCATGAAAACAGTGGTGGAGTCAGATCACCTGATGAGCAGGGGTTAAAAAAATAAAAGGGGTACTGGTTGTATGTGGTGGTGCACCAGCACACAGAAAGTTGTGATGTATTTATGGTCAAACAGTTCCAATCCCTGGTTAGATTAAATTGTTTTATTATGTGATTTAAAGTATAACAACTACTGTGCTGCACTGCATTGCAATTTATCCACTGGAACAGCCATGTAGAAGGAACTTTACCACATTTTGTCCATAGAAGAGAACTTTAGAGTGTTTTAACCACTGTAAGGGCGCAAAAGGGCAACCTTTTCTTTGAATATCAGTTTTTGCATCAGGACAAAGGCCAAAATGTTGCCAACAACAAAGTAGGTAAGCTTTGTTTTTTGCCTAGCATTTGTTGATCACTTGCAGCTTCTACTGGCTGGTTAAGATGAGCGAGGAGTCAGCAGTCGGTATAAATGAGAGCAGCCGACAGAAAAGGTTTCTCAAAGTTTTTTTTAAAAAAAATGTGAATCACTACAACAATGAGAGATCCTTAAGATGTAAGTGCACGAAACATACTTGACTTATTCTATTATAGTGAAATATAACAGTTAGTTTTAACAGTATGGAGAAATCAGCAACATTTCTACGATTAAAAACAAAGGACCAAAGGTTTAAGTATGATTTACGTTTATTTTGTTTATGATCATTTACTTACTTTATGTTTAAATACACTTGAATGACAATGAGATCTGCATATACAATCTAAAATATTTAACACTGACACATGGCATATACAGTATTTTTACAGTATTATTTTGTTCAACAGACTTCACATTACAGTACATTCTACACAAAGTATTGAAATTGTGCGTAGGGATACATGAGTTAAACCAAAGTTAAATCAAAAAACTTTACAAACATACTATATAAGTATTTTGGCTGAGATGAAAAATTAACAATAGAAATTTCCCATTATTGGCTGATAATTTATCAGCCCTGATATTTATCGTTCATCTGTAATTGTGCAAGTGAGTACAAATGTGCAAGATCTGAAGCCTTGAATTTAACTCAAATGGGTTTGTTTAAGCAATCTATTATGAGTTTGTCATAATAATTAAGATTTATCTTGAAATGAGAAATATATTTACTGTAATAAGTTATAAAATTACCATGATATGTCATCAGAGATCAAGGAAACAGGTCAAGTCAAAATAATCGCTTCTCTGACAACAATGCTACAGTTGCAGTGTCCTCTGAAATTTCTATTCCAGGCCGGAATAATTTAGTTTGCCCGTTTCGTGTTAATTAGAGTTCAATTTAATGCCGAATGCTGCTGAATGAGTAAGTGTCTATTTATGAATTGGAATAAATCATTAATAATCTTTTAGAAGGCGTAGATGTTTATAACAGTTAAATTGAGCAATCTGTTAATGGAGTTTGGCAGGCAGTGAGACAAGCAGTCAGTTAACTCAAACTCCAAAGACAGTGTGCGTATTTTCAGAGCAGTGGGCTTCTGTTTTCAGGATAACGCGCTTAACTTCACATTTATTCACAGACAACTGACATTTAAAAACACCTGATCAACATAAAACGAGGGACTCGTCCTCACTTGTTATTGTCAATTCCGATGTTGCACACGTCCTGCACTCCTGCAGTGTTCCTGCAGCCTACCCAAGTCTTACCTAATCTGGGAAGGAGTGGGCGGGGGAAAACAACCTGCTTCAACCATAGATCATATATTAAATAGAAATTCAACCTATTTAATATTAGTCTAAGGCTCCGACTTGCTATTTGGACTGCAGAACTCACTTTTGTGCAATCAATTGCTACATATTGCTCCTTTAAATTATTTCCCCCCATTACATTGTGTAGGGTGAAATTTAAAGACTTTTTTATTTATTGTGGGTAAAGAGACCTTTTTGATTTGATCGCTTTTAAAATGGACAGGTTACAGGTTATCAGAAGGCACTGGTGCACTGTTGTGGCCTAAATTAAGCAACTGTTTGATGCACTTGGATGAGTCATCCTGTTTTCACTGTGATCATATAAATATTTTTAGCCACTGTGACTTAATTTCTCTTCACTTTGGTTTGGTCTTTTGTTGACCTTTTGTCTTGGTTACCGAAGGTCAACACAGCCCATCAGATAATGACTACTCAGGGTTGAAGCCAACCTAAATATTTGTGTTGCATACTAATGCTAAGGTTCAAAACACAAGTACGGCTTTGCCAGAGTTACACAGAACAATAGAAAACTGGGCCAACAAGCTCAGTTCTCCATATTCACACAGCAGCCATTTTCCTCTGATGTCAAACTCCGGTTGGGAAGCTCAAATGTTGTAGAAATAAAGAGAATCTCACAAATCATTGTAATTTCATTAATCCCTAATCCCTAATTGAAAAGACAAGAGATTGTGAAAATCTGAAAAACATATTTCAAGTTAAAACACCATATTTAATAACCCGTTCGAGAGACAACATCTAACAGTAGTATCCAGCTACTTCCCTGCTAACATTACTGTTTCATAGTGTTACACGATATGGTAGAAAGGTGTCAATTGAATGCACATCATGGAGACATTTATTTAAGCTTGGAAGTAAAACACACTGGACATAATCAAGCTAGCTGTCTCTTGTCCAAGTAGGGTAAGCAGCTAAAACAGGGTTAGCAGTATGTGAGGTTGATATTTTACAATTAATTTACACCTTCCTATCATATTGTGTAACACAATCACACTGTACAGGTAGCTAGGAAATGGCTGAAAGCTAATGTTAGCTGTTGTATAACGGTGACTGATGGGTTATCAATTCAACACTACATAGAAGTATGCCTGCAGATTTTCAAATGACTTGTACCTGACTGTCTTTCCATCATAATATAATCCTGGGAAATATAACTAAATAGTGCTAAAACTGGGGGCAGAGTGGGTGGTAAACCCAAGTATAAGCGCAGACTGAAGCGATCCCGGAGCTCGCCCATGAGCTCGCTGAAACATGCACTGCTACATCCTGCAAAACCACACCCATCCTGGTGAAGTGCAAAGTTTTTAGGTGCTCTCTATAGTAAATGGCTGCCTTCATTTATTTTTTGTCAAGTATTTAAGCCTGGAGATGAACTACAAAGAATCATAGCTTGTGAGGATAAATGGGACTCATGGCAGGTAGGGTATATCCAGTTTGGGGGTTTAACAGTGGAATGGGGTAGGAAAACGGGTAAACAGCCGACCCAATGAGTGCAGAGTGAGCCGGGCCCACTGGGACATGGCGGTACATTAGGTGAGACTGAGGTAGTCTCATCCTGTTGGGGAGAAACACAGGGTGTAACGGAGGCTGGTGCCGAGAGTCTCTCCCTGATTTGTCATAGTTTGACAGGACGCAGGATGCCGGCAGGCCGGCACTGGAGTGAGACAAACTCTGCTGAGTGGCAGGAGCTTTCTGAAGCATTGTCCTGGATTTCTCCCTCTTCTCCGTCTGATAAAGCCACGGAGTGATATTGTTAAGCTTCTTTGCACAAGTCAGAGAGTCATCGTGCTGCATCAGCCTGCCTTGGTGGGTTTTGTAACCCGGTCGGACGGCAGCGGGCCGCAGGAGCGGCACAGATTTTGGAACAACTTTGGTGAAACTAGAGGTAGATGTTGGAGCCCAGTCAGATTTCACAGTGAAGGAGGAGGATGAGTGGTAAGGATAGTGGCAATATCTGCTACTGCCTTTGGAGACTGTCTTCCAGGCAGAGTCTTTATTTGGGACTTTGATTGAGTCTGCGGATTGGGAACTGACGTGAGAAATGTCTTTATTCTGTCCAGCAGGGTCTTTGGATGTCTGACTGCAACTCACAGACTTTCTTTCCTCACTAGATGTATTTTTCTCAGAGCTGGAAGAGTTACAGGGGATCTCAGAGCCTGATGCAGGTTTATCTTCATTCCTTGTTGCACAGTCCTCTGATGAGTCAGAGTAAGGGGAAGGTGTGCGGGAAGAGGAGGAGGACAAAGGGACCGGGGAGCCGTCAGAGGAGCTGCAGTTCTGGCTGGAAGAAGCCCGCGCCGGAGACTGGGAGCACTGGATGACAGAGGGCCTTTCTTTCTCCTCGCTCTGGGGCAAGTTAAGGCTGGCCTGAGCCATTCGCTTCTTTTTCTCCAGCGGGGAGATGACCTCTCCAGCAGCAGAGGGGATGTGAGCAGTCCAGGGACTGGACATGGGGACCTGGACAAGGCGGGCAAAGACAGAATTGCAAAGGTTGCCGTTGGCTCTGCTTGGCTGGGAGCAGTCTGGATGGTGTCTGTCGGAGGTGGCGGCCCACAGGGCTGGGTGAGGATGCATCACTGCTTCACTCTGGCATGCGGCATCTGGACTCCTCTGGGTGATTATCTATAAAATTATACAGGGGTTACTTTAAGACACATCGGGCCTCATGGAAGAACATTTTTATATTCTTATCGTAACTTTATTTTACGTTAGAAACGTGCCACATAACTTCAGATTACTGTGTAAATGATCCTTCTTTGCATGTTTGAGTGCATGTGCATGAGACACTGCAATAAATCCATATAAGGCTTCACTTCCTGCCCCATATGTCAGGAAGTGTTCATTCATGAAAATGGCATCAAAGCATAAAGAGAAGAACCTTCTGAGTTTGAAAATTGAGGACAAACTCGACAAATTGAAAGACTTAACTACAGAGAGACAGGCACAGATATAGTTAGATGTTACCTCAGAATCCATCTCTCTATCCGACTGAGTCCTTTTCCTCTTCCTCTCAGCTTTCTGGACCTTGCCATCCAGATTTCTCTTATATGGCTTCCGTGGTTTGCTTGGAGGGAGAGGTTTGTCCTCCTCTCCTTTTACATGTCGTTCAAAGGGCAGCACCAGCCTAAACAAACACATTTCTGGTCATGAATCTGTTGACAGAGCATTTGCATTGTCAGGTGAGATGTAAACCGAATTATCCTCACTTCTCATAGTGTCTGCGAGTGCAAGTAGCAGCGCTGGTGCTACCAGGACTTCCTCCCAGCTCATCGTACACCTTCTTCCAAAGTCGCCGCGCTGTCACCTGTTGGGCAACACAGTGGGGAAAATGTGCATTATGTAACAACATAGGTTGAGATGTGTGAGAAGTAACTGAAATATTTTGAGAGAATCAGTGGCTCATCACACCATGTACCCAGTGACACATGAAACAAAAATGCTCATGGAGCCTGTTTACTGTAAGTACAATCTGTAAGTACAGCCCCAATTTAAAAAGGTTCTGAATGAGTCTACAGTTACAAAAAACGATTAAGTTAAACAGTTTGAACATTAAATATTTTGTCTTTGTACTGTATTGCAAAGTAAGCGAGTTTGGATTGGTTCAAATCCACCACGCTGCACAAAGTCTTCAACGAGTGTCCTGATCCTCGTAAGAGTCATAAGGCCAAAAGCAAACAGCTTATCCTGTCATATTATGGAAAGACGCAACCTCCACTTTTATTCTTGTCTGGTTTTCCCTCTTAAAATGCACGAAGTGAGATCTTCAGACAGCTGTTAACATCTGGGTTTCTTTGAGAAATTGATCCTTGCACTTGCCAAAGCTTGCCTCTAACAGTGCTTTTACAGCTGTATGCAACATCTGCTCGAGTTTAAAATGCCAACTTTATGCCTGGATGTATGTTGTACTATATCAGTGTGGTACAATCTCACTTGTACAACCCTTCCTGAATTTAAGGGATGGTCCAGATTATTTAATGTAGGGTCGTATGAAGCACTTATCAATAGTCAGTGCATTGAAAATAATTTGCAAATCATTGCATTATGTTTTAATTTACATTTTACACAGCCTCCAGTCTTTTTGGAATCTGTTTTGTACAAGACACAGGTTATGACTGTCACCAAAAGGGCTCAAAAGATTTGCAAAAATTTATGATTATGAATTTGAATTCTCACATAACTTGCACCTCAACATACCTGCCTTCAAGTCTAGTTTTAAAACAGTTTTTTTGTCGGTTGCTCTTCAAATGCACGTCTGCTGGTTTTCATAACTGAAACAACACTTTCATTTTTATCTTTACACACATGTAGGCACACTATATTGTGTTTACACCCTTGGAGAGAGCGGCAGTGGTGATCTTAGCGGCAGGGGTCCTCGTTGAGAGCCCCAGCCCTGCTCTAGTTCTATTTCAGTATGAGCTGTAGTCTCAGACACTGTCCCACAGTGTCAACATCAAAGAAAGCAGAGTAGGGGTGGTGATACAGCGAGAGCTCAGCAGCCGAAATGTCCTCCAGTGTGGTTAAAACCACCGTGTCACAGCATTTGACCTATTGCTCACTTTCCACCTCGAAACCTGCAAATACTGAGGCATCTTGCATCAGCGGACTATGAACTGCAGACAACTGGTACTTACGGAATCATAGCCTCCAAGTTTCTCCACAGCTTTGAAGATCCTCCAAAGATTAACTGGAAGAGGAAAAAACCCACAGGAGAACCTAATTATTTTATTCAGATTCCATGTGAATATTGAGCTCATTCAACAGCAGTGCTTTTTAACTCACTCTGCTTGAAGCCCAGATGTGGGATCCTTTCTATGGGTGTACCTCTGTCCTTCATAAAGGTGTGCAGACTTGAAACAAACGCCTTCTCCTCCATCTGCACTAGATTGGGCCTCACGTCTTCCTCACATTCAGTCATAGAGTCATGAATCTCAATGACGGGGGGAGAAACCTATAGCGTAGATAAAAAATGGATGTATCAGAGAAAAAAAAATGTTTTGCATCAAACGCAGTAGCTCCTGTAAATGTGACATGGTCCGCTGCCCTTATATAGAAACCTGCTTTACAGTTGACAGAATTATCACAGATGGGGAAAAAAACGACACTCAGAATCATCTCATGGGATGCAAATGCTGAAATGAAACATCAAAATCAGAGGGTAGGGTTTTACCACTACTTTCAATAGATAACCGCTACACATCCTGTCTGGAGAGAAAGCAGCAGACTTGTGGGGTTTTTGGTCTAGAGTTTGTCTGTCGCTGGTGTTGCAAATGTCACTTTGAAAAACAAACATAAGCCAAAACAGCAAATTTATGCATCAAATGTAGTAAACACTTACTAAAGTACAGATACTTGTGTAAAGAAAATAGAAGTAGAAGTTCTGATTCGACTTCTTTACTCAAGTAAAAGTGAAAAAGTACAGGCTCTGAAATGTTCTCAAAGTATAAAAGTAAAAGTAGCCCTTTGAAGGCTGTTTTTGCACAAACATAACTGAACCCAGAGGTGGGAAGTAAGTACCATGTAAGTACAAATGCTTGTTGTTGTACTTACTTTCCATATTTTAACACAAACATATGTACTTTCTATTCCTTACATTCTAAAAACAGGCTTGTTACTTTAAAATTTTAATACATTTAAGGGAAATGGTTGATTATTTTTGTTTTGCCTCATTGGCCACCGCCTTCACAACATCAAGATGGTTTTCAACCTAAATGGCGATTCCTTGGTGTATCCATCGGTGCATATCGTGCATGACAGATAAAGATAAAGATAAAGAAAAAAGATGTTAGAAGATGAAAACTGATGTAAAAGAGGTAACAAGATGTAAAAGATCTAACAAGATGCAAAAGAGGCATTAAAATGTTAACAAGACAAAAAAGACCTAACAAGATGCATAAAAAGTGACAAGACACAAAAGATATAACGAGACATAACAGAGATGCATAAAACGTCACAAGAGACGTAAAGAGACCGAACAAGACGCTAGACAAAAAAGACCTTACAAGACGTAAAAGACATAACAACCCTACAACGATTTAACAAGATGTAAAAGATGAAACAAGATGTAAAAGACCTGACAAAATGTAAAAAATATAGCAAAACAAAAAAGAGAGTTAAGGATGTAACAACACGAAACTACCGCTTTTTACTTTTATACTTGTGTACATTTCAGACCCTGTACTTTTTCACTTTTACTCGGGGAAAAAAAGTTGAATCAGTACAGTCATGACAGGCACATTGAATCAGTACTACTTTTACAAGTTTTTGCACTTGTGAACTTTTGACACCTCTGACTGAACCTCACATTAGGTTAATATAATCTATAATATATAATATACAATATGATGATAACCATATAATTCAAAGACAATTAAATTTAAAGCATTTAACTTCTAATAAAATTACAAAAAAAAACAATATACTGAAAATAATGAACGTTAATTTTGCTCCAATGTTATTTGCTCAACATGAGAACACACTTCAGATCTGATTAAGCCTTTCTTCTTTTTCGAGAAATTCCCTCATCTCTGCAGGTCTGCCAAAATTGACAAAATCAAAGGTTTTTTTTTTTTTTTTGCTTGGTTTTCAAGAATGGGTTCCAGATAAATAAAGATACTGCTGCATAGTGTCTACTATCTACTAATATCTAAGTCGTTGCAGTAGTTCTGCAAAACTGGTGCCAGTAACTTGAAAGAGGAGTTTAAGATACCAAGAAATTAGATGTCTGAAGTGTGAGAGTACCCAGAACTCCTGTACAAGAAATTGACAATGTCACTATTTGTGGTTTGTAAGAAAGGAGAAATGAAACAGTGAAGGCATGCAGAAATAAAATCATCAGTTGGAGGGATTTAGAGAAGTATTAAGCAAATAAGAGTTAAGAAGAGAAACTGTTTTCAAGGACGATACCACTTCTTAGATATTATTCCTGCTGTCTCAACACCGGTTCACACAGCAGCTTACTCACTTCTGTTATTGCAGTTCAATCATAGATTACGGTATTTCATGCCACGTATTTAAATGCGAAAGCTTATATCTCACAGTGCCGATCAATTTCAAGAGATTGGATGTGAAAAGAGACCACGTTGGACTGTCAATATTTTACTTTGAATCACCACACGCATAAGCAGCTTTATTTCGTTGTACAACAAAACGGCTCGACGTGGTTTCATATTGAATCAAGTTCCTCTATGTGGTTCCTGGTTCCGAGAAGTAGGCCTCTAGAGTGAGTAATAGTGAAGGTGCAGGCCTCTAACCAAGATAGCCCCGACTGAGTCACAGCTCAGTGGCTCCACACTGACGTTCCCAGCCAACAGCCAACAGCTCTGACTTTCCACTGTTATTCTCTGTCACCTGCTCTTCCCACTGCACATATTATGTTTGTATTCAAATCTGTATGGCTGGCGAGTACCGACAGAGATTAGTTTTGAACCTGATTAAATCATGATTTGACTTTCAATTATGTTGCACCAAACATTTCGCTTCAGATTAAGACAGATTCAGTTTTAACCTCTTATCTTTAACTTTAACCTCCATTTAGTTTAGTTGTTTATATTTTTTTAAACCGTGATTAAATGTAAGGAGGAGGAGGAGGTTTAACTGAGCAAAATAATCAAGTTGACTCAACTGAGTTTTATGATGCGTCTCTTCTGCCAGTCGCTGCTAATGTTTTTTTCTTAAAGGAGAAGAAATCAGAGTTTCTCTGCCAAGCCAAAGTGAGTAGTGTAACTTGGCTAACTAACTTCTCAGCTAGCGAAAAAACAAAGTAGGATAACATTTTGCTAACTTTTAGCTAGCAAACAATGTAGGTTAAGGTTAAGTTAACTTTTTAGGTTGTCAGCAAACAATTAAATTAATTGTTAACTTTTTTTGGCTAGCAAACAATGTAATATTTCATTATCCTTTCAACTAGCTAGCAAACAATGTGACATTTGTTATCTTCTTTAGTTAGTTAGCAAACAATGTAATGAGCTGTTAACTTTTTTAGCTAGGTAGCAAATAATGTAGCGCTTTGTTAATTTTTTAGCAGGCTAGTAAAGAATCTGTCATTTATCTTTTTAGATAGCTTGTAAAGAATGTAACATTTTGTTAATTTAGCATTTTAGCGAGCTAGCAAACAATGTCATTTTTAATGTTTTTTAATGTTTTTTTATTCATATTTTTTATTTATTTGAATTTGGGTAAGCAAGCTTCTCCTTACTGATATTTTGTAGTTTACATCAATAAATTTGGATTTACTAAACATAGGTTAGTCTTTAATTGTGCAACAGAGCTCTTCTTAATTAGAAATCTGGATTTCCTTGTCTTAAAGGACCAGTGTGTAGGATTTAGCACATCCAGTGGTGAGCTTGCAGATTGCAAACACATCATCTCACTCTCCCCCTCCAAAGCATGAAGGACTCTGTGGAAGAGGACCTGCGCCGTCTGTAGATATAAACAGCTCATTCTAAGGTAACAAAAACATAATGATTCACAATGATTCAAGTGATGATACACAAATGAAAACACACTCTGTTCAATATCTGACATATTTTGCTAATAAGTCCCTGTAAATCTGACACTCTGTACCTTTAAATCTCGCTATGCTCAACTCTGATCAGAACTTATCTTAGATTAAATCGGTCGCTGTTGGTGCAACCCAGTCGAAATGTCTAAAAGTCAAATTTTACAAACCACTTCTTGCCTGTATTTCCAGAACTGCGATTGGCTAATAAACATGCACACCTGCGTCTTACATTATGAGAAGATTGAAAAATGTTGCTAGGGATCTTGCATAAAATTCACCAGTATTCACGGAGGGCCTTTTAACTTTCAGTTATTGTTTTCAGATCTGATTCACAAAACTTTCGGGTTCGTGCATCAATGGTTGCCTACAGGAAACGTCTGCACTCGAAGCCACATACTGTAGCCCCTGTGCAGCAGCTCTCACTCTACACCAGAGAGCGAATATCATTGTGAAACATCATTCGGTTGATTTCCACTAGATGAAATTTTTTGGAAAACCGTGTGGGTGATGTTGATGTCAATGTGTTGATATGTGACTCTCGCTATGATTGTCAGTGGCGTGCTGAATTGATGCAATCGGCAGGCCAGCAGTCACCACAGAAACCACCAGGCTTTCAACTAGCATCAGCTTTTGGAAATTTGATGAGCTAATTTGTGTTTCTCATATTGTACCTCTCAGTTCAGTTACCAGAACAGTGGCTGTGAGACGACCTCCTGCAGTTTCTGTATGTGCAATGATATTATGCTATGTCTCTGTGGAGTTAGATGTGCGTGCAATACAAGGCAGAATCACTTATTCCTTGTTAGTCATTTCACAATCCGCCATCGATCAAGATGAAACAACTGTACACACACAATCAGCACTTCAAAAATTATCTCAAATTCACTAAAAAAGGGAAATGAAAACGCAACGCATAACACACTCAGAGGTGTCATGTCTGTACTCACTGATTAACTGTAACTGATGGAAATTAACCCGTCTCATGCCAGAAGGCCAACCGACATTTTATCACACTGAGATCAGGACATTACCTGGTTTTCTGTCCCCTTGTCTTCATCACTGGCTGCTGTTTGTTGTGACGTCTCACTCTGGTCCTCTTGAGCTTCAAACATTGACATGAGACGCACAGTTTTACTCAAAAGAGTATGTACATTCGAATTTAAAAAGTAAAGGAAACAAAAATATGTTCATTAAAAAAAAAAAGTATTCAAGCTGGTCGTCATCACTGCTGGAAATACTTGCCGAAATAATTTTTAACATCTTGTTTCTTATGAAAGGTTTTAAAGGAAAGAACAACATTTTTCTAAGAGCAGCTGTAAAATATTCATTTTCTTCATAATTTGAATCAAATTTGTAATCGTATCGCTACCTGAGGCTAAATTCTGTGGTCCGAGCTGATAATTGTCAGTTAAAAGTCACCTACAGGAATCTGTTTGCATACGTCACTTTACAAGTTTATTCGTTAAAAGTCACCACAATGCTGAAAACTCTGTGAACCCTCCCACTTTGGTTTTGAAATCTTCCCAATTTGAGGGAAGGATGAGGTCTCAAGCTTTACAAGTGTGCTTCTGGGAAAGCTTAAGCAATTTGTGTAACAGTCAGATGATTGGCAAGCACAAAAAATAGAAATCTGTAGAACATATTGTCGACTTAGTGTGATATAAAACCACAGGTTGCAAAACCACTTCCTGCTCATGAACAAAACCGCTTGTAAACTGCACTGTATGATATCGCAACACGTAAACTACAGTATTTGGAAATAGTGAGATAACCTCGAGCAATAAACTGCAATGTAAAGTATAAATGTTTATTTCCTTCTGTATTTAGAAAGGCAGAGCAACATAATATTACTATTTGAGCAATATGAGATATTGAGAAATGCTGCACATTTTAAAGCTGTTTTTGGGTGTATTTCTGATTTTCATGTTCTTTCTACGAGGAACACAACATGTAAGTGGAATCTAAATTGCAACGAAATGTAATTCCAAGAATGAAATGTCATTCTTCACAAACCTCGTAGCCCTCCGCCCACACTAATATCATTTGAGTGCAAAACCAATATGCTTCTCTTTTGAGATCACTTATTTCCTGTGCTGTGGCTTGAACCTTTAATTCTGCTTTCAGTAGCCTCTAACTTCTCCATTTCATGTGTGGGAGACAAATTTTAGATATATTGTGTTACTTCTCAAGTACTCGTCACTGTGCACTTACTTTATATGGGTTTGTTTCTGTGTTAAGTTCATTAATAGTAGTGTTTATTTTACCAGGTATTGATCTCAGATTAATACACACAACTGCTTAACATTTGGGGTTGATAATAAATTACTGAGGCATTATGGTTTTATGTATCAAAACAGTTCATTTCTTTCATAAATGAATGTAATACACAGTGATTTACTTTTGTAAAAGCAGATGTAGCACAGTTTTTCTTATATGCTATAAACAATGTCATGTAAAGTGTTAAGATCTAATAAAATTCAAAAACTTTACATAAATCTCAAACTATAAAGAGCTTAAGCTGTTGTAAATATGTCAAACAGTAAATGCGAATGCTATCTGGTTTCATTTAAAGATAAAACTGTTTCTCACCCATTTCCAGAAGTTGTCTTCAGGTCTCCGGCTTCAGTGTTTTGTGACAGTAATTCATGAGGCACCCTCTTCAACTTCACACCATCAAATAGGAAGGCGTCTCCACAGAACAGTTTCATTGGTCGACCAATGGCACTGCAGCAAATGAGTCTGGGAAACTGAGTTTTTTTTTTTGTCATACAAATCTCACAAAGTCTGTTTTCTGTTTCACCTACTGAGTTTCAGACAAAAACAGCAGCTGTGTTTAAAATGTTTGAGTGCGGATCAAACTCACATTACTCCAGTTTATTAGTCTGTCTGTGTAGTTTATTGTTTATTTTCTTTAGAGGAGTAGACTCGAGTCACATGACTTGGACTCAAGTCAGACTCAAGTCACAAATTTTATGACTTCAGACTCGAATTGACAAAATCATAAAAAAAAAAACTTTACAAATTATACAATATGTTATTTAAAAAGTGTGAATCCACAAATTAAATCATATCCTTTCATTTCCTGAATAAACTAACCCTGAATGCTGTTCTTTCTCAGCAAATCAACTCTTAATTTTGTAGATCCACGTAGTTTAGACTGGAGAGTTGCAGGAGAGAACCATGAAGAACTAACGTTATGTTGCTGAGTTCTGGTTGGAGCTGTTTTCCTAGTTTAAAGGTTTTTTTGAGGGAGTTTCTCCCTACTCTGTTGAGGGTCTGTAAGACACACTATGGATGCTCCAAAAGTGGAGTGGAGTTGCAAGTGGATTGAACTCTTTATATGTTAGTTGTGATAATGAGTGTGCTATGAACTAAATTATTATAAACAATAACTAGCTTGGTGTTAACATTCGTAAGCTATCAACAGCGTTGTGCAACATCAAAAAAGCGTATTTTGTGACAAAAATACACAGAAAAAGTCTTGATATCCCTATGCCTTTATTATAACAATTTAAATGTTATTTTATTCAGGAAAATGTGCCCCATCTGCTTTTTTTCTTTACAAATCGCACCCTGGATATCAAAGATAATCTCTTCCATGTACAAAAACTGCAAATGCAAATGTGTGGGTTGAAAATTACAGACAGAGATGCAACAACTTCCAGCCTTGTTTGACATTTGAAGTTGCACAGAGTCGAGCCTCTGTTGTTAAAATGGCATTACATTTGATGAACAGCGGATTATGACTTGTTCAGGACTCAAAGTTTAGGACTTGTGGCTTGACTTTTTGAATTAGCTAGCAAACATTTTGTGAAAATATTTTCCACAGCATGTGAATAAATATCAAGTTCTTCCACAGTTTCCATGTTATAATAACTCAGTTTGTTGGTACAGTGATGCCACATTATTAAACTCCACATTAATAAGTGCGGAGGGGAACATGCGATCACTTGTGTGTGTGATCAATGGACATGCATGTTGTCTGCAGCTAATCTTGCATACTACTGGACAAATCAGCCTATTTTTTTGCGTGTGTGCACATTAATGACTGTATGTTGATGGATCTTTCTGACTGAGAATTTTGAAAAACCTTGACGAAACTTTTTTTTAAGGCTCCACACCAGCGACACCTGTGGTCATTCTGCTTCCAGGTCAGCCAGGCACGTGGTGGCATTGCAGTGGGTGCTTCACCATCTGTCGCCTGGCGGGGATCTGCACTCTACTGAGCGACCTCTTCTGGTTATGCACTGAGATTAAACTCCAATTATGAACATAGGTACAGATGCATTTTTTAGAATCACTTTGTATGCTGCATGACTCACAATATCTCAAAATACAAACGGCCCACTGATAATTTAGTGTGTTATGAAAAACTTATGTCAAGTTTTCCATCAGAGAAATACTCTTGAGGAGTTTCTAATGGACTGCACTTCAAAAACAATGCAGCTGAAAGAGGAATAGTTAAGAGAAATAAGTATGAACTTATATAATAAGTACAAACCACATGTTGTAAACTCAGCTGATGTGACTATTTCTGTTGCTTACTTCCCTCTTTCATGTTGTTAATGTGATTGTTCTTGTTTTCTGTTTTTTGTTATATTTAATCTTAACTGTATGTCTTTATAATGTAGCCTTTAACTTCACTGTTGTTGAAAATAAAAGATATATATACATATACATATATATATATAGAAAAGAGATCTGGAAGTGATACAATGAATAAAGCATGGTTACCTTCAGTTTACAGACTGGACTCATTAGGAAGTGAAAGAACACTAAACTGATGCCCACAGAAAGTTTTAAAGGTGTCTAAATGTAGGAATAAAATTAATAAAAATACATTTCCAGAAGTATTTTAATCATTTTAATTTAACTACTTACTGTTAATGTAAATTAGTGTTTGAGTAAGCATCAGATATTTCTTGGAGCTGACTAATTTCACAATGAATCAGCTAAAGTGATTCAAAGGCAAATTATAGAGTTTTGTTTTCTTTTTTAAAAAACGGTACATTCCAGTGTTTTATGTCACTATGAGATTAGACTGGGTACCGAAAAATGTTGCTATTTCGGCTGGGAAATAATTGTAATTATGTTCAGACATAATATAAGTGTGTTTCATGAGTAAAGATGTAGCCATTTCCTGCTGTCAAAAAAAATGTCTATTTTCTAACATGGAGTAATAATGAATTAGCATTTTTGAAAGCATCTTCCTTCCTTAATTTCTTATGAATGTATCTAAGATGTTAAAATGAAACATAACAGAGCGAACTGTTTGTTTAAAAAGAAAGTATAACGCCAAATTCAAAAAAGTTGGGACACTGTGTAAAATGTAAATGAAACAGAATCAATGATCTGCAAATCCTTTTTAACCTGTATTCAATAGAGTACAGTACAAAGACAAGATATTTAATGTTCAAACTTTATTGTTTTGTGTAAATGTACACTGATTCTGAATTTGGCACCTGGAGCATGCCGGTTTTGGAGCAACATATGATGCCCAACTTTTTTGAACTCTGTTGCAGGCGTCAAATTTAAAATGAGTGAATCCAGCGAAGTACCGGAAGTTCAGAAGACGCCATTGCTGCGGTGGAGTCTCCCTGCAGTTTGAGCGCGAATTAATGTGAGGCACCTTAAGAAGTTTAAAATTTTCTACTTTTATACTTACTTTTTATGTAACGTTACTTTCGACAGCGACCTCTAGGAAGTCGGGAAAAACCTGTGCAGTTCGGCTCCAACAGTCGTGTCAAATTTTAACTTTGGACAAAAACGAAATGCAAAATACACAAGCCTTCACTTCACCATGTGTCAGAGTGGATCAAAAATATTAACAGAAAGGAACTGTGGTCCTGATATTCTTAAACACCTAATGAAAAATGTGAATTCATACATTTTTTGGCGGAGGTGGTCCATCTGTTCTCTTTTCCATTATCCACCTCTGGCTGTTGTCACAACTAATGTCAAACTACTGTGCAAAATTTTTAGAAAATTAATATCACCACCACAAAAGGTACCTTCATCAGTTACTGAGGGCTGCCGTTTAACATCCATGCGACATGTCAAGAGGGGAAACCCAGTCTGCAAGATCTCGTGAGTGGGAGCGTTTTGACTGAAACCGTGAAGAATCTCGCAAATTTGGGGTTCCCTTCTAGATCCAAGCAGCAGATACAGAGACTAATGGACACGACGTGCAACCGCAGCAATGGCAGCGCTGCACATAAAGCAGTCGCCAGATTTGTCTATATCTATAAAGACATTCAAGTTATGAGTTTGAACATCAGATATCCTGTCGTTACACCGTATTCAACTGAATATACGTTGAACAGCATTTGCGAATTATTGCACTGTTTTTATTTACATTTCACACAACGTTTTTGGAATTGGTGTTGTATGATTAAGGGAGTAGTAAATAATTTTCAATGAAATGTATTACAGCTTACATAATGTTGCTTTTTGAGTGGATTGCATGGTTTGAAATTAAATAAAAGCCTGACCTAAATGTGAGGATGTAAATAAAATGGGTGCTGTGCAAACCTAAAAGGAAAAAAGGAAAAATATAACAGGTTTTCTGGTGAAATAATATTGTTAAGCACTTAAAACTGCACCTAACGGCTGAGTAGCTGCCTTCTTTAATAGCTCATACTGTAGGTAAATGAAAGTTTGGGTCTGGCTAGTAGCTGCAGGGATCGGAGACTTTACTTTTTAAGGAAGAGATAAATCACTACTTCTTTAAAATGGTTTCTACATGAAAGGTTTTGGTTAAAAATAAAATGCCAGGACAATGCAGAAGCAACGTTTTCCACCAGAGATGAGTAAAAAAAAGTCTTTTTCTCTACTACTACCAGTAATGAGTCACAGGGAGTTGTCTTGAGGGTTTATGTTCTTGAATCTTTATGGGAACACGCCAGTGTCCTTGGAAAGCGTCAGGGGTCAAGTTACTTTCATGGATTTCTTATTTGCTTGCTTGCGCAATTTTCTGCTGTTTTCTCACGAGATCACACTTAAAACTTATTGCCCCCATTGTCCTCCGGCTGTCCCACACTCAGTAAAATGACACAGATCTCGTGACAAAAACAGTGATGAAGATGTACTTGACACGATCCACATTTCCTCCGCATGTTTTTGATGTGTTTCAAAGGGGGATGCCCTATTCCTCCATCTGTTGCGGATAGAGTATGACATTTCAAAATGATTAACATTTAAATGTCAAAATAACCAAATATCTACACACTGTCCAGATCTCAGAGGGATTTTTTGGTGTGTGTGTGTGTGTGTGTGTGTGTGTGTGTGTGTGTGTGTGTGTGTGTGTTTGGTAGCTACAAAACAAGTTTTTGTTTTGCTTTTTGACAAGAAGATCAACAAGGCTCTCTGCAAAAATGGAAATAAATGTGAAATTCACACAGCTCCCATATGAAGAAACTGACTCAGACAGAAATTAGATCTTAAACAGATATTTCAAATGCACATGTGGTTATTCAGTGGAAAATAAATTATTTGATAAATTAGATATAGGCAAAGTTTGGACCATGTACTCAGAGGTAAGTGTGAGAAATAAAACTAAAAATAAAAAATAAATTGCAGAGATCGGGTTTGTAGTGAGATTTGAACTTTTATGACCTTCTATACATGTGGCCTTTATTGGAAATATCTTTTAATTCCATTTAATTGTGACAATATGTTTTGCAGAAGTCGTCTGTTTTCTGCAGCTGACAACAATTGTGGTGACGATGAGCAAAAACATGGTTTGTAAGACTGAGAAAATCCCCAGCTATTCATCTCAGACTTTCACTGACATAAACATACGAGGTTGAGACGAGGGCAGTGCGATCTAAATGAGAGCGCGTGGAGAAAATATTGTGAATCCAAGACAGAAAATATTTCCTATCTGCTGTGAGTCACTATCCTGGGAACAACCTGCAAACATGTTCACTGACACGTTAAGACTCCAGTCATGGTGAGAAACTGTCATTAGCTGTGTTACACAGTCGGGTTTTCCTGTTGTTTTAGAGATAAAAATAAATATACAGAAGTATTTTATGCAGTCATTAAAAGCAGAGGTGTAACACTCATATATACAGTGTATAACTTGCATAGTGGGAGTTAATATTTTTATCTTTATAGTTTCTAAATGGCGTAGGTGTAAGTGGAAATCATCCTGAAACTGGGTTATCTGGAAAAGTCCTGATAGCAGGATGATTCATTTAGTGACAAGCAAATATTAAATTATATTTAAAGGACTAGTGTGTGGGATTTTGTGGCTTCTACTGGTGAGCTTTCAGGTTGCAAACACCTTGCCTCACACTCCCCTTCCAAACGTGTAGGAGAACCCGTGAAACTCATTGAAGATGCAAAAGGCCTCCTCTAGAACCATTTGGTTTGTCTGTTCAGGGCTACTGGAGAAACACAGTAGCCTCTGTGGAACAAGACCTCCGCCGTCTGTAGATATAAACAGTTCATTCTAAGGTGAGCAAAACACAACTTTTTTTTTTCAGGTGATTATACATGAATGAAAACTTTTGAAAATTATTTTCCATTTCTGCCATATTCTGAAAATCCCTGTAAATCTAACATGCTGCTACTTTAAAGACAATTTCCATCTAAATTTAATACATCTCAGACTAAATATTTGGGATGCAGGCTATATCATGGGACTGAAGCATTAAAATGCAGTAATCTAACTCTTATTGAGATGAGTTTTTCTTTTTTTTTTGCAGGAGGACTGAAATGAAACACTACTGAAAATCTAAAGCAGGGTTCTGCTCTTTTGCCCCTCTCCTGTGGTTCTCTATGGCTTTGGCAAAAAATGAAATGTTCATGAATAACAGTTCTTATTTTTTACATTTTAATTTTCACTCATGATTGTTGTAGACCTAAACAATTCTTACATCCTCCTATGGTATAAATGTGTAGCCCATACACCAAATGAAAAAAAAAAAAGTTTTTTTCTGACAAGTTTTTGTCAGCTAAAATGTGTCATGACCTACTTCTACAGCTCAGCGCCTTTTACTCTAAATTTTGCCGGTGGCTAGTCTTGTGTCACCCTTGGCTAACTGTGCCAGATTCCAAAAAAATTCCCATAATTCTCAGAGGATGACGAAGAATTCAGTATCTGTGGCTCCAGACACCTTTTTATTTTCTTTTTTGGACAAAAAAATTCTCTTTTGAGGGTAAAAGGCTGCTGACCCCTGACCTGAAGTGTCAAAGTTTATTTCTTCTTGAGCAACATCCATCAGACAAAAAGAGTTGCACAATAAAAGATTTGCGTAATGGATCAAATGTCTTTACCATACAGTGGAAAATGAAACATATCCGATAATCAGCCTGACATGAGATTATATGGATCTAAAATATGGAAATATATTTGGAGATGGGAAAAATTATAGTTTGTCAAATAAATATGATTCTGATTGGTCAGTTATGGGATCATAAGGTCTTTATGGTGAAATAAACCCAGACAGGCTGATGCAGGAGTCTGATGTAAAACAAATGACCTGCTCACTGCAGGTGGGCCTTGAGAGGTCAATGAAAATAACTAAATAAAACAGCTCCAGTTTTATGAGCTTGAAATTACAATAAAATACTTAAATAGTAAAAAAAAAAAAAAAGTAAGCAGAACTAATTAAACAAAGCCACCAGATATAAATGACATGTTCTTCTTTATTTATCTGACCTGGTTTAACAGGTGTCACATTCATCACGCTGTATTTGGTGACTTGTCACATTAACACTGGAACGTATCTTATATCTCGTCATGGGTTCGATTAATCCTGTGTGTTGATCAGAGTTGTGATTTAAAGGTTTGAATGGGCTGCAGCAGACTTTCAAAATTTCAGCTGTGGCTGTGGTATGCTTATGTGTTGGGAATGGCTGCCTGACGTGTGTGTGCGTTTGTGTGTGAAGTTAGTTTGTGATAAAAGAATAATCTGCTGCTGGATCAGCAGCTTCTTTCCTCAGGCTGTGAGACTGCTTCATCCACCCCCTTAATAATATAGTTTTAAGTATAGATAAGTTATATTTTTCTCTCCTCAGAAAAACTACTGTATATACTCTTGTTTTTATATGCAGCAAATTGAGTAAAATGATAAACCTGTCTAGTACCTTGATAATGGAGGTAAACCGAGTTTAAATAATCATTTAATAAATTAAAGTTTGCAGGGCTCATCATCTGTAATTTACCCAAAGACAGTTTTAACTGAAGGATGTGGGAGAAGTAAAATCAGATTTTTCGTGTGAAAATGAAACCTATGCATTAGAGGTGAATTCCCCAGCTGTTGCCTCATTCCAGGAAACTGATTGTAGAGCACAGAGTGAGTCTGTGTGTACGTCTGAGTTCCTGTTAGACCTCTGAAAATCCCTCAAGGTTTTCGATGTTATTTCAAAGTTTTCAAATGTATGCAGCCTATATGCTATTTGAGAGAAGTGATACAAGCACACGGCTTGTTTATTTATTTATTTTATTATGAAGAATGTCTGTGCATTACAATAGACTCTGGAAAAAACAAACATGAATAATGCGATGAAATACAGGATGCCCTTTATGATCGATTCATTTCTCCTTTTCTCGACTGACCTAAAAAGCTTAAAAGAGCAACAATTTTGTTCCATGATAAAAACGGTGAACTTGCATAAATTCAAACTGCTGTTCAATTAAAATGTCACCAATCACTGCATCCCCCTCATTATGGCACCATAATACCACAGTTATTAGAGCTGTTATGCACTCAAAATCAACCTCAGACCAGCGAGATCCAAAAGAAAAAAAAAGAAAGCTGACTTAATGGTTTGTTCTCTTCAGCTTGTCCCTGAAAAGTTAAATATGTTGAAATGCTGAAATAATGAAATGAAAACTGTTATATCTACTCACAGTTAAAGGGAACTTAACCGTTTTATGCATTTCCCCACTAAATTGGACCACCCAGAGCACAGCAAACATCTGTTTTTATCTTTTAAATATTCACTTCAATCACAGTCAGATCAGTACTAAAACATGGTTTGAAATTCACACAGGATGTTAAGTTCAATCACATAAAAAAAACAAGAGGAAAGATTCAGTCTGCCGGTAAAGAAAGGCAAAAACAAGGCAGAAGATTATACTGTAGCCGGTACCACCATCTTTGATTTTTTTTTTTCCTGAAATGTACAGGAGCATTTGCTACAAGTAACAACAAAATCATACCTGAAATAGAACTGAAGTCACTTTGTAAGGAATGCTAACAAGAAGTGCTATTAAATGCTCACAATTCAATTTAAGACTTAACGAAGGCTGATACTGTACTGCATCACATTAATAGGTAAGGAGATGTATCATTTGAGGGAGTGGGAGGGAGTTTTGGTCTTCACAAATCCTTAAACTATGCCATCGTTTGCTCACAACATCAATAATTTAATGGAATTTCTTTCTTGAAAATGAGGGGAGGTTTCAAAAGCTTCCGGCCCACGGTCACCATCCGCTTATTGGTCCATGATGTGGAGGATCGTTTGCTCCGTTTTCAGCCTGATCGGCTCACGTGTGTGCGACAACTCGCTTCGCTGTGTGTTGTTTTTACTGCAGAGGTCCTCTGCCAGGGCTGCCAGTGTGATAATCTGAGGTGGTAGTGGGGCATGGAGGCGTGGGGGAGGAGCGCCGGGCTAGATGAGCTCCACGTAATTGGCTGGGAACATTCCAAAGTGGCCGCCTGGGCCGTAGCCTCGCCACCAGCCCTCGTCGATCATCTCAATCCCAGTGATGATTTCATCTGGGTCGAAGGAGATCTCTGTGTCGTCAGCTGAAGGAGAGTAACAGTAAAGTTACTGTATGATGAACAAATAAACTAGTATAAACTAGCATAAACATATGAACCATAAACTAATATTGTCACGAAACATTAATTTTAACTTCTTAACTTTTACTGTCTTGGGTAGTAGCAGAGAGACTGTCACACAATAACAACATTTACAAAGATTTTTTTTTCTAATATCAAGCTTTTTACTGTCTGTTACTTTACCTATGGCCTTAGTCAAACTACTTTGCTATCAGTTGAAACTCTGTTGTTTTAGGATGCTATCTGCTGTGTGTCTTTGGGAATTACAAACAGCCATTGGCCCAGAAACCTTCTTTACAGAGGTCAGCATGTTTGTCCTTCGGGTGCTTTGCATAACTTGTTGTGTCAGCACTTTCCGTTAGCACTGCTCTGCAGCGTCGCTGGCTACTTGCCATCTTTAATGAGCCAACACCATAACAAAGTCTGCAATTTAACACGGCCTGTCCTGAGCCATTTATGATTCACCGGAAGCAAATGAGACCAGTGACGAGAAAAAGACGCTGTGATTGAGTAAGAAAAGGCGAGGCTGTGCGGGCACTGCTGCGGTGTGTGTGTGTGTGTGTGTGTGTGTGTGTGTGTGTGTGTGAATTTTCTGTTATTGAGAAGAGAGTGCAAGAAAGTGCAACCGGTGCCTGTATATCGACACCGCGGAAAATGAGTGTAAGCCCATGAGACACCGCAGCTAAACTACACTGAGTGCATTATAGTTATTTGAACGCAGTACAGTGATTTAATTTGTGCAGTAATTTGAAAAACATTTGAAACAGTTGTGCTGCATTTTGAAACGGTCAATAAAATTAAGTAAATAGTGAAGCTGTCTGTTTCATTACTTTATATTCATGCAATAAATATACAAAAGTCAAATGACAGAAACTGAATGAATTAAAGGCAGATTCATGAGAATGTACCTGGTATGCAACTGAATTCTACAAACTTCTTTTTTTTCATTTTATGCCTTTAATGACAGGACAGCTGAACACATGGCAGGAAATGGGGAGAGAGAGTGGGAGAATGACAAACAGCAAAGAGCCATGGGCGAGAGGTGAACCCGCGGCCGCGGCAGAGGACTCACAGCCTCCGTACATGCGGCGCACGCTCTACCAACTGAGCTATCCAGGCGCCCCAGAAACTTCTCTTTTTAATGTGATTTTTAATGCTTATTAATTGTATCTTGTGTTTCTGTCTGTAACTTTTTGTTTTGGCTGCAGACCTTCTCTTGGCCAGGCCAAAAAAAAGATATGTTTCACAACATTTACAAACAAGGAACTACTTAAAGAGCAAGAACACTAAATATACTTTTTTGTTTGAGCTTGTGAAGGTGACATGTCCCATCTGAAATAGGAGTGTCAAGTTTCTTTTTAATACTCATGTCAGTTATTTGACTGACAACACATCAGTCAATGTGCTGTTATAGTGTAGTGATAAAAAAAAAACACTCACCAGCCTGGTAGTCATATAAGGCTCTGGCACAGATGCCTCTGTCTGATGTCTCCTCAGGAGTCACCTCATAGGAGTTTGTCTCCTCCACCTGCGAGTGGAATAAGGATAAGCTGTTTTTAGAATGATTTATATGGAAGAAAATAGTCAGAGCATTTCCTGCTGAAGATGAGTAAACAACTACCTGAGCTGGCTCTTCATAAGCCGTCTCTTGGACGTAGGAGTTGGCAGCTGGTGCTTCCTCTGAAAAGACAGATTACCATCAGTGAGACCATGTCTGATCTGTTTGTTTTCCAGCAGGTGGCAGCAGCGGATCCTGACAGCACGGTTTGGCCGGAGGAAATAATAAAATATGTGCTCATAACAAATTATAACAGCATTTTAATAAGAAGCAGATGTGAGGAGGGTTGGGAAGCCGATGTATAAAGGGTTAACCACTGAGGCTGGTGTTGTGTGAAATGGGCCCCACCTTTCGGCGGCTCCTCTTGGGGTGTCGCCTCCTGCTCATCATACTCACACCTGGACTGTCCATCATCCACATCAGGCTCTTATCACCCAGAACACAAGCACAGACACGCATGTACACAGAGGAACACGTTCACAAGTCCACACAGGCTGAAAACCTCCACCAGACATGAGGACATTCTTGGCACGTTTCACATATGGAGTAACAGAACAATAACCTGGGAGATTCTTAGGAAACAAAGTACACTGAATGGAAGCATGACTCATGATGAACTGCAGTTATAAGGAATATGAAGATGATGGCACACAAACAACTATGAGAAATGAAGCATGCAGATTTTACAACCGCAATTCCACAATAGCTGGGACGTTGTGTAAAACATAAATAAAAACAGAATCCAAAGATTTGCACAAACTTCTGACTCGTATTGCACTCCGTTTTACACACTGTCCCAACTTTTTTGGAACTGGGTTTGTAATAGTGTATGAGACTTTCACCCAGTCTGTTGTGTATGCATTCTTTGCACGTGTACTTGTGTGTGTGCGTGTGTGTGTAAGCTCACACCTGTGGCACGGACAGGAGAGGCGGAGCCTGCTGGCACAGGAGAAGCTTGGCGCTGAGGTGAGCTGGCTCGCTCACTTTCATACACTGGCTTAGACAGAAAAGGGCTTTGCAGACGCCCTGAGCAGAGACACACATGGAGCCCCCACACACATGGCCAAAAAAACCCCAACATGGACGAGAGAGAAAACAAGTGCAGACAGTTTGAGCTGAAGAAGAGAAGACACCATGATGGAGACACAGTGTTAAGTATGACTATGAGAACAGTAGACAGTCTGATGGAAAGTTAAAAGACAGTGTTCGGAGACAGTCTCCTCTAGAAAAATCCCCAGTTTGTACCTACCGCTGCCTCAGACGGAGGCTAAGAGAGCTTTGCAGTAATGCAGGAGGGGCAGTGACATTTAAAGTGTAACGTCGGCATTTCTCAACATGAGCGCTGTTTTTCACGTTTTTGTGTTTGAGTGAGTGATAGGGACAACAATTTTTGAAATCGGTCCAGTGTTGAGGCAGTCTGCTGCAGCCAGTTGAAACTAAGCTACAACATAATCCCTCCTGGCAACTGCACACCATCAAAGTATGTCCACTAAAAGCACTTGTTTTGCCACTTAGAGGCTCAGACTGTTATTTTCTGAGTGTAGAACCCATTTTCACAGACTTGCTTTTATTTGATGTCATATATCTGTATTTATTTATATTGACACTTCATGATGTCATCTTTTCATCCATTTTATTTATCATTTTCATTTATTTATATTGACTAGATGACATCATGTGATCTCTGCATTCTTTTCCCCTTATTTCTGTTTATTTTTATGAAGATGCTTGTATTGTTTTTATTGTTCTCATCTCTTTTACTTTCTTATTTTATTATGTCTTTTACTTGTAATTTTACCTCAGTTTTTGCATAACTTTGCCTAATCTCTGCCAAACGCTCTGGTTGTTCTGTCAAAATAAACCTTTAATTCACCAAGGTAGATGGGAAAATATTTTGGCTCTAAACACCATTTCTCTGACGTCTCGCCTCCTTCTCACTCCTTTTCCAACATTTTTAAATTTAACTCAGCTATTTTGGGGAGTTTTATTGTTTCTGACAAGTTTGAATTATGGTGACAATATTAAAATCACACACAACATCTCTGTCAGTTATGATCATTTCCATAATGTTGTCACACATTTGTAATAATCTGAGCCTGTTCATGAACAAACAAGCACTTTTAGTGGATGTACTTTTACAGTGTACACTTGACTGGAGGGATTACGCTGTAGCTTAGTTCCTCTTCTGCCAGCTGCAGCTTTCTCACACAATACTGGACCGGTTTCAGAAATTGTTGTCCTCATTAGTCACTCAAGACTAAAAACACATGTGAAAATAGGACCGAGCTGAAAAATACCAAAGTTAACCTTTAAAGAAAGCAGACTTATATGGAGGTGTCACAGTGTTCACAGGGGCGATACCTGGTTGGGGGCTAGCAGGGGCAGCAGCAGGGACGTCTGAGTCACTGGGAGTTATTCCCCTCTCTCTTTGCTTAAACATCTCTCTGGGGTTTACAGCACGCTGGGAGATAAGAGATGCCGCCTCCTTGGAAAAAATAAAACGAATAATACATCAGTGAGCATTAGACAGCCATAGGTTATTAATAATGCAGTGGTAAATGTTACTGAGAGAATGACTGCAGAAGAAACAGATGTCTGATTTCTGTAACCGAGATAAGCGATCATGCACGAAAAACTGAAAGGTGTTATGGTGAGCTTCAAAGGGTTCACATTTAATTAGAAAGAGAGGACACCTGTTTTGAGAAAAAGGAGGCAAGAAAAAGGAAAGAAGTTTGTTCAGAGAAGAACGCTTTCGGGAAGGGGAACTCACGTTGGCCTTTTCCACAGATTCACCTCTCTTCACTGCTTTCCTCTCAGCTGCCTCTTTCTCCTGCTCCTCCTGATGGTGATGATATCACTGCTCATGTTAGCTACTTTTCTGACTTAAGTGTATACAAGACATTTACACTACCCAAACATATTTTAAGTAATTACAAAGAACTTTATTTTGTGTCAATTATGGCAGCCCCTCATGAAAAAAAAAGATCTTGACCTTGCTAGCATGTGCAAGGTAGAAGGAGTAGAATACCATATTCTGGAAAAATACAGCTGTTTGCAAGATGCATAGTGATCAGTTAATGTATCTGTTTGAGGCTATGCACAATGAACTTTCATTTTGTGTTGATAATGGCAGCAGGGTTGCCAGGTCTGCATTTTTCCCGTGGGCTACGTTTGAAGTGTTGCCAGAGAATGAATTCTTTGGACCTATTTTACATGCAAATTACATTAATAATATGCATAAATACACATCCATGTTTTAAATGAAATAATTTATTTATACCTATGTCCTGCCAAACTGACTCCAGATAAGCTTCTACACTCGGACCTGGCACGCACCCTCATACAAACACACACAAATATGACATGCCGGCACTGGTTTTACATGCCGCTGGGCTGCTATCAGGCTGGTTTTCATCTGCCACTGCGCTGTTTTTTTCACAGACCTGGCAACCCTAAATGGTAACCCTTTGTGTGAAAAAGATCTAGATCTGGCTAGCATCTGCATTTGTTTTAGAAGTGTGTGAAAGAAAGATTTAACTTATTTTTTAATACCATTTTTAAACGTATCATATCATATAAAACAAATATCAGTTTCCTATTTATTTGTTGTTTGATTTAATTTATTTAGTTATTTATGTCACAGAATGTTCTGCTATGCACAAAAAAGAGAAAAACTAAGTAATAAGAACAAAAAAAGAAGAAAAAAAAATCTCCACCTTCTTCCTTTTAATTGGTAAGTACTACTTCATCATGAAACACAAAATGAAAACAGACTCTTCTGGTCTGCATGCTGTAAATCGTTTCGTTTGATTTCACAGGGAACAGGACCCGGGGGCAGAAATCAAGAATAACGATGTAGAAACAGCCGATCTATTCATTGATGGTCTAATTTGATTATGTAGGTCATAAAAAGGCATCAATATTAAATTAAGATGTTTCATAAGCATTTAAAAACTCCTTGTACTATCAATATAATCATAGAAAAGTGTGTATACGAGTTAATTTTACACCAATCCTCATTTCAACATGGTTTCTACATTTCTTTAAGTTAAAACCCATTCACTCAACATGTAATCTTTTCAGATGATGGGACAGCAAGACACTCACCCAACGCTGTTTCTCCTGCTCTCTACTCTCAGCTTCCTGCTGCTGCTGGTATTTCCTATTAAACAAGTGATAATTTAGAAGACAGGAAATTTAATTTGAACATTTTAACAGGTGCAACAGCAAACCAGTCTTAACCAGTGTGCATTTCCTTCAGTTGCTACCTACTTTTGTTGATCGATTTGAGAGGCCCTCTCCTTGTCCCTTTTGTCCCTCTGCATCGCCTCCTTGGCCTCTCTGTCTTTCCTGTCTCTCTCCAGCTGCTGGCGCTCCTCCTCTGCCTTGCGCCGCTCCTCCTGGCGACGCTTCTCTTCTTCTTTCTGAAAGCCAAACAGACCGGTGAGGTCAGCATTGATTTGGTAATTTCGAGATATTAATTCCACTGAAAAGCTTGATTTCACAATAGAAAACTGCAAGCTAATGAGCACCACTTTCAGCGTCTGTGACAGGTGTGGTGATGAGCCAAAATTGCAAACAAAGGACAGAGTTACAACAATGCTTCTGCTGACTACAGTTACATCCGTGATGGATAAAAACTGCCTGCCTTGTATTTTTATATGAGTTTTTAAGAGAAATAGCGATTTGTCAAATATTTCAAAAGTGCTAACTCCTGCAGTATTGTGAAGAATACTTACAATTTCAGTGAGTCAATGATTCAAAAGGCGTCTTACATAAAAATAAAAACTTTTTAGAGAGTTGTTCCTGGTACTCGTCACACTGTCTCAGAGGTAAAGTTGAAGTCAGCATGAGCTTAATGCAAGTTCAGGAGCTTACCTCTGCCTGGGCCCAGAAATTGTCTTTGTTGGTCTTTCTGATTTCTGACATGGCGTTGGTCTTCTGGTACACTGAGCCCTACACAATGAACAGACTATTTAATATGACTGTGAAAACATAAACATTGAAACAAAAAACAGTGGGGTAAAACTATGAGAAGCATTATTTCCTAAACCTAATCCATCTTTGTTACTAATTGTTACTCAGCCATTATTCATTAAATCAATAAAACACAGAGTTTCTCTAACTGATGTCACATCATCTATATAGCTGTAATATTACTGTGTGACTTTGGTGTTTACAAGGGTTAGTTTGGATTCGCCATGGTCACACAATAACACAAAAAACAGATCAAGAAGTAGAACAGCAATTCTTGTGTTCCTTTTGAAAAATGCTGTCTGACAGCAAGGTAAAGTGATCAAAATATTCTAAACATTGCATACACTTAAACTGATACTGACTTTTTTAGGTGGGCTGTTTTTTTAAGTGGCTAAAAAGCTTTTTGCTTCTAACCCTGTCCACAACAGTACACTGCTTAGCTTCTGTGCTGGTCCTACTCCACATCTCATCTACTGGAGGTGATACACTGACTATGTTTAAGTGCCTCATACAACCCCACTTCAAACGATCCAAATAATCCCTTTAACACATGATGTGCCTGATTTAATGTGAGCTATTCTGTTTTAACAACTAACTATCAGATGTGAACCAATGGTTGCTGTCTCTCATATAAAGAGAGCATAACAGAGAAAAAGGAAAGAGAAACACAACAAGACTAAATTCAGTGTGGTTAAGTAGTTTTTGTACATCAGCATTTTCCAATTTTACTGCTTTGAATGTTTGAAAAAATGTTGACAGTGGTAGAAATGTTTGTGTGTGAACAAAAGGCCATGACAAAGAG
Organism: Lutjanus erythropterus; assembly: GCF_056507025.1. Taxonomy (NCBI): domain Eukaryota; kingdom Metazoa; phylum Chordata; class Actinopteri; order Lutjaniformes; family Lutjanidae; genus Lutjanus; species Lutjanus erythropterus. Next base: position 6,613,458 of record NC_139326.1, read on the forward strand.
AATAAAACAGAAAGACTTTAAATGTATCCACATGTTAGGATTAAGGAGCCTGGAGAAGATCTTGCCCTCAGCTTATCTCTGGAGCATGAAACACAAACAAACAGGAGAGGGCACCAGGCAGGAACTGCATGTATTGCATACCACAGGGCCCTGAGGACCGCTGTCCTGGAAGCGGCTGGAAGATTCTTTGTGGAAGCTGTAGTTCGCTCCTGAGGCTTTGGCCACCTTTTGCATGATCACCTCGGGCTCCACGTCCTCCTCTGCTCTGGCGTTTATTGTGACATGAGCCCCCTGAAAGAGCATGAAATAAAAGTTCATTTTAATACTCAGACAAACAGGGAAACACCTTGGTTGTTATCTTGGTTTATGCATGCACCACCCAGTAGTTTGCACTGTTTGATATATGACACTGATCAAATAAAGCTCTTGAATTATTTCAACAATGTCTGCAGCATGCTGTTGTATTTTTAGTCTTGCTCAAAGCCATCATTAACATGCAGTTTAGCACACAAGTAACCTCCTCTGTAAGCATAAAGGCATTGTTCAGACTGAACAAATTGTGTTTTGGCAGATTCAAATTTGACTTTAGAAAGTCTGGGCAGCAAAACAAACACATAAAAAACATATTTAGAGGTGGTTTTAAATTAAATTCCCATCAGATTTCTACAGATGAGTCCCAGCCTGGCCACTAAAATCAGATTTCGAATGGTCTTTTGCTTCCCTTGTAATGCAACACACAAACAACGTCAAATCTAGCAGTGCATCAGAGCAGCATGTAAACCAACCTCTTCGTTTGCTTAGTTTGTCTGCTGGAACGGAGGAACACCCAGCCTTTTTCTGTCAGCCCCATCATCCTTTGTCATTTTTATCAAGCTTTTGTTGAGAGTCTCTTGAGTTTTTCTTTTATCTGCTGGCTTCACAGCCTCACAGTAAGACAGAAACAGTCTGAAGATTATTGCTAAAACCGTGTCTGAGATTACTGAGGTGAAACAAAGATACCCAAGTTCTTTTTGCAGCCAATAAACTCTCTAGAAAGCAGCAGATACCCTGGCTTCTTCCAGACATGTACTTACAATCTGCAAATTTTCTCTGTTGCCATTAGGGCATTGTTATGTTTTACCTAATTGTTCATTCCTTCTGTAATCTACTATTAAATGCTTCACATATGTTTTATATGATCTTTTCATTGTACTTTAGTGAGTTTATTTATCAGTATTATTTATAGATTTTATCCCACATTTAGCCCTCCCTGGTTGTTGGTATCTTTCTGTGTGTTCCTTTCTGTATAATAAGCTGCTCAAACAAGTTGCCCTTAATGGGAGCCAAAGAAAGCCAAAGAGACTGCAGTAGAAATCCAAATGCATATTTAAACTAGACTTAAAACTTAGTGCATGTTACCTTAAGAAAATTGGCCATGGCACTGACATGATTTGCACATATTCCTTTCCTGGCGTCCTTCACTCCCTCTCCAGTCTGAAACACAAAGGATTACTCTACTAAGTTCAACAATGGCCACAACAAAGAGGACAAAACAAACACACAATAGGTAAGCGTAACACAAACCCAGTTGATGAGGACATATTTAGGCAGACCAGAGTTAGGATCCTGGACACGGCAGAAGGCGTACATCACTTTTCCACTGTTCAGTTCCTCAACCAACTCCTCCAGTCCTCCATCTGATACATAAACATTGTGGAAAAGTCAAATGGTTACTGTGGTTGGTTGTGTAACTGCGGACATTTTTCCCTTACAAATGATGGGGTGAGAAAGCAGAGGCATGCAGTCCTTTTGTGCTGATATTCCAGTGCTGCAGCTGTATGCTGACCATGAAATTCCTGCACACATTTGATAATATCATGTTGAAATCATAAAAACTTGATTAAAAAAAAATAGACTCACCTCCTTTTTCTGCCAGGCGGATATCATTACTGTTTCCCTCATAGGTGAACAAGGCCCTTTGGAAAACACAAGGATATTAAAATACCAGCTGAACAGATCAGACTGACAGACAGAAAACAAGTTTGTTCCAGAAGTTTCACACTAAACAAAACAAAGGATGTTTTGTAAACTGATTTTAAGCAACTTTCATTCTCGCAGGATATTCTAGAGTATCACTGCAACTTTAATCCCTTTTTAAATCAGCCATGGCAGCGACTTTTATAGGTTACATCCCCTGCACAAATAAGAATCCACTGACTTTTCCTTGATATTAAATGCCCAATAAAAATAACTACAGATTAGCAGCCATTCATGCAGAAAAGAAACCTTCCATAAATGTTTTTCCATCATTTTCATTAGCAGGGAGGCATCTGAAGAATCATGTATTCCACTGAATTCCAAGTGTTGTAGTCATGACTAACTAAGCATTACTTCTTCCTTACTTTGTAGCCCGTTCTGTGTATTTCAACAATATGTATTTGGAAAAGATTCAAATGCAAATTAGATCATAATTGCAGACTTTATTTCAATGATCAATCATTTAGTTAAGAAAAGAGCAATATGTATGCATAAGTGACAAATGGTTAACAGATTTTTTCACAATTATGCCACTCTTAACCATATGTTATTCATCAGTGTTACCAGGAAGTGGGTGAGGCAGCGAGCAACTGATTCATTCAATTTTCTTTACAGACAAGCGCATCAAAAATATTTTAAGACATACATGCAAAGAAAGAAAGACAGTTTTGAAATGAGATGCTCAGTCTGTTAACTAGTTGGTCGTCGTACCTTGCTAACTGTGCCACCATATGTTATTCATCAGTGTTAAAGACAGACAGTCACTACTTAGTTAGAACGGCCACAAACACGATGAAGTCATGAAGAAGTAATGCTCTGGTTGGTCATGATTACAACAGCTGGAAATCAACAGAATACATGAGCAGTGCTGTGCTCAGATTTTTGGCCTGTCCCTTTGTGTGCAGACATACCTATGAAGAAGACATAAGCATTATTGATAACTCAGAAGTCATGATGATTGAAATAACTTAGGCAATGCATTAATTCATGTGTTGTTCTTGCATCAAGTCATGCTTGAGATACTGTTTAATTCTCGTACATTCATGAAAGTTCATGAAGCACTATATGATTGAATTCATTAGCAATGCAACATTGATTATTTTCATTGTTGATTATTTTTCTCAATTGATCCACTGTCTGTTTGGTCTATAACATTACAGAAAATGGTGAAAAATGTCAATCAGTTTCCCAAAACCCAAGATGACCTCCTCAAATGTAATAATGCAAAAATAAGAAGCTGGAATTTCCAGAGATCTACTGCCAAACATATGTTATACTTGTATTGTTTTCTCTTAACATATTGAATAAATATCTCTTTTATCTCTTTTACAAATAGAAACAGAAAAATAGTTTTTCCACCTGATTGTAAACATGTAGTAGTAGTGTGTGGTGAATTATTGTAAAGAAGAAGCACTGCCTGTGCTGGCTGCCTGCTCCGAACACCATGAAAAAACACTCTGTTTGTATGTTCAGCTTATTTTCAGACATTGTAAATTTTAGACTTTAGAAAACACAAATATTTTTTCCATATTCTTTTTCTATGCTTATGCAAGCCTGGAAATGACTAAAAATCAATTATACTCATCGTACTGCATAGGAACCCTGAGTAAAGTGTTACAGTGCATACTTTCAGAGTTAGGTAAGTGGAACTTGCACTGAAACTAGCTGATGAATGATTATTTCTTTATTCTAGCTTGACATCTTTACTTTTGCTGTCAGCACCATTTCAGAGAGATTTACAGGAACAGCAACTTGTGCTCTCTCTAGGCGGTGGCTGGCTGCATAAATGCCTAAAACTGAATGAAGAATGGCAAACATTCACAGAGAGACATTTTCAGAGTATGAGGCCAGCAGGAGTCCCTTGGTAATTGCTCCTTAGGATTCATTAATTCAGTTCATCATTAAACACTGAAGCCGTCATCAACAGGTCTCACTTCAATCTCAAGACAGGAACAGACACTTCTGTAACGCGAGGTAAGACTAAGAGGAAGTTCCTAGATTTGACTTTCACCATATTGATCATATTGAACTTCTGATATCTTACCAGGAAGTGGGCGAGGCAGCGAGCAACTTATTCATTCAATTTTCTTAACAGGCAAGCTTATCAAAACATGTAAAGAAATACATGCAAAGAAGGAAAGCACAGAGATAAAGCCGGTTCACTAGTTGGTCAGTGTACCTAGCTAATTAACAATGTTACTAGCTATTCAGTTAGCTCGTCTTTTGTGTTAAAATGGCAATAAACGTAAGAAAGCTCAACTGCCGTGTAAATAAAGCTGCCTTTATCTCATATTGTCGCTAATTTAATACGCAGAAGGTCTGCTGTGGTTAACAAATTACCGTTAAGTCACAGGTTAAGTTTATCGACCGTTAGGTTAACATTAACTTACTTGACGACAATGCTAGCCAGCCCTGCAGCTAACATAATGCCTGCTACACAAAGCTAACACTGGTGTAAAAATGCTGCTTCTTACCAGTTGGTTTTGGATTTTTCATCTACCACTTCTTTAAAAGCAGCTGTTAATGCAGGGCCATTTTTGCTGAGGTTAACTGCCATGTTTCTGCTGAGTACAGCTAGCCAGCTAGCTATCCGGGATGCGCCCTTCCTACTGGGAGGAGTGGCGATGATGCTGCTGACTTTCACAGCACAGGAAGCTAGTTTAGCTAGCGGCTACATCTCAACCACTGACGGGGTTGCCAGGTCTGCGGTTTTCCGTAGAATTGGGCTACTTTTGAAGTGTTGCCTCAGGTAAAAAAAAACAACCTGCAGGTTGAGCAGGCCTAATTTGTGTGCATATTACATGAATAATATCTATGAATAAAGATCCATACTTACCGTACATGTTAATACCCAAATCCTATCAAACTGGCTCCAGGCCAGATCAGCACATACACACATGCACACATACACGTATTTACTTCCTGTAAGTAATGATTAAAATGGTGAAGTAACCACATAATGTGTCTGAGCTGCAATAATATGTTGCATTAATTGCAGTGAGTACATACGAAGTGAAAACAATATGTTTATTGTCCAGACAGGCAGGGAGGAAGAGAAGAGGCAGAAACTGAAAAGACAAAGCAACAGGTTACTTTGTGTTCACAGCTATATTTTATTTATGTTATTACACAGTATGTATTTTGGGTTCTGGTATTGGGCTGTGTTTTGGTGCTGCATTATTCGCCGTTGGGCTGGTTTTGTCACATAGACCTGGCAACCCTGCCTGCACACTGTACAGTGGGACGCTCACACAGAGTGGAGCTGGTGTAAATGTTTTTTTTTTTTTTTTTTTTACAAACTCAGCTATTAATCTGTACAATCCAGTTTCCGAATAATCTTTAACATGCAATTTTTTTTTTTTTATTTTAGGAAAAGATACAATGAAACATCGCTCCATTCAAAGGTAGCTGTCTCTCTGACATGTTGAGTGAAAGACACCCTACAGCTCACAGGTAAGCATTGGCCTTACTTAATATATTAAAGGGACAGTTCACTCCAAAATGAAAAATATACATTTTTTCTTTTACCTGTAATGCTACGTACGCATGTAGATTTAGATTAATTTTTTGTGTGAGTTTTCCCTGGCCTGTGGTGCTATTTATACATCTACATAGTTTTGGTATGAGGTGCTGAGTTTTGGAGATATCGGCAAGATCCACTTTTTTACTACTAGACAGAAAGTAAATCCTACATAAAACTGCACACAAGAGGACATTTTTTTTTTTGCACTTTGAGCAACAGAAGATGCATACAATCTAATCCCATTATATTTCAGAAAAGGCAGACATCTCTACAGTTATCTCCAAAAGTCAGCAACTTACACCAAAACTAGATGGATAAAAGCACTACAGGCCAAAAGAAAAATATGTAGTTTTGATTTAGATTTAATTCCATCAATACACAGCTGATTCTGGCTCATACCACTATGGGTTATTACATAATCGTAAAGACACAAGAATGGACTGCAGACAACAGTAAACCAAGATGAGCTTTATTCATATGTTATGACATGGTCAATAGTTATCTTGTGTAGGCTATGTGAGGACATGTGGATGTTCATGGTGGCAGTTCAAGCACACATATTCCAAATTTTTAAGATGCATGAAGGCTGGTCCTGCATTCAGAGAAAGCCAGGCTGAAAAATTTCAACAAAATATCGGTGCTGTTCAAGCAGGATTTCATGTCTACCGATGAAATGAAATCACCCTTTTGGGGGATACAGCCCTGATAGCAAATTTACAGTTCATGACAACGTTCTCTCTATATATATACACACACAAAATGAGGGTTAAGGCTAAAATTTTTAGTCAGAGGTGTTAGGCAGATGAATTGTAACGAAATCCCTGATATCTGGCAAATGGCTGTGAGAAGGTTCTCCAGAGTGCAAAGCATGCCAAGCTGCCTATATAAACTCTATTGAGCACACTGGACAAAGGAAGTCAATGTCACATCACTCACATGATGAATTGAGGCTGCATTCGATCGTACGGTTGGAAGATACTCAGCTTTTCAAATAAATAAATAGCCAGATGAACAAACAACAATGCACACAAAGTTTGAACTAGTACTATTACACACAAGTAATTTTCAATTGTGGTCTGGCAGCAAGAAAGACTTTCACTGCATTTAGAGGATATATTTTCAAAACCTTTTAGTATATACTGTATTTCAAGACATCTTGTTTTGACAATTTTCTCTACAGCAGCTAACAAAAATGAAAATCTATATTTGGCGCCTAAACTGTGGTGTTAATTCTACAATCAAAGCTTCTAAAATTTTCATGCTTTACTATGGACCTTTCTGGATGAATCCATTCAATAATGCCTCAACAGCAAAAATTTCTTCCCCTTTATAACATCAAATAATTCCCTTTATGTTGGCAGCATCAGCACATTATGAGCCAAGATAGAAATAAAAATCATAGCATTTTCTAACTACTTTATCCAACAGTCACAATGGATTATATTAAAACTAATATTACATTATGACACATCACAATCATGTTCAATTCTGGTGACATGAATGAAAAAAAAAAAACTGCCTAAAACTAAAGCTTTCAAAGATACATTACAAAAGGTCACAAATGTATCACCCGGACAAACTGCTTTACTGTCAGTGTGAAAAATAAAGGTTTGCAAACCCTCATGAATATGAACACAAAGAAGTGCTGACAAATTTCAAATCACCTGATATTTAAAGGTCACTTCTCCCAAAAATCAAAAATACATATTTTTCTCCAGGCTTGCAGTGCTATTTATCCATCAAGACCACGTGTCAAACTAAAGGCCTACGGGCAAAATCTGACCCAGCAACTAATTTTATTTATTTTATTTAAGAATACAATTTGCTTTTCCAGCAGTGGAACTGTAGTTAAGTGGTTGTGGCTAGTGTTTTTTAATCGTGGCAAACTAGCAAAATGTCAAAAACAGAAAAGCTGACGCAGAGGGAGGGCAATTTAATGAAAGATAGGAAAGCCAACACGTTTGTGCTTAATGAAGACAAGCCAATGTGTCTTTTTTGCCTTAGACTGTTTTGTATTAGAGCTGCAACAATTAATTGATTATCAATCAATTCTGACATTCACTGCCAAATATTCTTTAAATGATTAATCATGAATATTTTTTTAATAAAAAAAAAAAAGTCAAAGTTCACTGATTTCAGATTCTTAAATGTAAATATTGTCTGGTTTCTTTACTCCTTTATGACAGTAAGCTAAATATCTTTGAGCTTTGGAGAAAACAAGACATTCGAGACCAAATAGACCAAACAACTAACTGATTATTTGAGAAAATAACAAGAGACAGACTAATAATCGTTAACTAATAAGCCCTACTTTGTGTATATATATATATATATGTATATATTTATTTATTTTAAATAAATGTTATAATAGTTGTATACTTGAATATCTGCTTGTCTTTATTTTCCTAAACTTCTGCTTTCAAAGCTTATTATTAATTACTAAGTGATTATTACTCAAACCAATAACAATTGAACGCAGAGGGTATTATGTAATATGAAAACAAGCAGATACATTTACAACCAGTCCTGTAAGGACAACCATAATGCTGATGTGGCTCTGGTTGAAACTGAGCTTGACACCCCTGATCCAGACTTTCTGCAGTAGGATCTACTGGACCTACTTTCTTTTCTACCAGAAAGGTCTGTTGATTAACTTGAGTAACCAGGTGATGATTTCTGCAAAGGTTGGGCACACATCTGTATGGTTGGTATCTCCAAAACTCTGCACATCACACCAAAAAGTTCTAGATGGATAAATAGCACTACCCGCAAGGAGAAAAATATGCGTTTTTGATTTTGGGATGAACTTTCCCTTTAAAGCAGATTAAATTGTCATGGTAAGTTACTGTATTTATCCACCTCAAGTAACAGGATGCACATGACTTCAAATGAGTAGGTACTGCAAAATGTCAAGTCTGTTTTAAGTTCCCATTTTGAGACAACAGCTGTAACCAAAAGGCCATTTCATTTTTAGAAAAACAGCAACATGTACATGTTTTAACAGCGTTGTTTAAAAGCTGTTCACATCCAAGTGTTGTTCAAAAATAAATGCAAATGGTGATGAGAGGAACCTGGAGAGGGATTATTAAATAAAAAAAGCCCTCTCTGTGACAAAATGACAGTACTTCTGGGACAGCATATTTTTGTGCAACACAGGACATCAGGGTCTATATGCATAAAGGACATAAAGAGTGCTGATCTGTCTCCTTCAGGAAGCATGAGTGTTTTCTTTCATGTGAACAAACCAGTGAATTTAAATAAGTACTAATTTTTTAGAAGATATGAGCCCTGGTCATTTTTCTCACCATGTGTCACTGCTTAGAAAGGCTGATGATTTGGTTTGATACCTGAGTAACTGTACTGAGGAGGCGGCAAATAGCTTAGCTACAGGCCAGAGAGTAGCTATGTTCACAGCTACACAACAAATAACAAGTCAAACAACAGTAGTAGTTTGTGCACTATGGACACCAGCCATGGGTGGTACCTTATACAGAATATAAGGGCAATGACAGCATGTGTGAGAAAAATGGAAGTTGACATTCACCCTATTGAGCCCCACGACAGTGAGGGTGAGGGTCCACTGGCTCCTAACAGCAGCTCTCCAGTGTCTTCAAAAATACTGTTAGAATTTGAAATGCAGTGGGTGATAAGATCGAGACCAATGATTCTTCACATCTTTCACATTGTGTCGGGGTAGAGACAGTAATGTGCCAACAGATGAGCTGCTGGTAATGGCACTGCACCATTTTGTGTTGGACAGGGAACATTCTGCCTCAATTGCACATATACCGAAAATAATAACACAGAAAGGCCACTAAATACATGGAAATACAGTATTAATAACAAGACATCCAGTGGGACACAGACAGTACCTCTGAAATGAAGGGAGAGCCAATCTCCTAAATAAATCAAACCTTTTGCTTCTGAGTAGCAACGACGATATGAATCATGGGACAGTGAGAATGATGCGTATGAGTAGCAACAATGATAGTGATGATCACAATAGCAGGAGTAACAGTTTTAAGTCTGAGTGTGGCGGTAGTATGGACTGTGAAGAGTTTCCGGTATTCCATATGGGAGTGCTTTAAAGGAGCCCATCAGGTCCTGCTCAGCAGATCCATACAAGTCATGAAGGACAGCACATGGTAGCAGCTCAGCACATGGAAAGCCAGGTGGCACTGTACCTCATTGTATCGCTTCCTCCTCCAAAAAAGATGGGCTGTTGTCTAGTTTATTTTTTCCTCTGCTGCTGCTCATTTGCCTCAAGTTACAAATCAAACGTGTTTCTTTTGTTCTCATTTGTATTTTGATCTCCCTGGCATTCTCACATTGCATACTTCTGTGTCCAATCTCTCGCTAGTTTGTTGTACCTGGAAAACACATGCAAAAGTTTGGAAAAGGTTTCAGGTGAAACTCACAAACTAAGAACTTCACCTCCAAAATTAATGAGTCAGCGATGCATGCCAGTGAGCAAAGAAGAGCAAATCTCATTCATAGTTTAAACTCACTTTTCCCTGTCAGCCTTGTACGTATGGGCGATCTCTGGTACCAGTGGGTCGTCCGGGTTTGGGTCACAAAGAAGAGAGCAGATAGACAATAATACTGTGGAAGAATGAATCAGACAGTATTTCGATTAGAATTTCAGTGTGACAATGAGAGGCGATTTATTGGCTAAGGCCTTAAGGAGTACAGGCCACTTATGTTTTTTCATACATACGTACTCCTAACACAAACACAGCCAGGTGTGTTTTTAACATCTTTAGATTATCATCACAGTGGGGCTGAGCGATACTGATAAAAGAGAACATCAAGACACATATGACCAAACAGACCGAATCACTGTGACTTCACTTTCAGGTCGAAAACTGAATTACAGGGATATGTCAAATCTGCAAATTTGTTTAATTCTGCTGTTAATTTCAGCTGTAAATATAGAAATATATTTCGTTGAACATTGTTGTCTGACATTTCTGCTTAGCTTATTTTAGGTACTGTGTTGTTTTACTTGCGTCTTTGACAAACACCCAACATCTCATCACCTGGATGGACTAACTCAGCCTGAAATATCAATAGGCAGACTTTATGGACCATACAATGATACTCTCCCAGTTGTGTCCTAGCTCAGTTTATTTTGTGAACCCACCTTCTGGGTCTGGCTGTAGTTTAAACTAAATAGCAATGCCACAAAGTTTGCTTTTTTGGGGTTGTGAGAAAGACACTGAATCAGAGAAATAGGACGTTATTTTCTGATTGTTTCACAGCGGCTTTGTTCTAAGCATAAATAAACACTCCCCACGCAGCTGCGAAACCCTGTGCTAATCGCTGTAACACCTAATTTGGTCTGAATACGGTCTGTATTTTTGGAGTGTTTAAACTCAAGCTGTCATTTTCTTTAGTCTGTGGCCCAACAGTCAGATTTTGTCTCTAACCAAACATTAGTGACAGCGTAAATAATGTGCTGAATGAGACACTTAAACTAACATCATGAAAAAAAAACACTGAACATGCTAACATTAAATTACATGTACATAATGCAGGGGTTTTCTACCTGGAAGATAAGCAAAGATTGTGATCTGTTATTTATCTTAGGATGTATTTGTTATCATGTAACACTGTAGGGAGAGCAACTGCTGTTGAATGTTAAAATCAGTGTAGTAAAATGCAACATAGTTACAGCTGTCAAATCAGAATGGTTTACAGCCTGTACTTTGTTGTAACCACATAGATGTGTTTGTGTGAGCAAGAGAGAGGGGGCCCCTGCTCACTGAAATCTTTCTAGGTAGGGAGTTCAAGTGAATGGGCCTCAAGCTGACAAAACTAGCATTATGTGATGAAGGCTGCAATTAGCCAACCGCAGAGCTGTTGAAGGTAAAGCCATAAAAAGTTCCTGACAAATCAGAAAAGCATCTGAAAGGCAGTGATTAAGGTAATTTTGACTAGGGGCCTGATAATGGCAATATTACAATATCATAAACTCTAAAAATAATGTCAATGTTGGAGGAGGTAGTTTCAGAAAGGGGAGCGACCTCAGTGGTGTGGAAGTGGTTTGGTTACAAAAGCTCAGATGTACAATAAACCATTGTAAAATATAAGAAGTGCAAGGAGACGGAAAAAGAAGGAAACAACAAACTAATTTCACCACCTCAAGCAGAAGCACCTGATTGAGTATGAGAAGAGGATCCCTGATTTGAAAAGCTCAGAGCCAAGAACTGCCAACCTTACCTCTCCTGCCACGGTGGCAGGGTAAATATCATAAACTGCCAAGGCCAGCACCGCTTTTTTGACTCAACTCTTAGCACCACTTTACAAAGCCAAATCCCAAACTCTGACTTGACCCCTTTTTTGAGTCAGCATGGAAAAGACACTTACCTTCTTCATTCTTCTTTAAACACATTCCCTGTGCCTGTGGAAGGATTGTGTCGTAACCATCACTGGCCTTTTCAACTAGCTGCCCGTGGGCCAAATCCCTTTAACGACCTCAATCCAGCCCATTCATCATTTATTAATATGAAAACAAACTGGATCATTGTGATTTTATCTAAAGAGCCTGCTGACATTCTAAGTTTATGTGTGTTCACATTGTTTATTATCAGAAGAAGATCATCACTTTATCAGTAGGCTAATTAGGCCGTTCATTGGTTATGCCTGTTATTTAGCAGAAAAACATTATTTTAAAAAGTTTTAACTCAGGCTGTTTAAGCAGAAGAAACTTAGTCAAACTGAATGAAAAAAAGATTAAATGCAACACAGTTTTTATGAAAATAACAAGCTACTTTTAATCTAGGATTAAAAGGGAACTGAGAACACTAATAAAGCAGATTACAAATATATAAAAAGGTGCATTGTTTTACACATTTAAATTCCAAAATTTATAGGTCAGATATTCAGTCTAATAGGCCTGTTGTGTCACAGTGAACTGGTGTTGTTGTACAACTGTTACCTATCTGATGTTGGAACCAAATATTGAGAATTGAGATTGTAAATTAACTATAATCAGACAGAAAAGCAGTTGACAAGAACTCAGTGGTTCAAAACCAAACAAAGAGTGACAAAAGAAATAATCTGTGAAATGTTTAATGTATACTGAAGCTATGTTTGTTTTATTTTGATTATTTTTTAATTAAAAGCTCTGTCTTGTATGGTCGCTGAATAGTGCAATATTGGAGCCTGGTATCCTCTGATTTTGGTCTAGGATAACTGTAATCTTTACTAACTATTGATTAATTACTGCATTATCTCCACTACCAGTATTGGTAGGAGCCATGTGTTACATTTGCAATAAATAAGAGTCACTGATAAACCTTCTTGGACTATTTTTTTTAACCTGCCCATCACACAGTGCACCATGGTTACATTGCATTTAGCTGTGACAGAGTCGAGGCCCTGATATTGTGCATTCTGAGTCAACATTCACAATTATTTTGCTTAATAAAAATGTAAAAACCCCAGTGTAACTCTGTGTATCATCCCTTACCTTTTGATACTGTAAGTGCAGGTGACCATTGTGATCTCAGTATATCCAGACAAATACTTCCATTGCTGTTGATATTAGGGTGGTAAATTTTTGTTGTGAATGCAACCTGTGACAAAAAAGGAAAACAATGTTGTGATTTCTTTCAGGTTTCCAGTAAAATAAATGAATGAGGAGTGTGTTAAATTGACTCATAATGCGACACACGGCAGACCCTCACTCACTTTGGGTGGTTTGAAGGGGTAATCTGTTGGGAAGTGAATGGTGAGGAAAAACACTCCACTCTGATATGGGCTGTCACTCTATTGAAATAAGAATAGAAACCAGATAAGTTTGTTGACGCTGTTTTTTCATTCACTGTTTTTTGTTGCTTATTTCAATCAATTAGGTTAGGATACAGTTTCACTTACCGGACCCATTATTGTTGCCTGCCAATGAAACACTGGAGGAAAAAGATTAATAATGTATAAACATTTAGATGCAAACTCCTGACACAATGGCAAACTCTACTGACGTCATTTAATGATGTAAAAATGCGACGCAGCAATTTTCTAAGTACTTACAATCATCTCCAACTGGTCCCGCAGAGCACTGAGCAGGTGGGTCCCTCTGCAGGTCTGACAGTTCCTAAAGGAAAGATAATCACACAGTCAGTCTTGAATTTACTTGTCAGTTGCAGTATTACAGCAACAGTGTTCTTTGCAAGGAAATTACACACATTTTAATTTGGTTTTGGGAACGCAGGGATTGTTTATATGTTATATTTATTTATGTTGGGTACATGTGCACTGGAAAATATAGCTTTGCAATGGAGACCATTCTCTTTTAGACTTCACTGGGGCTTAATCCATAACATTTCTGGATTTATATAAATATATACTGAGCTAGGGCTAGGCGATAAAGTTGAAAAATGTATCACAATAAAACTTTATTTCAGTTAATATTGATAATTCTAGATCATTATGACATATATTTAATACCAGGAGAAAAAACTCAAAGTACACTCCAGTATCAAGGGATATGATAGACTGCTTATGAACCAGGGAGTATTCACTGTGTGCTTTCATGGCAGGTTGCATTTAATGCATTCGAGTGAAACTATTGAACAATCTTCTTATTGCTAATGATGAAATGTCTATTGCTAATGCATATTATTCTCTTTTTATTGTCCAGGCCTAATTATTTATATTGGGTACATGTGGCTACACTGGAAAATATGCTGATGCTAGAACCTCGACATTAATGCAATGCATTATATGGATTGTGAATGAATTATATGCATAATTTAAAGTAACTTTCACTTATCCTGAGGGATTGAGAGGCAGTAGGTAGCTTTGCCACAGAGACCATCGTCTTTGCAACTTCACTGGAGCTTAATCCATACTGTCTGGCTTTAAAGGACCAGTATGTAGCATTTAGGGCACTCTAGCAGTGAGCTTGTAGATTGCAAACAACTCGTGTCCCTTTCCCCTTCCAAGTGTGTTGGAGAACCTACAGTGGCTGCGAAATATGTAAAAATTCCAAAAGGACACATCTAGAGCCAGTGTTTGGTTTGTCCCAGAGACTGTATGTAGAAATGGTCAACATGACAGCTCCCCAAAAGTGAAGCCAAAGCCTTTCAGTTGCCCCCTTGTGGCTGGCTGCAGTACGAATCATAAATCCTGCCCCCCAATTGTCAATCGATAGGACATGGCCCAAACTGAAACATCAAAGCTCACGTCCAACAAATTTTTCCCAAAGATGGTTTGTCATTTTAGGTAGTTTCTATCACACTGATGTTTGTTCACGAGTTCATGTTTCTGATACTGCAAAGTCTCTGGCTCCAAATGACATCACCAGCGCAAGATGGCAGCGCTTGTATCTGGGATAGTTTGGCCTCAGTTTTGCACAGTGGGAAGAAGAGGAACTTCAGCGTCCATCTCTTATTTATGCCAATGGTTTGTCCATTCCGGGCTACTGTGAACATGGCAGCCTCCACAGAGGAGGACCTGCGCCCTCTGTAGATATAAATGACTCATTCTAAAATAACAAAAACACAATGATTCTTATTTTAAGGTGGTTGTACACTAATGCAAACATATTTACTAATATTATATTCCATTTGTGTCATATAGCGCCAATAACCCCTGGTACAAACCGGTCCTTTAATTAAAGTGAGCTAACTGAACTTTTTTTGACAGTTTGTAATCACTACCAGTATTTTGAGTGGCAGCCATGTTTGCTGTACAGTCGTGATCCAGGACTGCTAATAAGTAAATAATGGATACAGGACAGTTGACTTCATTAACAACCGTGTCATCGGTTTATTTTAGCCCATGGATGTTGACAACGAAGGTAACAAAACTAAATAGACAGAAACAAAAGTATTCCAAGGTAGAAACTAGTAATTATATAAACAATGAATACCACTGCTATGGCCAAACCCCCATTACATACTATATTGAGCACGGACAGCAAAACAACAGATGGTTAAATAGAAACTAAGCTCGTTATTTAACATCTCTTGAAAGGAAGCGTATCTATTCTGTTATATAAATACACACCGTGGCCTGCTCCAGTGCCCCATTTACCATTCCATATATGGCAACACTGACACTAGGGTTCAATTTTGGCAACCAGCAAGCAGCTGTCATTCAGTGACTAAACACATCATCGGCCATACTCTTTGTGACCAACCACAAGGATAAAGACGAGTGACAAGCTAAGGATTTATAAGCAAATCCTGTACATATCCACGAACCATACCAAAGCAACGTTAGCTTGTTGCTAATGTAGCGCTGCACTGCGAAAATGACTTGTTTAGCTTGCCAGTTAAAGCTAGCATCATTTACTGAAGTGCTGGTGCAAAGTGTCAGAAAGAAACATGAAATATTACACACAGACAAAACCTAGCTGTCAAAACAATGGCGCTCTTTGTGAGTTGTTATTGATAGCTTACGTTACTGTAGCAATGCACCAACAGGGCCACCAGTGGTTAGCTCGTCTTTGTCTGTGAATTATTTTAAACAGGGAGCACAAAAAGCGAGCAAGCAGGGCTACGTCGAAATACAGACGAGGATACGCGCTGTTATCATCTCCACAGAGGGTCCCCACTCTCAGAGAAACATGTCTGCAACAAGGTATGATTAATACATCAAAGAAAAATAACATACTCACCTTCTGAATTCTTTTCAACGCCATTGCATCAATGGCTATGCTAGGTAGCCTGTCAGCTAACAGTTAGCACTTCACACATAAAATTTGGCTTCTGTGGCCGCGTACTTCCAAATCTCACTTCACGTATGATCAGGAAATCACGTCTAACATACAACAGGCTCGGAGGTTTTGGTTTAAATGTCAACCTATACCAGAAACTGTATGTTAAAGCTCGATTTTTGTTTAGCTATACAACAACCGAGATATTTTGCTCGCTCCTCTCATCCCTACTCCTCTTCGTGCCTGGCAATCGGTTTTTGGTAATATCGCGAGACTTTTCTGACAAAACGTGAATTCCTGACAATTACAACTGCCATATTTGTAGTTCAAAATACTAGAAACGTACACATATTTTGACAGTTTTGATACAGTCCACTCAACAAAAATCTAAATTGAATGACTTTATTAGCAGACTGGCCCTTGGACATATTATTATGAAAGCCAATGATAATAATAATAATAATAATAATAATAATAATAATAATAATAATAATAATGATAATAATAATAATAATAATAATAATAACAAGAAAACTATACATCATTTTAATAATATTAATAAAGCTCATGTCAAGTCAAAATTATGGGATAGAAAATCGAGAGATATGAGATTAAAAAATAGAAATTATGAGATTAATCAAAACTTGAACTATGGAATAAAAACACATTTTAATTTTAAAAGTCAAAATGATATCAGCTAAGTTTTTCTGGTAGAAAATGGGCTCCTTAATCCCTGTCCACAGCTAATTATTATTTGCTTATTATCAGTGTTGGGACTAACGCCGTTATTTTTTGCAGTAACTAGAAATCTAACGCATTATTTTTTAAATTCAGTAACTCAGTTAACGTTACTACATGATGCGTTACTCCGTTATTTTACGTTATTTTTTTTGTAGTCTAGAGACTGAGCTGCAGCCAGAGCCGTGTCTTCCTGTGTGTGTGTGTGTGTGTGTGTGTGTGTGTGTGTGTATCAGCGAGGAGATGGGAGAAGACACGCCGTGTGGGCGTGTCTGTTTACAAGACTGGTATCATCATGGCGTCGGCGGCGGAGCCCAAGTCAAGTTTCTTCACATGGAGATATTCTCACTACTTTACCTTTGTCGAGCACAAAGACAAGAACGTTTTAGTTAAATGTAAGTTGTGTCTTGTATCAAAGATCTTATCCACTGCCCAAAATAGCGATTCAAACCTGTTGAAACACCTACAGAAACAACATGCTGCGACGAAGCTAGTAGCTAAGAGTCCAGAGACAGAATGTGATGCCGCTTCACCTCCACCACCTCAGCAACAGCGGCTGGATTTGAACCGAGGGACTGACTGCTCCTGCTAACCACGAAAAAGTTGATAAAGCCACTGCAAGGTATGTTGTAGAAGACATGCAGCCAATTTCTATTGTGGAGTCGCCCGCTTTCAGGAAGCTAGTTAGCATGATACCGGGCGACACACGGCAAATGGGACGAAACAGTTTTTCTAAGTACCTGGAGCGCGAATCCGCAAAAATGGAAACCGAGCTAAAGAAAACTTAACTCAAAGCTTAATGGGAGACCTTTTTTTCATAGTAACTAAAAAGTTACTTTTCACAGCACTGCGTTACCTTTTGGTGTAAGTAATCAGTAAAGTAACTGAGTTACTTTTGAAATAAAGTAACTAGTAACGGTAACTAGTTACTGGTTTTCAGTAACTAGCACAACACTGTTTATTATTTATATCTTAAACTGTGCAGTATTGACCAAACAATACAGTAATTTTGTTAAATAATAATTCAACTGTTCAAATACTGGTTTACACTGGTTTCAATATTGTGTTTATTTATTTATACTGTACATTTCAACAGCCAATGCTCTTATTTATAATATTTGTGTATTTTAACACATTTATAACAGCATTATTCTTTTATGTTCATTGTTTATGTATGCTATTGAAGACTATACATACTTTTAACATCTTATTTTCCACTTTTTCTTTATGTAAAAGTATCTATTGTAATATAATGTATGCTTTTCAATGTACCCCGGCATTTGACAGATCTGGGGAAAATTGTATTAACCTACTGTGCACCATGGGCATGGAATAATTTACTAAAAGATCTAAAATTATATACACTTATATCCATTGATGGATTTATGAGCATCCTA